>NC_064614.1:1270156388-1271406388 GCF_023898315.1 Schistocerca nitens | reverse complement strand
ACGGAGTTTGTTTGGCACAGGCAGGTTGCGCCATTCAGTGTCCCATAAATCGAAAATTTTGCAGCGTACGATTGCCCGCATATCAGTCGCCGGGAGGCCAATCTCCAGAGATGGTTTACTGGTGACCTCTTTCGCCAGGCGGTCAACATTTTCATTGCCGGGTATCCCAACATGGCCAGGAGTCCACATAAAGACCACAGATCGGCCGCAACGGGCAAGAGTATGCAGGGACTCCTGGACAGCCATCTCGAGAGTGAGGGAAGCACTGGTTGATTGCTCGTAAACTGCTCAGGGAGTCGCTACAGATAATGAAGGACTCACCTGAGCAGGAGCGAATAGGGCACGAAAGATGGCGACCAGCTCAGCAGTGAAAACGCTGCAGCCAGCTGGCAATGAACGTTGTTCGGAATGGTCCCCTAGAGTTAAAGTATACCAACACGACCATCAACCATCGAACCGTCAGTGTAAACAACGCCAGAGCCCTGATACATGGCGAGGATGGAATAAAAGCGGTGGCTGAAGGCTTCCGGAGGTACTAAGTCATTCGGGCCCTGTGCCAAGTCAAGCCAAAGGCAAGGGCGAAGCACACACCACAGGGGTGTACGCAGAGACGCCCAGAAAGGAGGTGGAACAGGGAAAACCATAAGCCCGGAGAGAAGCTCTCGGACGCGGACGGCGATCGTACATCCCGACTGGGGTCGACGTTCTGGGAGATGGACGACTGACTTCGGGAACAGGAGACGATAATTTCGATGCCTGGGCAAGCTACAAACATGTGCAGCATAAGTGGCCAGTAAATGTTGGCGTCTTAACCGCAGTGGAGGGACACCTGCCTGCACAAGTACGCTGTCCACCGTGCTGGTCCGGAAGGCAGCAGTGGCAAGTCGTATTCCGCTGTGTAGGATTGGGTCCAGCACCCGGAACGCAGATGGGGATGCTGAGCCATAAGCCAGGGTCCCATAATAGAGACTGGATTAATGCCTGGTAGAGCCGTAAGAGGGTAGATCGGTCGGCGCCCCACCTGTTGTGGTTCAAGCATTGCAGAGCATTTAGATGCTGTCAACACATCCATTTAAGCTGCCAAATATGAGGCAGCCAAGTGAACTGGGCATCAAAACCACACCCAAAAACCTATGTGACTCCACCACAGCGAGAGGTTCGCCGTCAAGATAAAGCCGTGGCTCAGGGTGAACAATGGGTCACTGGCAGAAATGCATAACGTAGGTCTTGGCAGCCGAATACTGGAAGCCATGCGCTACAACCCAAGACTGCGCCTTGCAGATAGCGCCCTGCAGCTGACTTTCAGCAGCTGCAATGCCAATGGAGCTATAGTAGAGGCAGAAGTCGTCAGCATACAAGGAAGCTGAGTCGTTTCCACCGCCGCAGCGTGCCCATTCATTGCAATTAAAAAGAGGCAGACACTTAAGACAGATCCCTGCGGTACCCCGTTCTCCTGAACTTGGGGGTAAGTATTCGAGGCTGCAACGTGCACGCGGAAGGTACGATACGACAGAAAATTTCGTATGAAAATCAGCAGTGGACACCGAAGACAACAACCATGAAGCGTAGAGAGGATGTGATGTCGCCATGTCCTATCGTATACCTTCCGCATGTAAAAAAAGACTGCGACGAGGTTCTGACGGCGGGCAAAGGCCGTGCGGATGGCAGATTCTAGGCTCACCAGATTATCGGCGGCAGAGCGGCCTTTACGGAACCCACCCTGAGACGGAGCCAGAAGGCCCCAAGACACGAGTACCCAACTCAACCGCCGGCTCACCATGCGTTCGAGCAACTTGCAAAGAACGTTGCTGACTCTAATAGGGCGATAGCTGTCCTCCTCCAGAGGGTTCTTGCCATGTTTCAAAACGGGGATTACGATGCTTTCCCGCCGTTGCGAGGGGAACTCACTCTCGACCCACATACGGTTCTAAAGGTCGCTGGCAGGCCGCCGAGAGGTGTTTGAGCATCTGACAGTAGATGCGATCTGGCCCAGGAGCCGTATCAGGGCAAGCGACTAGGGCACTTTGGAATTCCCACTCACTGAAAGGAACATTGTAGGATTCAGGGTGGCGCTTGTGAAATGAATGCCTCCAACATTACAACCACTCTTTCAGGGTAAGTTGCAGAAGTGGAACTCAGAGCAAAATGCTCTGTTAAGCGGTTTTGCAATTATGTCAGAGTCAGTACATACTGCTCCTGCTCCATTGAGTGAGAGCGCAGGGATGCTGACAGGGGTCCGATAGCCATAGAGTCGCCTAATCTTGGCCCAAAATTGTGGTGGAGAAATATGGAGGCTAATCGTGGAGACATACCGTTCCCAGCAACCCTGCTTGTGTTGGCGAATATTGCAGTTGGCCCGCGCACAGAGTGGTTTAAAGGTGATGAGGTGTTCTTATGAGGAGTGTGGCTTGTGAAGCTGGAGCACCCGCCAGCGATCGTTAATCGCCTCCGAGATCTCAGGCGACCACCAAGGCACAGTCCTCCGCCAAGGGGACCCAGAAGAACAGGGAATGGTAGATTCTGCGGCAGTAATGATGCCGGTGGTGACCAAGTGAACCACCGCATAAAGAGCGTCATTGGAAAGAGGCTCAATAGTGGCAATGGAAAAGAACAAGTACCTATTCATAGCCCATCTGCAAGGGTGCCCAGCAGAGTGACGCTGTGGCAGTGACAGAAAGATCGGAAAGTGGTCACTACCACACAAGTTGTCATGCATACTCCAGTGGACAGACGGTTAGAGGCTAGGGCTGCAGATCGAAAGGTCAATGGCTGAATATGTGCCATGCGCTACACTGAAATGTGTGAAGGCACCATCATTTAAAAAGGAAAGGTCAATCTGTGCCAATACATGCCCGATGGTGCTGCCTCGGTCTGTTGCCACTGTTCCACCCCACAGAGGGTTATGGGCATTGAAGTCGCCCAGTAACAGAAAAGGTGGCGACAGTTGGGCTATCAGCGCAGCCAGGACATGCTGCGAGACGTCACCATCCGGTGGAAGATACAGACTGCTTGACAGTAACAGCCTGAGGCATTCACATCCGAACAGCGACAGCCTCTAAAGGTGTTTGTAGAGGGACAGACTCGTTGTGAAGGGAGTGATGGACATAGATGCAGACACCACCAGATACCCTTTCATAAGTTGCCCGGTTCCTATAATAACCCCGATAGCCACAGAGGGCAGAGGTTCGCATCACTGGAATCCGTTTCTTGAAGAGCAATACAGAGGAAAGGGTGAAGGCTGAGAAGTTGTCAGAGTTCAGCAAGATGGTGGAAAAAACTGCTGCAGTTCCACTGGAGGATGACATTGTCCATGGCCGAGAAAGTCGTGAAGGGACTGGGGAGGCAGATTACGCCGCTACGTCACCTGCTGCCACCAATTGAGCACCTGTGCAAGTGCTATCCATTGTGTCTGAGGGACCGGCGAGATCTAGGTCCTCAGCGGACGTCAGAATCTCCACCTCAGTCGCAGAGCTTGGAGGTTGTGAGTGGGTGGGGGTGGGGGTGGGGGGGAGGCTTCCACCGTAAGTACCTTGGTCTTAGAGGTCTTTTTCTTGGATTTCTCTCGGTGTTTCACCAATTCAGTCTCCGGAATGGAGGAGGATCACGAAGCCCTACGACCAGCTGCCTGTGGGAACTTATGCCACTGTTGGGCGTCATCCTTCCCACTTGTGGAAACCTGGGAATGGAGGGACCCAATGGGCCCCTTGCAGGCGAGTGGAGCCGAAGAAGTTGGACAGTTCTCCGACTTAGAAGCAGGGACAGACGTCCGCGATGGGTGGTGGGGTGTTGCTCCTGAGGTAGGCGGTGCACGAGCAACAGGGTGGGTAGTGCACCCAATAGGAAAGGAGACATGTGGAGTTACACAGCTCGGCGATTGGGCTGGAATTCGCTGAGCTGATGGGGCTAACACGGTTGTTGTAGCAGCAGCATATGAAGATGTCATTCGAACAAGATGTAGTTGGTCATATTTCCTCTTAGCCTCAGTATAGGTCAGTCGGTCCATGGTCTTATATTCCATGGTTTTTTCTCTTTCTGTAGGATCCTGCAGTCTGGCGAGCAAGGTGAATGATGCTCTCCGCAGTTGACACAGATGGGAGGCGGGGCACACGGAATATTGGGATGTGATGGGCTTCCGCAATCTCGACATGTGAGGCTGGAAGTACAGCAGGAAGACTTATGGCCGAACTTCCAGCACTTAAAGCACCGCATCAGGGGAGGGATATAAGGCTTGACATCACAATGGTAGACCATCACCTTCACCTTCTCCGGTAATGTATCACCCTCGAAGGCCAAGATGAAGGCATCGGTAGCAATCTGATTATCCTTTGGACCCCGATGAACGCTCCGGACGAAATGAACACCTCGATGCTCTAAATTGGTGCGCAGCTCGTCATCAGACTGCAAAAGAAGGTCCCTATGGTAAATAATACCCTGGACTATATTTAAACTCTTATGGGGTGTGACGGTAATGGAAACATCCCCCAAGTTGTTACAAGCAAGTAACCTTCATAACTGGGCAGAGGATGCCATTTTCATCAGAGCGCATTTTGGACAAGCCCTCCACCTCCCCAAACTTGTCCTCTAAATGCTCTACGAAGAACTGAGGCTTTGTGGACATGAAAGACTCCCCATCATCTCTCTTACAAACTAGGAACCGGGGCAAATAACTGTCACTTCCATCCTGAGACTTACGCTCCTCGCACGGCGTGGCCAGTGAGGGGAACGTTTTGGGATCGTATTTCTGAGCGTTAAATTGAGCCCGAGAACGCTTAGAGACTGCTGGCGGCTGGCCACCAGTGAGAGATGATGTACCACGCTTCATTGCGGGTCATCCGCCCTGATGCCACCCATTCCGACCAAGGGCCCTCTCCACAGGCGCCACCCAACCTCAGCAAGGGCCACCTGGCAGGATGGCCATTGCCGGGAGCCCCGATGCCCCAGGGAGATAGGCATCTTCTCCTTGGCATACGTGGAGAGTTAACAGCGCAGGCATCAGCAGAGCGATCCCTGTGTTGTCAGGGGGCTACAACCAACAGGGTACATGGCGGCCCCACGACAATGGACTGGCTACCGTGCTGGATATTAGGTAACAATTAGTCCATGTGCATCGTCAGTCCAGAAAGCGGCACTGCACATTGCATGGCAGAAAAGGCAGGAATGAACGTAGCCATGCCCAAGAGATGGAGAGCAGGCAGGAGTGCAATGCAACGACGAATAAGCTGGCGAAAGGTCTCAACGCACGATGGACACAATGCACCATGTAAGGCGCCCTTCCCCAATCGGCTCGCTGTTTGGAAGAATTTTGAGACATGGAGGTCAAACCTAACAGGCGACCATCACATAAAGGCCGAAACATAAAGCCTCTTAAGACAAGCAGGAATACCACGGGCCTATTATAACCCCCGAACCCGCAATGGGCAGGAGAGCTTAATGCCAGATCCACTGTTGCTGGCGAAGGAATTAAAAAAAAAAAAGGCGATTTCCTCATTGCACATCTAAACAACAGTGTAATCTGCTTCGATAATAATTCATCTACTTTCGTCAATTACGCTGGAACCTCCACAGTAGATCACATTATGTGCGCAAGGCGAATGGCTAGTCACTGCAATGACGTTGAGACGGTGACAGCATTACCACATAACACCTCCTCATCATCAAAAAACGACAAAAATAACAACAACAACTGGAAAACTTTCATCGACTACAGAAACCATAAAACAGAAATTTTTAAGCAAGAAATCCAACACGACAGCAATTAAGACCTTGTCAGCTGGAACCAGCTAAACGTCGAAACAGTACAATCTGATTTTATTAATAACGCACCAAAGAAAAGCATCATAGAACGTCAGGACAGGCCGAGAAGTGGCATGCCGGTTTCACACTTTAACAACACTGTCAGTCAGATTAACGTTCACGTTTTAGGTAATGATCTCAGTGTTCCCCTACGTTTGGTAAGTGTGGTTTATGACTTTTTTACAGGGGGAAATTGTGGGCACAATGTTTTTATCATTGCATGTGTAACTTGTGGAGAACTGGTAACCAAGAGGCCACAGTGTAGGTGACGGAGAACAGGGCGGAGATGAGTTGGGGACCAAAATGCTGAGTGCAGTGACCTGCCTTTATGAGTGAGTCTGGGAAGCAGCGCCAGTGGGTCGTACCTGCAGAGAGATATCTGGCCCAAGCCCTCTCCTCCTCCTACTCAGGCTCAACAGAAGGGCGCCGGTTCATAAAACATTTATCTTCGGCCAAGTGACGGCGACCAGTTGGCAGAAAGTGGGTGGAGGAAGTCACGTAAGATAGACTGCTGCAAACTGAGCTATTGTTCAAAAAGTGTGAAGGTCATAAAGGTCTGTGCATTCTCACGTTAGATCCTGGGACGATACGGACAGAAAAGCTGGTGTACGTGTGTAGAGGAGGAAAGGCTGTAGCCCCCACTGACGCCAGGAGCTCGCCATGTTCATTTAGCCAGCGCCGGAAACATATTTGATGGGCACGGGTATTTGGGAAGCTTAACACCATTCTTTCAGAAATTGGAAATGGTTAGCGTGGAAAGATTAGACCTCCCCGTAAATGAGGGATATGACCTCGTCTAGGCAGATGCTTTTTCGCCAAAACATGGCCATGCTTACCCTGATAACGACATCTCCCTAGTGTAAAATCATCTTTTCGGACAAGAGAAATTTGGATCGCTGATTGGCTCCTCTCGGCATGTGCAAAATGGAGGCTTGCTCAGCAAGCGCGAGAACACCCTAGCTGTGTGTGGATTGATTACCAGGCCAATAGAGCAGTCAAGAGGTGAGATTCAATGAATTTGGGGGCGGTTTGGTTTTTGCTAATTCGGCTCCCGTAGCGGGGCTTTGCGGAAATTGGTTGTGGTTCTTTGCCTTCGTCGTCGTCTGGTCTTTCCCTAGTGGAGAACTTCCGGTCTTTCCCTAGTGGGTGAGACCTGTTGTCTGTATCTTGTGGTGGACTAAGAGCCAGTGGCAGTTTCTAGCTGTACTGACAGTGGAACTGCATATCACATCATACATATCGTGTGTCATGAGGGTCAACTTATTCGTCCTGATTCGGCCATCTGACGTTTTATAATTCCAGCACACACCGTGGTGCCTGTGAGTCAGATCGATTTGGCCAGAACAGTGAACGGGTGCACCTCACACTGAAATCTGTCGGGATTTCAGGGATCAGATAGGGAAGTTTCCCGCGTTGTGATAGTCAGAGCGCAAGACCGCTCAGTTCGCAAATTTTCTTGGACTCGTCAGAACACTACAGCTGCTTAGAACACCGCTCCTCGCCCACGGCACGCCGTTTCCAACTGCCGCCTGAATCAAAGTCAAAGGGCGAAACACTGCTGCGCCGGCGTAAGTTTGTTAAATGGTGTTCACAGCTTCCTGTTATCAGGTGAACCACAGTCTGTGGTATGCTAGGTCGTAGTTTATTCCATTTGAATAAAGTTGGCCTCATAGTGGATTCATGTCAACAAAGTCATTTTGTGTTGTAAAAGGATAGATCCGAGGAATACTTTGCATAGCTTCCATCCCAATCAATGCTTTGCAAAACAAACACTATTCCCTTTTCTGATTTGTGTTTATGATTTTTGTATAAGCTTTATCAGCTACTTGTACTTACAAAAGGATTAATAAAACTTGTCACTATTTTGTAAACTTAAATACGCCACTGTTCTCATTCATACTTCCTCCACGCTTCACTGTTTTTAGTTTATTGTGGTCGTACATGGGTACACAAGCAATTTAAGGCCAAGTCTTCTTAAATTAATTAATTTGATGATTACTTTGAGTTGTGAAAGTGTCCAGGAGCCTTGGGCAAGAAAACTGCTGTGAGTAAATTCACTAATTTCATATACAAAATTATGGATGAGCTCACGACTTGGAGGTTATTGAGAAGATAATACATTTCTTTGCCTAAAGATAATAAGATTTAGCAACACTCATGAGTGTATTTACGATTAAAGCTAGCGACGACATGCACAGGCTTCCTATACGAATTCTTAACCTAATCAAAGAAAAAGAAAATTATGTAGCTAAATTAAATTGCACCCTAATGAAAGAACTAAACAGAAATGGAACCCTCTTAACAATCAAGTTACATTAGAGGTTTGTCGACTCAGGGCAAACGGATGGGAACCCGAGTTGACCCACGTAACCCCACTCTGTTTTAGAATACATTCAAGAGAATCATTGGCAAAACCGTCACCGAAGAACAGGATTTACAAACTGATGACCACATCACGGCGGACAAAAGGGAGAAGGGTGAAATATTCCTCGATATACTCGAAAAAATACACTACCATCCACAGGCCACCAAATTTGACGACAACCACGAGGAAATTACTACTAGGGAACTTCATTTCTGTAGAAAAATATCACACCAGCCGATCATCCACTGCTGATCGAAATACCAAGTGGCAACAATACAGCTCCTGGAAGTGACATGATTGGACGATAACATCTTAAGCTATTTCTACCGGAGAGACTTGTTCAAGAGCTAAAACTTGTATTTAATTAAAAGAAACTGAACTATTCCAGTGGAAACATACACATGTTATCATGATTCAAAACTAAAACTTATATTTAATTTAGCCTTAACTCAAAAAAACTGTTCCATTCCAGTGGAAACATACACACATTATCATGATTCCGAAACGCGGAAAACACAAAAACAACCATTACTCACAGAGACTTACCACGTTACTTCCAATAATTGGCAAGACCATGAAAGAAATAATTAATAACAGACAAAAACAGTTTGCAGAAGACAACAGCGTTTAACCACATGAACAAGCTCGTTTCAGAAAGTGACAGTACCGTTGATCGATGATTAAGACTTACTAACAATATAGCAGAAATCTGCAATTTAACAGATGCGACTGATACCCTCTTTTTGGACACAGAACGTACCTTTGAAAAGGTATAGAATGCGCGTCTTCACAAAATGCTAAACTAAAACTGCCCACCTGAAATAGTCCAATTTTTATCTAACCTCATCATAAACAGAAAAGTGCGAGTTGGGGTCAAAAATCGTCCTACTCCACAGCTAAAGCAGTCCCTCATGGTGCCCTCATGTCCACTCTATGTACGATATATACAGCGAACATCCCAACACCTAGGTGAGTGAAAAACATAGTCCTGTACGCTGATGACACCACTTACTGGTGTCATGTACCCACGCCGCTCGGAGTGGCCGTGCGGTTCTAGGCGCTGCAGTCTGGAACCGAGCGACCGCTACAGTCGCAGGTTCGAATCCTGCTTCGGGCATGGATGTGTGTGATGTCCTTAGGTTAGTTAGGTTTAATTAGTTCTAAGTTCTAGGCGACTGATGACCTCAGAAGTTAAGGGGCTCCGGAACGCCCTATACTTGCAATGTTAAAATAACGCTTATAAATTACATCTTTCCTCACAAAGTATTTGAGGTAGGAAGTTGAACTTTTTACAGATTATTTATTGGAATATGGGCTACAAATTAACATAGGGATTTTACAAAATTTTAGTTCAGTTATTAAAGATGATTTTTTTTCAATTGTAATGAAAATTCACATTTTTTTGCAATTTTTTATTTATATATTCAAAAATATACAGTTTTTTGGAAAAAGGCTGTGTTAAATTATGCAGAAGGTACTGTGTAACATTTACTGAAAGTTTGAAACAAATATGTTTGGATGATCCTTAGAAAACATGTAATTAGTATGAGAAAATAAAAGTTTTGGGAATCGAGCGACAAAGATTGGATTAACTTTTTAGTGCATTCCAGGTCCATAGGATGGATTATCTTCATCCTCTGCAAACTTCTCCTCCAGCTTCCTCTTGTTCCTCATCCTGTTTACTCTTGCTTGTATTTCTAGACTCTTTACAGCCCTGTCTGCAGCCCGAAGGCGTTCCTTGTCTAAAGCAAGCATCGCTCGTACCATTTTAGAACCTATCTTCATTCCCATATTTCTAAATACCTTGCACCTTACAATGTTGCCATCACTGAAAGTCGCAACAGCATCATACACACCAAAGTGAAGTGTTTCTATTCCAAGAAATACAGTCTTGGGGATTCTCGACCATATAACACTATTTACACTTTCATTGGGGTTTTGAGTTTTTCCGTGAATACACTTTTTCAACAGTTCAGGTGCTGCTAAGTCTCTGAAAATAGGTTTTATCACCTCCATTATTGCATGAGGCAGACTATGCTTATGAGTGTACACTTCACCAGTTAGCAATCCTTTGTTATATTTACACCAACTGTCTTCTTCTTTGGGACACAAGCTATGTTGGGGATTTTCATTGGTTGAAGAAGTATGAAAAAAAAGAGCCTTCTTCATTTCGTCGACACTTTGTGTATTTTGCCTAATAGCCATTCCATAATAGTTCTGTATTTTGTCAATTACACTGTCAGTTAACCTTCCCTTCCCATCCAACCCTTTACCATCACTGAGTTTTTGTTTTTTGTACGAAGCTTTCAGTCGCCGAAGTCTTGTTCCCATTCGCTTCTGTACGTGTCCAATACACTCAAATTTCTGCACTACAACATCATCATCATAGGGCTTCAGTCCTTGAACATGTTTGAAACTTTTAGAATCACCGTCACCAAGGTAATTAACATATCGCACTTTATCACACGCCTCAGAATGCTGGAATATACTGGCAACACCAGCCACTTTCATTCCTCCACTACTGCCACTATAGTTAGCTTTGCAATTATTTTCATGTGTACCTTTATATTTTTGTGGACATCTACAATACTTTGATATTACTGCTACATCTAAAACTTTCCCTGTACACATACTGGTGGCAGATACTACACCATGAAGAGATGTGTGTCCCCGTTTATGCCAGATACCATCGAACGCTGCAGTCAAATCTCTGTTACCATTATTTTCCATTACTGCCTCTTCCACAGCGTTCTTCATAGATTCTATACAGACATCTTCTACTTTAGACCCTATTAATTTATTATAGGTCGTAAACTTGGTTGGGGGATTTGGAAGATTCATGATGCCACAGAAAATTGCACCTGCAGTAGCACCCTTACCAACTGAACGCAAGGAATAAACAAATCTAATGTTGTGTTCGTAGATTTTGCTACCATTTTCTTCAGTTGCAGTTACTGCAACACTGTTCCAAAAGGTGGTCATGTATGAACACTTATCACATTTCAGTTGCATTTCACTAGCAAGTCCTACGTGCTTTATTATGGAGAGTTCCAGACCAACTTCACTACAATAAATACATCCACACAGTTTGAAAAAATTCCTTTGAGAACCGACATATCAAATATTTCATTCACATCCGATTCGCCCATAGAACATTCATAGTTTTCACTCATTGAACCAAGCTTCTTCTGTGAAGTATTTTCGTTCCCACTTTGACTGCTATCTCACTTGGTTATCGTCTTTATTGTTTACAGTAATAACACATACCTTTGGCTTTCCAACATTTCTCCTTTTCTTAAAAGCCTTCAGAGGATTTCTAATAACTTTACTTTTACTCATTATTATACTTCAACAAAACAGAGACTCAAGAAACAGAATTAATTACGAATATTTTCGAGATAACGACAGAGTAAATAAACATGAAACAATCGACAATCACACCAGCGATATATATTGAACCATCACAGGTTAGCCACAACACATACTTTATCTCACATCACTAAAATGTACCTGATGAACACGGACGTTAATAATAACACCATTTGACAGCAGTTTAACAGCGCCACAGTGGGTCACGCCCATGTAGAACACATTTCAAAAAAAAATTAAAAATAGTTGTAGTCTTCGGAATTGAATAAATTATATATCTATTAAAAGGTAATAGTCTGCAGATTCAGAAAACGCAAAAAAGTAAAAATTGAACTTTTCATGATTTTGAGCCTTTCCGGAGCCCCTTAAGTCGCATAGTGCTCAGAGCCATTTGAACCATTTGAGTCATGTACCCACCAGGGATGCAATTAATAACAAGCCAAGAGCCTCATCAGCAAACTTAAAACCTCGGTAAATAAATTAAGAATCCGATCTAATCCAACCAAATGTTAGCTTTTCCTATTCAGACATAGCTGCATCATTAATCGCCAAAAACAGGATACCCACAAACTCCGTTTTGGACACTGAGGACAAGAAATTAATCCACAACTAAACGTCAGATATCTGGGATCTATCTAGATGACCTCTGGAATCAGCAGAAAAATTCGACTAGAAATATTAAATAAGTTGAAGGGTGATTTCATCTAGTGCGTTTCGTGAAATACCGAACGCGTGGAGTGGCGCAACCAATTCCTTTCTTACATACAAAATACTTCTTCGACGCATTCTGTAATATGGATCTCAACCATGGATTATGTAGTCCAATCAAACGATAAAAAGCTGTATCTGCTGACCAGAATAGATCTACAACATGAATTCCCAAAAACTCCCTTCACTAAAAATTTGAAACCAAGATCGTACTAACGGAATAAAAGAACATATTCGCGTTCAACATCACTACATAACAACAAACTTACAAAATCATTCTTCCAGCACGATCCTACAACGATTAATTTTCCGAAATTCAAGTATGCATTTCATCCCTACATTATTCGCGAAGCAGTATCGAATTCACTCCAACATAATCCTCTGGAAAACGAAGAAATCAGTGAAATTGTCCACAAACGAAGAACACGTACAAGGATTTGGAATGATGTAGCAGCCTGATATAGAAAGAACAAACTACTCAGCAAAGTTACTTCAATGAACACCCACAGAAGAAGAGAATAGTCTCTACTCGACTAGATTTTAAAGTTTCTCACATTCTACAGAATTAGACATAAATTTTCCGCATCAACAAAATTCCAAGATCACGCTATAACGTTATCAAGACCACTGAGATAATATGAAGATATCTAAGACGAACAACAGGCAACTAATCCTTGCAGCGATTTTATCGACCGAGACCTTTTTAGCTCAGCCGTAAGGCAAATGCCGGGATTCGGTATGAAGGAAACTTAATGAACAACGTCTTCCTCTCAGCTATTCATCTACATGCAGTTAAAAATCCTACAAAATTAAATAAGCAACCAGTTGTCCTAAATAAGGAGTCTCACAGGAGCACAAACTACAACTATTGGCTGAAAATGGCTATGCTTCCCTGCAGCCACCATCTCCTCCAGAGGTGGAATGAAAGATTTAAAAATAAATAAATAAGTTCGTCAGCGCCTTGAAAAAAAAAACTGAATATTTTACTTTTTTGAAGGAATACACTGCCATTTGAGTGTATCTTTCGGTGTGTTTCCTGTGCAAAAATGTGGTAATCGTATTCCTTTCTGAGGTTGTTTTCGTGTGAAAAAAAAAACTAAAAAAAGAGGCTAGCGTTATTGCCTGTGGATCACAGCGTCCCAGGTTCGATTCCCCGCCGAGTTGAAGATTTTCTCTGCCTGGGGACTGGGTGTTTTTGTTGTCCTCCATTTCATCATCATCATGATTTGTGAGAAAGACTAGATTGGAGTGTGAAAAGAAAATGGACTGTGTAATAACTGAGACTTTGTACGGACGCTGAAGAACGCGCAGTTGAGCGCCCCACAAACCAAACATCATCATCAGTAAATTAAAAATAAAAATACTGATTCCCATGCTACAATTTTTCTTTATATGAGAAAAAGTATTAATCAGTGCGTTACGTATTTCCAACACCAATCGACGTACCAGTACTTCATACAATCAGAGTAGGGGGGAAAAACCACATGCACACATTCCTGTCTGCAAATACACATTTTATTTACACGTCAGCGTCACACAAATAGTGCGTTTAGAAAACAAAGCTAATTTTGCGATTCATTAATTTCTCCAGGTGTATTAGTTGATCAAATAATCCACGGGAGTACTGCCGGTCCAACGGGCACAATACAACGGCTTCCAGACATGTCCCATCGTCATGTGCGCTGACGAACTTATTTATTTATTTTTAAATCTTTCATTCCACCTCTGGAGGAGACGGTGGCTGCAGGGAAGCATAGCCATTTTCAGCCAATAGTTGTAGTTTGTGCTCCTGTGAGACTCCTTATTTAGGACAACTGGTTGCTTATTTAATTTTGTAGGATTTTTAACTGCATGTAGATGAATAGCTGAGAGGAAGACGTTGTTCATTAAGTTTCCTTCATACCGAATCCCGGCATTTGCCTTACGGCTGAGCTAAAAAGGTCTCGGTCGATAAAATCGCTGCAAGGATTAGTTGCCTGTTGTTCGTCTTAGATATCTTCATATTATCTCAGTGGTCTTGATAACGTTATAGCGTGATCTTGGAATTTTGTTGATGCGGAAAATTTATGTCTAATTCTGTAGAATGTGAGAAACTTTAAAATCTAGTCGAGTAGAGACTATTCTCTTCTTCTGTGGGTGTTCATTGAAGTAACTTTGCTGAGTAGTTTGTTCTTTCTATATCAGGCTGCTACATCATTCCAAATCCTTGTACGTGTTCTTCGTTTGTGGACAATTTCACTGATTTCTTCGTTTTCCAGAGGATTATGTTGGAGTGAATTCGATACTGCTTCGCGAATAATGTAGGGATGAAATGCATACTTGAAGGCAATCAATTAAAATAAAGCAAAAGAAGTCATTTCGACAAAAACAAAAGGGTTAAATCAGAAAAACGTATCTGAAGGAATGGGGCGGTAATTTTAACATGCCCACACCTTCTTTCCTCCGTCGCTTCTACATCGTGGAACATTTAAATCCAAACAAGAGTGTCCACGCAAAAAAAGGACGGGGGGATGGCAACTCATCCAACGCCTTGTCGATGAAAATCAAGATACAGCATATTAGAAAAAGTTCACGATAACGTGGCACCCTGAGCCACGTCCAATGGGCTGTGGCCATATATTGGGGAAAGGCACACGGATCTGCGTCATATCCACTCACCATCATGTAGTGGACGTAATGTCCAACAAGCCACATGATGGCATTGTCCTTCGATTGGGGAAAGAAGGTTGAATCGGGACGCACGAGAATCTCACCCGAGATAGCAGCCTCCGACGTCCTGAGTGGAAAAGCCAGTTGTCGGCGAAGTCATCTCCAATGGCCATGGCCGCAGGAGATCAACCAATAATATAATGTATCAGTTTCATGGCAACGATGGCAACGATCCGTCACATTAATACCAATACGAAAAAGTCGCACTTTGGTAAGTACAATATAATGAACAACTTGGTACCAAGAGGACGCCACTTCCATCGGGAAAATCGGGAGGCTAATGTTAGACCAAACAATCTTCCAGTTCTTTTCTGGCGACAGGGCTTCCACAGAGGGAATACTATGAGGAACTGGCTAGCTGCTTAACAACATTTTTAGGGGAATATTCTCTTGGGAAAGGATATTTACTCCTAAATAACTGACATCAAGAAAAAATTCCTTAACGTGCCGTAGTTTATAACTAATCCTACCAAATATCTGCTGGAGGTGTTAAACTCGCCGGTCGGATACAGTCATAAAGGCGAGCTGTAAGTGATTGGGAGGGGGGGGGGGGGGGGGGCGTTGACGTGTTAAAACGGTGCGACGGATGAATAAGGCAGAAGCCTTAGCCCGAATGTCAGGGAGACCCAAACCTCCCAGCAGACGGGGGCGCGCCATGACCCGATAAAGGACGCGAAATATAGAGTTGCGCCAGCTAAACTTCGCAACTTGCGGTACATCATCGCAGGAAGGGGGAAGATTTGTGCAATAAAATAAGCCTTACTTAACACATACGTTTCCATGGCCCAAACCTTATGAAGAAGTGAGAGAGAGCGACGCTCGTGTTCAATGATTGCTCCCTGAATCTTATCCTTGTCAAACTTCCAGTTTATCGTAGCCATCTTTAGCGCACATCTGTCAATTATAACACCCAACGAACGATATCGGATGACCTTCAAAGCCCATGGAATTTCAACAGCGTCAAATACTCGCAACTGAGTAGGTGGCATTTCTGGTCATTAGCCCACACTCCCGCAAGAGGACAAAAGGCATCCAAAACTTCCTTCGGCAGTGGCATATCATCATGGGCACGGAGTACCACCATAATGCCATCAGCATATGCACAAATGGTAAACATTTCTCCTTACAGCGACCAGCCACCCAAACGAGCAGCTATAGCTCGCAATAAGTGTTCCAGATACAGCACATAGAGCGACATAGGTGATGGACTCCCTTGAAGGACGCCCTGACACACCGCGATGGGGGAAGTAAGACGGCCATTTACGTCAATGGACGCCCGTATACCAGTGATTAGAGAGCTAAACAGCCGTAGCGCAGCATCGTTCAAACCAACAGTCGTCAATACTCGCATAAGGAATCCATGATTAACGCGGTCTAACGCATGGTGAAAATCAATTAAAAGCAAAGCGCTTGGCACGGGAATAGTGGAAGCAATCGAAATTATATCACGACATTCAGCAACGGGAGTCAGGAGAGTACGACCCGGAAGACAACTTTGATGGCTGGCTATAATGGTAGCCAACAATACCGATAGTCGGTTATTTACCGCTGGCGCCACTATTTTATAATCGTAGTTGAAGAGGGTTATCAGACGAACTTGATCCACATGCAAACTTCCCGGCTTTTTGGGGATCAGGACAATTTTAACAACCTTAAAGCTGGGCAGGAGAAGGCCTCTGTGGAATACTTCATTCACGATGGAAGTTATCGTATCTCTTATTAGGGGCCAAAATCGAATATAGAACCCTTCGGGAAGTCCATCGGAGCCAGGCGATTTGTGGGAGGGAGAACGAGCCACAATATCAACGATATCATCGTGATGGAATACAGAGAAATACTCTTCCTGGAGAGATGGCGTAACAACACTATCAAGAAGGGAGGTGAACGGACTGTGGACCGTCTGAATCCACTGCAGTATAAAGTGCGGAATAGTACTGGTAAAGCTCACGCATGATACAGAATGGGAGGACCACTCACGCCCATCTAGAGAAGGGATGGTAAGAAGATATGTCCTTTGAGATTGCTTGTGAAGCCGGAGAAGATGATAGAGAGAGGTCAACTCATCCTGTACGATTGAACAAGGCTCGGAACCCTATCGGACACCATCCATTTGCCTGCGTCTGAGTTGTAGATGGATGGTTGGTTGGTTGGTTTGTGAGATTGAAGGGACCAGACTGCAATGGTCATCGGTCCCTTTTTCCAGGACTGCAAACACCCACACAGGATAAAAACGAAGAATGGAGACGACAACAGACGACACAGGACAAGAAAGACTCAGACAGAGATCAGACAAAATGAATTAAAAACACACAGAGTGTGACAGTGGTTGGCCGACCATAGAGAAAAACAAAAAGGAAAAGCCAACCACCGAGAAACACATTAAAAACGTAGTCTAAAACCGTAGGCCAAAAGCCAGACTCAACACAAAATAAAGATAAACCGAGCGAATGATAAAAGCCCCCTACCGAATGAAATGCAAAACTAAGCCTGCCATGGCAGTGTCATTGGTTAAAACGGCAGGGAGCGTGTCAAGCAGCGCGAACGTCCACCTGAGCACAGGTAAAAGGGGACGCTCCAACAAAATGTGGACCTCCGTCAAAACGAATCCGCAGCGACATAGAGGTGAGTCCTCTCGGCGCAATAAGTGGCCGTGCGTCATCCGTCTGTGCCCAATGCACAGCTGGCAGAGGGCAGCAGACTCTTTGCGAGAGACCTACATGGATGACTGCCACACAGTCTTCGTCTCCTTGATAGCACAGAGTTTATTGGGCGTGGTCAGATTGCGCCATTCAGCGTCCCATAGCGCGAAAACTTTGCGGCGTAAGACTGCTCGCGAATCAGTCCCTAGGGTGCCAATGTCCAGACACGGTTTACCGGTGGCCTGTTTGGCCCGGCTGTCAACATGTTCATTGCCGGGTATCCCAACATGGCCTGGTGTCCACACAAAGACCACAGAGCGGCCGCAAAGGGCAGGAGTATGGAGGGACTCCTGGACAGCCATCACCAGACAAGAGCGAGGGAAGCACTGGTAGATAGCTCTTAAACTGCTCAGGGAGTCGCTACAGATAACGAAGGACTCACCTGAGCAGGAGCGGATCTACTCTAGGGCACGAAAGATGGCGACCATCTCAGCAGTGAAAACGCTGCAGCCAGCCAGCAATGAATGTTGTTCGTAGTGGTCCCCTAGAGTCAGAGCATAACCGACACGACCAGCAACCATTGAACAGTTGGTGTACACAACGCCAGAGCCCTGATACGAGGCAAGGATGGAAAGAAAGGGGCAGCAGAAGGCCTCAGGAGGGACGAGTCCTTCGGGCCCTGTGCCAATTTTAGCCGAAGGCAAGGGCAAGGCACACACCACTGGGGTGTACGCAGAGGGGCCCGGAAAGGAGATGGAAATGGGAAAACCCCAAGCCCAGAGAGAAGCTCTCTGACGCGGACCAGGGACGACGTTCTGGGAGATGGACAACCGACTATGGGAACAGAAGACGATAATTAGGATGCCCGGGCAAGCTACAAATATAAGTAGCATAAGTGGCCAGTAAGCATTGGCTCAGTAACCGCTGTGGAGGGACACCTGCCTCTACAAGTATGCTGTCCACAGGGCTGGTCTGGAAAGCACCAGTGGCAAGTCGGATCCCACTGTGAAGGATTGGGTCCAGCACCCGCAACGCAGTTGGGGGGATGCTGAAACATAAGCCAGGCTCCCATAATCCAGATGGGACTAGATTAACGACTGGTAGAGCCGGAAGAGGATAGAGCGGTCGCCGCCCCAGCTGGTGTGGCTAAAGCAACACAGAGCATGAAGATGCCGCCAACACATCTGTTTAAGCTGCCGAATATGTGGGAGCCAAGTCAACCGGGCATCAAAAACCACGGCAAGAAGTTCCCTCTCAAGATAAGGCTGCGGCTCAGGGTGAACTGTTCGTCGCTAGCAGAAATGCATAACGCAGGACTTGGGAGCCGAAAACTGGAAGCCATGTGCTACAGCCCAAGACTGCGCCTTGCGGATAGCGCCCTGCAGATGACGTTCAGCAGCTGCAATGCCAATGGAGCTATACTAGAGGGAGAAGTCGTCAGCATACAAGGAAGCTAAGACAGGCATTCCTGAGCCCATTAATTGCAATTAAAAACAGGCGGACACTGCGGACAGACCCCTGTGGTATCCCGCTCTCCTGAACTCGGGGGCAACTATGGTAGGCCGCGACTTGCACGCGGAAGGTACGATGCGACAGAAAATTTCGTATGAAAATCGGCAGTGGACTTCGAAGACCCCAACCATGAAGTGTAGAGAGGATGTGATGGCGCCATGTCGTATCGTACGCCTTCTGCATGTCTAAAAAGACAGCGACGAGGTGCTGATGGTGGGCAAAGGCCGTAAGGATGGCTGACTCCAGGCTCACCAGACTGTCGGCCTGAGATGGAGCCAGAAGGTCCCGAGACTCGAGTACCCAGCTAAACCTCTGACTCACCATGCATTCGAGCAACTTGCCAAGGACGTTGGTGAGGCTAATAGGGCGGTAGCTGTCCACCTCCAAGGGGTTCTTGCCAGGCTTCAAAACGGGGATAACAATGCTTTCCCGCCATTGCGACAGAAACTCACCCTCGACCCAAATTCGGTCGTAAAGGTCGACGAGGCGTCGCTGGCAGTTCACTGAGAGGTGTTTCAGCACCTGACAGTGGATGCGATCTGGCCCAGGAGCTGTATCAGGGCAAGCGGCAAGGGCACTGTGTAATTCCCACTCAGTGAATGGGACATTGCACTATTCAGGGTGGCACGTGTGAAATGAAATGGTCCGATGTTCCAACCGCTATTTAATGGAGCGGAAAGCCAGTGGGTAATTCACAGATGCGGAACTGAGAGCAAAATTGTCTGCTAAGCGGTTGGAAATTATGTCGGTATAAATTGCCCCATTCAGTGACAGCGCTGAGATGCTGACAGCCATAGCCATACAGGCGTCTAATCTTGGCCCAGACCTGCGATGGAGAGACATGGAGGCCAATGGTGGAGACATACCATTCCCAGCACTACTGCTTGTGTTGGCGAATGATGCAGCGGGCCCGCGCACAGAGCCGCTTAAAGGCGATGAGGTTTTCTAAAGATGGATGCCGCTTGTGACGCTGGAGCGCCCGTCGGCGATCTTTAATCGCCTCAGCGACCTCAGGCGACCACCAAGGCACAGTCCTCCGCAAATGGCCCAGAAGAACGGGGAATGGCAGATTCTGCGGCAGTAACGATGCCAGTGGTGACCGAGTGAAACACCGCATCAATGGCTTCATTAGAAAGAGGTGCAATAGCGAGCATGGATGAGAAAATGTCGCAGTCAGCCTTATTCATAGCCCATCTGCTAGGGCGCCCAGAAGAGTGACGCTGTGTCAGTGATAGAAAGATCGTAAAGTGGTCACTACCAAACAGGTCGGCATGCACACTCCATGGGACAGATGGTAAAAGGCTAGGGCTGCAGATTGGAAGGTCGATGGCGGAGTACGTGCCATGCGCCACACTGAAATGTGTGTAGGCACCATCATTTAAAATGGAAAGGTCGAGCTGGGCCAATAAATGCTCAATTTTGGCGCCTCGACCTGTTGTCACTGACTCACCCCAGAGAGGGTTATGGGCATTGAGTCGCCCAGTAACAAGAAAGGTGGCGGCAATTAGGCTATCAGCGTAGCGAGGACATGCTGTGGGACATCACCAACCCGTGGAAGATACAGACTGCAGGGAGTAACAGTCTGTGGCGTCCACACCCGAACAGCAAAAGCCTGTAAAGGTGTTTGTACAGGGACAGACTCGCAGTGAAGAGAGTGAAGGACATAGATGAAGACGCCACCAGAGACCCTTTTTTAAGCTGCCTGGTTCTTATAATAACCCTGATAGCCACGGAGGGCGGGGGTTCTCATCGCTGGAAACCTAGTTTCCTGAAGAGCAATGCAGAAGAAAGGGTGAAGGCTGATAAGTTGTCGGAGCCTAGCTAGATGGTGGAAGAAACCGCTGCAGTTCCACTGGAGAATGATATCTTCCATGGCTGAGAAAGGCCGGAAGGCAGATTACGCCGCTGGGTCACTTGCTGCCACCGATTCAGTACCCACGCGAATGACATCCATTGCGTCCGAGGGTCCAGTGAGATCCAGGCTGTCAGCAGACGCCATAATTCCGACCTCATTTTCAGACGCGGGGCTTGTAGGAAGCAGTGGGATGGGTGCCACAGCACTGACGTGATTCTTGGGAACGTTCTTCTTTTTCTGCTTCTCACACTGTGCCTTCGGTGGTTCAGGCTGGGAGGGCTTCACTGTGTCAGTCTCAGGAACAGACGACGACCGTGAGGCCCTACGACCAGTGACTGGTGGTTGTTTCAGCCACTTGCGGGTGCCCACTTTTCCGCTGGTCGGAACTTGCGAAGGGAGATCCGTTGGGGACCCCTTCCTGGCGAGAGTAGCCGAAGAAGGCTTACTCTTCTCTGGCTGGGAAGTGGGAACTGATGTCCCTGATGGTTTGGGTAGTGTTGCTCCTGAAGTAGATGGAGCAGGAGCAACAGGGAGTGAAGTGCCCCCCACAATCAAGGGGGCCAGTGGAACCTGATCGATCATAGAGCCAACTGTACGTGATGACACAGGAGATGGGAGAACCGTTGTTGCAGCAGCAGCGTAGGTCGACGTCATTGGCACGGGATGGAGTCTCTCATATTTCTACCTAGCCTTGGTGTAGGTCAGGCGGTCCAGGCTCTTATATTCCATTATCCTCCGTTCTTTCTGGAAAATCCTACAGTCCGGCAAGCAGGGGGAATGGTGTTCTCTGCAGTTAACACAAATAGGAGACAGGGCAAATGGAGTATTGGGATGCGAAGGACGTCCACAATCTCGACACGTGATACTGGAAGTACATCAGGATGACATATGCCCAAACTTCCAGCATTTAAAACACCATTTCGGAGAAGGGATATATGGCTTCACATCACAGCGGTAAACCATCACCTTGACCCTTTCGGGTAACACATCACCCTCGAAGGCCAAGATGAAGGCACCAGTGGCTACCTGATTATCCCTCGGACCCTGATGGATGCGTCGGACGAAGTGAACACCTCATCGTTCTAGGTTGGTGCGTAGTTCATCGTCTGACAACAGAAGAAGATCCCTGTGGAATATAATACCCTGGACCATGTTGAGACTCTTATGGGGCGTGATGTTAACTGAAATATCCCCCAACTTGTCACAAGCAAGCAACCTCCGTGACTGGGCAGAGGATGCTGTTTTGATTAGAAGTGACCCAGAGCGCATTTTGGACAAGCCCTCCACCTCCCCAAACTTGTCCTCTAAATGCTCTACAAAAAACTGAGGCTTGGTCGGCATAAATGATTCACCATCAACTTGCGTACAGACAAGGTACCAGGGTGAATAATCGGCACAACTGTCTTTAGCCATACGTTCCTCCCATGGGGTGCCCAGGGAGGGAAATGATCTCGGATCATATTTCTCCCCGTTGAGGTTAAACCTCGATCGCTTAGAGACTACTGGTGGAGGCCCACCAGCGAGTGATGATGTACCACGCTTCATTGCAGGTCATCCTCCCTGATGTCACCCACTCCGACCAGGGGCTCTCCCCACGGGTGCCACCCAGCCACAGCAAAGACCACCTGGCAGGATTTCCTTTGCCGGGAGTCCTGATGCCCCAGAGGGATAGGCATCTACTCCTCGGCATACGTGGGTAGGTAGCAGCTCAGGCATCAGCAGTGTAATCCCTGTGTAGTCAGGGGGCTACCACCAAGAGAGTACATGACGACCCCACCACAACGGACTGGCTACCGTGCTGGATGTCAGGTGTCGAATATCCATGTGTATCATGAGGGCGAAGATGGAAGTGCACAATGGAGGGCATGTATGATACCAGGAACACACTACAACTGATGTGGCCGGAAGCTCGGTGTAAGACCATCTCCATGACAATATCGGGTGTGCCAGATCTTAGGGCAAGATGGGTATAGAGTTCACCACGTAAGGCGTCCTTCCCCAAATAGTACGCACCAACATAAAATTTTGAAATGTAGTGGTCAAACCTCTTAGGGGACCATCACTTTAAGGCCGAAACTTTTGAGACTCATTTTAGTCGCCTCAGAGGGGTCCGTGAGATGTAGAGTGTTTAGCTTCCATAAAGGACGCGAAAAATGGACCCACTGCGGGACGTGGTTAAAAGTCACTGAAACAGCACAGTGATCAATGAAACTGGCAGAAATTACATCAATCAATAGAAGCTGACTACATACGGCGGCAGATAAATAAAAGTTGTCCAATCGGGTACTTGAAGAAGCTGTAAAAAATGTAAACCGCACCAATGTAGGATATCTGAAAACCGAAGCTTCCTGGAGATGCAAGGACGTCACCATATCATTACGTTCACGGCAAAATGTACAACTGGGGGTCTGATCTACACGACGTAAGACGCAGTTAAAATGCCCCCCCCCCTCCCCTCCAACAAAACCTTGCACTTGTTCGGTCGGAATAAATAAACAACATCTTCCTTATAAAACTGCGCTCGATCGGATGAACTACCGGATCCAGACGGAGCATAAGGAAAACTTAAGGTGAGGTCATAAAACTACAGCGTCATAAAAACATCTAGCGTTTCGAAGTCCGTCAGCGGGATTCCATCTCGATAAAGCAAAGCTATACCGGTAGAATTTTCAGGCGTGACTTTGGAAAACAGAGAATCCAGGAAAACAAAACACATCAAATAATACCTCTTGTAAACACAATATATCAGCTTGAAAATCGTAAATAAACTGGCGTAACGCAGCAAGCCTTAATATGGAACGTATCCTAGTAACATTGAGGGTTAGAAATGTGTATGCCTGCATCCGTTAACACATGTAAGGTCAATGTAAGGTCAATAAAACAACACTAAGGAAAAAGCACTCATCACGCCCGTCTCTGCCCAACGTCCGGAGGCAGCTGAAAGAAGGTATAATACCAATCCTCCCTTCCGGATACAGAGGAATCCTCGTTTTTCTTTTCACGACGCGCCGCTGCAAGTGCAACCAGAAAACGCTGTTTCACACCACTCCGTGAAAACATACACTCTTACGTGGAGGGGTTGGGGGAACGTCAAGCACCAATTTGATAGAGGAGCCATCGCTACTGCACTCGTCGGAAATCGGGTAGCACAATTCAGAAAGACCAACATCAATATCAGGTACAGAAGAGACAGGCAATGCAGTGCGGGTGTCGGATGACATCTCCTGATCATCAGGAAGAGAAACCATAGAATTCTGTTGCTCCACCGTCTCAGCGTGGAGGAGCGGTGCTATTGCACTGGAACATGGTAAAGCCTGGCCAGCAGGCAACGTTTCTGCGGGAACATCTGAACTGACGGGAACCGTCACATCTACGGTTGAAGTGTGGGATGCAGATTCAATACACATTTCGACAACAGAAGCAGCTACATCAACTCTGGTAATATTGGGATCACAATTAACGTCAGTAGACAACCCATTACCGCCAGAAGGTGCAGCCTCTGTCAACGCCTTATCACAAGAACGAGACTGGAGTGGGGAGTCCTCGAAACCTTTGCCGTCCTCAGTCCGCCGGCGTTTGACGTGCGCTGCAGGAGCCGTCGTCCCCTCGTGGACAGAGGCCGTACTGGTACGCATCGGTAACGGTGGAAATTCGCGAGGAGTAACGGGGGATGTTGCCCCTACATCGCTTAAAGCTGGAGATTGACTGGCGGTTGACTGCGAAGATACTATGTCTGCTAACGTTAAAGGAAGACGTTTTTGATAAGACTTCGTCAGAACAGTAGTACCGCGCCGACAGTCAGATCTGAGCTGACCGCTTTCGTTACAGAGAAAACGCGTTCCTTCTTGCCCTGCATACGTAACATGGATTCGGTAACCACAAACAGTTAAGTGGGAGGGAATATTCTTTTTAACACACATGTCCACAGTCTGGATATCATTATAACATTGGAAGCGATGTTGTGCTGACCAGCGTTCCCATCGGATATGCCGTATTACTCCAAACGGAAGCAACGCTATTTTAAGAAATGAATCGCCCACTTCATGAGTAAGGTTATAAATTCTAACCGGAGTGTACTCGAGTGCCGCATTTTCAAGGAGGACTTGACTAACGGAGCCATCGCGATGTGTAAACAACACTTTAGGACCAACCCGGCAGAGAAGCCGTTCTACTGGAACGGGATCGTAAAACTTCACAAAGAATGCATACAAATCAGAATCAAAATAAGCGGTGTCTACGTGATAAGGTGTAGCACGGATAACATCAGCCAACCAATCTTGAATTTCTAAGGAGCCAGATTGAACACGACGCGCACTCTTGTCAAAACTGAAAGGAACGAACAACTTTAGTAGTCTCGACAGACACCATGGCTCGGGCAGAAAACACCGTCGCCAATAGCAAAACGACAAAAAACTCCGATACGCAACTACGATGTGACTCCGGCGGATACACAAGCAAGGCTGAGTGGCTGCGACACAAGCGGCGCTGCGGCACAGGCGGAAGTGAACTACGACCTGCTCGCTCGACGCGCAATGCGACACTGTCTTCTCCCCCTAGACCACGAGCTGCGGACATTTTTAGTCACTGTTTGCTGCGTCATGAGCGGATCCTCAGTGATTCTCTTCATTTAAATGTGTTGAATAACTATTTCCTCGCATAATTTTATTTTCTCTTGTTGATGGGTTGTTGTACTGGTTCTTAGCACGTGGTCTGATTTAATGCAGCTCTCAACGGCAGTCTATCTTGTGCAAGCTGTGCTGTGTCTTAAAGGTGGCTGCCACCAGTTTGAACTATAGTTCCCTACACACAGTTGATAAGGCACTAAATGAAATTGTCGGTTAACGTGCGACACCAATCTGCAAAGATTCCGTTACACAACTGGTAACGGCACTATTGATATATTTCGTTTAATATGGCACATTAGTGTGACATTAACAATGTAATTATTTTGCTTCTAGCGACCTGCAGAGATACAGGCGAAATATCACGATAATTGCGTTTTATACATCATATCCAGTTACGAGTTGTTCAGTTACACGTAGTGCA
Source organism: Schistocerca nitens (assembly GCF_023898315.1). NCBI lineage: Eukaryota > Metazoa > Arthropoda > Insecta > Orthoptera > Acrididae > Schistocerca > Schistocerca nitens. The sequence goes on along the minus strand of NC_064614.1, from coordinate 1,271,380,392 downwards.
TAGGCAACGCGCAGAATAACTTTTCAGAAGAAAGATATTTTGTTGCTATAGACTGACATGGCACAGTTAACCTTCGTACACAAGTTCTGCAGTTTTAATACTCAACTAAAATGCTTTTGGCGAGTATCAGTGACCTTCAGCAGTGATCTATGAACTTCCTATTACAGCATCAGCTCAGGAATTTCGCTGACTTTTCGAGTACTTGTGAAAATGGTCTATACGTGCGCGAAAAGCATTCCAGCAGATAACTAGTTTCCTGATTCTAGTAGCCCTCTTCGAGAACGTTTGCTTACCATTTTATATACGTCTGAGACTCAAACATTCTCTGAGTGGTTTTCCACTAGGTGACCTCGTGGATGAGAGTATCCATTCGATTTTTCTCGTCACAGTTTTTATCTAGTCAAACGTACCTCACTCATATTGAAAAGAGAGCAACCTCTCACTTGCAGCCGATATCTTTTGTCATGATGTTCTATGTACCCCGCAGTCCACCTTGGGGTGCGTGGTGGAGGCTATTTTGTATGCCGCTGTCACTTCCCACCTTTCCTGGCCCAGTCACGAATGGTTCGCGGTTAGATCGATTGCCGGTAAGTCTCCCATTGGACGCGAGTCGCTCTAATTTTATATTCACGGTTCTTTCGTGGGGTACACGTAGGACAAATTAATACATTTGTTGACTGTTCCAGGAACGTACGCTCTCTTTAACAGCAAGCCACAGCGCGGTGGAGGATGGCTTTCTTGCATTGTCTGGCACTGGAATTCGTTGATCAGCTCCTGACGCTTTTGTTTGGTACAGTTGGGACTCATATATTTCCAATCTGTTGCCCTTTTGACATTATCCCATGTGATTGTGCAGAACAACTAACATAAATAAATCGTGGGAGTAGATTTTCTTATCGTTTTCCACTGCTGATTTATGTAAGAGGCTGAACAATTTACTCATTTTCTTGGTCACATGACTTACGGCCAACTATGCGTTCTCTTCGCTGGCCGTCGAGTGCTTCCAGTTCTCACATCTTTATGAGCTGGTTAAATAATTTCGCTAACATGGGTGATTTTTCCGGATTTATGGCAACAGCTCCTCACTATCCATTAACCTTTAAAAGACTGATTTAATGTTTTTGTGCGCTCCTCGTTATATTACATTCTTCCTGAGCAGTAAAGCGATGTGTATATTTCTTGTGATTTTTAGCTTCCTTATGGTAATTTCGGCGATTTACAACCAGGTGAAGCGTAATTTACTTGTATGATTAGCCTGTGAATTCAGTCGATGCTGTGGAAACAGTGAATAATGCATCAATGTTTCCACTTTTCTTTGAGCTGGTACACAAAGTAATAGAGAAACTATTGATATTATTATTATTGTTATTATTATTATTATTATTATTATTATTATTATTATTACAGTCAGTTGGAGAACATGCATTTTCTCATCACTTGTGGGTCTGAAGACATATTGGTATGGATATTACTCACGTAGTCAGACATATGTAAACGTTTTTGAGGTGTTTTCAGATATATTTGTTTTGTAAACAACCCCGCCTTTTCTTGCTGCACTGTAAGGCGGTTATACGAGAGTAAGTCGATTGTTGTCTCCAAAGTAGTTATAAAAGTTTATTGTAATCATATAGGAAACTTACAAGAACATCATTTTTGGACATAGTCTCCTTGCGTTTCAACGCACTTGGTCTATCGTTGTACAAGCTTCCTGACGCCCGCATAACAGAAGATTCTCGGTTGAGCTGCGAACCAGGAATGCACTGCTTCTTTCACTGCTTCGTCCGAGGCAAATCGACGGCCCCTTAATGAATGTTTGAGTGGACCAAACAAGTGATAGTCAGAAGGGGCAGGATCGGCACTATGTGGAGGATTATCCAGTACTTCAAATTTGATTTTCTGGAGCGTTTCAGCAGCGTGGGTAGCAGTATGCGGTCAGGCATTGTCGTGCAACAACACAACACCTTTTGACAGCAATCCTCGGCGTTTGCTTCGAATTGAGGGCTTTAGCCTGCGTTAAGCATCTCACTGTAACGTACACTGTTTATTCTTGTGCCCCTTTCCCCTTGTGCGTCCCAAAAAATCGTAAGCATCAGTTTTCCTGCGGACGGTTGGGTCTTGAACTTATTCTTGCACTGCGAATTTGGATCTTTCCATCCCACACTCTGTCGTTTACTCTCCGGCTCGTAATGATGGATCCATGTTTCACCACCAGTAATGATCCTGTCTAAGAAGTTGTCCCCTTCTTTACCATAGCGATCCAAATGTTTTTAGCAGATGTCCAAGCGCGTTTGTTTATCCAACTGTGTGAACTGTTTTGCGACCCATCTTGCACAAACTTCATGAAACCCAAGTCCGTTGTGATTGATTTCGTCGGCAGAATCGTGACTAATTTGCAGACGATGTGCCACTTCGTCAATAGTTAATCGTCTGTCCAAGAAAATCATTTCACTTGAACGCTCAATGGTTTCTTAATTTGTGGCGGTAAATAGTCGTCCGGCTCCTTCATCGTACGTAGCACTTGTGCGACCATTTGGGAATTTTTCAGTCCATTCGTAGACACTCTGTCGTGACAAAACACTGTTCCTGAACTGTACGGAAGGTCTTCGATGAATTTCGGCTCCTGATATGCCTTCCGACCACAAAAAACGATTTACTGAACGTTGCTCTTCTTTGGAGCAAATAGACAGCGGAGCAGCCATGGTTTACAGCACGGCAGCGACAACGAAACTAACCTAGCAGCTTGAAAATTGAAAAGATATAACAACAAATAAACAAGGCATGCCTCATCAACGTAAAACGACAGTACTACCAAAATAAACAAAAATAACTAAATTGTGGGTAATAATTGACTTACCTTCGTATTTACAAAACAAATGTCTGTGTCCCTTTTGTGGAGGGTGGCCACTTAAGCGAACTTGTTATTATCAAGTAGAATTACTGGTCTAATACTGTAATACAAATATGTGTTTTGCACCGATTGTTCCAGAAGTATTTACCTATTTACACCAAAGCATAATTTAGTAACTTTCCAGAAATGAAGCTTCCAGTTCACGTGTTTAGTCACCTGTCTGTTTATCAGACTAACTTAGTAAGATTAACATATTGCTTTCTCTTGGTAACAAGCATGAGTATTAATTCAGTTGGTAAGATAGTCAATATTTGTAGATGCTTGTAACTGAGCAACTCCTGTCAGGATTGTCTAACTAATAATTCAGGTAGTAGATTCATTTACATACTTTTAAAAGAACCACCAGTATCAATAGAGCGTTTAAATTCAGTTATTATTTTATATAGACGCTTGCCACTTAACAACCCTTGTCAAGATTGTCTAACTAATAAATCAGTTACTAGGTTCATATGAATACATCTCAGTGCGTTCCAGTCTTATTATGCAATAACAAATTCTGGCTGCTCGCTTCCAAAGTGCCAACTCTCGGCCAGTCAGTTAACGACAAATAGCCTGTACACAAAAAGGGGTGCTGTCGTGCTCTTCCGTACGCTCATCATGCCGTAAGCAGTTTTGTTTCTGTTGTGATCTTTCTCTGAACTCAGCCACTCGCAGTTTATTAAATAATTGATCATTAGTATCGAATACTCAAGGAGGGTTGAACATTACATTTATTAAAATGATTTGCAGAAATGTGAAGTTAAGAGAATCAATATGACAATTTTTTTGTGTAATTCTGAATTCGCTTTCATTACATTGATGGCTAACTTCTTTTATTCTGGACTGTGAAAAGTCCATAGTGACTGTAGGTATTAAAGGGGCTGTCGCTTGTAAACAAATGACCGCCTACCATCGCCACGCCTGTTTCAGACCAATCCATTCTCCATGCTTTACTTTCCACTTTCTTACTCTTTACGAATATGCAGTTCAGATATAGTTCTAGTCGTCCAAGTATTGTTTGACAGTCTAAACGAGCGTAACTCTATGTTGCCAGTGTTTACTCATTATTTCAGAGAGCGCAGGTGCCTAGGAGGGCGGAATAAGCTTGTCGCAACCGAACCTGTACACACAGGGTCTGCGTCTTCTGGGTAAAAAGGTTGGTGTCTCTCAGACGAACTAATGTGTGACGATAATGGCACCCATGTGCCTTTAAATTTAATACATAAGAAATGTTTGTGCATGGCAGGACATTAAAACTAGAACAAAATGAACACGAAGGTAACATGCAACAAATGATCAATTGCAACGAAGAGTACTTGTACCACGTGATTGGTTATGCAAGTGATTATCACTTCAGCACAAGTCAGCGTAGGTTGAACTAACGCCTGCGGCTGGTCCCGCCGGAGGTTCGAGTCCTCCCTTGGGCATGGGTATGTGTGTTTGTCCTCAGGATAATTTATGTTAAGTAGTGTGTAAGCTTAGGGACTGATTACCTTAGCAGTTAAGTCCCATAAGATTTCACACACATTTCTTTTCATTTTCAACTAACGCCATCTACATTCTGTATACAAGGAAAGGTTACGCAGCAGGTTTCTTATTCGTAAATCGCATTTGAATCTTGGTTGTTGTAAGTCGTATAAGAAGGAGAATTGTCTACCGACACATTTTGGAATTAGACTGCAGCATTATCGTGACCTATCGGGTCTGCAGTTTATCATTCCACAATCTTGTATGGCCATTGATTGGCATTCCACGATTGCCACATAAATATCAAATATGATAGGTTCAGGAGGTCTCTACTCAGCACCACAGAGGGTCTCAATGGCCCCACACAACTAGAGTCCAAGTGGACTCACTGGGCCCTGCAGCATCGTACAGTAACGTCACTTACCTTGAGTCAGGAAATGGGCTTGTTTGCAGCAAGGCAAGTATGTGTACGCGACCACATCTGGAGCACCGTGGGATTGTGGCATGGTATCCATTGTTGGAGCAGCACAGAGAGCTACGCCAGCAGAGCTATGACAACAATGGACACAAGAGTTGCACGACGGCAGCTTTTCAGACGAGTCTCTCTCCTACGTACTGTGTCACGAGAAGCGTATCCGTGTGTGGAAGGCTCCGAAGTGAATACAATATTGCCGTATCCACACAGCGCGTGGCGTGTTGGTGGAGGATGTCACTGGGTATACTACTCAATCATTTCTGGTTTGCATAGTAAAAAGAACAATAGTTATGTATCTGCTCAGGCCACAGGCACCATTACATCATATCTAAAAAAGACACTCCAAAGTCGCAGGCTGCTAAACTTGTCATGACCTTCCTTGATTCTCTTGGTATTCACCACTTCCCCAGTTCATGTTTTGCGCATGCATCATTCATTGAAATTATCTGGTAAGAAGTTATCGACAGACTGACATGCTGTCTTCACTAACCACTATGGTAATGGAGTCCATGACAGAGCAGAAGCGCGATGACATACCCATACCCGTGATCCACCTCCATTACCACTCAATACCTTGACAGTCTAGAGCCATTGTTGCCGTCAGAGGTGGAAACTCTGTGTTCTAAACGTCACAATTTTGTTGTGTCACGATTTCTCAATATCTCGTGTGGCAGAGTTAATATCAGCACCCACCATTATTTGACACAAGATGGTTCAGGGTGGCAGGAGAGAGGAGGTCGCCTAGGCGTCCTTTGGCAAGAAGCTCTTGGTGGCCTGGGCTGACACAGCAAAAATCACCATCTATACCTTACCCCACATATACGACTCACTCTCTCCATCAGAGCCGAACACTGAGAGAGCAGAAGGAAAGAAGGCAGGCTTTAGTTATGCTGACTGAGGTTACTACACCTCCTGGTCCAACATCTGGCTATTCTGTGTCCTAAGTGACAAAATACGCTGGCTCAAATACAATTCGTGAGCAAAACCCCCATTAATGCTGCCCGTTTTAGCCAGTCAGTATAAGCCACGGCCAGAAGATTTCGAGAAATGCTCCATGTCACTCACTGTACTGATATGGTTCATCTAGCTGCCAGTTCTAGATGTGGCTCCACTAGCTGTTACTGGCAGGGCCGAGGCCTGATGTTGCAGAGAGTCGAACTGGTGCCTTCAACCAGGGGTCCACTCACTGGCTGACTGCTGCTGACTCCAAAACACCCAACTGGTAGTCCAATATACGTATCTTGCCATGACTAGCTATCAAGTCGTTGCATCCTTACTATATGCACACTTGGCTGCTGTGTTGTGCAGGAACAGTAATGCTGCAGGCTACAGTTGTGCCGCCGCACACAACTGCTATAACTGATGGAGTAAATAAATTAATCTCTTTTCACATTTCCCTGGCGTACTAACTGGCGTCCACTTGGCTCCAACTCTTCTGCTGTCTAAACAACACTCACCATCACCGCAATCAGTAGTGGGGTGCCTAAGTATCTACATCTACATCTACATCCATACTCCGCAAGCCACCTGACGGTGTGTGGCGGAGGGTACCTTGATTACCTCTATCGGTTCTCCCTTCTATTCCAGTCTCGTATTGTTCGTGGAAAGGATTGTCGGTATGCCTCTGTGTGGGCTCTAATCTCTCTGATTTTATCCTCATGGTCTCTTCGCGAGATATACGTAGGAGGGAGCAATATACTGCTTGACTCTTCGGTGAAGGTATGTTCTCGAAACTTCAACAAAAGCCCGTACCGAGCTACTGAGCGTCTCTCCTGCACAGTCTTCCACTGCAGTCTATCTACCATCTCCGTAACGCTTTCGCGATTACTAAATGATCCTGTAACGAAGCGCGCTGCTCTCCGTTGGATGTTCTCTCTCTCTTCTATCAACCCTGTCTGGTACGGATCCCACACTGCTGAGCAGTATTCAAGCAGCGGGCGAACAAGCGTAGTGTAACCTACTTCCTTTGTTTTCGGACTGCATTTCCTTAGGATTCTTCCAGTGAATCTTAGTCTGGCATCTGCTTTACCGACGATCAACTTTATATGATCATTCCATTTTAAATCACTCCTAATGCGTACTCCCAGATAATTTATGGCATTAACTGCTTCCAGTTGCTGACCTGCTATATTGTAGCTAAATGATAAGGGATCTTTCTTTCTATGTATTCGCAGCACATTACACTTGTCTACGTTGAGATTCAATTGCCGTTCCCTGCACCACGCGTCAATTCGCTGCAAATCCTCCTCCATTTAAGTACAATTTTCCATTGTTACAACCTCTCGATATACCACAGCATCATCCGCAAAAAGCCTCAGTGAACTTCCGATGTCATCCACAAGGTCATTTTTTTATATTGTGAATAGCAACGGTCCTACTACACTCCCCTGCGGCACACCTGAAATTACTCTTACTTCGCAAGACTGCTCTCCATTGAGAATGACATGCTGCGTTCTGTTATCTAGGAACTCTTCAGTCCAATCACACAATTGGTCTGATAGTCCATATGGTCTTACTTTGTTCATTAAACGACTGTGGGGAACTATATCTAACGCCGTGGGGAAGTCAAGAAACACGGCATCTACCTGTGAACCCGTGTCTATGGCCCTCTGAGTCTCGTGGACGAATAGCGCGAGCTAGGTTTCACACAACCGTCTTTTTCGAAACCCATGCTGATTCCTACAGAGTAGATTTCTAGTCTCCAGAAAAGTCATTATACTCGAACATAATACGTGTTCCAAAATTCTACAACTGATCGACGTTAGAGATATAGGTCTATAGTTCTGCACATCTGTTCGACGTCCCTTCTTGAAAACGGGGATGACCTGTGCCCTTTTCCAATCCTTTGGACGCTCTTCTAGAGACCTACGGTACACCGCTGCAAGAAGGGGCAAGTTCCTTCGCGTGATCTGTGTAAAATCGAACTGGTATCCCATCTGGTCCAGCGGCCTTTCCTCTTTTGAGCGATTTTAATTGTATCTCTATCCCTCGGTCGTCTATTTCGATATCTACCATTTTGTCATCTGTGCGACAATCTAGAGAAGGAACTACAGTGCAGTCTTCCTCTGTGAAACAGCTTTGGAAAAAGACGTTTACTGTTTCGGCCTTTAGTCTGTCATCCTCTGTTTCAGTACAATTTTAGTCACAGAGTGTCTGGACATTTTGTTTTGATCCACCTACCGCTTTGACATAAGACCTCAATTTCTTAGGATTTTCTGCCAAGTCAGTACATAGAACTTTACTTTCGAATTCACTGAACGCCTCTCGCATAGCCCTCCTCACACTACATTTCGCTTCGCGTAATTTTTGTTTGTCTGCAAGGCTTCGGCTATGTTCATGTTTGCTGTGAAGTTCCCTTTACTTCCGCAGCAGTTTTCTAACTCGGTTGTTGTACCACGGTGGCTCTTTTCCTCTCATACAATCTTGCTTGGCACATACTCATGTAACGCATATTGTACGATGGTTTTGAACTTTGTCCACTGAGCCCGCATCTCGTGGTCGTGCGGTAGCGTTCTCGCTTCCCACGCCCGGGTTCCCGGGTTCGATTCCCGGCGGGGTCAGGGATTTTCTCTGCCTCGTGATGGTTTGTTGTTGTGTGCTGTCCTTAGGTTAGTTAGGTTTAAGTAGTTCTAAGTTCTCGGAGACTTATGACCACAGCAGTTGAGTCCCATAGTGCTCAGAGCCTTTTGAACTTTGTCCACTGATCCTCAACACTATCTGAACTTGAGACAAAACTTTTGTGTTGAGCCGTCAGGTACTCTGAAATCTGCTTTTCGTCACTTTTGCTAAACAGATAAATCTTCCTACCTTTTTTAATATTTCTATTTACGGCTGAAATCATCGATGCAGTAACCGCTTTATGATCGCTGATTCCCTGTTCTGCGTTAACTGTTTCAAATAGTTCGGGTCTGTTTGTCACCAGAAGGTCTAATATGTTATCGCCACGAGTCGGTTCTCTGTTTAACTGCTCAAGGTAGTTTTCAGATAAAGCACTTAAAAAAATTTCACTGGTTTCTTTGTCCCTGCCACCCGTTATGAACGTTTGAGTCTCCCAGTCTATATCCGGCAAATTAAAATCTCCACCCAGAACTATAACATGGTGGGGAAATCTACTCGAAATATTTTCCAAATTATCCTTCAGGTGCTCGGCCACAACCGCTGCTGAGCCAGGGGGCCTATAGAGACACCCATTTACCATGTCTGAGCCTGCTTTAACCGTGACCTTCACCCAAATTATTTCACATTTCGGATCTCCGTCAATTTCCTTCGATACTATTGCACTTCTTATCGCTGTAAACACCCCTCCCCCTTCACTGTCCAGCCTGTCTCTGCGGTACACATTCCAATCTGAGTTTAGGATTTCATTACAGTTAACATCTGATTTCAGCCAACTTTCTGTCCCTAGTACTATGTGGGCATTGTGACCGTTTATTAATGAGAGCAGTTCTGGGACCTTTCTGTAGACGCTCCTGAAGTTTACTATTAGCACATTAATATTGTTATTCCCTGTTGCATTTTGCCTACTCCTATCTTGCCGCGTCTCAGGATGCGTCTTGTCGGGTTTAGGGAGGGAATTCTCTAACCTAAAAAACCCACATGTGCACTAACCACGTACTCCGCTACCCTTGTAGCCGCTTCCTGCGTGTAGTGCACGCATGACCTATTCAGGGGGACCCTACATTTCTCCACCCGATAGCGGAGATCGAGAAATTTGCACCCCAGATCTCCGCAGAATCGTCTGAGCCTCTGGTTTAAGCCTTCTACTCGGCTCCAAACCAGAGGACCGCGATCGGTTCTGAGAACGATACTACAAATAGTTAGCTCAGATTCCACCCCGCGAGCGAGGCTTTCCGCCTTCACCAACTCCGCCAACCGCCTGTACGAACTGAGGATGACCTCTGAACCCAGACGGCAGGAGTCATTGGTGCCGACATGAGCAACAATTTGCAGTCGGGTGCACCCAGTGCTCTCTATCGCCGCCGGCAGGGCCTCGTCCACATCTCGGATGAGACCCCCCGGCAGGCAGACAGAGTTATTTCCCTAAGGGGTTCCATCACCAGCCTAACGTTGGAGCTCCCAATAACTAATAAACCACTCCCCCCGTGTGCCTACTCGGACCTTGCTGAAGGAGCGGCCACATGTCCACTCACAGGCAGAGCGGGTGATGCCACACGGCCAGCCTCCACATTTACCCTCCGCCTCGTGCGCCACGAACGCCGCTGAACCCGCCACTCCCCTTGGGGAGAGGGTGGCCCAACCGCGACCGATATCCGCGAAGATGTCTCGACAGCAGGGACAGTGGGTGAAGCATGTAACACCTGGGGTGTACCATGCGACGCACCAGACTCCCCACTGCCTCTACACTCCGAGGCAGCAGGCTGAAGACGGCTGACCGCGGCCATCAACACGCTCAGCTGTTCGCGAACAGTGGCCAGCTCCTCCTGCGTCCGCACACAGCAGTCACACATCCTATCCATCCTAAGAAATCAATTTACTGTCGAGAGTTAATCCACTTTTAATTGGACTGCTAATTCACGAAAGGCGGCTGATAGTTGGCTAAACTGTGGTTACTAGACACTTCTTGTTGGAAACAATGAAAATAGCACTACCTGTCTCTGGACTGTATTGAAAACAAACACTAGCTAGCACTACTGGCACTATGGTTGACTATTACTAGCATTCGACAATTAAAGCTTCCTAAAAGCAAAAACACACGGAGGAAGAAGTGACAGTAAGAAAAATAAGTACAAGCGCCATCCTCATATCACTCTGAAACTTATATGTCTTCAATGAACAAATTTAATCAAGTGTTTCTCTGCCATACTGTATACATACTACTGCACTATAAACAGAAGTAAATTATTTGCTATGCTTTGTGTTACCTGGTTTTTAATGTTCTGCAGTATATTTTTCATACTTAAAATATAGCCACGATACAATGAGTTTCTAACATCTAATAGGACTCAACCTTACTTCCTTCACCAGTTCACTACATTATTGTGGCTTGTATGTTTCTCTTATACTACCTTTGAGAAGTATTTATTATAAATCTCTTATCAGGTTTTAAAATGGAAACAAATATTGTCAGTGGACATTCAACTGGTTTCAAATTTTCCAACCAGGTAAGCAACGCTCACAACCACCAAAACTGGTAGTGGGATGCCTGATTTAAGCGCCATCCTCGTGCACCACTGCAACTGGCGTGAAATGTGCTGGAGCCGCCATCACAACTGGTGACAGAAGTATTTTCTGGCTACAACAGAAAGAAGGAACAAATTGTATTTATTCTGTGTTGACAGCCGCGACATACATCGTCATCACTACAGTAGCGTCAGTCCAGAGACTGATCTTTCCCATTGTCGTATTGCATTAGAACGTTAAATGGTAAAACGCCTCAACTGGCACTGGAATTTAAGCGTAGCATATAGTATGCCAGAGTCGAGCATAGAAGTGGCTCAGTTTTTGGAGAACACTGGGGAGGACCATTGAGCCATGTGTCCAGTGTGGTGTGCACAGTATGAACTGTTAGGTCACCGGGATTCCTGTACGTAATCAGCACCGGTGATGTGCCACAGCTATGGTCACAATGTCAGGCTGAAACTGGGTCCAAGTGGCTTATTATCAGACTCAAGGCTTACAGGTAGTGTTAGACTGTTACGATTGACTATGTATTTTTTCTTCTAGTGTGTATTTATTGTTTTCATCTATCGTTATGTGTTTTCCTTATTGTATAAAAACCACATATCGGTTGAGTCAGGGACCCAGACAGTTAGGAAGTAGATCACTTCTTGTAGCAGTAGGTAGCTCATATGAGAGAAGATAATATGGAAATGAATAAAGCGTTAAATGATATGAAGAATGATATAATATTCTCCTTTTGACTGCTGCCGTTTAGATTCAGTTATCAAGGGATTAAATAATTCTTTGTCCGGCGAGGTAGGAGAGGAAGTGCTGCCAGTTGTAGATAATCTGTCAGCGGCTGCAAGGCCAGGATTGTGGACAGATGAGCAGTTGTTACAAATCAGCAAGTTGCGTTGCCATGAGGTCTTACGAAACTAAGTTTGACAAACTCAACAAGGTTCTGGTACAACATTCTAAGAAACAGGATAGCGTTAGATTTTATCGTGAACAACTGTGTCGTATCACAAGGCGAATTACCCTGTCGAAAATTTTGTAGTTAAAATATGGAAGATCCATTTTAATATCCGCAAGTGCAGAGATAATATTGAGGCCAATGGAATCATTCTACAGGGAGCAGATCATAGACCAAAAGAGGTATTCTCATGAGGACTGCACTTACTGTACCGAGGAAGTTGGGTGCTGAATTTCCAAAGGACCTGCGTGATTCTATTCTTGTACCCCCTGTGTTGGAGGAAATAGGTATAGAAATTAAGGTCCTCTACAGAAGGAATGTGTCCTCTACTAACGTCAGCTTCTGTCGCTGTGTACCTTCAGGTCACATTCAAAAGGAGTATGACCAGCCATTGTTTAAGAAATGTGTGAAAGTGGAACAACTGGAGTGTGACTGTAGAAGTAAGGGGTATAATGGTTAGAGATTAAGTTCAAATAATCAACTGATGACAATGGCAACTTTAAAACCACCAGACGGTATTCCTAGTAATATCTGATCAAGATTCAATGTAGAAGTGATGGGTTCCGATTGGCATGTTAGACAGGAAGTCCATACGTTTGTGTCGAGTCTAGGGACAGTTAGAACTTCCACATTATAGATTACGTAGTGTGGCGATAATAGTTACACTCACAAGAATCAGCAATGTTAAGTTTCTAGGTAGGAGTGGAAATGGAAAGATTCAGAGGTTGGCAGGGGGGGGGGGGGGGTACGGTGCTTAGGTGAAGGGTACTGTGCAATCTTATAGTTGTTTTTCATTAATAAGCATCATGTTAAAGTTGATGTATGGAAATACATGATGGAAATTGGGGACCAAAGATCCTAATAGAGGAAGCTGTTGTCAGTGATGTATTGTTTCAAGGTTCATCTGTGATGAGCGACAAACGAATTAAATTCCACGCAATGTCATTAACGGTCAGTTTATGTGGCCAAATATTGGAAGGTACCAGGAAACTACTTTGGGTCAATGTAGGAACAGAACTACCTGCAAAGTTATTGTGTGTGGTAGAAACAGTGTAGAAGAACGATGAGTTGGGTACATAACAAGAATTATATCTGTACGAGTGTGTATGTGAAATAGACGGTGACGAAGTAGTGTTGATAACTGTAGATAATTTTGATATCGAGGACTTAAGGCTCTTTAAGGATTATTGATTGCCATTTTGGATGTTCCAAACAAGGATGACCTAGACAGGATAAGATGAGACTCCATTCAGGGGCAACCCACTGATATAACTGAAGGACTTATTTCAATAGTGGTACAAGTCCACTTTTCAAAAATATGGAGTTATCCTCACGTACGTACTCACACAAGCCGTTTTTAATTTATTTGTGTTGTGGGACAGCTCCAGATTCGTCCTGCTGCCAACAGAGAGCACCTCAATGCTGACGCATTAGAGAAAGCAAGCAGGAATTTATTTCAGTAGTGGTACAAGTCTGTGTGCTTTTGTACGTTGCAGCGTGTTGCTATTCTTGCGAAGATGGTGGATTCAGGAGCATTATCAAGTGATACAATTGATCCAGATTTTCAAACGTGTAAAAAGAATTTACTTACTTTTATCTCAGCATTATAGACATTTTGTTCCAAAAAAGGAATATGCGAGAATGAAGGTCATATTGACAATAACAATGGAAAATGAGGGTGTCCATCTTAATTTATTTCACATATACATATGTTTTCAGTCAACTGGTGCTGTATAAATCATAACTTGTGTTACTTTCTATCTTGATACCAGTGCCGATGACGATGAAACTTCCAGTGAAAGTGCAAAAAATGACGAAACAGGAGACACTGTTAGTGATTCCTGTGCGAACGGTGCAGCCGCAGATATGCAGACAAAAAGGAAGCGTACTCGAAGCAAGAAGGGTGCAAGGAAAAACGGACACATATGAAAAGCATATTCGAAAGAAAAAAGGGATCACTGGGGAATTACACGTCACAGCAACTGGTAAAATAATTCCTCCAAAACCATTTCACAATGTGGACTGCAGGTGCGCTCATAAATGTTTCAGTAAAATTTCAGATGATGAGGAGGACGTTATTTGACAATTTCTTGGCTATGGGTGATGTTAATTGGCAAAATAGTTATCTGAATGGATTATGAACGTATCATTCAGTTAACCGCCGACAGCCAGGATATGGCTTTGGTTCTAAGAAAAGCTTTATTTATGAATATCAATTACATGTAAACAGAAACTGTGCAATAGTATGCAAGACGTTTTTCTTCAATGCTTTTGACATTTCTAATGGACGAATCTCTAGGCTTTCAACAAAAAGCAAGGAAGAAAGTACACCTCACCTTGATGGAAGGGGCAAACATCAGAACAAATTCTCTGTACCGGAGGGTCTGATCAGTGATGTAAAGGAACACGACAAAATCTTTCCAGTTTCCGAGAGCCATTATGCAAGGAAGGATAATCCCCACAAAACGTTTTTAAATCCTGAGTTGTGTGTGGCCAAAATGTATAATTTGTACAAAGGTAAATGCCTAGCTCAGAATAAAGAAATTGTGGGGGAGCACATCTATAGAAAAATCTTTAACAAAGACTTCAACCTGTTATTCCGATCACCAAGTAAGGACACTTGCTCTTTTTGTGACAAATTGACCTTTGAAATGGAAGCTGCTACCAATGCAGAAGGGAAAAGGAAGCTTCAAAATGAAAAGTAGCTTCACCTTAGGAGGGCTGAAGCTGCAAGAACAGCACCGTCATATGGTTGATCCAGATGTTGATTTCGTTTCATAAATTCATCAAAATAATTGGCGTACGATTGGAAACGCTTTGCAAATGGTTCAAATGGCTCTGAGCACTATGGGACTTAACTGCTGAGGTCATCAGTCCTCTAGAACTTAGAACTACTTAAACCTAATTAACCTAAGGACATCAAACACATCCATCCCCGAGGTAGGAATCGAACCTGCGACCGTAGCGGTCGCGCGGTTCCAGACTGTAGCGCCTAGAACCACTCGGTATAAGTTAGTACAGAATGACCGACCAAAAACTGTTTTTACAGTTCCTTGGGATCATTCCCAGTATTGGAGAAAAGTGGCCAATCATGTTTCGAAGATTTTTGCATGACGTTTTGAGGAGATTAAAACCATTGCAGTGTGTAGTGTACCTTGATGATATGGTATTTGCTGTTAGAGGTTACAGCTGTCTCTTCTACATGTCACAATTTGCATATCCCCGAATCACCTAGAGCTATATTCACATATTCTTCTAGTACACTGCACACGCAGAGTACGTTCGCTGAATCTACTTACTATTCTTCAGTCATTGTATTTTTAATGTCCATTGATGTTCTTTTCGCACGTGGAACACAGTCGTGACACAACGAGTTCGTAACATCTAACGGGATTCAAGTTTCCTTTCTTGGCCACCACATTATGTTGCTTGGCTTGTTTGTTTTTTCTAGACATTTACTGAGAAAGAGTTATTATTGAAACTCTCATCGATTATTAACTTAAGGAACAACCATTCGCTGACATGATATCCTATCTTCTACCTTTCTCTACTCTGCGGCTTGTTTGTTGACATAACTTTCTCTGAGTACCTGTTTCCTCACTTGTTACTGTACCAATGTATTTGATACTACAAATTATACTGAAGTACTGTTGACTTGACTTAATATGAGTAGTGGAGGTTTTCATCGAGCTTTCCCATGGAAAATGTATGACACGAATAACTTTCACGTTTTAATTTTGTGGTCGTGGTTGTCATGGCCTGAATATAAGCAACTTACTGTCAGCAGACACAGCGACACAGATATACTGATGTACACTGACAGGGGTAAAGACCATAAGCCCGAAATGCCTCGTAACAGAAGCAATGAGGGGAGAATGTTTGAACGAATGTAACTGACTCTCATAGCACGCAGCAGGGAATCATACTAACTGCAAGCGGACCTATCTTCAGAATTTATATGGGTACACATGGGGATGAACATAATGTTAAACGTTCCTCACCTGACTATAAAAGATTTTTAGGTCAAAAAATTACTTGCCTTCGGCGAACCTGCATATTCAGTTAACGAATAAATTATATTCTTGCAAGGGAATACATGAAATTCTACCAAATACCCGTCTCTGACCTTCGCAGTCTGTTTCCTAGTCACAAAATCTCTTGGGTAATGAAATTGATGGAATTGAGAAGTGATAAGCCTGTCGAACAGGATGGGTTTCGGAATCAAGGTTCTTATGTATTCACGTAGCCCGGACATACTTTTATCTTCCACTTACTCCTGAAAGCTTGCTTGCTCAATAATGTTCACGTCTGGGGAGTTTGTGGCCAGAGGAAGTGTTTGAACTCAGAAGAGTGTTCCTGCAGCCACTCTACAGCAATTCTGGACGTGTGGGGTGTCTCATTGTTCTGCTGGAATTGCCCGTCCGTCGGAATGCAGAATGGATATGAACGGTGGCAGATGATCAGACAGGATGCTAACGTACGTGTCACCTGTTAGAGTCGTATCTAGGCGTATCAGGGGTCCCATGTCACTCCAACTGCACATGTCCCCACCAGACTGAACAGTCCTCTGATAACATGCATGGCCCATGGATTCATAGGAAGAATTCTAAGAAAATGTGACTCATCGACGAAAGAAGTAGCTTACAAAACGCTTGTTCGTCCGATTCTTGAGTATTGCTCATCAGTATGGGACCCTTACCAGGTTGGATTAATAGAAGAGATAGACATGATACAGCGAAAAGCAGCGCGATTCGTCATGGGGACATTTAGTCAGCGCGAGAGCGTTACGGAGATGCTGAACAAGCTCCAGTGGCGGACACTTCAAGAAAGGCGTTACGCAATACGGAGAGGTTTATTATCGAAATTACGAGAGAGCACATTCCGGGAAGAGATGGGCAACATATTACTACCGCCCACATATATCTCGCGTAATGATCACAACGAAAAGATCCGAGAAATTAGAGCAAATACGGAGACTTACAAGCAGTCGTTCTTCCCACGCACAATTCGTGAATGGAACAGGGAAGGGGGGATCAGATAGTGGTACAATAAGTACCCTCCGCCACACACCGTAAGGTGGCTCGCGGAGTATAGATGTAGATGTAGATGATGTTCCCCCATACCCATACACGGCCATTCGCTCGATACAATCTGAAACGAGACTCGTCTGACTAGGCAACATGTTTTCAGTGATCAACAATCCAGTGTGGGTGTTGACGGGCCCAGGATAGGAGTGAAACATTGTGTCGTGCAGTTATCAAGGATATTCGAGGGGGCCTTGGGCTCCGAAAGCCCATATCGATGTTGTTTCATTGAATGGTTCGAACGCTGACACTTGCTGATGGTTCAGCGTTGAAATTTTCAGCAATTTGCGGAATGGTTGCTCTTCTGTCACTTTGAATGATTCTCTTTAGTTGTTGTTGGCCCCGTTCTTGCAGGATCTTTTTCTGGGCTCAGCGATGTTGGAGATTTGATGTTTTACCGGATTCCTGATATTCACGGCACACGCGTGAAATGAAATCCCCACTTCATCACTGCCTCAGAGATGCTGTGTCCCATCGCTCGCTCGCCGACTATAGCACCACGTACAAACTAGTTGCCCTCTACAGGCGTTGCCGACCGCAGCATCGTATTTTTCCAGTTTACATATCTCTGTATTTGAATACTCATTTCTATACCAGTTTCTCTGGCAATTCATTGTATATGGATGCATGTGTGTTCGCGAAAAAAAACGGAGTAAGCAGACGGACCTTGCTGCTCCAATACAAAATCTGTTTCTGGATGTCGCGAATTCTCAAATGCTTGCTTGGAAGAGTTGACTGCAACTGAGTTGATGACCCCAGTATAGCCGGCCAGTGTGGCCACGCGGTTAACGGCGGTTTAGTCTGGAACCGCGCGACCGCTACGGTCGCAGGTTCGAATCCTGCCTCGGGCATGGATGTGTGTGATGTCCTTAGGTTAGTTAGGTTTAAGTAGTTCTAAGTTCTAGGGGACTGATGACCTCAGATGTTAAGTCCCATAGTGCTCAGAGCCATTTGAACCATTTGAACCCCAGTATACCAATGTAGATAATTGTTAGAGGTGCATACGGGGCCTGAAGATGGCTTGATGAATTGCCGAAATTTGTAGCGAAGACAAAATAAAATAGTTTCACAATTTGCACAGCTGTTCGGCGAAATTCTTTGTTAAACATTTGACCAGCCGCTGTCCCACGCCCACAATGGATCAACACATACCTTTGCGATCGTCGTCTGCCTAGCAAGTCATATGTGCTACGACTTAACAAGGAAACTGAAGAACCAGCATCTAACTGCTATCGTACATCATGCCCAGCGGTGCTCGCACGCACAAACAGTTTCCTGTCCCGGCGCTGTACAGAAGCCAAGTGCCCTGTCTGCGAGTCGCACGCACTGCTGGTCTGCGTGCAGGCGGGGAAGTTCGGGATCTCAACTGCTTCTATCGCTGTGCAGTGTAGACATAAAACTGGCCCAATTACTTGATAAACATTGTTAGTTCATCTGAAAAAGCGGATACATTCTGTCGCCCATAATCTAAAGCATACGTTGGATCCAGACAAATAAAAACAGAGACTGTTTATGACTGAACTTCTTTTGGGGACGTCTCTCAAATGGAATGTCCCCGTACGCAACGTAGAGACTTTTAGACAAAAATCGATGCTCTTCTGTCCGTTGCAAATTATTGCCCGTCGCTATAGACTGAAGCATATTAGAGCAAATTGTCCTACCATAACGAAAATGTAACATACAAAAATTAGTACCACATGTGTCTATACTTTGCCTTTATGATGGCTTTTATTCTGCAGGGAACACTTTCAATGAAACGTCTTAATGTCTGTGGGGAAATGGCAGCCCATTTTTCTTAACAACCAAAACCAGTAATGTTGGCTGCTTAGCTTTGGAGCGAATTCGGCGTTCTAACTCATTCCACATTTGTTGCATTGGGTTCATGTCGGTCTCGAGGCAGTCCAGTCCATTTCGAGCATATTATTGTGCAGAAATCGTTACTTCACAGTAGCTCCTTTTTAATAAGGTGTCGATAAAACAATCATTTCCTCCGAACTAGTCCCCGCCTACATGTAACAGACAGTTGTGTCAAATATCTTGATATCCTTACGTATTTCTTAAGCAATAACGGGACCAAGCCCTAACTAGGTAGAACAGCCCCACACCGTAAACCATAATCACCTCGGTACTTCACTGATGACAGCTAGAGTAAACCAATCCAGATCCCTCGTTTCCTGTCGTCCACTGCCCAGCAGTGTTGCTTTTTGCAACACTTCAAGTGCTGCTTAGCCCCGATAACAGAAATTTGTCGACCATCCCACTCCAATAGTTTTAGTGTCGTCTGCAGCATGCTACGATCTGAAACATAAAGTAAGTGGGCAACGAATCATTTCATTAATCATCAACAACTATGTGGTGCAGAAAAAGTAAGGCTTACCTAGTTGCTAACAGGCAACTGTCACTCGTTCAACGTCCAAACAACACCTAACAAAGATAGCTTACACTATGTCTCTCAAATGCATAATACAGTGGCACTGGTCCCTATCGTGAATTAGAGGCTGGGCAATATAGCAAACAAAATGGATACTATTAGGGCAGTAATGAGGAAAATTCCATTGCCCAAAATGATATATTTCATGCAACAACTATGTGTTGCAAAAATAAGGATTGATGCTGTGTATAATCAACAGTATGAGACAATTTACCTGTTTTACTCTCTCACTCGCTCAGAATCGTAACTCAGATAGCTCACACTGCGCCTCATATGTGTTGTTGTGCTGACCATCATGGACAAAAGTACTTTTTTTTAAATGCTCTTTGTCATGATGGAGTCATTGTCTCACCGGGATTTCCTGTGGTTTGCAATTAAAAACTGAAGCTTCACAACAATCTTTTTTTTTCAAAAATGCTTATTAACAGACCATGATTCACAACAAATTTAGAAGAATCCTCTCCATCCTTTTTTCTTGGAATCTTCCATCTGGTGCACAAGAAATTTCTTGGAGGGAATCCACTCTACATTTTTTTATATATGTAGACCGTCACCCACCTCTCGTGACAACATAAATAAATATTAATTAAAAAACTCGTTTTAACCAGCTACACTTTTATTTAACGCAGAACATCTTTTTTGCTTCTAGAGAGGAAGCCTGGACGTTTTTCTAGTCGGAGGTAAGTCCTAACAGAAACTTATCTGAACAGATCCCAGCTTGCCTGTTTCTGCAGTTATCAACATATCTCTCAATTAGATTGAACGAAAGACTTAAAACTCAGATGTTGAAACTGGCATTGCTTCTAAAATGACAAACTAAAGCTGCTGACACTGTACTGGAAAAAATGTTTAGACTAATTGCTCAGCCGCTAAATGGATTGGGTGAACTATTCGTATAGGAGAATAAGACAGACATTTTTAGTTCTAATGAAAAATGAGATTATGGTGATGAAGGTGAAGTAGAGTCACCATCAAACATTATATTGGATGCATGGGGTGGACTGGAAACATATTTTTTTTAACAAACTAGCAGACAGAACGCACTATGCTGCACACATCAGATCTAACCTACAGCAAGAGTGTGGATAATTGGGGGAGTCACCAGTAGATGCCTATGGGGATGGTTTAATCATTCACAATACAGGCTACTCTAAAGAGAGAGGATTGTATAATGTATTGTTTAAAATTAGATCTACCAAAACGAGCTAGACAGCATTAGAGGTTTAACACCTTCAAGTCTAGCAATGCCCATAAGCAAAGCTGTCCATTTCGCAAAGCATTACATTCAAATTGTACCTATAAATACACTCAGATCGTGAAGCCTGCATTAAATAAAGTAGGTGTATCAACAGTGAGATATACATGTCGGTAAGAGAGGGGACGAAAATGCGCTTGAAGTTAGCGGTTGAAAGAGTCTCCAACAAATGGCTAGAACATATCAGTTTTGTTCACTGGAATAATTTTAATGACTTGCTGTTAGTACCCTCACTAGCTTCTAAAACAGTAGGCATTAATTGACGCGATAATCAAATAATACCTACCGTAGAATAACTTAACAAAACATTGATTATTGCTTAAAGGTCTTAATGTCTGAGAAGATAAGTTTCGGAAACAGTCCGCCCAATTACTGCAGAAGAATTTAAAAAAATAATGTTGTAGTCAGTACTACTGAGTGTGTGGAGCGAGGCAAATGAGCGAGTTCACTTCAGATGACAACCTGCAACACAACAGGTACGTGTAATCTTACGTATTGCAAAAAAAAAAAACGGTCATTATTAATATGTGCAGCACTTTTTTCTCTGTAAGAGAAAGGCTTGCGGTTGTGAGAAGCAGCTGAGTGCAATAAGCCTTTCCAATTTTCAGCACTCGCTTTTTTTGTCTCTCCGAAAAAAAACATCTGCCTCAGCTTCCTTAGGTTAATCTCTTTCCTCATACTTGGTGTTTATGGGAGACAGGTATTTCCAGGAATGTTACTGTGTGATCCTGATCCAGTAGACAAGATAAAGAATATCTAATGATTCAGGGAGGGATGCTATAAAAGTTGGTAAAAGCTCAATAGGAAGCTCGCTGTGGGAGCTGAGCCATCATTGACATCACCACCACAACCACCACCACCACCACAACCACCACCGCTACAACCGTCATCGCAGCTGTCATTATAGTTTTATACCCTAATCATACCTGACATAGCTCTTGCTGCTGTGGAACCAAAAAATAGAATCGTGAAACACGCACACACATACACCTTCTAATAACTCATGCAGGTTTCATTTTTATTTAGTATATATTTTACTATTAACAATATTACTGATCACTGATGTTTGTTTCCTCATTTAATATTACAGAATACACCGTCCTCCTGATCTAGCATAATCATCATCATCGTCGTCCTCAGCTTGTGATCAAGTAAAATAGAACTTTATGCAACTATAAATAATGATTGAGGCATGGAAACCAGTGATGGTATTCTAGAATGTGTTTGTGAGCATTCAGCTTTCAAAAATCGAGTACTTACTGCCGTAATACTCAGTCATGATGGGTTCAAAGATCCGAAACAATTTCTTGTCGTATGTCCGCAGATTTTCACTTTCAGAGATCAAGAGCTGAATCGATAATTTAAGATGAATGTTACATTACTCTGTAAACTGCAGCTCCCCAAGGCAGATGACAGTTGGGAAATGTAATCTGAACGCGAAGAGCACACCTCTATTGCTTTTTGATGAAATTAGTGAATGGTACTCAGCCAATGTCTCAGTGCGACTTTTGAAAAAAAGGAGACTTCCAACGTTCGTGATTCAGCCTGGGCACGGAAAGAAGTTATTCTAGTAAACGTTAACATCGATGAAAATAAGGGTTTTACACAGGAGTACACACTAAACTGCCGAAGGTAATAGCAAATAAACACACATCCAGTCAAATGATAATTCATAATTTAAGATGCCCTTTCTAGCAGGATTATAACCTATAAGACAAGATGCACATCGTGTCTTTAAATATACTCTATACGCAAATAAATTAAATTTGGCCAGATAACTGTTCCTTATGGAGTTGAAACATGTTCGAACAATAGACTAAAGACGTGCTTATAACTGTCTATCGCATCCAGCATTCAAATTATGATAGGATAATTGTAGTAGATAAACGAAAAAATACAGAGATCGGGCTACATATTACAAAACACCGTTGCGCGAAACTTGTTGTCTGTTAATGTTGCTGCGTACTGATAACATAGATACATGTCATTTGAGTTACATAAACAACATGTAGACCTGTGTAAAGACTAGCACTACTTCCGGTCATCATTATATAGTAATATTCGAACGCTGCCTGTGTTGTATTTATTCCGAGGAAAAGTCATATCCATAAGTAGCTGAGAAAAAATGTATGTGTGACGAATGTACAATTTTAGATTTTAACTTGAGTTTGCAACCTCCTTTCAAAGAATTCATTGTATTGCTCAGTGATTGATTTAGAGAAAGTGTCATTTGAGAGAATGGTTTCCAACCGTTTGCTTCCGAACCACACGCCTGAGTTCCACTGAAGTGACATGGCGGAGCTGTTATTTTTATTCAAGTGAATCATGTGAGAAGGTTTCTGATATGATTATGGCCGCCCGACTAGAATTAACAGATTTTGAATACGGAATGGCAGTTGGAGTTTGACGCATGGGAAAGCGTTAGGAAATGCATTATTCCAAGAACCACAGTGTCAAAAGTGTGCCGAGAATACCAGATTTGAAGTATTGACTCTCACCATGGGCAGTGCAGTTGCTGACGGCGTCCACTTAACGACCGAGGCAGCTGCGTTTGCGTAGTGTTGTCGGTGGTACCAGACAAGCGACAGTGCGTCAAATAACCGTAGAAACAAATGTGGGCTGCACGGCGAAGCTATCTGTTAGAACAGAGCAGTGAAATTTGGTGTCAATGGGCTGTGGCAGCAGACATCCGCCGCGATTGCCTTTTCTAACATGTCGACGTCATCCACAGCGCCCCTCCTGGGCTCGTGAAAATATCGGTTGGACGCTAGACGACGGTAAAAATGTGGCCTGGTCAGATGAGTCCCGATTTCAGCGGTAAGAGATGTTGATATTGTTCAAGTGTGCGCAGACATCACGAAGCAATGTACAGCAAGTTGTCAATAAGACACTGTTCAAGCTGGTGTCGGCTCCATAATGGCGTCGTAGTCGATACTTACATGAAGTGGACTGTCTATGTCTTCTGGTCCAATTGAACCGATCATTGCCTGCAATTGGTTAAGTTTGGCTACTCAGATACCATTTGCTGTAATTCGTGGCCTTCATGTTCCCAAACAACAATGGTACTTTTATGGATGACAATGCGACATGTAGCGGGGAAACAAGTGTTCGTGACCTGTTTGAAGAACAATTTGGACAATTCGAGCGCATAATTGGGCCTCCCACATCGCCTCATGTGAATCCCATGGCACATTTTGCGATATAATCTAGAGATCAATTCGTGGAGAAACTTCTGCATCGACAACACTTCGGCAATAATGGCCGACTACAGGGGCTGCATGCCTATATACTTCTGCAGGGGACTACCAATGACTAGCTGGATAGATGCCACACCGTGCTGCTGCTCTACGCTGGGGAAAAGGAGGTCCTGCGCCATATTAGGAGGTTTCCCATGACTTTCGTCACCTCATTGTGTACTGTAAGTAGCGAGACTGCCATTGCTCCAGAACCAGAGGGGCAGACAAGAGGACCAAGCACTGAGACTGTGAGCTCGGAAACAGTCGTATTTAAGCCGGACATAACGTCATCGCAGCCAACGATGCATTCGTTTGTCCTCTTTATACTAGAGATGGGGGATCCGCTCTTGAACTAATTCATAGAGTTCAATCTTTCAAAGGAGTGAACAATCAGTGATTCAGAAAAAAAGAACGGTAGCTCCAAACGTTTCCCAGGCAGAGAGAGAGAGAGAGAGAGAGAGAGAGAGAGAGAGAGAGACGGAGCATATCAGCAGCGCCTCTGCTGGTCAGAGCACAGTGCACGCCACACAACACAGCCAGCGCCGGCCTCTGCCCTGCTTCTACCTTGGCTGCCTGCATTGTGCAGTGCCCCATTGGATTTTGTGTTTCACATATGCCGGGCCGTCTCTGTGCGTCGTCTGCCGTGTGCACTGTGCAGTGTCTGGCGCAGCTTAACTTCGCATCGCACTCTGTCGGCGATCGTTTCAGTCGCACGTCCTGCCCTCTGGGCAGTTGATGCCAGCAACAGGACAGAGAGCCACCTAGCGGATAACATAGGAACTACTTGCAAAAACCTGCTCGCAAGGGAGCGGACGATTTGTCTCGGAGCGGGTGAGCTCCCCCCACCCTCGGAACTCGCCCGCTCAACGCTCACCCCACCGTCTCGGCTCTAGCCAGAGCGTCGAGCAAAGCGACTCTGGTGTCACTCTGGTCTCTGCGGTCTCAGCTCACGCAGTAATACAGCTCGCGGCTCGACCTGCTCGACTCAGCGCCTCTGCATCGGAGTTTGTCCCCACTGGATATTGTTCTTCGTAGTAATACCGCTATGTATATTACATTATTATGTTATGTATACATCAATTGTTTTTATTTTATTTTTATTTGTTTAAACTGATTAGATTAGGTTCCTGATGACTACTCTTACTATAGGATTTTTATTATGGACACTCGAATTTACGCTTTAATTACGAGCGAACCGATAAACTTATCGCAAAATGTGATACACCAATATTTTCCTTGTTTTATTCTGCGTAAGGCTATATGCAGCACTTTCGTTTTACAGTCAAATTTATATTTATTTTTCTTATTCTGGTACGGATTTTGCGATTTTAGGCGTCTTCGAAAGGAAAAATATATGGCTTGCGATGTATTTGTATGAGGTTAATGAAATTTTAATACATTATAGCCAAATATATTGTTAATGTAAATCTCAAGCTACAACATTTTCTGATCACCCAAAAAACCACGCTAGTGCAAAATAAATCAATAATCAAAAACTTTGTCATATCGTGGAAATTTCAATAAACAATACAAAATTCTTACTCATTATCTATGTTACTTCAAAATAGGATCAAATAAGATCAAAATACAGGTATAGTACTGGAATAAACCAAGTTTAAAGGGCAATGTGCCTTTCATTTATTTTCTTTTGTAAATGAGTGGTGAGTCATGAAAAACAGCTAATTCATTTCAGGGAGTGAACAGTTCTGATCCAATCTCTGAAAAGAACAGTTTTGCCCATCTCTACTTTATACAAAGGTGTCAGCGGACTTCTCACAGTCGTGCTGACTCAGTTATTGTCAGTTCCCCATGCCTTCGGAATTTCCATCAGCGCCACCACGCCGTGGAGCAGCTGAACTCAGAGGTTATGCCTCTGTAGTGCGAGGCTCGCAGAATGAGCCATTAGGTGGCGTCTGCACTTGTTGATTACAGCTCGGCTCGGTGTGGAAAAGTTGCCCTCTGCAACTTTGCACTCCTTCCTTGCCCCAGATTTTCTTGTAACTCACAGTATGAGCCAGATCTGGTTCCTTGGTACCTGCGCCAAGTAATAACATCAAAAAGTTACAGACGCACCGAGGAGTTGAATTTGATGTGCACCAATATTCACTCTATGGTCTTTTCCCATACAACATTAGCGAATGTGTCTGTCTCTGAACTGGGTTATGTCTCATCAATACAGGTAAGAGGGGCAGCGGTACCTCAGCCTGGGCTAGGTTGCCCCCTCTGTCTGGCAGTGACAGGTGAAAAGCTGAACTGACACAAAGTAACCGATGAAAAATAAGTTTAAGATCTCTAGTATTTATATTTCTTTGCAATAAAAGAAATTGTGATGTGACATATAGTGACGAGACAGATGTACGCAAACCATGTGAGAAATCATATTTAATGAGGACATTAAATGACAAGAGCATACAGAGTATAATTTCACGGAAAATTTATTGCAGTGTCTGGGATAACTGACCGGAGCTGATTATTGATCGCATGTGTGCTGAAGGAGCATCATTGGGCTTAATGTATGAAATACTGAGGTATGTGTGAGCAAGAAGGTGATAGAGGGAGGGAAACAGAAATTATTACTGTAAATAGCAGAATTTGACACTTTAAATACAGTGATTTATGTATGTCTTTAATGCATACCTTTGACCTTGGACTCAATTTAATATTCAGCCAGATTTGTGTATGAGTAGGTAAATAATGCTCAACTTTGAGTTGTTAGCGCTTTGATATCATTTAACATTCAGATCTTTCTATGTAAATAATGCAATGTGACACCATTTTTATGATGGGGATAATGAATATCTCTGACTCTCAAGTATGTTACGAACATCTTTGACTATCAAGTGGATGTCACGAAATTTTTATTATATAAAAAGGTAGTGTGCTTTTGAAATTATGTAATTTGACAACATTTAAAAAATCATTTAAATACTACACTCTGATTGATTATTCCTCAGTAATTTATTAAAATAAGAAACCATTTTGATGCGGTTGTGTGTGAGAGAAGATATTATTACTTTGCAAAAGGGACAATGGACATGTGTACGATATTTGTAGTATTAAAAAATATAGAGATATGTGTATATATAAATGATGTGTATATATAAATGATACGTTACTTTGTCCTTGGAATAATTTTTTAATATTATGCTTGAATTATGTTTACATACACAGTCATCTTTGACTTTTCATAGAAATGATTGAACTAGACAACATTTTTATGCATCATAACTATTCGTAGACAACTATAATTATACCTGCCTATTTCCATACCGTTTAGCGTTTACCCTTATTCATTTATTGTTTATCGTTTAGTATTTCCATTTAGCATTTACTGATAGGCACCCAGCGTTCACCATTTAGCATTTAACGTTTACCGTTAACCGTTTAATGTTTACTGTTTACCATTAGGCCTGCAGTACACCTTCACCTAAAATGGAATGCCAGTTCCTGCAAATGGTTTGCGCTTTAGAACAGTTTCCTGTGTGGTGGTAAATACAATACCATCCGTGATCAATTAAAGAAACGTTACTGCTGGAATCGAGGTAAGCACAAGCTAGTTCTGAAGCAAGGAGACGCTCTCTGTCAAGGGCGTGTACCTTACGTCAGCCACTCGGAGGCCAGTTGCCGCTGAAGTACCTCAAAACGTCTCAGCTGCGTCACTTCCTCGGCCGCGACTGCTCACAATCCTCAGAAAAATCACCGAACTTATCACAGTCAATACACGTACTCCAGGACTAGTCCTGCATTCAGTTGTCGCAGTAGAAACGACCGTAGTACGTAGCCTCTCTGCTGATGTGTCCCCCCCCCCCCCCTCCTCACCCAACAAGCAACTCACTTTTCGTCATTAAATCGCATATTCCCAATCTCCGTAACCATTTTATCTAAACTATCAAACGTGTGTGGCTTATCAGTAAACCAAACCTGACCCGGTTTCGGTAGCATTCCTTCCGAAATATTAAGTACTGCCTTTTCTTCAAAATTTCTAAGCAGAGCGACATCTCAATAGAATCCCCTAAAGATCCATTCATCGCTTGTACCCCGAAAAAATGCTGGTCATTAAATTTCTTTAGTCTATGGGTTCCAAATTGTCAAAAATAACTTTCCTCCAGACTCTCCGAGTGAGCCAACACGCTGCAGAACTTCAGCAATTAGCCCACTTAATTAGCAGACTGATAGTGGCTACATAATGAGTAACACAGCACTATACATAATTGACATCACATTGTCCTTGCAGTTAACCACAATATCCTAGCATTTGGTTAGTACATTCAATAAGCAACCTCTGAAAATTCTGAATAAGCTTAAGTCTATTTTAAGATATGATAATCCAGCATGAAAAAACATTTAAACCTTAATGAACTAATAAACAATGCAATAAAAATATTTTATTTTAATGGACCCAACAATTATAAAAAACCTCTTTACCGTTCCATGTATTTAAACCCAGTACAAACAAATTTCCAATGCTGCATGTTAAATTACAACCCAGATGTTATGCTGGTGAACTCCAAGGCCTCGTTGAGAAAACTTTGCCATGAAACATTTGCGTTTGACACTGGTCGCAAAGGGCCATCCCATTCGTTTTACACAGGTAAAATAAAAACAGTTAAGTTCTAGAGCTCGGTAACTTATTAAATTCTTTTCATCAGTTATGTTCTTACCTGGTCTAGCAATTGTATTTAAATTTTACTTGTAATCACTTTTAAATGCTCTATTCTCTGCCTCAACACTATAGGAGACGGCAAAAAAAGCGATTACTACGTATATCTATTGCTACCCACCCAAAGAGGAAACCCCGCCTGCTTTCAGAGTCAACACTCTCTACTGTCCTTGGCAACCTTCACGTATTCCTCACTACCAGCAGACTCCCACTAACGTAATGAGTCACGGCCTTACTTGACGGCAAGCAGCACAGAATGCTCACAGTGACCGCATGCTGTACAGCAGCTGCAACTCAGCATGTTGATGGTGTGTTGTGCAAGGTAACTAGGTTAGGGTGACAGGTAGTGGGGACAGCTAAGCTACAGGAGGAATTCCTGAGAGAGGCACATTATCACGAGCTCTCTGGTCTTGGAGGCTGCAGAGTGACAGACTGACGGGTGGCCGAGAGGTCTCGTGAAAGTAAAGGAAGGGAAATGTGTATCAGTATGTGAAAAATTTATGTGCAGAGTTCACAGAACGCGGACTCATAAGCGAAACGGGAAACATCGCACCCGTTTGAGATGATTAGGATGGATGTGTAAGGATGATTTATCCGGGCTTCACATGGAACCTGTTTTCAGTCAATAATAACAGGTCACCTTTCTCGGTATGTGGATATGATTGCTACATCAAACCAGCAAGAGACAAAACTTATTCACTTTATTAGTTGTTGTGTTCAGTGTCTGTACTTTATGTTATTTTAAGAAACAGAGCAACCAGACGCACATTTATGTTAAAATTTATTCCCGAAACTTAACTTAATTTTAATAGGTATAGATGTGCTACCTAAATCGTTTGCAGTGTGCTACGATCTGAAAGGTAAAGAAAATGGGGAACGGCTGATTCATTAATCATCAACAACTTTGTGGCGAAAAAAAAGCGGGGTTTACCTTGATGTTGTGTATAATCTATACTACGAGACAACTGTTACTCGCTCTACGCCCAAACAAAAACTATCAAAGGCAGCTTACACTGTGTCTCTTGAACACAGAAGACTGTAGCACTCATCAGCATTGTGAATGACAGGCTGGGCAGCATTATTCTTAAAAATACGCTGATAACATAGAAAATGGATACTACACTGAAGAACCAAAGAAACTGGTTCACCAGCCTAATATCGTGTAGGGCTCCCTTGAGCACGCAGCAGTGCCTCAACACGACGTGGCGTGGACTCGACTAATGTCCGAAGTAGTGCTGGAAGGAATTGACACCATGAATCTTGCAGGGCTGTCCATAAATCCACAAGAGTAGGAGGGGTTGGACATCTCTTCCGAACAGCACGTAGCAAGGCATCCCAGATATGCGCAATAATGTTCATGTCTGGAGAGTTTGGTAGCCGACGGAATTGTTTAAACTCATGAAAGTGTTCCTGGAGCCACTCAGTAGCAATTGTGGACGTGCGGGGTGTCGCATTGTCTTGCTGGACTTGCCCAAGTCCGTCGGAATGCACCATGGACATGACTGGATGCAGGTTGGTTCAAATGGCTCTGAGCACTATGGGACTTAACATCTTAGGTCATCAGTCCCCTAGAACTTATAACTACTTAAATTAACCTAAGAACATCTCACACAACCATGCCTGAGGCAGGATTCGAACCTGCGACCGTAGCAGTCTCGCGGTTCCGGACTGCAGTGCCTAGAACCGCACGGCCACCGAGGCCGGCTGGATGCAGGTGATCAGATAGGATGCTTACGTACGTGTCACCAGTCAGAGTCGTATCTAGACGTATCAGGGGTCCCATACCACTCCAAATGCACATGCCCCACGCCATTACAGAGCCTCCACCAGCTTGAGAAGTTCCCTGCTGACATGCAGGTTTCATGAATTCATGAGGTTGTCTCCATACCCATACAAGTCCATCCTCTCGATACAATTTTAAAACGAGACTCCTCCGACCAGGCAACATGTATTCAGTCATCAACAGCCCAATGTCGGTATTGACGTGCCCAGACGAGGCCTAAGGCTATGTCGTGCTGTTATCAAGAGTACATGGTTCTATCTTCAGCTCCGAAAGCCCTTATCGGCGATGTTTCATCGTAGTCTGACACTTGTTGATGGCTCAGCATTGAAATCTGCAGCAATCTGCGAAAGGGTAGCACTTCTGTCACGTTTGGGAAAAGGCAGATGCAGAGGTGTGGACATGAGAACGTGGATGGATACATGCGGAACGTACCGCTGCATTGAATTCAGCTACTTTTTTGCGTTTATGAAAATTGCTTGGAGTCTTATGAGTGACTGATTGTAATGAATTGTAAGTAAGGAGTGAGTTGTGTGCGTAGTAATGTTTACTTTAAGGATTCATATTAATTTACTTCGCTTGAGAAAGCTGACCAACGACAGCGGTCCTTCTGGGGTGCGTGGCAGGGTGACAGTAGTCCCCGTGCTCAAGTAGCTGTACACCAACAGTGAGGGTGGAGGAGGTGCTGGTTGCGGCCGCACTGCATGTCTTCGCCTGGAGCGAAATGGAGGCGCCACAGGGTCAGCATCTGGAGGGAAGAGTTCTTCTTGCTGGGGAGAGCGTGTGGTGGTGATCAGCCGTCAATGCACGCTAAGGTTTGTTATCAAGGCTTGGGAACTGAGAAATGAAGTGACGAGCCTGGTGGTCGTGTTTCATGTCTTCAACGAGGAGCCAAGACCAGGGGTGTGCTCGGAAAAGTTTCAGGGAAATGCGAAAAGCTACAGAAACCTTATGAACGATTACGGGAACACATGCAGCAGCCAGTCAAAATTGTACAGCATTCGCGATGTCGATGAAATAAAGGTTGGCTTTTTGTTTGTTGGAGAATTTTGAAGAGTGTTTTCGATATGGAAAACACCACTGACCTCTAAGAGCTCAACGGGAGTGTAGAGGAAGTGAAGAAATTGGCAGCGGGTAGCACTTCATTGGTCGAGTGGCACACCACGCAGATAACACGCTAGGAACGTGACTCCTTCAACAATACGCGTATGTAACGGAAAGCGCACAGCGAAGTGATGGAATATCCAAAGACATCAGAGGAGGCTATAAATAGCGATAAGTGAATCATACAAGCGCTGCTGGATGTATTGGCTGTGAGAGTGAAATGGCTGTTGTAACCACTAGTGGACTGCATTTGGGACACGTGGGTGCTGATGACGAACTTGTAGGAAGCTCTTCAGCAGATCTTACATGGGCAGCTGAGTCCGTTTGTGTTATCATCAGAGCAATAGTTTTGGAGCTACGAAATGTGCGAGGGTAATTGCCGCCAGACTTGGGACTGATTACAGAGCTCAGCGACAAGGCGACTAGAACTGAAAGGTGCGTTGTCGATTAATGGGGACGCATATGGCATAACAGGGAAAATAATACGTCTACCACCTATGCTCATGGGGACAACCAAGCTCACTGTATGAAAGGCGCAGTTGTAGCGGCTAGAGTAACCACTAGAGGTTCTTCCGATGCGGAGTTCAGCCTCCTTCAGTAACACACTGAATTCAGAATGTATCCATTCCCTGAAACGACTCACAGCTGTGCAAGATGGACGGATTTTAGAAGAGCTGTTGATGTAGCATGTGCAGGAGAATGGGCCAGAGGGAAGACGCGTGACTGCGACCATGCGTTTAAGATACCTGGTACTGTTGTGATTCTGACGCTACTGTTTGCAGACTTCATCTGTCTATATGTAAACCCACCCATAAGTGTGATCCACTGGAGGTACACATTCCCGTAGAATGGATCTCTGAGTCTGCATCTACATTTATACTCCGCAAGCCACCGAACGGTATGTGGCGGAGGGCACTTTACGTGCCACTGTCATTACCTCCCTTTTCTGTTCCAGTCGCGTATGGTTCGCGGGAAGAACGACTGTCTGAAAACCTCCGTGCGCGCTCGAATCTCTCTAATTTTACATTCGTGATCTCCTCGGGAGGTATAAGTAGGGGGAAGCAATATATTCGATACCTCATCCAGAAACGCACCCTCTCGAAACCTGGACAGCAAGCTACACCGCGATGCAGAGCGCGTGTCTTGTAGAGTCTGCCACTTGAGTTTGCTGAACATCTCCGTAACGCTATCACGCTTACCAAATAACCCTGTGACGAAACGCACCGCTCTTGTTTGGATCTTCTCTATATCCTCCGACAACCCAATATGGTACGGATCCCACACTGATGAGCAATACTCAAATTTAGATCGAACGATTGTTTTGTAAGCCACCTCCTTTGTTGGTGGATTACATTTTCTAAGGACTCTCCCAATGATTCTCAACCTGGTACCCACCTTACCAACAATTCATTTTATATGATCATTCCACTTCAAATAGTTCCGCACGCATACTCCAAGATATTTTACAGAAGTAACTGCTACCAGTGTTTGTTCCGCTATCATATAATCATACAATAAAGGATCCTTCTTTCTATGTATTCGCAATACATTACATTTCTCTATGTTAAAGGTCAGTTGCCACTCCCTGCACCAAGTGCCTATCCGCTGCAGATCTTCCTGCATTTCGCTTCAATTTTCTAATGCTGTAACTTCTCTGTATACTACAGCGTCATCCGCGAAAAGCCGCATGGAACTTCCGACACTATCTACTAGGTCATTTATATATATTGTGAAAAGCAATGGTCCCATAACACTCCCCTGTGGCACGCCAGAGGTTACTTTAACGTCTGTAGACGTCTCTCCACTGAAAACAACATGCTGCGTTCTGTTTGCTAAAAACTCTTCAATCCAGCCACACAGCTGGTCTGATATTCCGTAGGCTCTTACTTTATTTATCAGGCGACAGTGCGCAACTGTATCGAACGCCTTCCGGAAGTCAAGAAAAATAGCATCTACCTGGGAGCCTGTATCTATTATTTTCTGGGTCTCATGAACAAATAAAGCGAGTTCGGTCTCACACGATCGCTGTTTCCGGAATCCATGTTGATTCCTGCAGAGTAGATTCTGGGTTTCCAGAAACGACATGATACGCGAGCAAAAAACATGTTCTAAAATTCTACAACAGATGGACGTCAGAGATATAGGTCTATAGTTTTGCGCATCTGCTCGACGACCCTTCTTGAAGACTGGGACTACCTGTGCTCTTTTCCAATCATTTGTAACCTGCCGTTCCTCTAGAGACTTGCGGTACACGGCTGTTAGAAGGGGAGCAAGTTCTTTCGCGTACTCTGTGTAGAATCGAATTGGTATCCCATCAGGTCCAGTGGACTTTCCTCTGTTGAGTGATTTCAGTTGCTTTTCTATTCCTTGGACGCTTATTACGATGTCAGCCATTTTTTCGTTTGTGCGAGGATTTAGAGAAGGAACTGCCGTGCGGTCTTCCTCTGTGAAACAGCTTTGGAAAAAGGTGTCTAGTATTTCAGGTTTACGCGTGTCATCCTCTGTTTCAATGCCATCATCATCCCGGAGAGTCTTGATATGCTGTTTCGAGCCACTTACTGTTTTAACGTAAGACCAGAACTTCCTAGGATTTTCTATCAAGTCGGTACATAGAATTTTACTTTCGAGTTCACTGAACCTTCACGCATAGCCCTCCTTACGCTAACTTTGACATCGTTTAGCTTCTGTTTGTCTGCGAGGTTTTGGCTGCGTTTAAACTTGCAGTGAAGCTCTCTTTGCTTTCGCAGTAGTTTCCTAACTTTGTTGTTGAACCACGCTGGGTTTCTCCCGTCCCTCATAGTTTTACTCGGCACGTACCTGCCTAAAACGCATTTTACGATTGCCTTGAACTTTTTCCATAAACACTCAACATTGTCAGTGTCGGAACAGAAATTTTCGTTTTGACCTGTTAGGTAGTCTGAAATCTGCCTTCTATTACTCTTGCTAAACAGATAAAACTTCGTCTCTTTTTTTATATTCCTATTACTTCCATATTAAGGCATGCTGCAACGGCCTTATGATCACTGATTCCTTGTTGTGCGCTTACAGAGTCGAAAAGTTCGGGTCTGTTTGTTATCAGTGGGTCCAAGATGTTATCTCCACGAGTCGGTTCTCTGTTTAATTGCTCGAGGTAAGTTTCGGATAGTGCACTCAGTATAATGTCACTCGATGCTCTGTCCCTACCACCTGTCCTAAACATCTGAGTGTCCCAGTCCATATCTGGTAAATTGAAATCTCCACCTAAGACTATAACATGCTGAGAAAATTTATGTGAAATGTATTCCAGATTTTCTCTCAGTTGTTCTGCAACTAATGCTGCTGATTCGGGAGGTCGGTAAAAGGAACCAATTATTAACCTAGCTCGGTTGTTGAGTGTAACCTCCACCCATAATAATTCACAGTAACTATCCACTTCTACTTCACTACAGGACA
The DNA here is from genome assembly GCF_023898315.1 of Schistocerca nitens. NCBI lineage: Eukaryota > Metazoa > Arthropoda > Insecta > Orthoptera > Acrididae > Schistocerca > Schistocerca nitens. Next base: position 1,271,345,488 of record NC_064614.1, on the reverse strand, counting down.
AACTACTACTAACAGCGACAAACACTCCACCACTGGTTGCATGCAATCTATCCTTTATAAACACCGCCTGCGCCTTTGTAAAAATTTCGGCAGAATTTATCTCTGGCTTCAGGCAGCTTTCCGTACCTATAACGATTTCAGCTTCGGTGCTTTCTATCAGCGCTTGAAGTTCCGATACTTTACCAATGCAGATTCGATAGTTTACAATTACAATACCGATTGCTGCTTCGTTCCCGCGTGTCCTCACTTTGCCCCACGCCCTTTGAGGATGTTGTCCTTTCTGTACTTGCCCGAGGCCATCTAATCTAAAAAAAAAAACCGCCCAGTCCACGCCACACAACCCCTGCTACCCGTGTAGCCGCCTGCTGGGTGTAGTGGACTCCTGAATTATCAAGCGGAACCCGAAACCCCACCACCCTATGGTGCAAGTCGAGGAATCTGCAGCCCACACGGTCGCACAACCGTCTCAGCCTCTGATTCAGACCTTCCACTCGGCTCTGTACCAAAGGTCCGCAGTCAGTCCTGTCGACGATGCTGCAGATGGTGAGCGCTGGCAGTCTTCACCAAATCAGAAAGCCGCCGGAAGCCAGAGAGGATTTCCTCCAATCCATAGCGACACACATCATTGGTGCCGACATGAGCGACCACTTGCAGATGGGTGCACCCTGTACCCTTCATGGCATCCGGAAGGACCCTTTCCACATCTAGAATGGTTCCCCCCGGTATGCACACGGAGTGCACATTGGTTTTCTTCCCCTCTCTTGCTGCCATATCCCTAAGGGGCCCCATTACGCGCCTGACGTTGGAGCTCCCAACTACCAGTAATCCCACCCTCTGCGACCGCCCGGATCTTGCAGACAGTGGGGCAACCTCTGGAACAGGACAAGCACCCATGTCCGGCCGAAGATCAGTATCAGCCGGAGACAGAGCCTGAAACCGGTTTGTCAGACAAACTGGAGAGGCCTTCCGTTCAGCCCTCCGGAATGTCTTTCGCCCCCTACCACACCTTGAGACGACCTCCCACTCTACCACGGGTGAGGGGTCAGCCTCAATGTGGGCAGTATCCTGGGCAGCCACAGCCGTAGTCCTATCGGGGGATGTGTGGGACGAGCTGGCCGTCCCAGACAAACCCCCATCCTGACCCCCACAATGGTGTCCATTGGCAACAGCCTCAAGCTGTGTGACCGAAGCCGACACTGCCTGAAACTGGTAGCGAAGGGTTGCCAACTCAGCCCGCATCCGAACACAGCAGTTGCAGTCCCTATCCATGCTAAAAACTGTTGTGCAACGAATGTCTGAACTAATCTACAGAGAGCACAAACAATTCGACACAAAATTTAAACGGTTATTAAAATGCAAGATTGTCTAGTAAATGCAGTCATGCTGCTACTTGCGCACTGCTGACACACTGCTCGGCGGCGGAAGGAGACTACGCGATTTTACACTATTCAGGTACTAAAACGCGACGCTGCAACTCTCAAATACTATAATACGCCCGAAATTTATGAATTAAACAATGCAAGTACCCAAAAACACGCAAAGAATTTAAGAATTAAACTATGTAACAAATAAGTGAGCTAAGAGTATACGACTTGCTGCGCTGCTGCTTATACAACGGCGGCGGTCTCAAGGCTGAGTGCATGAGAAATATTGTTGTGAGAAATGTATTCCCTTCAGTTTAGAAGGATAGAAGGCTCAGAGCATGCTTTGTGGTAAGGTGAGAGAATTGCCAAGGGCACAAGAAAAGCAGGATAATAAAGGTAGAATGTGATACGCGTTCCAAGAGATCTAATGGCCTGTTAAGTCAAGAAGTAAATAAATTGTCTAAGAAGAAATATGATGAGTTACCATACCATGTTAAATGCAGTCTCTCAACCGTATCGTATAAGCCACCAGACACTCTTGTGATGGAATTTTTTTCTGTAAAATGTGGTATGGTATTCACTCGATGTCGTAATCTTAAATGTAGATCTCTTCTAAATGCAGGCCCAGAAGTTATGTCTGACCATTGGAGTGGGAAGTGTAGTGTCACTATTTTGTGGGCAAATCCGTGGGAGTGTGGTCGCAAAGCTTTGCTGCAGATGGTGGCTAGTGGCATGTGCGTGGTTTCGGCGTTTCATTTACAGTGACAGGGCTGTTTACATGTTTATCCAACTTGAGGCAGACCAGGCTTGGCGTTGAAAAATCTGCCAGCACAACTATAACATAAGGTTCCTGCATATTGGCAAGAAATTTCCTCCACTGACAGGCTTCAGTGGCGTCGTCCAGAAAGTGAATAAAGGCGGTGTATTGGCATGACAGGCGCACTTCTGGCCTGTAGCACTAGCTGTCGTTTTGAAGCCAGCAGTACCAGTAGAACATGCAGGCTTCACCCGGTGAGGGGACGAGAAGGAGCCGTCAGCAGCAGTCACAAGTTGGGGCCTCTGTCACTATACCTCGCTGCCATGGCGGGATAGGGCCATCCCAGGCTCATTCCGTCTTTGGGATTGGTGCCCGCCCAGGGCTCAACAATGGCAGCCGCTTTCGGCACTGTCTTAAGGGGAGTGGCCGCGGTGCCCACCATCATCCAGGAAATAGCCGTCTGCTGAGGAAATGGCTATCGCTGCAAGTATGCCAGGGAGCTCAGCGGATGCAGTGTGACTGCGTCATAACTCACATAACGGTGTAGTAGGCACAGGCATCATCAATCCTGGGTACACGTCTCACAGCCAGCCCGCTGTCTCCACGCCGGCCACGCAACGCCCACCAGGTTCTGAGTGAAATAAATCGTTTATTTTTTCATAGCTGTGTTTGCTGTTCGATTCCCGGCTGGGGCGGGGATTTTCTCCACACAGGGACTGGGTGTTGTGCTGCCTCCATCATCATCTCAGCCCTATCCAGTCGGTAGGTCGCCCAATGTGGCGTCGAATGTAACAAGACCTGCACCAAGGCGGCCGGACCTGCCCCGTCAGGGGCCTCCTGGCCAATGACGCCAAACTCTCATTTCCGTTTATTATGAGTTGCAACCCACCTGCAACTTCGCCACAACCCTGCACCACACACCTTCTCGCACTGAAGCCACCACATTCCTCCCGGGGTTGACTTCAGTATCTATAAGAAAGGGATATTACCTTGCTCGTACACTTGCTAATATTTTACTACACAATGCTCAGAACTATTTTTTTTTATAACCGTTACGAATGGGTTAGTGAAATTCGTTATTTCACGGATATGTGGATGACATACTAATTTTACTCGGGCCAGTTTAGGTCTTGTGTTCTCTTCGGCTCCTCTTTTCTCCTGTTCGCCCAGTGTTCCTTCATCCCCTGGCTGTGTTCTTGTCGTCTCTGTTCAGTCCATTGTGTTCGTTGGTTGTATGGTGTCTCTTGTAGTTTGTTTCTTCTGATCACTTTCCTAAGTAGTGTTTTGTTTTGTATTGTTTCCTGTCTGATGTTGAGTTGCTCCATGCCATTTCCTACTGCATTCGTCCATTTGTTGTTTTTCCTTGTGAGCATCCAGTCAAAGATCCGTCTCGTTATCCTATGTGGTGCCATTCTGTTGAGGTGAGCGTAAAACTATAGTCTTTGTTTCCTCATTTGGTCTGTTATTTTCACTGTGTGTTCGTATAGTTCTTCAGTTGGCCTCTTTATCCGTAGCCCATCTTTTTGCGTCTCCCCGAGTATTTTCCTGGGTATTTTTCGTTCCGTCTTGTCTCCCTGTTTGATTCGTGTCTGTCCTTGTACAACTGTGGTCTCGGCTGCGTTTAGTGCTTCTGGTAGCACCACCTTCTCGCAGTGTCGTAGCTTGGCCTTTCGTGAGATAGCCTCCTTATTGTAGTGATTCCAAGTCAGTTTGTAGGCCTTCTCTAGTTTCGCTCTTCTCTCTTCATTAGATACCTTATTTCTTCCAGTACTATGCTGAACAGCAATGGCGAGAGACCTGACTACTTTCCTGATTTCGAATTCTTCAGAGAGCTCTCAACAGAACTTCACTTTAGATGTCGCGTTTGTTAGTGTTTGCTGAATTGTGGTTAGTGTCTTCTTATCTACTCTGTATTCTTTAGTATTTTAAAGAGGGTTTCTCTGTCTATTGAGTAGTACGCCTTCTTGAAGTCGACGGAGGTGATGGTTATGTTCTGTTTGTGTTGCAGTATCATGTCAAGGTTCCATATCTGTTCAGCGCACGACATGTGTTTACGAAACCCAGCCTGGAATTCGCCAATCAGGTGGTCTGTTTGCTTCTCTAATCTATTTGGCAGTGCTTTCGAAAGTATCTCATATGTAACAGGTAACAGTGAGATGCCCCTATAGTTGTTTGGGTCCGACCTATCCCCTTTCTTGTGCAGAGGGTGTATCAGGGCTTAGCGCCATGCTTTCGGTATCTTTTCCGTTTTCCATATCTGTTTTTTGATTTGTGTATGTATTCTAACACACACAGATATATATATATATATATATATATATATATATATATATATATATATATATATATTCAAATGATAATGGAATAACTTACACTTACATCTATGATTAAGCATGATTAACATAATAAAATAAACCTCCTCAGTCCAAACAAAACAATAGAAAAAAGACGATAGATACAATGGCAAAAATCCACTGTAGTCACCCAACTTTGTATTAAATAGCTGTACACGAATTAAAATAAAAAGACAGCATTACGCTAAGAAAAACACGTGGAAACGAACCAGTTCTGTAAATGTCACAAAATATTTGGGAAAATTTTTAGATAAAATAATAAATGCACTTCATACAATCAACTTGCCAACAAGTGTCAAATCATAAACAGAATGCTACCACTTATTTCTCACAAACTAGAACAATCGCACAAATTTACCCATTCCATTGTTTCTAAGTTAAAATGGGGTAGCCTAGAGAAAATATACACCGGACAGAGAGGAAGAAATTTCGAAGCAGTATTCACAGAAGATCTGAATCACACAGACATCAAACTGTCTTGATTTTGCTCACACCTAAACCTCAGCCGATGTCAGAATATGATGCCCGTCGGTCCCCACAATCGTCGAAAAGGTAGTCTGCTAAATATTTTAGAAGAAATAGAGAGTTTCACATATATGAGGAATCATCCTGACATCATTTAGAACGAAAACACCGACCTAAAACGTAGAGAAATTTATCGAAAATTTCATTAGGGTTGTTCTAAATGTTGAATGTGTATGTAAATACCTTGTGTTTAGAAATTCCATTAACACAGATAATACAATTTAGGAATGAAGTTACATAAGTTCTGTCACGAACAATTCAATTCTTATCGTTAGATATACGGCAGATCGTCACTGACAACTGCACTGTACGCAAACCTATAGTTGATTACCACTGGCATACAGCAAGATAACATATGTCTGCGGCTAAGAAAGCAGTACATATATAAGTCGAAATTAATTACATGCAGAAATGGCAGTCAAATTAAACATTATGGAACACTATACACTAGACGTTAATGTGCTCTGGACGGTGCTTTATCATTTGTAGTGCAGCTGTTGCAATCGGCAGAGCACTCCATCTACAAGAAACAATGTGGTGTTTTGGAATAGAGAGAGGAAAATTCCTTGCTTTCTTCTTCTCTTTTATTGAGGAATGAAAGTGTGATCATCAGTAATATTTTTACTTTACAGCGTAACATAATATATCAAAACAGAGCTATAATATTTAAATGAATAAATAATAATTAAAAACAATAAAAATTTATATTGGTGCTATGACAACGAAAACCACTCAATGTGAAGATAAACCTGCGGCTGTAATGTGCATGACGAGTTAGCCACCACATTGTTAGACTTTGTGAGAGGCCCATAGGTGTTTTTGTATTACTTTTCTGATGTTCTCATCTAACTATAAAGCAACGCGTGTTATCGTGCGAAATTCATCAAATTTATCGGCACGCAGCTCAGCAGTATTGCAATACAGCGTATCAGTTGTCACGCAAAATACAGATCGATAGAATAGTAAGTGAGACGTATGATATCATGAAAGGGTATTAGGCCACTTAATAACTGAACAAAAGATAATTACATTTATCCTGATTTGGGTGCTTCGTTCATATACGCAAACGAGAATACAGAGTGTTCTAGATTCTACATAAGAACACCTACGACAGTGACCAAAGATTGCCTCTCTCTCTCTCATCTATCCATCTCCGTCCCCCCCCCCCCTCCTTCATCATGTTTGCAGTGTCGTTATTAATTTTAGTTTAACTATATAAGCTGTATTGTTAATGCTATTACTTTTTATGAACACAGACCAACTGTGCTGGAATTTGTAGAAACGTCTGTGAAAATAAAGTGATGGAAAGGGTTTAATACAAATAACTGAATCAGGTGCGTAGTTCAACTGAAAATTCTATGACGTTCATGACGACAGAGTTACGTGGAGAGATAATGATTCTCAAACCTACCCAAATTCTGTAAATGAGCGTTTTCACTGGTTTAATATCGATGTAATACGTCGTTTCAATTTAGGTAAACCACGTCCGTAATTTCAAGCAAGCACTCACTAGAAAATACAGTGTAATTGTAATAGAAAAGCGACAAACTTGATAGTAAATTGCGAGATGGAGTATTTTAGTCTCTGAACACGTGTGTAGGAGAAACGGGGCAAGAATTTCCGTTTCTCCCGATGATTTAGGTTTGTTTACTTTATCTAGATGACTGTCGAAATTACTCCTGCAACAGGCAACCGCCATTTCGTTCTCCAAGAGATTAGCGCGCCGTCTGTGTTGCTCCCGACCGTGAGTGTGTATGACTTCTCATGTCTCTTATTTGCTATGTTCCTTACCTTTATTTACTCTACTCATAATGTTTAGAGCTCTCAGGCTCTCTCTCTCATCTATCAAGGCTTCCACTGTGATACTCATTGTACTGAACGTTGGGAAGTGCTAAGTCGATGACTTTTACGAAAGAATAATAATAGTTCTCACAGTTGATCACTGTATAACGGTAACGTCAGTGCTATTAATTGCGTGGAATGAGTATAGCTACTTACACTCAAGATTACATACTCTCATACGCAATAATTTTTGTCTCATTTGACTTACCTCAGTTTTCTTCATTTGCGTTGTGAAGAGATTCAGCGGCATATACGGATAGTCGAGTTTATGATTTGATTTAAATGGTCATATTTTCATACCGGCGTTCGTTGTTCTATAGTTATGATTACAGCTGCGTTATTAATCATGATCCATTATTCTCATAGTGGTTTGTAGCAACATGTGCTAAGAAAAACACATGCGTCAAGTAAGTGCTACCTCATGGCTGTGTTAACACTGTTAATCAGTTATATATCGAGTATTCAATAATTGAAGATCTGTTTTCTTCCATCACAGGTACTGGAGATTCCTGCAGTGCTAGCCGATCCTGAAATGGAGAGTAGGAGAGACCTCTTAAGGTCTGTGGCACCATACCACGCCATCTGCAAGGTTTTCGGGCTGACGCCATTCACAGTGGACACTGAGAGGTGTGAGCTACGGAGGACACGTCTTGGTACACTGTACCCAGCGGTTGTTCTCATCATGATCCCGGTATCATCAACACTTGTGTGGTATTGGGTGCAAACTTTTCACGTCAGAAGAAAGGATTCCTTAAACTTTGTGTGGCTGGTTGCCTGTATTGCGGCGCTCTACGTCACCATGATTACGGCGGTCGCTACAGACCTGTTTCGAAACACGCGCAGGTACCAGAAGATCTTCACACTGTTGTCATATCGGGACGGCGGCGTCTTGGATTCTCATCGTTTCTCCAATGGGGCAGTAAAGACCTCCTATGTGGCAGCTTACGCCATGTCTCTAGCTCTGATTGTTGCTCTTTTTACATTGGATTGTTCGAGGAACGGCATGAGCTGGGAACTTATCCCCATACTCTTCACAAATAGTATTGTACCAACTGCTGTTTCCAAGTACGTGGCACTTGTTCTTCTGGTGAGGGGTGACATACGACAACTCAACCAGTGCCTGGGAACTTCGGAGCAAATGATCAGCCAGCGCCGACCACTTGCAGATCGCTACCGGAAACTGAGGAGAGTCTACTCGGCACTGTGCCACACGTCGCAGGAGGTTCTGTCGGCGCACGAGCCATTCTTAGTTTCTTTGTTGGTGACAGCACTGTGCAGCATTTCCTGGAACGTTGTTGCAATAATTTTATTAGAGCGGGATAGATGGCCACACGTGATATATATTTTGGTTCTCTCGTGGCAGTCGTCACAGGTGTTAATGGTAACGTCGGCCTCGCACGCGCTGTCCAGGGAGGCGGCGCAGACAGCTCCTGTACTGTGCCGGCTACTGCTGAGATCGAATCTCAGCAGCACAGAAGCGGTGGAGCTGCGTCGCTTCTGGCGCCTGGCACGCAGCCAGAGTCCCGCTCATCAGCTGTACGGCGTCACTCCGTTGGATCTGCGGAGGTTGGTGACGTCCTTGTCCTTCATCACAACCTGTATTGTCATACTGTCGACTTTCTGGGCAGTATTCTGAAGAATCACTAGTTCTAAGAATTAATAAGAGCAGTATTGCTTACAGTTGGGAGTTCTCCAGCGAACCCTAAAACAGTGATGCTATGACTACGGTTTTATAGAATATATCATATGTTATATTAACCTGTACTTGAAGTGTAGGACACTATTTAATTTATTTAAGTTACGCGTCTAGCTCCGTTGGACAAATTTGAAGAACAGATCTCTGTGGTCATGGAATACCTCAGTTCATGAAATTACAACAGAAAATGAGTATTAGACCAATAAAATGTTTATGAATCCCAAAAATACGACAGACTATGAGTTTATATAAACGTAATCAATAATGTAACGCAGGAATTAGTTTAATTTTGCAAGGAACTTCTCTGCTGAATAAAAGGAGTGACGCATGAGGAAAATCTTCAGCTTGGATTTGAAAACGCGTGGATTACTTCTAAGAATTTTGGATTTTTGTGGCAGCTTATTGAAAATGGATGCTGCACAATAATGCACCCTGTTCCGTAGAAGAGTGAAGGCGGTACAATCCAAATGCAGATTGGCTTTCTGCCTGGTATTAACTGAGTGAAAGCAGCCAACTCTTAGGAAGACGTTGCCATTTTTAACCAGAAACGAGATTAAAAGTCATGCGGGGTGGACCATTTTAATCTATAAATGAGAATAATGAGAGAGATGAGATACTGCAAATTGTTTTAGATGTAAGTTGTAAATAGTAAAGACGGTCACGCAGTGCTACCAATGGCCCTGACGTATAACGTGATTTTCAAGGTAACTTGGAAGTTAAAGTAATTTTCTTTAAATTGGAACCCTAATATTTGAGTTCACATTTAAAAATACTACAAATTACACGCATAAAATGATACGTTATTCAAGGTCAATGAAGGTAAACAAGCAAATATGATTTTTGTTCTAGTAGAGATTATTCACATAAAATAGAGAAGGGCACAGCAAAATATAATGTGCGATACCAATTGGAAGGAGCATCCCGAGGAATGAGAGAAAAGGCGGCTCATTAAACGACTTGTAAATCAATGATCTACGTTTTGTTTATATTTGTTCTGTTTTGCAAATGCCACAATAAAACCTACACACTCTGATACATTTCTTTTTACCAATAAATTCGTTAATTAAATCTTAAAGACCAGATCTGTGTTTGCTATTTCCAACTGCAACAACACAAACACAAACCACTCCTCAAGAACAAGTGTTCTCCCAGATGAGATCAGCACCTAGTGGACACAATGGCATCACGGCACAAATGATGAAGCTAATAACTTACAACACATGTCTTCAGCCACTCCTCAGCAACAAGTGTTCTCCCAGATGCCTCGAAACAAGGACTAGTTAAGCAACTAACAGTGCTATTCTTATGTTCTTATAGTTCAGCAAACCTTTGACACTGTCAACTTTGACGTTTTATTTGACAAACTTAGCATCCTAAATTTCTCGCCAAGCACAGTGCAACGGTTTCCCTCACACCTGACATCTCGACAGCAATGCGTCATATCTGACACCATACAGTCACAATGGAGGCAGGTTGTATCACGTGTGCCCCAGAGTTCGGTATTAGGTAGTATACTCTTTTTACTGTGATGTGTCATTGATTTTGTCTTGCTGCAAATACCATGTGTACGCTGATGACCCCCCCCCCCTCCCCCAGCTGCATCCAAGTGGAAATTGAATAGACCTGAAAAACAGCTATCGGGAATCTCTATATCCATCTCTGCGCACTATCAAAATTGTCGCAGGATTTTGGATTAAACTCAACCCAAACAAAATACAAACCGTACTGGTAGGTCATTCTAGGCTCATATCGGTAATCGCTGCCATCTTTAACCCTGTATGGGAACGTATCAGCTTCTCTCCTTCGGCAAAGAGTCTGATAGTAATAGATGAACATTTAAAGTTGACTCAGCCCGTAACTTCCATGTGCCCTGCACAAATACTTCCATTTACTGATTACACTGGTATTATACGGCAAGGCATTTCTCAGGAAATCTTATGCACCTGGAAGTGGTTATGAATGCCTCTGTTCGCTATATGTGTGATGTGTTCACCATCGTATCTGTAAGTACACAGCTGGATGCACACAAGCGCAGAGATTTCCATACTATTTGTTTTCTGTGCTGTTATATGAACGAACACTGTGCCTCACAAGTCTCCTAAGCTTTAACACTCTTTTTTTGAAAAAGTAACAGTAACAGGCGTTACCATCAGAGCAAAATCCTTTTGATCTCATTCCACCGTTCGACCATTTTCTTGTGCCATTCTTAGTAGCAGTGACGCAACTGTGGAATAACATGTCACGTCATATTGGAGAACTGAATATCTCCAGTTTAAGAAGACAGTTAATGACATATCTAAAAGCAATCCTGTTTATTACTATTGTCCCTGTACACAGACGTTACCCCTGCACATCCTTCATTCAAAACAGATCTCTCTCATTTCCAAGTATTCTTCGATGGTCCAGTCTCCTTAAATTTCCTTTCCTAAGAAATCGCTATCTCAGAGCACGTATATTTTGCACACCTATAATTTGTTAAATATCTTCCAGTGTTATTATTGTGACGTTATACGTGCAGACTGAAGCGACGAGTGAAAATTCGTACTAAGGCCAGGATTCGTACAGAGACCTCTTACTCACTAGGCAGATTCGCTAACTGCCACGCCACCCTAGAAGACTGGCATTGCACGACTGCATGGACTATCCGAGCAGGCCTCCAAAATTCCATTCAGGCCTCAGCCCACTTCAGATTCAGTCTACATATATACGCCGTAGATGTTTGAGACTTGAAATGGTCTCTGGAACCATATACTTTCATTTGATTAAAGAACCTATACCTTGGTTTCGTTCGATGCTGAGGTGATATTCCAGTACAGTCGGACAGCCTCTGCAATGCTGTTAGTGTCTAGGGACAATACCGTGAGGACTGAGGGTGGATTGGCTGGAGTTTGGACAGAGGAGGGAAGTGCGCCAGGGTAGCCCGCGCAGATGTGCGAAGCCACTGTGCCAGGGTGGCGCAGTGGTTGGCGCGTCTGCCTGGCGAGCAGGAGGCTTGGGCTGGAGTTTTCGTTTGTCGCTTTAGTCTGCATGACTACATCATAGATGCCTGAGACTTGGGAAGGTCTCTGGAGTCATATAGTTCTACTTGACCATCATCATCATGGTTATTATTACTATTATTATTATTATATTCCTTTCTCAGACGTTATGTCTGGTTTAAAATGGCAAGTGACGCGGACCTTGATCAAGCGTGACTTCCTTTTAACTGTGAGGTATATGTTACACTGCATTTAGGAACTTTCAGGTAATTGAACATGTACCAATAATTACAGATTACTGTAATTGTATATATACGTTTGGATGTAGCTGCATTGCGTTGATGTACTGGTGGATATTGTGTGGTATGACTCCAGTAGTTGATAGTATAATTGGTACAATGTCAACTTTATCCTGATGCCACATGTCCTTGACTTCCTCAGCCAGTTGGATGTATTTTTCAATTTTTTCTCCTGTTTTCTTCTGTATATTTGTTGTATTTGGTATGGATATTTCGATTAGTTGTGTTAATTTCTTCTTTTTATTGGTGAGTATGATGTCAGGTTTGTTATGTGGTGTTGTTTTATCTGTTATAATGGTTTTGTTCCAGCATAATTTGTATTCATCATTCTCCAGTACATTTTGTGGTGCATACATGTATGTGGGAACCTGTTGTTTTATTAGTTTATGTTGTATGGCAAGTTGTTGATGTATTATTTTTGCAACATTGTCATGTCTTCTGGGGTATTCTGTATTTGCTAGTATTGTACATCCGCTTGTGATGTGATCTACTGTTTCCATTTGTTGTTTGCAAAGTCTGCATTTATCTGTTGTGCTATCTTCTTCTTCGGTTATCAACCCACAGGTTGGTTGGCAGCAGCACGCCATTCCGTTCTTTTGTCAACTTTCTTCTTCATATCTGCATAGGTCTGGCACCCGATGTCATTTATTACTTGTTGAATGTAGCTTAATCTAGGTCGTCCTCGGCGAGTTCTTCCTTCAATGATTCCTTCTAATATTCTCTTAATGAAATTGTTATGCCGTAAAATGTGACCTATGAAGGTTATTCTTCTTTTCTGTATATTTCGCCAAAGAGATCTGTTTTCTTTCACTCTTCTGAGGACATCTTCGTTTGTAGCCTTGTCTCGCCAGCTGATTTTTTCCATTCTCCGGTAGCACCACATTTCGAATGCCTCTAATCTTCTCTTTTCTTCTTTTCCACTAGTCCAAGTTTCACATCCGTAAAGGGCTGTACTCCACACATAGGTTTTCATGACTCTCTTTCTTACGTCTAAACTAACATTTCTACTCGTCAGTAAGTTTCTTTTTCCATTGAATGCTATTTTGGCAAGTTGTATTCTGTTTTTAATGTCACTTTTGCTCCTTCCATCTGCTGTTATTTTGCTACCTAAGTAGTTAAATTCTGTAACCTGCCCTAGTTTCTCTCCCTTTATTGTTATTCGTATGGGTTCATTGCAGTTCAGGGCGCCACTCACCATCACTTTAGTCTTTTTCTTATTTATTTTCATTCCATACTGTTCTTTTAAGGTGTTTTCCATTTCATTGAGTGCGGCTTCTAAATCTTCTTTCCTTTCTGTAATTATGGCGATATCATCTGCATATCGCAACATATCTATTTTCATTCCGTTAAGTTTTATTCCTACTTCAATATTCTCTCTTATTTTATCTATTGCTTCTTGGATATATGCGTTGAAAATTACTGGAGATAGTGGGCATCCCTGTCTCACTCCTTTCCTTATTCTTGCTGTTTCTTCTTTGTTTTCCTTCTTAACTAAGGCTGTTTCATTTTGGTATATTTTAAAGATTATCCTTCTGTCATTATATTTCAGACCAGCCTTCTTCAGAATTCTAAACATTTCTGGCCATACAACATTGTCAAATGCCTTTTCGAGGTCTACGAAGGCTATAAATACTTGTTTGTTTTTGGAAATTTGTTTTTCAATTATTAGTCTTAAAGATAAGATTGCTTCCCTCGTCCCTACACCGCTTCTAAAACCGAATTGGTCTTCACTTAGAGTGCTATTCAATTGGTTTTCAACTCTTTTCAAAATTATTCTTATTAGAATTTTTGATGCGTGTGAAAGAAGACTGAGTGTTCGATGGTTTTCACAGTCCATAGTAGATGCTTTCTTAGGTATGGGGAATATGATGCATTTCTGATAGTCTTCAGGAACTTCTCCTGTTTTGTATATTTTCTGTATGAGTTGCAGTAATGTAGCTTTCATTTTGTCTCCTGATTTCTTAATTAGTTCAGAAGGTATATCATCAACACCTGCCGCTTTCTTATCTGGTAGTTCTTTTAGTGCTTTTTCAAATTCATCTTTCAGAATTGTGTCCCCTAGTTCTTCTTTCTCTACTTCTTCGCTTAATTCTATCATATTATCTGTTAGAGGGTCTCCTTGATATAGCTCTTCAATGTATTCTTGCCATCTCTTCAGCGTGTCATATCCAAATAGTACCTTGCCCTCTTTGTTCTTTATAGTTCCTGAAGATTTTACTTTCCGTTTAGCAAAGTTTTGTTTTATTGTTCTGTAGGCCAAGTCAGTTTTTCCTTTAACCATGTTTTCCTCCACCTCTTTACAAATGCTGTTGAGGTAATTTTCTTTTGCTTTCCTAGATTCTCTGTTTATTTGGTTTCTAAGCTTTCTATATTTGTTTTCGCTTTGCTCGTCAGAGGCATTTTTGTATAGTCTTCTTTCTTCCATTAGACAAATTATTTCAGGTGTTATCCACTCTTTCCTGTTTACAGGTTTGGCTTTCCCAATAAATTCTTCTGCTGCTTTATGTATGCCTTCTTTGATTTGTTTCCACTCCTCGTTAGTACTCCCGGGATCTTTAATAGTATGCTTGCTGTAAAATCTGGTGTTTATTGTTTGATCCTGTATTGCAATCATGAATCCTTCCATCTCACTGTATATATTGCCTTTTCTTAGCCATGTGTTGGATGTGTCTTGATCGATGTGTGGCTGTGTTAGATGATATGGGTGTTTGCCATGTAGTGATTTCTTTTTCCAATTCACTTTCTTTGTATTTGTTGATGTTATGTGATCTAAAGGGTTGTAGAAGTGGTTATGAAATTGCAGTGGTGTTTCCAATGTATTTATATGAGTGATTGCTTTGTGTATTTTGCTAGTTTCTGCTCGTTCTATAAAGAATTTTCTTAAATTGTCTACCTGTCCATAATGTAGGCTTTTTATGTCGATAAATCTCCTTCCTCCTTCCTTTCTGCTTAATTTGAATCTTTCTGTTGCTGAATGTATGGGATGTATTCTATATTTGTGGCATTGTGATCGTGTAAGTGTATTGAGTGCTTCTAGGTCTGTGTCACTCCATTTCACTACTCCAAACGAATAGGTCAATATTGGTATAGCATAAATATTTATAGCTTTTGTCTTGTTTCTTGCTGTCAATTCTGTTTTCAGTATTTATGTTAGTCTTTGTCTATATTTTTCTTTTAGTTCTTCTTTAATATTTGTATTATCTATTCCTATTTTTTGTCTGTATCCTAGATATTTATAGACATCTGTTTTTTCCATCGCTTCTATGCAGTCGCCGTGGTTATCCAATATGTAACCTTCGTGTTTACTGTGTATTCCCCTGACTATGCTATT
The DNA here is from genome assembly GCF_023898315.1 of Schistocerca nitens. NCBI lineage: Eukaryota > Metazoa > Arthropoda > Insecta > Orthoptera > Acrididae > Schistocerca > Schistocerca nitens. The sequence goes on along the minus strand of NC_064614.1, from coordinate 1,271,330,342 downwards.
TTTCTTACATTTGTCTGTTCCAAAAGCCATATTTATATCATTGCTGATTATTTCTGTTATCCTTAGTAATTGGTTGAGTTGTTGATATGTTGCTTCCAGTAGTTTTAGATCATCCATGTATAGCAAATGTGTGATTTTGTGTTGGTATGTTCCAGTAATATTGTATCCATAGTTTGTATTATTTAGCGTGTTGGATAGTGGGTTCAGAGCAAGGCAGAACCAGAAAGGACTTAATGAGTCTCCTTGGTATATTCCACGCTTAATCTGTATTGGCTGTGATGTGATATTATTTGAATTTTTTTGGATATTAAGTGTGATTTTCCAATTTTTCGTTACTATATTTAGGAACATTTTTTCAATTTAGGATCTACTTTGTATATTTCCAATATTTCTAGAAACAATGAGTGGGGTAACCCATCTAAAGCTTTTTGGTAATCAATGTATGCGTAGTGTAGCGACTTTTGTTTAGTTTTAGTTTGATATGTCACCTGTGCATCTATTATCAGTTGCTCTTTACATCCTTATGCTCCTTCGCAACAGCCGTTTTGTTTTTCATATATAATTTTGTTCTGTGTTGTATGTGTCATTAATTTATGTGTAATGACTGAAGTTAATATTTTGTATATTGTTGGTAGGCATGTTATGGGGCGGTATTTGGCTGGATTTGCGGTGTCTGCTTGATCTTTAGGTTTCAGATAAGTTATTCCATCTGTAAGTGTATCAGGGAATGTGTATGGGTCTGCACTGTAACTGTTAAATAATTTAGTTAGATGTGAATATGTTGAGGTGAACTTCTTTAGCCAGAAATTTGCTATTTTATATTTTCCAGGGGCTTTCCAATTGTGAGTAGAATTAATTGCTTGGGTGACTTCATGTTGCAAAATTATCACTTCAGGCATTTGTGGTATCATCTTGTATGTGTCTGTTTCTGCTTGTATCCACCGTGCATGCCTGTTATGTTGTACCGGGATTGACCATATGTTGCTCCAGAAGTGTTCCATGTCTGTTATGTTTGGTGGATTGTCTATTTTAATGTGTGTGTTATCTGATATCTGGTAAAATTTCTTTTGGTTTGTGTTGAATGTTTGGTTTTGTTTCCTTTTATTTTCACTTTTTTTGTATCTTCTAAGTTGTTTGGCCAATGCTTGTAATTTCTGCTTCTTTTCATCCAATTACTCTATCGCTTCTTGTTGAGAGATTTTACCTAACATTCTTCGTTTTTTGTCTGATATTTCATTTCTTATAAATTGTGTTAGCTGTCCGATGTCTTTTCTCAGTTTTTCTATTCTGATTTGTAGCCTGTGTTGCCATGCTGGTTTTGTGGGTTCCTTCTGTGTGTTGGTTGGTTCTGATCTCTGCCTAGTGTGTATATTTAGTGCAGTGAGTGCTCCTATATAAAGCAGTAGTTGTAACTCTTCCATAGTTGTATTTTCATTTATTTTGTTGTGTATGATTGTATTGATAGTTGTTATTGTTGTTTCCACTTGTGGGTTGTTTGGTGGTCTATGCAAGAATGGTCTAATGTCTGTATTTGTGTCTTTGTATTCTATATATGTCAGCTGAAATTATCCTTCTGTATGTAACATGTGTGTCACTTCGTGTTCTATTTGTGCTTCTTCTGGTGGCTGTCTTAAGATTTCATTTTCCTCTGATTGTTTAATTGATGCGTGTTGTTCGTTGTTTGTCTACTCTGGGATGTTTGAGTCCATTACTGTATTTTCTTCTTCTTCTGATTGCACATTATTTTGTTCCAGTATTTGTTGTACTTGTTGTTTGATGTTTTCTAATTCTGACTAGGGTATCCCGTTATTTTTTATTATTACACGGATCTGATCAGCTAGTCGTTGTTCTGTTAAAAATTTTAACTCTGGGTATCTGGTAATAAATGTTGTGTATACTTTTGATCTGTATCCAGTTGTGTTGGTTCCTAAGTTTGTTGCTTGGTAATAACAGAACATGAGGTGTCGGCTAACTCCATCTGACCATCTCATCCTCTGTCTTTGTTTTCCTTCTAGAGTGGTTGCAGGAAGCATATCCTGCAAAACACCTCTATTTTGATTTAAATCATTTTCCGTGTGGCTAGCAGTGTCGTTACCATTGTGGACGGTCATAGGGTTCTAGCGTCGTCCACGACCATGACAGCGCTTGTCCGAGGCTTCATTAGTTCTGTCCTCAACCAACTAATCACACTAAAAGGGGGGTTAGCCCTATTAGTGGTTTGTTCTTTTCCTCGCCTTTTACGACTGGAAGAACATACCGGAGGGCTATTCTTTATTATTACTATGGATATTAGTAGCAGCAGCAGCAGTAGTACAAGTTCTGCCAGTATTAACTTTATTAGTTAATTATCAGTACTATTTCGTCACAATGCCACAACAGACATTCATATCATCTTAATATTATTTGTCTTATTAAAACTGTTATTTACTAGGTGACTGTGATGTAGAGGAGGCACTGCGTGTGTGAAACCCTGGTCTGGTGTAACAGAGGGCTTGACGGTCGTTATCAGATCAACCTAAAAAATTAATAAATGGAAAATAAAAGTAAAATAAATAAATAAATATCACTCGAAATATAACAGAGGGCTTGACAGTCGTCATCAGATCAAGCTAAACAAATGAATAAATAGAAAATAAAAATAAAAAAAGTAAAATAAATAAATATCACTCCAAAACATAGGAGGCAAAATGAAACTGCTGCTAGGTTACCAGTAACAAAAATCAGAAGGTCTATTGCTGATAGCAGGGTGGCGGAAGAGAGGCTGTAGAAGGCTGTTGTCAGACTGAGGCTGAAGTTTGCCAGTGGAGATGGATTCTTCAACGGATCTACGGAAGTGGCCACTGGGACACCGGTCCACCGGAGCAATGAAAGAACGCTGCACAAAACATCTGACGTAGCTACGTGCAGGTACTTTTCCACCAGGCTATCTTCTATTGGACGTTAACTCAAGTAACCAGTTTCTGTTTCGCGAAACGCCTAGGGCTACAATAATTTGATGGACATTTGTCTTGTTAGAGTCCACAGTCCTCTAAATAGTAAACAAAAATAAATTTCACAGAGTGGCCGTGCGGTTCTAGGCGCTACAATCTGGAACCGCGAGACCGCTACGGTCGCAGGCTCGAATCCTGCCTCGGGCATGGATGTGTGTGATGTCCTTGGGTTAGTTAGGTTTAAGTAGTTCTAAGTACTAGGGGACTGATGACCTCAGATGTTGAGTCCCATAGTGCTCAGAGCCATTTGAACCATTTTGAACCAATCTGTGCTTCTGCACTTCAGAAACAAGACAATGCAGGAATTTTAAAACACAGTACCAAGACTGCATCATGTGGTGGAAAAATTAAACTAAATATTCCATTTGAGGAACACTTAAAACACCATACCCATTATCCAACCAACTTAGAACGCGATATGAATATAAGTATAAAAAGCGACCACAACAAACACAAGAACAGCATAATATTTAGACAGCCTTAGGAGAGAAGAAACACATTTAAAGGACTAGACACACATCGACACAAACCGCCTACTAAACTAAATAAAAGAAATGAAATAGTCAACATAAAAATCCTAAAATGGTACCGACCGAGGCGGCGCAGTGGTTAGGTTTTCCGTGATTTCTCTAAATCACTTCAGGCAAATCCCGGGATGGTTCCTCTGAAAGGGCACGGCCGACTTCCTTCCCCATCCTTCCTTCATCCAATGGGACCTATCACTTCGCTGTTTGGCCCCCTCCCCCCTAACCAACCAACCAAACCAAAATGTATACGGCCATGTCAAAACAGTGCATACTACCACGTTAAAGCACGCATACATTGCGACACAGGGATGGATCACTGATAACACAAAGAGGTATTCAACAGTTCGTAATAACATTCAACAGGAGGAAACAGCATTAGAAACATAACACCAAGTAAACAGATGATCGTTTCCTAGCTTGCGAAAACGAAATATCGAGTGGCAGAAAGCAGAAGAACAGCTGTAAAACACGAAAAAGAATGAATGTTGAGTAGCATCTACGGAATTTGTAACCAGAAATTTATACTTCACTATATCATAGATAAGAAGAAAGTACTGTAACTGTCTATAACCTCAATGGACGATGTCCAGAATGTAAATCAAAACAGTTTAAACGTAAATGCATATACATTCCAGGCCACTGAAGATGCCTTGCAAATAATAAAGGCGGAATGCGTATGGAAAAAATATATATAATGTGACTTTTGCATATCAGCGACAAGGGGACATTCTAAAGTATCAATAACCGAGCGCAACGAAACTTAGTGCGTGTAGACGGGGCAAAATAATGCAGTATGTATTGCTTTTGTTTCTGAGTAGCGTCGCTTTCAAGCGCTAAAATACATCCCGAAAAGTGGTGTGGAATGTTTATATAGAAATATTTCTCATATAAAAGTTCATATGTAATTAATGTTTATGAAACTGATTTTTGTAATAACTGTAAATTTTGCAAAATATACCAACACCAATAATGTATTTTGAGAAATGAAAACTTTTGTTAGAGGATTAAATTAAAGAAGTTTTCAAGCCACATCTCTATAATAAAGCTAGGATACGACATACCATTTGTGCAAAATAACCTATACACATTGTGCTGACAGAGTAATTTCAATGTCCCTCATTAAATTAGCGAAACATTCTCTATTAATGTTTTTATTTATTTTAATTGTATTTGGTTCAAGTATTATTTTACATTCTTTCCTTTGTTTCTTAATTTGCTGGTTTATGTATGTGTATTTTGTTAATTGAAAATATTAAGGAATTCATTATTATGATACAAATCATTACAATAATGATATTTTGTGAATAAAGGCTTAAAATGTAACGTTTTCTTACACCATGCACATAAAATGAATCGAATTTCTTAATATAATTTACGTGACAGAGAACAGGAGAAAGTTGGTTATTGAAATGTCGTGAGAAGGTGCTGGCACAGTGAAAGATACCTTTCTTTTAATGATGCAAGATACCTCGTGTGGGAGGGAGAAAGAGATGTGAATGTTAATTAGATTCTGTAAATGAAATGCAAGGTGTGTTGTTCAACATATAAGTGGTTTATTCAGTGAAACTGCATTAAACTGTATATGCAATAATTATTGAAGTTTTATCAAATTTATTAAACATCCACTCACAAATTATTCAAATAATGATAAACAAAAATAAAAAAAATTTGGGTCGCCAAATATTGTAGAAAGTATTAAAAAAACGACAAATAAAAATGAATTGACACCAAGAGCTCACAACAACTGAATTATATAAGGTGCCTGCCCTGGTATTTGCCTTTTAACATGAGCATTGTATGACTTCATTCTAATTTAACATATAAATTACACGAGACGGGTTGACCTGGTGTAATAAATGAGGAAGGAATAAAAAAAAACAGCTGAACATATGACTCTCTTAGTGGGCAAACGGTGAATACTGTGCCTTGCGACTTTATGAGCATCTAACACATTGCAAGGAAATTGAAGAAAGCGAAAGAAGAATGCGCAGCTAGGAAAGCGGGCGCTTTCTGTATTCCCATGATCATAGCGTGGTCGGCGTGGCGGTGGAGTCACCTGATTGCGTGCGGCTGTATCGAGACTCTGCCGGCGACGTAGTTGATAGCGTCTAACATGCCCTACGCTGCAAATAGTGACCGCAACCTGCTAGCGGAAGTTATCATTACTGGACGACGGTATGCATCCATCTGCCAAGTGCAAACCTACCTGAAACTGCATTAAATAAAGCCCAAAACTGTTCTGACAGTACTACCGTCATCGGACATGCAGTAAATCAAAATGATCCTGAGTTAAGCTCTTGATATTGCGCACAGTGAGTGAAGCTCACCTACTTGGATCTAACAAACTTTGCTCTCTACGCTATTTGCGACGAATGCAAAGTGCATTGTCTCATGACAAGCGATAAGAGAATCGTTGCGACTTATCGGAAGCAGTCAAGAGTGAACTCCTGCCTCCTCAGAAGCAAAATTTGGAATCCCCAATACTAGTGCGCTCCCCACACCTGGAGAGAGAGAGAGCCGCTCCCCTCCAGCGTCTTGTCTCCGCCCTTCCGCAAATTACGTAGCTCGTACTATTTTTCAAAGCCAACGTTAGATTCTTGCCAATGAAGAGGTCCGTTTCAAAATTTCCTCCCTCCTTGCCGTCGCATTCCGCGAGGAAAAGAGAGCCATACTCTGTGTGAGACAGAATATACACATAAACCGAAAATTCTCCCTTTGAGTATTGCCGCTACGTTCCTAGGTGTTCTGCTCGCTGGAAACGGCCAAAATTCCCCGTGCCACTTGGGATTCTTGGACATCCAATTTGTGCTGTTGCTATTCAACTCGCCGCTCTGTCCGCGTTACCTAGAATCGTGACAAAACTGTTTTTCGCTCTAAGTTTTAAGTTTCCGCTGCGTCGAGCACACGTGCGAATGTCCACGGCTTCCCTCGACAGCGTGTTGATGTATGCAGCGTCTTCGACTGTCGCTAATCCTCTGGGGGCCTGCCCTCTGTGAAGCGTGCCGACATAGGCGCGCGACCGCCGCTCGCCCGTGGGCGCACTACCTGTGTCCACCTGGCCGCCGGGCTTCCCAGCTAGGAACGCATCGGAAGAATTCCTTTCATGCACAAAGTGTACCAAGTTTGCAAAGAGATGAATCATAGCCCTTTACCGACGCTTAATGACACAACAATTCACCTCCATCACACTTAATATATTGCAATAAACTAATGACTGATTTTAAAAGCATGCGTAGTAAGTCATACGTACAAATAATTTTAAAACCTTCTATCTCTGGGTGTGTAAGACAAATTTCTATCATTAAACAGCTGTTTTTTCGGATTTGGCAAGGATTTACACCTGACCAACACCATCATAAATAAATACATTATTAGTTTCCCACTCAAACACAGCATTCATACCTTTACAATGACATCCTATCAAAATCTTATTACGTGGCTAAGAGCCACTATTGAATGTCTAACAGAAAAACGTATGAAATTTCCCGAAAAATGGCAGAAATGCCTTCAAGAATGTGAGTATACAAATCTTACATCCTATCGTCACTAAGACATAAGAAACTTCTATCCATATGTACGTTAGTATTAAAAGCTGAGTTTCTTGGCCAATGCCTAAAGGGAAAAATATGAAAAGCATGTTTATTATTGACTGACAAGAAAACTTTATCTTTTGCAAAAACATTAAAATTCAAATTGCGCTCTTCAGAGTTAACAAAACAAAATTCAGACTGAAGCAAACATGTTAAAAATGTCCTACTTCTTTCGGCGGAGTGCCTAATATTATATTTAACAGATTACGAACATCTTTATTAGTATTTACATACGCTCACATGAGCAACACTTGTTTTATTTCGTTCGTTTACAGCATCCATACCAACTCTGCATTCTGTTTGCAGTCATTCATTCATTTAAGTATTTTTTTTTCAGTATAGACATATCACATATACATATACATATACTAAATCAAAACAAAAAAAACTCTGTACCTCACTTACAACTAACACTAGAACATATAACATCATAGTTATGAAAGAAAACTCTTAACTAAACACATAAAACATATAAATACATAGTAGGCATCAATTACATCTAAACACTAATCGTCATAAAAGGAACATCTTAACTAACACATGAACACATAGAAAGAAAACACACAAACAAACTAATGCAAAACTTCATGTTGGCAGTCGTATATGTTGCCTGAAGTGTGGATCTTTAGGTTGTTTGATTTCTGTGTGTGTAACTGTAGTGCACATATGAAAAAAAAATGTGTTCTCATATTTGTTTTACTTTTAAGGGTCACCTGGTGCTGCTGTTGCACTAATCACGGATCACTGTTTATAGTGAGAGGGCCGTGAAGCAACTGCAGACTGCTGGGTAAGGTTACAGTTCGTTTTCTCCATCAGTGGTACGCCACTCAACTCTCCTGTGCCTCGTTGAACGTTGAATTACTTTGCCTGGCCTCTAGATAGACAAGCTAAAAACTTGGTGACGTTGTGCTGCTACGATTGACCTCTTGATAGACAAGCCAAGTCATGGTGACTTGCCCAGGTGGTAAGCATACCAGCCTGTGCTGTACGACATCTGAGTGTCACCATCATGCGTGTATTCCACGCTCCTCTTTTCTCCTTGTTGACGCCAATACTATGGCGTGAATTGGGCGTTTTCTTGATGTGTGAGAGGAAAATTTGGTAGGCACCGTTTGTTCCCGCTTGCTCGGTATGGCGCCGGAAAGGTACATGGGATTTACCGGATGGTTCAAGATTTCCGATGGTAGATAGGAATACAGATCGACAGACGGAATATTAAGTGAGGTTTCCGCCTTCCAATTCTCCTCTGATGTTGTTCTGTGCCTTCGCCAAGGATTCCTTGGACAGTGACGTGCGTCCGCTGTGTTTATCTATCTGGAGCGTTGAACTGGCTGCGCGTGGCTCGGCATTGTCGCCTTCATAGTCGCCCATTGTGCTACGCTGTCGCTTCTCGGCGGTAACCAGATTACAAGGTGTTTCCTTCCAGCCGCTCGACCCTTCTGCCCAGGCGCTGCGAAGCCCTCCTCGTGTGGTCCTTTGTGACTGGTAAGCTCCCCTTTCTCTCTCTATGTTGTGTTCAGCCTCCCAAAGTTCCTTGTCGTTTCTACGTACAGAACTTTAAAGCACATTTTAGAAACAAATACAAATGTCCACTACTTACATTCATTTACATGTTATTACAGTTACGTTCTTGTTGCTGGTCACCTCCCGTGACCCTTCCATACATTACAATTTTCTGCAGAACTAGTCAATTGTTCCATCATTATTCTCATTTAAAAGGACAGAGTTACTTTACTCAGTTCAGTTATAAAAGTTACATCCACTGTTATTACAACAATAAACAAAACAATATAAGACATGAAGAAGAGAAAAAAACAACAGGAAAACGTATAACCTATCCCAACCTAATAATCTATGCCTTTTCATTACGAAACAAAATATCTCTCTATGAAAACATAAATTTATACTATACTTTCTATCTGTTTACTAATACATACTGGCCATTAAAATTGCTACACCAAGAAGAAATGCAGATGATAAACGGCTATTCATTGCACAAATATATTATACTAGAACTGACATGTGACTACATTTTCACGCAATTTGGGTGCATAGATCCTGAGAAATCAGTACCCTGAACAACCACCTCTGGCCGTAATAACGGCCTTGATACGCCTGGACATTGAGTCTGTGGTGTCACAGCCAGACACCACACGTGCTAGGTGGTAGCTTAAATCGGCCGCAGTCCTGTAGTACATGTCGGACACGCGTGTCGCCACTGTGTGATCGCAAACCTAGCGCCACCACAACGCAGGTCTCGAGAGACTGACTCGAACTCAGCCCAGTTGTACGGACGACAGAGCTAGCGACTAGACGTACGAAGCCTTTCTCTCTCATTAGCCGAGAGACAGAATAGCCTTCAGCTAAGTTGATGGCTACGAACTAGCCAGGCGCCATTAGCCTTACAGTGATTGTAATTAAAGTCTCCTTTGTGCAATGTACCACAATGATTGATTAAAGATAAGTATTATACCAGCTACGTACTTTTCTTCATAGCATTAATTACGTATCCTGTTCCAATACTTCACGCCCGTCTGCGTTAGTCTAGCGTGCCTTTTAAGCCACCTCTATCTACAAGGTTTTGGCCCAGTTGCCGACACATCACATGGCGACGAGGATGGGATTCGAACCCACGCGTGCAAAGCACATTGGATTATAGTGCGTACGAAACAACTTGCTCGTCAGCACTGTACTTGGTTCGGAATCGATGCTGCGATTACGAATATGTGCTCCTCTTGCGTGGCGTGTGCCGAACAACAATCCGCACCGCCGCGGAAATTCTTTGCATGGCCGAAAGCCACTTCCCCTTGGCAACGCTTGCACATCGATTTTGCTGGTCCATTCTGGAATGCTCGTTGGTTGGTTGTGGTCGATGCTTTCAGTAATTTTCCTTTTGTTGTCCGGATGTCTTCCACGACGTCTTCTGCCACAATCCAAGCCTTGTCTGCTATCTTTTGCATTGAAGGTCTTCCGCAGACTATTGTTTCCGACAATGGCCCACAATTCATGTCCGCAGAATTTCAGTCCTTCTGCAAGGCCAATGGTATTCAACATCTGACGTCCGCGCCGTTTTCGTCTCAGTCAAACGGTGCCGCAGAACGATTGGTCCGGACTTTCAAGTCACAGATGTTGAAATTGAAAGAGTCGCATTCTCGGGAGGATGCATTATTGCTCTTTTTGTCCTCGTATCGCTCTCAGCCCCGCGATGGACGCTCGCCGGCTGAGTTGCTCCATGGTCGTCCTCATCGAACCTTGATGTCTTTGCTGCATCCGCCGCATCAGGTTCCTGTGCAGCGGCAGACTCCTGCTTTTGCTCCTGGCGACGTAGTCTTCTATCGCACCTATTGCGGTTCACGGCGTTGGCTCGCAGGGCGCGTTCTTCGCTGCCTCGGCCGCGCGATGTATTTGGTTTTGGGGGCCTCTGGTGAGGTGCGTCGGCATCTCAATCAGCTGCGCCTCTGTCGTCGCCCGGGTTCTGCCGCTCCCCGTCTGCTTTCAGCGACGGAGCCGTCAGGTCAGCACCCTGGGGACCCATCTACTGGCTCGCCTCATCCCCAGGTGTTACCGACGCTGCCTTCCGTTTTGCCTCATGGCGTCGCGCCGCCGCCGGCGCCGCCCGCAGTGGACGCTTCTCTGCAGCCGCCACGCGCCTCCCTGGGTCACGCGCCGCCGATCGCTTCCCGTGACCAGCTGTCCTCCGCCATGTAACTCTTGCCCGCTCCGGACCAGATGTCGTCATCGCGCGTCGGATTCTCCGACCACATGGAGGTCGACCCTTCGGCCCCTCCTGTCTCTTTACGGGCGCATACACCGCATGTTGATGTGCACCCTGGACTAGGTTTTCAGGCGTTTCCTAGCTCCCCTCGGACCGAATGGCCGGGTGCGGGTGGCACACCCTCGCCTGTTGTTAGGCTCCCCACCTCATCGCATACGTCAACATGGGGTCCTCCCCACGGCAGGCGGAAGCCTTATCTCACGACCGTTCGCCGATTTGCGGGGGAGGAATGTGGTGTCACAGCCAGACACCACACGTGCTAGGTGGTAGCTTAAATAGGCCGCGGTCCTGTAGTACATGTCGGACCCGCGTGTCGCCACTGTGTGATCGCAAACCTAGCGCCACCACAACGCAGGTCTCGAGAGACTGACTCGAACTCAGCCCAGTTGTACGGACGACAGAGCTAGCGACTAGACGTACGAAGCCTTTCTCTCTCATTAGCCGAGAGACAGAATAGCCTTCAGCTAAGTTAATGGCTACGAACTAGCCAGGCGCCATTAGCCTTACAGTAATTGTAATTAAAGTCTCCTTTGTGAGATGTACCACAATGATTGATTAAAGATAAGTATTATACCAGCTACGTACTTTTCTTCATAGCATTAATTACATATCCTGTTCCAATACTTCACGCCCGTCTGCGTTAGTCTAGCGTGCCTTTTAAGCCACCTCTATCTACAAGGTGTTGGCCCAGTTGCCGACACATCAGAGTCAAACAGAGATTGGAAGGCGTGTACAGGTACAGCTTCCAATGCAGCTTCAACACGATACCACAGTTCATCAAGAGTAGTAACTGGCGTATTGAGACGAGCCAGTTGCTCGGCCACCATTGACCAGACGTTTTCAGTTGGTGAGAGATCTCGAGAATGTGCTGGCCAAGGCAGCAGTCGAACATTTTCGCAGGGATCGAATGAAGGGTAGAGCCACGGGTTGTAGCACATCTGAAATGTAACGTCCACTGCTCAAAGTGCCGTCAATGCGAACAAGAGGTGACCGAGACGTGTAACCAATGGCACCCCATACCATCACGCCGGGTGATACGCCAGTATGGCGATGACGAATACACGCTTCCAATTTGCGTTCACCGCGATGTCGCCAAACACGGATGCGGCCGTCATGATGCTGTAAACGGAACCTGGATTCATCCGAAAAAATGACGTTTTGCCATTCGTGCACCCAGGTTCGTCGTTGAGTACACCATCGCAGGCGCTCCTGTCTGTCATGCAGCGTCAAGGGTAACCGCAGCCATGGTCTCTGAGCTGATAGTCCATGCTGCTGCAAACGTCGTCGAACTGTTCGAGCAGATGGTCGTTGTCTTTGAAACGTCCCCATCTGTTGACTCAGGGATCGAGATGTGGCTGCACGATCCGTTACATCCATGCGGATAAGATGCCTGTCATCTCGACTGCTAGTGATACGACGCCGTTGGGATCCAGCACGGTGTTCCGTATTACCCTCCTGAACCCACCGATTACATATTCTGCTAACAGTCATTGGATCTCGACCAACGCGAGCAGCAATGTCGCGATACGATAAACCGCAATCGCGATAGGCTACAAACCGATCTTTATCAAAGTCGGAAACGTGATGGTACGCATTTCTCCTCCTTACACGAGGCATCACAACAACGTTTCGCCAGGAAACGCTGGTCAACTGCTGTTTTGTGTATCAGAAATCGGTTGGAAACTTTCCTCATGCCAGGATGTTGTAGGTGTCGCCACCGGCGCCAACCTTGTATGAATGCTCTGAAAAGCTAACCAGCTAATCATTTGCATATCACAGCATCTTCTTCCTGTCGGTTAAATTTCGCGTCTGTAGCACGTCATCTTCGTGGTGTAGCAATTTTAATGGCCAGTAGTGTAGTTTTTAACAATAATATTCCAGCTGTAATCTCGTTTTAGGCTATTTTCTATCTTACTTTTATGTTTGGGAGAAGTGGGTGTGCTGAGGAATGAAGGATGGCCATTTGTTAGTATTCTAATTGCATGCCATGGCATTCTTTCATCTAGCGCTAACTACATTTTCCTTTTCCCCTGCATCCACCTTCTACTTACTACTGTCTACGTAAACTTGGTAGTTCCGCTGACCTTATTCCTTTTCTTCTGTGTCCTTCCCTGTAAATTGGTGGAAATACATGTAGGTTAGATGTCGTTTCCACTCAACTGCATACTGGTACGAAATTTTCGACTCTCCGATTCTCACTGCGATCTGGAACAGTTATTAAAAGACAGTTACAACAATTGGCTGCAGTACTCGTGCGAGTCTGCTACGTGGTCTTCTTCTTCGTCTCCCGTCTGTAACATTAGAGTACATTCAGTGGGTAGTGCCTCTATGCGTACTTTTTACTTACATCCTTGTGTTCACGCTCTGCAGTTTACGTTACCCTTTTCTCTGGATTTAGGCTTTTTTATCAATCCTTCTTTGCGTATCTTTTGGGTCGATTATGTCTTCTTTCGATCTTCTTTGCCGTTCAATTTTCCTTCTTCCGTTCCCTATTGTAGACATAAAAAACAATATTTAATTATTAAAGCTAGCTACTTTAACCTAGCATTGTTTGATTTTCCGTCGCGTAACTCGGATGTTGTTACATTTCCTAGAATTATTTGTTCGCCACGTTCAAGGTTTGCCCTACAATCCATTGCTCCCCACACATTACGTGCTCCTGAAATCTAGCTTTCGCGCCTCAAAACTCGCCCTTGGCGAACGTCACAGAGCCCTGACCAAAAATCTCACACATACGTCGCTCTGTCGGCGACAGAAGAAACTCACAAAACTTCGTCCGGGAACAAAGCAGGCGGCCAGTGCGATAGAGGTGGGCCAAACGGTTATTCTGGAGTAACCGTTATCACAGTTCCAGTTATTCTTTGATAACCGTTATCGTTAACCGTTATTAATAACTGCCAAGTTATTTTTCGCTAGCGAATACCGAATACTCCGACAGTTAAATAACGACATAGTTGGAATCCATCAGTTTAGTTATCAGTATAACTGCGAGTAGTGTGAAATAGCAGGAATGTCGTATGAATCGTGTCATAACCTTAGCTTATTAACTCCGGGTACATTTTAGTTGATGTTAGAACGATTATTAGTGTTTCATATTATATGTTTGTAGGTCATCGGTCGCTATTAGAAATATTATCTTCGCAGCTGCGACAGTACGCGGAACTTCGCCAAAGCACTGTTTAAGTAAAATGTTAACAACGTGCGTTTTTAAGTATGAAGTAATGTGTAAACTGAGTACTGTAGGTTAAATTCGAAGCTTAATTTCTTGTGCTGCTCACATAATAGAATAAAGTGTACAGCCTTGTAATACAACAAAAAATATACGTAATGTGACAGATTCGTTTACTCCTGTGCTGTAAAAGCTAGTCCTATTGGGGAAAGTGTGAGTACGCTAATCCAAGTTTTATGTCAGATTTGCAAACTGCTCGATTTCTCCAGCGACAGCATGTTTATAACATATGAAGACATGCAGATCGAAAAGGTTGACAGTGTTACATTTCTGGGACTACAACTCGATAATAAATTCAGTTGGGAAGGGCATACCACATTTTTTCATTCTATTATTTCATAAGGGAGCATATTCTGTGGTAACTTATCAAACGTAGCAAAAGTTTTTCGCATGTAAAAGCGTGTAATAAAAATCGTTTCTGGTATCAATTCAAGAACATCATGTAGGAACCTGTTCAAGGAACTTTGTATTCTAACCACTGCTTCCTAGTATATTTATTCCTTAATGAAATTTGTTACAAGTATTTCCAATCAATAGCTTAATACATAATATCAGTACTAGAAATGGGAACAGTAATCTACATAAAGACCTAAAATTACTTACCTTGGTCCAAAAGGGGTCCAATATTCAGGAACATGCATTTTCAATAAACTGCCAGCAAGTCAGCAACCATTAAAAACGGTTTCAGATAAGGCACGGTTTACAGTGTGTTTGAAAGACTATTTGATACAGAAGTGTCTGATTCCACCCGTCATCAATATGCCGGAAATGGCTATTTTAAGTGTGTCTATGACGTCACTACATACACATGGCAACAAACACGAAGATACATATAAATAATACAATAACATTTCCCACCAAAAATACAATCAAACCAATGGGACAACTGCGGGAAGTTGGGGGGTTTTAGGGTGAGGACAAGCTAGTAAAACAAACACTCCATGATCCCAAAACACAAAATGAAGAACAAAAAGAAGGAAATACAGCATTCTGCTACACGAACAAAAATCTGCAGGAATCGGACACTTCCCTTGAACAATATAGGTCAACTATAGGTGACCATACCAAAACACCAATACCCACAACTAAAAGTACGAAAATTGGAATCAGACATTTCCCTTGACCTACATAATTCAACCTCAGATGACAATACTAAAACATCAACACACACAACTATGAAAATGGGAATCGGTCATTTCCGGTGACCTATGTAGGTCCACCACAGCTACTGATGCCAAAAAACCAACACCTACAACTGCGAAAAATAAAACCACAATCCCAAAAGTCCACAAATCAATCATCCCTACATAAATTAAATCACATTCAATACTTCATAAATACACAAAACATCACAGCTAGAAAAAAAAAAATTAATTACCACCAGCAAATTCCGGCACTGCAACCTAGATCGACAGCCCCCCCCCCCCCCACACACACACACACACAAAAACCAACTCATAAACACCGTGCCGTAATGACATTCACACACCGCAACACCTTTACGTCGAAGCAGATGGGTGGAATCAGACGCTTCCATTGACCCCTCCTTCTACTCTGTAGATGAATATCGTAACAGAGACTGATAGACCAGCTTAGGTAAAAATTCTGCTATATTTCAGTTTTGACAGCACTTGGTTGCAACAGTCAAGAGCGGGTATTCTGTGTAAGATAAATTTATTAAAAGTACGTAACTGTGTTTTATTCTGTCAGTGTACCAATTCTGTAAATATTAGCAGTTACTGTGATATATTCACATATTTTGACAATCTCCTGACAAATGATGAGGATAATAATTATTATATTCCACTGTATTATGTTATACTTTCTGACATGTTATTTGTCATTCGCGATGGCCAGCGGCTATTTCCGTAGCAGTACGAAAATATTTGTTCGTTCCAGTTACTATCCTCTCTGGAAATATCACCTGGAACTACGACCTTTAACTGGAGTCACCGAGTCAGGAACGTCTAGACACACAGTTATTCCGTTACCAGCTTCCAAGTTATCTGTGGTGGTAGCCCGATAACTACCAGAGAACTAAATTATAGAACTACGAGCCAATAACGATAACTGCCAGAGGAGAATACCGGTCTCTGACAGTTATTTCCATAGTCGCTCGAATTCCTTAGTAACTTTCCTTGTACTACCCGTCCAAGCTAAATTAACACGTAAGGCGGTGGCTTAAGGGAACGACCGTACTTGTTAATGCCTGTACTGCATCTCCTATCAGCCACGGCTCGGACATTAACTTTATTTAATTGTTTATGCTAAAAGTAACGAAGGCCCACGAAATAGTACACAGTTCTTATCAACAGATGGCGCGCAGTCTCACAGTTATTCCCATGGTCTATAGAACGCCTTCCAAATGCGCAGTACGATCTTCGGTCAACAGATGGCGCGAGGCACTGTTGACACTAAACAGTTATTGAAATAACCGCCAGAATCAGAGGAACGGTTATCGCAGTAACCGTTACTTCTCAGTAACCGGTTATTTCTATCAGTTACGTTATTTTTTGCCACCTCTACAGTGCGAGCTAGTCGACGCGACGCGACACACGTCTCCCCAGTTCTTCCGCCGCGGACCACGTGCGTCGAGTCAACGTGACTCCGCCGTAAATGCGTACGCTCGGTCGTAAACGCAGTCGCCGTTAAATTGTCTTTCGCTTCTTCGCGGACGTTACGGCGCCTCCGGTCGCGCCAAGAGCAGAACATTCTGTGACGCGGCCTTTTGCCTCGCTCGGTCCACGCGGTCGCGCCACGGCCCGTCACTGGAGTGTACACCCTCTGGGATCGGTGACCGAGCCGTGCCGCCAGTGCAACGCGCCTGTATAGACGGACATTGGCGAAGTATATTATTTGTCATTTATTGTAACGGTAGGAAAAATAAATGTGTCCTGTCCAGAAACCGCTTTAGTCGTTTATTGCCACAAAGCCTCTCCCATGAGCATAGTGCGTGGGCGCGGCGATAAATGCCGGTTCACTGCACATGAGCGACTGTAAGCGGAGATACAAAACGCTCCCGCTTCACTGGTGACCCCGACGTGATCTGAGGCTAAAAAAAAAAACACCTGGTGACGAACGTTCGTCGGTACGAGAGACGTGGAACCGCGAGTAGGCCTGCGCGTATACGCCCGCGCCGAACAGTGCTCTGTAGTAAAAATTTTTTTAACTAACTTTTTTTTGTATTGTTTTTGTGTGCGTATGTTTTGATCGCGGACTGCTTAGTGTTATTTTTTTTTTTCTTTCGTGTGTTTCCCTTGTCGTGTTATTCTCGCTGTGTACTTTTCTCCCGTACTAAGATGGCGACACTAGAGGAGTTGCAAAAGACCGTCGAAGAACTGCTCGCACGCAACACGAGGCTAAAGAGTGAGCTACAGGCACGGACTACACGCGCGGACGCCGCGCAGCCACAGACAGCTCAGGACAATGTTAGCGCGTAAATACCCGCCACACCGACGCCTCCTACGACCGCCGGAACGCCGACAAGCGCTGGACGGGCATTGATCAGGCTGCCTCCCTTTTGGCCGCGCGACCCTGTAATGTGGTTCAGCCAGGTTGAGGCGGTATTTATGAGCAACCACGTGACCTGCGACCTCGCGAAATTTGGGCACGTCGTGAGCCAGCTGGACCAGAACTATGCGGCCGAAGTGCGGGATATAATCACCGCCCCGCCGACGCAGTCGAGCTACAAACGGCTCAAGGAAGAGCTGATCCGGCGGATTTCGTCGTCAGAGGAACAGTGAGTGCACGAACTGCTGCGGCAAGAGGAATGCGGCGATCGGAGGCCCTCGCAGTTCCTGCGCCACTTGCGGAGCCTCGCGCAGTCCGATATGGTGCCAGATTCGCTGTTACGCACTATCTGGGTGCGCAGCCTCCCAGCTCAGGTGCAGGCAGTGATAGCCGCACAGACGGAGATGCAGCTGGACGCCGTCGCTAACTTGGCCGACAGGGTGCACGACGCGCTGACAACGGCGCCTAGCACCGCGGCTGCGGCAGCTTACGACTCCGTCCCCCCACCTCCGTGGCGGCAAGCGCCTCCGGCACCCGCTTCGGATGCCGACCTGCACCAGCTAGTGCAACACTTGACCGCACAGGTGGCAGCTCTCTCGACGCAAGTCGACCGGTTGGCGCGCTCGCAGCAAGAGGGCAGCACGCGCCGCAGCGGCAGCAGACCGGGCGACAGACGGCGCGGCTCGCGCAGCCGGCAACGCAGCAACAGCCGCTCCAACGGTACCCCGCCGACGTCACAGAACGCACAAAGCGGCTACTGCTGGTACCACGCCCGCTTCGGCAACGAAGCAACCAGGTGCCGCGCTCCTTGCTCGCACCCAAACGCCAGCTGCGACCGGACCTAGGCGCACCCGGCTGCAGTGTGATATCGAAGCGTCTGTTTGTTGCGGAACGGGGGGCAGGCGTGAGGTACCTCGTCGACACGGGTTCGGACCTCTCGATATTCCCCCGTTCTATGTTACGAGACCGAAGGCGGGCCGAGGCACTCTGCCTTACAGCGGCGAACAGTTCCGCTATTAAAACTTACGGCACACACAGCCGCAATATAGATCTAGGCCTACGGCGCACGTTCTCGTGGACTTTTACCGTGGCCGACGTCAATGAGCCGATCCTGGGCGCAGACTTTCTCGGCCACTACGGGCTGCTAGCCGACATCGCAAACGGCCAGCTCATCGACGCCACAACGAATGTAAAGATAGCGGGACAGCGCCGGCAGGCTGCATACTACAGCGTTAAACCCGTGAAGTGCCCCGGACCGTACGCTGACATTCTGGAACAATTCCCCGACCTCACCCGCCCAGCCGGTGCACCGAGAGACATCAAACATTCGACGGTGCACCACATAATAACCACACCCGGACCCCCCACATCGTGTCGCCCACGTCGACTCGCGCCGGACAGACTCGCAGCAGCAAAGGCAGAGTTCGAGGCCATGCTGCGGCAAGGCATTGTGCGACCATCGAGCAGCCCATGGTCATCGGCGTTGCATTTAGTGCCCAAGAAAGACAATTCGTGGCGCCCGTGTGGGGACTATCGCGCCTTTAATTCGCGAACGGTGCCGGACCGATACCCAGTCCCACACCTTCAAGACTTCAGCTACGCCTTGGCGGGCTGCGCGGTGTTCAGCAAGATTGACTGCGCAAAGGCGTACACCCAAATTCCGGTGGCGCCCGAAGACATCGAAAAAACAGCCATTGTAACGCCCTTTGGGCTTTTCGAAAGCCTGTTTATGACTTTCGGTCTTCGGAATGCTGCCCAGACTTGGCAGCGGTTCCTGGACGGCGTCTTGCGAGGCTTGCCATTTTGCTTCGCGTACCTCGACGACATCTTGGTGTATTCCAAGTCGCCCGAACTCCACCGCCGCCACTTAACGACCATGTTTCAGCGCCTGAGTGAAGCCGACATCGTTATTAACCCCGCTAAATGCGAGTTCGGTGTGACGGAAATTGAGTTCCTCGGCCATTTAATTACGCCCACCGGATCGACACCGCTACCGGAGAAAGTGAAGGCAATACTGAACATGCCGCGTCCGCAGACGCACAAAGAATTACGACGTTACCTCGGCATGTTGAACTTTTATCGTCGACACCTGCCCAACGCCGCAGCCGTACAAGAGCCGCTGACTAAGGCGTTACAAGGTCCTACCTCAAAAGGAAAGACCCTCGTGAATTGGACAGACGCACTGGAGCAGAGCTTCACGGACTCAAAAAGGAATCTCGTGGAAGCGACGCTGCTCGCGCACCCGGTACATGACGCGGACTTAGCTGTAGTCGTGGACGCCAGCCAGGCCGCCATCGGCGCGGCGTTACAACAGCGCGTCGGCGGGAGTTGGCAGCCTCTCGGTTTTTTCTCTAAAAAGCTTTCCGATTCGCAACGTGCTTGGAGCGCTTATGACCGAGAGTTGCTTGCGGTGTACACGGCGGTGAAATACTTCCGACCGTCCATAGAAGCCCGACAGTTCATCATTTTCACCGATCACAAACCCATTACCCACGCGTTCGAGAACAACCACACTAAGTGTTCACCGCGCCAACTCCAGCAGTTAGAGTACGTGTCGCAATTCACGACTGACATTCGACACATTTCGGGGATAGACAATATCGTCGCAGATTGTTTGTCCCGAGCGTGTGCCGTTATTTCACCCCCTGTGAACTTTGAGGACGTGGCCCAAGTACAGGAGAGTGACGAAGAACTACACCGCTTCCGTCACGACACTTCCAGCGGCCTGCAACTGGAGCTGGTGCCTGTCCCCGACTCCGCACGGAAGATTTGGTGTGACACCTCAACCGGCACGCACCGACCGTTCCTCCCGGAGAAATTCCGGCGCAGTGCCTTCGACCGTGTCCACGGACTGTCACACCCCGGCACCAACACCACTGCGACGCTCGTGGCTGCGCGTTTCGTCTGGCCCGGGCTTCGGAAGGACTGTCGCGAATGGGCGCGCACTTGCACCGCATGTCAGCGCGCCAAAGTCGGGAGGCGCACCCACGCACCCGTGGGCACCTTCCCGGACGCGACACGCCGATTTGCGCACGTTCATGTGGACCTCGTCGGCCCGCTTCCTCTCTCACAAGGCAAGCGGTACCTCCTAACTATGGTGGACCGCTTCACACGCTGGCCGGAAGCAACGCCCGTCGCGGACGTCACAGCCGAGACCGTCGCCACCGCATTCGTCGACACCTGGGTGGCACGCTTCGGATGTCCCAGTCACGTGACAACTGATCGCGGCCGCCAGTTTGACTGCGCGTTGTTCACGCACGTCGCCAGACTGTGTGGCACCCGGTTACACAGGACAACCAGCTACCATCCAGCGTCGAATGGCACGGTCGAACGGTTCCACAGGACACTCAAAGCCGCTCTAACCTGCCACGACACCTCATGGCCAGAGGCGCTTCCACTGGTGCTGCTCGGCCTGCGAGTCACGCCGAAGGAGGAGATCGGCGCGTCACCTGCCGACCTCGTTTACGGGCAATCTCTGACAATCCCGGGCGATTTTGTCGAATATGTAAGACTCCCACGCGACGCCGTGGCACCCACTCTGGCGGAACGTCTGCGCAGTCACATGGCCGGCCTCCGAGCGCACGCACCGACGCGGCACGGCACCGGGAAGATATTCGTCCACGCCGACCTGCAGCGCTGCACGCACGTCATGTTGCGTACCGACGCAGTACGGCCACCTCTCCGACCGCCCTACAGTGGACCGCACCGCGTGATCGCCCGAGGAGACAAAACGCTGGTCCTCGAGTGCAACGGAAAGCCGTCGACAGTGTCAGTCGACCGCGTCAAACCAGCCTACGTCTTGCCCGCTCCATCAGCCACGCATTTCTTCGACCCGGCAGAAGATCTGATCACGGACGACACTCCCTCTGCCAGCGGTCAGACGGAACCCGCACCCGGAGCCGCCGGTGACGCACAGCTGCAGCCTGCTGTCATCGCGCCGCCACGTGCGCCTCCCACCACCACGCCCAGGCAGCTGGCACGGCCGCCCGGACCGCGCCCACCACAGGCGCACCGGTCGCCCCCACCACAGCCGCCAGCGGATTACGTCACGCGCGCCGGCCGCCGCGTCCGATTCAAACGGCCGTGCTGCGTCGCCAGCGCGCCACGACACCCAAACCGGCAATCACGCGCCCGAGCCACCGAACGCCGTCAGAATCCGGCGCCCACGAGCCACCGTCCGCTGTAGAGACCCGACCTCCAGCTGCAAGTGCCTTCGGCCGGTAACTCCAGTCGAGCCCCGGACACCGTCTCCTGCGTTCGTCACAGCTCCTCGACCCGCGTTCGCGTCGTTTTTTTTTTTTAAAAAAAAAAAACAAAACTCTTTATTGATACAACAACAACAACAACATTATAACTCAATTGAAACGAGTATTTTGATACAAATGACTCATAAACGAAAACATTGTGTGATACATACTAACCCACCACCTTATATAATTAGTGGGTCCAATTATTATATTTATTGAAACATGCAGCTTATTTATTACTGTTATTGATAGATGGCACTAGCTACGGACAGGGTTAATCTAACTACGTGACTACTCTGGTTATTCTACGACTAGCTACTCTGCAGCGTTACAAGTGTGCCAGATGATATATATAAACCTACTGTAAGGCCTGCTCACTGAGCTAATCCCAGTGAGCGTGCCCCTGGCACTAGGCTGGCCAATATTTTGATTTCGCTGCAGTCCCTACCTATGTTAATTGTTTTGGTGTTCTAATTCTACGTTATTCTAGTGTAACTACTTCCTATAAAATCTAGTGTGTAAGTCAAGTCCGGGAATGGTGCTCCTGCTTCCCTGATCCGATAACGCGGCGGATTCCAATTGTATGACAACCGGCCAGTACCGCGCCCGGCGGCAATTGCAGGTGCACCTAAGTCTTTATCGGGTTGTGTTTTTTAGTCGTATTGGTTTCTAATGAAGTCCCTCAGGATCTTTTTGAGATTTCATTTTTTTTTAAATTCTTTATTAACAACAATATTAATTATACATATTTAGCCCACCTCCTAACATGATTAGTGGGCCATAATTGTTACATAAGTCTAAAATTTGCAGCTAATATTACAATTTGTGTTAGTGAGCTACTTTTAAGTTTTTAAGCTGGTGTTGAATTCCTACAGTACAATGGACACTTTTATTTACCTACAATTTATATTAGTGAACTACTACTTTTTAAGTTCCTAAGATGGTGTTAATTTCCTACGGTGCAATGGGCAGTTTAATGTTACCTACGTCTAACCTAGAAATAACTACTAACTGCAGCGTCACAGGTGTGCCAGTAAGTACAAACCTACTTGGAGTGGCCAGGCTCCTCGAGCTAATCCCGAGGAGCGTGCCCCTGGCACTGGGCCGGCCAAGGTTAGTAATCGCTGCAGTTCCCTATATTAGTATTCTAATCTAAGTCCTACTCTACTAACTTAACCTACGTCATAATTGGTGCTTGTCATAATCGGTGTGAATGATCCCATCCCCCTGCTCCCATACGCGGCGGTTTCCAACTGATGGAGGTCGGCCATTCCACGCACAGGCGGTATGGGATTGGGATCAGGTCTTAATCGGGTGGTTGGTTAAGAAATTGGTATTTATTCTTGATCTCTTAAGTACTCTATTAAAACTTTTCGCGATACCTCTTCTGCCAGAGCATTCAAGGTATGGAAAGTGTCTTCTTGTCTTAGAAGGTCGTATGTCTCGTTGTGTGGAAGTCTGTCTCTATATGTTGTCGCCACGTCGTTGAAGAGAGGGCACTCGAAAACCACATGTTCGGGAGTTCCTTCCGCCGCGCCACAGTCGCCCTCGGGGGTTGCCCTTTTCCCAAACCGACATAAGTATGTCGGATAGGGTCCATCACCAGTGAGAAAGTGGATGAGTCCTCGTGTGGGTTCGAAATATTTCATGGTCCCACGTTCTTTAACATTAGGTAAGAACTGGAATGTTCTTCTCCCCGTTTCATCTTCCTCCCAATTCCTCTGCCACAGTTCCTCCCCTCTGTTTCTTATCTCCCTCTTATCCTCTACTCTCACACCCATGATATCTGTTATTTTTTCCCCGTCCCCTCTTTTCGCCCAATACCATGCCGCTTGTTCTCTTATTTTAATATCTAGCGGGCAGAGCCCCATTATGACTAACAGAGCTCCCCCTGGTGATGTCCTGTAGGCCCCTACTGATCTTAGTATCATATTTCTCTGGACTCTTCTCACTATCATGGCGGGCACGACCCGCGTGAGCCTGTGCGCCCAGACTCCCGAGCCGTAACCCACTACTGATGTCAGGATGCTATTGTGATAGAGTTTGATGAGATGAGGGGGAGATGAAATCGTTTATGTCCGATGGAAATGAGATTATTTAGTAACTGCAATGCTTTCTGTGTTACGGTTTCTATGTGCCTTCCGAAGTTCCATCTCTCGTCAATTATGACTCCCAGATATCGCGCTTCACGTCGCCGAAGAACTGGTGAGCCATCGATTCTCACAGTGGGATTTCTAATGAGCTGACCTTTTAGTAGTAAATAAGTAGATTTATTAGGGGATACTTTCATTTTCGTTTTAAGGCACCATTGGTGCAGTCTTTCAATGGCCCTTTCGATTTTTGGCTCTATGTCCTCTCGGCTACGACCGCCGACCAGCAGAAGGAGGTCATCTGCGTAGGCTATCACCTCTAGCACGTCTTCACTTTGTTGCAATTCATCTAATAATGGTTCCATGTGCATGTCCCAAAACAGGGGCCCCAAAACGGAGCCTTGGGGACACCCCTTAGTGATTACTTTTCCAATTCTCCCGCTAGGGGATGATAGCCAGACCTCCCTATCCTTACAATAGCTCCTCAGACACCCATATAGCGGCCCTGGGCACTCTTTCTCCCGTAAGCAGGAGAAGAGCGAAGGCCACCACAGGTTGTCGAAGGCGCCACTGATATCCACCATGATGCCGACGACATACTTATGTGGGGTCAAGCCGCAGACCTCAGCCGCCAGAGCGATGGCATCAGATGCCGACCGCCCCGGCCTGAAGCCGAACTGCCTGCTGCTCATCCCACGCAGTATCCGGTGAGCCGTCAATCTGTCAGCTAGCAATTTTTCCAAGAGCTTCCCAAACAGGTCTAATAGACAGATTGGCCTGTAAGATTTTACTTCAGTTGGATCCATCTCCGGTCCTTTTTTAATTATTATTACATTCGCGGTTTTCCACTTCTTGGGAAAACTTCTTTGTCGGAGGCATTCGTTGTATAGGTGAGTTAACGGCGCGACTAACTGGGGTGCCAGAAATTGCACCACCTCAGCCACAATGCCGTCTGGTCCTGGAGCTTTCCCTCTCTTTAGGGATTTTATTTGTACAGCTACCTCCTCTTCCGAGAATGGGTAGACTGCTGTGTTGTTGTTGTAATCCATAAGATACGCATCCCGCAGTTGCTTCTGGTTTTCAGTTTCCCCATCCGCATTGTCGTCAGGCAGCAGGGACTGGAGAAGGACCTCGGCAGTTTCCTGCCAAGACTCCGTCATCCCATCCCCTCGCCTGACAGTGGATAACTCCAGGGGAGAGCGGATTTTTTCCCATACCAATTTATAAGGGAGACCCCACGGATCTAAGGCCAACTGGTTCAGCACATAGCTTTCCCAGCTATGCAGTCTCACTTCGCGTAATTCCTTTTGAAAACTTTGCTTTGCCTCCCTGTATCGCAACTGCCATCTTTGTCTTTCCAGCCAGACGACACTGCGCTGGTAGTTTCTCCTTAGCCTTCTAACAGACTGACGTAACTCCTCTAATTCAGGCGACCATGGTGATGGCGAGGCCGCCACGGCCTTCCTCCTGGTTGGTACGGCGGCCCTCACTGCTCTATGTACTGCGCCCACCAGTTCCTCAGCTCTTTTGTCTATGTCTAGGTCTTCGTGTATGTCACCTTCTGGTAATGCAGGGATGTCGCACTCCCTCGCTAAAAGTTCCCAATTTGCTTTATTATAATTATATTGCACCTCCCACCCCATGGCCCAGCGGCCAAATTGTTGAGGACATTGAAGGTCTCAGCACGTCGCAGTAATGTGTGTGTATCTCTGTTTGGTAATTGACTTCTAAGTTCAAGCGCCACATCGTCATACAACGTACAGTCATAGACGACGTGTTCGGGTGTTCCATCCGGAGCACCACAGTCGCACGCTGGTGTTGCCCGCTTTCCAAATCGACATAAATATGTCGGATATGGCCCGTGACCCGTTAGAAAGTGCAGCAGACCTCTACTCGGCTCAAAGTAGCTCATTTGTAGCCTTTCTTTGACATTTGGTAGTAGCTGGAAAACCCTCCTTCCCGTTTCCTCAGTTTCCCATTGCTGTTGCCATAACTCTTCGCCCCTTCTCTTTATTGCATACTTATCCCCCACTTGTACCCCCATGATTTCCCTGGTTTTATCTATTTTTCCTTTGGAGACCCAGTACCACGCTCCCCGCTCTCTGATTTTTATGTCTAAAGGACATAATCCTATTATAATTAGCAAAGCCCCCCCCCAGGTGTTGTTCGATATGCCCCAACAGAGCGCAACAGCATGTTTCGCTGCACCCTTCTCACGGTCACTGCGGGCACCACCCTCGTGAGCCTGTGTGCCCAAACCCCACTCGCATATCCTACTAGGGACGTTAAGATGCTGTTATGATATAGTTTGATTAAGTTGGGAGGTAGGTGGAATCTTCTGTGGCCTATACTTATGAGATTATTTAGGACTTCTAATGCACGTTGTGTTATGTTTTCTATATGGGTATTGTAACTCCATTTTTTATCTATTATTACTCCCAGGTATCTGGCCTCTCGACGCCGAAGAAATGGTGTTCCCTCAATTCTGACAGTTGGATTCCTGACGAGACTACCTTTCATTAATAAATATGTTGATTTATGCGGTGCAACTTTCATTTTTGCTTCTTGGCACCATCTCTGAAGTACTATCATTGTTTGTTCTACCTTAGGCTCACGTTCCTCTCGGCTACGGCCGCCTACCAGCAGGAGGAGGTCGTCAGCGTAAGCTATCACGTCTAGCACGTCCTCACTTAGTTGTAGTTTCTCTAGGAGGGGTTCTATGTTTATATCCCAAAAGAGTGGCCCCAGAACTGATCCCTGGGGACACCCTTTCGTAATGGTTTTACTCGTTCTTCCGCTAGGCGATGATAGCCATACCTCCCTGTCCATGCAATAGCTCCTCAGACAGCCATAGAGGGGCCCTGGGCATTCCTTCTCACGCAAGCGGGAGAAGAGCGAGGGCCACCACAGGTTGTCGAAGGCGCCACTGATGTCCACCATGATGCCTACCACATACTTGTGCGGGGTTGAGCCACAGACTTCAGCTGCCAGGGCAATTGCGTCAGACGCCGACCGCCCTGGCCTGAAGCCGAACTGCCTGTCGCTCATCCCGCACAGTATCCTGTGCGCTGTCAGTCTGTCAGCTAGTAACTTCTCCAATAGTTTTCCTAGGTTATCTAAGAGGCAGATTGGTCTATAGGATTTGGGTTCTGTAGGGTCCTTATCCTTCCTTTTTTGAATGATTATTACATTAGCCCTTTTCCAAATTTTTGGGAATCTCCCAGTTCTCATTCATTGAACAGTCCTGTGAGGGGTGTCACTAGCTGAGGGGCGAGAAACTGCACCACCTCCGCGACTATGCCGTCTGGCCCTGGTGCTTTGCCCTTTTTCAGTGATTTGATTTGTGCAGCCACTTCTTCCTCTGAGAAGGAGTACACCATGGTGTTGTTTGTGTATTCATTTAGATCCTCTCTGCGAATTTGTTGTTGGAGTTCATCCTCCTCATTTTCTTCGTCATCCGGCAGCAGAGTGCGCAGGAGAACTTCAGCAGTTTCCTGCCACGACTCTGTCATTCTGCCTCCGTCTCTGATCGTCGAGAGGACCGCAGGGGACCTGATTTTTTCTCTGACCAATTTGTATGGTATTCCCCAAGGGTCAGTGGCTAGCTGGCTCAAAACATACCTTTCCCAACTTTTTATCCTTACCTCCTTTAATTCTTTTTGGAATTTTCCTTTTTCCTCCCTACACTGCTGCAGCCAGAACTGTTTTTCCTGCCAGACGGCACTTCGCTGGTAGTACCTTCTCGCCCGTCTCACAGACTGACGCATTCGCTCAAGATCGGCAGATCATGGCGATGGGGAAGCCGCCACGGCTCTCCTCCTAGTTGGCACAGCGGCCTTGACCGCGCTATCGACCCTACCAGCTCTTCGGCATACCTATCTACGTCCAGGTCACCTTCCGGCAACGGCGGAATGCCACACTCCCGAGCCAGGCAGTCTCTGAGGCAGAAGGTAATTAGGTTATGATCGCTTGTAGTGGCATATTCGATAACTTTCCAATCCTCGATGATACTGATGGCATTGGCAGTTGCCAGGGTGACATCAATATTTGTCCCCTGCCCTCCGCCTCCTCTATAGGTGGGGGGATTACCAGATTTGTTTGCCACTACAAGTTGGGAAGCCATAATTAGTTCCTCAGCCTTCTCGCCATTGGTATCCCTTGTGCCGCTGTACCACATAGGGGACTTGGCATTGATGTCAGCCGTGACAATGACCCTGCGCCCGCGCAGCGCCGCGATTGTTCTCGCAAGGTGGTCCGAGAAATCTTCGAAATTCCCTCCGTATTGGAAATACATGTTAACGAGGTGTATTAATCCAACTGGGGTTTCTAGTTCAATCACATTGCAGTGGCTGTTTGATAACTGCGTCAGTCTTGTGGCTCTTAGGGCCTTATTTGTAACTATTGTGACTGCCTTTGGCTCTTCTCCGGTGGAGATTACCTGCCAGGTGGTAGACATGAAGGAGATCTGTCCCGCTCGGGAGTATGGCTCCTGCAGACAGTCTACATCCAGTCTCCTCTCCTCCACTACCTTTCGAAGCTCCTGCATGACCAGCCGACTATTATGGGTGTTTATCTCTCCTATTACAATTTCGGATGTTATGGAAAGTAAGTGTGAAAATTGCAGTCAGGCCATGGTTTGTTATAATCTGAAGCAATTCGGCCATTTGCAAGGACAGATTGCACGTAGATCTCTTGCATATTGTCTTCTCCTCTTCTCTCAAATACCCTTCTAAGAAGGTCACGCAGAGCTCCGAAATCCGTGGGAAGATTCATTGACTTTAACTGAATCCTATCCACAGCCTCCATTTTCGAGAAGGTGACCCTTCTGCCATATTTGTGACCTATACGTACGACGTGCCTGAGCGCCGTGGTGAGGACAGCCGGCTGCTCCAAGCGTGAAAGCTGCATGGCAAGCTCCAAGTTCGGGTAGATCCTTCTAGGATCCGGATCTGGGGCTCTCAGAACTACTTCCAACTGTTTCGTACTTGTGATTGTATTGTCTTGGAGAACACTTTGGAGAGATCCTTTTTGAACTGGAACAATGCTATTGCTCTCTGCCGGTTCTAAACAATCTTCTGTTTCTTCTTCTGGCTCCGTCTGTATGCACAGGTCAACCATAACTGTTTGTTGTGGGGATATTTGTTCTTGATTGGTAACGAAGCTTGCTGCTTCTGGGTTGAGTGTTGAATTGACACTCGGATGGACCAGAGTCTTGGGCTCTGTCAAGTTGTCTGAATCAGCCACTTCTACTACTTCTTCAGTCTTTATTTCTGGGTCTGTTTGGATACTTGAATCAACCATTTTTTGAATTTCTCTGCTCTTTCCGCATCCCTTTTCTTCTTACTCGGAGACTTTCTTTTGGTTGATCTAGTTTGGTTGTTGCCATTAGCCATAATCTGTTCTAGATATTAGGCGTTGTTCAAGCAACTTATATGTAGGGCAGTTCCTCCCGGTTGTACCGCAGGTCTTTTTGCCCCTTCGTGTGCATGGTATGCATACAGCGGATTTTCTGCATTCCTTTCTTACATGGTTTTCCTCTCCACACCTACTACAATATTTATGTACGTGATCAATGTCCCCACAATTGTGGCAACGGGGTACGATTAAGTAGTCTTTCACGTTTATGGCGTGAAAACCTATGTATACCCTGCCCATAGCTGTTAATTTTCTCCATAAATCTCCTGTGACTTCTGCAACATGGTGAACAACGTCTCTGTCCCTAGCTCCCGTCCTAAATCTGAGTCTGAAGTCTTTTAGAAGATTTTCCATACTTAAGTCAGAGTCCTCAAGGTTTTGCCGATATAGGGTCTCACATAGATCCTCATCTGTCATTGATTTGGGGACGTCATATAAGATAACAAGTGGATTGCGCTTTCGGGGGGGTTCACATTTAACTGACTTACATAGCTTTTGGTTTCCTAGCAGCTTGTTCTTGTCATCCTCTGAGGTTTCGTCTACAATAACTACATTTTTTGTCACTTTAACCTTGTTACTCCTAATCTTTTCCCTGACGGGATTTACAGTGGTGGCAAAAACTTCCTGCACCTTTTTTATGTCCTGGCTGGGTAGTGGTCTTAAAAAGACTGCAGTGTCTGGTCGTTTAGAGACCTTTGCAATAGTCTCCTTGGTCGTTTGGGCCTTTGGTGCGGCCTGTGCCGCGACGCCGGCCCATGTCTTGCCTGGTTGTTTTCTAAGCTGTTCATTCTCCCTCTCGAGCTCCTCAATTCTCCCTTCAAGCTTTGCATTGGCTATCGCCCATGCCGCTAATTCATTTTTTATTGCCTGCACTGCGGCCTGACTAATTTTCACGTTTTTAACGTTTTGATCTAAAAACTGGGTTATCCGCATATGTCTCTCTAAGTTGCTCTCTTCCATCGTCTGACCCAGGCCGTCCTGTGGCGAGGGATCAGATTGCATCGAAGCCCTTATGGGCGCACTTAGATCGCTTGTCTCTTCAGTAGCCATCATTGTTAGACAAGCGAAAAAAGGGTTGGGAGCCCGTCTCTTACCCCGGACCGGCTCCTCTGGCATGGGGGGGGGGGGGGGGACTAAGATGCAGCTCGCCCACCAACCTCGCCCCTAGGTCAAGGGCATCCCTGAGCCGCCGAGTTCAGCACACCGTTGCCAGTGTCCTGGTCTCCTTCAGTGGCCTCGTCACCGACGATTTCTCCCAGTGTTCATCGGCAAGAGTACCCCGCACTCCGGAGAAGCGGATGCACTTCTCGTCCTTCGCTGCCTACTAGCCCGAGCTCCCACCTGCAGGCTAAGGACCCGCTCCTACTCAGGTGGCGGGCCGGTCACCCAGTCGTTCGACGGTCTGGACCCAGCGAACCTGGCCCAGGCGATGTCACCACCCCCTGGGTTTGGCAGAACACGCCCCGGTTACCCACGGGCGCGGCGAAGAGCACTTGCCGACTCGCGTCGAGGTCCCACGCCGACAAACGAAGTCGCCGGCATGCAGGGCACCAGCTGGTCTTGTGCTCTGCGAACTGAGGGAGGGACAGATGGTTAGTCCCTCAGACACAGCTCCCCCTGTGCCACGCACCCTTCGCTTTCGCCTTGGGTTGGGGGCGTTTAACGTCCTACCGTGACGGGAGTTTAACGTCCTTCCTTGACACAACGACAACCCTCACCGTTCCACAGCCCGGAGGTGTTATGAGAATGATGATGTGATAGATAATGATGGTATGGCCCGGGTCTTGTGGAGTTTGACATCATCGAGACGGTGCGGCACTCAAACCCAAGTTACGTCCCCCGGAGGGCCTCCACACGTACTGGGGGATCATGGCCGACCATGTCTCACCCACCGCTTTTGATAATTCACGGTGGGCCAGTGCGGTTCAGTGAGGATTGCACCCAGTTAAGGGCTATCCGTTTAACGTCATGCATGGACGGCCCTTCCCGTGTTAGCTTCACCCCATCTGAGGGGGTTACTGAGCGCCGGGGCCACGTCAAGGCCACGGGATAGGACATTACGGTCCCCGCCCCACTCAGGTTCCTCTGAGCCACAGAGCACTTCAAATAGTCTGAAGATTTCCGGGAATCAGAGGGTCTCCTGGCGGTTTTAACCCAGTTTCGGAAGGCAACACACCTTCCCCAGGTGGCGCCACGCAGACCGCTTTCCCGTGCGCGTTCGCGTCGTTTGCCTCCGCCGCGTCGGGCGTTGAGGCCGGATCGGCATCCGCGCCAGCTTACCGCATTCACTTCTCCGTCGAGCTCCGGACAGTCGCAGCCAGTGCCTGCTGCCGCTGTCACTAGCCGCCAGCGCGAGGACACGCCCACCGCACGCTCGCCGGTCCGGCGCGCTGACGTCACGGGCCGCCGCCCTTCCGAAGCCGACCGACCCCCACCAAAGCTGCCGCACTGCCATCACGCAGCGCGCGAGCTTTAAACACACGCGCGCCACCGAACGATCGCCGCGTTTTCGCAGCTACGGAGCTCCGCTCTCCAAGGGGGGATCTGTGTGGCGGCAGCACCTTCCAACGCACGAAGGGCTGAACTACGGCACTGCCGACACAAGTAGGGGCAGCTGTACCGTTACGCAGAATTTCGGCAACGGTGCGTCGCACACCGGACCCCACGGGAACAAAGCAGGCGGCCAGTGCGAGCTAGTCGACGCGACGCGACACACGTCTCCCCAGTTCTTCCGCCGCGGACCACGTGCGTCGAGTCAACGTGACTCCGCCGTAAATGCGTACGCTCGGTCGTAAACGCAGTCGCCGTTAAATTGTCTTTCGCTTCTTCGCGGACGTTACGGCGCCTCTGGTCGCGCCAAGAGCAGAACGTTCAGTGACGCGGCCTTTTGCCTCGCTCGGTCCACGCGGTCGCGCCACGGCTCGTCACTGGAGTGTACACCCTCCGGGATCGGTGACCGCCAGTACAACGCGCCTGTATAGACGGACATTGGCGAAGTATGTTATTTGTCATTTATTGTAACGGTAGGAAAAATAAATGTGTCCTGTCCAGAAACCGCTTTAGTCGTTTATTGCCACAAAGCCTCTTCCATGAGCACAGTGCGTGGGCGCGGCGATAAATGCCGGTTCACTGCACATGAGCGACTTTAAGCGGAGATACAACACGTTCCCGCTTCATACTCAAAAATGCGCCCCCTCAACGCCACTAAAACAAGGCTCTACGTCTTCCTGACTGGCAAAAAAAATTCCGATATTTCATTTCGCGAACGCATCATCCTTTACTTGGCTCAGTAGGTCGCTTTCAACCACTCAGCATCCCATAAGCTGACTCTGCGCACGCTTAGGCGCTCAAGTATCTTCCGTATCATTGCTCCTCCGTTCTCTTTGCGGAACGTGCTTTTCCGTTGCGGAACAATCTTTTCCGTAACATGCCCTGTTACAAATTTATCATTGAACAATCTTCTAATCTCTTGTATCGAAGACAAGACACGAAAATAACACACTACACAAAACATGATATACCTGATAGACTCTAAATCCTAGTCATTTCAGAACTTATTACTAACGCAACACAAGAAATACAAAGGCAAACAAATTACCATTTCTAACCAATAAAAGGTTTCGTATGCGTTATATGATGTAACCCTAATTATAGTTTACTCTTAATGTACTCTAACTCGTATGAGTTGGGAGTAGGAGGAGGAGGATATTAGTGTTTAACGTCCCGTCGACAACGAGCTCATTAGAGACGGAGCGCAAGCTCGGGTGAGAGAAGGATGGGGAAGGAAATCCGCCGTGCCCTTTCAAAGGAACCATCCCGGCATTTGCCTGAAGCGATTTAGGGAAATCACGGAAAACCTAAATCAGGATGGCCGGAGACGGGATTGAACCGTCGTCCTTCCGAATGCGAGTCCTCGTATGAGTTCGGGTGGGCCGCCCTTCTTACTCTGAATGGTCCATCATAAACTGCTTACATGACAGTCGGTGCGATTTCAATAGGACTTTCTGTCCGACCTCAGAGTGTCTGACCTTCACCCCTCTGTCATCCTACTTAGAAGTCACGAAGGCACCGATGCGGGCGCAGTGACGCATAGCTGCAGTACGGTCCAGCACGGAGACAGAGATTTCACAACACTTCCCAGAATACCGCAGCATGAAGCCATCCAAGCATTCCTAAATGTTTACAAAGCGCCTCACCGAATTCACACCTCAAACTGCTACTGCTACTGCCGCCTATTAAATATACAGGTACTGCAGAGGCCACTTTAAAGTTTCACCAGCTATGCTCTATGCGAATGATTGTATCCCGCAGACTATACTAAATCCCTCTGGTCCTGTTTAGTTGTTTCGAACACTGTTTTCTAACACACTTTTGTACAATGCCAAACATGTCGGTTTTTTTCTTTTCTTTTTTCTGCCACAACTTCGAGGCCTGTGCCCGGTTCTAAACTGATGCCCTTTCACAGGAAACTGGACGTTCCACTATGTAAATCATATTCTTATGGCGGATAGCATAACACAGTACCATTTTAAATAAAAGACACTTAAAACATAAGCAAACTGGAAAACTTCTACGGCGTTGGCGTAGGTCTCAAAAATACAGTCCAAAGGTGATTCACGAGTTCTGCATTTAGACTCGTCTCTCACACTGAAGGAATAGCTGACAACTCTGCGTCACTTTCGACTGATTCCTCATACTGCACTCATGTACACGATCACTGTTTCGCTGCTACCAACCCCCAGAAGTCCCTGTCCATCCACCAAAACTTTTTCCCCAACTCAAACAAGCGATATCAGTCAATCATTATGTGGTAACCAATGCACGGTTGGGATGGAAAAGACACCATCGAGTACTCTAATAATAACAATCACAGTTGACAGCACGACGAATTTTACAGTACGTTCATCATCAGCCAATTATGTGGCAGCATGTTTACCCAATTTCAGTATCATAGCTAAACCATCCCCTCTCCACTTAGCGAGTATCATTGTTAACATGGATAAATGACTCTGCAGTACACCCATTCGGTGTTAATTCTCGAACACATAAATCAAAGTGTACCAGACAGCACTCCACATATGTCTATCACATCGAGCATAGTGTTTAATTTACGATCTATCTCTCTGCGTATGGGAGTCACATAGCATTCTCCCTGTCTTAGTGTGAGGCTGGTCTTTCACTCTCTAATTTTACCAAATAAAAAAAAATGGTTCAAATGGCTCTGAGCACTATGGGACTAAACATCTATGGTCATCAATCCCCTAGAACTTAGAACTACTTAAACCTAACTAACCTAAGGACAGCACACAATACCTAGCCATCACGAGGCAGAGAAAATCCCTGACTCCGCCGGGAATCGAACCCGGGAACCCGGGCGTGGGAAGCGAGAACGCTACCGCACGACCACGAGATGCGGGCTCTAATTTTACCCTGTCATTGACCAACCAGACCTGCTCCACCGTTAGCAAATTAATGTGCAACCGACCAGAAGAAGACCGCTACACTCCACGTCTTGTGAATGAATGGAGCTTTCCGAGTCCTAACCCGTCCAAGTGTACTAGATTTCTCGAGATACGACCCTCTCGAGGAGCTTAGCACTCCTTACTGATGTATAGTAATATATATCAAAGTGCCGTTATGTAATAGCAGACAGTTAAGAAGAATCAGAAAAGATTCATTTTTGTGCGCGATGGAGCCCCAGAGGGATGGATTTCGACGCATATTTACGTAAATCAACCAAGCTATCGACTCTGAAGTATTGTTCTAGAGTCTAGGATCCGCACCTGGAAGGTATTCGTAAGAGAGAGAACATGAACACACGCACTCCTAAGGTTACAACGTTCTGCACTTAAAACGGGCTATAATGTTAGATCGCCTGTGTTTCCAACCTATCAGTTGAATGGAATGTAGCGCTGTTAATATTCCAATGCTAGAAACATATTTCAAGCGCATGACATACATCCTTCTTTCCAGTTTCTCTACGATAAACTATGTTATCGAACTGTGACACGAAAAGCAAACTACTTCTATAAAACACTTACTCTCCGTGATAAGAGCACAGTATAGCTACCCTGAGACGTATAGTGTCCACCATTCACATCCGATCACGGTTCTGAAATTATACGATGCCTGCATCAGGCCTATATAAAATGATCGTTAGTAGTGGGGGATACATCCTACAAGAAAACACAGAAACACATAGCAGCAGCGTCCGACATGTGAAAATTACAAGTGATTCCGTCGCTAACTCTGTGAACAGCACATCTGTCGGGCAATTGTGCACACAGGAGTTGCAGAACCTCAGAAGCTCCTACCACTAACTTAGTTATGACGGTGAAGTCTCAATTTTACACCCAAGACTAATGTCCAAGTCCCTTCCCCACAAATCCTTAGTAGGAGGTGGTCGTCAGGTGACTGAGGTTAGTACACATGTCCTATCTTTCGCGTCATTTTCTTAGCTTAGTAGAGACAACTGTGGTGTGATACATTTTACTGTTGGAATTTGAACTACCCGCCATTTTTCTGTGGGAGGTGGTGGTCGAGTAACTGAGGTTAGTCCAAGTGTCCTTTCTTTCCATCAATTTTCTTAGGTTGGTAGCGAAACCCCAAGTGACCTTTCTTTACTGCCAAAATTCAAACTTGGGGCCAGTTCATAGGACGAAGTGGCAGTCGGGTGACTTAGGTTAGTGGAGGTAGCCTTCTTACCACCAAAATTCTAACTTGCTGCCAATATCCGCCATCTTGAATATCGTCATCGCCGCCATCTTGGATGATGGCATGCGCTGTTGCAAAGTCTACATGACGCCATTTTGGATGACGTCATCTCCGCCATCTTGGATAGATCTGGCAACAATGCAGACTGTGCTCATGTCGGCGTTGCCTCAAGACTTCCCTGGTCATGTCGGTTTGCCAGGAAACGAGACTGCTGATTCTGCTGGTGAGGCTATAGTCCTCATCCCTCAGCCCACAAGTCACTATATTCTCTCCGGTGATCTCTGTGTTGCTGTCGGTCAGGAGGTGGTGTCCCTTTGGCATCGCCAATGGTCCTCCCTTTGCAGGAATAAGCTTTGCCTTATTAAGCCTCTCCCAGCGCCTTGGACAACTTCCACTTGGCCCTCCTGCTGGGGGGGGGGGAGATTATTTTAACTTGGCTGCGTATTGGACACTGCCGTTTTAGCCATCGTCATTTGCTCAGTGGTGCTACCCGACCACTTTGTCCACATTGTGCACAAATTTTAACTGTCTGCCACTTCCCGCTGGAATGCCACTTTTTTAACCATTTACATTCCAGCTTGGGTTTTCCACATGATTTATCAGTCATTTTACTGAATGACACTCAGGCTGTCGACCACGTTTTACATTTTATCTGTTGCAGCAATATGGCAAAGGCCATTTGATTTTTAGTTTTGGATGTCAATTAATGTAAGGTGTTTTTATAGCCCTTTTTCCATGTGCCTATTTTTAGCTGTCGTTTAACTCCACTGTGTTCGGGTTCTCTAGTATTGATTTGGGTGCATATGACCCCAGCTGTTTTTTGCCCCCTAAAGCAAAACAAAACAAAATTCTCTCAGATATATTGTGGTCTTCTGCTGCTGGAACAGACATCACAACTAATGCACAGCGCTACGTGGGCAGTTTGCAAAAATCAAAGTGTGCTATCAAGTCCAAACGCCAAAGAATGTTGATGCAAGGGATCATTCTGTTTCAGGGTAATGCCCACCCACATGAAGATAAGGCTCTTTTGACTACACTGCAGATGTTTCCCTGGGAATCTCTTACACGTTCTCTATATATTCCCAGTATCTCGCCATGTGATTCCCATCTTGCTGGAGCCTTGGTGAAAGACATTAGTGGTGGTCCATTTGGTTCAGACGAAAAGCTACATGCTTCGATATGATAGTGGTTCCTTAGGCAACTGCAATAATTTTTACATGAAAGCGTTAAACATGTTGTCTCGCAGTGGGATAATCATATTAACTGTTATGGGGAATAATAAACAGTTTACTTACCTATTGTTCATCTGAAGGATTTACATTCAGCTGTCCCTTACTCTCACTCAACATTAGCTGCTCGGTCCTGCAGTCACTCGTCCGTCTCTTATCTCCAAGGAGGTGAGGGTAGTGGGCTTAACAAAGGGCAGTTGCACACAGAGCAGACCTCAGTGTCTGCTGTGATTATGCTGTAGCCTACGAAAATTATCGGATTCATTTTCTGAAAGATATTTGACTAAAATAATGACCAAAATAATTGACTATAGTAATGTTGACAGTTGCAGTCATTGCAGTTATCAGTTGGAGTAGACTGCTAAGGGAGTCAGGGAAGATTATCTTTAAAGCCAACTGCAGGTCGTTTAAAGATGTGGCTTGAAGCTCGAGACAGGATTGGATTGTGAAGGAAATTGGTTATGCCAATTACAGAAAAAAATTGCAGCATTAATGTGGAGCAATTTAGGGAACTCACAGAAAACCGAAACTGGATTCATGGATGGGAATTTGACCACCAACCTATAGAATACAAGGCCAGTCTGCTAACCAATGAAATACTTAACTTGGCGACATGTTATTGTTGAGCTAACTAAGGCATTCAGTACAGCATTCTTCCATAGCTCCAAACAGATTGAAGGATGCGGCTTAAGGTCCTGTAGGCTCTTACAGTCCCCTCTATGATAACACCAGTGTTCAGCACTGACACATACACACAACGTGTTTCCTCAGCTACCAAATCCTTGTATTTAACTGTCTTCATATTGGTTTGCAGGTTTTGGGAGCTGACTCAAGTGTCATCTATGAGGAAAGGAACTTAGGTGTATTGATCTCTGTTATATCAGATTGAATTAAACAGATTCTTTGTTGGTTATTATAGCACAATTCCAATAAATGTCGAATTTTTCATTCTATGTGACAATGAGAGAATCATATCTGTAGTATAAAGGGAGATCTTTCGTTACTAATACTGCTGTCGTAACTTCTGATGAATGATTTTATTGATATCTTCATTTTTTGTCAAATGTGCCATGGGTTCTAGGGGTCTTACATACAGGTGTAAAGTATAGTGTGGCTTCCTTTTGATCCACATACTTCCTGCAGCTATCACTTATCCCTCAGTTTTTGAGAATACAAGTGTGATAGTTTCTTTCTGAAATGACCTGATCTTGTATTGCTTTGGAAAATCATGTTTCTGAGCATTAAATAGATGTTGGAAACCTACATGCAAGTCAGTATTAACATGACTTTATCATTCATACATTTCTTGATAAGTTCTTCTTTAAGCTAAAATACTATCTCTAAGTCAATTATATTGTTCTTGCCGTTTCTGCCAGAGTGAGTGGTGTGTAATTAATGTTTAAAGCTGCTACTGTTTTATTATTTTTATCATTGTTAGGTAAAAGTTGTTCAGCCTCACTTTCTCCCTCTCATAGTATCAATACCACCACACTGGATGAGAACTGCTGCACACTGTATTGCAGTGTGTGTCAATAGTGTACCCAAGGTCTAAGACATGACAAGGAGAGGGCAGCAGATGGGATCATGGAGAGCTCACATTACTGTTTATGGAAAGATGATGGGTGGAGGAAATGAGGTCAGTTTCTGTCAAACTTAATTCCAAGCTACTGAAAAACGACACAACATAGTACAATTACCACTTCATAACAGTTATGTACTATCACTAGTGTTCTTACCTGAAAGTGTGCAGTTTATATGAAGTTCATAAATATTAATTCACTTTCAGGCATTTGGATACATACAAAGGTTTTCTTAGTTCACATTCTTTGTTTATTTCAACACTTACTAGAACAGACGAAATATACAGAACTGAAGGTACAACACTGCTGTAACCTTTTATAACCCAGAACCATGTGGTAGTCATAGTTGAAAGGATAATACTGGTGAATTGTGTAATAGTTTTAAGGTTCCACAACAAATATATCTGTATCCTTTCCATATAATAGGCTTATTTAAAATGATGCAATTGACTCTGTGACAGGGCAGGAAGTTTGTCTATTTTGCAAAGATCTCAGTTTTACTGGTGGAAACTGCCCTTGGTGAATATTTTAAAAAGCTGAAAATGGAGTTAAATTTAATTATACTGGTTGTACCTAGTCAAGTAATAAATCAAAAGCACATGAAATGAGTCGAAACTACAAATCTTTAATCTGCAGGGTTGGTTCTGAAGTAGGAATCTGCAGCAGAAGAGATGAGATCTTCTGCAACCTACATTACTTCTGTTACAGACTGTAGCTGCAAACCATAATATGTCTTTCACTCTGTAGCACAGTGTGCATTAGTCTGAGACTTCCTGACAAATGAAAATAGTGTGGCAGGCTGGTATTTGAAACCAAAACCCTACTTCATGTGGACAATGCTGTTATCAGCTGAGATATCCCATCACTACTTCCAGCTTAGAAAACTGGAGAATGTATTTATCAAATTGAAGCTGTGAGTGAAATGCATAGGTCATATCTTGATAGCTCAGCTGGAAACAGCAATGCTTGTGTATAGCAAGGTGGTAGGTTTATGTCCCACTCCAGCTCATTACTTTAATCCTAACAATACTGAGGCATTTTCAACTAGCATTATCAATGGGGGGGGGGGGAGTAGTTTATGCACACCTGAATTTTTTTTAAAAAAAGTTCGTTAATTGTTGTTGAATTGTATTAACAAGATAATTATTAAAAGAGTTACTGATGTGTGAGTAGGGCCCAGAACCTGAAAATACATTTTACCTCACTCTCAGCTATATCAACACATGTTCAGTAGCATGTACTACTGACTATGAAACACCACAAAAAATTTAGAAAATGCAGATGTGATTCATTGTGATTGACTTTTACTCTCAACATAAGGGCTTGAACCTGGAAATATTGAACATGACATTCTGTGGGTAAAGTGAGATCTATTATCGAGACTTGAATTTTTAGATTAAGTTTAACTGAAGAATTTAAAACATATACGGAATTTTTACAGAAAACCATTAAAACAATTAATATTTTCTCAGAATTTTAAAATATAACATAACTGTCCAGATCACAATAATTTCAAGAAGTGGCTATAACGAATTTCCCCCCCTCCCACCGCCCCCCCCCCATCTTGGTATTGAG
Organism: Schistocerca nitens; assembly: GCF_023898315.1. NCBI lineage: Eukaryota > Metazoa > Arthropoda > Insecta > Orthoptera > Acrididae > Schistocerca > Schistocerca nitens. Next base: position 1,271,289,871 of record NC_064614.1, on the reverse strand, counting down.
AGGTTTAATCAGGAGGTGTAATAGTGAAATCACAACATCATATATATATGGGAACCAGTGATGCAACAGTTCTGTAGTACATATGTTACAAATTGGTGTGAATAAGATTTAATTTTTTCTCATCTAATAGTATAGACATGCATGTATGTTGTGCAAACAGTCATAATACGAGTGGAAATGCACTGTAAGTATAGCAACCCATTTGAAGATGTCTCCCAACACCTCCAACTTCATACTCCAGGGCAGTTAGCAATTTGTTACTAAATTATATGTCTGATGTTGAAATATTTATAAAGCATTTTCAGTCTCAGTGAAATGAGCTCCAGCGTGGATCTGAAGAAGTTAAATTAAACAGCACTTTTATCACTCATTTTGGAGAGGTTGTGTACTAGTTTGTATCAGTTGGTCTATCTCTCTGTGTCAAAATGATTCAATTTCACGCAAAACAAAAGAAAGATACAAGATTATGAGGGCATAAAATGTGAAGATAAAGACATATAAAGAGTAGATGATTCTCAGTTCCTGAGACTGAATATTGGTAACACTATCAACTATAGACTACACTACACATATTAGAACTTGGTACAAGACTGTACTCACCATCATTTGCTACTTCTTTGATTACATCGTCTTTTGTGAAAGAGGTAAGAAAATAACAATTCTGTAGTTATTTCCTTTCAGTACTGCATTCAGGGTGAATCAGTTTCAAGAAGTAAAGAGTTTTTACTACTCAAAAGAGCTTGATCACAATTATGAAGAGAGTCCATCCCAGTTGCTTCTGCATTGATTATGTCACACAAATTGTTAAACCAATTTGCTGGTAGTTTTAAATTACTTATACATGTTTAACATTTTAAATAGAATTATAACATTTCCTTCTTTAATCTCACTATTTAAACATTCAGTTTAACAAGAATTTTTTTTTTAATTATCGGTAAGGCAGTTCCTCTCAGCTCAAGTAGTTCAGATGTTATGTTACTCACTAGGCCAATGAATATCTTGCAAATAGAAAAACTTTGACATATTCAAAGTCATTTCCAGTTGATCAGAGAAGTTCAACAGTTTCAGTCCTTAGTGTGCATTTTTAATTCATGACCTATTTTCTGATGTTGTTAGTTTGGCATCAGTGTTGTTAGCTGTTGTAAAGTCTGATAAGTGACTTTCAACTTCCTGTGGAGAATATATGGGCATACAAAGAGTCAAACCTTATCCTCAACATTCTGGACAAATTGTCGCAGTGTGTTGCATGCTAATGATCAATAAGAAGTTTGATGCCCAAAATGGTGTTGGTACAGTCAGAGAACAGTGTATTTGAGATAGTACTTTGTCGCATCTCATTTGACAGAACTATGTCACATAACACGCAATTATACATCACCTTACATCAGTCTGTACTTGGGCAGCAAATTACTACTATTGTTATTTAAATGCCTCTAGCCCCATAACCAAATTGCTGTCTGCTGCCACATGAAATTTGTTATGCTTGAAACATTTTTGTAGCAACCCCAGCATCCATTGCTTCTCCATCACCAAACAATCCCATTTCAGCATTGCCCCCAATGTGATTCTGCTGGAACACTGTTGTCCGAGGCTATAGAATTACAGAGTAATTAAAATATTTTGTGATTGACATTTGAGTGGAATGAGTCGCTGTTATTTTTTGAAACCTACATACTTGCAGTGTGGTCTCTCTTGAACAGACGTGACAGTAAGCCTGAGAACATGCCAGAACGGCAGTAGCACTCACCACCCAGCAATGGTACTTGCCCACTCTCAGCTTTCAGTGACTGTGAGTCACTTACAGCCAGCAGGGGACCAAGAATTTGCCTTGTCTTTCTTGCAACATACAACATTGGTAACCCTGGAGTAGTTTGCTTTACATTTCTGGTGTAGCCCGTCCCATCAGAGAAGATAAGCAGAACATAAGAGTGAACAAACCAGATTGGACAGGTAATCGAAAATGGGGCGGAGTCCCGTAACATCAGGAAATATACACAGGGATCATCACAAAATTATTATGTAGATTGTATTGTTAACACTACCATTTGTAGGAATTTGTGCGTGCGTACGCGCGCTGTTGTATGTGTGTGTGTGCGTGTGTGTGTGTAAGCTTTTTATCACTTGCTAGCTGCATTTTCATATCAATTTCTTTCTAGATATGACATAAACATTCTGTTTTGCCTATTGTAATCTTTGTCCTGCTACGTTTTGGTTTCATCTGCTCACTACTGGTAATTATTAAAAACATGACCTTGGTGTCAAAATACTTTTAAAATATGTTTAGCATACTTCTGTTACCTTAGTGTTTCAATCACAGTGCTCCAAGACCCAAAGAAATGTTTGATTGTTCAGAGGTATCAGTTGCAGACAGCAACATTGTAAATGCAGAAAAGTAAGTCATAGAAATAAACTCTCAAAAACTTCGTCTGGCAGCAGAGACATTCAAGGAAGTACATTACCATTTGTTACCAAGATTTCAGGAGATACAGTTCCATCACTGTTACCCAGGGTTCACACATTCACATCACCCTGATATGAGAGAACGGAAAAAGTGTCGATTTATTCATCCAGCAGAGTTCATCCTATAACCACTCAAGTAATAATAATTTGCATTTTATTCATAGCCAGTGAATTAAATCACTGTTAGCACATCAAGCAGAAATTAAATAGTGTGTAAGACAGTTGGAATTTCAAGTCATGAGAGGCAAAGAATTTGACAGTGACAATAATTATGGTACTACTAGCTGATATTATAATACTTTGATTTCAAACATAAAACAATAGGTTACTAAGTTCTCGGCATTAGGAAAGGGAAGTGTTGTGTGAAGAAAATAACGAAAATATATCAGTATTTTTACAAAGAAAATCATTTATTTTCTAAGAGAAATACAAACAGGAAAGGGTACGATAGCCACTTTACTAAACACACAACAGTAAGATAATAATAGTACGCATAATGCACACATGTCGTTATTTACATTCGGAACTTTCACAGATAGTAGTACACATAGTGCACATGTCATTATTTACATTCTGTAGAGCTCTTCCAGAAACCACTACTAGCATATATTCTGTGTGAATGCTGCCAATGTCCTCCTCAGCAGAGCCCCCAGTCGATGACACCGCTTGCCCAGCCTCTTCCTGATAGTTTGTCGCCTGGGGGGAGACTGCCGCCCCCCTGCCCCCCGTCCCCCTCTGGCAGGAACCTCCTGATGGTCACTGTGCTGTTGTTCTCCCACAGCTGGAGGCACTTCATCCAGGAAGTCATCAGGATCGGAGTCGGAGTCCTCGGCGATATGTCACTGGACGAAGTCCTCGAATCCCTCCAGTTCCTTAGCCCAGTCCTCGAATAGCTGGTCCACCTCTGGTAGGTCCGCCACCTTCTGCAGCCAGAGCCGGTGGCTGTTGGTGGTGGCTCTCCTCGGCAGCCCCTGCCGCCTCTCCTGCATCTCTGCACTGCGCTGGCGGAGCTGCTCCGGGGTCAGCACTGCACTGGGCCTCTTCATCTGAAAACAGCAAGGGAGCTGTGATTTGTAAAGTGGCAGGAAACTGCAGGGGTAGTTGCAGTTTTCAAAACAGTCATTCAATTATAGTTACCACAGCTCCACTGAAACAATAAATACAAATATAAATTAACTAAACTGATTAATTGATCTTCAAAAGCTTCTGATCGTGCTGCAGTACATGTAACGTGTAATATTAGAAACTTATAATTCCTTAGTAATTCATAATAAAACGTTATATCAAACTGACAACGTTCAAAACACTGTCGCACACACATACCTAACAAAAATTTGAACAACATTGTATATAATATTATATAAGATATTATTCCTTATTTACATGGAGCTATTAACAGATAACAGAAAAATTACATTTGAATCACTACATACCGACATCTGAAAGAAAAGATTATTTGCAAAGATTTGTACAGAAACTTTATAATGGTCTCCAAATGTTTAACAGAGAAATTCTCAAAACTAAACCCAGGAGAGTATGAGTAGGCAAGACACACTCTTCCAAAAGTTAAAATATAAAACACATACTGGTACAATATCCATCCCTTGTTATTTAGTTTTTACTTGTTTTAGGAATCTCAAATTATAAGTGGTAGATTAATTTCAAGAAGTCCGATAAGATGTACCACAGGAAGTTCTAAGAAAAACGGGAAACTGAAAACCAAAAAAGCAGCATTCAACGGAATATTGCGAGGAAAATTAGAAGTCTGAATGTTGTAGGGAAGCAACAGAATGTGTAAAGGTTGTTCTAGATCTAGTTTGGGATGAAGGAAGTGAAACAGAGGGAAGATAAGGATTTTGGGTCAGACTAATAGGCCTATAGATATAAGTGGAATTTGTTTCATTGTGGATAAGAAAATAGCCTAGGTAAGAGAATGAGCTTCTGTAAACAGTGTAGCTGTGTGACGTGTTAAAGTGAATGAACACAGTAACCATAAAACATTTTGGATTGAGAGTAAACAGAAAGCAGGGGAAAGTTGTGACTTGGGAGGAGTAACTATAAAAAAATTCTAATAAACATAACATCCAAACTGGGGACCAACAAAGATCAGGAAGTGAAGGAAACATGCTACCTCGGAAGAAAAGAAACAGGATGTATGACGCAACGGCGGAAAAAGCAGGCTAGTATAGGCAACGAGGACATTCCTGACCATAAGAGATAGACTGATTTAAAACTTGGCTTTAATTCGAAGAAGAAATTTTTGAGAATGCACATTTGGAGCACAACGGTGTATGTTAGTGAATTATTGACTGTGGGAAAACTGCAAATGAAGAGAATGGAAGCTTTATAGATGTGCTGATACGGAAGGATGCCGTACATTCGTTTAGGCTGATAAAGTGGGGAATGAAGAGGTTCTCCACAGAATCGGCGAGGCAACGAAAACATGAAAAATATTGACAAAAAGAAGGGACACGATGATACAACATGTGTTAGCGCGTCCGAGATTAGCTTCCACGACCCTAGAGTGAGCTCTATAGGGTTAAAACTGTAGGAGAAGACAAAGGGTGGAATACATCCAACAAATAACTGAGGACATAGAATGCAAGTGCTGCTGTGAGATGAAAAGGAAATCGTACGGGCCGCATCAAACAAGGCAGCACAATTATGACAAGAAATAAGAAGAAATATGCAAATGCAGTCAATACTTCACTATCCGATATCGGAATTAGAGCTCCTATACGGAAGGTAAAATCGAAAATTAAGACTGTATACCGGCAACTCACAAGTGATGTTTTTAATTTTAATGTGTGACAGTTTCTTAGCAGCAGAATGAAAAATGAACATATAGGATAAAGACAGCATATCAATAGAACACGAGTTTCAAAATACCACTAAATCACCAGAGCTTGTTTTCAGGATAATACAGAATAAGTTTCAAAACAATCTCACCCGGTAAAACGGTGATATTTATGACGCTTGAATCTTCAATAGATTGGGTAATTTGAAACTTTCAGAAAAGGACCCCCAACTAAAGGCAAAGAGGATATCCCACGTAAACAATATAAATCCAAGAGACGCAGGGTAAGAACGCAGAGGACGTACGGCTGGGAGAATCAAAGAGAAACAGATTGTTTAGGAAAGCGCGCAGCGACGCCTCTGCCCGCCGCGCTAAGTAATCTGCGAAGAACGTGACATGCAAATGGGCGAGTGTACAGAGTCAGCAAGCGCCTCAAACATTAGTCCACTGTGAAGTCTACAAGGCGAGTTAATTTGGCAAAATGTGAACTGCAATGGAAGCGTTCCTCAATTCAAAACCTTCATCGTTGCTTGAGAGCACAGTATAACCGTACGGAGAGGATGAGCTGCTGTTGTAGGCCGGTCTCGTGAAGAATTCGTCCAGGTGGCTTGTCCTCAAGCAGCTCCAGGCTTAACCTGACGGAACCTCTCGTCTGCTCAGTCAGTCAAACCGTGAGGGGGGTTTATTGTATGTAAAAGCTAAGCATGTAACGACTGGTTACTACGGGCCCTCTTGCTTCCGGAGCCGACCAATTTTCTGAGTGTTGTCAAGTTCCCTTCTTTTCAGGGAAACACAGAAAGTTCCGTAATTCCGCAAGCCATTCCAGCGAAACACTAATTACGAATAGACTACTGGATATCCATCTATTGTTTGAAACTGTGGTACAGGGTGATGAAAACTCCATCTCATATTTTTTAGTAAGGGCAGGAAATGCCTTGTTCATAGCCGAAAGCTTCCTATGACACCAATATAAATCTTATTCTTGTAATCATCGGTTACGTTCTGACTCTATTAATATGTTAAATTGGAAATTTAGAACCAAGTCAAATGTCATATTGCTCTGACTATTAACTTACGCTTATTAATCTGAAATATTACAGAAATACACAGGCATATTTACAGGCAACATCATTTCTATATCTGTAATAAATTACCATACACCGCAGTGTAAAATATGAAACTTTTGACTTTCCCTACACTGATATTATATTAACTAAAAACGACAAATTTTAAAATCCTTCAGCAAAGAATGTCGTTGTTTGCATAAAGCGGAAACGTAGTATTGTGCAGCGGAAGTATTACTGAATTTATATATCTAAACTGCAGACTAGCTTACTAAATCAGGACAGGGCCAATACTTCGATGGACTGTAGAAACTGAAGTATTATACAATTACAGTGTGTAACAACGCAGGTAACATTACAAACTTCTCTGCTTTACCTTGTAACGGAACATATTAAAGGCTTTACTTTACCGAAGTATGCGATACCCTCCAAATTCAACCAGATTAACGAGTATTTATGATTATAGAAAAGTTATTGTGTATGTTAACAATGATTGCACAACATGTCTCCATAAACAGTCAACCCATTAAATTATACTGAATAACTGACCCACACAAAAGTTAATATCACTTGATCACTGATACAGCAAATGTCATCATGTAAAAACACTAAGTTCATTTTAATTAATTAATATGAAGTACGAAAAATAGTGGCCAACTTAGGTATTTTGGATCTCCTTAAATAAAAATCACCCAGTGAAACCTATTTGTTCACTAGGAGCGTTTTCACTCAGTATTCACGTAATCAATCTTATTTTAGACGAAAACCAATGTAATTCTTAATAATTCATGTTACTTACTTATTTATGCAAATTAGAGAAGTCAATTGACAAACTTCTAAAAAACGGCCTTTTTGTAACAAAGAATTATTCTGTCAAGTCAACAAATCTGTCTGTCATTTTAATAACATGTTAAATTATGTCAATCAATGCAAATTAATAACTTTTCTGCACAAATTATGATAACAGATGTACATGTGACTTATAAACTATATCTCCTTTTAGTAGTTCTTTGACAAGGTTATAAATACAAGCAGCAAGAAGGGTTGGGGAGGCAGTCGGAACGTCACTTTGGTAAAGTGTGTTTGTGTGTTATTGTTTGAGGTGGATAAGCAATGCAAAGAACATGTAAAGGAAGTACTACTTTCTGTTGTGTCATGGTCTTTGGTGGACAGTGGAATTAAGATGGCCACTAGAGTAATAAATATTTGATGTTTACATATTTGTTGGTTTCGCTCGTTCTTTATCATCAACAGCACATAAAAAACACGGGACCTCATGTTTTTACCCTAGACAACCAGATTTAGAGCCAGGATCAGCATCGAGACACAGCAGCGATCCAGCAAGCAGCAGCGATTACTACAATGCATTTTAATGGCGCCAACCTAACATCAAGTGCTAACAAGCTCCGTAAATTGGAGTGAAATAGTGCGATTATAGCAATTAGCAATTTCTACGACTAGGCGACCATTACAACCTGTTAGCTCAATGTTCGATCAGTACAGATAATTTTAACCGTTGAAAATGATCACGTAGCAACAACGAATTAAATCAATTAATTCATGCGTCAATGCTTTATGCAAAGACACGATATACCCTTAAAATTGTTCTCTTATTAATCATTACAAGAATTCTGTTGGTAACGATCTGGAAGAATAGTGCTGAATGTTGTTAAGAAACGATGTCGGAACAATTTTGCCAACAACTTAGTTCCTAGAAGCCTTCTGAACGTCACTTTCTGTAATTAATTTACCATGAAAAACAATGACACACTGTATCACACAAAACTTACACAATTACAGAACACTGGTGTCAACGTTCTTAAATCCAAAGAGGTTTTTTCTCCGCTCAGATAAGGTTGCTATAAATTGGAGGAGTTAAGTAGTTTATCCGTGTGACTGATGCCAGCGTGTCATGACGCCTGCACGTAGGGTAAGACAGGTATTTGGTGTTTCTATACAACGGAGGTAAGACAGATTTAAAACAGGTTACAGTAACGAACGAAAACTATAACGATTTGGTCTCTAGGCCTATACAGCCGCCCAGCAGTAAGTGCTACGGCACACGAGACTACGAAGTATGAAGAGCTAGAAACGATCAGAAAGACATTATATTTTAAACATATCTCTCAGAATGTTACAAAGTAAATAACATCACTGATTTTTGATAGCTAGTTGAAGACTATGAAGTTTTGTACAAAACTGATGTCGCGACGCGATGTTTTTACAAATAACGAAATTATTATTTCGTATACAGTGTTTACCTGCCACACAATTGTCACTTAGTCTGTGCTTCTATTTACGTGGTAGCTCAACATTGATTGATACAGAGACTACAGTTACTATGAATGGAAAATAAAGCAACTATGAAAGATACTTTCTCCTTTAATTTTGGACCGGTTGCGTCAACTGTTTCGCAACGACTGGTATCATCTAAAATTAGAGCACTTTTGAGTTCCGTTAAGGATGATCTTGGACTGCGTAAGGCGGGTGTATATCGTATTCCTTGTAGCTGCGGCATGGCATACATTGGTCAGACTATCAGGACCGTGGAAGACCGATGTACTGAGCATAAACGGCACACGCGATTACAGCAGCCAAGTAGATCTGCTATTGCCGAACATTGCTTGGATACTGGTCACCCCATGTTTATAATAACACCGAGATATTGGAATGTACGTCCAGCTATTGGGACAGTGTTATTAGGGAGGCAGTTGAGATTAAATTAGCGAGCAACCTCGTTAACAGGGATGGAGGTTTCTGTTTAAACTCTGTTTGGAATCCAGCTCTCTCCCTTGTCAAAAAACAGAGGGACAGAGTCAATGCTACCTCACCTGCGAATTCTTAGTCTCACTATCGATAGCTCTGACTTTGGTCATCTTTGGTGGCGCTAGTGTTCAGTGTGTGTGTTATCTTTCCTGCTTCAGTCCGAGAACCGAGGTATTAAATTTGCATGTACGTCGCCTGTCCGTTGCAGTTTGCCTTGAAAATGGCGGGGTGTTCTCCCGCGGAAATATCGGCGGTCGCTGGAAGTGTTACCTGGCTGAATTCCCGGAAGTTATTTGAAAGTTGTATACGCCAGGAGAAACTCAGATCTCATATTTGCAAGGGCTTTAGACAAGGAGCGACAAGGATAACGAGAAATAATTTAAAGCTTCATATGAAATACACACTTTTAAGTTCGATAGTTACGTCCTTGACAATGTGAGACGCACCCACATGCCTTGCTCATACTGTGACATCAAGCAGGCAGGCCTGCAAGATGAGTGGTCTGCCAAGCGAGTGGACTCATTCTTATTTATCGAGTAACATGAGATCTAGTACTCACAATTAAGTTACAGTGATGGCCGAGCGGTTCTAGGCGCTTCAGTCTGGAACCGCGAAACCGCTACGGTCGCTGGTTCGAATCCTGCCTCGGGCATGGATGTGTGTGATGTCCTTAGGTTAGTTAGGTTTAAGTAGTTCTAAGTTCTAGGGGACTGATGACCTCAGATGTTAAGTCCCATAGTGCTCAGAACCATTTGAAGCATTTTTGAGCCAATTAAGTTACAAATTATTCTCCTGTTTGAATATCACGCAACGGAAATGGATAACGCACATCTGACTATTAGTAATTTACACAACTCTGACTGTTCACTACGCACTGGCAATACCACATTTTCTTTCTTACCCAACGGCTATGATCAACACGTGGCCATCGCACTGAATATGAATGGCGCACACGTTATAAATTCATGATATCATGACAACATACTATTCGAAGGGAAAGGCCACCAATCTTTTTCTTTTCACTATCTTTTTTATTCCGATAAACACGTGAGAAACTCCGCCCAGTGGGCATGGCTTTACATCGGTGGTTCTCTATCTTATGGTCTCGTAATTATCTAACTCTACAGTGCACTTTCTGGATGGGATGGTGGATCTTTTGCTATATCTCACACTTCGACTCTCACACCCATCACCACGAAAATTTCCTCCAAACGGAGCGGTACAAAAGGAACATGCATAACCCACTGCCTCCGAACCTATCTTGCTACTCTCCCATGCAAACCACACATACTTAAATTACATGAAATACACCACACTGGCAACATGGAATACAACACAAGGAATAGTCACAACGTTATAATCACATCACTTTCAGCTTTCCCACTTCAATTACTATTCATCCCACTTTCACACGACACTGCCCCACTTCGTAACCTTTCTTTCCTACTATGAACTCTGGAGGATATATGCACGTCTTCCTGTGCAATGCAAGCCAAGCGGCGTTGCTGGATAGACGGCTGACTGACCTTGCTTCATTCCCAGAGTATTATAGTTTGAATCAAGCGTCACACGGAAACATAACACGCAAAGTAATATTAAGAACATATTCGTCACACACGCGAGTCCTCAACAGATACCATAGACGAGTACTTCTCCTTATCCTTTGTCTCATACACAGATTGAGACTCACACAGTACTCACCACGTGGAAGTACTCGTCTCTAATTTCAAGTCCTGCACACGCCATTTCTTAAATATTTCCAACTTATAGTAAGTACACACGCCAGTAATTAAGCTTAACTTTAGCACTCGGAAGTATTTCAACTTATTGCTGCACGTGGTTTCATTGTGACCATTGGTCACTTCCGAAGATTACTACAATCCCCTTAATATTACCTGCCTGACATTTAATTCTCCGCCCAAAAGTTCCTGAAATAGAGAAATTATTATTCCAAATTACTCTTAAGTATTCCACATGCATACCATTCTCTCCGCTCTTTTGTCTTTACGGAGCACACCTAAGACAGGTCTTACCAGCACAAGGTCCAGCGACAGAATGCTGAAACATGGCCGTTCTTCAGGTCAGCTCGCACCTCCGTCGAGGTGGGGGCGCACCTTGCTACCATATTGCTCAGCCACATTTCAGGAGCTCAAAGCTCAGGTAAATTTCATCTCTTTGGTTCCACCAAAGGTGACCAAGGGACCGTCTCAAAGATGATCATATATTGCACCTTCACTATCTGCGGTTAGCAGACGACCATACATTCATTCATTTCACAATCTCACCAAATTGGGTGTAGGGATTTATTTAGTGGGAGTGCACATGCGATCAATTAAATAAATAAATTGTCATTCTTTCCTACACTGGTATCCGGCTTCGGTGTGAAATTTAGTTATTATTACAAAAAATATGTTGTTCTGACAAGAATAACGAAGAATGTTGTACCTATTTTCAGTGTCGAACAGTACTGTACCCTTTCAAATGACATGATATTTTCGGACCTTGGAAGCAGAGTAATGTCCAATCATTCGTCTCCTACTGCCAGAGAAATAATTCTTCTTCATAATAATAATAACTTCGCCCTAAATGACAGAAGACGGAAAGTTAAGCACAAAAAAATCTCAAACCTCAAACACCGTACGTCACGAAGGCGGAAAAGAGCTTATCTGTGCATCTGCTTATCTCCATCCACATGTGCATCACTATTCCATTATTTTGACATAAGTGCCTTCCAGACGGTTCGTCGAACCACATTCAGATTTTCTCTACCGTCCGATTCCCTAAAATCGCAAGGGAAAAAGTAACTCATAAATCTTTCTGTACGACCTCTGATTTCTCTTATTTGACTTGTATTGTGAGTTACGTACTGACCTACAGTAACGTACCGCATCGGACGAATCCAAGGGGTCGAACCACCAATTTTGCTGGAGAACGCACAGAATCCAGCGCTATACGTTTTAGTGGTGTATCTTCGAGGTGAGAAGAATTTGCTTGAATACACCTATACCATGATAATTTTTTCTTCTAAACATGAAGCTGTGTGTGGTAAACTAGCGTAGGCTATATAGAAAACCAAACATTCATAAGTAGCACGTCCTTCCATTGATATCGAGCTATAGAGACAACGATTACTAAGTTACTGCGCCCATTACTTTCCAGACGAGTCCCTCTGTCTGTCGGGAACTCTCTCTTGTAGAAATTTAGACATCCGTACTTTATAGCATCTGTGGCGGTGCGACATAAATGCTTGCTTGAATTTGCCATATATAACTGTTGTAGATTTATTTGGTTGTGAGTACACGCAGAGCAATTTCAAAAGAGAGACATCTAACATCGACCAAAGCTCAGGTCAGTCGTTCTTCGTTACTAAAGCTATTCGTCTCGCATCGTGAAAAGAGACGTCGGTCTCACACTGGAGTGTTTATGATGGGGGATACTAACATTCGTAAGTCGCTTACGTGAATGGTGTTTGATAATGGAGTGTCATCTTACAGCAGTTCCATAGACAAGATAATCACTTATTACTGTTAATTCTGGCATGTAAAAATGTGTCGCGGTTTTACGAGCTTATCCCACGAATGAAGGCCTCCGAAGATGTAACGACGTTTGTAGTAATATTGGAAGCTGTACATGATCGCAAGCCACGTACAATAATACAGCGCCTTCAGTTCCTTTTTCCAGTTCGGCGGCTGTAAGTTCAGATGGTAACGTTATACTCTTCAGAGCACGTACACCTCTGTGAAACCCAAATTGAGTTTTTAAAAACTCTTTGTTATTCCAATTGCTGTTAGACAATTTTCCCTTTAGCCTACTACTGTTAACAACAGAAGATAAAGCTACAGGTCTATACGAGGAGGCACTACTCGGGTACGTTCTACAGTTCAAGGTTGGAAACACTTTTTTTCCAGTCTTAGGTTATTTCTCTTGTTTTTGTGTCTACTTGCATAGTCAGGAGAACCTTTCACGGTTTGTCTGACTGCCATTATGTGCTAGCTCATTTAGCGTTACCCGGGGTGCACCACGTGGAGGCGAGCTAGCTTTACACAGAAATAGAAACAGCACTCAAAGAGGTCAAGCCAGGGAAAGCACCAGGACTCGACAGCATTAACCCAGAACTCCTGATACACTGCGGTAAATACACAAAACTCTGGCTGGCGAGATTCTTCACCGACATCATCCAAACCGGTAATGTGCCTAGTGACCTCAAAAGATCGAAAATAATAGCCATCTTAAAACCAGGGAAACCAACAAACTCACCGAAGAGCTACAGGCCCATAGCACTACTGTCAGTAATATATAAATTGTTAGAAAGGCTCATCTACAATAGAATCTGCCAGAAAATACTCAATGCTATACCAATCGAACAAGCAGGTTTCAGACCAAACCGCAGCTGTGTCGATCAAGTTCTCTCACTCACGACGTACATTGAAGCTGGGTTCCAAAGAAAGCTTAAAACCTCTGCAGCATTCATAGACCTGTCAGCTGCCTACGACACAGTCTGGAGAGAAGGCATGATCTATAAGTTCCTCCGCATAATCCCATGTAAACTAACAGCTCGCCTACTAAACAACATGCTGAATGACAGAACGATCCAAGTCACCATGGGTTCAGATACTAGATCACCGAGGAAATTAAAAAATGGCCTACCTCAAGGATCGGTGCTTGCACCACTCCTCTTCAATCTCTACATTGCAGACATACCGGAAACAAGATCAAAGAAGTTTGGCTACGCCGATGACTGGGTCCTTGCAACGAGAAGTCAGTCATTTGAAGGGGCAGAGGAGACCCTAACAGCCGATTTGGAGAAGATGGGAGAATATTTCCGAAAATGGCACCTGCAACCTAACGCCAACAAAACAGAAGTATCATGTTTTCACCTAAACAATAAAGCGGCTAAGAGGGAGCTCAGAATAAAATTCGAGACCACATGGCTTACCCACAATAAAACCCCAAAGTACCTAGGTGTGACCCTCGATAGAACACTCTCTTTCGAAGGTCACCTAATGAAAACAGCAGAGAAACTAAAAACAAGGAATAACATTATACAGAAGCTCTGTGGAACGACATGGGGAGCGGCAGCTACTACGTTACGGACATCAGCCTTAAGTCTCGTCTTCTCAGCTGCCGAATATTGTGCGCCGGTATGGCTAAACAGCCCCCACACCCATAGAATCGATGCACAGCTCAATAACACAATGAGAATGATCGCTGGTGTAATAAAGACTACACCCGTGGAATGGCTCCCAGTACTAAGCCACATACCACCCCCTAACCTACGCCGCACAAACGCTCTTATAAGAGAGTACAAAAAGATAATGAGCAATCGGAATCTACCCATCCATGAGAATTTTGAAGATGCCACCCAAAGCCGCCTCCGCTCCAGAAGGTCACCCATCAGAACCGCAATAGCCACATCTGCAACAGAGGAAGAATTCAACATAACCAGCGCCTGGCACCAAGAATGGTCCTTAAAGAACATCAGCAAACTTCCATGTATCTCCCAGAAGCCTCCAGGTTTTGACTTATCACGCAAAACCTGGGCAACTTTAAACAGAATTAGAACTAAACATGGCAGATGCGCCTATTCCCTCTACCAGTGGGGCATGACAGAATCGCCGCTATGTCAATGTGGAGAAAATCAAACTATCCAGCACATAATAGAAGACTGCCCCAGGACAGCCTATGATGGGACTCCAGAAGATTTCCTGATGGCGACTCCAGAATCAATTGCATATATTAACTCATTAGATGTTTGTTTGTAATTACTTCCAAACTACTATAACTTTGTATAACTACTGTAACATGTGTATTATGTGTAATTTTGTATAATTTTGTATAATTCTGTATAACTATTGTAATAACTGTAAGAATATCTAATGCCAAATTATTACAATTTTGCATATTGATTGTAATAACAACTGTGTCTAAACGCCATACGCTAAATAAATAAATAAATCTCTTGTTTTTACAGTTAGTTAAAATCTTCAAGCACTTTATCTAATGTTGAAGAGGGTAAATTTTTTAACATTGAGATAGCCGATTTCATTAAAACCTCAGTGAACAATTTCGTACGTTTCTGGGCTTTGTCCTGTTCTTGTGCAAATGGGGATATGTCGCTGTTACGTTCTTGTCTGCCGCTTTGAAGTGCTGCAGAACTGCTTCCAGGTGTTGATATTATCCTTTGCAGTTTAATTAGAAATACCAGCCTTTAACAGAAACAAGACGGAAAGTGATGTGATGTTTGGTTATTTACACAAAGACTTCACAAGGAACCTTATCGCTGACAAACGAAACGTAACAAATAATGATTTTCTTCAATTGAGTCTGAAAGCTAATTGCAAAATCCGCAATAAAGGAAACCAACACTTAGGGAACACCAGCGTGTTTAATGGAGCAACGACAGCACTATGCAAGGCAATGGACGGGGAGCGGCGAAATGCCGCGAGTGGTGAGGGTAATGGACAAGGAGCACCACATTCGCAGTGAGTGGGTAAGTTGAGAATCTGCGTCTGACGGGAGGCGTGCTGGGGAAACGTGTGCAGTTGCTGCGACCGTGGTGTCCGGGGGGCCCAGTGGTCAGAGCGTCTGCCAAGTAAACAGCAGACCCGGGTTCGAATCCCTGTCCGTCACAAATTTTCAACTTCTCCACTGATTTCATCAGTGCCCGCCTTCTGTCAATGTCTGTAATTCCTTTGTGCCAAAAAAGACCAACCTGTAGAACCACCAAAATACCTGAAGAAACACGGGGAAGATGTTGTGGATTACTTACTGTAGCTCCCTAAATAAAAACAGTAACATTTGGCAAGTGGCGTAAAGGGTAAGAGCGTTAAAAGTTGTCCACAGAAACGTCTTCAGTCAGATATCTAGTGGATGGAGGAAAACTTTGAAGGGAAATCTGTGAATGTAACCTAGAAGGAAAGGAAAAGTTGTTTTCCACAGACATAACACGTCTCTACTATTTTAGCCCATTCCAGCAACTGTTTCGTCTCCAATTACATTTAAATTGTTTTATTTCATTTCTTACACGGCTGTCGAATGTGACACCAGCTTAATTGTCTTGAATTGCCCTTCCCTTCAAATTTTAATGGTTTCGGCAGAAAAATAATCGATGATGTGATAGCAATACAATTTTCGAAGTTCAGAGTCACTGGCCAACTACTAATTTTCAGGTGCTTAGCTACCTTGGCCTTTTGTCTCATCTGAACACTTTTAATTCTACAGTATCTCTTCTTGAGAGACGTGTCTGCCAAATTCTTCAGAATACCAACAGTGTACTATCGCGTGGTTAGTCCTTCACAAGAGATCAAACTCCTATAAACAGGTAAAGTTAATGTGTGAGAAATAATAGGAAAACAGATTCCATGCATACATAGCCACGGTTTTCAACGTAAACATTCAGTTTGTTTTCCTTTTGCTTCATGTTATCACCGGGTATAATTACTCTCTGTTACCTGCCAGACAATACTCGACCTCAAGGCAGCTTTTTTATTTACCACAAGAGCCGGGTCGCACACTCTCATTATTTTGGGTGTTGCGCTCGTCCTCGTTCCTGGCGGTCATATCTTCCTCTATCGTCTGGCGGAATCACAGAGGATGCACCGACCAGCCGTTTACCTGCGCTGCCGACTGCGAGGTTCGCGTCAGAGGTTTGAGAGACAACGGGCTGACGCCGTCTCCGGAGCTAATGGCGACATACATCCCTCGTCACACACGGTATTACAGAGCGCTGTTCCTGGAAAGTCTTGTGAGCAGAGCAATAACTGTTGTTGTTGTTGTCTTCAGTCCTGAGACTAGTTTGATGCAGCTCTCCATGCTACTCTATCCTGTGCAAGCTTCTTCATCTCCCAGTACTTACTGCAAACTACATCCTTCTGAATCTGCTTAATTTATTCATCTCTTGGTCTCCCTCTCCGATTTTTACCCTCCACGCTGCCCTCCAGTGCTAAATTTGTGATCCCTTGATGCCTCAGAACATGTCCTACCAACCGGTCCCTTCTTCTTGTCAAGTTGTGCCACAAATTTCTCTTCTCCCCAATTCTATTCAATACTTTGTCATTAGTTATGCCATCTACCCATCTAATCTTCGGCATTCTTCTGTAGCACCACATTTCGAAAGCTTCTATTCTCTTCTTGTCTAAACTATTTATCGTCCATCTTTCACTTCCATACATGGCTACACTCCATACAAATACTTTCAGAAACGACTTCCTGACACTTAAATCTATACTCGATGTTAACAAATTTCTCTTCTTTCCTTGCCATTGCCAGTCTACATTTTATATCCTCTCTACTTCGACCATCATCAGTTATTTTACTCCCCAAATAGCAAAACTCCTTTACCACTTTAAGTGTCTCATTTCCTAATCTAATTCCCTCAGCATCACCCGACTTAATTCGACTACATTTCATTATCCTCGTTTTGCTTTTGTTGATGTTCATCTTATATCCTCCTTTCAAGACACTGTCCATTCCGTTCAACTGCCCTTCCAAGTCCTTTGCTGTCTCTGACAGAATTACAATGTCATCGGCGAACCTCAAAGATTTTATTTGTTCTCCATGGACTTTAATACCTACTCCGAATTTTTCTTATGTTTCCTTTACTGCTTGCTCAATATACAGATTGAATAACATCTGGGACAGGCTACAACCCTGTCTCACTCCCTTCCCAACTGCTGCTTCCCTTTCATGTCCCTCGACTCTTATAATTGCCATCTGGTTTCTGTACAAATTGTAAATAGCCTCTCGCTCCCTGTTTTTTACCCCTGCCACCTTTAGAATTTGAAAGAGAGTATTGCAGTCAACATTGCCAAAAGCTTTCTCTAAGTCTAAAAATAACTAATAAGTGCGATACACATTACATGTACAGTTGAGTTCTGTTCAACATGGTGCCATACCGCTGGCAACGGAAGTCTTCAGATTATATTCATCAAAGGTACGATATTGGTGTTGCTCACCGCATCGAGTAGTGTCTCATGTTGTATCCTTGGAAAAAAAAGTATTGGTGTTCGTTGGATAGCTGTTGCTATTTGTTTCTAAAGAAAATGTATTCATTACTTTCCTGTCGTGCTTAACTTGCTTTTAAACAACAAACACATGGAAATTAACTCATTACAATAATTCCCTTTCACGATAGATGAATCGTAAAATATCACCCTTTGACTGGAACTATGCTGGGCCACATTATGTCTGACTTGGAATGAACAGGAGAAATGTACCGCATTACTTCTCTTGTGGCCTTTTTAGCTGTTATGTTTAGAGAATCGGAATTTTCAAGAAGTCACGATAAAAAGAATAATCCTGAAGGTATGCTGGTTGTCTGTATTTCTCGGAGAAGCTGTGAAACACTGATTTCCCAATTGAAATTGACCTTTAAATATGCTAGCAGAATAGGTCATGTAGGCCTACACGGGGATTGGCTAAATGTGATAGGAATTCTTCTGGCACACGTAGGGGGTAAATTCTTTATTACTTCATTATGGTGCTGTATACATTTAACAGTATTACAGATGAATTCTACATTTAAATCCTAATAACCAATACGTTAAATCATCCCTTCTTTGTATTCATTTCATGCACTCAAATCTATTTTATCTTCTAGAAATCCATAATATTATACTATTGTGTAAGGCTTAATTTAGTTATTTTGAAAGGGTACAGTACCGCCCGACATTGAAAATAGGTACAACATACTTCATTATTTTTGTCAGAACAACACATTTTTTTTGTAAAATAACTCAATTTCAATTAATACAGCGAAGCCGGATACCAGTGTGGGAGAGAATGACAATTTATTTATTTAATTGATCACATGTGCACTCCCACAAAGTAAGATGGCGGCCACTGAGTGACGCGCGTTTCTTTGGCTCGCGAGTTTTTCCGCTCATTGAAGGT
Source organism: Schistocerca nitens (assembly GCF_023898315.1). Classification (NCBI taxonomy): domain Eukaryota; kingdom Metazoa; phylum Arthropoda; class Insecta; order Orthoptera; family Acrididae; genus Schistocerca; species Schistocerca nitens. The sequence goes on along the minus strand of NC_064614.1, from coordinate 1,271,270,893 downwards.
GTTACAGAGAAGTGCGGCGGTCCACAACGTGTGCATCCGACTAAACAAGTGTTACTTGCCGTGGTGTGTTGTTCTCCGTTGATTACGACAAGTAATAAGTGAGTGAAAAATGGGAAGAGCACGAGTAAGCGGCAGCAGGCGAGGCTACAGGGGCGCAGGCGGCGCGGGCGCCCGGTCTCCGGCGGCAGGTGGGGCCTCGCTTCCCGACATCGGGGAGCTCGTCCGGTCCCAGGTGAGTGCGGCGCTGCACAGCAAAGACACGCTAGACATAATCGTGCAATCCATCACGGACTCTGTGACGGCCGCGGTCATGGACAAACTGCAAGAGTCTGTCGGGCGCAACAACACCGAAATCCAGTCTCTTAAAAAGTCCCTGGCCGCACAAGAGAAAAAAGCCGCCGACCTAGAAGCTAAACTGTCTGCGGCCACCGATGAAATTGAGCAGTATCAGCGAAGGAACAGCTTGCGCTTGTTCGGGGTAGCTGAAAACGATCGTGGAAACACCGACGACCTGGCCATTAGCCTCGTGCGCGAGAAACTTGGCGTGCAGATCGACGTGGCCGATATTGACAGAAGCCACCGTGTTGGGCGCAGGATACCAGGTGCGATGAAACCCAGGCCCATAATAATTAAATTTGTGTCATACCGGAAAAGAGCTGAAGTGTTTGCTCAGAAAAGAAAACTCGCCAAGAGTGGGGTTATCCTGAGGGAAGATCTGACGCGCGAAAGACTAAAAGTTTTGAACACTGCGATCACACAGTTCGGCCTTCAAAATGTATGGACCCAGGATGGCAGGATCGTAGTCAAGACGGAAGGAGGGAGGAAAACGGTGACGAACATGTCCGAACTGAAAGACTGAGCGAAATCTCGCGAGACACAAAGTCTCATATTGTACTCTGTCTAATATAAGTTAATTTTTATTCTTTCTTTTCATTTTTTTACGTAAATATTGCTTCGTTATTTCTATATGTACCATAAGTACTCTATTTAAAATCAGTCAATTGTTTCACATAAATATTGCTTCTTTATTTGTCTATCATAAGTGCTCATGTATATTCATATTGTCAGTCAAACGGGAATTAACATTCTCCATTAACAGGAATCTCCTTCTATATCTGTTATTTTCATCCTCGTCACTACCACTACTACTACTACTATCTTTTCGTAACCACTACTGCCACTTTCCATCTTTCTTTTCGCTCCCTTCTCCGATACCTCCAGCTTGTCTTTCACCTTCAGCCCACAGACGCTTGAATCAGTCACGACCTTGGACACACCTGTAAATATGTCTTCCCCCGCGAAATCCAGCTTTTGTCCCTCTTTCGGCCAGCAGGTAGACGGAGCGCGCTCGGTCCTACAGGCGGCCACAATGGGACGGACCGGTTCCGGCGGCGGGCTCTTTGTGGCCCACGCGAACGCTCAGTCGCTAACGGCTCACTTCGACGAGTTCTGTGACCTGTTCTGCCAATCGCTGTTCCATATTATCCTCGTCTCTGAAACTTGGTTGAAACCAAACATTTCTTCCGACGCTATCCGAATCACTGGTTACTCTCTGCTAAGGGCAGATCGTGAAACACGACGCGGGGGTGGTGTGGGTGCCTATGTTCGCTCTGATCTGAGACCTACTATACTATGCACATCGGATGCAAAGGGCGAAGGAGAAGCAGAGTTCTTGTTTTTCGAAATAAATACATCAAATCAGAAACTGCTAATTGGAGTAATCTATAAACCTCCAAACGTCGGTGCTATGTCCTCCTTTCAGTCTGCCCTGTCCTCGCTCGTGACACTGTATGAACACATAATCATTATGGGCGACACAAACATCGACTTACAGTTAAAATCTCCCTCTGCAGAAAAACTAAGGAGACTGTTCCACTCCAATGATATGAGTTTAACAGCGCTGGACCCAACTCATCACACGCCACACAGCCATTCACTCATAGATATAATAGCAACAAAGCGACCAGATAAAATAATTCGCGCCAATCAGACATCCGCTCCAGGACTCTCTGCTCATGACGTGATATTCTTAAATTACTCAGTACATACTACCAAAGAAAAATCTCACCTGGTAACCTACAGAAACCTAAAAAATGTTAACCATGACGCTCTACAAAAGGATTGCTCAGACATCCCTTGGCATGATATAAGCAATGAACCGACTTTAGACGGAAAAATTCGGGAATTATGTCGCAAAATTATTGCACTGTATGATAAACATGCTCTTCAACGTACTGTCAAGGTAAAGAGAGCTCCCGCTCCGTGGCTCACCACTGCATTACGCCAGTTAATGAATGAACGTGATGCTGCACATAGGGCCTTCAAGCGTAACCCAACTCCCGAGGCGTACGAAGCTTATAGGAAACTCCGAAATAGAACCAAGCAAAGCGTGAGGAATGCCAAAATCAGACATGCCCGCTCTGTCGTATGCGGCATATCAAAACCTGCTGCACTGTGGAAAAAGCTGCGCAGTTTCGGTATAGGGAAGCGAAGATCTGACGCTGTTTATCAAGCGTCTGCAGAAGAATTAAACGATTTCTTCTCAACAGCTGTAAACTGCCACGCAGCGACAAATTACCAGCCCCAAGATATCAATCTCTCGAGAGACAAGTTTTTCCTAAAACATGTCACTACCGGCACAGTACACAAGGCAATTATGAGAATCTCTTCCGAGGCAGTAAGAAATGATGGAGTGAGCATTGGCATGATTAAGAACGTCGTAAACACTATTACTCCAGTTATCACAGACATCTTCAACCTGTCTCTTGTCAGTAGTACATATCCTACTGAGTGGAAGCAAAGTTTAATTCAACCTATACCCAAGACTGACAACCCTAAGTCGCCAGGTGACTACAGGCCGATCAGCATACTACCTGCAATATCTAAAGCCCTAGAATACATCGTCCATGAACAGCTGACGGATTGCCTCAAAACTCATAACATCCACGACAAATATCAGTCAGGCTTTCGAAAGCACCATAGTACAGCAACTGCATTAATCAAAGTAACTGATGACATTAAACATGCTATGGACAGAGGTGAAGCTACCATCCTAACACTGCTTGACTTTAGCAAGGCTTTTGATACAGTTGACTTTGATATATTACTAATTAAAATGAAGCAGCTGAATTTCTCAAACAGCGCAATACACTGGTTCGACAGCTACCTCAAAAACAGAAGTCAACAAGTCATTTGTGGGTCGGAAAAGTCATCATGGAAAAACGTGCGCTCTGGAGTTCCCCAAGGCTCCGTCCTTGGTCCATTACTCTTCTCACTGTACATTAATGATATTTCTTCAGTGATTCACTCCTGCAACTACCATCTATATGCCGACGACATCCAACTGTACATAAGTGCAAGCCCCAAGAACATTGCTGACGCAGTAGCGAGTATGAATGCAGATCTTTGCTCTGTTTCTGGATGGGCACAGAACCTAGGTCTGAAACTAAACCCCAAGAAATCCCAAGTCATACTTATATCTCATCCAAAGTTAATCAGTCGGTACTTTCGCGAAACAGTCCCTCAAATACTCCTCAATGGTACCCAACTACCATACCAAAAAACAGTAAAAGACCTTGGAATAATCTTGGATGAACACCTAAACTGGGAAGAACAAACAGTCACAGCTTGCCGGAAATCGCAATTCAAAAATTTAGAAAAATATTTCCAACCCATGTTAAACAAAAATTAGTCCAAACACTAGTCTTGCCTAATCTTTACTACTGTGATGTAGTTCAACACGGCACAAATAGTGAAAATTCGAGATGCCTCGAGCTAGTGATGAATGCTTGCGTTAGATACGCATGCAATATACGGTTGTATGATCATATCAGTCCTTCATACTCCCAGCTAGGTTGGATACGCCCACTTAAGGCACGCGATCTCCACACGATGTGCTTACTTCATCGATTTCTTAGCCATTGGTGCCCCCAATACTTATCTTCTCACATTAAACACCTATCATCATTCTACAACCGCAATACCAGATCGGATACGTCTAGCATCTTGGCTGTACCTTTACATAACACAAAATCTTTCTCTGTGTCATTCTCCATCTCAGCCATACGACTATGGAACGCGCTCCCCTGTGATCTGCGTCTTGTCCAAAACCACTCAACATTCAAGAGGGAACTCAAGACTTACATATTAGGGACGGTATAGCCACCATTGTTGTGCCCCTCTCATCTTTATCCTTCTCCTCTCCATCATAGCTTCGAATTTTACCATTCTATTTCTCTTCCCCTAACCTATCTACCTCTTCTATATCTCTTTCACCCCATTCCATCGTCTTATGTCTCTGTTTGATGAGAATAACTCACAAGCTGCAAGAATATAACGAGAAAATTCCCAACTAGCAATAGGACTGACATTCATAAAAGAAAAATATGTTTACTTTCATATACATAGTCATTATTATTATTATTATTATTATTATTATTATTCTTGATTGTTATAATTATTTTTTGATTGTTATAATTATCATTGAACTACTTTTATAATCTCTATTTTTTTTCTTTAACATTAATACTGTATAACATGTTATATGTCCTTAATGTTCTGTAGAAACTGAAATTTGTTGAATCTGAGTATGCCTGGTTAGGTGTAAGAAAGGGCCTGAAGGCCCTAATCTTGCCAGGTAAAATAAATGCATAAATAAATAAATAAAATAAATAAATCCCTGCATCCAGTTTGGTGAGATCTGTGAAATGAATGAATGTATGGTCGTCTGCTAACCGCAGATAGTGAATGTGAATATATGATCATCTTTGAGACGATCCTTTGGCCACCTTTGGTGGGACCAAAGAGATGAAATTTACCTGAGTTTTGAGCGCCTGAAGTGTGGCTGACCAAGATGGTAGCAAGGTGCGCCCCCACTTCAGCAGAGGTGCGAGAGGACCTGAAGAACGGCCATGTTTCAGCACTCTGCCGCTGGATCTTGTGCTGTTAAGACCTGTCTTAGTTGTGCTCCGTAAAGACAAAAGAGTGGAGACATGGTATGCATGTGGAATATTTAAGAGTAGTTTGAAATAATAATTTCTCTATTTCAGGAACTTTTGTGGGGAGAATTAAATGTCAGGCAGGTAATATTAATGGGATCGTAGTAATCTTCGGAAGTGACCAACGGTCACAATGAAGCCACATGTAGCAATAAGTTGAAATACTTCCGTGTGCTTAAGTTAAGCTGAATTACTAGCGTGTGTACTATAAGTTGAAATATTTAAGAAATAGCGTGTGCAGAATTTGAAATTAGAGGCGAGTACTTCCACGTGGTGAGTACTGTGTGAATCTCAATCTGTGTATGAGACAAAGGATAAAGAGAAGTACTCGTCCATGGTATCAGCTGAGGACTCGCGTGTGTGATGAATATGCTCTTAATATTACTTTGCATGTTATGTTTCCGTGTGACGCTTGATTCAAACTATAATGCTTTGAGAGAGAAGCAAGGTGAGTCAGCCGTCTATCCAGCAACGCCACTTGGCTTGCATTGCACGGGAAGACGTGCATATATCTCTAGAGTTCATAGTAGGAAAGAAGAATTACGAAGTGGGGCAGTGTCGTGTGAAACTGGGATAAATACTAATTGAAGTGGGAAAGCTGAAAGTGAAAGTGTTGTGACTATTTATTGTGTTGTATTCCTTGTTGTAGTGTGGTGTATGTCATGTAATTTGGGTATGTGTGGTTTGCATGGGAGAGTAGCTAGGTAGTTGAATAGGTAGTGGGTTATGCGTGTTCCTTTTGTACTGCTCGGTCTGGAGGAAAGTTTCGTGATGATGATTGTGAGAGTCGAAGTGTGAGATATAATAAAAGATCCACCATCCTATCCAGAAAGTGCACTGTAGCGTTAAATAATTACGAGACCATAATGTGGAGAGTCACCAATGTTAAGCCGTGCCCACTGGGCGGAATTTCTCATGTGTTATTGTTGTAGGTTATAGAATTTGTGTGTTTAGGTTATAGAATTTATCGGAATAAATCAGTTAGTGAAAAGAAAAAGATTGGTGGACTTTTCCTTCGAATTGTATGTTGTCATGATGTCCCGAATTTATAATGTGTGCGCCATTCATATTCAGTGCGGTGGCCACGTGTTGATAAAAGCCGTTAAATAAAAGACAAAAAGAAAATGTGGTATTGCCAGTGCGTAGTGAACAGTCAGAGTTCTGTAAATTACTGATAGTCAGATATGCGTTTCCGTTGCGTATTATTCATACAGGATAATTTGTAATTTAATTGTGAGTAAGAGAGTTCATGTTACTCGATAAATAAGAATGAATCCACTCGCTTAGTAGACCACTCATCTTGCAGGCCTGACTGCTTGATGCCACAGTATGAGCGAGGCATGTGGGTGCCTCTCAATTTTTAGTTGACATTTGCATTTTAGTCCAATATTAGGAAAACTAACGAAAAATAATAAGAATTGACATTAAATTTTGTTTCCAACCAATTCCGAATTCTTCTTGTAAGACTAGCTTTGTACCTGTAAGTATAATGTGAAAGAATCTCCTCCATGTGGAGCACTTTTGTACATGATATGAAATGTGTATGAACTAAAACTCTGTATTGAAATCATTCACGATAAAAGCACTGGTGTGTTGTCTGAAACGTTACTGAATAGAGCTCGCTGTTTGACCTATGTGGGTAGGTTCAAAATGGTTCAAATGGCTCTGAGCACTATGGGACTTAACAGCTATGGTCATCAGTCCCCTAGAACTTAGAACTACTTAAACCTAACTAACCTAAGGACATCACACAACACCCAGCCATCACGAGGCAGAGAAAATCCCTGACCCCGCCGGGAATCGAACCCGGGAACCCGGGCGTGGGAAGCGAGAACGCTACCGCACGACCACGAGATGCGGGCAATGTGGGTAGGAGATAGTTATATGTTCAGAGGGCAACTAAGATGTGACCGTCTGTGTGGTTATCTATTTAAGTTGTTTCTTAGTTGAAAGTTCTTTTTGTGTTTCTGTCTCTTGGCATATGTTGGCCGCTTTTCGCGTTATTCAGACGAGATGCGGAATACAGAAGACATATTTGCTTTTACTTCGTGTAATGATAAAGTACTCAATTAAATTCGATTTTTAGTTAAAATCTTATGTTGGTTGGTTGGTTGATTCGGCGGACGGGACCAAACAGCAAGGTCATGGGTTCCATGGGATTACGGAAGGACGCGAAAGGAAGGCGACCGTACCCTGTCAAAGGACGCATCCCGGCATTTACCTGAAGCGATTTAGAGAAATCACAGGAAACCTAAATCACGATGGCCGGACGCGGGTTTGAACCGTCGTCTTCCCGAATGCGAGTCCAGTGTGCTGACAACTGCCCCATCTCGCTCGGTGATATATTGGTGTTTCTCAACACTTGCTTGGTATTTCGTGTAATTTGATTTGGCCATCGACAGTCAATCTTTGCGATCAGCTACAGCTATTTCATATGTATGGCTATCCAAAAGGTGCGATTTGCTATAGGAAAACCACAAAATCATAACTTTGGGAAGGGAGACTGTTTGAACAATCGTTTTTCCACGAACGTGGTCCATTACAAAATTCTAGCGGCCTGTTATCAAGAATTGGTCTCAGAGACAGAGTGTGGCTGTTACACACGTTATTCCGCAACACGACAGAAAGCGGTTAGCGGGGACCACATCGACCGATCTCGGTACGCTGTGGTCGTAGACTCGCTCGTACAAGTAGTGTGGGGACCATTTTGATAGCAACAACTGGACGCCCACCATCAATAAACACCCATGACATCCCTCAGCGACAACAGAAGAGATAAAAGCCGCTAACCCACCGCCACTTCACGTCAGCAGGTAAAGCGGAAAGCAGCCAGTACGACTTAACGCCTTTGCATCCTCACTGTAGAGAGTAAGGGTCAAAGAATAGAGATACACAAACCTATGGCCACATCGCACTTAGTTTTTTTTTTTTTTTTGGGGGGGGGGGGGGGGTACCGGTCCCTAGGCTTACACACTACTTAATCTAACTTACGCTAAGCACAACACACACACACCCGTGCCCAAGGGAGGACTCGAACCTCCGACGTGGGAGCCGCGCGAACCGTGGCAGGGCTGTTTTTTGACCGCGCGGCTACCCCGCGCTGCAGGCGCTTAGTTCACTGTCCCGAACTTAGCAAAATTTAGGGACACAACACATCAGCTGGTCGCGCTACGGCCACAACTGAATTGACTATAGCAAAGGCTACTAATGTCCTGGACAGCGGCAAGGCCTCCAGTGCCTGTCACGATGGTGACGTGTATGACGACAGTGACAGAGACAAACACTGAAGTCATATTTCCTGCGTTGCTAAGAGTACCCGATGTCCGAGGACGAAAACGTCTAGAATGTGCCCTCCAGAAAGCAGACCAAGAACCAACACCACATTTAAACGTCACATAATCTACTGTTAATAGGAGACCGTGTTCTAACGACGTAGTACAGTCACCCAGCCGCCCCACAGTTTGACAGTTTGAGGCGTGACGTCAGTCGACGGGAGGGGTAGGAGAGATGCAGCGGCATCGCGTCTCCCTCCCCCCTCCCCCCGCTTCTATCCGCCCGCCGCCGAAATCAGAGCACTAAAAGGGCACCGGATGACCATCATACATTGCGGCACGCAAGCGACCAACATATCGCAGACCATTAGTGCCCAAAGGGAAAGAACTGGAGCTCCAGTGACCAGCACATAAGTAGACTACAGGCGAGAGATCGACATTATTACAATACACTATCCGAAAATTCGCGTCCTGAAGCTATTATAAAAATCGTTGAATTCCAAGTATAAAACACATTTCACCAACATGAGATAACTCAGACACACTAGCATCGGAAATGAGTCTGGTTGTGACGCAATTTACTGTGTCGAATTTGTTATAGTGGCCATTTGGCTGTTACTGTTTCGATTACTTGTATTTCTTTTCAGCAGCTGCACCTTTGCTAGATATATTTATTCGTGTTTAGTTCCTATTTTCGGGGAAATATTCCTGGTTATTGTTACATGTGCTTTTTCAGATATTGCAAATGCGTGTCAAGGCATTTCACCCGTTTAGCGTATTTTGTTTGTTGATTTATTTTCTTGCTAGCGTTTGTTCGCCGAATGATAGGATAGGTTTACGTTTCTTTTTTATCGAGTATGAGTAGGGCACATTGTGCCAGATTGGGAAACCTAGAAAAATTACGCGTGTCGAAAGTCTGGTAAATATTCAAGGAATTAGTGCTGAATTTATCGAGGATCGGCAGTACCAGCAGTTACCATGTCTGACACTCGGGGTACAGAACAGAGTGTCGAGCAGAGTGGAAATACCAGGCTGGCAAAGGAGGGATAAACGTTCCGCCTCGCAATACGATTTTTCCAACCACAGGGGACGTGCCACAATGGATTATGCAGGCATTACAGGCGCTGAGTAAAGCGACAAGAAGTCAGAGGCGGACAGAGCTAAAGTAAAGGAAAGAGAAGCGAAAACAGAAGCGCATAGGAAGAGGCGGAGTGGGAAAGAAAGAAATTTTGGGAGATTGTTGAGGTGGATAGAAAATTCGATGCTAGGCTACAGGCTATTAATGGGAAATTCGAGGTTGTCTCGAAAACAGTAGATAACGGTATAGCAGGCCGAAACTAGAATGGTTCAAAATGGCTCTGAGCGCTATGGGACTCAACTGCTGTGGTCATCAGTCCCCTAGAACTTAGAACTACTTAAACCTAACTAACCTAAGGACATCACACACATCCATGCCCGAGGCAGGATTCGAACCTGCGACCGTAGCAGTCGCACGGTTCCGGACTGCGCGCCTAGAACCGCGAGACCACCGCGGCCGGCAACTAGAATTGGAAGAAAGGTAGTAACACGCCTTCGAGATAGGTAAAAACAGTCGATAGCGTGAATAAAGAAATGGCACAAAGAGTTCAAAATCTAGGGGAACGGTCTGTTTCCAAGGCGACTCAGCAGGCATCATTCGTCGAAACAGAGGATTTCGCTACGATATAATGGGACATACGGAATTTAAAACGAGGAGCTGAGCGTCCACAAGCGATGGAGCCGCTTTGGGCCCTATCAGAGAGAAGAACACGGAAGGAAAAAGAGCCCATCCTGTGCAAATTCTCAGTCAAATGGAGCGACACGATGCGATACAGAATGAATCTGTATCAGGTAAATGAGTACATATTCGGAGTCCACGGCAAGGGAAGGTAGCTTTATTAGAGCTCCGCCACTTGCTGCAAAGCGTTTCCAATCGTACGCCCATTATTTTGATGAATTTATCAAACGAAATCAACATCTGGATCAACCATATGACGGTGCTGAGTTGGTCCATATATGCGTTAATTCGATGACATCGGAGCAAAAAACAGCACACATTGGAGATTTGAAGGGAACAACCGATGTGGAGGCATCCACATTATCTTGGTCTGAACTAGAGGAGACTGAGCGTGAAGACGAATGTGCCATAGACTCCAACGGTAGATCTCAATACGGGAATGGCTGGAGCAGCGACCAAAGAAGCACACATGCAGAGGAGAATGACAATAGAAGCCACGATTCCAAGTCGAATTAGCGTAGCCAAAAGCCACGGCAATTTGAGGAAGAGATGCCCCCAAATCTCTAAATAACGAGATGTCGGCGCCGACAACGTAGCAGGAAAACAGGTCTATTGAGGCGATCAAACACCGGAAGTGCGCTCCAGTCCGCAGCCGACAGTCCTCACACGAAAGGAAGCACGTAAGGAATGTAAATTAGGACCGTGTTTACATTGTAAACATGCTGCTCTATGAAAATGTATGAGATGACTTGCTGGTTGAGACGGAGCTCGCCGATGAACCGGTGTGTTCAGTCATAGGCGTAAGTACAGGTGAGCGGATTTTCTAAGGCTCCTTATCTGTAAGTTCCGCTTATCATTAGCTAAAAGTTCTGTTTTGTTTTCTCTGTACATATTTTTCCTTTTATTTGGTTTCCAGTATGTAATGTTTTTTGCTGTGTTAGGTTAAATCATGCATAGAGTTGTGCTTATTTTTGGTAATGGTTTATGCGCTTCGCAGATGTTTTGGGAGAATTTGTGCGCGTGCCCGAGTATAAGCGCGTCTGTTCATTTTACTTTTGCACCCGTTTTCATGGAGATTCGTTCACTATCAGAAAGCGAATACGTGTTTTTCGACTGTTATAAAGGGGCGGTTCGGCGAGATACCACAACCAACGGCAGAGATGAAAGGAAGGAGCAAGGTAACAAAATTGTCATTTACGGTTGTGACTAGTTGCATTTTTAATTGTACCTAATGTGGTGCCTTTCTTCGTTCTCCAGTTGTCGGTTCCCTCTGTTAAATACTGTGATCACTGTTACGAGTTTTAGGAACTACTCTAGTCGTTGAAGACTGTCGATCTGAAGCACTGGTTGACAGAGATTGGAAGGAAATAACTTTGTACATTCACTGATTTTGCGATTCGTGATTATAGCAACCCATACTATAAGTCAAATAAATTAGTTCGGTAATACAGGAAATAAATTGTCACCCGTGATGCTCTAACCAATTAGAAGCTCCAAATCACGATAACTGATGTCGGATAGAGCGTATCACAAATATTCGTAGGGATAAAAATTTTGGGGAGTGGACACTTATTTATTCTTGTTACTTTTTCTTCTCTTGTGAACTAGAAACATTAAAGTCTTTTGCGCTTGCCCTTTGCGATGGAAACCGTATTTGTTTTGGTTAATTCCATAAATTGTTCAATGGTTCCACTTTCAGTAGAAAACAGTAAGTAAAACAGTGTGTTAGCATCTACGTATGGGACTTTGATGAACAGAGTAATGTTCCATTAAGCTTACGCATGTTTCAGATACAGCGGCGAATACCGCACAGGCGAAGGGTGGGTAACGGTCGCGGGCCAGGGTGTTTTGACCTTCAGCGAGCGGGCGGCAGCCGAGCTGGGTGACACTGCCTGCCTTCACACCGAAAGGGTCTGCGCGTGCCACGTGTCAGGCAGAGGACTGGGGACAGCTGTACGGGCTCTGCAGAACACGGCCAGCGGCAACTGGCCACAGGCCGCGGCATCTTTGTCTGCCCTAAACGACGATGTCAGGCAACGGGTCGGCGTGACTGGACTGCGTCATAGTGCCCCGTTTATACTAAACCACACGCACGCACACACACAAGCACACGCACGCGCACACGCACGCACACGCACGCGCACACGCACGCACGTACGCACACACACACGCACACGCACACGCACGCAAGAGCAAACGCACGCACACACATACGTACACGGTCCGCAGCTCGTGGTCGTGCGGTAGCGTTCTCGCTTCCCACGCCCGGGTTCGATTCCCGGCGGGGTCAGGGATTTTCTCTGCCTCGTGATGACTGGGTGTTGTGTGCAGTCCTTAGGTTAGTTAGGTTTCAGTAGTTCTAAGTTCTAGGGGGCTGATGACCATAGATGTTAAGTCCCATAGTGCTCAGACCCATTTGAACCACACACGTACACGCACGCAAGAGCACATGCACGCACTCACGCGCGCACACGCACGCCCACACGCACGTACGCACACACACAAGCACACGCACGCGCACACGCAGGCACACACACAAGCACACGCACGCACACACACACGCACGTATGCACACACACACGCACACGCACGCGCACACGCACGCACACGCACTCACACACGCACGCACACACACAAGCTCACGTACGCGCACACGCATGCACACACGCACGCACACACACAAGCACGCGCACACGCACGCACACACACACACACGCACGAACACACACAAACTCACTCACGCGCACAGGCACGCACACACACGCGCACACACACGCGCACACGAGCACACGGACGCACACGCACGCACACACGCACGCAACTATGCACACACACACACACGCACACACACACACACACACACACACACACACACACACACACACACACACACAAGCACACGCACGCGCACACGCATGCACACGCACGCACGTACACACACACGCGCGCACACACACACGCACACCCATGCACGCGCAAACGAACGCACTCACACACGCGCACACGCACGCACACACACAAGCACACGCACGCGCACACAAGCACACGCAAGCACACGCACGCACACACGAACGCACACACACAAGCACACACGCACCCACACACACACACACACACACACACACACACATCCACTCACACGCACGCACACACACACGCACCCACACACACGCGCACACGCACGCGCACACGCACGCACACGCACGCACGCACGCACGCGCTACCGCGGACACACACACACACACACCCACACACACGCCACACGCACACACACACACAAGCACAAGAATCCGCACACGCATGCACACACACAAGCACATGCATGCACATACACAAGCACACGCACGCACAAAATGGCTCTGAGCACTATGGGACTCAACTGCTGTGGTCATAAGTCCCCTAGAACTTAGAACTACTTAAACCTAACTAACCTAAGGGCATCTCAAACATCCATGCCCAAGGCAGGATTCGAACCTGCGACCGTAGCGGTCTTGCGGTTCCAGGCTGCAGCGCCTTTAACCGCACGGCCACATCGTCCGGCACACGCACGCACACACACACGCACATGCACGCACGCGCACACGCACACACGCACGCAGACACACAAGCACACGCACACACTCACACAAGTACACACTCGTGCACACGCCCGCACACGCACACCCGCACTCATGTACACGCACACACACGCACGCACACACGCACACGCACGCACGCGCACACGCACGCACGCTCACACCCACGCACTCACACACGCACAAACGCACGCACACACATAAGCACATGCACGCGCACACGCAGGCACGCACGCACGCACGCACGCACACGGATGCACGCACACACGGACGCACTCACACACGCATACACGCACGCACACACGCACGCACACACGCAAGCACACACACATGCTCACGCATGCGCGCACGCACGAACACACACACACAGGCACACGCACGATATTTACGTACTCTTCTTGATATCCATTTTACTTACAGTACACAGCATCATACTGGGACACTGGAATAGATGTAATTAAGCCAAATGCCATCATTTTCATACAGAGCCAAGTAGTGCTCCTAATTCAAATTTAATGATTAAGATATTCATTTGTTTTGCATACGTGTCAAGGCAAATGAGACAGTCGCCTCTCCAAAATCATTTTTACTTGTAATTTATTTCCTTTTTTTCTATAATTTTGCTGCTACTGTGAGCAGATTACCACATCCTGGTGTCATTTTTAGTATTTCTTTATGTTTTTAGTGTAACGTCAATACACATTCCCTTGTCCTTATGAAAACTTGGAATATTGTAACATCTCAATGAGGAATCGTATGAATATAAAAACAAATTTAGAATCTTTTTCTGTAGACTGTAACCAAGAAAGTGTTCATAAGAAGCCAACCTGTCATGTGCCCCAGGCTAGAAAATAACAAGTCAGTACACATGAGATATCCCAGAGTGCTAGAAGGCACCGTACTCTTTCCATTGCCGGCCGAGGTGGCAGAGCGGTTCCAGGCGCTACAGTCTGGAACCGCGCGACCGTTACGGTCGCAGGTTCGAATCCTGCCTCGGGCATGGATGTGTATGATAGCCTTAGGTTAGTTTGGTTTAAGTAGTTCTAAGTTCTAGGGGACTGTTGACCTCAGAAGTTAAGTCCCATAGTGCTCAGAGCCATTTTTTGTCTTTACATTGTAATGCCACGATATTCATATATACTGTGATGTCATGCTATTTTTATAATAGTTTAATGCAAGAATTTTGGGATATTCGGCTTTCGAGCTTATTCGTGACAGTTTGCTTTCTTAGGGCGCCAATATTCAGAGACTTCAGGGAGACTTTATTCTTTTTCAATAAAGAGGGATGAGAGGGTTATGTGATGTTTCTGTCACACGGCGGTATGTTGCGATTAATAGTTTTATTTTTTAAAAAATGGTTCAAATGGCTCTGAGCACTATGGGACTAAACATCTGTGGTCATCAGTCCCCTAGAACTTAGAACTACTTAAACCTAACTAACCTAAGGACATCACACACATCCATGCCCGAGGCTGGATTCGAACCTGCGACCGTAGCAGTCGCGCGGTTCCGGACTGAGCGCCTAGAACCGCTAGACCACCGCGGCCGGCAGTTTTATTTCCATATTTCTTCAATATTAATAAGGATAAGTACGTGGCTGCAAGATCTCAGCAGTAAAAGCCTCATTTTGCCTCGACGGAGACACTGACCGGAGCTGCACGAGAAAGTTTATATGGTCCTCCACCAGGACTCCAACAGAGAAAGTACAGATACGCAGAATCTAACAGGCTGGTGTTCGCATCTGATTCTGGCGATACGATACCGCAGGCCTTTACAGTCTGTCCACCAACCGCAGTAGAGTGTTGTGAAGCGTAAAGAATCGTTCATCCTGTTTCGGCAGATACGGATATCAGGCTTGCAATTTTTACACTTTACAGTGGGGAAAATGAAATACTTTTGTAATTCTGGAGTGAGCATCCAATCCAATTGCTTGGTTCTCATTTGCGCTCTGGCACGAAGACCCTCACAGTTGAGTGGGATCTGCGGTGGTGGTGGTTAGTGTTTAACGTCCCGTCGACAACGAGGTAATTAGAGACGGAGCGCAAGCTCGGGTTAGGGAAGGATTGGGAAGGAAATCGGCCGTGCCCTTTCAAAGGAACCATCTCGGCATTCGCCTGAAACGATTTAGGGAAATCACGGAAAACCTAAATCAGGATGGCCGGAGACGGGATTGAACCGTCGTCCTCCCGAATGCGAGTCCAGTGTGCTAACCACTGCGCCACCTCGCTCGGTGAGTGGGATCTGCCTTTAGGTCCACGTCGACATCTACATGGAGAAATACGATTGTCAGCTGGCGATGTACCCCCGTGGTCTAAGGAAACAGTCTGCTTTCCGCAGCGCTGCGGCGAGGACGTCTTGTTTACGTCCCGTCCGCGCGGTCGCGAGTGCCCGTAGTTGTTTACTACTGCGTTGTCGCTAGTTTAGAGTCCATCACTACCGACGCAACATGGCACATTCATACAGACAAACCACCATCAAGATTAGTTTTCAACCCGATCATGCACGACCGCGAGCTTTTGAAGTGGAACGTTTTCTACGTGACGACGTTAAAATTGACCCGCGAGACATAATTGGTATCCATCTCTCTATCACGAGCAGTGTTGTCTACGTCAAGCTAGTAAGTGACGAGGTGTGCAACAGAATCGTGAGCGCACATGCGAACGATCTTAAATTCAAACATTCTGATGGCCATACTGGGGCGGTCTCTATCGATCACGCGGGGCTTGGCCTCCGTACGATACGCGTCTTCGAACTCCCTTTCGAAGTACCACCGGACGTAGTCACCGCGGCTTTCCAGTCCTACGGCAGAGTGATCAGCCATATGGCCGAAAAATTGACCACCTTTACAACGTACCCAGTTCTTAACGGGGTACGACAGATTAAAATTGAACTGACCAAACATGTTCCGTCATATCTTGTCATCGGCGGATGTAGGGCGATCATTATGTATGACGGTCAGCCACGCACTTGCTCTGGTTGTGGCCAAGTAGGGCACGTCCGGTCGGAATGTCTCCGACGACGGCTTACTCAAATCCCGACAGGTGAATTTATGACTCCTTCTACGGTGACGACCCTTCCTCTCAATTACGCCGAAGTTACACGGGCAGCAACCTTTTCCGATACTGACGACATTAGTCCGATAGCCGCCCCCGATGGCGAGACCATAATGGCTTCTGCAGTACAGGATCCGGCCTCTACAACGGCGCCCCCACCTGAAGATAATCACCGACCGACCTTGCAAGAAGGCGTGGATGCCAGGATGGACATTGATCCACGGGTTGTGCCGACAGCGGCTTTTCTTCCAGACACCGGAGCAGCTGAAGAAATCCACCCACATACAGATACTGAAACACACGTCCGTAAACAGCGTTCCCCGCGAAAACACAAGAGACGGCGGCGTGCTCCATCGGACGAGTGCTTGCAGCGATCGTCTGACATGGACTGTGGAAACTCCGACGACGGTACCGGCGGAACAGAGGCCGCTGTAACTTCAAACTCAACAGATCGCCGTGGTGACGGCTTCAGCCCCTCCGATCCCACAGAACAGCAGGATCACAAGCAGACAGCCGCTGCCGATTCCCAGCCAGCAGAGCCGATGGAGTCAGCGCCGAGTGCCGCAGCAGCCACTAACAGCCACCAACAGCCGATGGTATTTCATGGCGACTGGGCGGACGACTGTGAGGAACACTCCTTGCCCATCGTGTAGGACGACACGGGGGGAAATTTACCCCACCAGTGTTGATCCTTTCCCGCCATCAGTTACAGTGACGAGACAGCATTACAAGGGTATGGATAGCCAACACGGATGCTGTGGATAGACCAAAAACTTATCGCGTTGCAACTATAAACATCAACACTATACGGACGCGCGCTAAGTTATTCTTGCTTCAGGATATGTTGAACTCTGCTTCCATCGACATAGCCCTTCTCCAGGACGTGCACGTCGACGACTTCCCAGGCATGTACGGTTACGATGCTTGCGTCTCTCCAGCTTCCCCAACAGGTAGCGGTGTCGCTGTACTTCTTCGGGAAGGGATAGTGGCGGACGATATCCTGTTTCTGCCTGGGGCAAGAGGAATGGCACTCACAGTACTGGGTGTCCGCCTTATCAATATCTACGCACCTTCCGGGACGGACAAACGTGGCGAACGTTCACGATTCTTTGCGGAAGACGTCGCCCCGCTCTTCCAAGGCCGCCACGACCGTCTGGTGTTTGGAGGTGACTACAATTGCGTACTGGCGCCCAGAGACCAACTCCCACGACATAATCCGTGCCCGGAACTCGAGACGCTAATTCGAGACCTGCAGATGGTGGACACTTGGGAACATCTTCACGGCCACCGACCGGGATTCACGCACTTCACGAGTCACTTTTCCAGTCGTATCGATCGGATTTATGTCTCACGCACTCTCGCCGCTGGAACACAGGATGCGGAACTGTGGCCTGCAGCATTCTCGGACCACTCAGCTTACATTTGTGGCGTCACCCTGCGGCGGCAACAAGTGTGTAGAAGCCGCAGCCCGTGGAAATTAAACATCGCTCACCTGTCGTACCCGGATTGCCGCCAAGCCGTTGAGGGTACGTGGCATTCGTGTGAAAATCGCCTCCGTGCATATCCCACAACGATCCGCTGGTGGTTGGACTGTGCCAAACCGGCACTGAGGCGAACGTTGATAACCTACGGTCACGACCACGCTACTCGGCGAAGACATACATTCGACTTTTACTTCCGGGTCCTGCGCGGCTGCGATGCTATGGCGCCGTCTCCGGAACGACAAACGGCGGTCCACCGTGCTAAGGCTCAGATCCTCGCTCATATGCGACGCCACCTAGAGGGGGTAGTCATCCGCTCGAGGACGCAGGATCGGATACCTAGCGAACGCCCGTCAATGTTCCACGTCCTTCGTGAACGTAAACGACGCCAATAAGCGCTGATACGCTTCATCGACACGGAGGACGGTCATCGCCTCACCACGCAACAAGACATAAACACAGCGTTCTACAATCATTATTCCCAACTCTACTCCGCTCAGACCCCTGATCCGACAGCACTGGAGGACGTCTCTCACACGATTTACGGCACCGTCACCCCGGCAATGGAAGCGGCCTTGATGGAAGAAATTACAGAAGAAGAAGTGATCGACGCCATTAGAAAAGGAGCTGTCAACAAGTCTCCGGGTCGTGATGGCATCCCCTTGGAATTTTACCGGACTTTTCAATATTTATTAGCCTCCCGATGGACGGACATCTGTCGCGAACTACTATCCCTGGACGTGCCGCTCCCTGCGGCCCTTGTGGAAGGTATGATTATTCCTATTCACAAACCGTCCGGTGGCTCACGACTGCAGGACTACCGCCCGTTGACGCTATTGAACTGCGACTTTAAGATCTTTTCTCGACTGTTGGCGGCGCGGATACGCCAGACCCTACTAAATGTTATCTCACCCGATCAAACGTCATTAGGAGGCGACAATAATATTCAAACAGCACTCAGTGAATATCGTGACTTGATCTCACTGGCGAGGGCATGTCGTCTAAAGGGTGCACTGGCGGCAATCGATTTTAGTCAAGCTTTCGACCGAGTGGACCACAACTATTTGGAAGCGGTCCTCCAACATATGCGGTACCCACAGCCATTCGTCACTGTCGTCATGCGACTACTCCGTGGCGCGACGTCCAAGGTGATCGTCAACGACCGACCTTCGCAGCCCCTCACCATTTCTCGATCGATACGCCAAGGTTGCCCTCTGTCCACTTTACGCTGTGGCCATGGAACCTCTCCTCTGCGGCCTGCGCCAACGACTAACGGGTATGACGTTACGAGGCCACACTTTCCGACGTAAAGCGTACGCTGACGACCTGGTGATTGTCATCCGCGACGGTGACGACACCGCTAGCGCACTGAATTGGATAGCGAAATATGGCATGGCCACTGGTAGTCGTATCAACGTCGCAAAATCGGTGGCGATGAACATCGGGGTCGGATTTTTTAGTTATGTGCGTCCCCAACTCGACGCAACGAGTGCAATTACTAGTTTTCAGTTCCATACTGTTAAAAAAAAATTAAAAATACATAAATGAATAAATAAGATAAAAAATCACAATAATACACCATCTGCATCCTTTGTACCACATCACATCCCCAGGATGGGAGGGAGGAGACATCGTGGCCAGGCCTCGGGTTGCGACCCCTGCCCACCTTGCCTCCGCCAGCCCACTACCTGATCCATCTCAAAAAAAAAATAAATAAATAAAAAAATAAATAAATAAAATAAAATAAATAAAAAATAAAAAAAGGGGTTGCGTTTCTGATCTGAAATCGAAACGTCATTATCCCTGGGTTCAAAACCTGTCAACGGCTTAAATTTTGAATAACAATCAGCAAAGGCAACCAAAGACTTCCGGTATAAGAAATCACCCTCATTTTGCCAACGGTCCTGTCAAAGAGGGTGGAGGAGCGGTCAAGGGTTCTGGGTTTTCCCTTTCCCTCGGGTGGGAAAGTGCCCCCACGGGCGGAAGCATCGGCAGTGATCAGCGACATGAGGATGCAGAATTCAATAAAAACCAATGCCTTAACGACATACAAAGTGTATCCACATGACAGGTGGCGTGTAATTAGAAAAGTGTCGTGATTATCTCTCCAATGGCTAAATATTCCGGAATAGTCCCCTACTCGAATCTCCAACCGAGCGAGGTGGCGCAGTGGTTAGGACAATGGATTCGCATTAGGGAGGACGACGGGCCAAAACCAGCGTCCAGCCATCCAGATTTAGGTTTCCCGTGATTTCCCAAAGTCGCTCCGAACAAATGCCGAGATGGTTCCTTTCAAAGAGCAAGGCCGATTTCCTTCCCCTTTCCGGTTACAATCCGCGATTGTGCTCCGTCTCTAATGACCTCGATGTCGACGGGAGATTAAACACAATCTCCATTCTTGTCTTTGGATCACCAGGAGGTGACTGCCAAGGGGGAGATAACTGTTAGGTAATACCAACAGCAGCAGAAAATGATAAACGGGAGTAGGATTCGTTATGAATAGGAAGGTACGGCAGAGAATGTGTTAATGTGAACAGTTCAGTGATAGGGTTGCTCTCATCAGACAGCAAACCAGCACCGACGACAATAGTTCATGTATACATGTCTAGCTGACCACAATCTATTGGTTATGAACTGCAGATTGAAACTGAAGAAACTGCAAAAAGGTGGGAATTTAAGGCGATGGGACCTGGATAAACTGAAAGAACCAGAGGTTGTAGAGAGTTTCAGGGAGAGCATAAGGGAACAATTGACAGGAATGGGGGAAAGAAATACAGTAGAAGAAGAATGGGTAGCTCTGAGGGATGAAGTGGTGAAGGCAGCAGACGATCAAGTAGGTAAAAAGACCAGGGCTAATAGAAATCCTTGGGTAACAGAAGAAATATTGAATTTAATTGATGAAAGGAGAAAATATAAAAATGCAGTAAATGAAGCAGGCAAAAAGGAATACAAACGTCTCAAAATGAAATCGACAGGAAGTGCAAAATGGCTAAGCAGGGATGGCTAGAGGACAAATGTAAGGATGTAGAGGCTTATCTCACTAGGGGTAAGATAGATACTGCCTACAGGAAAATTAAAGAGACCTTTGGAGAGAAGAGAACCACATGTATGAATATCAAGAGCTCAGATGGAAACCCAGTTCTAAGCAAAGAAGGGAAGGCAGAAAGGTGGAAGGAGTATATAGAGGGTTTATACAAGGGAGATGTACTTGAGGACAATATTATGGAAATGGAAGAGGATGTAGATGACGACGAAATGGGAGATAAGATACTGCGTGAAGAGTTTGACAGAGCACTGAAAGACCTGAGTCGAAACAAGGCCCCGGGAGTAGACAACATTCCACTAGAACTACTGATGGCCTCGGGAGAGCCAGTCATGACAAAACTCTACCATCTGGTGAGCACGATGTATGAGACAGGCGAAATACCCTCAGACTTCAAGAAGAATATAATAATTCCAATCCCAAAGAAAGCAGGTGTTGACAGATGTGAAAATTACCGAACTATCAGTTTAATAAGTCACAGCTGCAAAATACTAACGCGAATTCTTTACAGACGAATGGAAAAACTGGTAGAAGCCGACCTCGGGGATGATCAGTTTGGATTCCGTAGAAATGTTGGAACACGTGAGGCAATACTGACCTTACGACTTATCTTGGAAGAAAGATTAAGAAAAGGCAAACCTACGTTTCTAGCATTTGTAGACTTAGAGAAAGCTTTTGACAATGTTGACTGGAATACTCTCTTTCAAATTCTGAAGGTGGCAGGGGTAAAATACAGGGAGCGGAAGGCTATTTACAATTTGTACAGAAACCAGATGGCAGTTATAAGAGTCGAGGGGCATGAAAGGGAAGCAGTGGTTGGGAAAGGAGTGAGACAGGGTTGTAGCCTCTCCCCGATGTTATTCAATCTGTATATTGAGCAAGCACTAAAGGAAACAAAAGAAAAATTCGGAGTAGGTATTAAAATTCATGGAGAAGAAGTAAAATCTTTGAGGTTCGCCGATGACATTGTAATTCTGTCAGAGACAGCAAAGGACTTGGAAGAGCAGTTGAACGGAATGTACAGTGTCTTGAAAGGAGGATATAAGATGAACATCAACAAAAGCAAAACGAGGATAATGGAATGTAGTCAAATTAAGTCGGGTGATGCTGAGGGAATTAGATTAGGAAATGAGACACTTAAAGTAGTAAAGGAGTTTTGCTATTTAGGGAGTAAAATAACCGATGATGGTCGAAGTAGAGAGGATATAAAATGTAGACTGGCAATGGCAAGGAAAGCGTTTCTCAAGAAGAGAAATTTGTTAACATCGAGTATAGATTTAGGTGTCAGGAAGCCGTTTCTGAAAGTATTTGTATGGAGTGTAGCCATGTATGGAAGTGAAACATGGACGATAACCAGTTTGGACAAGAAGAGAATAGAAGCTTTCGAAATGTGGTGCTACAGAAGAATGCTGAACATAAGGTGAGTAGATCACGTAACTAATGAGGAGGTATTGAATAGGATTGGGGAGAAGAGAAGTTTGTGGCACAACTTGACTAGAAGAAGGGATCGGTTGGTAGGAGATGTTTTGAGGCATCAAGGGATCACAAATTTAGCATTGGAGGGCAGCGTGGAGGGTAAAAATCGTAGAGGGAGACCAAGAGATCAATACACTAAGCAGATTCAGAAGGATGTAGGTTGCAGTAGGTACTGGGAGATGAAGAAGCTTACACAGGATAGAGTAGCATGGAGAGCTGCATCAAACCAGTCTCAGGACTGAAGACCACAACAACAACAACAACAACATGTCTAGCCGGAAGCTGTGGCAGAGCGGTTCTAGGCGCTTCAATCTGGAACCGCGCGACCGCTACGGTCGCAGGTCCGAACCCTGCCTCGGGCATTGATGTATGTGATGTCCTTAGGTTAGGTAGGTTTAAGGAGTTCTAGGTTCTAGGGGTCTGATGACCTCAGATGTTAAGTCCCATAGTGCTCAGAGCCATTTGAACCATTTGAACCAAGTCCGGAACCGCGCTGCTGCTGCGGTTGCAGGTTCGTATCCTGCCTTGGGCATGGATGTGTGTGATGTCCTTAGGTTAGTTAGGTTTAAGTAGTTCCAAGTCTAGGGGAATGATGACCCCAGATGTTAAGTCCCATAGTGCTTAGAGCCACATACATGGCTACGTTGCAAGCTGAAAATGAAGAGGCAGAGAGAGTATACGATGATATCGAACGGGTAATGCAGTACGTAAAGCGAGATGAAAATCTAACAGTCATGAGAACGTGAATGCACTTGTAGCGAAAGGAGTAGAAGAAAGGGATACGGCAGAATATTGGCTTGGCAGTTGGAATGAGAGAGGAGAAAGACTGAGTTTTCTAAAAAATTTTAGCTACTACAGTATAACCCCTCTAATCCGACCTTGGATGGTCCGTCACTCCGGTTAGTCCGACCATGCTCAGGCTCGAAAGCCTGTACCGACTTGTCACTAACTGCACGCCTGTCGGGCCATTGTTGCGGTGTTTATCGCTGTGCATATTGTTATACTGTACGTTATTGTGCAGTTTCATCCCTTGTTGGGATTAAAAAACGTCGTTGTTTGCTTTATTTCGTGCTCTCCATCACTTGATACTGTAGGTTCATTGTGTGTACAGTAGTCTGTTTTTCAGTATGTCTGGATTCAAACGTAAAATGTAACTCTTTCACTAAATGAAAAATTAGCAGTGCTACAAAGACTGGACGAAGGAGAATCTCTCCAAGAAATTGAAAAAGGAACTGAATGTAGGTGTTACGACAATTAAGGATTGGAGGAAGAATCGGAAAGACATTGAATCCTATACAGTTATGATAAATGGTGAAAACATTCTGAAGAATCGCAAAACATTAAAAAAGCCTAAACTTGAACTGCTTGATAACGCATTGTGGATGCCGTTTTGTCAAGAAAGAAGGAAAGGAACTCCAGTATCCAGGACAATTCTCAAAGAAAAAGCGATAGTTTTGCACAAAAAACTGGAAGCCGAAAGTAAATTTGCTGTCAGTGAAGGCTGGACTGATTGTTGGAAAACCCGTCATGGTGTCCGATTTGTTTCAATTTCTGGTGAAAAACTATCTGCCGATGCCGCAGCTGCTAAGCAGTTTTCTGTTAAGTTTCAAGAAATTGTAGAAGAAAATGAACTGTTACCCTGCCAAGTGTAATAACAAGGACGAGACACAGCTAAACTTTAAAATGTTGCCAAGAAAAACGCTCGCAGCTTCAAATGAATCCGTCGTAGGAACGAAACTTATAAAAGATAGATTAACAGTAATTCCTTGTAACAACGCAGATAGTATCCACAAGCTCCCCTTGTTCGTCACTGGCAAATCTAAGAAGCCAAGGGCATGTAAACTTATCTTTCTTGCCAGTTTATTACCGCAATCAAAAAACTGCTTGGATGGACTGCAACCTTTTTAAATTCTGGTTTTTCGACGAGTTTGTGCCATCGGTCGAAAAAGACTTGAAGCAAAAAAATCTGCCTGTTCGTGCTCTACTGCTGTTGGATAATCTGAGGAAGATTTGGTGAAAGAGGACATAAAAGCTCTCTTTCTGCCTCCTAATGTGACCTCACTCATCCAACCAGTGGATCAGGGCGTTATCGAATAGTTAAAAAGGCGATATCGCAGAAAGTATATGAGTTCAATCTTGGAAAAATCTGAAGGAGGTCATAACTTACTTGAGGCAATGAAATCCATAAACATCAAAGATGCTATCGACACAATCGCTTCAGCATGGGATGAACTGAAACCTGACACACTGCGGAATACGTGGCGTAAGCTTTGACCACAAGTTATGACTAAAAATGAGCATACCGAAGATGAGCAAAACAACGACGCACTGGAAATCGTTAAAGATCTACAAACTCTGGAGTGAAACGTCCCTGCCAATGAAGTTGAAGAGTAGACCAACGAATGTGACAAAGACTGTGACACATTTGAAAAGCTGAATGACAACCAGATTGTTGCCGCTGCTAGCCAGGAAACTTGAATGAGGACTCGGACGGCGAAGACGAACCCCCCACCCGGATTTCACACAACGATGCAAAAAACGCTTTTGACATCGCCCTTCAATACATCGAGCAGAATCCAACTTCAACACCAATGGACGTTTTGTGGATTAAAAAATGGAAGGACACTGCAGCTAAATTTAGAACAACATCTGCTGAACAAAAATGTATCACTGACTTTTTTTCCAAGTAATTTGTTTTCGTTTTTACTGTAAAAACAATGCCTACAGTATAATCAGTTCTTAGTTTATACACACAGTAGTTTATTTCTTTGTACAAAGTTTCTATTTTATATACAGTGCTATAAACATTTTTTAGTTTACAGTATATATAGTTTATACGTTATTAAGTATAGTACAGTACTGTAATTTGTTTGTCGTTTTTCCTTTTAATACCAATACATATTGTAGTGTGTGTAGACGTTTTTTAGTTAATATATTGTTTAACACTGTGTGAAAAACATCTTTTTATATTACTGTAGACGTCTTTTAGTTCTTAAATCGTTTAATTTTTTGTACTAGATGTCTTTTTATATTTTTTGCAATAAATATTATATTTTTCGGATAATCCGATCTTTTTTTCGTTCCGACCGTGGTCCCGATCCCGAAGGTGACGGATTAGAGGAGTTCTACTGTAATAGCGAATGCTCAAAAATCACAAGTGGAGGCGGTACACCTGGAAAACGTCTGAAGACAGTGGAAGATTTCAGATACTGGATTGTAAGGCGTACCGAGAGCAGATATAGACACAGATTACAACGTAGTAGTGATGAAGAGTAGACTGAAGTTGAAGAGGTTAGTAATGAAGAATCAGTACGGAAAGAAGTGTGATACAAAAATGTTCAAATGTGTGGGAAATCTTATGTGACTTACCTGTCAAGGTCATCAGTCCCTAAGCTTACCCACTACTTAACCTAAATTATCCTAAGGACAAACACACACACCCATGCCCGAAGGAGGAATCGAACCTCCGCCGGGACCAGCCGCACAGTCCATGACTGCAGTTCCCTAGACCGCTCGGTAAAAGTACAAAAGTACTAACGAATGATGAAATACGCTTGAAGATTTCTAAGGCTATAGATACTGCGATAAGGAATGGCTCAGCAAGCAGTACACCTGAAGAGGAATGGACATTTCTGAAACGGACAATCATAGAAGTTGGAAAGGAAAACACAGGTACAAGAAGATAACTACGAAGAAACGATGGGTAACAGAAGAAATAATTCAGATGGTTGATGAAAGAAGGAAGAACAAAAATCTTTGGGAAAAATCAGGAATGCAGAAATACAAAACGCTGAGGAATGAAATAAATAGGAAGTGCAGGAAAGCTAAGACGAAATGGTTCAATGAAAAATATGAAGCAATCGAAAAAGAAAGGACTGTCGGGAATGACTCAGCATACAATGAAGTCAAAACAATCTTCGGTTAAATTAAAATCAGTGGCGGTAACGTTAAGAATGCAGCGGGAATTGCATAGTTGAATGCAGAGGACAGAGCGGATACGTGGAAAGAGTACATTGAAATCGTCTATGAGATGGAAGATTCGTCTGATGTGATAGAAGAAGAGAGTCGATTAGGAGGCATAGGGAATCCAGCATTAGAATCAGAATTTAAAAGATCTTTGGAAGACTTAAGATCAAGTAAGGCAGAATGATAGCATTCCAATAGAATTTCAAGAGTCATTAGGGGAAGTGGCAAAAAGCGACTATTCACGTTGGTGTTTAGAATCTATGAGTCTGGTGGTATACCATCTGACTTTCGGAAAAAATATCATCCACAGAATTACGAAGACTACTGAAACTGACAGGTGCGAGAATTATCGTACAATCAGCTCAACAGCTGAGGCATCCAAGATGCTGACAATAATAATTTACAGAAGAATGGAAAAGAAAACTGAGGACGTGTTAGGGCGAACCGGTCAGTTTGGCTTTAGAACAGGTAAAGGCACGAGAGGCGCAATTCTGACGTTGTGGTTGATAAAAGAAGCAAGATTAAAGAAAAATCCGGACCATAGGATTTGCCGACCTGTGAGAAGCGTTCGGCAATGTAAGATGGTGCAAAATGTACGAAATTCTGAGGAAATTAGGGGTAAACTATAGGTAGACACGGTAATACAAAACGTTTACGTGCGTCAAGAGAGAATTATAAAGAGTGGAAGACCGAGAACGAAGTGCTCGGATTAAAAAGGGTATAAGACAGGGATGCAGTCTTTCGCCACTTTTGTCCAATTTAAACATCAAAGAAGCAGTTACGGAAATAAAACTAAGGTTCAGGAGTGGAACTGAAATTGAAGGTGAAAGGATGTCAGTGATACAACTAGCTGATTGCTGTGCTCAGTGAAAGTGAAGAAGAATTACCTTATCTGCACAATGGAATGAACAGACTAATGAGTACAGAATATGGACTGAGAGTAAATCGAGGTTAGACGAAAGTGATGAGAAGTAGCAGAAATGTGAACAGCGAGAAACTTCAAATCAGGATTGACGGGAACGAATTAGGCGAAGTTCAGGACTTCTGCAACCTACGCAGCAAAATAGCCATTGGCGGACGGTGCAAGGAGAACATCAAAAGCAGACTATCACTGGCAAAAAGGACGTTCCTGGCCAAGAGAAGTTGTGGTGTAACAGACGACAAGTGGTCTGGTGCATGCGCCATCTGTCGCCCCTGGCCTAGCACAAATTCTAATTAAATGATAAAATTGAGTCTCGGGTTAGGATTTGTTAGTTAGGTGCATAAATACTGCGGAAGTATTTGGTTTTTATATGTGCAGATAATTCAAACACCGAGCCAGCAACCGGCGCGGACTTTCGTTGACGCGGCAAGTAGCGGGCCGCCATGGAGCAAACACAGTGGGGCTGATGACGTCGCTCCATGGAGGTCCAGAGTCGCGGCGGCGGGATACTGCGAGGCGGTTGTTGGACTTCGGAGAGAAAAAAACGAAGAATGTATAATGAGGAGCTTTGTGTATAACAGCGAAAATAGGAAGAAGCAATTTAACGGCCGGTAATGCAGTAGGCGGTACCTCAAGAGCCGACTGTACATAGGTATCAGAAATAAATCGCTGTAACTATTGCAAAAAAGGAGCTCTGAATAGGAGTTATTACGAGAAGCAGTCAGACAGCGCCAGTTACTGGTGAATGATCGACATAGGCGACATTTTCTTCATCAGCAGCGCCGTCCCCTCCTTCACTCGACGAATTTAGTCAACATTAAGACAGAGCCGAACTACGCAAATAATAAAACTCATCGGTGGGGCGGGAACAGCGCAAAGTCTATCAGTATCAAAGATAAGCCTTAATTTGAGGAAGACATTTCCGAGGATGAACGTTTGGAGCACAGTACTGTATGGCAGCGAAACATGGACTGTGGGAAAACCGGAACAGAAGAGAAACGAAGCATTTGAGGTGATGTGCAACAAACGAATGTTGAAAATTAGGTGGCCTGATAAGGTAAGGAATGAGAAGGTTCTACGCAGAATCGGAGAAGAAAGGAATAGGTGGAGAACAATGACAAGAAGAAGGGACAAGGTGATACGACATCTGTTAATACATCACGGAATAACATCCATGGTACTAAAGGCTGCTGTAGAGAGCAAAAAGTGTAGACGAAAACAGATTGGAATATATTCAGCAAATAATTGACGACGTGGATTGCAGGTGCTATTCTTAGATGAAGAGGTTGACACAGGAGAGGAATTCGTGGCGGTCCGTTGTCAAACCAATCAGAAGACTGAGGACTCAAAAAAAGAGATAAATAAATAAAAAGATGAAAGGTTTTTCCCTGTACTTTGGGGACCCTTACGAAATTCTCGATTGTCTCTGTGGCAAAAGTTGAGAATGTTCCCCTGCAAGTAGACTTGTGGGAGGGGGGAACGGTGTGGAGATGTAAGAGGAGAGACGGGACTGAGGAGTCGGTGATGGCGCTGCGCTGCCCTGCCACGGAGAGACGGCGGCGCCTGCCGCGTCTTTGCCCCGGCGTGTTTTGCTGCGTAGTTTTAGAGTAAGTGTCGCACGTCGCACGTTGCATCTTGCACTACCCAATCTCTATAAAGCACGCAATTTGTGTGAAAAATTACACGCCTTGTTTGCTGTCGAACACCAGATCATATTTTGAAGCGTCTACTATCCGTTTCATCTTTCCATATCTGTGAGCAACTGGTGTTGTCTTACAAGGGGAGGCCGCCAATTGTGAAATTCAGATTCGATTCATGCTGCGCATAATAAAACCTCATGGCCAGAGGTGTAATGTGGCAAAGCACCAAGATGCACTTCTCAGCCGTTGTCGAGAAAATCGACAGTTAAAAGAAACCGTTGCGGTGAAATACTCTCTACGATTAACAGTTCTCTACAGCGTCGTGGCGCAGCGGTAAGCGCTCGGGTTCGTAATCAGAAGGTCGCCGGATCGAATCTCGCGCCATGCAATTTTTTTTTATTATTATTTTTTTGTAATTCAAATATATATATATATATATATATATATATATATATATATATATATATATATATATATAAACTATTAATGAATTGCTTTTGCATGTTGGCGAAGGCGGATCGCGCTCCAATTGTACCGCCTCCATTTTTCCGTTTGTTTAACAGGGTGTACCAAAGCTCTCCTGTCCGCATTGATTTTCGACGATGTTATAAGTTGCGCTAGGGACCGCATCTACCTTCTTTCGAAGTTAGCAGGCAACTACGCTGTTATGCGGCGGCTCGTTTCGGCCCATTCAACATCTGTCCTTCAAGTGTAACGAGCGAGTAACGGAGTTTATATTTCATATCTGCCGCAGCAAATTTGTATTCGTGGGGCCTCTATTCTAATTCAAACGTTTGACTTACGCTATACGTATTCGTTTCGGAATACGGTTTCTACGTCTTCCGTTAACTATACGTGGTTAACATTATGAAGACAATTAATAACATTTGTGAATGAAACTTCCTGGCAGAGTAAAACTGTGTGCCCGACCGAGACTCGAACTCGGGACCTTTGCCTTTCGCGGGCAAGTGCTCTACCATCTGAGCTACCGAAGCACGACTCACGCCCGGTACTCACAGCTTTACTTCTGCCAGTATCTCGTCTCCTACCTTCCAAACTTTACAGAAGCTCTTCTGTGAACTGTGGTGTCACCGCCAGACACCATGCGAGGTGCCGGGGCTAGTAGTGTATTTATCACTAAATTCTACTAGAATCCACATGTGTAAATCATGCTCTAAGCCCCCCCTATTCTAACTCCGACTTTTGCTGTTGCACAAGGATAAAACAAATACGCGAACTGACTCTAATCAACCCTGCTAGTGGAGTAGAAGAGAGTTTGGCACCTGCAATAATTTAATTTGATAAATAAGTTAAATAAACAAAGGTTTCATTAGCATAGTGAGGAATGATAGGGTTGCTCTATTGATTAACAGAAAGAAAGTTCTGTCCAAAATAACAATATGATTTATTAAGATTAAACGCAGAATAGTAAAAGAGACACAGGAAATATAAAACATCAAATTGGCTAAAATTGGAGATTCATACAAACACAGTAAAGGTGAAGTTGTCCCTAACTTAGATCGTGAGGTTTAAGACGAAGTGGTATGTGGAGCCAATTCCTTTCCACTCAAATCTCAAGAGAGACACACAGCTAACCCAATAGTAATTGCTGCTACTCGAAACTGAACAAAGTTAGAAAAGGATGAACAGGCGCGCTCTGCTGAGCTCTGATTATCACCTAGGAAAATCCCTATCTGCCGGTGCTGCGGACGTACATTACCAACAGTCTTCTTATCTCCCAGAACACGATCTGGCGTACCGCAGGCGAGGGCTGGTTGCTCCGACGTCCTCGACCGAAAGGCGACTGCCGACTACCCAGAGCACCCGTACAGGCCGAACACCGAACATTCCCGCCCCCACGACAGTGGCCGTGGTTACGTTCCAATCAGCAACTCGAAAACCGGCGGAAATTCCACTCCATTGCCGGAGCACTACCATTCCACCAATGGAGATTCTTGGCGCCAATTTCTGTGCTGATTTTGCAGAAAGTGCGGGAATTTTCCCGCCACAACTGCGTGGGTACACAAGTCATTCCCACGCCTCGCTGGTAGCCCGCCAGAAAGTGTTTTCGCAAAGTTTCTCTGAAGTAACGGAACCTCTAGCCCAGCCGCTACTTCACACCCCAGCGGGCGTGTCTCTTGACAATGTCGGCGTCTGAAAAGCATTCACTCGACTGCCTCACACACGTCGGCTTAACTCTCTCCAGTTCCACAGGGCCCGCCTGTCACCGGCCCACCCGGGTGACGAGAGACGCTGCGTGGGAAGTACGCGTGTTAAGGAAAAGCAACCCTCCACCGCATGCAACTAGAGAGGAGAATCGTAAGATAGAAATATGAGAGGGGGCTCATGCCACCTCTCATTGCCCCTACGCCATTTTAGATTGTAATTGGTGAGCGGTTGGCTCACTTAGGAGCAAGGTAGTGAGTCAATCGCCCAAGAACAATCTTACAAAGTGACTCCACATACCGCACTCTATAAAAAAGATCATTGCAACTGAAAAATGCAACTTATAGAGGGAGGATTATTTATGATGTAGCCAACTTCACCTTCTTAATATGGAACACTAACACTCACATCACACATCCATACCCAGGGAGCCCCTTCCAAACACCGATTCACGCAGACATTCACGCTCTAAACATGGCCCGGGCATCTGAGCCAAATATGGAGCAGTTTATTCTTTACAATCAGAGTTGGAGTGCTCCGCAATTAAATGCCCAAGATGTTACAACAATTTTAATCATTAAACTAACCTGACCTCACTCACACATGATAATATTTAAGTTAACAATCTCTTTGTGAGTTTTCAGGATCTAGTTACAACCTCCGATTCATTCTGTCTCCCTGCAGCAAGAATAACCTTTACAAAATGTTCCCTGAACTGATGGTCCATTCACAATGACAGTGGTGGTATCTGCTTCAGTTTATGGGGACTTCAGGCACACTGTTAGCATACACACAACAATAAACACAAAATACAAAAAAAACATGATGTGGAGAACAATACAGTAATCTGTAATAAGAATTACAGTGTAAAACACAAACGCATACAAGGTATAACATACATTACAGAAACAACATAAGAGAAAGAAATTTAAGAAAAACAAAAAAAACAAGGTTCATGGGGCATCAAATTGTGCGTGCACATTGCACAAAGTTCACGACTGTGCTGAGAATGAGGCACTAAATCACATTGTTAGAAATATCCGTGGCACTTCACTGATTCCACTGTACTGACATCACATAAGGCTAAACGTCGGTTGTAGTTGCTACGTTGTGGCAACAGCAATAGGGAGTTCTGGAGTGTCTGCAGTACGCTGTTGAGATTGTAGTCAGACCCACGCATATGATCACGGCCGTATGGTAGGAAGACACAGTGATAGGCTCTCCTCACGTCGATTAATTGTCTCTGAGGTCTACTCGTTGGGATACATCACTAGTCTAGGTCTCTTCTCTCGCTGGACAGAACTTTATGTTTCCCAATATTGCAGTTCGACGAGGGATGATGGCACGTGGAGTGACTCCACAAGTGTGTGAGGTCATCCATACAGGATCGAACTAGGAGCGACTATTGTTAAAAACTGCTCTCTAATAGAGAGGAGAAGTAAGA
The DNA here is from genome assembly GCF_023898315.1 of Schistocerca nitens. Taxonomy (NCBI): domain Eukaryota; kingdom Metazoa; phylum Arthropoda; class Insecta; order Orthoptera; family Acrididae; genus Schistocerca; species Schistocerca nitens. The sequence continues at coordinate 1,271,238,102 of NC_064614.1, read as the reverse complement.
CATGAGACCATACATTTGTTAGTGTGGCACGATACTGCTTTGTGTATGCAGATCGGCCAATGCTAGTGAGTTGTAAAAACCCAAACAGGTGAGTATAGAGCGTCCCTTTCTGTCCTGAGGCACATGAGGCGCAGGTTCTGACACGATATGTGATCTTCTTCGTGTACTCACGACAACGTGGTCTGCCGCAGGGAATCCCTCCAAGCGGCTGCCGCGTCCGGAGAGCTAGCAGGCTGTCGCGTGTCAGGGTCAACGGCCAGCCCCACTTTCGCTTGTGGCGGGGCAAGGGTCCCGTGTAATCCCTCAGGTAGGCAGCCGGGTGACTGTCAGCGTGTAGGACGGGACGCTCGCCCTCTAGCAGGTAGCCGAAGACCTCTTGTTTTTGCGCTGGCTGGCCTCTGCATTGCCACGTTCCTCGTCATCTGTACAATTCTTACAAAAGTCTTATGCCTAACTTTTTCCCATGACCTTCTATGTTATAATAAATTTACCTAATGAAACATTGATGGTCTGTCATTTCAGACACTCTTATTTTACTTTTATAGTTATTAATCTATGGCAATCATTATAACATCTAATCTAGACATGGAAATAATTTATTTTGATATACGTGTAGAGACCGATCTCAGTAAGTACATGGTGTGTGATAACTGATGCTTTGTAATGGATGAACAACTAAATGTGCGGGCCCGCACTAATATTACTATTAATTATATAGATCGACAGTAGACATGCTTCAAGAATTAACTACCATATCCCAACGATCTACATTCTACGTCTTTTAATTAAATTATGTTGTTATGCAGGTCTAAGTTTTACTGTGCTATAAAGAACATGCAACTACGCTACTTTCGCTCGCCCGTCGTCCCTCCATCTCGGGTCTGTGGTTTGGTGACCTGAAAAATAGCAACTCAACAGGCGCGCGCCACACTTGTGGTAGAAAACCCCCACAATATTAATCTAGTTATTGTTAAATCCTACAGTTTAACTTATCCTAGTATCGTACTTTCCCTTTTATTTATTTATTTATTTTATTTATTTATTTATTTATTTATTTATTTATTTATTTTATTTACCTTATACAATACCCTTACATAGTTCCTGTTACGCTGAGATGTCTTGCTGCTCGCCGCTATTGACGACAGTGATGTGCGCGCCGTACGACATGACCTCCGAGTTTTCATTACGCCTCACTGAAACTCCAGAGACTGGGTTAGCCATGGCTATACACGACAATAAATTTATAGTTGCAACTTCCTTCTCTATGTGAAGCGGTTTTCGCGATCGAAGTACACCTTTCCAGAAGCAATGTAATATGACCAAGCCAGGACTGGTTCCTGTTGAGGATTCAGACACCCAACACACGCCAGCTACACAGTATGTCACGAATATCCAAGTACAATTCCTTGGTGATTCATCTGTGACAAAAACGAGCAGCACGCTAAATCCCCAACCAGCACATTAGCATGGTAGGCTTTTATGCCCTCATTTCTCTCGTCTAGGGCACCATTAGAGTCAAATGCTCACAGGTTCACCCCGACTTGCAAGACAACGATACCGGCGCAGCTCTGCAAAAACTATACTGCCCATATTCACCCTCGAAATCGCGCAATATACCACAATCGTGCAGTGCACTGACGCGTGCCTGCAAGCATTGGTATGAACGTCTCACGAACTGGTTGTGGCCGCTATGGAGCGTATCACGACCTCTCAGAACGCTTCTAAGAGCACGTTCTTGTATGCGCCCGTTTGTGCGACGTCTCGTCACTCATCCTTATCCCTTAACATGGACACCAGATAGGAAAGGACAAAAACATTGCTCATGAAAAGGTAGTGTCTCCTACTCCATCGACATTGGAGATCGCAAACATAAACAAAAAGAGGATAGCAGCAGTAAATTCTTATGCAAGACAACGCAGCGTGTTAATACTTTAGCAATCTTAATCTATTAATGTAACGATTATTGTTCCCCGAACAAAGGTTCATATATTTGCCTATTCTACTATGTACATTTCTTACACTACTACTATTCTACGAACTCCTTTATGTGAGATATGTGGTGGAGTCCTATGGACTTCTTTCCTTTCAGCGTCTCCAATTCATAAGCATTGTGGTGAGCTGCTCTCCTTATACGGTACGGGCCGTTGTAAACAGAATAGAATTTTTGGCATTTCATTTTTTGTTTGTTCGAAAGTCGGAAAGACTTAACGAGCACCTTTTGTCCAATTTGGAAGTGTCGTAGACGAGCTCCCCTGTCGGCACGTCTCTTCCTGACCTCTGCTGCAGCCCGTATCCTCTTGAGAGCCAAATCCACTATGGCTTGGTGCTGCGTTCGCGCCCTTGGTGGGAAGTTTACGACCTTGGTTATCAAGTCCTTAGGAATCCGGTTTTTCAGTACTGTAATGGGTGCCAATTTTGTTATCCCATGGGGTGCCTCATTGATTACCTCCTGGAAGTCTTTAAGGAAAACGTCCCATGTCGTGTGCTGTTTGTTACAGTATAACCGGCACAAGTTTCCGAGTTCTTTGATAACCCGTTCTGCAGCATTCGAGCTCGGATGGTGTGAAGATATAAAAATGGGATCAATTTTACATCGACGCAACATCTCCTTCCATGTTTTTGACTTAAACTGTGGCCCGTTATCAGAAATGATTCTACTCACATGACCAACCTGTGGTAGGAAATCCCGGATTAGGGCTCGTGATACAGTTCGTCCTGTTGCCCTCTTCAGTGGCGTAAAGGTAACGTATTTGGACGTTAGCTCAACAAACACTAATACGTAAGTATATCCTCTTCTTGTTCTTGGCAAAGGTCCCATCAAATCTGTTGCTGCTAATTGTCTTAATTTGGTCGGTACGATTGGGTATAATGGTGCCTGCATGCTCACAGTGGTGTGCTTAGCCTTTTGGCAGTCTTTACACACCGACAGTACCCTCCGAATTCGACGCTCCATGTTTCGAAAGTAACACATGGTCCTTGAGATTGCACTTGCGTGGTCCGAAGTGTCCATAGCTGAGGTGAGTATGCCATATAACCTTGTTTATTAGGTGTTCAGGGATGCATACCCCCCATTCAGTGTCATTGGCATAATTTCGGTGGAAAATTATGCCTTTCCGCAAGAGATAGAACTGCCTGATGTTGGCGTGTCTTCTGTCTATCCATTTCTGTTTCAATAACACTAGGGCAGGGTCCTTGTCTTGCTCCTTCTTGATGTCCTGCATACTACAGGTAATAAAATTTTCAAAGGCTACTTTCTGCATATAGAAAAGGCAGTAGTGATTTTCCTCCAGATCTTCTTCCATGTTGTGCTCAAATCCGATCGGTGACCGTGATAAGGCGTCTGCAATAATGTTCTGACTGCCGGGGATATATTCTATCGAAAAGTTGTACTGCTGCAGATATGATGCCCACCTAATGAGCCGCCTGTGATTAAGCTTTGCAGTCATCAAGAACTCGAGTGCCTTGTGGTCTGTGTAGACCCTCTTCTTGCGACCAAACAGAAGGTATCTGAATTTTTCAAACGCCCATACAATAGCCAGCGCCTCTAACTCGGTTACTGAGTAATTCCTCTCACTCTTGGCTAGTACTCTGCTAGCAAACGCAATTGTCTTCCACACCCTGTTTCCGTCATGTACATAGTCTTGGAACACCATGACACCCAGACCGGAGTATGAACTGTCCGTTACTATGCAAAGCTCTTCTGCTAAATTAGGGTGTGATAGGATGGGTGCTTGTAATAATGCGAATTTTAATGCTTTCCATTCGGATTCGGCTGCCTCATCCCATTCCCAAGGAATCTTCTTTCCTGTAAGTTGATGCAACCTAGGACTGCTCTGAGTTTTGACATGTATAAAGCGGTTGTAAAAATTTATGATCCCCAAGAACCCCCTTAACTGCTTCTTTGTCGTAGGAATGGGAAACTTTTCAATCGCTTCGATCTTTTCGGGATTTGGCGCAATGCCCTCACCCGTGATGATATGTCCCAGAAATTTGACAGAGGACGTCCCAAAATTCGATTTTTCAATATTGATAGTCACTCCGTAATCCTTGAATGTCGCAAGGAGTTCACCGAGGACCGCATTGTGCTCTCCCCAAGATTTCTCCGCGATCAGCAAATCGTCCACATAGCTGGTGACATGACGTTTCAAATTATCGCTTAGTATGCCGTCCAGCCCCCGAATGAATGCGGCAGATGAAACGTTCAAACCAAATGGTAGTCGACGAAACCGGTAACATCTTCCAAATGCTAAAAAGGCTGTGTACTGTCTGCAATTTGGATGGAGCTCGATCTGCCAGAAACTCGATTTTAGATCAACTGATGAGAAGATTGATATTCCATGGAAGTTTTGTAAGAGTTCCTCTAATCGTTCCGGTCTGTCTGTTTCGGGTTCTATTATGGTATTAATTTGTCGCGAGTCCAAGACTAAACGAATACTACCATCTGCCTTCTCGACTACTCTTAACGGGTTATTATAGGCTGAAGCCGTAGGTTCTATTATTCCTTCACTCAGCATTCGCGTAATTTCAGCTGCTACTTTCTGTCGATATGCCAAGGGGATTGGATAGGGTGGCACACGAAACTGGTTGTGCGGACGTACACGAAATTCATATTGGAAGTTCTTTATTGATCCTGTCTTGGGAAGAAAGACCTCCGCATGTTCTACTAGTAATTTATGAAGTTCTTTGCGGTGTTCGCCCCTTATATTCTTTATTGCTTCCACTTTTTCTCCTATTTTCTCCTTTATTTCTCCCATTATTCCGACTTCATTCTCATCCGTGTCCTCTCCCCTATCCACAACGTCGTCCTGTTCTTCCTTTCTGTCTTTCAGACACGCATAGTTTATCCGAACACAGTTAGACGGTAGTTGAGCTGGGATCAGCTGATCGTCGAACTTAATGTGGACGGGATTCCCTTTCCTCAAAACCACTTCACCTCGTCCTAGATCAACTATCGCTTCATGTTCATTTAGGAAGTCCGTTCCTATTATCATGTCGATCGCCAGATTTGGCACGATCCAGAAGTTAGACTCTATTTTGTGTCCTTGGCAGGAGAATTCCAATCTTGTTTGTTGGGTGACCTCCGTACATTTACCCGCTAATGCCCCTTTTATTTTGGTTTTCTTAACCGATAGGACAGGCCAGTCCATCTCTTGAGAGCACCTCTTGTATGCTGCCTCAGATATTGCTGTTATGTAGCTTCCACTATCTATTATCGCATTCAGACTCTTTTCAGCTATTGCTACTGTGATAAGAGGCTGCCGATCATGTCGAGGAGTTGCTTTATGTTCCTCGAGCAGGATTTCTGATAAATCTTCGTAATGTATCATCCGTAGTTGGCCAGGTCCGAGATTACGTGCGAAATTCCGGCGGCCTGTGTTCGCACTAGTCTGGCGTCAATCCCTAGTTAGGCTCCCCCTCCTCTGACGTGCATTAGGATTTGCGGGTCTGGTTTCAATCTCCTGGTTCCACCGTTGTCCTTGGTTTCGCTCTCTCCAATTACGGTCGCTTTGCCGTTCGTTATTCCTTCTATCCCAGATTCCTTGTCTAGATTGACCCTGCTCCCTGACGTTCTGGTTTCCGTGTCTTTGGTTTCCATAACCTTGAATAGCGTAACCTTGACTTCCGTAACCCTGGTTTCCTAACTGACCAGTGCGATTATGCAATCTGCTGTCGTCTTCTGTTCCTGGCCGGTGGTATTTGTTACTTTGCCCCTTCTTCCTGTCCTTTGCGTCTTGTTTATCAAAGACTACTTCGAGTTCGCGCAATAGACTCTTGAATGCTTCTATGTCAGATCCACACTTGCCGACAAGTGTCTGTTGGTACCTAACTGGCAATTTGGAAAAGCAAAATTTAATGATTTCTCCGTTGCTATATGGACTATCTAAAAATTGATTCTTCTTGAGTAAATCATCAAGAAATTTTGTTGCGCTCCTATGCCCGGACACTTCCAGTTCAGGACAAAATATTATTTCCTCTTTAATCCTATCTTGCGTTTCCTTTGACCAGTAGGTCCGCAGGAATGCACCAACAAATTCCTGATAAGTCCAACACGTCACTGCCACACCCCGCATCTTTTCCGCGGCTTGGCCTTCGATGTGTCCACACATGAATTCTAATTTTGCCTGGGTTGGCCATGATGCCGGTAATGAATTTGTAAACTGCATCACCCAGCTCTTCGGATGCATCGACCCTCCATTTTCTTTGAACTTCTGGAATTTCAGTATCGACAGGAAGTGATTGTGATCAAAATCCTGTCTGATCCTCGCACTGGTGTTGTCACTCGTTTCCGATACTTGCACGTCTGCTGAGTGTCCTGTTCTATCTTGCTGATAACTGTGATGTGCTACCTCTGTATCACAGTGGAAGTGGCTCTCAGAATTCACTCTCCTAGGTGGGCTATAATTATTGGAGCTATTACTCGCTGTTTCTGCGTGTGCATTGTTAGTTCCGCACTCTGTCACTGGGCTAGAGCACGGCGGGCTTTTCCTCGGAGACACAATTCTGTGTATTCCATCATTGGTATCCGAACGCACAGTGCTCGTGTGCCCGTTTTGCTCTAGTTTTGCTATCCGACTCTCTACTTCTTCCATTCGTTTCGTGGTGTTTGCAACCGCGATATTACCTTGAGTTTTTAAGAATGCTAGGGATTTTGAGTGGGATTGTGTTGTACGTCGCAAGCGCCCTGCGAGTTTAGAAGTTGCTTCCGCGACTTTCATTGCCCCTATTGCTGCCGTTTTGGCTAGGCCTGCTACTTTTTGTGCAGCTATTGACATTTGTTTTGCTTCTCCACATTCTTTCTTTATTGTTAGTAATTCCCCACGAATTTCCCCTATATGCGAAATTATAGTCTGAGTGTCCTTCTTACGCTGTTTCTCATCTTCTTCTTTCATGGATCGTAGGAAGCTCAGTATTGGGTTTACGTCATCTTTTTGATCCTCTTCAAACGTGGGAGATGTAACTCTGGACACCTGGGCGCTAGAGCTCTGACGTGGCCGAGCTAGCCCCTGTCTGCTCTCGTTCGTTTGATTATAAATTTCTGCTACCGTCTCGACCTGTGTGCCTGTCTCTGTTTCATCCTCTACTTCACTATCATAATCACGGCCGCAACGCTGCTCTGAGATCGCGTCCAAATCACCTTCCTCATCAATGACCCTGGCGTCCTGCCCTGCTAAAAATGTGCCCATGTCATCTCCGAACCTATTCCCGTCAGTAAGCTGCCCCTTATCCATTATGCTATCCTCTTTTGTTTTAGCTGCGCTCGATAATAGTCGTGCCTTACTTCTCGTTATCATTCATGAAAAACAAATTTATCTAAAATGCACAATAAAATTAATCTACTCCATATATTTTTACACATAAACATAAAATTTCAACAACGCCGCTCCAACGCTGTAATTATACGCACGATTTGTTGTGGTACAGAAACCGCACACAAATTCGACAAAGTGTGAAGTGGTACGGACACCACATCAAAGAAACATATAAAACAATGAACAAACAAACAAATATATACGCTGAAAACAAAAACAGTAAACATGCGCCGCTACTTAAAAACTAAACGCGGAACTACCAGAAAAAAAACTTGCGTATTAATTAAGCAAAAAAATTCTGAGTGTCCCTACTAATATTTCTGCTTGCTTATCAGAAGATTCGCAGGAAAGATCCGAGGCTAAGGGTCGCCATTTTATGCGAGGTGCCGGGGCTAGTAGTGTATTTATCACTAAATTCTACTAGAATCCACATGTGTAAATCATGCTCTAAGCCCCCCCTATTCTAACTCCGACTTTTGCTGTTGCACAAGGATAAAACAAATACGCGAACTGACTCTAATCAACCCTGCTAGTGGAGTAGAAGAGAGTTTGGCACCTGCAATAATTTAATTTGATAAATAAGTTAAATAAACAAAGGTTTCATTAGCATAGTGAGGAATGATAGGGTTGCTCTATTGATTAACAGAAAGAAAGTTCTGTCCAAAATAACAATATGATTTATTAAGATTAAACGCAGAATAGTAAAAGAGACACAGGAAATATAAAACATCAAATTGGCTAAAATTGGAGATTCATACAAACACAGTAAAGGTGAAGTTGTCCCTAACTTAGATTGTGAGGTTTAAGACGAAGTGGTATGTGGAGCCAATTCCTTTCCACTCAAATCTCAAGAGAGACACACAGCTAACCCAATAGTAATTGCTGCTACTCGAAACTGAACAAAGTTAGAAAAGGATGAACAGGCGCGCTCTGCTGAGCTCTGATTATCACCTAGGAAAATCCCTATCTGCCGGTGCTGCGGACGTACATTACCAACAGTCTTCTTATCTCCCAGAACACGATCTGGCGTACCGCAGGCGAGGGCTGGTTGCTCCGACGTCCTCGACCGAAAGGCGACTGCCGACTACCCAGAGCACCCGTACAGGCCGAACACCGAACATTCCCGCCCCCACGACAGTGGCCGTGGTTACGTTCCAATCAGCAACTCGAAAACCGGCGGAAATTCCACTCCATTGCCGGAGCACTACCATTCCACCAATGGAGATTCTTGGCGCCAATTTCTGTGCTGATTTTGCAGAAAGTGCGAGAATTTTCCCGCCACAACTGCGTGGGTACACAAGTCATTCCCACGCCTCGCTGGTAGCCCGCCAGAAAGTGTTTTCGCAAAGTTTCTCTGAAGTAACGGAACCTCTAGCCCAGCCGCTACTTCACACCCCAGCGGGCGTGTCTCTTGACAATGTCGGCGTCTGAAAAGCATTCACTCGACTGCCTCACACACGTCGGCTTAACTCTCTCCAGTTCCACAGGGCCCGCCTGTCACCGGCCCACCCGGGTGACGAGAGACGCTGCGTGGGAAGTACGCGTGTTAAGGAAAAGCAACCCTCCACCGCATGCAACTAGAGAGGAGAATCGTAAGATAGAAATATGAGAGGGGGCTCATGCCACTTCTCAACCACACTTGCTAGGTGGTGGCTTAAATCGGCCGCGGTCCATTAGTACATGTCGGACCCGCGTGCCGCCACTGGCAGTGATCGCAGACCGAGCGCCACCACACGGCAGGTCTCGAGAGACGTACGAGCACTCGCCCCAGTTGTACTACGACGTTGCTAGCGACTACACTGACGAAGCCTTCCTCTCATTTGCCGAGAGACAGTTAGAATAGCCTTCAGCTAAGTTAATGTCTACGACCTAGCAAGGTGCCATTAGCGTTAGATAGCTTGTATCTAAAGAGTCTCACTTGTATCGCCACAATCTCCAGATGTCTCATCAAGAACGATGTATACAAAGGATGGATTAAAGTTAAGTAGTCCAGAAGCTCGGTACTTTTCTTTATAGCATTCATTACGTATCCTGTTTCAGAGCTCACTCCATCCTTCGTGAGTTAGCGCGTGCATCTTGGCCGCCTCTTTCAATTAGCGTACGTAGTGTTGGCAAGTCTGCCGACACTACACGAACCTTGCAGAACTAGCACTCCTGAAAGAAAGGATACTGCGGAGACATGGCTTAGCCAGAAGAGCTTCTGTAAAGTTTGGCGCGAGATTCGATCCGGCGATCTTCGGATTGCGAACCGGAGCGCTTACCGCTGCGCCACGACGCTGTAGAAAATTTGGTAATCGTAGAGAGTATTTCACCGCAACGGTTTCTTTTAACTGTCCATTTTCTCGACAACGGCTGAGAAGTGCATCTTGGTGCTTTGCCACGTTACACCTCTGGCCATGAGCTTTTATTATGCGCAGTATCAATCGAATCTGAATTTCACAATTGGCGGCCTCCCCTTGTTAGTGAATCGGGTTATAGTTGGAGGGTCTAGTATCTGTTTCATCTAGCCTGATTGTGAGGCGCAGGTAACAGGAAGTTTATCGTGTATCCTAAACAGTCTTCCAGCCAGATCAGAATAATCGACGAAAGGTGGATAGTACCGTCAGATACGAGTAAATTTCTATAGTGAAACTGTATTCGTATGGTTATATCTGAATAACATTCATCTTTTCTTCTGATGAATAGGAGTAGAGTATTGATGGAATAAAACTGCTGTTACTAAAATAGATATTTATTCTGCAGCTTTTTAAATTTCTTAGTCCTAAAAAGTTCCCGCCCACGACCCCCCATCCCCCACCCCCCCTCCCGTGAACCATGCACCTTGTTGCCGTTGGTGGGGAGGCTTGCGTGCCTCAGCGATACAGATAGCCGTACCGTAGGTGCAACCACAACGTAGGAGTATCTGTTGAGAGGCCAGACAAACGTGTGGTTCCTGAAGAGGGGCAGCAGCCTTTTCAGTAGTTGCAGGAGCAACAGTCTGGATGATTGACTGATCTGGCATTGTAACACTAACCAAAACGGTCTTGCTGTGCTGGTACTCCGAACGGCTGAAAGCAAGGGGAAACTACAGCCGTAATTTTTCCCGGGGGCATGCAGCTTTACCGTATGACATGGAGAGCTGCATGAAACCAGTATCAGGACTGAAGACCACAACAACAACAACAACAACAAAAGTTTCGCACTAGGCGGCTCTTAAGCGATAAATATAGTCAATTCAGATTTATATTGTAGTCTGTGACGAAGTTTCCATTGCAGAACTGCCACCCACCCTTTAAAGATTGTAAATGAATTGTTAATTATTGTGTGACGAGCACTGCATTCGCTTATATGTAGTACTATTCGATGTTAATGTTGCCAGAGCGCTGGGCAAACAGCACGCTATACTACCGAGCCGCTATACGGCTTTGACTCAGGTCTCATTTATTGACGTCGATGTCGTAAGAGTTGTAGGCAGATGGCACAGTATACTGTGGAGCCTCAGTACGACTCGGAGTTACAGGTTCGAGAGCGTCACACACAGCGTAAGAGGCGGACCGACTCGAAGCATCAGAATTTCATGGCGCTCACGCTGTTTCGAAGGCCCTCGGAATGAAGCGCTGTCAGTGGTCACGAGCGCAGTGGGCAACATGCTGCTCAACTGGCAAAGGTGATCAGAGCAGGAACACGCCACGTTTTATTATCACTCCCCATAATCTTTAGAATACTTTAATTTCCAGAACGGCAGTTCTCTCTCCCTTAAATGCGGTAGGAACTGTCCCGCACTTACCACAACTGACAGCAGACAGTCAGAATTGTTACGTACTGTAGGAAATGAATGAGCAGAAATGAGTAGTTTGCTGCCGTATCCGCCTGGTAGTAGTTTCCTCCGCACACCAGGCAGACCGTGCTGGCAGCCGCGTGAACGGTTCTCATCAATACAGAGGTATTTTGTTTATGCGGCTTGGGCTGTTTATCACGGGGTTACACGTCATCTCCACAACGTCTGGGAGCGCCAGCCTTGCCGATGGGCAGCGTGGCTGTCGCATCAGAGAGTGCTGACGGCAGGGCACTACTTTGCTACGCCAAGTCACGTGCCGCCGCAGCGCCTCACAGATATCCATACGCTCCCGACCGTTTAAGCCACCGCCGGACAGTGCCAAGTGAAATATGCACTACGCTTCAACCCGCAAACAGTTCCGTCCGGCCTCATCAACAGTTCAGTGTCAACGCTACGAGTTTGCAGTACCAGCAGTTTCCTGCCAGCGCTCCACTGCGGCAGACCCGGCCCAGTTCGTCGTGTTCATCACCGACAGTACGTCACCCGTCACACGCCCGCAGTAGTCTGCTGGCCCAGTAATGTCCCAGGCGTTACGCCGCTGCCTGTCGCCACTCTAGGGTTCGCGGTTTAGGCACGTCACACACAGTGTCATAGGAGAGACGTCTCTTACCACAGTGAACACCCTTTCATCACAATCATCATCATCATCATCATCACCGGTATTGAGATTGACACCCATGAGCAATTTGGTATTCACTGCTACATGAAGACCTCTTCTTGAGTTTTCTGTGTGTTAAAATACCCAACTACACACGACTAGTTGGTCTTGCTTGTTTCATAACGTCATCTATGCGTTAGATCGTTTTTGTCTTTTCTACTCTCTTGGAATCCAGCAAAAAACCCTTGCTTGGTGTCTCTAACACACATTCGCCTGAATGCAGTGTGCTAAATTTTTCATCTGCTGGCCCCTTGCTGACAGAGAGGCGACATGTTAAGCGACAAGCGGTCCTGCCAGTATACTCGCCGTGTACAGACTCCAGACGCAGTTTGTAACGGAAGGTCAGCCGAGAGCGACCTTTGAGAGATCCTAAAACAGAGTTCAGTGGTTTTAATGATCGCCACTGAGCATTGGATACGGAGACTGAACAAGACTGAATAGGTTAACGTTTAACCGAAACAACAGTGTAAGACATACAGGATTTGCTCAGTGGGATGTCACGTGATGGCTGCGCCTAACTAACGAACTAGTTGTAGAAAGTCAGTGTTGCGTCTGTTTTCGTAGTATTAAAGTTTACTTGAACAGCAAGAACGGAAGAAATCGGATCAGATTACTTCTGCCGCTGATCTAGTATTTATTCTGAATGCTTGGGTTTAACTGTGGTAATTCGGACCAGGAGTTCCCGAGCGCTCAACTTGCACAACATTGTCATTCCTGCTAGGTCTACTGCGGCAGTCGATCGTAACAGATTCTTAACATAAATATCTGCTATTATTGTAACTGATTCAGTACATAAACTCCTACAGGGCTCTGAAATACACCAGGTGACTGCGATTACTGTCCAGCTTCCAACGACAGTAAAGCTCCGCCGCTCCCGGTCTGAAACAACTCTAAGCAGTACTCACCACAACCAGGCAATAAAAATCCTTCCCCATTTCATGTATCAAACATTAAATAACAAAATGGAAGCATCACTGCAGTGTGATTGATGCAAAATTATCAGCACACTGTCACTCACATCTCTCAGTAGGCCTAAAATAAAAGTCCTGTCATCGAAAAAACGCATTGCACATATTCTTCAAGAACAAAATACTACAACTGCTTCATAATATTTGCCTACTAACGTTCCTGAACTAATAATAATAAATGCAAACTTGAAATATTCTGATTTATCTTGACTTGGCATAAAATAAGTAATTACGTGAGTCAGAAACGAAAAGAAGTTTTAATGAAATCCCTTTATGCCACAGAAGCAGCAAGCACGTGATGTAGACCTCGCTCATACACCCAGCGTCAATGAACTGGGAGGGGGGAGGTGGAAGAGGGGGTACAGCTACGTGGCGGCTCGTAAGCTCCACATAAGACAGACTTCCAAAAACGATTCAAGAAATGATTATCCCCCCACTTTCAGTAGTTATCGCGTCACTCAGGAAACATTTTGACTGTGTCGTTTCAGTACCATGTTTGTAGCTAACACTTTGGTAGTCCACCGCATTGACACAGTGGCCATCCGAGTAGCAGTCTGTGACAAACTGCAAAAAAACATAACTCAGAAACTACAAGGACTAAAGAAAAACGACGATCAACAGACAACGTATACGCATTTCAATGACTATATTGAACAAGCTGCGGCTGCTTCTGTTTCGAAACCAAACAATTTCAACCGAAAGCTGGACCTCAGCCGGCGCTCCGAAACGATGTAACAGACCGGTGATGTTGAGGGAATGGCTGGACTCAAGCTGTTCTGCTGTGGGGACAGAAACCCATCTGCAGTCCTTTCGATAAATATGAAACTCTAGAACTGATATTTCGGATTGGATGCCGACAGGAGATGTTCATATAAACTCTGTCACCCTCGCGAGCGTTCCTTACACTCATACAAAGAAAACTTCCAGACAGTTTCCTCGGTTCCAATGTAGTATCGTTGCTAATCTGCGACCTACAGTTCCCGGATGAAAAGTGAAAAGTCTCAGATTTCTGAAGTTATGTGGGCAAGAAGGCAGACTCCCAGGTCTACTTTCAGCTTCAAGTAGTCCTAAGTGCACCCGGATATCTTGTGGCGGTGCTCGCATAATGAGTACCATGCTCTTACACAAGAAACTGCTGACAAACCAAACGCCAACCGACTTTTTGATGGTCAGTCTGCTAAAGACCTGTTCGAGTGATCGTTGAGAGTAAAACTCCAAAATAACTAACCAGTGTGAAAGGTCTCTGTTGCATTCCTTTCATGTTAATTTCTTAAATCTGTTGTCATTTACGACATAAATTCCCCGTCTAAATTTACTGTGGCGTTTCTGACTATCTGGGAGGAGACTGAGCAGTGAAACGTGTTACTTTTACACATAAACAAGAACGATCTGTTACACTACTACACTTTAAAACACAGTTTATATGTAATTCATATATGTAATTCATGTCATACAGTCTCATACGGAACCTATATCCGCTTTCTTTTATATACTGTATATGATAAGATACTGTCATCCCCCTTCCCTTTTGTGTGAGAGGATGAATGAGCAAATGTACTTGTAGTTGCATGCTTGAGGGTAGCAGACAAGCCTGTCTGCTAGAGAACAGTAGGACCAACGTCGGAACAGGTAGCTACGCTTTCTAAAAGCAGAGAGGTTTCTATCCTTAGTATGGTCCTGTCCGTCCCTTGTCATGTTGGTATAGGAAGCTGCCTCTCTGGCCACTTCCGTTTGTATTTGTGAGCCACCCTTAGGAAGGGACCACGGCAGTCCGTCCGCAGCGAGCGTCTAAAGTGGTAAGATCTCCGGCTAAGCGCGTGTCTGCTAAGTCCGTAGGACAATGGATTTCTTAAGTTCAGCGTAACTGAAAATTTAATCACCTTTATTTCAGGTTTAGCTCTAAAACATCTAATGTTATCTTAGATTGCAACGCAGTGTATTTCGAGTGTGAAGTTCAGAATATCTTCCAGTAGTTGCTTAGTCACTACTTTGTGAGTAAAGTGGAACAACGTGTTGATCAGTAACTCTAACTAAGATCATTAATCTTAAATGTGAATGTGCGTGAGATTATAACGTCTCGTCTTGACAATATTTTTCAATATAGCAACTTTTCTTTATGTTCAACCCACGTGGGCTGTACTTTGTGAGACCAGTACCACGTGCTTATACAATTGTTTGACCCATCAGGTTAATAGTAAGACGATAGTAACCAGCTCGAGGTTTTTCGTTTGTAAATTGCTTTTCGATCTAATTTATTTTAATTATCAAAATTATTGTGGAGTTACACTCTTTGTGTAAACCAAGTTGAACACGTGAAGCATGTGGTGTAATCATAAAAGCAGCCCTTAGCTATTCTTTTCGGGAAGATTTCACAGAGATTTAGTATGAATTTAATATACCAGTGTGTGGTAATTACATGACGGACAGGATTGCGCTACGAACGTAACTTCTTTGGGTGAAAATTGAATCGGTTGGTTGTGGTTAATTTCCTCTTGCATATGTTTCAACGTTCTTCGTGTGTTATTTTATGAATGCAGTGTTGTATGCAGTCTCCCAATCTTGGCTCCATATTTGATGTGTTCCGTAAGATTACAAACTCACATTTTCACAGTCGTAAATAAGGCACCAGCTTAGTTATGACTCAAGTTTAATATGCTGAAATTTCAATGATCAATGATAAAATAAATTTCCAAATATAAACTGATTTATTTCTTTTTATTTAAATTCTCTTATATATATATATATATATATATATATATATATATATATATATATATATATATCACCGGTTGTCGTATGGCTATTAAAAGATTATAATTAATGTTAGTCTGGTTGGGAATTTGGTAAGCTAGACTGGATACCTGATGAAACAGTTGCTCAGTAATGCAAGGTTAACTTCCCCAGACAACTCACAGCTTTTAACCAGCTTTTATTGAATATCAGCACCGCTTACACCACAAATTAAAGCAACAACCTTACAAGTGTGCCAGAAGCGCACTTGAGAGGCCGTTGATATGAAAAATCTAACATAAATGATCACGCACAGGGCCAAGGGAGAAGAGCTTCCACAAAACGCAGTGTAGTTCCCGCTTGTAGATCGCATATTCGCAGTTGGACTTACAGGACTCCTCATGGACACGAGGAGAGCCTCCTCCTCCTCCATCTACGTACGTGAGGCAGACATGAAGTTTTAATTATATCCTCGAAGAAAATAATGTCACGTAACTAACGATTATTTTGTTTTCAGCAAGTCTGTAGGCTTTCGTGGCCGTTGCCATTGAAGGTAAAATCTTTTAGGCTGTTAGGCAGGGTCACATTCCTCTTCAGTTTCTTCTTACACAGAGTACGTTTCGACCGCTCTATTGGGACCTTCTTCAGGATCTTCCGCTGTCTCTTCGTATTTGAACAAAGGCCAGTGACACGTTCACTTATAAAAGACAGCTTTCCGGCGTTTGTTCTGAAGTAGTGGGGTTATAAGGTGAAATTTTCCCAGCTGTCTGGACAGGCAGCCAAACAGAGAAACGTTGCTGGAATTTCACTCTTGCCTCGCTCCTTGATGCGGGAAGCCACGAAGCTGGAACCCTACAGCCATCATCTCTACTGAAAGAAACCTTTTTCTTAGAAATCTCAACCGCTCCTCGGACTCTCCTTCTATAAATGTAAAATTCCTTGCCTAGCACACGTCTTCTGCGTTGTTCTAATCTGTATCTTAACCGTAGTTCTCCTAATGATCCGTTGCAGCACATTTCACACATTGTTTTAAACGAGTCAGCCGTTGGTGCTTGACGCTTTACTGACCTTTATTTCGCCTATGTAGTCTTCGTCAGAGCCACACGTCGCTTCAGAGAGAAAATGATGAGGTGCGCCTGAAAAAAAGTTTTATTGTGTTGTTCAGTCTTTTGTTTGCTAACAGGTGCGTGCACTCGGACTACGCACTGAGATCCCCGCACCACGGAATCCTGGCACGCCGTTACGAGACCCAAAATAAAACACCGTAGCACTAGCCCACTGAGACAATAGCTCATTCTCGGCAGTATCGGAAATGAATTATCGCACGATGTCACATTTCATCACCGGAGGGCCTCAGGTTCATTTAGCGGCGTGCTACCGTGTGCCCTGACTGCATGTATTAATTTTGCAAGTTTATTTTTCATATCTGATATCTGAAGTTTTACACAGAGACCTACACCTTATACACGGCCTTCTTAGTTTCCATCCTTTCGGTCTCAGAAATTTTCTCTCTGTTTTTCATTCCTCCTATTTAGGATAGTTCCACACCTAATCAGATGTCCCTTTAAAGAGTACCTACAGTTCTGTAGTTACATTATAGTGCAATTATTTTTTTCGATTTTCTACGTTTTTAAGGCTTATCTGAAGTTCACTCATTCGAGCGACATTCCAACACT
This sequence comes from Schistocerca nitens, assembly GCF_023898315.1. Classification (NCBI taxonomy): domain Eukaryota; kingdom Metazoa; phylum Arthropoda; class Insecta; order Orthoptera; family Acrididae; genus Schistocerca; species Schistocerca nitens. Next base: position 1,271,220,943 of record NC_064614.1, on the reverse strand, counting down.
GATGACATTCCTCAACAGTTTGGCGAGGTACTGGGGTGGAGAAGTGAGATGTTCGACTGATTTCATGTAAACCTGCATCTGAAAGGCAAGTACACTCTACCCCAGACCCCCATGAGCTGAGCTTTTTGTATGACGCATTGGACAATAAATTATTTGGGACCCGGAATGGGCTGATCGAGAGCTGAATCATAATTTATGTTGATGATAATCAGATTAATTTATATTCCATAAAAATGTATGGCTCAGGGATAGGATAAACGTCGTACCTTAGCTACTGAAATGGGTATTACTATGAGATTTATTATCTTCGGACATAGAGATAGTTCGATATACAACATAATGATTTTAGGTATCTGAGATTTAGCTGTTGGAAAAGTAAAGGGGTACCTACTGACCTACTATGTAACTACGTTTCCCTGCGTTCTATTGTGAGAAAGAAGAAATTTCAAGTCGATCAAAAACACGACTACGCTGTGGAACAGTGATCGAGTAAGATTACTGATTTATACTTCCACACATGCAAAAATCCCCGATGTGGCTCTATGTGGTGAGAGCATCACCTTGAATAAATACAGTAAGTTCCTACTTTGCTGCCAATAGTTCACCAAACTGTCAAGTCGGGTCACGGACAGACAGCTATCAGCACTGGGTGCTCTGCAAATAGGACTGCCGACCACCGTTACATGTAGCAAACTCGGATAGTTTCCCGACAAGTCACGGATTCGAAAGATAACTTACTCCGACGACGACTACAAAAGGGATCTGCGAATCTCTGTCGAGGCCTTACTTTCCGATGAAACACTCTGTCTCTGACGATCCAGAAGAGACCCCACGATCTCTCTTCCTGGCGGTCCAGGTGAGACACTCCTGAAAAACTCTTCTCACTGCACAAACTCTCGATAAGTAGTGCGCCTCGGCATCTTCACGCTTCAAAAGTTATTTCAATCGTGCCTGTGCACGGGATCATTTCTGATGTATCACGGAAAGTCACTAACGTAATTCGTAGGCTAGGAGGCAGGAGACATATCAGGGTAGCTGGGAACACTACAGAATATCAATAGACAGTGCTGTAATCGAATAATCACACACATACTTATTTTCTGAGAAGCAGTAATGTAGAGTATAGAAAGGATTTCCGGTCTCTGAATAAAATCTTCTGTCAACTCAGTAGTAAAGTATCTTTCTAACTGCGCTAGTTCTCGAAGACGTAACTAACTGTGACGTCGGCGGCCGCTGTCGCGTGGAGCTGAGCTGTCGAACTGAGGAGACGGTCCGCGCTGACGAACTGTCCCCCGAACGCTGTCGTTCGGCGTCCTCTACGCCAACGCCGGTGAGGGCGCTGGTGTGGTGTAGGGGGCAGGTGCAGTTCCTGCCACGCTGGCGCCACCCCGCAGGATTCCGGGCCTATGAGGGCCGGCGCACGAGTGCTGTCTTACGATGACACAGCAATTTCCGTACCGTGCGCCGCGCATAGCCCCTCTAAAAGCGCCACCCAAAATCCAGTTCCAAAGGACAGACTCGCCGTCAAATTTGAACGGTGCTCGATGAAGACAACACGAACCATCTCCAGTCACCTCGCGCGGGAGCACAGAGGCGTCAGAAACTGCACCCGAGCACTGTAAAGGAGCGTCTACGTGTGGTGCCTGACATATTTTGAGAATGCCATCCACGCAGCACACATGCCTGTCGCCGAGACGGCGACGAGCAGGCCCTACTCAGCAATAAAACTATTTTGCAAGGCTCCAGCCAGGCTCCGAACTTTTGCTGGGCAACTGGCCTCTACGTCCCGGCTGATACAAAGGTGTACCGCCGACCCCAGGTGTCGCCTCTGTCGGCAGCCGCCTATTGTCAGCGTCCGTCCGCCTTCTGGGAATTCCATGGCCCGATCAGAGACAATTCTGTCAAGCGAATGCCTCCTCGCAAGCGGCCACACTCACAGATTCCGTAGAAAAATGTAGAAACGAGACCGGAGCCAACCCGCAATTTAAACGGAACAAATGAAGTTAGAGCTGACAGTATGCGTTCACACGGTATTCCTTGCTCTTCATCGGCCCTGTCTCAGCCATCACATTTAGAGCGAGTGTGAGTGATAAAAATGGAAGAAAAAATGGAACAGCACAAGCCAACAAGGACTTGGCACCTTTCACTTTCTGCTACAAAACTTTTCGCTTGCAACATAAAAGTAAAAGGCACTTAATACGTTTGCATTAGGCCCGTATGGAAATGTTAAGTGCCCTTTCTCCGTACTACATCAAAACGTTTGCAATATGGTGTTTTATTTGATGTTTTCGTTTCACTAGGAATAAAAAGTGGGAATAGGTAGCTTCAAGCACAATTAATTTCGTTGTGATGAACTAGTGAAGGACTTCCACTGCATGAAACGCATATAAAGAAAAGTACCTCTCTTGACGATCTTTTCGACGCGTATTCTAGAGGTATCGCATTCTAACTGATTTGCTAAGGCACTAGATCCACGTGGTTGTGTACCATTGTAAGATAATCTGTGTGTAGGTTAAAATACTCGCCTCTCATCTGGAAGGATTACGGTCCAAATCACTGTCCAACCATCCGGATCTTTCCTTGGCTTCCTTTGAAGCGTCTCCGTATAACTCGCTTCATTGACTTTCGCGATTTGACACTCACCTTTACATTTCTGAATAGGATCGCTTACGTGTCGGTGCTCCTATAAATTCAAACTGAGAGAATAATGATCCGCTTGGTGAGACATTTGGCAGCCATAGTGATATTTCACTACTAACTTACAATATCCGAATTGTTTTTCATATCTGAATCATCTTCCACATCAGCTAGATACATATTAAAAGTTTCGTTTCATATAGAAAATGAAATCAGCTTTATCGTCCTGGTTTTTTTCCCATCCTTCTGGCTGTCTGCCTGGAAGCGTGTTTGTCGTCTGCTGGATGTCCTTGGACTTGGGTTAAGTTTCTCTGAATGTAGGGACAGCTTAGCCAATTTTTGAGTGTAGCAGTGGGAAACTCTTGTGGGTCAGACAGACACCGGCTAGCGATGGTCCGTCGCTTTTGTTAACTTGGCTCGGACAGAACCCGCATTTTGTGCGTGCGCCGGGTTCCGGTCCGGGGTAGGGACTGTGGGTGAGTAGCCAACAGCCTCACTGTGCTGGGATCGTTGAAGAGGTAATATCTAGTTTTAGCCCTTAGTGCTGCAATTTCGTGAATGAGCAAGTTTCAGCTTAACTAAATCCTTAATTCATCTCTTAGTAGGTTTCAGCTATTATAGAATAACTCGGGATACCTCGCGTGGGCAGGTATTCAGAATAATTTCTCGATTTTTGGAATTTTTACCGGTGTTTCCCTTGCGCTCTGTAACTTTGTGATTGCGGGGCATAAAGCCACGTGGATCTGTGTGTGTGACTAGATTCCTGACTAAATCTTGTAACTGATTATGAGCAGTGCGTATGATTTTAACATTAGGTAGTCATATTTGAAACAAAAAGAAGTCACTGTGTTTTGTACATATTTGAGCGAGTTTTTGTTTGTGCATTGTTGATAGTCGTTACCAAGTGTTTATTCGATTGTGCTTCAGTGTCGTATACCGACAAATGAACCAATATCTTCGCTTAAATAAATTCTCATGCTTTATGATTGAAATTCATGATCTTCCTCGTCGTGACTTTTTTAAATATTTTATCGATTTCTCTTTGTAGCGGTTAGTCACGTGGTTACTAGTGATTTTCGATGTGTCCTACCTTTTGCAAGAACTGTTCACAGGACATAGTTCCTATTCATTGTTCTCAAATGCTGTTTCGTGTAATTTTTTTATAAATTTGGCAATAATTTTCTGTTAAAATATTCTGTAAGATGGCAGAGTTTAGCACCTCACATGAGATTTATTCAAAAAATAATAAATGGCAAATACCACGCGGACAGGTATAGCCGTTAGACAGATCACTACTAATATCAACATACCAAGGTTCGTACTGGTACGTAAGATTTTGGAATTGTGCATATTAACAGTGGGAAGGTGGTTTGGACGGACACAGGAAGGAGCTGTTTTGAGCTACAGAACAAGCGAGGTAGCCGGCGTTTGGCCGGAGCGAGCCTCACGCGGCGACTGCTTTGGCGGCAGAGTGGGGGGGGGGGGGGGGGGGGGGGGGAGAGAGAGAGAGAGAGAGAGAGAGAGAGAGAGAGAGAGAGAAAGAGATCCGTCTTCCTGACTGGACTCCCGATTTTAAACGATCGTGTTATCCATGTATGCGTTTCGGACCGTTTTACCAACAATGTTCAATACCAACACTCCATGGTAGGTTGCCATTTTTCCTGTTAAATATACGTCTGATCGTGTGATTCCCTATTAAAGATTTAATCATGAAATATATGTATAGCATAAGCTATTCCTGATGTTCATTAATTCTCCCGCTATTTACCCAAGTCCCTATCAAGGCTCTTCCAGGCCAGCTTATCTCACGTTTGTATGACTTTTTAATATACTTAAGAGAATCCTGCAAGCTGATTCTCTTACAGAATTAATGAAGAATTATCAAAAAATGGTTCAAATGGCTCTGAGCACTATGGGACTCAACATCTTAGGTCATAAGTCCCCTAGAACTTAGAACTACTTAAACCTAACTAACCTAAGGACATCACACACACCCATGCCCGAGGCAGGATTCGAACCTGCGACCGTAGCAGTCCCGCGGTTCCGGACTGCAGCGCCAGAACCGCTAGACCACCGCGGCCGGCAAGAATTATCAAAGTAATCAAAATTTCATTAATTTTCCCTGAATTGAGGCCTGTTCATTAATTACTTTTTCTTTCCAAGCCAATATAAAAGGTAACTGTCAGGTCAATTCACGTGGCGACCAGAAATATCTCGTAACAAACACTAATTAAAAAAAAAAAAACAGAAAAATTTTCCATGACCTCGTACCCTTTCCCGGCGTAATAAGTCTTGAAAGTCTCTTCGGGTTTGCTGCCGGATACTAAAATCAACTCAGTTCAATATTTCGGCGATCCATGTGTTCGCCATCTTCAGGAGAATAATTTTCCGTCAGCCAACCTAACTGTATAATTAAACAAGTACGTTACATCTTACATCATTCTGTAGTGATGCTGAGATGACTTCTTAAATCTCAGACCATTTCTGCCTTTACTTTTTTCCAGGTCGAATTTGTTCTCAATCTCTAATGCCTTCTAAGTGACGTTAAACGTAATTCTCATTTCATGTTTTTCCCAACAAATCGGCAGGTACATGGCCAGAGATTCGTCCTTGCTCTGCTGTCAATATGCCGCGTCGCGTCGTAGAGCGGTTGTCGGTGATTTCTAAACGGTGTCTGCGTTCAATCAGCCACAAGGCAAGCTCCAGAGCGACAGAACGCCGCGTGGCTGGCTGTGACGTCAGACGGAGGGCCCTACCATTGGCCACGAGGCTGACCAATGGCAGCAGGCGGTGGTCTCCCAGCTGCCCACGGCATAGACGGCAGGGAACGGACGGCCTGTGTTGGAATTTTATAACGCAATTACGCCATCCACCTCTACAACCTCTGCTCTGAAACGTTCTTTTCCCATATACAGCTGCCATTCCGGTAAATCTAACGAGCTCTAAAGTGGGAATAAGTAAAATCGCACACTCTAAAGAAAGAGATAGGTTAATAAGACTCATACTGACACATCGAGGAATAGTTTATTTAGTAATGGAGGCAAGTACGGGGTTGAGCAATGGCAGAGAGACCAAGGCTTGGCTGTAGTGAACAGGTAGAAAGTAGTGTAGCTAGTAATACAACAGTAACGTAGAGGTGACGAGGCTATGCAACACTGCAGCGTCGAATCGAAATATGCTTGAAATATGGAATAGCAGTCGGAACAGAAGCGTTTGGCTGACAAATGACAATGCAGGTGGCCCCTGCCCTCCCCTCTCCTCTTCTTAATTACAAGTTGTTCCTTTTGTTTCATTACAAATTGCTCATGACATCTGAACTAAATTCTATATCCTGACGTACTTTAACAGCTTGTAAACATTCTGTGGTGTCACCGCCAGACACCACACTTGCTAGGTGGTAGCCTTTAAATCGGCCGCGGTCCGTTAGTATACGTCGGACCCGCGTGTCGCCACTGTCAGTGATTGCAGACCGAGCGCCACCATACGGCAGGTCTAGAGAGACGTTCTAGCACTCGCCCCAGTTGTACAGCAGACTTTGCTAGCGATGCTACACTGACAAAATACGCTCTCATTTACCGAGACGATAGTTAGCATAGCCTTCAGCTACGTCATTTGCTACGACCTAGCAAGGCGCCATTACCAGTTTATATTGAGATGGAAATGATGTATACCAAAGAGCGATGTTCTCCAATTGTGCATTAAAGTTAAGTATTCTACGAGTTACCTCCTGTTTTGCTAGTCTTATTTCTCTGACCTGTTCCAGACCTCACGCCAGTCTGCGTGTAATTAAACGCGTGCATTTCGGCCTCCTCTAGCAACACGGTGTTGGCTCTTCTGCCAACACAGCACATTCAAACTTATCTAAACGGATTTCTTGCTGTTAACACGTGACGATACAACATTTTTGGAGGTTTTGAAGTGATAAGCGGTAAGAGGGGAAAACTTTCTCGAAATGACGACGCGATACAACGAAATGTATGTGTACTCTTCTACTGCACCTCTAGCACATTCTAGGAAACCGGTGAGAAGTTAAGCTCAACACTCGGGACACAGAGGTTCTGCGCCTTTTATCAAACTATCTCATCAGTTTCAGAAATGCATGAAAATTCTGACCGTATTCCGTGAAGCCCTCCTCTCCAAAGATATATTTTCTGCTCCTCGTATTTGTAGGTATTCGCCGAGTGCTAAGTGGACCGCTCAGTCAGCTGTTACATCGTCATGTCAGTACTCGTACGCTCAAACAGAGATTATGATCAGTATCACTTTTCATTGCAATAAACTTCAAAATAAATGTTGAAAACTCGGAACAACTTCAGCGATTGCGAAACATCAACTACCTGTCAACATTTCCTGGTCTACTTGGCATGAATGATGACGCTCCTTGTTTTAGCGAATAACTTTCAACATGTGCGATGAACTGAAGACGAAATAAACATCACAGCACTGATTTCATATCAAATGGGTCAAATGGCTCTGAGCACTATGGGACTTAACATCTGTGGTCGTCAGTCCCCTAGAACTTAGAACTACTTAAACCTAACTAACCTAAGGACATCACACACATCCATGCCCGAGGCAGGATTCGAACCTGCTACCGTAGCAGTCGCGCCGTTCCGGACTGAGCGCCTAAAACCGCTCAGCCACCGCGGCCGGCGATTTCATATCACTTCTCATCTATACCATATAGTCGTAGCTGTGGTTTTTAGCCGGTTTCCCGCAACCCACTACGTGAATACCGGGCTGGACGCAACTTCTCGCTCAGTTACAGGATTCGCAAACTTCTCGGAATCTTCCGCTCACTTTCACGTGAATAACTTCACACACAGACAGTTGGGGTATACGTACCACGTCGTAGTGGTTAGCCTGGGGGGGGGGAGAGGCTGGCTGACAGGTTGGCCTCATGATTACCATCCGGCCACCATTTAAACTAACCGTGCCACATCCCTTTATAACCATATCCACCCTGCAGAAATGTGGTCGAAAGGCGCAAGCAAAACACGGAGAACGACAGTCCAATGGAACAGTATCCAGTTTCATTTTATCTTAATACGTTTTTCTTTGTACCTGCTACAGACAGTAGACGTCTGTAAGGAAAAAAATTTAATGCCACTGAAGTAAACAATAATTAGACTATTGCAGTAGGTTACAACGCAGCTATATCCATGAATAGGCACATACACATTACGATAATTTTTAGTAGATTAACTGTACGCAGCCCTTGGTTTAGAGTTTCTAGATCAGGGGGATCAGGATTTGATCCCCGGCCGAGCAGGAGGTTCTGTCCGGTCGAGGACTGAGTCTCTGTGGTGTCCTCATCATCCCTTTATCGTCATCGGTGCGCAAGTCGCCGCTGTGGCGTCAAATAGAAAAAATCTCTAATCTGGCTAGCGAACAACATCAGATTGGGTTTCTCGACCTATAAGGCCATACAGTCATTCCAGTTTCGCTACACAAACTGTAGTTTTGCAGCATAATAGCATTTGTAAGTAGCTTTCCGAATAGATAGGCTCATATTATTTTCAACTAAGTTTTCAACGTTTGCTATCAATGTAAGTTGTAGGCCGTATCAAGATCAAGTGTTTCGACCGTCATATGGAAATGCGTTTCTGACGACAATCTGAAGCAAAAATATCGATTCATGCATCTAAAGTCATTCTCTTTTGCTCCGCATTTCTGATGAATATATTTTTACGTGTAATTTTACGGCAAAAATCGTGTCAAAGATCGTACTTCATGTAGGCTAACTGCTTTCAAACGTTTGGTCATTATGTGCACGTAGTAAGTCACATAATAAGATCATACAGTCATTTTGGAGAAAAGACGTATGTGACACTATGATCGTGCTGTAGCGCTAAGTATGTAGCTGAAACCTTCAAAAGTCGCAGTACGTCACATGTACACTGTGCAGTATACGGTTACACAGGCCTCCACTGACGAACGAAATCGTTACAGCCGTCTGTCTAATAACGTGTCAGGTACGCTTCCAACTTCTAGTTTGTTGTCAGAGACACGAAAAGTGAAGGAGAAAAATATACTGGAAGCTTCTCCTGAGAGAGGGAGATTTTCATTGAACCTATTTTGCTTTTTTCATTTTTTGATGAAAATAATTGTAAATTGGTCAAACTTCAACTTGGCTGATAGCGAATACATTAGTATTTCTAAGATAACTTTTTCTCATTTCAGCATTTCCTCGCACAAAGTTCTGGCGAGGCGACCCTTTCCACTAAAAATAAATATCGTCAGAGGATTCTACCTCAGTGAATTGCAGTCTAATCTAGCAACAGTCACGAATGACGGAATTATGAGAACCATATTCCTTTCTTTTAATCTGGAACATTAGCTGTGTCCTTTTTGATTACATGAATTAAATTAAGCGTTGCGTTGTGGATAATGAATCATCACCCACAATGGCACTTAGCATTTAACTGCAGTACGATTGTATTGGTTTCTGTCTGAGCTCATAATCGCTCTTTCGGTCGTTTGTGTGTTTAGTTTGCGGGTGTGGCAGGCAGCTTGGACAACCCAACTCGCTAGTCACACACACACAATTTATTACTGTCTAAATTCTTTGTGAACGGAGTACCAGCTCTATGATCGTCCATTCGGATGTCCTGAAAGGTAGGTTGCTGTGGGGAAATAGCTCAACAAGCAGTCCAGTTTGACTGTCAGAATGGAAAAGTCAGAGTTTATAGTTTACTCCTTGTCGACTGTGCGAACTTTGAAAGTCGACCTTCTCTATCGAGATCAACAAGCCAAGAAACCGATACAGCAGTTGTAAACGGTCCGTCACCCAACAGAGGTGGATAAAATGCATAATCCGGAGGAGTCTCTTGCCCTTGTCTCCTCCAGGCTCTCTGTGAACTATTTCCTCGTTAATGAATACTGCTTTTACTATCAAACTAAGGTGTTTGCGATGACTTCAGAGTTCATCATGCGGAACTCACCCTTCATCCTTCCTCCATCGTCGTTTCTGTCTACTGATGATTAATTTACTTTTCTGCTTGTAGCCTCGTACCCAGAGACCGGCAGCAGAGGCCGTCGGCTGCTGCCGTGCTACGCCCCGGCTGGCCTCCAGCCCTCCCACGCCGCGACGCCCCCTGTTGGACGCACGGCAGCGGCCGCCACCCTCGCACCTCACCCTGGAGTGGACCGCCGTCGCTTCCACAGCAGAGGTCACTGACTCAGGTGCGCCTTCACAACACGTAATGTTCGGCACTGCAAATATGCCACCTCATTTATTATGGCATACCCGACCCTTTCCCCCATCCAAAAGGATTTTCAAGTGGGCGGCCTCATTCTGCCACTACCCATTTGGAAATCATCCTATCAACGTGATCAGAATACTTGCGAGAAATTGCTTCTACTCCTTTCTAATTTGCATAACTCGTGTCATTTTGATCACGTATCACGAGGTATTTTTCCATGAAGGCCTCTTTTACAGTATGAGTTCACTTCTTTCTCTTCACTTTTAGTTATTTTCATGCTTGTTCTTTCATTGTAGTTAATAGCTTTACCATACCTCCTTCTGATCTGTACTGCCGTTACATCCTCTGCTGTCTTGCCTTAAAAATTTGTTTTCCTTTCCTTTTTTATGTCTTTTGACTTTTATGAAGGACTTCTAAAGGCTTCAGCTACTAGTACAGCGGCAGTGTCTCGGCTGTCGCCTTTGCTACGGCCACCGAGATGGCTTCGCCATCTCTCTCCTAAGGGAAGAGAAATGCCTGTTAGGCTGGTGCTTCAAGTTCCGGAACATCAATCACACAACACTGCCCTGAGGATTGCCGTCCAGCTAGGCGGCTGCAGCCGAAGCTACTCGTCTTCGGCGCGCCGTCCGCTGCAGTAAATAGTGTGTCGCGATCACCGAACACTGCTGGCACTATTTCGCGCCCACGAAGCCACGTGACGCCACCCACTTCCTGCTATCCGTACACTGGGCGGCCTTTATAGATTCGCCCCTGCGGCTCTCCGTCAGTCCAACGTCAGGCCTGACGCCAAGTCTGAGTAAACGACTGGACCACAACGCAGCACTGTTGGACAAAGACAACAACAGCGCACCACCGATTTGTGACGGACACAGATTCTGACCTTGCGAAGTACCTTTTTCATTGTTGAGATCTCAGTTTCCTCATTGGTTTGACGCGGCCTGCCAAGAATTCCTCACCTGTGCCAACCTTTTCATCTCAGCGTGGCAGTTACAGCAGGCATATACGTCCCCAATTATTTGTTGGATATTTTCCAACTTACCTTAACAGTCCATCTAATTTTCAACATTCTTCTGTAACAGCACATTTCAAACGCTTCGATTCTTTTCTTTTCTGGTTTCCCCATCGTCCATGTTTCACTACCATACAATGGTTCAAATTGGCTCAAATGACTCTCAGTACTATGGGACTTAACTTCTGAGGTCATCAGTCCCCTAGAACTTAGTACTACCTAAACCTAGCTAACCTAAGGACATCCATGCCCGAGGCAGGATTCGAACCTGCTACCGTAGCAATCGCGCGGTTCCAGACTGTAGCGCCTAGAACCTCTCGGCCACCCCGGCCGGCATCATACAATGCTGTACTCTAAACGCACATTCTGAAAAACGTCTTCCTCATATTAAGGTCTATGGTTGATACTAATAGACTTCTCTAGTCCAGCAAGCGTTTTTTACCTGTTCCAGTCAGCTTTTTATATCCTCCTTGCTACGTCCGTCATGGGTTATTTGGCTGCTTTTGTAGCAAAATTTCTTAACTTCGACTATTTCGTGGTCACCAATGTTGATAAGTTCCCGCTGTTGCCATTTCTGCTACATCTTGTTACTTTCATCTATCTTCGTTTTTTCTCAATCCTTATTCTGTGCTCATTAGATTGTTCATTCCACTCAACAGATCCTGTAACTCCACTTTCACACCGAGCGAGGTGGCGCAGTGGTTAGCACACTGGACTCGCATTCGGGAGGACGACGGTTCAATCCCGTCTCCAGCCATCCTGATTTAGGTTTTCCGTGATTTCCCTAAATCGCTTCAGGCAAATGCCGGGATGGTTCCTTTGAAAGGGCACGGCCGATTTCCTCCCCAATCCTTCCCTAACCCGAGCATGAGCTCCGTCTCTAATGACCTCGTTGTCGACGGGACGTTAAATAGTAACCACCACCACCACCATCCACTTTCACGGAGGATAGCAATCTAATCAGGAAATCTTATAATTGTCTTTCCTTCTTTTATTTTCATCATAGCATCTTCCAAGTATTGCTTGAACAGTAGGGGCGAAAGGCTGCTTCCTGTCTTACACTCTTTTTAATCTGAGCACTTTGATCTTGGTCTTCCACTCCTATTGTTCCCTCTTGCTTCTTAACATACTGTATATCACGCGTCTTTTACTATAGCGTACTCTTATTTTCCCCCTGATTTCGAGCATCTTGTGCCATTTTAAATTGTCGATCCCTTTTTCCAGGTCAACAAATACTGTGAACATTCCTTGATTTTTCTTCAGCCTTGCTTCCTTTGTCAACCACAATGTTATAACTACCTCACTGGTGTCCATACCTTTCCTAAACACAAACTGATCCTCATATAACCTCAATTTTCCATTCTTCTGTATATTATTCTTCTCAGCGACTTGTATGTATGATCTGTTAAACTGATTGTGCTATAATTCTCGACCTTATCGCCCCGTTTAATCCTCGGAATTGGGCGAATGATTTTTCCAAATCTCTGATGGTATGTCGCCAGTGTTAAACACCCTACCGCCCGACACGACATCGTGAATAGTCGTTTTGTTGCCACTTCCCGTATGAGATTAGTGTTCAACGTCCCGTCGACTACGAGGTCGGATTAGGGAAGAATTGGGAAGGAAAGCGGCCGTGCCCTCTCGAAGGAACCATCTCGGGATTCACCTTAATTGATTTAGGGAAATCACGGAAAACCTAAATCAGGATGGCTGGATGCGGGTTTGAACCGTCATCCTCCGGCATGCGAGTCCAGCGTGCTAACCACTGCGCTGCCCCGCTCGATCACTTCCTCCCATGACATCAGATATTCCTACCCCTCCTGCATTATTTGATTTAAAGTCCTTCAAAACTTGATCGTCGTACTAGATTCCAATCTCGTCCTCGTCAACTCCTGGTTGCTCTTCCAACACAGCATCAGACAAGTCCTGCCCCTCATAGAACACTTCAGTGTACTATTTAACCCTACCCCCCCCCCCTCTCCTTTGCGTTTAACAGTGGAATTCCTTTTATACTCTTAATGTTACGACTGTTGCTTTTCGTTTCACCGAAGGTTGTTTTGAATTCTCCGTATGCTCAGTCAGTCCTTCCGATAATCATTTGTTTCTCGATTGCTTTACGTTTTACATGCCGCATTTTACCTTGACTTCCTTACAATTCCTGTTGATTTCATTCATAACTGAGTTATATTCCTTATTTATAAATGTCCCTGAACAGTTTTGTGCCTCCTTTTTCCTTCGATCAACTGATGCATTTGTCCTGTTTTCCGTGCTTTCTTCGCAGTTATCTTGCTAGTACTTATGTTTCTATTTCCAATATCTGCGACCGCCCTTTTTACACTCATTCCTCTTCAACTTAACTGCTGAGCTATTTGTCAGCGCAGTATCTATAGCCTCAGAGAACTGGATGTACCGCACAGAGATCTGGTGAGCGCTTAACTGCCAGGACACTATCACCCTACACACATTTTAGCCCAGTTCTTCCCAATGCGAATGCAATATCAGTCACTACATCACCGTTCTCAGAAGGCATCAAGGCAGATTTCTCGACTTTTCGGTATTGGCGACATAATTTTCATCGCCCCCACTCTTCGTACTTGCTCGTACAGTAACGCTAGATATATAATAACGTATCTTGACGCTAGAGCTACAAAGTTACAAACTTAACAAACCAACAAGAATAAGAAAATTTATAGCTATTTCGCAACACCGATTGCTGCGCTGAAGGAAAAGAAGAAAAGAAACTGAACCGACGGCCATCTGCTGCTCTCTGTTGCAAAACAGCACGGAAAGTTGATGAAATGCTTCGGGTCCCGAAAGCCTCTCAACTGCCGAAGAAGAAATCTTCATATTCACGGAAGGTGATAAAGTGAAAAATCGCTCTTCGCATTTTGCCCAGGATTGTATGATGAGCTTTTCACACTAAAACCAACAGATTTTCGTGTAGTATAACGATTGTGAATATCCTACCTTGGGAAACAGGGTTTTCTGCGCTGCTGCTGTGAAGGCTAAATATAGAAATCAGCTACACATAAAAAAGAATGCAGAGCGTCAGTCTGGAACGTTAATTATTAAATGCATACTGCAGTGAAGACAGAGAGAGGTTTGATGGGCACTAAACTGCCAGAGCACTCTCACGGCACAGAAACTTGAGCGCAGTTTTTTGTATCAATGTAAATCTGAATTTTCTTTTATTATATGGATATGTATTTTTCTTTGATTTCCTTTCTGCAAGTTAATCAGTTTCTTAGTTTATAATTGTTTCTCTTCAGGCTCTCTCTCGTCATTTAGTGTGATGACGTCCTCCCAGCGGGATGCCATCTGCCGGCTCAGAATCGCCGTATTAAGATCACGGGTGCCGCTGACGCCACAGTGTCTGGCCAGGACAGTGGTCGTCAAACAGTGGCCCACGGGACGCACGTGGCCAGAATTGAGGTATTCGTGTGGACCGCGCTCTTCTGCCGTATTTTATAATACATCGATAATAATTGTAATAATTAATAATTTTATAATGTGCATCTAGCAACTGACAGCTGAATCCATAAACGCCAATTAGCGTGACGAGCTTCTTAATAGTGTAGTTTTTATGCTCGCTAACAAAGAAAAATACTTACAGAAACAGTAATATTTAAAGTGGTGCATAATTTTGTCATTGGTGAATTTGGCCGTGAGCTAAGTGACGTTGGTCTGCGCCTCACCGGCATGCGCTACTCGTACCGGTCAGCTGTTACGGAACAAGTTCCTAATGTGAGTAGCATGGACTCGTGAATGTGCATTACAGAGACGGCCATCTTCAAATGTGGTGCATATTTGTACCAAGATATATGAAATTAAATTACGGTTGATGTAATACAACACAATGAGTAGAAGAAAAATTCCCTGCAAAATTCTTATAAAACATTTCTGATCGCGCCACATATTGCATAATGCATTTAAATATAAGCGCAACTACTGTTTAATTAATCGATCCGCTCAAAGAGACAACTACATATCGTCAGGCAACTACTGCACAAAAACTCGGATCACTGAAGGAGGTACCAGTCGGAGGAGGAGGAGGAGGAGGAGCAGGAGGGAGGGGAGGGGAAGGAGGTCAGTGTTTAACGTCGCGTCGACAACGAGGTCATTCGAGACTGAGTACAAGCTCGGATTAGGAAAGGATGAAGAAGGAAAGCGAGAATACCCTACTGTAGGATCCATCCCGGCATTTGCCTTCAGAGATTTACAGAAATCACGCTAAACTTAAATCACGATGGCTGGAGGTGGGTTTGAACCGCCGTCCTCCCGAATGCGAGTCCAGTGTGGCAACCACTGCCCTATCGCGCTCGGTGTGTCTGCAACAGAGAACAGGTGGCACAGAGCGTTCTGAATGGTGCCAACTTTTAGCGATCAGTACTAGGGAGGTGGCAGCCAACTTGTTGGGCCCTTTCTGTAGTTAGTCTATTGGGGCTCATAACGTACTAATTTATGTTGATTACCATTTAAAAATAAGATCAGATACATTCGTGGCGTGAGTGTCCGCCCCGCAGTGTCAGTATTGGCTCCCGAACAAAAACGTTTGACGAGCACGGGGCTAATATTAACAACGTGTATCGTTTCCAGTTCAGTTATGACGGAATTTCGACCAGGCTACGTGATGTGGCTGACAATCTGAATGAAGTAAGCGTTTTGTGGCCATGTTAATACAAACCGCCACATCTGCTTTTTACCTCCTCATGTCGAACAGGACACGGTCTATCTGCACGCTCTTCCTGTGCTGTCACTGGAAATTCTAGACAAAAATTCGTGCGAAATCCGAAAGCGAATGGACATACGAGGGTTGCCCAGAACGTTACACCGTTTTATTTTTTCTTCGACAATTCTTTATTGAACATAATGAGAGCTACACACACGAGAGAATGGTGTTTCATCTGCACACTACCTATCCACGTAATCTCCATCCCGTTCTACGGCCTTCCTGTCGGTACCAATGCCTGTCCTGGTGGCGCAGTCAGTGCTTCACTGCGTGACCGACCTCCTCCTCATCGTCCTAAAAATGTCTCCCACGAATGGCAACATTTATTCGCCCGAACAGGTGGAAGTCCGATGGGGCTCAGTCAGGTGTGACACCAGAGGATGGTCCCCCCGACCCGCCCTCTCGTCACCTCCCTCTCCGAGCCCAGTGGCTAACTGCACTTCTGTCGACATCAGATGCTCCATATCCTTTGCACAAGCGTTTGTGAATCTTCCCCACAGTTTCTTTCTCTGCAGTGGGAAATTCAATGACGGCACGTTGCTTGTAACGTACATAACTTACAGACGCCATTTTGAAACTGCTCTGTACCAACGCTATATGTCGGCGTTCACTCAGAAGACTTCAAATAATACATACGTAACGTTTCGCGTTCGTAGCATTATTTTCGGCTGATAAAAAGAGATGCGGTGCATTAGTTTCTGGGCAACCCTCGTATATTAAATACATACATAGGCTAATGTGGCACGGAACTGAGGAACAGAAGTATGCCTGTTACTTGAAATAGCAGAACTTGCAACATCCATACCCTAAAAATGTTTTAGGAAAAATATGCCGAATTACGGGATAGCAGTTGGCAACTTGTGACGCTGAAGGATAACATGAGATGGCGAATCAAGTCAGAGAATGGCGGTCGACAAACGTTATCTTTAGATAGGCAATATGAACGCGGTAGCATAATGAAATATAATTCTGTCGGGCATGATACAGAGTGGAATTAGTAGTCAAATTTTTCTTGTGCTATTACGTCCCAACAATACCATATCGAATATCGAATCGTATTTTAAAAGAACCATCACGTGACAGTCATGATTACAAACACAATTTCTGCTCGTTTCACGCAACGTCGGTAATCACTACACACTCCTAAAAAATAAACAATATGCCATACACTACTTACAAGTTAGTAACGTCTAATTGAAGTCGCGGTTATTGCATTTTTGACGAAATAATCCCCCAACGAATTCCATCTAATTTACATATTCTCCGCGAGGGGTACTATAACAGGCCTTGTTTATCGTTTCCAATTTTCTTCAGTTTGGACTAATACTGAAGTTTATGCAGAATACTGTGTATGATCACCGATTTGGCGGGTCATATGTGTTCCTCCTCTTGTGACCCATTCTTGGAACTCAGATTCGGCGTCTTGGCTTTTCTGTGGTGTAGTGTCACCATAAGACACACCCGTGTTAGAGACAGTGGTGATTACTAATTCATTCGATTTTCCGTCTCGTCGCACGATGTCAGTCGCTCAGTTGACTTTTTCGAAGTGTTGCGTACTTTATTAAAGATGGTACCGACAGCGTGACTAATACAGTTGGTAACCCACTTCCGCCCTGTTGTCAAGCAATATCAATAACAACCACTTTCTCGACGTCTTGACGTGCAATTGTCGATAGCAGCTCGACGGAGTTTTGTTAGCGTCCTCTTTTGGGGAAGAAGTATTGCAAAGTTGACCCCAGTTTGGGATCTCCAATTCCACAGCTACAAAATATATGATTGTAACTAATTCTACTGATTGGTTGGCGATTATTAAATCCACGCCTGTCGGCTACAAAAGAATCCTGACGCTTGATTAATGTACAAATCTAAATAAAAGTTGAATTTTCGTTGGTATTTTGTAATCACGCGCTGCGCACAAACAAATGAAACACCCATTAAACATGTCAGTCCTCCGTGCCTTGATTGAATTTCTCCAAACCCAGCCTGTTAATCTAGGGAACTACCGAACGTACTGCATTTTCTACAAACCAACGACTGCATCACCTGAACGCTTGCGGACAAAAACACAGTGTGTCCTAAGTTGCCCTGTGAACATCCGTCTGTCTCTTACACAGGACAAACACGAAACGAAATTCAAATTGTTTTAAAGAACGTACGGATGAATTTCAGTTATTTCAATAAATTACCTGTATCGACACACACACAGGATACCATACATAAAGGCCTGGGCGTTTCTCAGACCCATCGCCTTCGTAACACTTTTGATATCATTCTTCCATCTTTTCCGCGACCTATCTCGGCTATTTCTACGGATCCTGAAAATGATATCCGCACGAGTCTTTCCTACTCCATCCTAGATAGACGTCCATTCCACATCAGTCCTCTTTTCTTCACCCTGCGAAAGTCAGCTTTTGAGCATAGGTGTACCAGTTCCTGGTTTTTCAATACCGTCCGTTCCTGTGACCGAGTGTCCCTTTTGGGGCCAAATATGTTTCTTAATACTTTTCTTTAGAAGACTAGCACTTCTTGTTCACCTGTTTTCCTTAACGTAGGCTAAATGTTCCGTATCCATATAGAGCTACAGGGAGGATTACTCTCTGGTACAGTCGGATTTTCGAAACTTTTCCCTTAAGCCAAAATATGCCCTGTTTGTCGCCGCGATCCTTGCCTTAATCTTAGTTTCCGTTTTGTTCTGCACGCTATAAATGCTTCGCAAATGTTTAAATATGTCTACTCTTTCAAAAGTAATTTCGTCAACTGGCAATAGAGCACCACCATTGGCTGCCTTGCACACGACCATGTACTCAGATTTGTCCTCATTAATTTGTAGCCCTGATTTACTTGCAACATTTTTGTAAGAAGTTGTCAGTAATGGCAAGTCTTTTTTGCTACTACTTATTAGAACAACATCGCCCACATGTGCAAATCGATATATTGTGTTATTACCCAGTTTTATTCCAGCTTGGTTTAATGTTTGTTCTCTGTGAACCTTGCCTAAAGTTAAATTAAAAAGTACTGGAGGTAAAGCGTCTCCTAGTCCAAAACCAGTTCTGACTTCAACATGGTCTGACATTCCCGTAGCGATCTTTACTCTGCAAAAGGTTTCCGCTAAACATGTGTACTACACATACAGGGTGTTTCAAAAATGACCGGTATATTTGAAAGGGCAATAAAAACTAAACGAGCAGCGATAGAAATATACCGTTTGTTGCAATATGCTTGGGACAACAGTACATTTTCAGGCAGACAAACTTTCGAAATTACAGTAGTTACAATTTTCAACAACAGATGGCGCTGCGGTCTGGGAAACTCTATAGTACGATATCTTCCACATATCCACCATGCGTAGCAATAATATGGCGTAGTCTCTGAATGAAATTACCCGAAACCTTTGACAACGTGTCTGGCGGAATGGCTTCACATGCAGATGAGATGTACTGCTTCAGCTGTTCAATTGTTTCTGGATTCTGGCGGTACACCTGGTCTTTCAAGCGTCCCCACAGAAAGAAGTCACAGGGGTTCATGTCTGGCGAATAGGGAGGCCAATCCACGCCGCCTCCTGTATGTTTCGGATAGCCCAAAGCAATCACACGATCATCGAAATATTCATTCAGGAAATTAAAGACGTCGGCCGTGCGATGTCGCCGGGCACCATCTTGCATAAACCACGAGGTGTTCGCAGTGTCGTCTAAGGCAGTTTGTACCGCCACAAATTCACGAAGAATGTCCAGTGTCCAGATAGCGTGATGCAGTAATCGTTTCGGATCTGAAAAATGGGCCAATGATTCCTTTGGAAGAAATGGCGGCCCAGACCAGTACTTTTTGAGGATGCAGGGACGATGGGACTGCAACATGGGGCTTTTCGGTTCCCCATATGCGCCAGTTCTGTTTATTGACGAAGCCGTCCAGGTAAAAATAAGCTTCGTCAGTAAACCAAATGCTGCCCACATGCATATCGCCGTCATCAATCCTGTGCACTATATCGTTAGCGAATGTCTCTCGTGCAGCAATGGTAGCGGCGCTGAGGGGTTGCCGCGTTTGAATTTTGTATGGATAGAGGTTTGTAAACTCTGGCGCATGAGACGATACGTGGACGTTGGCGTCATTTGGATCGCAGCTGCAACACGGCGAACGGAAACCCGAGGCCGCTGTTGGATCACCTGCTGCACTAGCTGCGCGTTGCCCTCTGTGGTTGCCGTACGCGGTCGCCCTACCTTTCCAGCACGTTCATCCGTCACGTTCCCAGTCCGTTGAAATTTTTCAAACAGATCCTTTATTGTATCGCTTTTCGGTCCTTTGGTTACATTAAACCTCCGTTGAAAACTTCGTCTTGTTGCAACAACACTGTGTTCTAGGCGGTGGAATTCCAACACCAGAAAAATCCTCTGTTCTAAGGAATAAACCATGTTGTCTACAGCACACTTGCACGTTGTGAACAGCACACGCTTACAGCAGAAAGACGACGTACAGAATGGCGCACCCACAGACTGCGTTGTCTTCTATATCTTTCACATCACTTGCAGCGCCATCTGTTGTTGAAAATTGTAACTACTGTAATTTCGAAAGTTTGTCCGCCTGAAAATGTACTGTTGTCCCAAGCATATTGCAACAAACGGTGTATTTCTATCGTTGCTCGTTTAGTTTTTATTGCCGTTTCAAATATACCGGTCATTTTTGAAACACCCTGTATCAACATTAGTGGAAGCTGAAAATCTTTCAAGACAGAGGTTATTGTGCTTCTACGTATCATGTCACAAAAACCATGTGAATATCAATGTTCCCAGTCTTTCTCGGTTACCTGCCTGAACGCAAAAATCTGGTCTATAATTGATCTGTTCCTTCTGAAACCACGCTGGTACTACCGCATAATTTCTTTTGCAATTGGCTTGATTGTGTTCAGTAGATACTGAGATAGAATTTTGTAGCTTACATTAAGGAGTGCAGTCCCTCAATAATTATAGCATACCAGGAGTCGTTCGTTTTTAGTAAATGGCAGATTATGGTCAGTTTAGACTCGTCAGACAAGTCCCCATATTCCCAAACATTTTCTCGCAGTTACCAAACTGTCAGTACAGTTCCCCATCATTTATTAGCTCTCCTGCAATTTCATCTTTACCGAGAGCCTTATTGCTCTTTGGTCTTTTTTTTTTATCTGTCGTATATCTTCTTGGTTGAGGGTCTCTGATTCACTGTCATGTGATCATTACAGTTAAGCAATACTGCACAGTACAGCTGGGAGGACGGGGCGTGCGTCGTGCTTGGGTAGCTCAGTTGGTAGAGTACTTTCACGCGAAAGGCAAAGGTCCCGAGTTCGAGTCTCGGCCCGACACACAGTTTTAATCCACCAGGAAGTTTCAATACTGGAAAGTGTTCTACCCATCGATATTCTATTTCAGTGTCATTCGTGAGGATCTTCCTCTATGTGTCTTTAACAAATGTTTCTTCTTTCTGATATTTTCGCGTTACTTTCTTTACTTATTGGTACGTTTGTCTTGTCTGTGATGGATACAGTCGTCTTCGGCTTCTTCTACTACTTCCTTGTAATACTGCCGTTGCTCCTGCCTTAGTATAGTTTCTGTTTCCTTTCTTATTGTGATATATCTGTGTTTTAAGTTCTGCCCCTTCATATTTTCTAACCATCTCTTCCTTGCGAACCTTCCCTCTTCAGTGTTTTTCTGCCGGACTTGAATGAGCCACACCTCGTCGTGTGACCGTCTTCGTTTGCCTACAATTTACTGTTTCTTTAATCTGAAACCAGTCGCAGTTGATAGCATAGTCTCTTGACCTTTTCCTCTCAGTTACTTAGGTTTGCTGCTACTGGTGTCCAGTATTTTCTTTTAATCTCTACCTCTTTTAATCCGTTTATATCATACTATGAAGTCTACTTGGCTATTCCATGCACCTTAAATTTAATGTTCATCATATTCATCACCAGGAAGTGATCAGCGTCATGATCTGCTGCTCTGCAGTTTCAGGTATCAGTGGTGATGTTTAAATATCACTTCGGGCTACATAGATCGCGTGTTTGACGTGCCTTACATCTCCCTTTATACTTTTTTTTTGTTGAAGCACTGTAACCATGATGCAGATATTCATTGGCGAGTGCGAAATTGCTCAAATGGTTGCAGTTTTCTCTGCTCTCTTTATGAAGTCTCGTATTGCCGATCGCCGGTTTATAGGTGTCTTCTTGACCCAGTTTTGGGTTAAAATCATCCAGTACTATTTTAACGTTACGGTTTGACAAAGAGCTGTGCTCACAGTCCAGTTCAGCCTAAAATTCCTCCTTTGCCTATTTCTTCTTTTTTTTTCACAAGTTGCGTTTGAATTAAACAAGGATACGCCACCACTTTCCTGGAAAGCCATTTTAAGATAAGAGCTTTCGTTGTTAATGGATTGAAACTATTCCACCGATTTTACTGCTGAGTCATGTCACAAACGAAAGTACCTAATTCTTGGCGCTCCCCACAGTCTCCGTAAAAGATATTCCCATCGCTTGTCTCGATAAATCCTGTGCCCTTCCATCTGATCCCCTGGTGAGATAGATTTTTAAGCTTGTATTTCTCTAACTCTTCACCCATATGCCTATTTGAATTAAACTGAAATGTGATTTGTTATTAATACTTGTCACTCTCAGTAGTATTTCACTAAAAGTGAATGCAAACCAAGAAATTATCGATCAAAATAATACAATGTTACTGGTTTCTGGAAAACGTGTAGATCTGACTGGACAAGACGTATTAAACGAAAAATAGAAACTTCGTAACATTTGTAAAGAATGCCTACGTACTGTTTACTAGAATTTAATCATATCTTAGATGTGTAATTTAGCGCTGATACTAATGGATTTATCACTAAGAAAATATACTGTACGTACACTCTAATGAAATGACAAAGAAATTTGTTCTCTTTGTGTATCGCAAGGACACCCGACACACGTGGCCAGTTCGTGCATCAATGACATATTCCGCTTGTATATTTAAAAGTCAGTTTAAATTTGCACTTCAGTGTCTCATAACTTAATTGGGACAGGTATGATGCTGTTTAATAAGCAACCTACCTTCATCCACTCACAGTTATCACAAACTCTGAAAATTTCTCGTTCTCTCAGCAAAAAAGCTGAAAATAACATGAGAGTGTAAAGTGCACTTCTTTACACGTACTGTTCTTCTACCACGCCATGGCACAATTCCAATCAATGGGCAACATGTAAATGAATTGCTTTTACCGTACAGAGAAATATTTTCTTCTCTTGGTTGATGTACGACAGCTAGTCCAGCACAACAGGAATGTAACCAGAAATTTTATTTTAGAGAGAAAAATTGATAACAGTATAAAAAATTTATAATTCTTCTACCAAGATAATCAAATGTACAGGAAACACGCACGCGTATAGTGGGACAACTGGAAACGCAGCCAATATGTTTCAGCAAGTATACAGTTTAGTAGTATACAATGCGGGCTTCCATAAGGAGTGGAAGGACACCATACTGAACGTGCAAAGTGTAACTTGACGAAACACACACATTTACTTACAGTTACACCATTCTTGGACAGGAATAGTTTCCAGTAAGTAACGCGGGGAGAAAGATGAGTCACCCCCATTAGTGGCGGCGATAAACTCGCCTCGTCATCCCTTTGTAAGCGTCCTGCAGCACGCAGTGTGCGCGCCAGGTATGCTGCTGGTCGGCGCATTGTCTGTCTTGTGTAAACAACTGATGGCGCGAACTGATAAGGAAATGCAAGTGGCAGCTGGCTACGAAGACTCGTCCACCAGTCTAGTGTTGTAGTGTAAGACAGCAAAAGGAAAGCTGAAGTTTTAATTTTCGAGTTTAAGAAATCATTCACGCAGTAGTATGGTAAAAACATACCGTCGGATGACCATCACACTGACTCCCGTATGGAGATCATATTAGCCGGCCGCTGTGACCGAGCGGTTCTAACAAGGGAACCTCCCCATCGCACCCCCCCTCAGATTTAGTTATAAGTTGGCACAGGGATAACCCATGAAAAACTGAACACAGATCAATCGAGAAAACAGAAAGAAGTTGTATGGAACTATGAAAAAAATAAGCAAAATATACAAATTGAGTAGTCCGTGTCTAACATAAGCCACATCAAGGTACGTGTACACTGAGGAGCACCGTGGTCCCGTGGTTACCGCGAGCAGCTACGGAACGGAAGGTCCCTGGTTCAATCCTTCCTCGAGTGAAAAATTTTAATTTTTTATTATCAGACAATTATCAAAGTTCATGCACTCAGACATGATCAACTTCGCTCTCCAAAATTCCAGGACATGTTCAGATTTGCTTGGACACATGCAGGATTTGACGGTCTACACACGGAAAAATTTGAAAACGTTAAAAACGTATGTTTTGACAGAGCACAGGGAAAACTGTGCGACTGTGAAACTTGCATTCATTTGTTGCCGTTTATGTGACAAACTCTTATGTTTTCATCACTTTTTTGGGAGTGATTATCACATCCACAAGAAAACCTAAATTGGGCAAAGTAGAAGAAACTTTTTACCCATTCGCCAAGTGTGCAAGTTAGGTGGGTCGACAACATATTCCTGTAATGTGAAGCACATGCCGTCACCAGTGTCGTATAGAATATTTCAGACGTGTTTTCCTGTGGAGGAATCGGTTGACCTATGAATTTGCGATCAAATGTTTTCGGTTCCTTTTGGAGAGGCACGTCCTTTCGTCTACTAATCGCACGGTTTTGCGGTGCGGTCGCAAAACACAGTCACTAAACTTATTACAGTGAACAGAGACGTCAATGAATGAACGGTCAGATCGTAACTTTGCGAAAATAAAGTAAGTAAAATTTGTAATCGAAGGAGGACTCGAACCAAGGACCTCTCGTTCCGCAGTTACTCACTCTAGCCACGGGACCACGGCGCTCTTCAGCTTACATACTCCTTGTATTGCATATCTTACACTTGGACTACTCAGTTTGTATATTTTGCTTATTTTTTCATAGTTCCACACAACTTCTTCCTGTTTTCTCGATTGATCTGTGTTCAGTTTTTCAAGGCCTATCCACTGTGTCAATTTATAACTAAATCTGAGGGGGGTGCGATGGGGAGGTTCCCTTGTAAGCGCTTCAGTCTGGAACCGCGCACCGCTACGGTCGCAGGCTCGAATCCAGAAAGCCCGACGTTTCGTCCCCATCTACGGAGGACAATTTTCAAGGGGGATCGTAGCTTTGCTGAGTTCAGATTGACGCACTGGCTCGCTACTGACTAGCAAAGCTCCGCTTCCGCGCAGTGGCATGACGTCACATATTTTGAACACGGCAGCACAGTTGGCCGTTGTCGACTGCCGTCGTCCGCTGTTGATATCACCCCAGCGAAAAACTGGTAAACGTCTCCTTCAGCACTGGAATCCTAATGTCATTCAGTTTCACTCCGTCCTCCTTCCTATTGGAATTCTGGACTGCTTTGCTACGGGTTTTAAGGTGAAATCCATTCGATGACAGCATAATAGCCGGGAACACTTTATTCACTGTGAAAGGAGCAAGCTGTTTCGCACCTCTGTTAGAATCTTAAAGGTGTCCTACAGGGTCCAGATTATTCTCAGTTGCTGAGTGAGTTCAGTTCATTTTCTATTCCTAGCTGACTTACGTAAATATGTGACACTCCGGCGTTTATTCAGCGATTGAAAAGCGACGTTGTTTTAAGAACTTTTGCAGGGACACAGTTTCGCAAAATCGAATTCAGTATTTCGCCCTTGTCTCTGCGATCTCAGGTTGCGGTGCATGCATGGTCACTGGGCAAATAAACAAATAACTTGGATCATTTTACGGCCTTTAGTTGCGCTGTTCATCTAATTAAATGGTTTATCAGTTGCGTATTCAATATTACTTAGCTACTGTGCAATTAATGAAGAGTTTATTCCTGTCATTACATTACTAGTACTGGTAATGAGAAAGGAGCGACAGTACTTTTGCGTCGGGAATTGTCTGCTCTTCTTTGCGAGCACCAGTAAACCTTTTGAGTCAAAGCTTACCTACTGGAAACAAAATAGCGGCTGCTGGGTGGGATGTGACTACAGTAGCAGCAGGCAACAACCAGTCTGCAGGCAGGGTACATAACGGTGCCGGTAAAAGGAAGATGGCGGCATGATTCATCGCCGAGTCATCCACGTTAGGTTTCTCCAATGCTGAGGGATATTACAGAATAATAAAGACGAGACACATTCTAGATAGCGGTCTGTTTTACGTTGTGTTCTTGACAGAACGAAAATGCTTTGACTTTACTGTTATAATTGATCAACTGACCTGCTTTTAAGTGTGTTCTACATCATGCTAAATTAGTTATGGGTTAACAGCTGACACAGCACCTGAGACAAGTTGAAGCAGTGTGAAGGACCGGGGCGCATACAAGTCTGCAACCTTTCACGAGCAGTTGTCTTCCAAATGAACGACAGCAACCCCCAACTTACCACTTATTTCTTTCTCGTCCTTCCTAACTTCACAGTTTCGCCATTTTAGCAATGTTCAACGAAAAATACCATATCGGAAGTAAGCGAAATATTTCTATCCAAATCAGATGTTTGATGGTAATAAACCAATCCACATGAGTGAAGCATGTTGTTTATGAATAAAAGCAACTTACCAGCTGGAAATTCAAACATTACGCACACAATAGAACTCTGTAAACATAATTATTGTTTTTAAGATCTCTTGCCTCCCAGACACGTTCAGTCTCGTTATGTGACATATGTTTCAATTCCCATGACTTCTTCAGTGGCATCAACTCCGTGCAGAGTAGCACGTTGTTTACTGAGCAGAGAATGAGGAGTACTCATCTCAGAACATGTCGCATCCGTGTCGAATGCAGGAGAAACTGCTTTTGCTGGCTCAGAGTCCACCTCAAATCTATGCGGGTCGAAATATAGGAGACGTCAAGGAGGAGATAAGTTGTTTATCCATTACTCATATTCGAGAGGTGTGGCGTTCAAACTTCCATCCGACCATCCACAGTTCTGCTTTCCTGAATCATTTATGGCGGTTTCAAGTACGGTGCCTTTGAAACGGACACTGGCAAGTTGATAACCTATCATTGGCCGTTTAGCGCGTCTGCTGCGTCTGTAATGATTTGGATGTTGACGGAACGTTAACTTATAATCTCCGTTCGCTTTCCTTTTCTTTGCCTTAAATACTGACTTGTATCTGAGGGTGGTGATGCGATAATGAAGTGGACAGCGGATATTGTCAGACGCATTGTACCAGCAACTGGTGAAAAAGAAAATTCTGAACCCAGTGGTACGTTTGCTAGTTTTTGGTTTTAACAAGCCCATGTTGCGGGCTTCAGCGAATTTTGTAAGGTGCCGCAAAGACTGCCGATATTTGGCACCAGCCAAATAGGTATACAGAATAAGGTAGGCCATCCTAAATATGTTGTTGTTTTGTTCAGTCTGAATACTGGTTTGATGCAACTCTCCATCCAACTCTATCCTGTGCAAGCGTTATCATTTTCGAATAATTACGGAAACTTACATCCTTTTGAATTAATGTTTAGCCGGCAGCGGTGGCCGAGCGGTTCTAGGTGCTCAGTCCGGAACTCCGCGGCTGCTACGGTCGCAGGTTCGAATCCTGCCTCGGGCATGGATGTGTGTGATGCCCTTAGGTTAGTTAGGTTTCAGTAGTTCTAAGTTCTAGGGGACTGATGACCTCAGATGTTAAGTCCCATAGTGCTCAGAGCGATTTGAACCATTTTGAATTAATGTTTACAGTCGCCGAATTACGACACTGACTGTGTCTTTTCTAATGGAACTGTAAACATTTTTCCTGTGGCATTTGAAAGGAGCTTCTACAAGAAATTCAATGACCTAACATGTATAGGACTTGATCAAAGCTAACAACGGCGCAAACCACTGTCCCCATGTCGGGACAAACGTTTGCGCAGTTATACTAAGTGTAAGCGAACGTGTAACTCGGGTATGGCTCCTGTGTTTACCTGTTCGCTTGAAGCCCATCATTCTGTGTTTTGCTTTTGCTTATAAAGCTATTCAGACATTCTCAGGATAGTCGAAAAAACGAATATCCTTCTTGAAGATGCCGTCAAAATATTAGAGTAGCGGTGCGGTTGTAGGCTGGAGTTTATCCAGATCGTGCCAAGCACTGACCACCTGTTTTTTCAAAACTTATAGAAAAGTTCTAGAACCGAGAATCAAAAAGAAGAAAACCCACGCTGACTCAGAGAATGGATAAAAACAACCCTCTTGGCCTGCTGACGTCTGGTACGCGTTTTTCAAGACCCGCATTATTGGCCCGTGTTTTATTGATGGGAATCTAAATTCACTCAAGTATCCAGAGCTCCTAACATTTACTGCTGACACAGTTACTGGAAGACATAGGCAGTCAGCGTGGCACCCACATGGCGGAACGCCCTACCTCGAGGACGCCTCACCAACCGTGTGGCGATCACGGGCCCACGTTACAGAGCTTACACGGCTGTCCGTGGTGTCACTTTATTTAGAACCGTGACACCTCACCCCGCCTACCCCTTTGAAACGACTACGGGAACGTCATAAAGCGCGGTTGCTTCTGTTTAATTTTTCGCTCATTCCTGTTTATCGCATGCGTATTTTTTTCAGTTATTTCAGTTACCTTCTGCACTATACCGTACCAGTTCGTTCTATGTATGGTCGAAGTTAGCTATATTCACTTGTAGGGACACATCGTGAGGAACTTACTTTCGTCCTCAAAGTTTGCACTCCAGTGCGCATTCCTGCCTTTATTTGAAAACAACTTATGTAACTAAAATATTGATCGCTTTACTTTACTTATAGTTAATAGGAGAATGAGACAATTTAGACAGATGAAAACGATGAAGAAATTAATGATTTTTCGTTTCATTTAAAATTATTTCTTACTTTACTATCAACTTAACGCCTTAGTCTAACGTACGAAGGATAAAACAAACTGTGCTGGTTAATACATTCTCTGCTGCATAATTATAAGCAGAAGCGTCCACCAGTGCCCACTGTCACAATCTTTGTAATTTATTCCCACATGGAAGCAGAGAAAAGTACTATCTGTGCTTGCTCACGAACAACAGGAATCGTTAACGTATTCCCTTCTTTAATGGAAAACAGCAATACATTCCTTAGTCTAAACTTTAATCATAAAATATTGGCTTCCACTGCTGTTACTTGTATTCGTAGTAACAGTAGTTTAATGGGCACTAGATCACAGTCCTAGACCCAAAGCACCTAAAACCAATGACACCGAAGAAATTCTTACGCTTCGTCCGATCAGCCGCTTTTTACAGAGGTTACCAAGTATTTGAGATATTTTGTATATACCGGTTCTATTAGTAATTCGAATGCAAAACATGGAAAACGATCAACTAAAAAATCAAAGTATTTCTCATTGTACTTCAAAATTTTTCTCTTCTTAAAACTGTTACTACCCCTTATTTTAGCATACATATAGTAGCACAGTTTTGCTGTTGGTACTCCATTGACTCTTGCAAAAATGAGTTCTAAACCGATCACAAGTTTCCACAGTCTCAATCGTTGTAACTTGTTGCCAATCTAGATACCTTAATTGAATTCATTCATATTGCCTGAGAAAGAACAGAAATATTCTAAAGGATTCCAGAATCATATTTCAACCCATTTTGTTCTGAATTGTTGTGCTCCACAGCATGTTGCAACATGTTTGTTTCATTCACTTTGTAGGGGAAGGAGATCCAACGCACAACTACAGTTCTTCATCAAACTTTACTTTTTGATCGGTTTCGAAAATGTATATTTCCGTTATCAACGCTTTTAGGGTAAATGTTTCTTGACGCGTTTCCGTGTGAAAGATGTTTGTATTGCTTCTGTAGCTGTGTCTTCTGTTTTGTAGTAGAAGAAAAATTGTAGTTTTTCGATACATCTTCTTCCCCTTCAAAAGAGAAAAATTGTAGTTTCTCGGCGGATCTTCTTCCCCTTCGAACATGATTAAACAGCTACAGGACTCACCACGTGGGAATGCATCAAAATAAAGTGACTACAAAGATGACATAGCCTCTTCCTTGTAATGCGTAACTTATTACTCGCGTTCGATCGGAACGTCTGAGCCAAAAGCTGCTCTATCACGGAAGGAGTGCCTGCAGATGTATCTCAGTGAAACGTTATAAGGCGCTCCTGTCCAGACAATAAGAAGAAAAGGCACACCTTTCCTCGGCAGTCAAAAATTTTCAGCGATGGTAGAAACCGTCCAAATTATTTTGGAAATTATCTTTTAAACTAATCATTTGTCTAATTTTTGTGGTACATTTTGTCGACGCAGTTAAGATCGTTTTTGGATGCGATTCGTATTTATCGGTCGCCCGTCTCTCTTTTTCTGAACACGTGTAGTAGAAACCGGTCGCTCCGGCCGGAGTGGCCGTGTGGTTCTAGCGCTACAGTCTGGAGCCGAGCGACCGCTACAGTCGCAGGTTCGAATCCTGCCTTGGGCACGGATGTGTGTGATGTCCTTAGGTTAATTAGGTTTAATTAGTTCTAGGCGACTAATTACCTCAGAAGTTAAGTCGCATAGTGCTCAGAGCCATTTGAACCAAACCGGTCGCATAGCTGCAGGACTAGTTAGCTGACGTCGTCTTTGTGTTTTTAAACCCACTTGCTAATACTGAATCAAATCGCGCAGAATACGTAGGGAGGCGTGATTGTGGAGAATAGTACCGTTTAGCCTGGAACATATTTCTAAAGGATACCGATTTTTCCTCGTTGGCGACGTATTGTGTTTGTGTTTTGGGCATACTGTTCTGCCTTTGGAAGGAGACGTTAGGTATACATGTATGAAGCGATGTGTACAAAGTGAGGCGAAGACTCTGTCTAAAACTCGGAAACACACATCATCATAAGGAAGGAAATTTAGGCTGCGAAAAATTTGTATTTTATACTCAGGTTCAATTTCTATCCAATTATTAACTTTAACTGAGTTAGATGAGAGTGAGTGAGTTGGATGACAGATGAGTTAGATGACAGCCTCCCACAGAGAGCAGAGGTCATGACACAGTGCCTGACATCGATACTTAAGGACTGTTTCTAATATAATCAGCGGGGATAGCAATGTTTCAGGTATCAGAATGCCGTGATACTTTACTGCAAATTCGTTCCGAAAAGTTTCATCGATAACCAGAACACAAATGGTATTGTCGCCCGTCGTGCCACACAGTGGAGTAGTAAGGACTACAAAGTGTTTGCAAGAATTGCCTGAGGAGGGCAGAGATAGAAATCTCGGGGAAGCTATTAACACCGGGGTACAGGAGATAAGAGCCCAGGTATGGATGGGTAGAGTGGGGGAAGGGGTAGGGGGTGAGCCGGCGGAGTGACCACGTGGAGCTGCGGCCTGCAGTCTGCTGCTGGACCTCGCGCGAGAGTCATCACTGCCACCACAGCCGCCGCTGCTGCTCCAGGACGTTGCGCGACCACCACCACCACGACCATCACCACGATCAGGACCACCACCACCGCCGTTGTTACTGCTGACGGGATATCACGATGAACAGATCACCAGGGAAGCAAACAGGTGTGGGACGTTCTGCCATTCTGCTGCTGCCGCCATGTGCTCTGAGCTGAGCGCCTTTGTGGACGTCTTACCGTCTGTTTCGTTGTCCATTCGCCAGTCCTGAATTGCGAAGCTCATAATGTCGTTTCTGTGTTTGTGAAATTAATAATGTTTTTAAAACTCTGCCGTATGCAAGAACCAAAATATTACGTTTCTGCCATTCATATATAAGCTAAAGGTTTTCTAAGCGTGCTCGACTAGCGGAGTGCAGTCTGGACGTTGGTTCCATTTTTATGCTCAATATTTCGACCCACAACTCCACCATCTTCTTCAGGTGCTGTGAGCTGTTTTCTCGTGGACTCTCGCTGTCCGGAGTCCAGACAGGGAATACCATACCAGCTCAGGTCGCAGCACGTGAAGAAGACGATGCAATCGGTCGTCGAAATATTGAGCGAGTGTAAAAACTGAATCAACAATTCGATATAACTCCCGATATAACACAATTAATACGATATACACGTTTTAGTGATTTTAATGTCGTTATTTTAGGTTGAAAATTATACGTGCGTCCATTTTTGTTCTAATGCGTCATTTATATGCTATGCGCTGTGCTCTCGTTCACAACTTGGCCTGTAAAATAGCGAGGACTAATAATTTTCTTTCCTTTAGAAACTGTTTTTGCATACAATTTCCCGAGAGTGGAGTGATGGATTTCCAAAATTTATGTTTCTTTCACCATATCTTGCTTCCTTGATGTGTTGTTTATGATTAAATTTTGAATACTCTTTTCATTAAATGCTTAACTATTTGACAGCTACCATATACTGACAGAACAAGGGTGCACTGAAAAAGTTAAAGGTGTATAGAACAAAGACGTGTTCAAAACTATGCCATATGCAGCGCCTTAACAAGGAAAGAAAAGCTAAGTAAAGCCAGTATGCTGATGTTATATGAAATGTTTAGGCTAATAGTCGGTTTTTACTTACAGTTACTTAGCAGATGGCATAATCTAGCAATAGTATGTATGAAAGTATGTCGCTCTGTTAATTCCAAGACGGACTTTGACGTAGGATATCGCTACAAAAACTAACATATACAGTACTTATCTAGGCTTGCAATAATACGATTGAGAGGCAGACGTAGCAGTAAGATAGTTTTGTAGAAATAAAGATATACTTACAGATTATGGAGCATAGGACTAGAAAAATATCTGGGTAGCAAAAGAAGGAAAGAAAGTATTTTGTGTTTCATAGAGGGTGAAGCTATCTGAAACCATTTTCCAGTCGTTAATTTAGGTCCCGGTTTACTTTGTTCTATTTCTTCAGTGTCCTAGGTCCTACACATACGCAAAATCTGATTTGTATGTGCACTGTCTCAAAGTTTTTGTTTCATTTATATACAGAAAGGTTCAGCTTCATCGCAATAATGGTATTGCTTAATCTTTTACAACGCGCTACTACTCTTTGCTGTTATGTACTTAACTCGCTGCTAGTACGATTCATGTCTCTCTTTCCTTCTTTTTTTTTCTTTTATTTCCGGAGTATCAGGTTTCTTTGTCAATGTTTCCACAGTTTATCTAGTAGCGTAGAAGTAATGTGCCTTAGCTTATGAGTCTAAGCTACCGTTACTGAATTGAAATCTCATCTTTTCCGTCTTATGATCTTCTCAGACGTTGCATTAGTTAAAATTTTAGTATCAGAATTTTTGTAGCGAAAGAGACGTTTATGATGTGATATCTACAGATTATAATCGCTTAATGGTGATGTTTCTTGCACTACTACAAAGTAATTTTATTTGCTTCGGTTAGAACGGCATGCACTAGCAACTACAATATGTAGATGCTGAGTAGTGAAACCTATTGTTTGAAAGAACGCACGGATCACAACAATTTTTGGTTGTTATTCACCCCCGGTAACCAATAGAAAGAGATTTCGTTCGTTTCTGTTATGTAAGAGTCACGAAAGACCTCACACTTTTGAATTCCGTTATATTTGAAAAATGATTGGTGGCTTCCTGTTTACACAGTTTTGGATGGTCATTAACCAAAGAAATTTTCAAATGAGTGGCAGGTAACGTGGATCATTACAATTTATTGCTGTACATACCTTATTCCCTTCAAATTTGCTACCTTTTTCTGCCTCTTGTTATTATGTAACAGTTTCTGCAGCCATTAGTGTTAACATTGCTCTTTGTTCTGTACTTCAGCCATCTGTTTTTCTTTGTTTGTTTGTTTCTTTCTTTTTTTTCTGTACCGTGATTTGTCTTTCTTGCTGCGTAAAAATCAAACCCTTTGAAGCCAGTCATAGCCTACAGTTAGCTTTAGTTATTTCTTATTCCTAACAGTTTGCAACTACGTCTCTTGCAACTAAAACATTTCGAACAACAATGATTGCTATTACGTGATACCATATTAAATATACCCTCGTGGTTGTATACAGAAAAGATGCTTAATACTTCTAATCAGACTGTAACTACAGCTATTGTTTGTTATTTGGGTGATACAGCGTCCAGTTGTGGCTCTCAGAACGCTGTGCAGAGCCATGCATTGTCTTACCCCGCTAATGTAATTGTCTATTGTGCAACAGCTAAACAGGTCCAAAATATACTTTACCTTTCCCTAAATTTGCTGCTTTTTCTATATCGATTAATACGATTTTGGCAATTCAGTCGGATCCTAGAACTATATTATAAAAAAGTGATATCAGTACTTAAAACTATATTTTGTGATGTTTGAAAGTTGCGATACAAGTTGCCATATGTCATGTATTAACAGAATTTATTCCATCAGTTTCATTTGTATATCTAAGTCAGATATGGAATTATTTCATTGTTTCTATCGCAACACCTGTTAACAGTTCACGCAAAACAGCTGTACTCCAGGAGATTAGGGCTAGAATTTATGTTCGAAGATATAGAGTTCGATTGAGACTGACTTCTAGAATTCTTTTATGTCGCTGTAGTTTCTTTCGCCCCTATCAGAAAAATGCAGAAATTGCTGGGTTGCACCGTGGTTAGCAGCCAGCGTCAGAGAACACGCCCCCTGTGGCTGGACGAGTTAAGTCAGTTTGATGGTCTGTCCAAGGAGAGGACATAGCGCCCCCTCTGTAGGACCGTGCCTAGTTTTGGCACTCTGGTGTTCAAAGCAGTGTACGGGTTGTGAGTAGCTTTACTTCTATACGTGGCGCACATGAATGGAAAGTAGCCAGTAAAGAGCCTAAAAAGTTAAAGCAACGACAGATAGTGTGAGAGATTTGATACACGATAAGAAAGTGATGGCCGACTAAAAACTGAAATTACTGCTTGCGAGGTGACGGTTTTGAGAACATATTGAATGTACACTGCGAATGATACTCGAAATGGCAGCAGCAGCTCGCATTAGGTAATATTTTTGCCGAAGCTAATATTTGTGTTGTTTGATGTAAACTGGTTGTCAATTTCCGTCAGTGCGCGACGTCTGTAAACAAAAGTAAATTATAACTTCTTCATCACTTCTCTCTACTGGCTTCAACTCAGCGATTACAAATTTGTAATCGAATTCAAGGCACGAACCATTGCTTAATATGTGGGACAGGTGTACTTCACTCTCTCTTCAAGTGGCTGACAAGTGCCTCTGGAATGTTAATGACAGCAAGAAAAGTATGTAACGGCGTTCAGTTTCTTACCACTTGTTTACAAGCGACAAGCTTCTCACAAAATAATTTTTCATTTAAGAGAAGAATCATAATTCCCAATTTTATAAATATAGTAATCCTCCGTGTATTGTTTACTAGTCTGTTACGTCGACTATTTACGGCTTGTATCAGCCCAAAACATTTCGAGACCGGACTAATAAGAAATACGGAAAAGTTAAGACGACGGTTTTAATGCTTCAGGCTTTGTACATATGCTCACTCCCTCCACTCTCTAATTAGTTACAACGGACAGGAAGTTCGTACAGTCATGTGAAACTGTCAGAAATGTCCTTGTTTGTGATGTTTTTCAGTCCACACGTCACATTCGCTCCTTCTTGGTCTTGGTGAACGATCGGAGAGTGATTCTGCACGTTGTCGTTTTGTGGTAGGTTCACGTTGATAAAACCAGGTCTCGTCAGCCGTGATGATTTTTGCCAGAAAAGAATGTTGTTGTGGTGGTCTTCAGCCCTGAGACTGATTGGATGCAGCTCTCCATGCTATTCTACCCTGTGCAAGCTTCTTCATCTCCCAGTACCTACTGCAGCCTACATCCTCGTGAATTTGCTTAGTGTATTCATCTCTTGGTCTCCCTCTACGATTTTTACCCTCCACCCTGCCCTCCAGTACTAAATTGGTGAACCCTTGATGCCTCAGAACATGTCCTACCAACCGATCCCTTCTTCTAGTCAAGTTGTGCCACAAACTCCTCTTCTCCCCAATTCTATTCAATACCTCCTCGTTAGTTATGTTATCTACCCATCTAATCTTCAGCATTCTTCTGTAGCACCACATTTCGAAAGTTTCTATTCTCTTCTTGTCTAAACTATTTATCCTCCATGTTTCACTTCAATACATGGCTACACTCCATGCAGATACTTTCAGAAACGACTTCCTGACACTTAAATCTATACACGATGTTAACTAATTTCTCTTCTTCAGAAACGCTTTCCTTTCCATTGCCACTCTACATTTTATATCCTCTCTACTTCGACCATCATCAGTTATTTTGCTCCCCAAATAGCAAAATTCCTTTACTGCTTTCCTAATCTGATTCCCTCAGCATCACCTGACTTAATTCGACTACATTGCATTATCCTCGTTTTGCTTTTGGTGCTGCTCATGTTTTAGCCTCCTTTGAAGACACTGTCAATTCCATTTAAAGGCACTTCCAGGTCCTTCGCTGTCTCTGACAGAATTACAATGTCATCGGCGAACTTCAAAGATTTTATTTCTTCTCCATGGATTTTAATTCCTACTAAGAATTTTTCTATTGTTTCCTTTACTGCTTGCTCAATATACAGATTGAATAACATCGGGGATAGGCCACTACCCTGTCTCACTCCCTTCCCAACCACTGCTTCCCTTTCATGCCCCTCGACTCTTATAACTGCCATCTGGTTTCTGTACAAATTGTAAATAGCCTTTCGCTCCCTGTATTTTACCCCTGCCATCTTTAGAATTTGAAAGAGAGTATTCCAGTCGACATTGTCAAAAGCTTTCTCTAAGTCTACAAATGCAAGAAACGAAGGTTTGCCTTTCTTAACCTCTCTTCTAAGATAAGTCGTAAGGTCAGTATTGCCTCACGTCTTCCAACATTTCTACGGAATCCAAACGATCTTCCCCGAGGTCGGCTTCTACCAGTTTTTCCATTCGTCTGTAAGGAATTCGCGTTAGTATTTTGCAGCTGTGACTTATTAAACTAACAGTTCGCTAATTTTCACATGTGTCAACACCTGCTTTCTTTAGAATTGGAATTATTATATTCTTCTTGAAGTCTGAGGGTATTTTGCCTGTCTCATACATCTTTCTCACCAGATGGTAGAGTTTTGTCAGGACTGGCTCTCCCAAGGCTGCCAGTAGTTCTAATGGAATGTTGTCTACTCGCGGAGCTTTGTTTCGACTCAGGTCTTTCAGTGCTCTGTCGAACTCTTCACGCAGTATCATATCTCCCATTTCATCTTCATCTACATCCTCTTCCGTTTCCATAATGTTGTCCTGAAGTACATCGCCCTTGTATAGACTCTCTATATACTCCTTCCACCTCTCTGCTTTCCATTCTTTGTTTAGAACTGAGTTTCCATCTGAGCTCTTGATATTCATGAAAGTGGTTCTCTTTTCTCCAAAGGTCTCTTTAATTTTCCTGTAGGCAGTATCTATCTTACCCCTCGTGAGATAAGCCTCTACATCCTTACATTTGTCCTCTAGCCATGCCTGCTTAGCCATTATGCACTTCCTGTCGATCTCATTTTTGAGACGTTTGTATTCCTTTTTGCCTGCTTCACTTACTGCATTTTTGTATTTTTTCCTTTCATCAATTAAATTCAGTATCTCTTTTGTTACCCATGGATTTCTACTAACCCTCGTCTTTTTACCCACTTGATCCTCTGCTGCCTTCAATATTTCATCCCTCAAAGCTACCCATTCTTCTTCTACTGTCGAATGTTCGCTTATGCTCTCCCTGAAACTCTGTACAACCGCTGGTTATTTCACTTTATCCAGGTCCCATCTCCTTAAATTCCCACCTTTTCGTAGTTTCTTCAGTTTTAATCTATAGTTCATAACCAATAGATTGTGGTCAGAGTCCACCTCTGCCCCTGGAAATGCCTTACAGTTTAAAACCTGGTTCCTAAATCTCTGTCTTACCATTATATAATGTATCTGAAAACTTCTAGTATCTCCAGGGTTCTTCCATGTTTACAATCTTCTTTCATGATTCTTGAACCAAGTGTTAGTTATGATTAAGTTATGCTCTGTGCAAAATTCTACCAGACGGCTTCCTCTTTCATTTCTTGGCCTCAATCCATATTCACCTACTACGTTTCCTTCTCTTCCTTTCCAGTCTCCCATGACTATTAAATTTTCGTCTCCATTCACTATCGGAATAATTTCTTTTATCTCATTATACATTTCATCAATTTCTTCATCATCTGCAGCTCTAGTTGGCATATAAACTTGTACTACTGTAGTAGGCGTGGGCTTCGTGTCTATCTTGGGCACAATAATGCGTTCACTATGCTGTTCGTAGTAGCTTACCCGCACTCCTATTTTCCTATTCATTATTACCGCTACTCCTGCATTACCCCTATTTGATTTTGCATTTATAACCCCGTATTCACCTGACCAAAAGTCTTGTTCCTCCTGCCACCGAACTTCACTAATTCCCACTATATCTAACTTTAACGTATCCATTTCCCTTTTTAAATTTTCTAACCTACCTGTCCGATTAAGGGACCTGACATTCCACGCTCCGATCCGTAGAACGACAGTTTTCGTTCTCCTGATAACGACGTCCTCTCGAGTACTCCCCACCCGTAGATCCTAATGGGGGACTATTTTACCTCCGGAATATTTTACCCAAGAGCCATCATCATTTAATCATACAGTAAAGCTACATGCCCTCGGGAAAAATTACGGCTGTAGTTTCCCCTTGCTTTCAGCCGTTCGCAGTACCAGCACAGCAAGGCCGTTTTGGTTAGTGTTACAAGGCCAGTTCAGTCAATCATCCAGACTGTTGCCCCTGTAACTACTGAAAAGGCTGCTGCCCCTCTTCAGGAACCACACGTTTGTCTGGCCTCTCAACAGGTACCCCTCCGTTGTGGTTGCACCTACGGTACGGCTATCTGTATCGTTGAGGCACGCAAGCCTCCTCACCAACGTCAAGGTCCATGGTTCATGGGGGGCAGAAAAGAATTGTCCGCGTTTTTCATTTTAGTCAAGTCACCGCAGGCGTCCACGCGTAGTTGTATTTGTTCGGGGGTCAAGATTTTCGGGATAGCCTCTACACACACTTATCTCTTTACAAAACGAACACCTGTTTTAGAGATGTTCAGTACGTTGTTCTGTCGCGATTAATGATACAACAACATTGAGGCAATGCATCCCGACGTCCACTTCTTAATAATGCTTGCTTACATATGCTTAATCAAGTTGATATCCTTTGTTTACAGTTTTTAGTCCAGGCAGTCTCAGTACTTACTGCGCAGATGTCAAGAATAAAATCAGACTAGTATATGTGTGTGTGTGTGTGTGTGTGTGTGTGTGTGTGTGTGTGTGTGTGTGTGATGAAGCACAGGTATGACAGCACTTGGTGGTTGTCACCATAACCTGTCGGCAGATGACAGTGCGCCTTTGGTAGTGCAACTTCACTCACAGGAGGTCAGACCACTGCGCTACTTGTTGTGGGGGCATACCCAGTGTCTGAGTTATGGATCTCTAGGAAACAAGTCCGCAGCTCGTATTGTCGCGTTCACGCTTCTCGAGCACGGGACCCGGGTTCGATTCCCTGCCTCGAGATGACAAGGTGTTTGTATTGTCCTCATCATTTTATCATCATTCATGAAAGTGGTAACATTGGACTGAGCTCAGGTTGGGAATTTGTACGGGCGCTGATAACCGCGCAGTTGAGCGCCCCACAAACCAAACATCATCATCGTCTAGGGAACAATGAATAAGTGAGGTGCCACAGTGTTGTTACGGAGAGCGGCAGCTCGAAACCTGCTCCGCCCACACACATTTAGCTTTTCCGTGATTTCTCTGAACCGTTTAAGGCAAATGCCGGGATGGTTCATCTGAAAGGGTGGGGGCCACTCTCTTCTCTATCCATCCGCAACCATACTTTATGCTCCAATGACGTCGTTATTGACGGAACTTTAAACCACAAGTTTTCTTTCTTTCTTTCCAGTAAACAATGAGTATGATTTAGGAAACGAACACGTCTGATACGCTCCATGAGCTATCGGGAAAGTCAGTGCAAGTGAGGTATTTGACGTAGCGCTATTGCGAAGCTTATACGTATTGAGTAGAATGGGGTGGCGAACAGAAACTTAGAAATTGTGAACGACTGAGAAGTATGGAAATAGCTCGTTTGTAAATTATCGAAGTCTATTGTCCAGATGTCCAATGTCCAGACACCTATTATTGGACATTAATATGAGGTTCATCCTCCCTTTGCCTTTAAAACGGCTTGAATTCTGTTAGCGATACTTTCTGAGTGTATGTAGAGAAATGGCTGCCTGTTCTTCGGAAAGGGCCGAAACCAAGGAAGGTAGTATGTTGCACGTTTGCGTATGACGCGAAGTTGACGTCCTAACCCAGGCCAAAGGAGTTCCATTCGGTCCAGGTCCAGGGCAGGCCAATCCATTTAAGGAATGTTATTGTCCACAAATCATTTGTCTCATAGGAGCTGCTTTATGATAGGTCGCATTATCCTACTGGTACAATTTGCGTCTTCGAACTGTTCCTCTACTGTACGCAGTAATTACGACTGTAAAACGTTTCGTATCCTTCAGCTTTTAGATTTTTCTTATCTGCAATAAAGTGACCACAGCCTGATCACGGGAAACGGTGCTAATACCCTAATATCGTCTCCTCCATAGTGGCATTACATATGATGGCAGGTAACGTTGTCCAGGCATTAGCCAAACGCAAACCCATGTGTCGGACTTGCACTGTGCGTAGTGTGATTCGTCACTCGTCTCCATGCATCACTGTCCTGTGACGTGGCTCTTTATACTGTCTCGAATATCACTCGGCACTGAATACAGATATCTGCGGTCTATGAGGAGCTGCTCGGTCACTGTACGCCGTTACTTTTAATTCCCTGCGCACAGTCATTGTGCCACCTGGACCGCTGGTGGCACTGTGGCACTCACGAGTGGTTCCTTCCGTTGATTTCGTGCGATGCTTTGTAACAACCCTCGCTGCTGTAGCTGTTCCTTCGCGTTTCCACTTCACAGTCACGTCATCAACAGTCGTGTTGTGGAGCTTTAAAATGGTTGAAAAATCCCTCACTGCTCTTTCACTCAGAAGACATCCCATGACTTGTCTACGTTCGACGTCACTGAACTCCCCTGACCGACCCACTCTGCTGTTTCCGCTTCTCTCCTGACAACACGTCACGGTGCCTGGATTTTCCCTCTTGGAAGCATCACAGGTCTAGGGCTGTCTCACTTGCAGCGTGTATTTAGTGATTCAATGAAAATGGCGGTGCATCTGAATGATGAGTGTGGAAATTGGTCTTTTATATGAAGCGTCAGGGTAGTGTGTACCTAACTGATGAATGACACGGTAAGGCAAAACTCCCCGTCTTTCAGGAGCGGACAGACTTGGTAGAAAGCAGCGCAACCACGGGTTCTTATCCTATTCATCTGCTTTGCGAATATCAGGCCCCTGTCGTGCTGTAAGCTCAAGTAGATTTCCGAACCACTCCATTACAGCATTCTGCCTGCAACAGAGATTTTTCTATTCGGGGAAGTTATTTTCTTCGTAAGCATAACTGCAACACAATATTTTGCGCCTCCTTTTATGCTGGTAGGTCTGTTGATCAGGTCCGCGTTAAATATAGATGAGATAATGTGTATTTCTTGTGATACATTAAGTTTATTCAGGCTTTCCTTCACACCAAAGCCCCAGGAATATCCTCTTGTAAGCTGCCTCGTTGTTTGTCTGACAGTATGTGGATGCGAACTTTCACGTAAATTACGATACATGAAGCACGATATCGGATATATTCGCAGTGAGTATGTCTCAGTCGTTGAAACATATTACAAATGTTTTTTTTAACATGGTATCATAGTGCAGTTTTGCTTACAAAAAACACATCATGCTGCACATATATATATGTCCTTAAAAACTTTATTTCTGTTGCGATTTCCACATCAATTAAATTTTTTATACACGATATTTGTTTGGGTACTGTTAAACACATTCTGCTAATTTTAAAATTTACGCTCAAAATTCATCGTCATATTTTGTCATGGTTTAATTCCAGCAAGGATATATATCAGTTTTCGTTGGGAGTCTGATAAAAACAATAGACGAGCAAAAATGGTTGGAATGGCTCTGAGCTCTATGGGACTCAACTTCTGAGGTCATCAGTCCCCTAGAACTTAGAACTACTTAAACCTAACTAACCTCACACACATCCATGCCCGAGGCAGTATTCGAACCTGCGACCGTAGCGGTCTCGCGGCTCCAGACTGTAGCGCCTAGAACCGCACGGCCACTCTGCCCGGCGACGATCAAAAAGATACCGCATGAGGGCGTTGCTGCAGCTTATATGCAACGTAGCGCGAATCCAACGAGGGTCTACAAGCACCGACGTGTAGACAAGTGATTAGTGTGGCGTTCGTGTCTGTCCGACGTGCTTTCGGTAAATGCGGGAACGTGAACCGTGCTGACGTTATCAGGAAATGCGTGCAAACAGGAGGGGCGGGCTGTAATTCGTTTCTTGGCTGCCGAACGACAAACATCGGTAGACACCAATCGGAGAATGAAGAATGCGTATGGGGGAGCATGTCATCGAAAACCACAGCTGTGAAATGGTGCGACAACGGATGGTACTGCTTCACGATAACGCAAGTCCCCATATCACAAATGTCGTGACGCACAAGTTACAAATGAGAGGCACTCGTAGTCCTCGTCTCTCACGCGTGCCATTATCGCGCCTTCGCTATGTTAGAAAGGACCCTGAAGGGACGTCGATTCCTGCAGGAGGCAGTTGAGCACTTCCTCACACAGCAGGACACGGTGCTGTACAAAACGGTTATCGCCAACACGGTGTGCCGGTGCAATGGTCGCGTCATTGCTCACAGCGATTTTGCCTGATTCACATAACGATTCTGCACTGAACGGCCTTCGAACGGAAACTTTCTGATCGCCCCACATAAGTCAGAAGTACAGAGACTGAAGCCTTCTCTGCGACTCTCGTGCGTTATGGGGTAGTTCAAGAGAGACATCATTTCAACCTAGATCACCTCAACAGATTTGCGTCCGTTTGAGGCAAACGTTTGAAAGTAAGGATAACGTTAAAACGCACGACATACTTCATTGCTACACCTCGTTAAAGAACATCGCCGATATCTTTTCAGTGCCACCTTCATGGGATTTCTAATTCTTGTAATCCATATGGAGGCCTAAATATGGAGCCGATTTGAACATGGTTCGACTGGCCTAATGCGTTGAAAAAGGTGGGCTCTAAGTGTTTCACTATTAATCTTACTCAGTAGGACAATAGGTCCTGTTATATTTCGAAAACTCTATTTCCATAGCTCTGTCCCGCTCACAGTTTTAAAATTTCTCTTCGAAATGCATTCTGCTCAGTCGTCCCGTTGAAAACAGTTTCTTTGAGGCAAATACAACTCTATTAGGTCTTTGAAAGGTTTCCTGAATTGTACTGTTTGTCACAACGCGAAGTTGCCTCATACGCTCTTAACGCTTCTCAACCGCTCTCTGTAGAAGAAAGAAAACTGAGTACAGTGCCGTGTTTGAAGAGGAGTAAGTGTGCCGATGCCAAATATGTGAACGCAGTGCACGGGCCATGGCTGGTACGCATGTTCCTCTAGACAACTCCGTGTGGGCGGCGCCCTGTCGTGACGGAGGCTGCGTACGCGATCGGTTTTCTCACACCTCAGTTATCTTCCAGAGCCTTTGTTCCAGTTCGCGGCAACTGATTTTAAATTAAGAAAACTTTGAGGTCATCCACACGTAAGCGTTGTCACATCATCTACATACATACAGATTGCAATTACGAACAATTGCTATCACATAGATAGTTGTGGGGGAAGCAAACAAAAGGCTGTTTTACTGGCAGAACGTTTAAAAGAGGCTACAGGTCTACCAAAGAAACTGCCTACACTACGCTTGACCGTCCAGTGCTGGGGAATTGCTGTGCGGTATGGGATCCTTACTACATAGGATTGACGGAAGCCGTCGAAAAAGCTGAAAGGAGGGAAGCTCGTTTTTATTATCACGAAACAGGGGAGAGAGTGTCACGGATACGTGAAAGCGAATTGGGGTGGCAATCATTAAAATATTTCATGTCATTGATATACACAAAAAATGCATTTTTCGTTGCGGCGAGATCTTCTCACGAAATTTCAATTACCAAATTTGTGCTCTCAATGAGATAATATTTTATTGACGCCAAACAACGTAGGAAGAAAGAAAATACACTCCTGGAAATTGAAATAAGAACACCGTGAATTCATTGTCCCAGGAAGGGGAAACTTTATTGACACATTCCTGGGGTCAGATACATCACATGATCACACTGACAGAACCACAGGCACATAGACACAGGCAACAGAGCATGCACAATGTCGGCACTAGTACAGTGTATATCCACCTTTCGCAGCAATGCAGGCTGCTATTCTCCCATGGAGACGATCGTAGAGATGCTGGATGTAGTCCTGTGGAACGGCTTGCCATGCCATTTCCACCTGGCACCTCAGTTGGACCAGCGTTCGTGCTGGACGTGTAGACCGCGTGAGACGACGCTTCATCTAGTCCCAAACATGCTCAATGGGGGACAGATCCGGAGATCTTGCTGGCCAGGGTAGTTGACGTACACCTTCTAGAGCACGTTGGGTGGCACGGGATACATGCGGACGTGCATTGTCCTGTTGGAACAGCAAGTTCCCTTGCCGGTCTAGGAATGGTAGAACGGTGGGTTCGATGACGGTTTGGATGTACCGTGCACTATTCAGTGTCCCCT
Organism: Schistocerca nitens; assembly: GCF_023898315.1. Taxonomy (NCBI): domain Eukaryota; kingdom Metazoa; phylum Arthropoda; class Insecta; order Orthoptera; family Acrididae; genus Schistocerca; species Schistocerca nitens. Next base: position 1,271,176,692 of record NC_064614.1, on the reverse strand, counting down.
CGACGATCACCAGTGGTGTACGGCCAGTGTAGGAGATCGCTCCCCACACCATGATGCCGGGTGTTGGCCCTATGTGCCTCGGTCGTATGCAGTCCTGATTGTGGCGCTCACCTGCACGGCGCCAAACACGCATACGACCATCATTGGCACCAAGGCAGAAGCGACTCTCATCGCTGAAGACGACACGTCTCCATTCGTCCCTCCATTCACGCCTGTCGCGACACCACTGGAGGCGGGCTGCACGATGTTGGGGCGTGAGCGGAAGACGGCCTAACGGTGTGCGGGACCGTAGCCCAGCTTCATGGAGACGGTTGCGAATGGTCCTCGCCGATACCCCAGGAGCAACAGTGTCCCTAATTTGCTGGGAAGTGGCGGTGCGGTCCCCTACGGCACTGCGTAGGATCCTACGGTCTTGGCGTGCATCCGTGCGTCGCTGCGGTCCGGTCCCAGGTCGACGGGCACGTGCACCTTCCGCCGACCACTGGCGACAACATCGATGTACTGTGGAGACCTCACGCCCCACGTGTTGAGCAATTCGGCGGTACGTCCACCCGGCCTCCCGCATGCCCACTATACGCCCTCGTTCAAAGTCCGTCAACTGCACATACGGTTCACGTCCACGCTGTCGCGGCATGCTACCAGTGTTAAAGACTGCGATGGAGCTCCGTATGCCACGGCAAACTGGCTGACACTGACGGCGGCGGTGCACAAATGCTGCGCAGCTAGCGCCATTCGACGGCCAACACCGCGGTTCCTGGTGTGTCCGCTGTGCCGTGCGTATGATCATTGCTCGTACAGCCCTCTCGCAGTGTCCGGAGCAAGTATGGTGGGTCTGACACACCGGTGTCAATGTGTTCTTTTTTCCATTTCCAGGAGTGTAGAAATGAGCGTTTCGCGTCATTGGCCGGGAGGCCCCTTACGGGGCAGATCCGGCCCCCTCGATGCAGGTCTAATTACATTCGACGCCACATTGGGCGACCTGCGCGCCGGATGAGGATGCAGGCAACACAACACCCAGTCCCTGAGCGGAGAAAATCCTCACCCCAGACGGGAATCGGACCCAGGCCCCTTAGGAGGGCAGTCCGCCACGCTGACCATTCAGCTATCGGGGCGGATGTAGGAAGAAAGAATCATCATAATAAAATGAGAGAAACCAGAGATTTAAGCGTTCATTTTTCCCAAGCGCTCTTCGAGAATGGGACGTTACAGAAATAGGCTGAACGTGGTACGATGAACACTCTGCCATGCACTTAAGTGTGAAGTGCGGGGTAATCGTGCAGTTTTTTGTTTATCACCGAAATTCAGATCTGTTGTTTTCTTCAGCCAGTTTGCGGTCTTTCGCTTGCAGCAGTAGATGGAAGCCGGAAGAACCTGTTAGTGTAGGAACTGTTTCTATGGAGATGGGAGTACGCTTCACTTATTTCTGGAGACCTTTTTATCAAATGCTTGTTTTCATATGAAAAAGGGCCGCCATTTTTATTCCTTGATACACCAATCTGCACACCAAATAGTAAAGAAAGTATTGACTTGAAAAATCTGATAATTTTACATGTGCTTGGATAGCACCCTACATTTAATAATTACTATTACCAATTTGCTGTCTCGGAAAACCATATCACTAGCTAATTAGTTCCAGCTGAATTTTAGTCTCTCCATTGCTTCGAACGAACGTTAACTGAAGGCACAGAAGACCATCTGAATGTGAAATGAGGATGTGATCTATCTGCACGCACGAGCAAGTGGATGTGATATACAAGAGCCAGTGAAATGAAAACGGGACGGATGGAAAAAATAAGTGAACTGTGTATTATTTCAAAAGTAATTGCTCTAACTGTTAACACATTTATTCCACTGTGAGAACAGTCGGTCAGAGCCTTCGTGGAAAAGTGGTTCAGGTTGCCTACGGAATTGTGATTGTTCACAGGCGTCCACCTCTTCGTACGAAGCAAATCGACGGCCACAAATGCCTGTCTTCAAGGCTCCAAAAATATGGAAATCACACGGGGAGAGGTCGGGACTGCATGGAGGATATGCAAAGCCTTCCCAGCAAAGCTTCTACAACGTAGTTCAAAACAATCTTGGCATCATGGAGGCGGGCATTGCCTTGCAATACCATGAGCCCGTTTTGCCTACGCTGCAGAAGTATCGCTGCGAAGCCCTTACATATCCTTGACACAGTCCCGTTCTCTCCCCAGGCGATTTATATATTTTTGGAGCCCTGAAGAGGGCGATTCGTAGCCGTCGAATTGCTTTGGAGATGTGCACGCTTAGGTACAACCGTAGTTCCTTAGCAACCGTAAATATTTTTTCCACGAAGGTACTGGCCGTCTTCTCTCACAGTGGGATAAACGTATTAACAGCTGCGGTGATTATGTAATAATGAACAGTTTACTTACTTTTTCCATCTGTTTTGTTTTCGTATTATTCTGTACATTGTCATGCTGGTAAAATAAGCCAGGTTCTTAGGATAATCGACGAAAGCGTGTATGTTTCATGTATACCAATTCGTTGCCTCTGGCAGCTGGACGAACAGCGTGCTACTTTAGTTCCCACGTTGCAGTGACAGCCTCTTGCCTTCTTCCCTGTCAATATTTCTTCCAGTACTTTAACTTCACCGTGTCCATTTTCCGTGATGCTTTGATCGATCCCGACATGCTACTCTACTGTTTGTCGGCTAGCAAGCGAGGCTTGGATTCTGTCACGGTGTGCTCCACTCCAAGTATATCCGTTAGACACTGACACATGCGCGCACCCTCTCGTGTCAGCGGCCTCGCAGTCCGTTAGCCAAAGATTCCCGCGAACCATCGCAGAAGACACCTGCTCCTGATGTTTAAGAAACGCGTGTCGACTTTCACGCCGGTGCGCACTTGGACGGCTAGGCGCTACAGCTCGGAGATAACTGAACGCTAGCCGCTAGCTGCTGACAGCACTGCGTATCTACTGGGAGTGGAGAAAAACAAGGAAACACCAAAAATACGTTACCGTGCTTATTGTGGTAGAGGAAACAGCCTGGCATTCAAAAAAGCTTCCTGTCGTCTCGGAATGGGTAAATACGGGTCCTGTATGGTTTTTTAAGGTACCTTACGCCATTCTTTCTGCACATCAGTTTCAAGTTCAGGTAACAATGGTACGGGTGGAAGCGATCACATACCCTTGTCTCCAAAGTAGACGACAAACGGTCAACAATATTGAGGTCTTGACTCTTGTGGTAAAATGCGATCCGACATTTCATTCCTATATTTAAAAACAGCAGTCCTGAGCTATGTGTGAACAGAGATCTCTCGTCTTAGAACACAGCATCACCAATGAGGAACAAACGCGGGATGGGCATAATTAGCCAAAATGGTCACATGATACTTGGCAGTAATACGACGATGGAGAATTGCCATGGCACCCATGCACTGCCACGGTATGCTTACCCAGATCATAACCGAAACGAACGTTCCAGTCTCGCAACGTGAACTCGGCCAGAAGCTGCAAACAGTGTGAAACGAGACTCATCCGACCCAATTACTTTCATCTCGTGCTCCACAGTCGAGGTTTTACGTCTCCGGCACCACGTTTTCCTGGTACGGGCATTTGCGCCACTAATGTGTTGTTTTTGAATTCCAGCTCGCCCTATAATTCTCTGCTTAATATATGGAGCTGTCTTCCTGTTTTTTTCCATTCTTTTGGTGCCGACAGGATTCGCGAGTGCGACATTCAGTTCTGCAGTGAGTTTTGCAGCTGTGGTCCTCTTATTTTTCGTCACAGTCCTCTTCAGTAGCCTTCCGCTATTATCAGTCAACACACACTTACGCCCACGTTGTGCTTAGCAGATTGTGTTTATCCGCTTTGCCTGTATGCGGTGTAAATGTTCGATACAGTACCTTTTGAATCACCAAACACTTCGGCCATCTTTGTACGGGAAGCACCAACAATTTCCTCACGTTCGAATTCAGTTACAGTGCACTGACTACTGTACGGAAGACTGTTTTGACCGCGACCGACACTTACCACGTATGGAGGACACTGATCGTCCGCTCAAAGCTGCATTATGGGAGCTTTGTATACTCCTCTGCACTGCCGTCCATCTTACGCCGCCTCAACTCTATACAATATCGGGGGTTACGTCTTGCGATCGGAGCGTTCTATACTAGTCCCGTCGAGAGTCTTCATGCTGAAGCCGGTGAATTGCCACTAACCTACCGACGAGAATATACCGCTTTGTCGGTATGCCTGTCGGCTATTATCAATGACCGACCACCCGTCTTATCGTTCCTTTTTTGACGACTCTCTCGACCATCAATACGGGTTGTATGTATCTGCCCTGCTACCCCCTGGAGTTTGCTTTCGTCGCCTCCTTCAGCAACTTGATTTTCCACTCCCTGCAATCTTTAGAGTGGGCGAGAGCCAAATGCCACCTTGGCTCCAGGCTCAGGTTCGCGTTCACCTTGACCTCAGCTCGCTCCCAAAGGAGGCTACCCCAGCTTCGGTATACCGCTGGCGCTTTGTCGAACCTCGTTCGAAGTTCATTAATACGATCTTCATTTATACAGATGGCCCTAAGACCAATGACGGTGTCTACTGTTCTTTTATTGTCGGGGCACACAGTTTGAAATAGCGGCTCCATGGCCATTGCTCGGTCTTCACAGCTGAGCTATTTGCCCTCTTATCAGGCTGTTCTTTGCATCCGCCACCACCGACATTGTGCTTACGTCATCTGCTCTGATTCCCTGAGCGCCATCCAGAGCCTCAGTGATCCGTATCCGGTTCACCCTTTCGTGCACCGGATCCAACGCTCTCTTCGGCAGCTGGCGGACGACGGTTCTCCGGTTACCTTTATGTGGGTTCCTGGCCAAGGCTGCGGTCCTGCAGCCTCGGACATCTTCTCGTTGTGTGCCTCCATCCGATTTTAGCAGGGTCATTTGTCAGCGCATTTTATCGCTGTGGCATGCCGATTGGGCTACACTTACAGAAAACAAGCTTCGGGCCTTGAAACCTCTCCTCACGGCTTGGACGACCTCTTCACGCCCTTCTCGGCGGGAGGAGGTCGTTTTGGCCCGGTTACGGTTTGGAGACTGCCGGTTCAGCCACCACCATCTGCTGACGGCTGCGCCGGCGCCGTTCTGCCCATGTAGGCAACTGCTGACGGTACGCCACATTTTAACGCCCTGTCCGAATTTTAATACAGAACGCATTGATCTTGGCCTGCCATGTACTCTGGATGAAATTTTAGCGGATGACCCAGGAGCAGCTGCTCGCGTTCTTCGTTTTGTCCACTTGACAAACCTGTCTAAGGACATTTGATTATGCTGTTTTCTTTTAATCCTTTGCCTGTTAATGTGCCTTTTATAGTGTTGCCCGTTTTAGTTGCTGTTTTAACATTGTGCCTCGCAGTGCATTCATAATTTAGTCTGGGTGCTAATGACCACTGTAGTTGTGCCCCCTAAAAACCACAAAAAAAAACAACCGCACAGGCGCAGTTGTTGGCCCGACGCAGCAGCACAGCCTGTGGGATAGGCCGGCCCGGCCTCTGTACGTATGCTCTGACGCGCATTTGGCTCGCTGTACCCATGTTTCGGCCCGACCCGTGTGCAGGAAGCTCTCACTGCGGAGGTCAGCGAGCTGCTGCGAGCAGCCGCCCTCTCCGCGTGTCGCTCCACTCTCACCTTCCTGGGGGAGTCGTCACCTGCATCAGCTCTGCCAGTCTCGTATCGTACCCGAGCCCGCAAGTATTCTCCGCGACTTGGGGTACAGTGCGTGGCAGAGGGTACTGTCCACCAAGAGCATCAATTTTACGCCCCACTCCATTCCCGAATAAATCTACGGAAAAGTTACTATCTGTATTCTTCTCAACACTCTATAATCTCCCCTGCCTTAATCTCGTTATTCGTAAGAGAGATATGCCGTGGTGAAAGCAAAATAGTCGCACAGCGTACCATGCTTACCGAATATTTAAACATAATCAACGGAATTATAAAGGCTTTCGTGGCCACTTGTTGACGTATTGCCTGTCACCTTTTGTGTCGGTCCATAGTCATACTCAGCAGGGTCATTGAGGACGACGACGTCTTTCTTGCAGTTAGTCCAGTTGAGGTTCCGCGTATTTTGAAGACTTTCACATGCAATATACCAGTCTATTAGTATCCTGCAATGCATCTCTGAATTTGTACGGTGTTTACTAAAGCACTTCCTTGATAAGGACATGAGATTCTGGATCACAGTGTAGAAGTGGTAGCCCTCTCACCTCTTATTAGATTCCCTTGAGAGATACTCTGAACTTTCCCAGGGCTCAGCAACAAATCGACTGTAGGTCTCCCATTCGGCTACGTCGTCCTATTTCATACAACTTTTTAGCATTGCACATAAATAGCTTAACGGTGTGACGTCATCCACATGTTCATCTCTAGTCTTGTGACAGCTCGCTATCGGGTTCTTTCTCTTTCTTATACGGATTATCCCAGTGTTTTCCACATTTACTGGGAGTTACCATTCATTCGATCAAATTGAATTTTTGCCCAACTGTTCCTGCATTTCTTTATGATGGTACAACGACCTTATTTTTCTTTATAAATGTCAGCATAGCCAGTACACAACTTCCTGCCGTTGCTGATCGTATCTTCTATATAGTTTATGAATGACGAGACCGAAGCTAGGAAGCTTCGTTGAAGTTTCATTTCGAGCACTCGTTGTCGTGTGTAAGGTACTAATTAAAAATTCATAGAGCCATTCACATATCTCTGACGGTAGTCTGTATATTCTTAGGTATTACTGAACAAAGTGATACAATGTCGTACTTTTCCCTGAATTATATGTTGTTGTTGTTGTGGTCTTCAGTCCTGAGACTGGTTTGATGCAGCTCTCCATGCTACTCTATACTGTGCAAGCTTCTTCATCTCCCAGTACCTACTGCAACCTACATCCTTCTCAATCTGCTTAGTGTATTGATCTCTTGGTCTCCCTCTACGATTTTTACCCTCCACGCTGCCCTCCAATGCTAAATTTGTGATCCCTTGATGCCTCAAAACATGTCTACCAACCGATCCCTTCTTCTAGTCAAGTTGTGCCACAAACTTCTCTTCTCCCCAATCCTATTCAATACCTCCTCATTAGTTATGTGATCTACCCACCTTATCTTCAGCATTCTTCTGTAGCACCACATTTCGAAAGCTTCTATTCTCTTCTTGTCCAAACTGGTTATCGTCCATGTTTCACTTCCATACATGGCTACACTCCATACAAATACTTTCAGAAACGACTTCCTGATACTTAAATCTATACTCGACGTTAACAAATTTCTCTTCTTCTGAAACGATTTCCTTGCCATTGCCAGTCTACATTTTATATCCTCTCTACTTCGACCATCATCAGTTATTTTACTCCCCAAATAGCAAAACTCCTTTTCTACTTTAAGTGTCTCATTTCCTAATCTAATCCCCTCAGCATCACCCGATTTAATTTGACTACATTCCATTATCCTCGTTTTGCTTTTGTTGATGTTCATCTTATATCCTCCTTTCAAGACACTGTCCATTCCGTTCAACTGCTCTTCCAAGTCCTTTGCTGTCTCTGACAGAATTACAATGTCATCGGCGAACCTCAAAGTTTTTACTTCTTCTCCATGAATTTTAATACCTACTCCGAATTTTTCTTTTGTTTCCTTTAGTGCTTGCTCAATATACATATTGAATAACATCGGGGAGAGGCTACAACCCTGTCTCACTCCTTTCCCAACCACTGCTTCCCTCTCATGCCCCTCGACTCTTATAACTGCCATCTGGTTTCTGTACAAATTGTAAATAGCCTTTCATTCCCTGTATTTTACCCCTGCCACCTTCAGAATTTGAAAGAGAGTATTCCAGTTAACGTTGTCAAAAGCTTTCTCTAAGTCTACAAATGCTAGAAACGTAGGTTTGCCTTTTCTTAATCTTTCTTCTAAGATAAGTCGTAAGGTTAGTATTGCCTCACGTGTTCCAACATTTCTATGGAATCCAAACTGATCTTCCCCGAGGTCCGCTTCTACCAGTTTTTCCATTCGTCTGTAGAGAATTCGCGTTAGTATTTTGCAGCTGTGACTTATTAAACTGATAGTTCGGTAATTTGCACATCTGTCAACACCTTCTTTCTTTGGTATTGGAATTATTATATTCTTCTTGAAGTCTGTGGGTATTTCGCCTGTCTCATACATCTTGCTCACCAGATGGTAGAGTTTTGTCATGACTGGCTCTCCCAAGGCCATCAGTAGTTCTAATGGAATGTTGTCTACTCCCGGGGCCTTGTTTCGACTCAGGTCTTTCAGTGCTCTGTCAAACTCTTCACGCAGTATCTTATCTCCCATTTCATCTTCATCTACATCCTCTTCCATTTCCATAATATTGTCCTCAAGTACATCGCCCTTGTATAAATCCTCTATATACTCCTTCCACCTTTCTGCCTTCCCTTCTTTGCTTAGAACTGGGCTGCCATCTGAGCTCTTGATATTCATACAAGTGGTTCTCTTCTCTCCAAGGGTCTCTTTAATTTTCCTGTAGGCAGTATCTATCTTACCCCTAGTGAGACAATGAATTATATGAATTATATGAAGAGAGAATTTACGTGTTCAGTTGAATCTACTATTTGTCAGACACCGACTGTGAGTGTAGCAAGTTGTCCTAACTGAAGAAAACTTCGCAAGCGAAGACTGCTAAGTAAACATTTTTTCTCGATGAGCAATTTCGACAGGCCTATGCTGCCGTAATCGAATCTTACGCTTTGAAATGTTTACAACATATAGTCGGTCAGTGTTAAGTCCCTCCACGTTGCATATGTCCCTCCTACTACCATGAAGGTCACTAAACATTGGTATGTCAGATGTAAAAGTATTATGTACCAATATAAACGTAGCTATATTGCGCCGATTGCAAGTGTCCATGTTAACTATCAGCTGCCAGCTGCAGTTCCGTGCAACATAGTTACGTTTGTGTTTGCACATAACACGTTTACGCTGGACAAGCCGATATGCAGTGTTGTTCATGGTAGTGGGAAGTGCATATGCAATGTGAAGTGACTTGTGACACTGAAGGACAATGTGCTGCGAACGTTACAGACCATAAGGTCCGATGAAACCGAATGTTTTTCTAGCGATCTTGGCTTGCGAAGTTTTCTTCAGTTACCATGCATCGCAGATTACCCCTACTGACCACGCCAGGAAAATACAGGATGAGTCTTACTGATGTATATGACGCTGAGACAAGTAATTTAATATCAAGCACATAGGACCACAAATGTTTCGAAACAGCTGAAAAGAGGATGAGAGATTTTGAACATGTGACGTCACAACATGACACCTCGCCATACGTGCAGCGGTTGAACTAACTGATCTCTCCCTCCCGGTCATCCCAAACCTAGTCAACTATTGACGTCAATGTGGCTCAGGGCGTACGTGCACGACTGTAGCGCTTGCAGCTCATGGTACGAATCTTGCACGGTGCAGGAAGTATTTTCTTTGATTGGCTTAAACACTTACTATTTCATTTGCCGGTCTCGCGGAGCCCACAAGTTCATTGCACAGTACAGCACAACAAAAACTAGCGTACAGCGTCACAAGGAAATCAATAAAAGCTTGTGAGTGGCGTCGGTACAAATAAATGACCCACTTTTACTTTAGTAGATGATGTCTGTAAACAAAAGAAAATGGGAGAAAAGGGAAGAAAGAACAGCTTTTGCTCGGTTACAGCGTGGACAATAATTCTGGAACTTCTATGTTTACAACAAGTTAGATTTGCAGAAGGTGATTGGAAAAAAATTTGTCTAGCGAAGAGATATGTAGCACTTGTCTCTTCCACGAGGTACGTCATTTGGTGACGTCACACGTTCAACATTTGTCATCCACTTTCCGGCTACTTCTCAACATTTGTGGCCCCCTTTGTCTCACGTTGTATGACTTGGTCTGATGTCACATACGTCGCTTTGCGATTTTTTTTTTTAACGTTAGTAAGAATCACCCTCTACAGGTCAAGTTGTGTTTCACACGAGTGGCTGTGCCCGCATTTACTTTCGAGCGCAAAATAGGCGACATGCGGACGTCGGCTGTAACGTTCTTTTGGTCGTGCTGGTGCAGCGATCTGGAAGCTCCACCATCTGTTTTCTCCGAATGTCACGACTGTTGTAAGACTAACCTCTCCGCGTGTGTGCTGTGTGCCTGCAGCGGCCGCGGTGATGCCGGTGCGAGCGGTCGAGGCGACGCAGAGGCGACCAGCTGAGGCGGCGCAGAGGCCGGGGGCGGAGACGGCGCAGCAGAGTCCGGAGGCGGAGAGAGCGCAGAGGCCGGAGGCGGAGACGGCGCAGAGGCCGGAGGCGGAGAGGGCGCAGAGGCCGGAGGCGGCGCAGCAGAGGCTGGGGGCGGAGACGGCGCAGCAGAGGCCGGGGGCGGAGACGGCGCAGCAGAGGCCGGGGGAGGAGACGGCGCCGCAGAGGCCGGGGGCGGAGACGGCGCAGCAGAGGCCGGGGGCGGAGACGGCGCAGCAGAGGCCGGGGGCGGAGACGGCGCAGCAGAGGCCGGGGGAGGAGACGGCGCCGCAGAGGCCGGGGGCGGAGACGGCGCAGCAGAGGCCGGGGGCGGAGACGGCGCAGCAGAGGCCGGGGGCGGAGACGGCGCAGCAGAGGCCGGGGGCGGAGACGGCGCAGCAGAGGCCGGGGGCGGAGACGGCGCAGCAGAGGCCGGGGGCGGAGACGGCGCAGCAGAGGCCGGGGGCGGAGAGGGCGCAGAGGCCGAGGGCGGAGAGGGCGCCGCGGCAGAGGCCGGGGGCGCAGAGGCGGGGGGCAGAGAGGGAGCAGAGGCCGGGGGCGGAGACGGCGCAGCAGAGGCCGGAGGCGGAGACGGCGCAGAGGCCGGAGGCAGAGAGGGCGCAGAGGCGGGGGGCGGAGAGGGCGCCGCGGCAGAGGCCGGGGGCGGAGGGGGTGCAGAGGCGGGGGGCAGAGAGGGAGCAGAGGCCGGGGGCGGAGGGGGCGCCGCGGCGGTTCCGCCCCCGCAGCCCCGCGGCGCGCAGCGCGGCCTTGCAGGCGGAGCGGCAGCGCCTGCACAGGGAGGTCGTCACCCGCTGCTGGGAGCGCTGGATCGACGCCACCTTACAGGGCGCCCAAAACTGCGAGCAGCTGATTCTCGGCTGGCTCGAGGAGTACGAAGACTTCGAGGGCTTCTTCATGCGGAACCTCGCGCCCCAGGACAGCCCCGGCTCGCCCCCGCGCCAGACCTGACGGAGGGAGGGCGCCCCAAACGTCCGTGGGACGTCCAGCGAGGCAGTGGTGCGCGTACAGCTGAAAGCGACGACCGCCAACAGAACGTGAACGGCGGCGGGAACGGGTGGCCGATAGCGGCCTCTGAGCCACAGTGTGCTGCTTACTTGAGTGTATCATTATTGTTTTGTTTCGCACTGAAGACAAATGCAGAAAATAAAGTGCACACCGTTTTAACAAATTCTGTTTTCATTGCAAGCTCCTGCCACGAGTCAACTTCCATAGAATTCTTCTGCGTTTTACTGCACCACGATGAAATATGATGCAGCAACATTTCGGCCACTGTTGCAAGTGCGTCCCTTGTGGGGAGGGGGGGGGGGGGGGGGAAAGTAAACTTTGAAATGCCAGTCTACAATTCAGAAGGAATCTGTGGACATCTCCTCGCTTTCTTAATCTGGCATGTTCCTTCCAGAGTCCAGTGTTCATTTATTAACAGGTCACTTTCACGAAAAACACACACTATTAAAAAAATGCACCAAATTCATACTTCTGGAGATACGGCAATGAAATTTTGTACTGTGCTTTACATAATAGGAGCTAATTTTCTTTAATGGAATTTAAAAATTCTATTTTCAAAAAAAGTGTATATATCTTTCCTCAGATATTATTCAAGATATTTCTACAAAATTATCTCTCTTTAATTTCTTTGCATATTATAACCTTCTCACATTGGTTTTCTGGAATATATCGAACAGAAGAACTGTAATATTTTAAACATTATTCTGCAAGTACAATACAAAATTCGTGCAAAATTCCCAGCACTTTGGCCCATATCTCAACTTACACCCAGAATTTCAAAATTTGCTCTCTATACAACATTTATTGGGTTTATAGAAATAAGGGTACAAAATTGCATAATTCTAGACTTCATAGACTGTGGTAATAAGATACATAAACTATATATTTCTGTGTGACCTCTTCAGAAGGCCCTAGATTTGTACTGTGGGTCCTCTTTGCCTTCAAGACTTTTCTTCAGGTTCCTTTCCTTTACCAAGCGTTCAACCGACTTTTCCGTTGCAAAGACGCGCCGTAAATCTTTTTCTCAAAATGTCTCGAGTGACATTTCTAAACTTACAACCAATTATCTCTAACGCTTTCATCCTCCCTACGTTCTCATCACTGAATACAAGAACCTAACACTTACATAAATCTCCGTCTGTACCATAAGGCAGGATGCGACAGTTTCTCATGTATCTCATTGTTTATGACGTCATATCCTCTCAACTATGCTAAGTAGAGGCGCTTACTCCCACAGCAGCCTGACAGTAAACGATGTGTGAACCAAGTTTGGTTAAAATCGCTCCAGTGGTGTAGGGGGAAATCTGGAACACACACACACACACACATTATGGATGTTAGAGAGTAGTCTTTACAGCCATGTATTGGTTACTTGTTTCCTTAATTGCCAGATCTGTCCACAGAAAAATATTTTGTTTTACATCAGTATATTCAACTTGGCTTAATTAATTACTCAGCAACATTTACGCGCGATGTTATTTCGAACAAACTAAGAAACGAAAGAAATATTGTCTTTCACCTCTAATTTCTGTTTGAATGTCACAATACGAAAGCGCGATTAAACTTTTCAGTGCACTAGCTTTGTCTGTCTGTTTGTATTTCAGGTGTCCAGTTGTATGTGGAATGACCACTTCGTAATTTGCGTGATTAACTTTGTAAAATTACGACTCGAATAAAATCACATGCCTACCACTACCCCACAGCCATTTCCACCTATCAGAGTTGATATGAACCAAGATTAAACATTTAGTTACCAAGAGTACTAACAAATCACACGGACGACCGTTTCGTAGACTGCCCTACTGTCTAGCAGACCTTTGTGCGTCACATTAAGCTGACCTTTCATCGCGACGGCGTTCCTGTATGTAGTAGATGGTAACGTCATGTATTCTTAAAATTTCATTACCATAATGTGTTCGCCCTATTCCAGTAACAATAAAATTTCCCACATGCCAAAATCCAGGTTTCAGGAAATACGTCTCTGTAACCAGTCTGAATATAGTCTTAATAATTTGTTGCCGTAAATAAAACAAATGAAAACTTAGTGCATCTCTTTCAGAGTAGACAGATGCCAGTCCCATATTTGTACGTTGAACAGTACGTGAGTTTGAGTAAGTTGAATGAAATGTAATATTGATTACATGTGTATTCCATATGGAATGTGGTAACATGAATTCACGCCTCCACATGCTCCCGCCAAAATGTAAATCTAAAAGTAATTCTGAACAGACAATAGTTTCCAACTTTGTTTCTGACATGAATTGGGGAACCTATATGTCACCCCATGGGAACAATTTGCCACAGAAAATCATGGACACTTTTTAAACTTTCTCGCAAATTTATTTTCGCTTTTGCTTTCGGTCGGTAGTCAACAAATGTGATTCCCATATTCCACAAACCTTCAGCACAAAATGTTCCACAAATGTTCAGCACTCCCTCTTCCGATACGCCTATGGTGTCAGCAATTTCATACACCTTTAACTGCCAATCATCCAAATGCCTCCCAGGGAAAAGAGAATAGAATAAGTAGGTACAGTAAAACTACAGTGTTAAAAGAGAAAGAAACTGTTCTGATACCAACTACCAAATAGTCACTGCAACGCGGTGCACAAACACCAATGCTATCTTATTGTACAATGCCTTAAGTACCTGCAGTATAGAAACGGGGTTAGAAACACATATAAAGTACGGTACCGATACCGTAACTTACTTGGCAAAGATAGTGTATCAATAACAATCCAATAACTGTGGACAAAACGAAAGCCAAAAAATCTAAATCATTGATGCCAGGCTTAAATCGACCCGCAAACAGCATGAAAACACCCGTGTCAATTACTTGAAACAGGAGATCCAAACTGAAGATAATGAAGGTGAGATATCTCATAATAGCAAACTGCAAGTACTTGCAAACAGGCATGGTCAACGACTTGCAAATAAACTAAAAGTTAAGACTAATGTGAATTCGTTTTTTATAGTGAAACTTGGGTCTCACTTGTTGTCTGCAGAAGTTAGGAAAATACAGGACAAAGACTTGGCCATGCTTCTTTGAAGCACAAACGACGTCTACAAAAATGAAACAGCTAGAGATTCGCGCGACATCAAACAATGCTCCAACGGTCGCAGGTTCGAATCCTGCCTCGGGCATGGATGTGTGTGATGTCCTTAGGTTAGTTAGGTTTAAGTAGTTCTAAGTTCTAGGGGACTGATGACCATAGATGTTAAGTCCCATAGTGCTCAGAGCCATTTGAACCAAACAATGCTCGTAGCCGGTAACAGTGAATATCCCACATCGCCACCAACTTGTGAGACAGTCATGTGTTAACGCAGAAGCACAATTTACCAACAATCAGTTTGCCAAAGTCTGTAGACGTTTATGAAATGTGAAACACATCGATGTAAGAAGACTAACACAGGACGTAGACTCCACATATAACATGGACTACATCAAAACGGCTTGGGAAAGAATACCTAGTGAACTTGACAATCATGGTACTGGTAGTAAAGAAAACACCAACATATTAAAACAAAAAAACAGTAGCAAATTCATTAGCTCCTACAGGAACAACAGCACTGGTAAGAGGCAGACGCAGTAACACCAGCGTCAGCTCCAACAAAAAGTGCAGCAGCAGCGGAAACTGCACAAAAGGTGAGGAGTCAGCAGAAGCAGCAGTGGACAGCAAAGTGAACGGTTAGAAAACTATACATTCTCACTATCCTAAAGAATTTTTAGCCTAAGGCTAGGGAGACGTGAAGTCTTCAAGGTAAGCAAAGCTCATTGTTGCTGAGGTGTCCACAAAAACACAAATCCATAAGACATATAGTGTATCAGCTAGCAGTGGAACTGCAGACTATACGTACCGTACCTCACTTATCTACATTACGGCACAGAACATTGGTGTAGAGAACCTGAAATAACATGTATACAGTAGTTCTAAATTCCTATGATCTACCATGCCATTACACTAGAATGACTATGAGAGGTGGACAGTCAGGTGTACAACTTTCTGGAAAGAAGAGATTATGCATAACGTTAGAGAGAACATTATTTCATTCAAGTGAGGGAAAACATTAGGGCAGAGACATCAGCTATAGACACATGAAAACAAGATATGGTCCAGAGATTAACTATATTATGTATTCTCCCAGTGGTGACACTCATATGTTCATTGCAAAATTAATCCAACTAATCCAGACAGTTCCTAATCTCGAGGGCAAAATTCTCATTTGAGGAGATTTAACTTCAACACAGTGAACTCGGATAAGTTCTGCAATACATTCCTCACCATTATGTACAGCTATAATGTATAACCACAGCTGATTAACACTGCCACAGGGATAACCAAGTGACAAATATAGATCGTATGTGAATTGACATACAAAATAAGTTCTGTAGATAACATTGCGTTTTCAGATCATATCTACAGAAAATTAAACTAGAACCCTCAAATGAAGAGCAAGTTTCTCTAAACCAAAGAATTGAGTTTTCCATACAGACCTACATCTACGTCTACACCAGACTCCGCAAGACACCTAATGGTGTGTGGCGGAGGGTACTTCCGGTACCACTATCTGATCCCTCCAACCCTGTTCCATTCGCGAATAGTGCGTGGGAACAATGATTGTCGGTAAGCCTCTGTGTCGGCTCTAATTTCTCGAGCGAATTTTCTCCTCGTGCGCAATACGCGAGCTGTATATGGGGTGAAGAAGTATGTTGTCCGACTCCTCCTGAAAAGTGCTGTCCGAAATTTCAACGGTAAATCTCTCCGTGTTGCACGACGCCTCTCTTGTAACGTCTGCTAGTGGAGTTCAGCATCTCTGCAAGGCTCTCTCGCCAGCTAACCGCCGAAAAGCGCCGCTCTTCATTGGATCTTCTCTATCTCTATCAGTTCTACCTGATAGGGATCCCAGACAGATGAATAATACTCAAGAATCGGGCGAATAAGCTCCTTATAAGCCATTTCTTTCACAGATGAGTTAATTTTCTTACGATTCTTCCGATGGATCTGAGTCTGGTGTCTGGTATTCCCACTATCTGTTTTATACGGCCATTCCACTTAATGTCGCTCTGGATAGTTACCCGTGGATACTTAACGGCAGACGCTGTCTCCAGCTTTTTGTCATCAATCATGTAGCTGTACAGTAGCGGATTTCTTTTCCTATGTATGCTCAATATGTTACATTTATTTAAATTCAGGGTCAACTGCCAGGGCCTGCACCATTCATCAATTCTCTACAGGTCATTCTGCAAATTGTTATTATCTTCCAGCGTTGCTACTTTGGTATAGACAACTGCATCATCTGCGAATAGGCTTAAAGGGCATCCGATGCTCTCTACCAGATCATTTATATATATTGTAAACAGAAACGGTTCTATCACACTTCCCTGTGGTACTCCGGATATTACCTTTACATTGTCCGCCCCCGGTAGCTGAGTGGTCAGCGCGACAAAATGTCAATCCTATGGGCCCGGGTTCGATTTCCGACTGGGTCGAAGATTTTCTCCGCCCAGGGACTGGGTGTTGTGTTGTCCTAATTATCATCATTTCATCCCCCTCGACGCGCAAGTCGCCGAAGTGGCGTCAAATCGAAAGACTTGCACCCTGCGAACGGTCTACCCGACGGGAGGCCCTAGTCACACGCCATTTACACTCCTGGAAATTGAAATAAGAACACCGTGAATTCATTGTCCCAGGAAGGGGAAACTTTATTGACACATTCCTGGGGTCAGATACATCACATGATCACACTGACAGAACCACAGGCACATAGACACAGGCAACAGAGCATGCACAATGTCGGCACTAGTACAGTGTATATCCACCTTTCGCAGCAATGCAGGCTGCTATTCTCCCATGGAGACGATTGTAGAGATGCTGGATGTAGTCCTGTGGAACGGCTTGCCATGCCATTTCCACCTGGCGCCTCAGTTGGACCAGCGTTCGTGCTGGACGTGCAGACCGCGTGAGACGACACTTCATCCAGTCCCAAACATGCTCAATGGGGGACAGATCCGGAGATCTTGCTGGCCAGGGTAGTTGACTTACACCTTCTAGAGCACGTTGGGTGGCACGGGATACATGCGGACGTGCATTGTCCTGTTGGAACAGCAAGTTCCCTTGCCGGTCTAGGAATGGTAGAACGATGGGTTCGATGACGGTTTGGATGTACCGTGCACTATTCAGTGTCCCCTCGACGATCACCAGTGGTGTACGGCCAGTGTAGGAGATCGCTCCCCACACTATGATGCCGGGTGTTGGCCCTGTGTGCCTCGGTCGTATGCAGTCCTGATTGTGGCGCTCACCTGCACGGCGCCAAACACGCATACGACCATCATTGGCACCAAGACAGAAGCGACTCTCATCGCTGAAGACGACACGTCTCCATTCGTCCCTCCATTCACGCCTGTCGCGACACCACTGGAGGCGGGCTGCACGATGTTGGGGCGTGAGCGGAAGACGGCCTAACGGTGTGCGGGACCGTAGCCCAGCTTCATGGAGACGGTTGCGAATGGTCCTCGCCGATACCCCAGGAGCAACAGTGTCCCTAATTTGCTGGGAAGTGGCGGTGCGGTCCCCTACGGCACTGCGTAGGATCCTACGGTCTTGGCGTGCATCCGTGCGTCGCTGGGGTCCCGTCCCAGGTCGACGGGCACGTGCACCTTCCGCCGACCACTGGCGACAACATCGATGTACTGTGGAGACCTCACGCCCCACGTGTTGAGCAATTCGGCGGTACGTCCACCCGGCCTCCCGCATGCCCACTATACGCCCTCGCTCAAAGTCCGTCAACTGCACATACGGTTCACGTCCACGCTGTCGCGGCATGCTACCAGTGTTAAAGACTGCGATGGAGCTCCGTATGCCACGGCAAACTGGCTGACACTGACGGCGGCGGTGCACAAATGCTGCGCAGCTAGCGCCATTCGACGGCCAACAGCGCGGTTCCTGGTGTGTTCGCTGTGCCGTGCGTGTGATCATTGCTTGTACAGCCCTCTCGCAGTGTCCGGAGCAAGTATGGTGGGTCTGACACACCGGTGTCAATGTGTTCTTTTTTCCATTTCCAGGAGTGTATTTATTTACCTTTACATTTGTCGATTTAGTTCCGTTAAGAGGGTCGTGTTGAGTTCTATCTGCAAGAGGATCTTGAATCCAATCGCAGGTGTGCTCCGATACTCCGTAAGCTCGTATTTTTTTTTTTTATTATTATTAAACGGCAGTGCGTGACTGTGTCAAATGCCTTACTGAAATCGAGGAACAAGGCATCAACCAGAGTGCCGATGTCCACTGCGCTCTGGATCTCATGGAGAAACAGAGCGAGCTGAGTTTCTCAGGTTCTCTGTTTGCGGAATCCATGTTGATTTTTATAGGTGATGTGTTTATTTTACAAAAACGTCATAATTCTTTAGCATAAAACATGTTCCATAATTCTACCACAGACTGACGTCAACGATATAGGTCTATAATTATGTGTATCTGTCTTACGGACTTTCTTAAAAACGGGAATGATCTGCACTTTTTTCCAGTCGTTAGCGACCTTTCTTGCTCAAGCGATCTACGGTACATTACTGCTAGAAGGAAAGAAAGTTCTTTCGCATAATCTTTATAGAATCTTGTAGGTAGTCATCTGGTCCTGAGGCCTTTCCGCTACTAAGCGATTGTAGCTGCTTTTGAATTCCGCGATCAGTTATCTCAATATCTGTCATTTCTATGTTCGTACGACGATTGAAAGTAAGGACAGTGTTACGATTTTCTGCTGTGAAACAACTTCGGGAGACCGAATTCAGTATTTCGGCCTTCTCTCTGTTATCTTCCGTTTCAGTGCCGGTGTGGTCGCTGATAGAATGTATAGATGATTTTGACCCACTTACCGATTTTACATACAACCAAAATCTCTTAGGGTTTTTACTCAGGTCGGTTGACAACGTCTTACTTTCAAAATCATTGAACGATTCTCTCATTGCTCTCCTTATGCTCATTTTAGCTTCTTTCAGCTTTTGTTTGCCAGCTAGGTTCTTACTTCTCTTAAATCTGAGATGAAGTGCGCTTTTCTAACGCGCCTATTAAGGGGAGTTTGAAGGGAAAAAGCTTTTTTTCACATTTTCGGATTTTTATCTAGTTATAAAATTTGCCATTTTCCGAATAAAGTGATATATAAACTCTGCTAATTTCGCAGTAATAAGGGTTTCATGCCTCTAGTATTTAAAGGAAATATACTCTTCTTCTTCTGTCTCAGATGGCACATTATCGACAGCTTCTTTTTGCTCTGCTGATACGCATCCATCTACTGTTCTTTCAGGTAATTCTACTTGCCGAGCATTAAAGGTCTCATGAACTTGGGAAACCTTCAAAGCGACATCCGGAATTTTTGTGTCAAATGATAAGTAAAAGTGGTATAATTCGATGGTATAAATGGTAAATATTGAAAGTTAAATTTCAGATACAAAAAAAGCTTTCTTAAAAATAGGGCTAATTTACCGTATTAATAAGTCTCTGGTTGAAGTAGCTGCATGTTTTCTTTTCCTCCATGATTTTATGGATTCTGGAAAAGGCATGTTAATTTCCTCCTAGATATTTTCAGTTTGATCTGCTGACGCTTCTGTCTCAGATGGCACATTATCGGCAGCTTCTTTTTGCTCTGCTGATACGCATCCATCTACTGTTCTTTCGGGTAACTCTACTTGCCCAGCATTAAAGGTCTCATGAACTTGGGAAACCTTCAAAGCGACACCCGGAATGGCATCCCTATTCAAGGGAAAAATTCCAGTTTTACAAAAACCCAATCTTGATGGTGGCTGGAGTTATAGTTTCGTCCGTGGACTTCTTTAACAGATGGTAAAAATCCGTCCTTGTTGGCTTGTAATCACAAGTTTTCATAAACTCTCTCACATTCCTTTTCCAAGCCATTTTAGAGGACCAACCATGGACATATCATACGGCTGTAAGATCTGAGTGGTGTGTGCTGGAAAGGTAACAAAAATAATGCCATTTTCTTGTCTGAATCTTACAGCTTCTGGAGGGACATGGCTAGAATGTGAGTGCATCAATAGCAGAACACGACGAGCGGGAGGAATGTGGTGAATTAGGTGCTTCAAGAACTCCAAGAAAATTTCCGCAGCCATTTTTTGACACTGCTACCTGGCTCAGTGCAGGAGCATTTTCCTTCAAGCAATGGGTGACACGAATCCCCCTGAAAATACACACAGGAGGCGCTGTTTATCCCTCGGCACTGGCAGGAGTCACAGCTGCTGTGGTGTCCCCCTTTTCAGCAGTTGTCTGCTGGTGGACACGCCTCGCTCCTTTCGGTGAAACAATTTTGCTCGGCTTATTCACCATTGAAAATCCCGTTTCATCTAGATCGTCATAAAAATCGTTCAAATTAGAACGATTCGAAGCTGCGGCCTTGTGATATGATAGATTTCCTGGCTGACGCTAACTTAAGCCATGTCGTTTCTCAAATGAACTCCACCAGTCCCATCCTGCCTTGTCTCTTTCTTCCCCAAATGGGTTGCCTTGAGGTCTCTTTGATGCTAATTTGTGAGCGTAATGATGCATATCATTCGCCGACAATCCGAAACTCAGTTCTTGCATTTCCGTTGCATACTTCACCAATTTAGCTTCCTCTTCCTTAGTTAAAAAGAAGGGGCGCCCCTTTTCCAGGAGAGCACAGTCCGCATGTTCGGCGCAAACTTTAGCGTACTGTAAGGTATGCCAACATCTTTACTGGATCTATAAACTGACCAGCCATCCATCAACACCCTTCGTAGAGCTTCTTCCAAATCCTTTCTGCTGTACTGTTCTAAATATTTGGCTATAGGCTTAGACATCTGTAACAAATTAAATCAATAAATACCTTAAGCCTTCGTTTACGAATGTCAGTATTGCATTCAAATCATGAAGGCACTTTAACTCGGCATAACAACACGTAAAATACGTTGTTTTATTTGATTCGCGAGCTTCTCGTACTTCTTTACGCGCCCGCCAGCGGCACCAAATCATTAAGAAATTCAGTACCGGCAAAAGTGAATTACGAGCGAACTATTAGTGTCAAAATGGTGAACAAGACCTTAAATTAAACAGAGAACTGTGAACAATCCATCAATAAAAGTCTTACACTTCAGATTACATCGGCATTATCGACAAAAAACCGGAAAGCTGTCACCGAACTCCTGCTATACTGACAATATTCTCCACTACACTAGAAAAAGTTCTACTACAGCCACAAGAATGCGCTCCGGTAGTTGTTCTCTCTGCCGTACATTGCTGATAGGTGTCGCCATCTGTGGTACAATGTTCGTACTTAAAACCAGCTCGTACAATTTTGCAATGAAATGCTATGTATGGTACTGCAATATAAGCCGTACTGCGAAATTTGCCGAGTTTGTCCTATATATATCACTTATGAATTAACATGGGAACTATTTTATTTTATTTTTTAAATATAATCTACACCGGTTGAAAATGTTAAAATTTTTACGTGCATTACTTCAAGATCCAACAAAATCGGTAATTTTTTATACAGAATGCTGTGGATTGGTGTGTGATGTCCAGAAGAGGACGGCCACCAGGTTGATGACGTTGAAACAAAGTTTGAGAGACAAGAACTTTCTGGTGGTAAAACCATAAGAGGTAGACTGACAGACAAAAATGGTTGATGAACTACAGCAGTATTATGGGATGTCCATTAGAATTAATGCTGACGATTTGATGAAAATGAAGCGGTCAGTATGGGCTGCCTTCTTCCACAGGATGTCTACTGATGAAAAACCAGTATACCATCTTTGCACTCCTCGACCTGATTCATGGTGCAATTACCGCAATGCCCAGTACTTAAACAGTGCATACAGTCATAAACACTCCATCCCAGCAGCATTCATGGATATCATAAAACCTATTTACAGAGACCTGGCAAATCTTGAATTACTGAAGAAGTGTCTGTATGGTTAGACTCAAAATCTCAGTGAGTCCTTCAATAATCATATATGGACTCGCTTACCAAAAAATATTTTTGTTGGAATGATGACACTAAAGTGGGGGCCAGTGATGCTATTATTCCTTTTAGTGATGGCAACATTAGTAGGGTGAAAGTGCCTCAGCATATGGAAATTAAACCGGAAATTTGTGGTAAGGGACCAAACTGCTGAGTCATCGGTCCCTAGGCTTACAAATTACTTAAGGGGCTCCGGAAAGGCTCAAAAATCATGAAAAGTTCAATTTTTATTTTTTTGCATTTTCTGAATCTGCAGACTATTACCTTATAATAGATATATAATTTATTCAATTCCGAAGACTACAACTATTTTTAAATTTTTTTTTTGAAATATGTTCTACATGGGCGTGACCCACTGTGGCGCTGTTAAACTGCTGTCAAATGGTGTTATTATTAACGTCCGTGTTCATCAGGTACATTTTAGTGATGTGAGATAAAGTATGTGTTGTGGCTAACCTGTGATGGTTCAATATATATCGCTGGTGTGATTGTCGATTGTTTCATGTTTATTTACTCTGTCGTTATCTCGAAAATATTCGTAATTAATTCTGTTTCTTGAGTCTCTGTTTTGTTGAAGTATAATAATGAGTAAAAGTAAAGTTATTAGAAATCCTCTGAAGGCTTTTAAGAAAAGGAGAAATGTTGGAAAGCCAAAGGTATGTGTTATTACTGTAAACAATAAAGACGATGAAAATCCCCCACATAGCTTGTGTCCCAAAGAAGAAGATAGTTGGTGTAAATATAACAAAGGATTGCTAACTGGTGAAGTGTACACTCATAAGCATAGTCTGCCTCATGCAATAATGGACGTGATAAACCCTATTTTCAGAGACTTAGCAGCACCTGAACTGTTGAAAAAGTGTATTCACGGAAAAACTCAAAACCCCAATGAAAGTGTAAATAGTGTTATATGGTCGAGAATCCCCACTGTATTTGTTGGAATAGAAACACTTCACTTTGGTGTGTATGATGCTGTTGCGACTTTCAATGATGGCAACATTGTAAGGTGCAAGGTATTTAGAAATATGGGAATGAAGATAGGTTCTAACATGGTACGAGCGATGCTTGCTTTAGACAAGGAATGCCTTCGGGCTGCAGACAGGGCTGTAAAGAGTCTAGAAATACAAGCAAGAGTAAACAGGAGGAGGAACAAGAGGAAGCTGGAGGAGGAGTTTGCAGAGGATGAAGATAATCCATCCTATGGACCTGGAATGCACTAAAAGGTTAATCCAATCTTTGTCGCTCGATTCCCAAAACTTTTATTTTCTCATACTAATTACATGTTTTCTAAGGATCTTCCAAACATATTTGTTTCAAACTTTCAGTAAATGTTACACAGTACCTTCTGCATAATTTAACACAGCCTTTTTCCAAAAAACTGTATATTTTTGAATATATAAATAAAAAATTGCAAAAAAACGTTGCGAATTTTCATTACAATTGAAAAAAAAATCATCTTCAATAACTGAACTAAAATTTTGTAAAATCCCTGTGTTAAGTTGTAGCCCATATTCCAATAAATAATCTGTAAAAAGTTCAACTTCCTACCTCAAATACTTTGTGAGGAAAGATGTAATTTATAAGCGTTATTTTAACATTGCAAGTATAGGGCGTTCCGGAGCCCCTTAATCCTTACAGTAAGGACAACACACACACACACACACACACACACATACACACACACACACACACACACACACACACACACACACACACACACACATGCCCAATGGAGGACTCGAACCTACGACGGGGGGAACCATGGAAATTAATCCTGGTGCAAACTGCATCAGAGAACTTGAACGGATGGACAAGTTTCGCATTGATAAGGCAGAGTATGCAGCCCAGTTGACCACTAAGGAGTCCAGACAGAAGAAAAGAAGAAAAAACTTGGAGAAAGATCAAGAGGATGATATACAGTATGGTGCAGGGTGCTTCTGAGTGACTAAAAATAAAAAAATAAGCGCATATTAAGTGAGTTACAGTCTTTTGGAACTTTAGAAGCCATTCCTGAAAATTTACATTTTCTGTTGCATTTTTCCCTAAATCTCAGAAGCCACCTCGCGTAGAGTTTTCAGATTTTCAGGGAGTATATTGAACTAAAAGAACATAATTTTATGCGCAATTAAAATTAATTAGGACAACATGCAAAAAATTACACAAAATTTTAACCATGTAATTAAAAAATTGTATTTCCGAAAGCAGTGGCTAAAATGCAATTATTGTAATTCTATAGACTCAGAACGTACAGTTTAATGTCCTATAAAAGTTTCATGTCAACGGCTACAGTGGTTACTAAATTTAACGTTGTCGGAATAGGGCGTTCCAGCTCCTCTTAAACCATGGTGGATCTTTCCCATCCCTTAAAACATTTGTCGGAACATATTTGTCTGGGGCATATTAAAAGATGCCTTTGAATTTTTTCTGTTTGTTCTCCACATATTCGTCCTCATAACAGTGTATTTGATGCTGACTGCTGAGATACTCTGAAATTTTTATCCTGTCACCCTTCCTAACTTTCTTAACATTCGTTATAGGACCCATCGTCATAGATGCTGTCACAGCCTTACGATTACTGATACCTTCATCTAAGCTAACTGATTCGATAAGTTCAGGTCTGTTTGTTGTCAGACAGTCACGAGTTAATTAGAGGACCAACTGCTCAAGGTAATTTTCTGACAAGACATCTAGAACAATGCCACACGATGCGCTATCTGTGGCACCAGTTTTGATGGCATAACATTCCCAGCATATACCTTGAAAGTTGAAGCCCCCCCCCCCCATCGCAACATCGGAACCATACATTTGGTTTTTTGCTGGCAGTACCTAAGGCCTGTTCTTAGAATTTCTCCATAAAGAAGTTTGCAATTACGGGACTTAGGGGGCTTCCCATAGCCACACCATCCGATACGTGGATGACACGTTTGTGCTGTGGAGACATGGCAGGGAGGAACTAAGCCGGTTCCACGAACATCTGAATTGTATAAACTCGAGAATTCAGTTTACAATGGAGGAGGAGGTAGACGGCAAATTACATTTTCTCGATGTGCTCGTTTTTAGAAACGAAAATGGTAGTTTGGGCCACTCAGTATACCGCAAACCCACGCACACGGACCGTTATTTGCACCGGCATTCGAACCACCACCCACAACAGAAGCGGGGTGTTATCAAGACGTTAGCGGACAGAGCTAGAAATATTTGTGAACCTGAGTTGCTCGACGCTGAGATGGAACATCTCCACAACGCACTAATGAAGAACGGATATTCGTCCGCCGAAATAAAACGTGCGTTGAGGCAGCCACGAAGAAATCATAGTGACGTACAGGCTACTGCAAAATCTAAGGTTTTCCTGCCGTTTGTTAAAAATGTAACGGAAAGAATAGGGAGGATCTTGACGAAGCGGAATATTACTGTAATTTACAAGCCCACCAGGAAGATACAGGAATACCTTAAGCCTGCCAAGGACGTTCGCAAACCATTGGAAAAAGCTGGAGTGTATAGGATCCCATGCAGCTGTGGAGATGTTTATGTGGGTACCACTAAAAGAACTGTTTCTAAAAGTTTGGAAGAGCACAAGAGCAATTGTAGAAGAGGAGAAACGGAACGATCAGCTGTTGCGGAGCATGCTTTCCAGCCAGGGAACCACAATATTCGTTTCGAGGAGACGCAAGTATCAGCGGCCATAAGCGGATATTACGAAAGGCTCTACAGGGAGGCAATCGAAATCGCTAAACACCCTAATAATTAAACGGTATATGGATGCCGGTGATAAAGAAGATGTGTACTACCCGTCCACTACTGGGTGATGGCAACGGCGATCAACGGCGACGGACAGCGGCCAATTGCACTGACGTTTTCAAAACACGTGACGTCACGCCGCGGCGCGGGAGCGCGCGAACACGGAATTTAGCGGCAGTCAGTAGCGAGCCAGTGGGTGTGTTGGTCCTTCCATCAAGCTACAGACCCCCTTGAAGATGTCTCCCGCAGTCGGAGACGAAACGTTGGGAATTGACACTGAATTCATCAACAGACCACGGCATAACAGCCCGCATAATTATAATGGACATGATATTTCCGGCAGTGAAAGTCTACATTTTAGTAGAAGTCTGCTTAGAAGTTTTTAAAATTCTTATCTATATACACAGGATCTAGCATGAATAGGAAGTTATCAAAGTTCTTCTCAGTATTTGAAATCAGATTTGTAAAACTTTTTCCTAAATTACTAAGAATTATTACAACGCTAGACAATAAAATTGGGTGACCAATGGAATACGGGAATTCTCTGTAACACTCATACACCTCATCAGCATAAAAATCAACCAGAAAGATCCGATGTATCTAAACTACTTCCAACATACAGAATAATGTAGCAGAAGTGTTACTAGCAGGAATCACGTCCCAGGATGGTAAATTTATAGAAATGGCAATAGAAATTTGACAGATTACAACCTGAACATACAGTGAGCTAGGTACCAAACACAATGATACCTACATCCCACCACCGCAAAATAATGAAGCAATGTTATTCACAGCTTAGGAAATAAAATGTCAGCAGATACCATATAGATGAAGTGTGGATGTGCTTGCTGAAGGACTGTGTAGACTGTATCAAAGAATCAGAGACCCTTATGTGCACATCATAGACGACACTTTCACTACAGGTTCTCTCTCAGAAGCACTAAAGCATGCCAAAACAACGCCTGTACATATCAAAGTGAGCTAGAAATTACGCAGAGCTAAAGGCACTTTACAGTATTCTCATCGTATTAAATATAATAGAAACCATAATGAATAGCAAGCTCATGGGATACTTAACAAAGAGCAATCCTCTGTGTAAAGAACATTTTGGTTTTAGGTCCGGTAAAAGCACAGGATTAGCTATAGCTCGATTTATAAGCGTTGTTCTAGAAGCACTAGATAAAGTAATTCTTGTAACAGACGTCTTCCTAGACTTTACCAAAGCTATTTACGTAGAAAATCACCAATACTGCTAAATAAACGGGATATGTTAGGAATTGTGGAAGGGGGTAGTAGCAAATAAGTGGGTTCATCCATGCCACAACAGTGGAGTGCAGTGGATGGAGATCTCTCACACAAAATCGAGTCACCCCACAACAAACACAGAATACATTAACATTGGGATCCTTCAAGGAAGACTGCTGGGCCCAATAATGTTTTTTACATGTATCAACGATTTTCCCTAGAGTGTCACACATGATGAAACAGTACAGTTTGCTGATGACAGTAACATTCTATTCAGTGATACATCACCACATGTACTAAGGGACAAAAGGGATGAAATTTATAATGAACCAAATGGTGATACAAAATTTAATTCATTCCATGTTAAATTTATATCATTGTTTTAAAACGTCTTTTTCAAATAAACTGATCAGAAACCATTGACTACTAGAGAGATTCATGAATCGTGTGAATGGAAAAAGAAAATATATCATCTGGCAAGAGCAAGCAAATGTCCTGCGGTGGGTGCACATTTAGAAACAACTCAAAACTATTTAAAAAATTAAGGAACATGTACATTATGTCAGAAATCAATAATTCTGATAACAGAATATATGGAATGTAGTCAGAAGTAGAGACCGGACAACCAGCCAGAGAACAGAGGACAGGATAACATCACAATTGAATTAAATGGATGGGCTATAAATGATCAGCGGTATGTTGCAGATATGTTTAATAATAATTTGCTAAATGTAGTAGAAAATATAGAGACAAACAGTTCAAGAGCAAAATCGGAGCAGCATCATGAAAAGGCAACTGTCAAAAAATTCAAATGTGTGAATGTTTCTTCAGCTTTTCCTTTCGAAATTAATACAACCATACATTCTCTCAAATAAAAGCTCATCTGGATTTGGTTGTTTTTCTCATAGAGAGCTAAAAATTTGTTCCCATAAAATAAACCTTGTATTAACAGCAATATGTAATGCATAATTAATTTAAGGCGTTTTTCAGTGTATTTTGAAATGTCATTGTTAAAACCCTCTTTAAGGAAGGTGGAAGGAAAGATGTCAGTAAGTACTGGTCATTTTCACTACTGACATCACTTTCCAAAATTTTTGAGGAAGTGATATATTTTATTTATTTGTTGTTTTTTTAACCGTATATGATAAGGGCCATGAGGCCCATCTTTTCCATCATACCGGGTCTCACACTTACAGTACATTTTTCTACATCGTAGCTATCTACAAAATGACAATTTAAGGT
This sequence comes from Schistocerca nitens, assembly GCF_023898315.1. NCBI lineage: Eukaryota > Metazoa > Arthropoda > Insecta > Orthoptera > Acrididae > Schistocerca > Schistocerca nitens. The sequence goes on along the minus strand of NC_064614.1, from coordinate 1,271,148,207 downwards.
GAAAACACTATTAAAACGATTTGAGGTTCTAGGAAGACAAGGCAAGTATATAATACTACGAACTGCTGAAATTAATAATGCCAGTACTTCTGCCACTGCAGCTGCCACTTATGATAATAATAATAATAATAGTAACAATAATAATGACATTTAGAAATGTCGAATCAAATTCTCTGGCCATCTCAAAAGACCACCAGACAAGTGACTGGCGAAACGAATAATGGGCTACGTAACATTATTTGAGATCTCAACACCTTGGTTGAATGCAATTCGAAAAGACTTGAAAAACGCAAACATAAGACCAACTGATATTTCAGACAGACACTTTCCGACATTAAATAGACGGATGGGAAGTTACATCAGAGCAACCATAACAAAAACAGTAAATTCCAGAGTGGTCAGACGAATGTAAACAAGTCTTATCGTAAAGAATGAAAGCCTACGGGACCCAAAGAAGAACATAAAGAAAAGTTGGTAAAATGATTTGCTTAACGTCTTCCATTTATTGGGAGAATTCACTGATGGCGATGATGACGACGACGACAGTGACAGATATAAACAGAATTTATAGGTGTACAAAATAGATCTTTCGTGACGTAGTGATTTCTGGGAAAAGGAAATGTTAGGAGACTGCGCAAGTGAAGAATAGTGGGAAATGAGGGAGATCTGGTTGGAAAGAAGGATGTTCAGGGATAGAAAATACATACAGGGACGATGGTAGTCATGATTGTTGCTTTAGAAGATATGTTATTAACTGTCTTCTCAAGCTGGTAATGTTATTCAGTTCTAGAATATAATGTGAGAGGTTGGGCAGAAGAGAGAGATATGAGTGACAGAGTATGTTATTAAAACATTAGAGAAGACAGAGAGTATGGAAATCTCTGTAGTTGTCTGCATGCAACCAGTGCAGCCGTGCATATAGTGGTGCAATATGTTAAAAGAGTCGAAAATCAGAGACATAACGAACACAGGCATTCATAACCAGTTCCACTCTTAGCTTTCCTGAGAAAGACCTTGCATGGTAACACCAGTAGAATCAGTAACTGGAACTATAGGTGTTTGTACAAGTTTCTTTTCAAGGTCAAGAGGGAAGAGCATTTTATATTTTTGTAAGGCATGGAGATGAAATGTTACTTTTGGAGTAATTAATAGAATATGCCCCAATCTTTTAATTAAGCCTAAAATACATTAATAATAAATTTTCTCTCTGTAAATAAATCTGCAAAGTAAGGAGGAAATGTCACGATTTAATGTAAGGAATGTATTTTTTCTGTTCCAGTATAGACAGATCGAGAGAAATGTTTATAAATCGAGACTATAAAGTCTCGCGGTTCTAGGCGCGCAGTCCGGAACCGTGCGACTGCTACGGTCGCAGGTTCGAATCCTGCCTCGGGCATGGCTGTGTGTGATGTCCTTAGGTTAATTAGGTTTAAGTAGTTCTAAGTTCTAGGGGCCTGATGACCACAGCAGTTGAGTCCCATAGTGCTCAGAGCCATTTGAACCATTTTGAGACTATAAAGCAAATTGAGGGCTGTCGCCGTAATTTGTTTTTGGATTATATAAAAGCAACAGCTGTGAGCTCTCTATCTCTCTCGTTTGTTTTCGATAACTGTTTCACAAATGTAAGTGTCGCTCTGCACCGTCTGGCAGATAATTACCTTAACTTAATTTCGAAAGCCGTGTTTTAATTAGACTGTACTTCCTTTTTCATTAATTCCACATATAAAATTATTATGTTTTATTTTAGAACTTTTTCAGGCTACAGCGAAGAAGAGTTGCCGACGAACTGTTTGGTGCCCACAGCCGAACGCTACTGGTGTTCAATCGGCCATTACTTTAGAAAACTTCTTTTTCAGCGTCCCTGAGATCTCTTTTACAGGTCTTTTCTATCAGTATCCTGGCAATGCAATTACGCAACCTGCGTAATTTTTAGATTGGTTACTGGCCTCTAAACAATGGCGTCGGTCAACGTTCTCATCGGTCTGATGGGAACCTGATGCTGGTTGGCGGAATATATAATTTCATCATCAGCAAGTAAAAATTTTTTTCACCATTATATCATTTTGGAAGGTTTCCAATACCAAAAGTGATAAATATAATATTACATAATTTTGGGACCGTGGGCCTTTGTAGTCTGGTCCCTTCAACCCCCAAAAACCAACCAACCATATTTTTTTAAAAACACCAGTAATGTTAGAGAGAGTTGTTTGTGCACTCTTGCACACTGGAGTTACGTACTCAGTCCAATTTAGATATTCATCTGTTGGTACTCCAAGACTTCTTGCTGAGGAGAGAAGCTGACATTTGTCCCATGTAGGATTAAACGTGGTAGGGATTCCCGCTGTTTCAGCGTGTTACTTTTACACGTAAACAAGAACGATCTGTCACACTACTACACTTTAAAGCACAGTTTATATGTAATTCTAATATGTAATTCATGTCACACAGTCTCATACGGAACCTACATCCGCTTTCTGTTATATACTGTATATGATAAGATACTGTCATCCCCCTTCCCTTCTGTGTGAGAGGATGAATGATCAAATGTGTTTGTAGTTGCATGCTTGAGGGTAGCAGACAAGGCTGTCTGCTAGAGAACAGTAGGACCAACGTTGGAACAGGTAGCTACGGTTCCTAAAAGCAAAGAGGTTTCTATTCTTAGTATGGTCCGGTCCGTCCCTTGTCATGTTGGTATAGGAAGCTGCCCCTCTGGCCCCTTCCGTTTTGTCTTTGTGAGCCACTCTCGGGAAGCACGCTGGGTAGTAGGCAGTTGCAGTCTGGTAGTAGGCAGTGGCAGTCTGGCGGTAGCGAGCGTCTGAAATGGTAAGATCTCCGGCTAAGCGCGTGTCTGCTAAGTCCGTAGGACAATGGATTTGTTAAGTTCAGCCTAACTGAAAATTTAATCACCGTGATTTCAGGTTTAGCTCTAAAATATCTAATGCTATCTTAAATTGCAGTGGAGTGTAATTCTCGTGTGAATTTCATATTATTTTCCGGTAGTTGCTTTGTTACTACTTTATGAGTAAAGTGGAACCACGTGTTGGTCAGTAACTCTAACTAAGATCAATCTTAAATGCGAATGCTTGTGTGATTATAACGTCTCGTCTTAACAATATTTTCAATATAGCAACTTTTCTTTATGTTCAACCCACGTGGTGTGTACTTTGTGAGACCAGTACCACGTGCTTATATAACTGTTTGAACCATCAGGTTAATAGTAAGACGTTAGTAACCAGTTCAAGGTTTTTCATTTGTAATTTGCTTTTCGATCTAATTTATTTTAATTATCAGAATTACTGTGGAGTTATACGCTTTCTGTAAACCAATTTGACCACGTGAAGCATGTGGTGTAATCATCAAAGTAGCCCTCAGCTATTCTTCTTGGGAAGATTTCACAAAGAGTTAATATGAATTTAGTATACCAGTGTGTGGTAATTACATGACGGACAGGATTGTGCTACGAACGCGATTTCTTTGACTGAAAATTTGAATCTGTTGGTTGTGGTTAACTTTCTATTACATGTGTTTCAATGTTCTTTGTGTGTTGTTTTATGAATGCAGTGTTGTATCCAGTCTCCCAATCTTGGCTCCATATTTTATGTGTTCCGTAAGATTCCAATCTCACATTTTCACAATCGTAAATAAGGCACCAGCTCAGTTATAACTCACGTATAATATGCTGAAATTTCGATGATCAATCTTAAAAATAAATTTCCAAATATAAACTGATTTCTTTCGTTTTATTTAAATTCTCCTTTTATATATATATATATTACCGGTTGTTGTATGACTGTAAAAGATTATAATCAATGTTAGTCTGATTGGTAATGTGGTAAACCTAGACTAGATACCCAGTAACCTGCTGAAACAGTTGCCCAGTAAACGCACGGTTAACCTCCCCAGACAGCTCACGGCTTGTAACCCGGTTTCATTCTACTATTAGCACCCGATCTCCGCATAGCAAATTATTGTAGCAATATTACACATGGCGACCCTGTTCTGTGATTCCGCTAGACTCTGGAATCTCTGATACGTTAGATTGCGAGCGTGTTATAATCTTAATTTTTTTTCCCTACAGCACTCAAACAACTTCTGCGTTGTTTCTGAGGAGACTTTCTAAAGATTCACTGTGTTGTTGAGCGGCGTTGTGTTGTTTGTCTTGTTGTTTTGTTTTCTATACTTGTGTGTTTTATATGTGTGTTTTTTTTTTCTCTCGCTTGTAAATTCCACTGTTTCGATCAAACATAAAAATTTGTTTTGCGTGTGAAAAAGTGCGTACTAGGTTGGGTATCTTTCTTGTGACTGTCGTAATTTTTGGGGGACACATTTATTGTGATTAGTGTGTTGCGTACTGGGTGTAAATTGCACTAATGCTGACACGTAACCAAGCTAAAAGTAAGCGGTCCGACAACTTAAGCAACATGGACCAAGGGGATAATTTGATTTCCAATATTAACGCGTCGGGCGGTTCCGAAAATGCAATGGAGAATACTTCAGACGAAATGCAAAACAGCACGAACGTGCTCACATCAGAGCCAGAAATTAATTTGCCTCCAACTAACCAAATTGATTTGGCAGAACTCATGAAAGCCTTACTGCAACAAAATGAACAAATGACGGAGAAATTAGAAAAATCGTTCCGAGAACAAAAAGAATCATCCGAAAAATCGATCCGCGAGCTAGGCGAACAAATGACGCAGAAATCAGAAAAATCGTTCCGAGAACAAAAAGAATTATCCGAAATATCGATCCGCGAGCTAGGCGAACAAATGACGCAGAAATCAAAGAAATCGTTCCGAGAACAAAAAGAATCATCCGAAAAATCGATCCGCGAGCTAGGCGAACAAATGACGCAAAAATCTGAGAAATCGATCCGAGAGCTAGGCGAACAAATAGACGAAAAACTAATCCAGCAGACAAATAAAGTCGACAAGTCGATGCAGAGAGTGTCCGATGATATCTCACAAAGAATAAACAATCTGGCAAGTGAAATAAAAAGTGATATTATGAAAGAATTAGGCCGTACATTTGAAGAAATCGATGACCGTCTGCAAGCCTTAGAACAGAGTAAGCGGAGTGGCGAGGCCGAATCTAAAGAAAGCGAAGAACGGCTACTTAGGAATTTCCAAGAGCTGAGGGATGAATGCCAAAGAGAACACCAGCAGGTACTCTCGAGGGTCCAAGAGGCGGCAACGCATTGTCCCACGTCTGTTAGCAACACAATAGCAGACAACAGTTTAGCGATCCACGCGTTGGAACAGCAGGTTGAACAATTGAAGCAGACTGGGGCGGAGGACAAGAGACAAATAGATGATAAGATTGCGGCATTAGCGGACATTGTAGGCACGATGAAGCTGACGGAAAGCGAGAACAATACTACACCGGTAGCGGCCGCAGAGACCGAAGAAGTGCGTTCGCTTCTTAAATTTCAGAAGGGACAATTCGGAGTGAACAGGCAACACAGAGCTGTAACAGGCGAATTACAAGAACGCGTGGCGCATCTGGAAAACCGCATGGCGTGTGATTCCGAACTCGCCAATAGCACTAAAAATAGCCGTACGAACAGTGCAGAGAGGGACTCCGGCCACGAGGGAGATTTTGACGACAGGGAAGAATGTAATTTGAGGGGCAGACATGAGACAAATAGAAACATACAAGGGCCTCGCCAGGAGGAAATGCGGGGATTTGATTTCAAACATTTCCTTACGGTAAGAAAGTTTGAGATATTCCGAAATTCTCAAAAAGGCATACATCCACGAGCATGGCTCGAGCAATTTGAGTTCTGTCTTCCTCCCGACTGGGCAAGTTCACATAAGATAGAATATATGTGTGGCTATTTGGAAGGCGAACCGGCGAGTCGCATGAGGTCGGCAGCGCGTCACTGCAACTCCACTCGGGAGTTTCGACAAGTCTTTCTGTCCGCCTATTGGTCGGAAGCGGCACAAGATAGGGTCAAACATGGCATAATTATGCGGCCAAATTTGAACCAGTCTGGTTTCGGCAGCCCTGCACGCCTATTCGACCACATGCTGCAGGCAAATCAATTTTTATACGACCCATACGGGCCTGCGGAACTAATTAGGATATGCATCACCAAATTGCCGATGCACTTGCGGCACGTCATTCTTGCGGGACGATGCAAAGAGGACGTGGAAACGTTTAAAACACTTCTCCAAGAGTTGGAATATAATACAGCAGAATGCCCGCCTAATCAGGCACAAAGTTATTACGGGGCGCAGCAGCGCGATCGCAGTCGTGGCCGTCGTACTAATCAACGGCGTGACTGGTCGTCGCGACGCGAACGGAACAATAATCGGGACAGGCCGTATAGAAACTGGGGTGACAGTCGCGAACACAGGTGGAACAACAGAAATGATAGAGGACGTAGACAAGATCGTGAACGCTACAGGTACGGCAACCAGAATCGTTACTACGATGAACACGGTGGAAATAGGATTGTAGGTGGAGCACCACATGATGTGGAAATTCGGCCGGCCAACCCTAGACATAATCCAGTAAATGGAAATGAACGAAACCGGCAATGACAAATGATCAGCCCAGAAAATGATCAGCCCAGAAGGCGCCAAATCGGAACAAATGAGCGATATGGCAAATGAGTACATGGGATTTATAGAGAGGAGAATGAATTGAATAGTTTAAATTTGTGACGTATGCATTTTGAATAATATGTTGGTAAAAATAATGATAAAGATGTTTCTATGTGATGTTTTAATTTTTTTCTTTCCTTGTGCAATTAGGATTTAGGTTGGTTCTAATGTGAACATAAAAGGTTTCCTTGTGAACGAGTGAAATGCTGTTTGTTTTTTTTTTGTGTAAATTGAATGGAGTCGCTCCTGAGAGAAGCAAGATCGTTGATGAATTAGTGCAAAAACTCAGGGGAATATCCGATCTGTGGGTATTATGGGTCTGGCAAACCCAGGTCCCCAGCTGTTAGTAGCCTTGTTTCCGATTTTCTGCTTTCAGTGCTACTATCTATCTATTACTATTCTATATCTGTCAGTATAAATGAGGATCTCTTACTATAGTATGCGTGCTGTATGAATATTTTAAGATAGGAGAACTCTGAGAAAGGAATGAGTAAGTTTGGAATCTTGAAAACAGGATGCGATAATACGATTGTTTAACCATTGGCTTCCCAATATGCGATGATTTGTTAATATTGATGATATATGTCTTTTTTTTGTTCTTTATAGCTGAGTACGTAAAGTGCTGTCTGTGGATGGCGTAAGTAGATTGATTCCCTTCAATGTGAAAGAAGAATTGTGGTTTGTGTAATTTACGTGGCCCTGAAATATTATTGTGGTAGTCAAATACGAGCAGTTTTTCAGCAAATGGAGAATGGAACGGAAATATGGATCCTTTTTGTAGTCTTGATTGATGTTGAGCCAAAGCCTGAAAAATTATTCTGCGTTAATACTTGTCCTAGAAAAGCGACGTTTATGTGTTTTGCTGATGCTGTGAGCATTACAGCCTACTGTTTTCGTTGGTGCGGGATGCACTGCAGCCTATATGATTTGTACTGTGGAAGTTTCCCTCTTGAAGGTAGAGGAGGATTAAATAATTTTGATTATGGGAACGATGGAAAGCTTGGTTTAAGGTAATAAGGATGAAGCAAAACATTTGTCATTTAAACTACAGGAGGATTCGGATCTTTTGTGTCTGTTGTAAGTTCAATATGTTAAGATGATACTGTTTTACAGAATAGAGGTGACCACAATTTTGCCATTCATGAGAAATGAATCCAGAATAACCACCACAGGCGAAATAACTGATTTGAAAGCGAAAGGTAACGTAAAGAAGGAACGAAATCGAAGCAAAATGGGTAAGAAAATGTAATATAACCTGTATAATGCAAATAATTTAACCTTCTCAGAGCCATCTGTGTGATTAATTCTTGTGATAAAGTAATTTTAGATGAAATTTTCTTACTGTGTTATGTGTGAATATATGAGTATGATAAATGTATAATTGCGAGTCTCTTTTCAGGTGTGTGAACTGGTATAAATGTTTTTGCGTGTAAATAACCATTGTTCTTTTTAATGTGTATATTTAAGGAAAGTCTCCATATTCATTATATGACAAGACATATGCGGCGAGCGTCAAGAAGAGGGCGAATTAGAACATTGCTGTAGTGGTATATACACGGTGTTGAAATAGCATTGGAGTAGCTTGTGGGCTTAACTAGGAGTGGATAGAAGTAGAATATTGAGTAATGCATGTTTATGGGTAGTTAGTTTGTAGAATAGACAACAGGTGTGCATGTATGTGTGTGTAAATAACATGTGAACCCTATGCTGTCCTGACCTATACTTGCACAAGGCATAATCTTATTCATTTTAGTGAATTAATAAGTAGCACTTGATTTATTAAAACGCAAGTGAACCACATTAGTGATGTGGATTTAAATATTGTATTGTCAGTTCATTTAATTTTTATTTTTTTTACATTGTCAAGTCATTTCACTTTTATTTTATTTTACATTGTCAAGTCATTTAAATTTTATTTTATATTGTCGATTCATCTAATTATTTTATTATAAAAAAAATTAATTAAGTCTCACTTTGTTCTTAAAAATTGTGAAAGACAATACTAAGTGGTATTATGTATGACATTGTGTAATCACATAAGAATGATGAAAAATTTCTGTGAATGCAGTTGAGAACGTGAAAGCGAACCGGCAAAACTCTTAAGAGACAGCGGGAGCAGCCGGACTGGTTGTAAACTGGCGGGTTTCCCAGCGGGACACGCTGTCAGCCAGGCCACTTCGGGAGCGCGGCCGGCAACAAAAGAAGAGACGCCGCAAACACTTTCCCTTATACCTGGAGCTAATGGGCGGCCGCCCCGGGCAACCCTTTCCTCGAGGCGATGACCTGAGATGGGCGAGCAGTCCACCGCGCGGAAATCCATCTCCTGGCAACGCACCTCACGCACGCGACCGTGACGAGATGGCCGCGGTGTAACAACACAAAGGGCGAGGAGCCTTTTGACAGGTACTGTCCAAAGAAAGTTGCAGATGTCAACGACGCCTATCGACATTTCCTGACGGATGCCTACTGTCAAGTGACAGTAAATCATGGTTCGATGTTCTCTGGTCGCTAAGGGTGGCGCAAAAGAAGAGCCACTAAGTGCCATCCTTGCCCAGGAATATCAAACCGGCGAGCCAATTGAGGATAACTCAAGAATGTAACAACACAAAGGGCGTGGAGCCTTTTGACACATACTGTCCAGAGAAACTGGCAGACTTCAACGACGCCTATCGACATTTCCTGAAGGATGCCTACTGTCAAGCGACAGTAAATCATGGTTCGATGTTCTCTGGTCGCTAAGGGTGACACAAAGAAGAGCCATTAAGTGTCATCCTTGCCCAGGAATATCAACCTGGCGTGTCAATCGAGGATACCGCACGAATTTGACAACACAAACATGGAACCAAATCGAGATGTACGTGACACAGACCACCAAGAGAAACTTCATGAGAGGGCAGAGACAGCGGGATTGCACGCAACAGATGGACAAAAATCCCTACTGACAGCTGCGGCGACGAACCCCCTCCCCCTCCCCGTATATTGTGCCTCAGAACAGTGGAACTAGTGAGTGTATCAGTGAACAGTGATTATACGGTTCTTAGTTCAATGCATATACGTGTGTTTCTGTCACAGAAACTTTGACTTGTGTGTTTTGCAGGGACTCGATTTATTGGTGTTTATTAAACTCTGACTCTTGTATTTTGCAGGTGTTCTATATTTTTTTTAAACTTTGACTCTTGTATTTTGCAGGTGTTTTATTTATTGGTGTTTTGTTTTAGATGTTGACTATTGTACTGTTTTATTGATCAACGTTTGTTCTTGTGTTATGTATTAGATTTGTGATATTTTGTTTCGTAAATTCATTGCTGTGGCACTGCTTCCTTTATCAGTCAGATAGCTTTTCATTCTCATTGGACTGTGATCGATTAGCCTTTGCATGGGGCATATTTATAGTGAGGAACCCCATAAGGGTAACAGTCACATAATTAATTGTCGTCTCAGCATAACGACACAGTGATCACTGTTTGCTAACTAATTGAAATATAGTAGAGTGATTAAATTAGTGCCACATAGTTATTTTAATTCTACAAATTATTAGTTTTATAAGATATAGAATTTTTTTGCGATAACCACTTTGTAAAACATGTTTTTTTCTCTTATCAATTTTTTTGCTTTTGCGAATTGTGCATTGTAATGTTCTGCTTTATAATACTGATGTTATTTCATGTTCTTTTTTTAATTGCTGTGGCACCTTTGCTATTTTCATAAATTTTGCTTGTTAATAAACAGTCATAAATTTGCCTGTGATCAGTTGGCTCTTGCAATGAGCAAATACTGGTGAACTCCATAAGGGTAACAACCAGAAATTGTTTTCATATTAATGACACAGGAACCATTGTTTTTACTTGCTGACCGATTTAGGTCTACACGATCTTTTAAATAGGTGTCACAGATTGTGTGTTTTATTTTTCTCTTTTTGAAATTGGTAGATTGTAAAGATGTTTGAAATTATTGTGTTTTAGCAAGTAGCTGGTGACCTTTTGCCTTTTCTTTACACTTTTGGTTTAAGTAGGGTGTGAGAAGCCTGCTTGGGAATGTCCTAGCATGGCCAGAAAATTCCCTGCACCGTCTTTTCCCAGAGCGTTGGGGTTATGAAAGGTCTCTGTTGGATTCCTTTCATGTTTAATTTCTCAAATTTGTTGTCTTTTATGGAATAAATTCCTCTTCTAAATTTACTATGGCGTTTCTGACTATCTGGGAGGCGACTGAGTAGTGGAACGTGTTACTTTTACACGTAAACAAGAACGATCTGTCACACTACTACACTTTAAAGCACAGTTTATATGTAATTCTAATATGTAATTCATGTCACACAGTCTCATACGGAACCTACATCCGCTTTCTGTTATATACTGTATATGATAAGATACTGTCATCCCCCTTCCCTTCTGTGTGAGAGGATGAATGATCAAATGTGTTTGTAGTTGCATGCTTGAGGGTAGCAGACAAGGCTGTCTGCTAGAGAACAGTAGGACCAACGTTGGAACAGGTAGCTACGGTTCCTAAAAGCAAAGAGGTTTCTATTCTTAGTATGGTCCGGTCCGTCCCTTGTCATGTTGGTATAGGAAGCTGCCCCTCTGGCCCCTTCCGTTTTGTCTTTGTGAGCCACTCTCGGGAAGCACGCTGGGTAGTAGGCAGTTGCAGTCTGGTAGTAGGCAGTGGCAGTCTGGCGGTAGCGAGCGTCTGAAATGGTAAGATCTCCGGCTAAGCGCGTGTCTGCTAAGTCCGTAGGACAATGGATTTGTTAAGTTCAGCCTAACTGAAAATTTAATCACCGTGATTTCAGGTTTAGCTCTAAAATATCTAATGCTATCTTAAATTGCAGTGGAGTGTAATTCTCGTGTGAATTTCATATTATTTTCCGGTAGTTGCTTTGTTACTACTTTATGAGTAAAGTGGAACCACGTGTTGGTCAGTAACTCTAACTAAGATCAATCTTAAATGCGAATGCTTGTGTGATTATAACGTCTCGTCTTAACAATATTTTCAATATAGCAACTTTTCTTTATGTTCAACCCACGTGGTGTGTACTTTGTGAGACCAGTACCACGTGCTTATATAACTGTTTGACCCATCAGGTTAATAGTAAGACGTTAGTAACCAGTTCAAGGTTTTTCTTTTGTAATTTGCTTTTCGATCTAATTTATTTTAATTATCAGAATTACTGTGGAGTTATACGCTTTCTGTAAACCAATTTGACCACGTGAAGCATGTGGTGTAATCATCAAAGTAGCCCTCAGCTATTCTTCTTGGGAAGATTTCACAAAGAGTTAATATGAATTTAGTATACCAGTGTGTGGTAATTACATGACGGACAGGATTGTGCTACGAACGTGATTTCTTTGACTGAAAATTTGAATCTGTTGGTTGTGGTTAACATTCTATTGCATGTGTTTCAATGTTCTTTGTGTGTTGTTTTATGAATGCAGTGTTGTATCCAGTCTCCCAATCTTGGCTCCATATTTTATGTGTTCCGTAAGATTCCAATCTCACATTTTCACAATCGTAAATAAGGCACCAGCTCAGTTATAACTCACGTATAATATGCTGAAATTTCGATGATCAATCTTAAAAATAAATTTCCAAATATAAACTGATTTCTTTCGTTTTATTTAAATTCTCCTTTTATATATATATATATTACCGGTTGTTGTATGACTGTAAAAGATTGTAATCAATGTTAGTCTGATTGGTAATGTGGTAAACCTAGACTAGATACCCAGTTACCTGCTGAAACAGTTGCCCAGTAAACGCACGGTTAACCTCCCCAGACAGCTCACGGCTTGTAACCCGGTTTCATTCTACTATTAGCACCCGATCTCCGCATAGCAAATTATTGTAGAAATATTACAGTACTTTGTACAAAACTGTTTTCGATCCAAAATAATTTTTATATGCTGCATGCATTTGTAGATGTTACTTCAGATAGCGTAGTCCGCGGGGTATTTTTTTATATATTCTGCCTTCTTATACTGCTTATGTAGTACATAACCTAGAAATCGTTGCGTCTAGTGTTTTGAACTTCTTGCCGTGCTATTCACCGTTTCACCCATAGCAAATGGGAGAAATGGTGAACTTGGGCAGGGATGATACGATGAAGCTCTTTTCTTATGTGTAAAGCGTAAAGCCTTTATTCAGGTACATCCCAAGCAGGATTTTTGACAAGTCATGAAATGTTAGCGTTTCCTATCCCATGCGAGAGTTATATTCTGTTTTATCCGACGTCTCAATACAATCGTTAATTTAAAAATTAGTTTTTATATTTTTTTTTTTTTTTTGCGAGTACAGTTTGGTTTGTCAGTGATTAAAAAAGTGAATGTTCTAACTACCGCCATTGTTTCAGGCAAAGATACCTACATTTTGCAAATGACAAAAAGGATCCAGCCATGCTGATTGGACAGAGGAGTATCGCCGTAAAAGCGGTACAAAATGGAATGAGCCCGAATAAAGCCTCGAAGGAATTTTAAGTTCCATGGTCAACGCTGAAGAGAAGATTAGCAAATTGGTGCTTTACGAAAAATCCTTTGGGTGGGCCGCCTGTACTAACACAAGAATTTGAGAAAAAGTTGGTAAAACATATCACAAAATTACAAAACTTCGTATTTGCACCGACAAGAACAGAAGTACGTACCATGGAATATAAACTAGCTGAGAAATATAACCAACATCACAATTTTAACCGAAAAAAGGAAATTGCTGGAATGGACTGGCTACATTTATTCTTAAAACGAAATCCGGAACTCTCAATCCGCAAATCGGAAGGAGTTTGACAAGCACGGTCGAGGGGTTTAAGTACGAAAAACGTTTCAGACTATTTTTCATTGCTACAGAACATCTTGGTAGAGCATAAACTCCTTGATAAGCCGGGAAATATGTTCAACGTAGATGAGTCCGGATTTCAGCTGAATAATAGACCAGGTTACGTGTTGGCAGCAAAGGGGTCTAAGAGCGTTCCAGTGATAACATCCGGTGAAAAGGTGAAACCATATCTGTAATCGCTTGCTGCATGTCCCCCCCCCCCTCCCCCCAGCTTCTGTTTTGCAGGGAAAAAATGAAAAGGCCGGGTACAAGGACTGTATGCCGCCGGGTTCCACGATTTTCATATCACAAAAGTCGACATAAGTAACAATTGATATTTTTCTTCTGTGGCTAAGGAACCATTTTGCACCGAGGAAGCCTGAGGGAACAGTCGTGCTTGTTTTGGATGGACATAGCTCTCATTGCAACAGCGTGGATAGATTAGAGTTTGCAGAAGGAAAAAACATAATTTTGCTCTGTCTACCCAGCCACACCACACACTATCTGCAGCCGCAAGACAAAGCATTTTTTAAAGCTCTGAAACCCAGTTATTACAATGCTTGCAATTCAAACTTTAAAATGAATCCAAATAGAAAAATTTACAGACTAGTGGTCGGAGCACTGCTTACAAAGCCATGGGTACAAGCAGCTACGACATAGAATGCAATATCGGGTTTCAGAAGCACAGGAATCATCCCGTTTAATTCTGATATCTCCGAATATGCGTTTTTTAACATCATCTTCAGATCAACATCAGGAAAACAACGAACGACATGAAAACCGACCTACTTCACCTCGACCACGTTGTTCGCACTGGCAGGAGATACCTGATCCCTCAGAGGAAGCAGATGCAGACGTCGATGACGATCAGGGACTTGAACACGTACAAGCTTCACCACAGCTGGGCTGTTCGCAACGGGCGGAAAATCCCTAGGAAAACATGCAGTCTTCATCAGAAGCAACAGATATGACCTCGACAGTGGCAACAGAAGAATCTCAAATAATCCCTGACAAACTCTTGGACCATATTTCGCCGATACCTATCCTAGATAAAGTTGCATCTGCAAGGAAGAATTCCAGAGCTTTAGGTGAGGTTTTGACTCCTCCAGAAAACATCGACAACCTGCTAAACAGAAAAGGACAAAATGAGTCAGTGAAGAGTAGAGCATATGCTAAAATGAGGACCAAAGGAGAAACCGTAACCAAAGGAAAAACCGTAACCAAAGGGAAACCCGTAACCAAAAAGAGACTCCCAAAGGAATTATCAAAAAGAAGCAGCCAAAGGAACGAAAAGCGTCTACCACTGACACCGAATCTGACTCGTCGCTGGATATCCAATTGAAAGACGATGATGACGACACGGATGATGAAGAGTGGTGTAGGGTGCGGTGCATTCACCATGTCACCCACATACATGGGTGAAATGGTGAAATTGATAAAAATAAGTATTTTTTTTAACTTTTGTAGTGCCTTAAAGAGGATGTGGTACTGTTAATGTGTTACTTATGTATTTTGTGAAAGGAGAAGGTTTCTATTTTGTTTAAATAAACAATTTCTTGTCTTCTACGAGGCCCAAATTTTTTGTTCACCATATCACCCTGATTTACCCTACAGGAAGCAATACTCCCAATCTGTCTTATTTCATGTCCCTCGTCGCTGTACGTTCGGCAACACAAACCGAGGCTGCGGAAAATTACAGCCAATGTCCGGGACGGAACTGAAGCAAATAAAATGAAACATGACGTTTTCCCGGATTACTATGAGAACACCCGAAGCATGAATTATTATCTGAATGTGTAGGTAAAAATGATCCTGTTTGCGTCGTAGACGTTTCAAGAAGACACAAAAGCTTGTCTGGAAATAGACTGCGTTGTTACTCTCAATGAATGCACTACATTGACTCCGAAAAGGGTAGTTTTCGTTGGTTGTCACTGCAGTGAACGGTGCAACTACTGTGTGACGTGGGGTGGGAGGGGAGGGGGAGGCACAGTTCCATATTAAGTTGTAACAACTGTTTGCATTCTTTGTGTTGACTACCGGTTCAGTCACATGCTATACGGAAAGCATATCTCCATTCCGATGATGCGTGGTCAGTCCTCCACAGTGACAGTTTTTAAACTGTAAATCAGCGAGTATCACTTATGATGGCAAGTATGATAAATGTTATTTTATCCACGGTGTATATTGTGAACTACGTGGCCGTTAATGCCAGTTGCTGACTAATGCAGCCAGCCACAGATACTCTGAAATGCTTCATTTCAACGCCGTTACAGCCTACCATGTACATTATTCTTACTGGAATAATTAGCCATCTGAAGGAGGGTATGCTAGCCCGAAACTGGAAGTGGCACTAAAACGAGGCAGTTTGAAAGTATTTATGACAGCTTGCGTTATTCAAAAATTATTTTCTTCCTCTTTCGTCGTATTCTGCTTGCTTGAAGTCTTGTGTCTCATTTTAAACAGGCTGTTCCCTGCACCGTTAACCAATTCACTGTAACTTTTATTTCATCATTACACATTAATAGTGAAGTAGTTAGACAATTAATGATAACAGTGTTCAGAAACACATCATTCACATCACATCAAGGCACTGTAATATATTACAAATAAATAAATAAATAAATAAATAAAAAAGTTCGACACTTGCACTACTGTTGGGAAATTCCCTGCACTAGTATTTTTCAGAGGAAAAATTAACAATTATTCCTGGCTATCTTACAGAAAACAGCGTGCTTAACAGTACACCACACCGTCAAATCCAAGACTTAAAGGAAATATCACAGCAAAAACAGTTGTAGATAGGGCTTTAGACCGAAAGTAGCAAAATAGAAATCAGAAAGGTGTGTGCCATATTTTCGAGTAACAAAAGTGAGGCAAAAATACGTTTTGTTTTGTCAGCGGTCGAGCTTTTTAAGTATTAATTTCGCACACTCAGTTGGAGAGGATCAAGGGAGCTCCACAGTCCAGTTCAATGTTTCGTGTTGGCAACGAAACATCGACAGAGGAGCAGGCACGCCAGCCAGACATACCTTTGTGTGTGACTTCGTTTGTTGTGACACTGCAGGAGAACGATGCGATATCCGAAGGAACACTCCACCGTTCATCTTAATTACACAGGCGCGGCAGTATCATCAGGTATTTATCCGCCGAGACCAGGCTACAAATTTCGATTAAAATATGCTCCCCTGTACAGGAATTACATCTGGCTTCTAGTTACATCCTAGTACAAAGTTTCACTGTCGTCATTCCTTCAGGCAACTGATGGTTGTTCGTACTCGCAGTTGCGAATACATTTCATAAAATTCATGTTGCTCCGATCCGCTGTCAGCACCAGCACCAGCAGCAGTGGTGGTGGTGGTGGTGGCGGTGGTGGTCCCGAAGGGTCCTGTAGCAGCCTGAGGCCGGCGGCTGCGTGTGCTCGCGACGCCACCCGCCCCCACACTCCCCCCACTGCACCTCCACATACCTGAGTTTTTATCTCCCATACAATAACGGTACTCATTTCATTGCCGTTCGAGTTCTGCGCAGTTCAGACTGCTCATGTAAACATCCACGTTACATATTTCTCGTAAGTTGTGTGACCAACGTCAGTTTTCTTGTGGTTATTGAGGAAACTTTGAAGAAGGGCGCAACAATAGAGTTCTGTCGACGGCAAGATCACTAGAGAGGGAACACAATCAAGGAGTAGGAGGGAAGCACACCAGTTGTGACCTTTCAGAGAGACCATCCCTACCTGTCTCTTGAGCGATTTAGAAAAAGCACCGGAAGCCTGTACTTGGATAGTCGTATAGGGGTTTCAGCGGCCGTCCTCGCGAATACGAGTCCACCGCCTCACCACGGTGCCTCCTCGTCCCGTCGAATGTACCGTGAGGCATCGCGGTATTCTGATGCTTGCAAACATAGTCATCCAGTTTACATTAGGCTGGTAACAGCAGACTTCCGAACGTCATTCTCTATTCTTCAGAACTCCTGACGGTCGTATAATTCATTTACGAGAACTGTAGACGTGTGGCGACTTGGATAATGAGAAGGAATGAGAAGCTGGATATAGCGTACAGACTGTTAACGTCGAATTTTACGTCCTTGGCGACGGAACACTACCGTCTCCATAAACAGCGGAAGACGAAACATTATGCAGACTAATAAATCTAAAGCCCAAACGTCATATATCAAAGAGGGAAGAAAATGTGACAGTATGCGTATCTGCTCGCATGTGTTGAAGAGCGAGCCTGATTATTTACTTTTCTGTAATTTTTTTCCTAAGCATTATGGCCTCTCCGTTTTTGTTCACTACTAGCAGTACAGCGTCAAGGATCAGATGACGGCGTTAGCGAACTCGTCATGCAATCACTCATGAGATATGAAAACGAATGGAGTGGACAGGGAAAGGCAGAATTAAGGACTACCGCACTAGAAACCGACCCTAGTGTGAATTGGGCTTTTACAACATCCCACGAAAATTGGAGGAGAAATATTTAGAAAGAGTGTTTAGGCTCGCTGCTGTCCGATATTAACTCTCTTTTCTTTCACTTTCACTACAGACCTATCTATCTTCAACCGGATCCCGCTCCAGCTACTGCCGGGTCTGGGTGCTGACGAGTCCTCTCCATTCTTCCTCTACTTGCTCCCAGGTCACACCTCTCCTTTCCACGGATATTCTCACTCCCATTTCCCACCGTGTTCTTGGGCGCCCTCTAGGTCTTTTTCCATCCATCTTTAGTTCTTCCTGCCTCGCGCATGGATGTGTGTGATGTCCTTAGGTTAGTTAGGTTTAAGTAATTCTAAGTTCTAGGCGACTGATGACCACAGATGTTGAGTCCCATAGTGCTCAGAGCCATTTGAACCATTTTTTTTTAGTTTTTCCATAATTTTGGGGAGTCTCTGCCCATGCATCCTCTTAACATGCTCATACCATCTTAATCTCTTTTTTTCAAATTCCTTCTCTCACACGTTCTTGTTTAAGGTCCTTTCTAATTTCTACACTCCTTACTCTGTCCATTCTTGTTCTTCCCTTTACTGCTCTGAGAAATTTCATTTCCGCTGCTTGCAGTCTGCTACAGTCCCTTTCTGTCATTGTCCATGTTTCTCCACCATAGGTGACAATAGGGAAGTAATTATTCTTATACATAAGGAGTTTTGCTTTTTCTGAAACTTCCTTATTCCAAATCAGGTGTTCTATTGTTTGGCAGAAATTGCCTCCCTTAGGTAACCTCCTATTAATTTCGTTAGTTATTCTTCCATCCCTAGATATTTCACTCCCTAAATAACTGCACGTTCTACCACTTTGGGGGGGGGGGGGGGTTCTCCATTCAATGTAATATTTCCATTGATCACTTTCTCTCTTCCAGATACCATTACTTCACTCTTATCTTTATTTATTTTTAATCCAGACCTTTCGCCGGCCGCGGTGGTCTCGCGGTTCTAGGCGCACAGTCCGGAACCGCGCGATTGCTACGGTCGCAGGTTCGAATCCTGCCTCGGGCATGGATGTGTGTGATGTCCTTAGGTTAATTAGGTTTAAGTAGTTCTAAGTTCTAGGGGACTCATGACCTAAGATGTTAAGTCCCATAGTGCTCAGAGCCATTTTTTGAATCCATACCTTTCCATTCCCCCCCCCTACCCCCCCCCCTACCCCCCCTCCCGACCCATACCCCGACTCCCCCCCACCCCCTATCCATTGGTGGGGAGGTTTGCGTGCCTCAGCGATACAGATAGCCGTTCCGTAGGTGCAACCACAACGGAGGGGTATCTGTTGAGAGGCCAGACTAACGTGTGGTTCCTGAAGAGGGGCAGCAGCCTTTTCAGTAGTTGCAGGGGCAACAGTCTGGCTGATTGACTGATCTGGCCTTGTAACACTAACCAAAACGGCCTTGCTGTGCTGGTACTGCGAACGGCTGAAAGCAAGGGGAAACTACAGCCGTAATTTATCCCGAGGGTATGCAGCTTTACTGTATGGTTAAATGATGATGACGTCCACTTGGGTAAAATATTCGGGAGGTAAAATAGTCCCCCATTCGGATCTCCGGGCGGGGACTACTTAAGAGGACGTCGTTATCAGGATAAAGAAAACTGGCGTTCCACGGATCGGAGCGGAGATTAAGGGATCTGATCGGGCAGGTAGGTTAGAAAATTTAAAAAGGGAAATGGAGAGGTTAAAGTTAGATATAGTTGGAATTAGCGAAGTTCGGTAGCAGGAGGAACAGGACTTTTGGTCAAGCGAATACAGGGCTATAAATACAAAATCGAATAGGGGTAATGCAGGAGTAGGTTTAATAATGAATAAAAAAAAGAGTGCGGGTAAGCTACTACAAACAGCATAGTGAACGCATTATTGTGTCCAAGATAGACATGAAGCCCACACTTACTACAGTAGTACAAGTTTATATGCCAACTAGCTCTGCAGATGACGAAGAAATTGAACAAATGTATGATGGAATCAAAGAAATTATTCAGATAGCGAAGGGAGACGAAAATTTAACAGTCATGGGTGACTGGAATTCGGTAGTAGGAAAAGGGAGAGAAGGAAACGTAGTAGGTGAATATGGATTGGGGAGAGAGAATGAAAGAAGAAGCCGCCTGGTAGAATTTTGCACAGAACACAACTTAATCATAGCTAACAGTTGGTTCAAGAATCATAAAAGAAGGTTGTATACCTGGAAGAATCCTGGAAATACTAAAAGGTATCAGATAGATTATATAATGGTAAGACAGAGATTTAGGAACCAGGTTTTAAATTGTAAGACATTTCCAGGGGCAGATGTGGATTCTGACCACAATCTATTGGTTATGAACTGCAGATTGAAACTGAAGAAACTGCAAAAAGGTGGGAATTTAAGGAGATGGGACCTGGATAAACTGAAAGAACCAGAGGTTGTAGAGAGTTTCAGGGAGAGTATAAAGGAACAATTGACAGGAACGGGGGAAAGAAATACAGTAGAAGAAGAATGGGTAGCTCTGAGGGATGAAGTAGTGAAGGCAGCAGAGGATCAAGTAGGTAAAAAGACGAGGGCTACTAGAAATCCTTGGGTAACAGAAGAAATATTGAATTTAATTGATGAAAAGAGAAAATATAAAAATGCAGTAAATGAAGCAGGCAAAAAGGAATACAAACGTCACAAAAATGAGATCGACAGGAAGTGCAAAATGACTAAGTAGGCATGGCTAGAGGACAATTGTAAGGGTGTAGAGGCTTATCTCACTAGGGGTAAGATAGATACTGCCTACAGGAAAATTAAAGAGACCTTTGGAGAAAAGAGAACCACTTACATGAATATCAAGAGCTCAGATGGAAACCCAGTTCTAAGCAAAGAAGGGAAAGCAGAAAGGTGGAAGGAGTATATAGAGGGGGTATACAGGTGCGATGTTCTTGAGGACAATATTATGGAAATGGAAGAGGATGTAGATGAAGATGAAATGGTAGATATGATACTGCGTGAAGAGTTTGACAGAGCACTGCAAAACCTGAGTCGAAACAAGGCCCCGGGAGTAGACAACATTCCATTAGAACTACTGACAGCTTTGGGAGAGCCAGCCCTGACAAAACTCTGCCATCTGGTGAGCAAGATGTATGAGACAGGTGAAATACCCTCAGACTTCAAGAAGAATATAATAATTCCAATCCTAAAGAAAGCATGTGTTGACAGGTGCGAAAATTAACGAACTGTCAATTTAATAAGTCACGGCAGCAAAATACTAATGTGAATTCTTTACAGACGAATGGAAAATCTCGTAGAAGCCGACTTCGGCGAAGATCAGTTTGGATTCCGCAAATGTTGGAACACGTGAGGCAATACTGACCCTACGACTTATCTCACAAAATAGATTAAGGAAAGACAAACCTACATTTCTAGCATTTGTGGACTTAGAGAAAGCTTTTGACAATGTTGACTGGAATACTCTCTTTCAAATTCTAAAGGTGGCAGGGGTAAAATACAGGGAGCGAAAGGCTATTTACAATTTGTACAGAAACCAGATGTCAGTTATAAGAGTCGAGGGACACGAAAGGGAAGCAGTGGTTGGGAAGGGAGTGAGACGGAGTTGTAGCCTCTCCCCGATGTTATTCAATCTGTATATTGAGCAAGCAGTGAAGGAAATAAAGGAAAAATTCGGAGTAGGTATTAAAATCCATGGAGAAGAAATAAAAACTTTGAGGTTCGCCGATGACATTGTAATTCTGTCAGAGACAGCAAAGGACTTGGAAGAGCAGTTGAACGGAATGGATAGTGTCTTGAAAGAAGGATATAAGTTGAACATTCACAAAAGCAAAACGAGGATAATGGAATGTAGTCGAATTAAGTCGGGTGATGCTGAGGGAATTATATCAGGAAATGAGACACTTAAAGCAGTAAAGGAGTTTTGCTATTTGGGGAGCATAATAACTCATGATGGTCGAAGTAGAGA
This sequence comes from Schistocerca nitens, assembly GCF_023898315.1. Classification (NCBI taxonomy): domain Eukaryota; kingdom Metazoa; phylum Arthropoda; class Insecta; order Orthoptera; family Acrididae; genus Schistocerca; species Schistocerca nitens. Next base: position 1,271,126,401 of record NC_064614.1, on the reverse strand, counting down.
GAATATAAAATGTAGACTGACAATGGCAAGGAAAGCGTTTCTGAAGAAGAGAAATTTGTTAACATCGAGTATAGATTTAAGGGTCAGGAAGTCGTTTGTGCAAGTATTTGTATTGAGTGTAGCCATATATGGAAGTGAAACATGGACGATAAATAGTTTGGACAAGAAGAGAATAGAAGCTTTCGAAATGTGGTGCTACAGAAGAATCCTGAAGATTAGATGGGTAGATCACATAACTAATGAGGAGGTATTGAATAGGATTGGGGAGAAGTTTGTGGCACAACTTGACTAGAAGAAGAGATCGGTTGGTAGGACATGTTCTGAGGCATCAAGGGATCACCAATTTAGTACTGGAGGGCAGCGTGGAGGGTAAAAATCGTAGAGGGAGACCAAGAGATGAATACACTAAGCAGATTCAGAAGGACGTAGGTTGCAGTAGGTACTGGGAGATGAAGAAGCTTGCCCAGGATAGAGTAGCATGGAGAGCTGCATCAAACCAGTCTCTGGACTGAAGACCACAATAACAACAACCTTTTCATTATTTCCTTCCACGCATCAAGTTGTGACTGTACATCTACCTCTTTATCAGCCCATATTACCATATCATCTGCAAAAATCATCTGTTTTATGTCTTTTTCCTTTTACTGCAGATCTGTTTCGGTTAAATTGTCATTATCGAGTGACGTATATATTGTTTAGTTATCATCGTTGGTAAATGTATTTTGACTGTCGTTGTATATTTGTTGCATTAAGGTAGTAATTAATTTATTATGACAGTAATTTGACAGTTTCGCAAACAAATAAAAGTTCGTACTACACAGCAGCGTGTGTGGACACTCCTTATACATATGGCGCTTGCTCACTTATACTATGCTGTAAACCCTATAGAACATATACTGAAGGCGAAATTTCTGCGAAACATGCATGGTTGAAACAACGTATGCAACTGCAAGGAAGGGTCATGACAGAATGAGATTTTCACTCTGCAGCGGAGTGTGCGCTGATATGAAACTTCCTGGCAGATTAAAAGTGTGTGCCTCACCGAGACTCTAACTCGGGACCTTTGCCTTTCGCGGGAAAGTGCTCTACCAACTGAGCTACCCAAGCACGACTCACACCCCCTCCTCACAGTTTTAATCTGCCAGGAACTTTCACATAACGGTGTGTTGCGGAGGGAACGTCTAGTACTGCCAACTGATCCTTCCTTCCCTGTACTTCTCGCGAATGGTGCATGGGAAGAGTGATTGTCGGCAAGGCTCTGCGTTAGCTCTAATTTCTCAAATTTTCCGGTCGTGATCATTTCGCCATAAGTATGTGGGAAGAAGTAAAATGTTGACCGACTCTTTCCGGTAAGTCCTTTCTCAAAATTTCAGAGGTAAACCTCTCTGTGATACACAAACCTCTCTTGTAACGTCTGTCACTGGAATTTGTTGAACACGTCTGTAATGTTCTCGCGCCTACTAAACGATCCTGTGACGAAACGCGTCGCTCTTCGTTTCACTTTCTCTGTCTCTTCTCTCAGTCCTACCTGCTAGGGGTCCCAGGTTGATGAACAATACTTAAGAATCGGTCGAACCAGCTTTTTGTATGCACTTCCTTCATGGATGAGTTACATTTCCTCCTATAGATCTGTCTCGTATCTGCTTCTTCTACTACTTGCTTTGCATGGTCTTTCTACTTAAGGTCATTGTGGACAGTTACCTCTAGGTATATTTCAATAGCATAGTTTTACAGTAGTGTATTTCTTTTCCTGTGTATGGGCAACATGCCACATTTATTTTCGTTCAGGGCCAACTGGTAGACCCTGCACCATTCATCAATCGTCTGCAGGTCGTTGTGCAAATCGATACTGTCTTCCGGCGTTGCTACATTCTTATAGACAACTGCTTTATCCATGAACAGTCTTGCGGGTCGCCGACGCTTTCTACTTAGATCTTTTATGTACTTTATAAATAGCAAAGGTCCTGTCACAGTTCATTGGAGTACTCCGAAAATTACTTTTACATCTGTCGATTTTGTTCCTTTGAGAGCGACGTGTTGAGTTCTATGTGCAAGGAAGTCTTGACTACAGTTGCAAATTTCGTCCGATACTCGGTAAATTCGAATTTTTAATTTTTTATTTTATTTTATTTTTTACTAAACGGCAGTGCGAGACGGTGCCAAATGCCTTCCTGAAGTCAAAGAACTCGGCGTCAAGCTGAGTGCCAATGTCTGCAACGCTACAGATCTCATAAAGCAATATACACCAAAAACCTTCTCGTAAGAATCTACTATAGTTGACAGACTTTTTCTCTCTTCCATTCGTGTTTCCTTCTTCCTTCATCTCTTGTGAAGAAATACGGAGGCACTGAAATACATCTGCGAACTTGTCTCTATCCGCTCCGCTCATCAACTACTACAAGCTGCTGCACATTTGTCTCTAAATTGCTGTTCCTGTGTGCCTCAAGCAAATTCCTGAGCGAGATGTGACGGGACCCTGGACCCGCTATCCTCACATGTGAACTTGAAACGCCTGCCCACTATGTCCTGTTCCAGGTCTCCCGTGGTTTCGTTGAACAGCCTGAGGCGGGGTATGTCCGGACGGATCTCCACGCATAGTTGCGATAACATCTCGACTCCCCGCACCCATCAAGGTTGGAGCATTTTCGTTTTCTCAGGGGTATATCGTAAAACTGACAGATGCACAAAATATCTCTCATTTTGATCCCTCCGCTAGTAGCCATTGCCGTTACAGAAATCTAACGTGGGTGACACAACTGGAGTGAAGTCCCTCTCCCTCTCCCCTTCTCAGTTTCACCAGCACTGCCGCAGCTGTCGAATTGTCACTGTTTGAGGCATTTTCCGCAGTTTGTGGTCACAATTGCATTTCTGTGAGCCAAGCTTGACTCGATATTTACTGAATTTTCAAAAAAAAAAAGGTACGCAAAATTCCTATCTCATGAATGTTGCCGCTCAGTTTACACCGGCGAAGAGAGAAATGCGGTTTTAGATGAAAGAATAGCATAAAATTGACATTTTCTTCTGAGTTCTCTTATCATCGAATGGTCACTGGTTCCTAGAACAATAACTTGCTCGCCTGTTCAGTGGGCCGTAATTTCCAGTATTTTTCAGGCGCGGACCAGAGGTCATACTTGCATAGTGAGTCACACAGTCATGGACGCTAACCTAACGGCTACATCGTGCTATCGAGCCATCCGTTTTGTTGGTACAGGGTATGGTTCACTGCAACACGTATAGTGTTATGTCTTAGTACTTCTGAAGGTGAGAACTATTTGCTTGAATGTACACCATGATTTTTCTCCTAAGCAACAAACTGTCTCAGCAAAAGGTTAACACAGAAAAGAAGACATCCTTCGGTTAGACATACTTCTGTCTGTAGTGAGCTGTGGACAGAGCAAGTACTACGGTACCGTGCCCTTTACATGCCAAACGACTTTGTCTGGACCCCTTTCACACAGAGATGGGGATGTCCAGACAGTTTACAGCGAGCGCGTCGGTACGGCAACGCTGCGTTCAGTGTAATCGTGAGTAATTAATCTGGCCTGGTGGGAAACGCGCTGCACTAGACATCCATTTGCTTTGAGCGTCACTTCTCTTGCCTTCCACGCCAGACCATTTGCTAGCGTATGTCTCATAACTCTCAACAAGTATGAGTACAAGCGAAATGTGATGTACCCAATCTTAGTTTGCATTGTCAGATAGGGAGCATACCAATTTTTTTCTGGATCTTAAGTGTACTTAGCCAAAACAATTTAGGCATGTAAACACCACCAAAATCGCGTCACCGAACCCTGTCTAATGACGAACATATTAAAGTTACCTATTGAGTAGAAATTTTGTGGAATCCATCTCAAAAATGAATTATGAATCATACATGAAAAGCAAGAATGAGATTTCTTACACAATTTATCGTTTTTTATCGTCCTACGATGAAAAACACAAGATTTTTCGTACGGAAATGTTGCAGATGTCCTAGTCAATACATCCAGAACAATTTCAAAAGAAAGTCCCTTAAGACTGGCCCTAGCCAAAGTCAGATACTCTTCAATCTCTAATGCTGTTCATTCTGTACCATCAATACAGATATCAACGCCCTACTGGAGAATATACGACAGTAGATATACTAACATTTCTAAGTATCTTAGTAAACGATATATAGTAAAGAAATTAGTATGGTATTTTGCTAAGTCCTATGCTCAAAATTCTCTTTTACGATTGGCAATTCTTACATTAGAAAAGATATTTCGTAGTTTATGCTGCAGGAGCACATACACGGATGAAGGTCCCTTGATGGTAGAAGACCTGAGTACTTGTCTTAATAGTAAAATCTGTTGATGATGAGCGTCACAGTGTTATCCAAGAATAATTCAGTCACTTCGTTCCCTTTCTAAATCTCGGTGGTTATAGCGTTAACTCTGTGGAGCACTTGTCCCTCTGTGAAATTAAATTGTGTTCTTTGGGATGAACCTGTTTGTATCCATCACGACCGTCACTAGATCGTCTCCTCTATAGTATCCCCAACACGAGAAGGTGAAGCTGCAGGTCTGCATGAGGACACATCAGTTGCATCGTTTGCAGATTCCAGGATGGAAATATTAATTTTGTTTTCCGGTCTGTGACTATTTTTCCATTTTTACATAGTTGCAACTTTAAACAACATATGTACCGCTATGGACGGAAAATGATTTAAGATCGAGACAGTATATTTGATGAAAGCTGAGTGAGATATTTTATGTGGTGTTCGGGGTTTCGTCCTGTTACCGTGCAGATTGGGATAGGTTCACATGACGCTCTTACCGTGTAGACTGAGTAGATGTGGTTCCAGGCACTGGTGTGACCATCCACGGTACACCTGAGTCGGTGTCTGGAGGCGGCGCTGTAAGAAGGCTCCTCGAGGAGACGTGAAGCGATGGCAGACAGCAGCTGCCGGCTGTAGACGTGCCGGTGAGCATGCCCTGAATAAGGCCTGGTTTCCCGAGGAACGGGAGTTTTGCACCACGTGGTACGTGATGCGCCCGGCGTAGTGTGTCGTCGCCTAGGCAGCAAAAAAACAGTGAAGGTGTCTTCAGACGGAGCGCAATGCGTGGAGTGTCGGCGTTTTAAGTCAGGCATGACAGGCCAACTGTCTCCGTACGAGTCTAATGCTTGTGGGTTGCTGCAAGTCAAGTAAAGCTCGTGCGCAAAATAACTACAAAGTGCGCTAAAAAGCTACGAGTGCGGTGCAGCGTCGAGGAACGTAAACGGTTAATCGAAGCAGAGTTAAAAATGTATAAATGTATTGCTAACTGTTTTCCCGGTCTTCGCATAAGTCTAGACAAGTAACACTGTTCTTCATCGTCCCTTATGTGTGAAGCAGTCAGCAAACCAAGGAGTTTTCTTTCTTTTCCGTCAGCACCGTCCATCAATACCCTACATCATACTAGCACTTCAGTTAAATTATCAACACTCTTCCCAGACAGCTCGTGTGGACTCGACAGTTATTGTTGCGCTTGCGGTTTCATTTCCTGGGCAAATCCGCGCGGGGTAGCCGCGCGGTCTGGGCCCCTTGTCCCCGTTCGCGCGGATTGCCCCATCGGCGGTTCGAGTCCTCACTCGGGCATGCATGTGTGAGTTGCCCTTAGCGTAAGTTAGTTTAAGTTAGATTAAGTAGTGTGAAAACCTAGGGACCGATGACCTCACCAATCCTGTCCCGTTTACCACGAAATCTTGGGCAAACGATTGCGCATCACATTTGAGTTTTGCATCCCCGGTGACTCAAAACGCCCTGTCCTGTTGTCACGGCGCAAAGTTCCTGCTCTTATGAAAACCAGGCTTGAAGTTGTCACATTTGTCGCCGAATCAACTCTAATATATGAGTTTGATGAGGTCATGTGTTGCACCGACGACTGATGATCGCCACTACAAAAAGTTTGTTTTTGTCATGAATTAAATAATCTACTGCCTGGGTGTACGTTTTATTTGTGCACGTGTGCCACGAGATGAAAGGCACGGCGTATCAGCGGAAGGACAGTGGTCGCATAAAGATCCTAATCGACGGGGTCCGGGGCATCGTCTCGCCTGTGCTGATTTTTTTGTATAAAAATTTCCTTTTACGTTCGCGTCAGACCCCCGTTGAATCTGACACTCTATAATCTCCTCTAGTGTCTTCAGAACGGTTTAACTGCCCTGCGCCGTTATATTAACATCGTGAATTTGAATTATACTATCCTTTAAGTCTTAGTGAGTTCGGCAGAAAAAAATAATCGACGGTGCGGATTCAGGAGAGGTTTCCGCAAATTCGACCTGGCCTGCCAACTACTGACCTAAAGATGAATTACGTTTGGCGGTTTGTCTCATCTGAACTTTGTAGAAGTTTTTGTTGGCTGAAGTGTCTGTCACATTCTTTAAAATAACAGCGGCGAACTATAACGTGGGTAGCGCATCACAAGACACCAGCGTCCTACAGACATATGCAGTTAATTTGCAAGAAATAACAAGAAAACTGCTCCCTACTTTCTACGTAAACATTCAGTTGGTTTTCTCTTTGCCTTATGTCAGCAGTGGTTATCATTACTCCCCGTGAATCGAACATGACGCCAGCTGCCACACAGTATGTGTCGCTTGTTTACAGCTTTGTTATTTCCGCAAGAGCAGGTCGCCAGCCCCTCATTACTCTGGCCGCTGTGCTCGCTCTCAGCCCTAGCGGGCACGTCTCCCTTATCACATGGCGGGATCAGATAGCAGGAGCAGACCAGCCGCTTACCTGCGATGCAGACTGCGTGGTGCACCTCACAGATTCAAGAGATAACGGGCTGACACCGCCGCTAATGGGGACATTTGTCTTTCGTCTCACACCGTGTTACAGAGCGCTGTTCCTGGAAATTCTTGTATTCACCAGAGCCGTAGCTGATAAAGGTGACACAACACTACGTGTACCGCTGAATTCTGTTCAACAGGGTCGCGCGGAGTGGCCGTTTGGTTTAAGACTCCATGTCACGGACTGCGCGGCCCCTCCCGCGGGAGGGTCGAGTCCTGCCTCGGGCATGGGTGTGTGTGCTGTTCTTAGCATAAGTTAGTTTAAGTCAGTTTCAGTAGTGTGTAAGTCTAGGGACCGATGACCTCAGCAGTTTGGTCCCGTAGGAATTCACACACATTTGAACATTTTTTGTTCAACATGGTGTCACAGCACTCTTTGAGTAAGCATTCAGTCTATGTTCCACAACTGTACAATACTGGTATTGTTCGCCGTTTCGAGTAGTTTTAGTGAGTACCGCTATTTTTTAAGTTCTATCCGGTGATCAAAACAAAACAAAAAATTTCGAGTAGTTGTTGCTTTTTGTTTCTAAAGGAAAATTTCCCAACGCTTTCCTGTCGTGCTCAAGTCACTTTTTCTACAGAAACAAATACAGGGAAACTTGCTTGTCATTGAATGGTAAAAATAATTCACTTGATTGCAATTATGCTACGCCACATTGTGTCTGACATGGCTGATGATGATGTTTGGTTTGTGGGGCGCTCAAATGCGCGGCTATCAGCGCCCGTACAAATTTGCAACCTTTGCTCAGTCGAGTCTCACCACCTGAACGTGATGAGGACAACACAGACACCCAGTCATCTCGAGGCAGATGAAAATCCCTGACCCCGCCGGGAATCGAACCCGAGTCTCACATGCAATGAAAGTGGAGGAATGTACCACGTTCCTTCTCTTGTGCCCTTTTCAGCTGTTATGCCGAGAGAGTGGAAATTTTTAAGAGTTGGCCATAAAATGAATGATCCCTGAAAGTATTATAAACAGCGATAGAGATTTCTCGGAGAACGCACGAAACACTGACTTGCTAAGTGGAGTACGTCATGTTCACATGGACTAGCTTTGTGTGTTAGATATGCTGGTTGTGGCGTCATCTGGCCGATTTTTCTTTATTGTTTCATTTGGGTATCCTTTCACTGTCCAATCCGCAGTATTGTAAACGAATTCGATCACCTAGCTACATTTGAATTCTAACAACCAGTACATTAAATCACGTGTTCTTTCGCCCTTTTGTCTTTTTTTATTCATATTGCCCACTCAGATGTTACTTTATTTTCAAGAAAACCCTGAATATCATATTATTATCACAGGTTTTATTTTGTTGTTCTTTGTTGACATTCACTTTTATTGTCAAATCGGGAAGACTGATGATAATTAATACGAAATCACATTAAATTTCATTCACAACCAGTTTCGAATTTTTCTAGTAAAATTACCTTATTACGGATATACGAACTGTTGTGAGGGACAGATAGGATATTCCTTATGTCCAGCACGTTGCATTTGGTATCACATACCTGAACGCAAATGGTTCAAATGGCTCTGAGCACTATGGGACTTAACATCTGTGGTCATCAGTCCCCTAGAACTTAGAACTACTTAAACCTAACTAACCTAAAGACATCACACACATCCATGCCCGAGGCAGGATTCGAACCTGCGACCGTAGCAGTCGCGCGGTTCCGGACTGAGCGCCTAGAACCGCTAGACCACCGCGGCCGGCACCTGAACACTAATTCTCTGCCGAAATCATTTATCTCATAATGATCGGTGTGCTAATGGTTATTGGATTCTGCTTGTTTTTTGGCCTAAGTAAGAACCAATTGTAAGTTCACGGGCCAACCTATATATGACGATATTTTGCCTTTATTTCTGTCTGTTCGTCCGTCCATGTTGTTTGTTACTAGAAAGCACAACCCGGGATACAGATTTTTTTCGATATTCTGTGTGCTTGTATATTTCACGTAAACACAAAGTAGTAAATTAAACCTGATTTTTAATAAATATTCTGTCTGGTCATGCTGTAAAATTGTTTAACATTTGATGTAATTTCATCATCGCCAATCACTAATCGCCAGTCACTGGTATCACCTAGAACCATTTAATATAAATGGGTATCCATTAGGCGTGATTTGCGGTGGCAAAACTATATAAGACTACTTGTGGAAAGGGAAATGCTAAACTGATGTCTGCTTGATAACACTGAACAACAAATTTGAAGTGAAAGTGTGTAAATTGCATGATTTTGAGTTATTTATGTTTATTTCAGTATAAAATGATACAAAATCATTGTCTTCACAAATATTTAGCTCTAGTTTTTTAAAAAAGTTATCTACATTTTTGTATAAATAACTAGTACATTCATGTTCCTAGTTTCAGCATAAGAATTTTAAGTGAATAATTACTTGAATTACGTGTTATTCATTGATAAATTTCAGTGTCATTCTGGAAGTAAAAAAGTAAAATATTAAGAAAAAATGTAGGTAATATTACATTAATGAAAATACTTTGTAAGTCTACTTTGTACCAGAACTCTGTAAAGCACAAAAGAAAATATATAAATTAACTAGTCACAAATCTATAGAAAGGATTACAAATGTTAAATGTCCATATGTACGGTATATACAATTACATATTTTGTTCAGAGATAAATTCAGAAGATGACCATTTTCACCTAGCTTGACATTTATACACATACTCGGGAACATCCCTTATGACAGTCCAGCAGTAATCTGCTAAAATAGTTGGGCTCCACTTTCCACCATACCTCTTCTCAAATGTGGCAATATCTTAATGAAATCGCTCCCCATGTTCGTCACTTACTGCACCACAATCTTTGGGGAAGAAGCCAAGATGACTACGTAAGAAACGCATTTTAAATAACATGTTGTAACCAAGCTTTTCATAAGATGGCAACATGTTATCTACAATCTCCTTGTAATTTATTGCTCGTTTGTTCTCTAAGAACTGTAAGCAGACTGTCTTAAAACATTTCCATGCCTGCTTCTCACCACCTTGTATGATTCCATCAAAAGTATACTCTTCAAAAAGCTCTCGAATCTATAGGCCCTCAAAGATGCCCACCCTTATTTTGGCATCACTTAAGTAAGAGAATTTTTGCCTTAAGTACTTAAACACGTCACCATTTTTGTTCACTCCCTCAACAAAGTTTTCGAGAGACCCAACTTGATCTGCAAGGGCAGGAGCAGAATCTTTTTAGGGACCACTAGAGGTTCACTCTTAGTGTCCTTTATACCTAGTTGAAGAGATTTTCTGGTGGGCTATTCATGTTTACTGTAATGAGATGCACGAGCTCGGCTATCCCATTCACAGAGAAAGCAGCAATATTTAGTATACCCTAACTGCATACCTAATAGCTCTGCTACCACTTTCAAGTTACCACTAATCTGCCGTTGAGAGCCATTATACTTGATGGCTTATAGTAAAATTTTCATCGTTTGGTATGACTCTTTCATATGCACTCTATGCCCAACTGGAATAGAAGGAAGCTTATTACCATTATGTAAAAGCACTGCTTTTAAGCTCAACTTTGACAAACCAATAAATAATCTCCACTCATTAGGGTTGTAATTAATTCTGAGAGCCTTCATTAGACCATTTATGTCCACACATGCAACAAGACTACCTTGCATGTTAAAAAAAAGGGGTCAATTGTTGCTCTCTTCTGCGGTAGAATGCCATATTACATTGTTATCCAGAGAATTGCGCTGCTGCAATCTTCATGCTAAAATCTCAGCCTTAGCTTTAGAGAGCTCCAAATCTCTAATGAGATCACTTAACTCATTTTGAGACAATTTTTGTGAATCATCAGTTAATGATATACTACTGGCCATTAAAATTGCTACACCAAGAAGAAATGCAGATGATAGAACAGGTATTCGTTGGACAAATATATTATACTAGAACTGACATGTGATTACAGTTTCACGCAATTTGGATGCATAGATCCTGAGAAATCAGTTCCCAGAACAACTACAGCCGGCCGTAATAACGGCCTTGATATGCCTGGGCATTGAGTCAAACAGATCTTGGATGGCGTGTACGGGCACATCTGCCCATGCAGCTTCAACACGATACCACAGTTCAAGAGTAGTGACTGGCGTATTGTGACGAGCCAGTTGCTCGGCCACCATTGACCAGACGTTTTCAATTGGTGAGGGATCTGGAGAATGTGTTGGCCAGGGCGGCGGTCGAACATTTTCTGTATCCAGAAAGATCCATACAGGACCTGCAACATGCGATCGTACATTATCCTGCTGAAATGTAGGGTTCCGCAGGGATCAAGTGAAGGGTAGAGCAACGGGTCGTAACACATCTGAAATGTAACGTCCACTGTTCAAAGTGCCGTCAATGCGAACAAGAGGTGACCGAGACGTGTAACCAATGGCTCCCCATACCATCACGCCGGGTGATACGCCAGTATGACGCTGACGAATACACGCTTCCAGTGTGCGTTCACCGCGATGTCGCCAAACACGGATGCGACCATCATGATGCTGTAAACAGAACCTGGATTAATCTGAAAAAATGACGTTTCGCCATTCATGCACCCAGGTTCGTCATTGAGTACACCATTGCAGGCGCTCCTGTCTGTGATGCAGCGTCAAGGGTAACCGCAACCGTGGTCTCCGAGCTGATAGTCCATGCTGCTGCAAACGTCGTCGAACTGTTCGTGCAGATGGTTGTTGTCTTGCAAAGGTCCCCATCTGTTGACTCAGGGATCGAGACGTGGCTGCACGATCCGTTACAGCCATGCGGAGAAGATACCTGTCATCTCGACTGCTAGTGATACGAGGCCGTTGGGATACAGCACGGCGTTCCGTATTACCCTCCTGAACCCACCGATTCCATATTCTGCTAACAGTCATTGGATCTCGACCAACGCGAGCAGCAATGTCGCGAAATGATAAACCGCAATCGTGATAGGCTACAATCCGACGTTTATCAAAGTCGGAAACGTGATGGTACACATTTCTCCTACTTACACGAGGCATCACAACAACGTTTCATCAGGCAACGCCGGTCAGCTACTGTTTGTGTATGAGAAATCGGTTGGAAACTTTCCTCATGTCAGCACGTTGTAGGTGTCACCACCGGCGCCAACCTTGTGTGAATGCTCTGAAAAGCTAATCATTTGCATATCACAGCATCTTCTTCCTGTCGGTTAAATTTCGCGTTTGTAGCACGTCATTTTCGTGGTGTAGCAATTTTAATGGCCAGTGGTGTATATTTGGAAGAAACTCTGGATCTTGTGATGTTCATGTTTCACGACATTCAGAATGCCCATCAGAAGTAATCTGGTGCTCTGTCGGTGGTTCAGGTATTGGCTATCCTTCGTAATGTAGAGCTGGACGTATGGCAGGTGGAATGTTAGGACGGAACTCTGTCCGCTTCTTCTTGTTCTTCTTAGATATTCCCTTCCTGATAGGAGGAACCACACAAATGTAGCAGTGACTGACTTGGTTATTTGGCTCACGGCAGATAGTGGGCACTGCAAAAGGCACTGAACGTACTTTCCCATGCATACAATTCCTGATGTTGCTGGCAGAAGTGTTGCAAATCACATGTGGAGCCCAAGGTTTATCCTGATCACCTATTTTGCACACAGAATAACAACGGTAAGCTGTTTTAATTAATGGAGTTATTTGCTGTTTTTGTGAAGCAAATATCACTTCTCGACACACACAGCAAAATGTGTCAGCACTGTTAACACAAACTCGTGGCATTTTTGTTCATTTCAATAGAAGTCAACCAGAACAACTGGTAGTTAATCTGGAAACAAATGTGCAAAAATTATTACATGCATTAATAAAGTCACTGAAGTTGAAGAGGAGGGAAAGGGCGCTAAATTTGGTATCAAAACGTTATATCCAAGATATTGCACACAAGTAAGACCAGGGACAATGATATAAACCATTGTTACTATTTATTATGACTTTGAGAAACCATTATATTTGATTTTAAACTTAACATAAAAATCCTTATATAATTATCTAACCGTAATAAAACAGTGTAAAATGAAAAATAGAGGTAATTTTGAATTGTCCTTGTGATATTCGCGATCAGCACATTAGAACTGATGGGGACTGGCTATTTTCATACGATTTGCATTTTCACTGTCACACAGTGGAATTGTACTTCTACGAACTTAATCGTTTTCAGAACTCTGTCGACTTACTGTCGAGGATTTCCCTTTGAGATGTGGGAAGAGTGGCTGTTACCAGCGTTGCAGGACAGGACAGCAGCCGGTCACTTACAACCGCAGTGGCCGCTTACCACGTCTGAGAAGAATGAAAATTCGAATAAAGTAATAATCACCACCACTTGTAGCACAGCAGCGCCTCGAAAGTGGGTGACGGAAACGCCGAGACGTGATGTCTCGAGTGCGCACACACTCAGCTGTGTTCAGAGGGCTACGTCAGCCCTCGCCAGAGGTCGGCCGGACGCAGCAATGCCACGTGGAGTGTTTAATGCTAGTCAGACATTTTTACACCGGAAAGGCAATGTAGGTCTTCATCACTACCGCATTTGGACAGTTGGCGCACGAAAGCAGTAGGAGAAAAGACGGGAAATTAAAACGGATACTAATTTTTTGTGCTGCAATTTCGCGCTTACAGTGCAGAATTGTTTGTGTAAAGCACCTGTCTCATGCTTGCTGAATAAATGCATCATGCCGAACAGCTACAATCAGATAACGAATGGAGTTTGTTTGAGTGGAGATGATGTGAGAAATACGGCCAACTCTGTAAGAAAACTCCAAGGACTACAACGAAAAATAATAATTTCTCCAAAGAAAGTCTCGGAAGAAAATGGTAACACATAGTCTTCACCTTCAGACTGCTGCATTTGATCCATTAAAAAAAGAAAAGCTACGGAGGTAGCCTACAGTATAGCAGACATGTTCCGTTTGAAAACCACAATTAATAAGTGTGAGAAAGTGGCGCAAAACGCATGCCTGAGAGCTTTTTTTAAGAGGAAATCCTGTGCTCTGTATAAGGAAAAGTGAACATTGTTCTCGACGAAGAACAAAATGCGTGAACAGAAAAGAAATATCTGAGTATTTAGAACTTCTGACCAAAATGGAAAATCTTGATATGGAATGCCGATGAAAGTAGATTCCCGATGAACGATGTTGCTGGACGAGTGGTTGCTCGTAAGCGTGCAAAGACGTTTAAGTTTTAACTTCCTCAGAGAAAGGAGAAAGGTGACACAGTTACTGCTTTGGGTTGCTCCAATGCAGGAGGCTACTTTTTACCCCCTTACTGCATAATGGGTGTACGGAAAACCAAAATTTCAAATGGGGCCACGTTCAGGGACACCTATCTAAATGAGACACGAGTTAGGCTACATTGTTGCACACTTCTTCGTCGATTGGTTACTAAACCACTGCATTCCCATAAAGCCTTCAGGAGAAAATCTTGATTTGGATGGCCATGCTTTACATAAGAACAGTGCCAATTTGTTACATGTAGCGAGAGATAATGACATTAACATAATTTGCCTACCGAGTCATACAAAACATTATCTTCAGCCGCTGGACCGTATTGCTTTCGAACCACTAAAGACATATTGGACAGATGCTTTCCAGAAGTTCATAAAGGTGAAAAACGGCATCAAGAATATTTCCAGATCTAATTGTGGGGATTTATTAAATTCAGCATGGATTCGATTTGCTAATGTTGAGAATGGCATTTCTGCAGTTAAAGCTACAGGTATCTTTCCAATTAATGTCGACGTTATTCCAGATTACGCTTCTCTTTTATCATGCTACCAAAACCATTCTGTTCATTCTCTTCCAAGCACACGCTGGCGATCTCATTTTTCTGTTTCCACTTCTCGTCAACCAGATACAGTACTTCAATAGCTTCTCCTAACGTGACTTCCTAGTTTTATATTCCTGATCCCGTTTCTCCTCAAGAAGAGCAAGCACATCGACTTCTGCTAATAAGTCTTCAGTAAATTTATCTAATACAAACCATAATGTGCAGGTAACACTATCCATGGCTCTTAGGAATACCTAACGTATTCCCTCAGGCTTAAAAAACACCTGGTTCAAAAAGAAACAAAGTGCTATTAACATAACGGATCTAGCTCTCATTTCCAAAGAGAAAATCAATGACCTAAACAAGTAAAAACCAAATAATAAGAGGACTGCTGAAAAATTCTCTCATGAAACATGGAGAAATGAATGTAGGTTGTCAAAGAAATGTGGAGGAGTTTCCAAGAAGACACAGAGAAAATTGCTTTTAGAGTGATCATTAGATGGTGAAAACCGTCATGAGATAGTTCTTCACCGTCATCACGAGTCAGAGTAGTTAAATGAACGTGACTGTGTAGAAAGTCTGAAAGTTCACTATCAAACTCGGTCCTTTCTTGTAATTTGTTCATATGAACAAGGCCAAGGAGGCATATCCCATTCACTTGTAAGTAGGCTGTTTAGGTTTTTTTATTGGTAACGCCACCTCTGTATGAAAATCACTGGCTGTGCTGTGTGCAGCCTGTGGCTGCTTTGCATTGTTGTAATACTCGCCATTGTAGTGTTAGGCAGCTGGCTGTGAACAGCGCGTAGCGTTGGGCAGTTGGAGGTGAGCCGTCAGCAGTGGTGGATGTGGGGAGAGAGATGGCGGAGTTTTGTAATTTGTCATGAACTGCTATATATATGATGATATCAAGGTAAATACATTCTTTGTTCT
The DNA here is from genome assembly GCF_023898315.1 of Schistocerca nitens. Classification (NCBI taxonomy): domain Eukaryota; kingdom Metazoa; phylum Arthropoda; class Insecta; order Orthoptera; family Acrididae; genus Schistocerca; species Schistocerca nitens. The sequence continues at coordinate 1,271,110,900 of NC_064614.1, read as the reverse complement.
CAATTAATATCTTTCATTTGCTAACTATCCCTATCAGTAGTTAGTGCCTTCCATAGTTTGAATCTTTTATTTAGCTGGCAGTAGTGGCGCTCGCTGTATTGCAGTAGCTTGAGCAGCGAAGATTTTTGTGAGGTAAGTGATTTGTGAAAGGTATAGTTTAATGTTAGTCAGGGCCATTCTTTTGTAGGGAATTTTGAAAGTCAGATTGCGTTGCGCTAAAAATATTGTGTGTCAGGTTAAGCACAGTCATTGTATAAATTTTTCTAAGGGGACGTTTCATATGTCGACCCTTAGCCTAGGATACCTCACTGGAATCTTCTGAGTTTTTCTTGTAGTTTGTGTAATTAGTGTAGATTTTGTTTATTGCTAGCGCGTAATTGTAGAGAGAATCTCCTTTGTAGTTGCAGTCTTTCATTGTTGTACAGTAAAACAGTTGTGGCATGCATGTAGATTTGCACCAAGTATTTCGCAGCTGCAATTAACTAGATATTATTTTCAGTGTTATGTTAATGTGTTCTCTTATTTTTGCTCTTCAAATTGTGCTTTTCTGTGTTATCGTGTGAAATATTGTGACAATAATGGCGTGTGAAAAACGTAACACTAGGCTCCAAAGCAAACTGAGAAATAATAGTGACGACGAGCGTAGCTTGCCAGCACCACTGTGTAATGAATTAACAGACGTTCAAAGTAGTAATTTGGTAACTGTGCATAGGGAAATGGAGCGGGCTGCAAACAATGGCGTAGGCAGTGAAACAATTAGTGAGCAGGGAAGCATTATCGATCGATCGGTCGGCAATAGCTCGGCTCAGGAATCCGAAATGACACGACACGATCTCGCAAATACTGTAGATTCAGGTTTTGGATCCTCACCGTTTTCTCAAATAAGTCAAGACACATTTTCTGCTTGTCAAAATGTGAATGTTTCCGGTGCAAATTCACTGCCGAAAAGCACTGAGGAACATGTTCCAGACACCAGTGCATTGTTATTACAATTAATACAACAAATGGGACAAACACAACAAAAGCTTCAAAAGTTAGACACAATGGAACAATACCAGAGACAAATACAGCAAAAGCTTGAAAAATTAGACACAATGGAACAATACCAGAGACAAACACAGCAACAGTTAGACACAATGGAACAAAATCTTCAAAAGTTAGACACAGTGGAACAAAATCTTAAAAAGTTAGACACCACACTTGAACAAACACGTGAAGATTTAACTACTGAGTTACATAACATTGAATCGAAATGTCAAAAAGTCTGTAATGACGTAAAAACTCAAATTTGTGAGCATTTTCAACCTATTTTTTCGCGTCATGAAAATGCATTACAGAATCACGAAGCAGCCATAAAAGAACTGCAAACCATTGTTCATGAAAATCATGAGACCTTGTGGGCTAAAATTGACTCAGTTGCATCTACCGATTCAGTTACGCAACTTGCAAAAACTCAGGAAGACTTGAAGGACACAGTAGATTCGATTTCAACACAAATGGACACTCTGAAACTTGGTTCAGAAAAACACACTGAGGAAATGTGCTCACTATCGGAGAAAGTAGCCGAACTTTCGGATCAGGTCACTAACTTATCTACAAAGGTAGATGATGATCTGAATGACACAACACCTGTAGCCTTCACTGACACTGAAGAGTATGAACAAATTAGAAAATTCAAACAAAATCAAAATCAATTCAATACACAGTACAAAAGAGAAATCCACGAAGTACAAGATCAGCTGACACAGGTAATACAAGAATTACGTATTTCAGAGGACACTCGCGCCCCAATACGGGAAGAGGGACATAGAAATACGGAAAAGCCGCAACATAATAACACAGGGCATTTCGGAAGTTATGAAAGAAATTGGCAATGTGCACCGAATTTTGAGATGGAACCGCCGACACGACCTAACAATGACCGATATGCTACTCGCCGACACAATGATTTTTACTATAAGCTGTTAAAAAGAAAAAAAAAAAAAAAAGGGAGGCAGAATAACTTCAGACGCAACAGTTCGGCGCACAGTGGCGATTCAGGGAGAAATTCTCCACCACGTGACGGACAAGGAAGAAATTATGAAATCTACCGACATACCGACAGACCTGAATTTCTTCATAACTGGCGGGATTTAAACAGGGCTGGGCCCTCTGGGCAACGTGAATTTGTAGAAGTTAGGTCTCCTAATCCCAATAACGACGTGCGCCAACAAAGAGACAGACAATGACTCGCACAGCAGGCAGCCGCGTGCGCCGGCTGGCTGGGAGAAAAATAACATAGACGCTAACCTTGATAAAAATTCCAGTATTCTTTACCGACTTACACCGCATTCTGCACCACATTTCACATATAAAACCGCTTATTGAGAAATAATCTGCTTTTTAACTTTGTCTTTGCCATATAACTTTTCACTTTACATTACTAGTATGCTTTGTAAGACTTAAGAAACTGTTAACATGCAACAATGTTTGAAGTTAAATATCCAATCAAGAACCAAGAGAACTTATTTAAACAGAAATTACGAATGCATTGTTATTGTGAACAGACGACACAGTGTTATTGTGTGTGTGCATTCTTGCTTGTTTGTTGCACGATTACGTAACGACTATAAGGCTCACATACTTAGAACATTTACCAGTACTGCTAATGAGATTTTAATGCAACATTTTGGTTTATTTGAAAATACATTCTGAATTTAAAGTGCTTTCTGAGAGATACCAGATGACACAGAGGTTAGTTTATGTGACAGCTACACGATTTTATCGCGACGCTACTAATGAGTGACAATTTACAATGTTGCTTTTGCAGTGTATCTGTTTTACATCTGCACAATTTTTCTGAATTCTTCTGGAAAGTGAAACATGTTTTAGTATTTAACTTTTGTGGTATAGCAACAATGAGACAGCCTTTTTCGTGGCACGACAATATGTTACAGTACAGTACTTTCTTCATCACAACAATAAGCGTAATAACTACGATATCTATACACAAAGCATTTCACTTTTGTTTATCATGAGGTAAGTACATTGACTTCTGCAGAACTTAGCTTTCGGAGGACGATAACTACGAGACTTCCACAAAGGTTATCTTACAACATGACGCACAGTTTAGCGCTACAGTACACGTATTTGAGTGATTAATTTCGCACTTAAAACATTTATTTTTTTTTTAAGATATTTGAAGTACAATGATACAAGTGTTTTCCGTGAAATATTTCATTCCATTGCTGTAATCAGTAACACCTGAGGGTATAATTACATTAATCCTCAGGGGGGTACACGCTTACTTTGTGTACCATGTGTGTGGCAACCACAAGGAACCCTAGCTAATATGGTATTTGCTTATACAACTTTACACATCGGTACCATATTTCTCTAACACAGAATTACACAGCTATCTGATTATTTGACAGAGAAACAAACATTCTTTTTACTACGTTAGTGACAGATGTTTACGCAATTACACAGTTGGATAACTTCACACTTATGAAACTGTATTTTGTCTGTACTTTGTAAACTGTTCATATTTTTTCAGAACCATTGTGATACTACGTGAGCTTTGAATGATGTATTGGGTATGGGATCACGATTTTTAAAGTACATTTGAGGCAGATGACACTTTTGAAATGAGCAGAGAATTTTTTTAGGTTTTGGCATTATTGCAGAAAGCTACGACGATTTTGAGATTTGGCTGAGGTTTTATGATGTTATGATGACGATATGTATTACGCTGTTGCGGTATGTTTATGATAAATAAGCTGATGCTATATGAGGTATTTGATTATGCTACGTATTTATTATCAGGAAATATTGAAGAAGCGTCGACGAATTTGTATATGTGTAATAAGGTAAGGAGTAATGAATAGTAATTAGGGCACTCTGATTTGTGGAAAAGGATGTTGGAAACCAAGAATCGTACTTTGAGAGTTATGAAATGTTTGTAACTGCGTGAATGTATCACAATGCCGACGAAAATTTTTGGACAGTTATATCAATAGGATTTTGTTTCTTCACATCTGTAACCAAATTCTCAACCTGTGAATTTTTTTTATATGAGACTGTCACTGTAGCGAAAACTGCTGTCGCAAATATTTCGGTATGAAAGGTAAGTGACCGAGACGTAATTCGTTGTGAGCGGCCAGGTGTGCCAGCCGCCTTGAGAAAAAGCCATTAGGTGGTAGAAAAAAAAAGGGGAGGCCATTATCCTCGCTATTGACATTCGTTTGTAGAAAGCATCGTAAATACGACACGCTAATAATAACTTGGAAACATTCTTACATCTGCACACCTGATTAGGACAAGTGTCTATCTACGAGAATTGAGAGAAATGCCATATGGCTTGCTTTATGTATTTATTTACTCATTTTGTTTAATATCTAGTTTCCAGCTGTGTTGAAGCATGGGTTTTATAAAAAAAAAATTCATTTGCTAATGTGAACACTTTCTGTCAACAGATCTATTAAATAATTATTTTATGACCCACATTCTTCGAAAAAGGAGCTCTTGGAATGGAAAGAACAATAAGAAGGGACTAATAACAGGAACTGCATACATAATTTTCTTTTCAACTACTTGGTAATTTTTTTCGTAGAGTAAGTTTTTGTGATGCATCACTCTAGTGTTAAGATGTGACGTAAGTTTTAAACATGGCCATTTTTACTGTAATATTTTTTCTGCTTGAGCTATGTCATGTTTAGGTATAAGTTGCTGCTGTTTGCCAGGCATAGTGTTATTGAATTTGACTTTGTATTATTCTGTTAAGCCAGTTTTACTAATGATTTATTTTTATTGTTTGCTGCACATTGCCTTAGATTAGTTGTAATATTACAATTGCTTTGCTAATTTCTTAATGCTGCTTGCTTCGCAAATCTGCGTTTTTTTTCATTGCTGTTTATATTAATTGTTTTATGTGATGCTGCATTGCCTCGTCCCTTGGTATATATATCTGAGCTCAGTAGATTTAAGTTAGCTTAAGAGGGGGTAGACTATATAACAGAACAAGTTGTGATGAATTGGAAGAAATACATTGAAAATCTATAAGAAAATGGTTTGGCCAAAACAGTATTTTGAAAGAGGATATGAACAAAAAAGTAGGTTTTAGGGACAACAGGTTTAGGTAGGATTTTCTTGGAAATAAATGATGAAGTAAGATAATGGAAAATAAATAATGAGGTAAGAAATATGTGAACATATATATACAGAAAGCATGCTTGAATAGGATTTTTTGGTGGAAGCAAAGGTTGAAATAAGACGAAAGGTCTACAGAATGAAGTTTTGCGTTGGACTGCAGTACCAAATGATACACTGAAAACAAACCCTGTCCTTTCCTTTTGTGTTATCCCACTATGTGTTTGTGTACCCTTGTGTATTTGTTTTCTTCCTGTCTCTGTGTAGTTTCATAGAATTTTTCTTCTTCTAATACTAAGCTACATTCACTATGATGAGGAATACTGTTATCCTCAAATATAATTGGCATTAATAATATGTTATTTAACTTGTAAATATGCTTAGACTTTATTTATTCTATTTTGTTTTAATGCTCATGTGTGAAGTGGATGTTTCAAAATTTATTCTGATCTTTTATGTATCTACTTATGTCATAATTCCTGTAACACTGTTGTATATGTTATTTTGATTCTTTTGTAAAGCCTGTACTACAAATGTTATCTGTATTGTTATGTTCTTTAATAATGTATTTTGTACCTTTGTAATTGTATTCTTATGTTGTAAATTTATAATTGTATAGACACCAGTTCATCATATTATTAACTTGTAAGTTACATTTCACTGCACACGTTTCTGTTGGTCATAGTATATGGACAATATGTGAGAAGTAGGGACTGTTAGTGTTTGTATTTGTGTTAATAATTCAGCAAGGGACTGGATAACAGCATTGCTGGTTCTAAGGACAATTCCAAAAACTTTGTGAGTGCACAAGTGGTGGTTATGGACTTGCTATATTATCCGCAAGACTCTTCAATGGTGATTGTGCACCTGCACAGTCACAACAGATGGCTGCTGGCCATCTCTACAAGGACTACAGTGGGTCTGCATCTTTGATGATCCATAAATACCATTATTTACACAAGGACTGCAGTGGGTCTGCGCCTCTGGTGGCCCACCAATACCGTAATCTCTACCAGGACTACAGTGGGTCTGCTCTGTGATGATCTACCCACCAATACTCTTCAAAACTTCGACTGACTCCGCTGTGGGTTTGCTCTGTTGTGGCCCATGACCTGTCTGCATGTCAAGAGTCAGCACTGTCTTTCCGTTGGAAGGACAACGATACTTCTTCAAGACTGCATGGAAATCCACTACTTCCGTGTGCATTTTCTTTTACTGCTCAGACTTTGAGAAAAACACTGCAATGTGATGAATGATCAGGACTGTCTTTATGGACTGTGAGAAAATTTTAGCTTTTGACCAACATTGTATCAATAAGTGTGTGCATTTGATTTCTTTGTTATTGTAATTATGAAATTTTTTTTTCAAATTTGTATTGGGCACTGCCCAAACCAATTTGTAAAAATTTTTGTGGGGAGCATGGGGGCTATGTAAGTAGGCTGTTTAGGTTTTTTTATTGGTAACGCGACCTCTGTATGAAAATCACTGGCTGTGCTGTGTGCAGCCTGTGGCTGCTTTGCATTGTTGTAATACTCGCCATTGTAGTGTTAGGCAGCTGGCTGTGAACAGCGCGTAGCGTTGGGCAGTTGGAGGTGAGCCGCCAGCAGTGGTGGATGTGGGGAGAGAGATGGCGGAGTTTTGTAATTTGTCATGAACTGCTATATATATGATGATATCAAGGTAAATACGTTCTTTGTTCTCTATTAATATCTTTCATTTGCTAACTATCCCTATCAGTAGTTAGTGCCTTCCATAGATTGAATCTTTTATTTAGCTGGCAGTAGTGGCGCTCGCTGTATTGCAGTAGCTTGAGCAGCGAAGATTTTTGTGAGGTAAGTGATTTGTGAAAGGTATAGTTTAATGTTAGTCAGGGCCATTCTTTTGTAGGGAATTTTGAAAGTCAGATTGCGTTGCGCTATAAATATTGTGTGTCAGTTTAAGCACAGTCATTGTATAAATTTTTCAATGGGGACGTTTCACACTTATAAAGGCTCCAAATAAGGTGCGTCGGCAACACATTCCTATTTTGTAATTTGTTTGTTTGTATACCAGCTATGAACAATTTAGCTCAGTTTATACGTTTGTATAGGATACCACACGCGTTTATGACAGTTAAGTGTTAATGTGACTCCTTCATTTTCTCAATTGGCTTAAAATTGTAACAGAAGCTTCTTAAGCCAGTCGTAAACTGATAGGCTAGGCTTGTCTTCACAATTTAATTCCACTCATGTATTTAAATGAGCGATCTTTTCTGTTAAAGAAGATAAATGTGTGTCAAACATTTGTGCAAGGAGTTATGCTTTTACAGGACTTACACAACGTCTTCGTATGCGCTATCTCTCTCGCTTCATCCTACATATCGAAACAGGTAGCGGGCAACCAGAGTTGTTATATTGGGGAAGTGGATGAATACAACTGAGTGCTTTGTAATCCCAGGTTAGAACATAACTCGTCCTGACAAAAATAACAGCTACGGAGAAATCATCGTCATAGCCACAGTCACCAACATCCGTATCGCCATCATCCCAATTCCCATTAACAGAATCCTCATCATGTCGTCCACGGTACTGACACATGTATCATCAGAATAGCAGATTGGGGCAAACATAAAGAACTTTGCATCTGCAATCAGAACTGATCGTCAGAGAGCGTACGCACACTTTGTCAGCCGTGTTGAAGAAGCTGTGATGACGCCAGTTTCGAAAATCAGGCCATTAAACCTCCCGTTACCAAGCTTTTTCACGCCTCTATTTTACCAGTCGGGGTATTTGGACTATCCCAAAATAGTTTTGTGTATTTTTGTAATATTTGTTCTCAGATTTCGTTATTTCCATTGAATGGGTTTATTTATTATTGAAAAACAGCTTTTCGGGTTATTAGAAGTATTTCATCAGATCACAGATACTAAGTACAAAATTTTTTTTTTATATCTTTCACTAAATTCAGTACTGAACGAACAGAAAATTAATAATCTATGTACCCCAACAGCCACTGCAGTAAAATAACACAAGACATTTTTGGACTTTTCAGTCAAGTACATTTTTGCACTCCATGCACTTCACAGTAACAGTTTGTTCTCTGTGTATATTACAAACATCAATAGTCGCATATTCATAAGGATAGAAGTTCTTGCACAAGGTTTATTGAAATTTGTCGAACACTACCCTGATGGCTTGTAGCTTGTCCTTGGTTTCTTTAATTCTCTGTGCTCTTGTGGCTCTGTTGTCAAATCACGAGAATTTCAGTATAGACAAAAATCGGTTTCTTGACATGGCAGCAGAAAAGAATGGTTGCCGAAAGGCAACATTACTTCCGCAGAGATCGGAAGCACTTGTGCGATGTCCATGAGTTCAACCAGCTCCTAGTAGAATTGCTAATACAGCGTACACTTCAGTTGCATTTATATTTCTCCATGTCGTTTTGTTCGAAGAATGAGCTGCATTCCACAAAGAAATTACTCATTTGGCTTCCCTGTTCGTTTCTTCTACAATGATGCTCACGACTTCCGGTGAGATAAATAATAAAACTGACTCTGTTATTGTTTTGATTGTTTTTGTTGCGCCTAGACACAATGAGAGGAAGCCGAAAGGCACGCGCTTAAACTCACGCAGGCTGGCGTGAGGTCTGAAACAGGATACGTAATGAATGCTATAAAGAAAAGTACGTAGCTTCTGAAATACTTAACTTTAATCCACATTTGTAGAACTTCGCTCTTGATGATACATTAATAGCATCTCAATATCAATTGAATACGGCGCCTTGCTAGGTCGTAGCAAATGTAGCTGAAGGCTATGCTAACTATCGTCTCGGCAAATGAGAGCGTATTTGTCAGTGAACCATTGCTATGAACGTCGGCTGTACAACTGGGGCGAGTGGCAGAACGTCTCTCTAGACCTGCCGTGTGGTGGCGCTCGGTCTGCTATCACTGACAGTGGCGACACGCGGGTCCGACGTATACTACCGGACCGCGGCCGATTTAAAAGCTACCACCTAGCAAGTGTGATGTCTGGCGGTGACACCACAGTTTTTCCATCATTCAGTGGGCCAGGTGCTATGTTCAAAATGTTGTGACGTCGACGCCGCCCACCTTTTGGTGGTTCACTTTCTAGAAACAATCAAATCTCCAGTGTCTTCGCCTTCTTCTTCTTCATCATCATCTTCTTCTTCTTCTTCTTCTTCTTCTAGTTGTTCACGTGAATGTGTAGTGTCTTCTGATATTTCATCATCAGCTTCATCTGATGTTATGATATGGTCTTTGTCAAGAGGTTCCATATATTCATTCAGTTCCTTATCAATGTCCCATTCATTTTCATCGTCATTGACATCAGAATTGTATAGAGTTTCCATGATCTCTTCGCTAGAAAGTCCTTCGGACTTCCTTACTTGCAGATGAAATACTGACTCGTGTAATGTCAGCTCAACAGTGAACGTCAAATTCAACTCAATAATAGTAACCAGCAACAATAACAAACATTGGATATATAGCAAAACTCAACAAAGAAGATAGGTATATTTCCTAAAATCTTCTTTTTCTTCAAATAAAAAAATAAGACGTTTCATACCTAGCGGGGTAGTCTCAGAATCCCACCAATAAATGACTTGAATAACAATGAGAAAGCCAAAAAAATTAGACAGTCGTGAATGTGAATTCAACGTCAATCATTTTAGTACAAAGCCATGAAACCACAGGCATGTGGCCCTTCAGATAATGTTACTATAAGGAAAAAATCAACCTGGGGTAGTCAAAATACCCCGCTTGGTAATGCGAGGGTTAAAAGCCGAAAACTGCAGTTCAGCCGGCGGTGCGAAACGACGTAGCAAGCAGATAAAAGAAGGGCAAGTTGGTGGCACGGCTGGATCAGTTTCTTCAGGTCGGGATACCCGCTGGTGGACCACGAGGCGCCACGTGAGACGTCTGCGCCAGGCGTGTGGCGGCGGCGGCTGCCTGCCCCCGCTGCCTGCCCGCGCTGCCTGCCGAGGCGAACAGCTCTGGACTCTGCCGATCTGCGCACAAGTGGGGCAGGCGAGGCTCGTGGTCACATCCCAAGGCAGGACTTCACTGTCCCAGAACTGAAGCGATCGCTGCAACTGCGTAAAAGCTAGGCCCCGTACCCAGGCAACGTACACCACCCCCACGTTATCGCACTTGCTGCTGCGGGCAGAGTACCCTCCACAGTCTTTTCGATAATATTTGGGGCACTTATATTCCGGAATGGACGTCGACACCACTCGTTCATATCAGACTCTCCCTCTCTCCCCCTCTCCCTCTCCCCCTCTCCCTCCCTGTCTCTGTCCCCCACATTCACGAGCGCCTCTTGCACTCATTTACAGACCAGGTCGCTCAGTTAAAGGTTCATATTGCTGCTAATCTGGGTCCTACTGGTCCTGGAAGAAACAATAGACTGCGGACTGGAGACGTTGTGCAAACGCCACTGCAGACTCCCAGGTCACCGTTCAACTTCGAATAAGTGAAGCTGGATATCTTGCGGCATTGCTCACATAACGCGTATCATGGTGTGTTCTAATCTTTCTCATCTAAGAAATACAGTCACACCTAATGCTATGCGTCTTTGTGAGCTGTCTGCTAAAGAACTGTTGGGCAGATAGTTGATAGTAAAAATCTAAAATAATTAACCACAATGTAGTAGAAGAACTTCTGAGATGCAGTTAATATTAAAAATCCAACACAAATAAGCAGCTCTAATGACTTTCCAGAAGATCTTGTGTTTCGTATATTCACGAGGGTCACAGAAGACTCCTGAGATTGAACAGCAAAGCTTCTCTACTTATCATTATCTACGGGGAGCCTAAAGTTTCAATTATCACCTTGAAAAAATAGTCACGTAACTATTACTTTTTATGTAAGTGAGCAGGGTTTCGTGGCTGTTGCCAGGCAACGCAGAATATTCTAGTCTGTTAGGCCGCATCATGTTCCTCTTCAGCTTCTTCAAAACGACTGACATTTCGACACCTCTGATGGCACCTTCTTCAGAATCTTTCGGTGTCCCCCGTTATTTGAACAATGTCGAGGACCAGGGTGGCGTTCACTTATTAAAATGAGTTTGCTCGCTCTTGTTCTTAAGACGTGGGGTTTCTGGGTGAAATTTTTCCACCTACAATTGAGGAGCCACCGTCCTTGGATTAGTGGAGTAATATGCAGAGAAAAAGAGGGGGAATGTTTATCAGAATTTTATTGTCCTGCAACAGAGGTGGCTTCTTGGTCGTTGTTTGTTTTCCTCGTGCACCATGGTTGGGTGCGTACTTTCGTTCGTGGCGGGAAGACACGAAGCTGGAAGCCTATAATCGTCATCTATACTGAAAGGAAACCTCACCCGCTCCTCGGACTGTCCATCTATAAACAGTAATTCCTACGCTAGCACATTGCATAAATTTGTGCATCCACCGCAGTACTCCTGATGTTCAGCTGCATCATCAAATTTCAGCGTTTTATACTAATCTGACGTTCGGGCTCCTCAATATGGTGTTTTACTACCTGAAGTGTGTCACATTTCACGACCAAAAAATCTCTGATTTAGATAAACAAACAAAAAGAATGTCTATTTCGGCGGTAGGAAAGCAAAAGGCAAGAGTACAATAACAAGCGTCACGCAGCAGGTACAAAATAACTATGGATCACAGTAAGGCCACATTGGCGCTTAGAGCCGATGGCACTGGTCGGAGGGAAAGATCACCGCGAAAAAACGACACTGCGAGGAGCCAAGTCGAAAGTGAGTACTTGCTGGACGCCCAGTTCTCAATGATCACTGGCTAGATGCTGAGTTCGTGGTTGATAAGCCTGAATCCGAGGATGACGGCTGTCCGAGTCAAGATTCAAAAAGATAGCACTTAGAGCTTGGTCCAAAAAGGCCGGAACGTCGTACAGAGAATAACGTCTCTAATAACACTGGCCAACAATGAAAGTGTTTCTGTATTTCCATCTGCTGAATTAAAAATCACCACAAAAATGACAGATTAGCTTTTGTTTTGACTATAAAGTGACGTTTCATTTTTATAGTAAACATTTTCAGTTTGGGGAAAATTTTGTTTTCCGAGTTGGCACATCTGATCAATAACAAAACATTTATAGTTTGGGGAAAATTTTGTTTTCGGAGTTGGCACACCTGATCAATAACAAAATACAAGTGATCTTAAGCTGTTTGAAAGTCATAAACAGAGATACTGTTGTTGTGACTGCGAGTTTCATATAGTTTCTGCTGTAATTCTGGTTTGAGAGTGCTTTTGTAGTGTAAATTCGTAAAAATGCCACGAAAATGTGTAAATATGGCGAATAATTTTCGTTACATTTGTGGTGAAATAACGTTTTCCTCGCAGAAACGCGAGCTGACGCCTCTTGTGAAGACTGCCTATCAGCATTATTTCGGCATGGAAGTAGCGGAGCATATATGTCGCAACACATGTTCAGTTACACTGAGAGAATGGCTAGAAAATAAGAAACGATCTATGGCTTTTGCTGTAGGTACCTGTGGTTTGGCGGGAGCCGACAAACCATACAGATGACAGCTTGACTCCATCTACAAAGGCAGGATTGTCTATGAAGAAAAAAAGAAAGAAAATGAAAAAACAGTACACTACCCAAATATTCGACCTCCTAATCGACCCATTCCTCATTCAGATAGGCTCAACTCGAAAATTGTGTATTTGAAGCAGAAAATGAAGACAGTGTGGAACAAGAACCAGTAGAAGAACCAAAAAAGCCTTCTACATCCCATGACTGATTTTGAGGGAAAATATGATAAACCGCACAGACAGAGTCAAGCGGAATTAAGTGAGACCTTGACCTGTCAAAGGAGAAGGCAGAAATTCTTGGGTCTCGAGTACATAAATGGAATCTTCTCAAAAGTGATGTCGCAGTCTCTCAGTACAGAAAACGTCACATGGAACTGCTTCTCTTTTAGGAGAAGAAAAACAATCTTGTTATCTGCTGCGACAGTAACGACTTGATGAAATCTTTGAATTTGAACCACGATCCTACTGGATGGAGGTTATTCACACACTCCTCCAAGTTTAGTTTGAAAGCTGTGTTACTCCACAACGGCAGCCATCTTCCTTCTATTCCTGTTGGTCATGCAGTTCACATGGCGGAGACATATGAAAATATGTCAACCCTCTTGGACTCAATCGAATATCATGAAAACAAACGGAAAATATGTGGTGATCCAGAAGTCATTGCCATACTCTTAGGAATGCAACTGGGGTACACAAAACACTGCTGATTCTTACGTATGTGGGGCAGTAGGGATAGGAAATCGCATTGTATTAAAGCAAATCGGTCTGCAAGAAATCAACCCTAGCGAGAAAAATGTCGTTGCCGAGCCTCTCATGGACCTAAAAGACGTTCTTCTTCCACCCCTGTGCAAATCAAGCTGGGTTTGATGAAAAATTTTGTCAAAGGTATGAACCAAGAAGGACGGACCTTTAAGTACACGAAAGAGAAATTTCAGAAATTAAGTGATGCAAAAGCTAAGGAAGGTATTTTTATGGGCCACAAATTCGAGAACTTGTAAAGGATTTTCATTTGACCAAATTGTGGACGGGAAAGGAAAGAAATCTTGGGAAGCCTTCACGGCAGTTGTTAGTTGATTTTTAGAAAGCAAAAGAGATTATTTTTTTATTTAGTGTATGTGGTTTTCAAGTACAAATGGTTTCATGTTTAAATACATACGGACAGATAAAGATAAAATCAACATACATTATAATACATAAATAATGTCTCGTCCAATGGACATTCAATTAAGGATAAAGTAGGCATACACAAGTAGGCATAAGGTATCTTGTCATAGATGAGATAAAATTATCATATAGAAATTGTTGCTATAAGGTCATTCAGCAATCACATATATGGAATCTATAGAGTCTCTTTAAAGTTCTATATCTAGGTTTTCCATCCACTCGACGGCTGCAGGGGAGACTGCATGAAGTTCTCGAATGGATCCTTTAAACGCACGTTTAGGGCATTCCTGAATGATGTGTTGCATCGTTTGCTCTGGATGTCCACAATCGCACTGTGGTGAATCTCGTGTGCCCCATCTACAGAGCATCTCGCCACTTCTGCCATGACCAGTTCTGAGTCTATTGAGTGTAACCCAAGTTCTTCTTTGCAGGTCTGTACCAGGTAGGTTTCCACCAAGTGATATTTCATTGCAGTTCTTGGATAGCCCAGTCTGAGACCATTTTTCCATGAATCCATAGCATCGTAAGACGTAGCCATAAGGTTTTGAGCTGTCCTCCATGGTGGTCTTCCAGATCTTAGTCGGGAAAGATTTGGGGCAATTTCCTGATGGATTGGAAGATTGGTATTGGAGGATTTTTACGCCATTCATTAACTAAGGCGGTTTGCCGCCTAAGATGTGGTGGAGCTATACTGCAGAGAACAGGAAGACAAGGTAGTGGGGTGGATTGAATGGTCCCAGTTATGGTTCTCATGGTATTGTTTAGTTGAGTATCCACTTTAGACGTGTGGCTGCTGTTAAGCCAAACAGGGCTGCAATATTCCGCAACAGAGTATACCAGCGCTACAGAAGAACAGAGTATGTACATAAGCTCCCCAGATAGTATTGGCGAGCTTTTGAATAATATTATTTCTTGTATGTATCTTAGCAGCAGTACCTATTAGGTGTGGTTTGAATGTAAGCGATCTATCCAATTTAATACCAAGATATTTTGGGTTTGGGTTATGCTTTAACTTTCTACCAGCAAAGGTAACGTCAAGGGATCGGGTTGCCTGTTGGTTGTTTAAATGAAACACTGTAACTTCTGACTTTATTGGGTTAGGAATTAATCTCCAAGATCTGAAATATTTACCCATTACTCCGAGGTCTTGGTTAAGGGAGTTTTCACACTGTTCAAAACTTTCATGTTGCACAGCCAGGGCCATGTCATCTGCGTAACAGAACCTCCGCGCATTTGTTGTTGGTATGTCGCTTATGTACACATTGAAAAGTAATGGTGCCAGTACAGAACCTTGTGGTAAGCCGTTGTTTGAAACAATAGTTGGACTCTTCTTTCCTTCTAGATGAACTTCAAGGGTTCAATCCTGAGCATATCACTTAGTAATTTGTACAAGGTCTGGCAAGGGATAATCTCAAGTTTCTTGCTAAGAAGACCATGCCTGCACACAGTATCGTATGCAGCGGTTAAATCTACAAATGCAACAGCTGTTTTAAGTTTCCGTTCATAACCGTTCTCGATATGTGTTGTTAAAGCCAGTACTTGGTCGCAACAGTTACGTTGTGATCGAAAACCAGCCTGCTCGATGGGGATTCTTTCGTTCAAAGTCGTCCCAATACGATTATACAAGAGTCTCTCCAAGAGTTTGAAGCAGGTGCTCGGGAGAGAGATTGGTCTAAAATGTTCAGGCTTGTCTGGTGTTTTCCCAGGTTTTAATATTGGCAATACTTCAGATTTTTTGAATATATTAGGCACTCGGCCTTCTTCAAGGATGTTATTATAGAAGTTCACGAGCCAGTTGATAACATTTATCCCACTATACTTAATAAATTCTGGGTACAACTCATCTGGCCCAGCTGCCTTCCTAGTTTTGATGTTCGAGATAGCCGTCTTCAGTTCTTCCAATGTGAAAGGTGCTTCAGGATGTGATCTTTTAGTAGCTTGTCTCCACCGTGTTTTAATTAGTTTCTTAATGTTTCTGGCGGTTTCTTTGTCAAGAGGTGCCGTGGACATATTGGCTATACGGCCTGCAATTGCATTCGGAGTGGTTTTTGCTCTTTCACAGGGATTGTATGCACCAGATCCTAGTTTCCTGAGTAGGGCCCACGCTTTTCGACTGGACTTTCTAAAGTCTATACCTTCCACGGTATTTTTCCACTTTTCTCTTCGGGCGCTGTCAAGTGACTCGATAAGTTCCTCTGCCACTTCCCTGTCTCCCGATTCTTTGAACTCGTTATAGAGGCGTTCAGTTGTTTCATTCCAGGCAGGTGTATATTCTTTCCTGAAACCGCGTGGTATAGTTTTCTTAGATGATGCAATAAGAGCTTTACTAAATCGTTCATAGTTGTTAACTGGGCTCCAATAAAAATAAGTTCTTCGGATAACATATTTGTAATAGAAACACTAGTAAGTAACCACACAATAGTCAATGTATATAAGCCTCCTAACATCCAATGGCCAAAAGAAGCACTCCCTGAAACAAAATACCCTACCCTCTTTGGCTTTATCCACCGTACAGTGGCATCGGCACGTTTTGCGTATGACTCCCAAGCAGCCTTTTCAAAATTCCATCTTGGTTTTGGAGCTGATTTTATAAGAGGGACTTTTATTCCAATGTGGACAATGACAGGTCTATGCTGGCTGTGTGGGAAGTTAGTCAATACTTTCCTGCTTGATGGGTAACCTTTACCCTTGCGGTCTCTACTAACAAAGCACAGATCTGGGTTGAAACCGCGTTGCCATCTAGCTGACCAGAAGGTGTGTCTCTCTTTAGCATCATATACTAGTTGCAGGTCTTCAATATCTGCCCACTCAAGTAGGGCTTGACCATTATCATCGTTTTCACTATAGTCCCATATACTGTGGTGGCTATTGAAATCGCCCATTAAGAGGATAGGGTATTTTGTTTCAGGGAGTGCTTCTTTTGGCCATTGGATGTTAGGAGGCATATATAAATTGACTATTGTGAGGTTACTTACTAGTGTTTCTATTAAAAATATGTTATCCGAAGAACTTATTTTTATTGGAGCCCAGTTATCAATGTCACTACGCACGTATGTAGCAGATCCATAGTTTTCATGGTGAATAGCTCCAGTAACGGTGTATCCACTTATGAGACCTCTTTCCATGAGATCTGCCTCGTGGTTTACATGTGTTTCTTGGACCAGTATGACATGTATATTGTTGTTCCGTGCTAGTCTTGAGAGGGTATCACATTTAGTGTTACTTATACCTGCTATGTTAATTTGCAGTACTCGGACTGATGGGCCGAGGTCTCTTGTCATTGGGTTTTGAGAAGACCCATTCATTTTATTGTTTGCTCCCATTTGCAATTTTAAGCCGCGAGATGAGTTCACGCTCATAGCGCAGCGCCACGACAGTAGTAGACTTTTAGCTACCTTTCGGCATTGCCCGGGTTGTACCACTCGGAGGCAGTCTACTTTTACACCCCAGCAAAAGAGATGATAACTATACTCAGCTGGTGGCAGTTGTTCTGCTATAGTACTATAATCCTGGGTGCAACTTGTCCATAAAATCCATTTTCTCCTCTCTCGCCTAGACTTTTTCCCTCCTTGTTGTGAGCTGTCACTGATGAACGTGGAGAAAGATTCCCTCAGGACATTTCTTTTGTGAAATTGGAATGGAGCAGTACTTGCGAATTACTGTTGGTCTTTGTGTAGAGATGCTCTGGAACTCCGTTACGAGGGGCAAGCTAAAAGACGACAATCTCGCGCAGCCACTACATGATTTTCATCAGACCCTGTCACCTGCGAGGTATTCTTCCAGCAATTTAGAACCTTTAAACTGTAACTACCATTTAAAAAATCCAAATACGCTTTCAATGTTGTTAGCATATGTAATTAAATTGTATCTTTTTCTCTGAATTTTACTATGAATTTTCCACCTAGTGTCTATCACAGAAACTATAGCTAAGGAAAATTTTTGTCATGTTTCTTTCTCTCGACCCAAAATTAGTAGGTCTAACTCATGGGAATAGAAATGGAGGTTTGACGTGATTGGCCGGGAGGCCCCTTACGATGCAGGTCCGGCCACCTTGGTGCGACCTGCTCGCCGGACGGGGATGAAATGATGATGAAGACAACACAACACTCAGTCCGTGAGCGGAGAAAAATCCCCGACCCAGCGGGGAATCGAACCCGGGCGCCTTAGGATGGCAGTCGGTCACGCTGACCATTCAGCTATCGGGGCGGGCAGTAAACATTCAAAAAGTCCCTTTTTTCTTTTTTTGATAATATAATGAGCACCCTATGCTGCTGCAGAAGCTAACATCCCTTGATATCAGTGGCTCGAGAGTCCGGGAGAAATGCCGAAGATGAATTCTGGCAGCGGCAGTTGTCCCTAACGATGGACATTGAGAGAAATACCGTTTGATACAGTTGGCCTTTCTTTCGCCAATGTCAAACACACTCATTTTGACGAAATTATATCGATTAACTGGCTTCCGCGTAGCAGCCGAAGTGTTTTTCGCAAGATTGGGATTACGTTTCAAAACTTTTGTATCCGTACAGACACCTTTGTCGCTTTCAACGACACGGTTTACTTCGTATACAAAACAAGCGGAAAGATAAGTTAAGCAGACGCAATTCAAGTACTTGATGTCAGACTCTTTACCACAAACGGATCATGTTATGAAGAGAAATGTTGTTGGGAATAGTGTTTTAGTTGATATTAATGCCCTCTGTCGTGCGATCCGAAACTAAGAGGACCCTTAGTACTTCGGTAATTATTATAGTATTAGCCTACATAGGTGGCATTCGAGCCCTCGTATGCGCCAGACCTCCACGCAGTAAATCACGGTTTTAACATATTGCAACATTTATGGCACGCTTTATATGAACGAATCTTGAAAATATATTCTCTGAGAACTTTTAAGTCAAAAAAAAATTAGGCTTAAATAATTTCTAACCTGGCCAACGCCAATAATAGCTTCTTACCTGCATTTCCATCCTTTCGGCCTGAGAATTTTTCGTACGAAGCTGCTCTGCTTTTACTTAGTTTTTACGTTAATTCAAGCTCCAAAACACAAATGCTTGCAAAGAGTGTTTCGAGTTTTATAATTACATTATAGTGTTTTTTTTATTTATTGACACCCAACACCTTGTCTATATACGTAATTGTGACGACACTATATCTAATTGTTGAATACATATTAAATGCTCATTTTTCAGTGCTACTCGAATACAGAGGACATTTCTGAACAGTTTCTGCTTCAAAACCATGCCAATTGCAAGAAACGCACACGCAAAACCGTAAAAATTTTAAATGCGTTTGTGTTATACCGAAATGTTAAGTACCCCTTGGGCTTATTGGTACAAAATGTTTACAGTTTGACGTTTTACTGAATCCAGAATGAGATTTTCACCCTGCAGCGGAGTGTGCGCTGATATGAAACTTCCTGGCAGATTAAAACTGTGTGCCGGACCGAAACTCGGGACCTTTGCTTTTCGCGGGCAAGTGCTCTACCAACTGAGCTATACCCAAGCACTACTCACGCGCCGTCCTCACAGCTTTACTTTTGCCAGTACCTCGTCTCCTACCTTCCGAACTTCACAGAAGTTCTCCTGCGAACCTTGCAGATCTAGCACTCCTGAAAGAAAGGCTATTGCGGAGACATGGCTTCGTCACAGCCTGGGTGATGTTTCCAGAATGAGATTTTCACTCTTATTTAATGTTTTCGTTTTGTTTAGCAATTTCCTTTATTGAAAGCTTTTCACGAATAATAATAATTCACTATCAAGCACAAACAGTTTCATTCTGATGAACTACTGAACAACTTCTACTACTGCGTATTATGTATATGAAGACATCGCTTTCTAAATGTTTGCTTAGCCGCAGTGCACATGTGCATGCGCTGCCATTAGCAGAGGGTCTGTGTACAGATTGAAATACTCGGCTCGTATCTGGTATTAGTGCAGTTCAAATCACTGCCCACGCATCCGGACTTTTTCTTTTTTCTTGGCATCCTTACATCACTTTTACGAGGTGTTGAGGTGGTTTCTTACACCGCAGACCATTTCTGTCTCTATTACTCTCCAGCTCTATCTCTAACGACCACTAAGCGTGATTCTCATTCCATATTTCTCCCCCCAAGCAGCCAAGTACTCGCCGAGAGATTCGTCCTTGCAGTGTTGTCGATATGGCGAGTTGCTCCGTATGATTGGAAACTGGAGCCACTCATCTACGAAAGACCTATCGATGATTCTGCGTCCGGGCAGCGCCCAGCGACCTGTGCAGCGCCAGGACGCCGCGTGGCTGGCTGTGACGTCAGACGAAGGGCCCCGCCATTGGCCGGGAAGCTGTCCAATGGCAGCAGGCGTCGCTCTCCCACCCTCTCAAGGCCTGCCCAACAGCCAGAGAGCGCACAGCCTGTGTAGGAATGTTCCACTCCAATGGCGCCAGACACTGCTACAAGCTCTGTTGTCAAGCGTGTTTTTATAATACAGAGATTCCATTCCGATTAATCTAACGAGCTATTAAATGTCAATAGCTAAAAACGCATAGCTTGACGAAATGAATTTAAAAATCGATGAGGGAGGTCAAATCTTGACCGTAGGAAGCAGGTGGAAAAGAGTGGAGGTTACAGTACGGTAGTTATTGAGAAAGGCATGACTTGAACAGGATTGAGTAGACCACTACTCTACGCTATATCGTCTGTCTGCAAATTTTTGAGCGAGCAGCGCTCTTAGTGGGGTGATTGGCTTTTGCAGAAAGGATCCTCTAATTGCCTTACAGTCCCACCCAAAGACAGGTGCGTGTTTCCTGTCAGAAAATGTTTTGAAACAGGCAGTGATTTGTGGTGATTCTGCTCGGGCGATTTTGGTCACTATCATCTAGTCTTTATTAAATCACTCGTAATAATAACACAGTCCAAGGAAGCTTCTCGCATCACTATTATTTTTAGGAATAGGAAATTCCATTTTAAATCTCACATTCTCTGGTGTGGCCACACACCTTTGTTTGACAAAAGATGTTGATTTCTATTGGTACGAAGAGACACTTTCCTGAATTAAGTTTTAGGTCACCCTGTGTGAGGCACTTAAGAAACTATTTCAGTCTTTTTATGTGTTAATCAACTGTTTCAGAGAATACTATACTGTCATCTAAGAAGCAAAGATACAGTGTCCCCTTGAGGTGATGTAAAAGATTGTCCCTAACCCGTTCGAAAGTCGTTGGTGTATTACACAAACCGAATGGCATTACTTGAAACTCATATAGGCCCTCAGGCATAATAGATGCAGTTTTCTCACGATCAGCCTTGTCTACTTCGATTTGCCAGTACCCTAATTACAGGTCTATGGTTGAGAGAAACGTAGCTCCCTTCAGACAGTCCACTGTATCACCAGTTCACGGAAGAGGGTAAACATCCTTTTCAGCTATGCTCTCTGGCTGTTTGGCTGGTGATATCCAGTGTAAAATCGGTGCCTCACCATAGAATTATTTGACTTGCTTTTCACCTGTGGATAGAAACATACAGAGAACTTTTGAAGGATAACAAGTAGCTTCTCTTGTTGTTCCTTTGTTAGATCTGGTGATAGCTAAGCATGAAGATCTTTTCTCGCAGTGAAGTAAAACGTCGTATGGCTAGGGCCTCCCGTCGGTTAGAGCGATCGCCTGGTGCAAGTCTTTTTAGTTGACGCCACTACGGTGACTTGCGTGTCGATGAGGATGAAATGATGATGAAGACAATACAACACCCTGAGTGGAGAAAATTTCCGACCCAGCCAGAAATCGAATCCGGCCCCTTTGCATAGCATTCTCCCATGCTGACCACTTTTTTTTCTTTATTCAGAAATACTTACAACAACATTACGAAACTGCTTATTATAGTGACATAGGCCTAAAGATAATCTTATACATTACTGGAAGCCTTTGCGAAAACAAACATTTCTTGAAAGTGCAGCTATCTAGGCGAACTTTTCTCGTAGTGGTAGTGCGAGTCTCGTCTGCAGACTCATCGTAGGAGGTTTCTATGACGCTCGGCTGCTCTTCAATTAATGGGGAGGCATTTGCTATTCGTCAATGGGCTGTGTATGGCCATTTATTCCGACATAAATAATGCGTCTTCCTGTAGGTTGTACATAATTCGCAGTAGCCACCTTCAGTGGAGACTTTTTGCTGTCAATGAGTATAGTTTTCTGAAACTGGTGGCGATACTTCTCTGAAATTGTATACGATGCTCCAGAGTCCACAAGAGCTCGGCCTGGTCAGCCATCGATAAGGATATCAACGTAGGTTCCCGTAATTTTTGTAATGATCGATGGCAGAAGATAATTCTCTTTAGTGGCCTCACCCCGAAGGAAGGTCGCACCGTTTAATTTTCCAGGCTACGGTGCCTAGGTGATTGGCTGGCGCTTCTAAACAGAGAGATACCCTGACTGGTGTCAAGGAGAGCGTCCTCTCCAGCGGCTAGCTTGCGCCGATGGTGATCTATTCCCTCTTGTAAACATACCGTCTTGTCCTTTTTCGTCGTCCTGGGGCTGGCGTTGGTTTAGTCCTACCTGCCATCTTTCTCGGCAGTAGTGCACACGTGTCCTGGTCGCCCGCAGTGGGCGCATTTGCCGGTTTCTCGAGAGGCCAGTCTTCCTTGAACCATAAACAGAATCCTCACAAAGCATTGTAGGAACATACATTCGTCCTGACCTCGACTCTTTGTTTTCAATGGAGTTGAACGATGAGAGATTGCAGCTATCTTCTGTTGCTATTCCTCTCTTGTGATCCATTGCAGTGTCTCCGTTTTTGTTTCGATGGGTACTCCCAATATCTTTTAAACTTCCTTTCTTACTATTGACAAATCTGTTCCCCTCTCCATCACAGCCATCGATACAACGTTCGGAAGTCGTTCAAGCCTCTTGCAGCCAATTCGTTTTTGATGCATCGTCTCAATGTACTGACCATTTTATGAAATCATATGCTGTGGACACTTCCTTCAGTAGAAGGGCCTGGCACACGTCCTCATCAACCCCTATCATAAGGTGCGCAAGTTTTTCTTCCTCCTTCATCTGAGGGTTGACAGTTTTGCACAGCTCCAAGAGGTCTTGACTGTACGACTGTATAGTTTCTCCTAACACTGTGCTCTGCATTTTAATTTGTCTTCTGCGTGGCGCTTCTGTCGCTGGGTGTCTCCGAAATATGTAATTGCGTCTAGAATACTTCCCAACTTGACAACTTATCCTCATTATTCTAATACCACTCCTCGGCTGTCCCCTCCCAGTAGAAAACTGCATTAGAGAAGCATACTGTTTTGTCCCACTTGTTGAAGTTGGCGATACGTTCGTATCCCTTTAATCATTTGTTTGGATCTTGGTCGTCATGTCCAGAGAAGGCCGCTGTATGTCTTATATGTTGGCAAACTGCTGGCGCCATTTCGGTTACCTAGACTTCTGTTACCGAGATCTTCCGCTCAGTAGAGTATGGCTCGGGCTCGGTCTTCTCGCCACGCAAACGACGGCTCTGCCGTGACCTAACGGGAGTCACGGAGTCGACAACGATGCACGCGATCACAAGTTCAGATACTCAGTGCCTCCACCGGTATAATGTCACGCAGACTGCGAGAATCGGGTGTCCTTAGACGTAGCTCGTTGAGTGACAAATACTCAACGAAGATGTATTGAGAACTGAAGTCACACACGTACACAAGAGCGCGGAGCGAACTGCCTCTGGCTGGAAGATTACACAGTATAATGAGTCTCTAACACATGACTGTTTGGGTAGGAGTCCAATACCACATGCACTGCATCACACTAATACTCGGTTATCTTCTTCTGCAACAATATGAAACTTTCTTTGCTTTGTTTAATTCGTCCGTTTGGAACCATAATAAAATTTAAGACATTGCTGGCCCTAAAAATTGCCGCGCTAGGATGGTGGTAAGTATTCTCCCAACCCTAGGTCCTATGCTGCAGTGAAGCCCTCTTGTGTAGGATGTAATATTTAAGAATTAATCCTTTCCTGTTCTCTTTTATTTATTTTCATCATTATTCGTTTATTCTACTTAATAATTCTACTGAATTTCCGTCTGATCTGTGCGGTACATGACATTGGTGTAGACCTACTCCCTTCTCTGACGTCTGCCTTAAAAAATTTATTTTCCTTCCCATTTTTATGTCTTTTGACTTGCATGAAGGACTTCAAAAGGCATGAACTCTTAATACATTCTCTAGCATAATTACATCTACACACGTGTCACAAAACGTGGATAATACTTCAGATTCACCTGCTTCTATCTAGATGGTGCAACATATTGTAACAATCACTGTGATATAAATATCTGTGAGTAAATATCACTGTGAATCAATATCAATAAAGTTTTGCGGAGGTAACTTACCCTTTTCTTCCTCATCAAGCTAAAGATCGAAGAGTCCTTAATGATGTGTCGCTTGTTATTAAAATAACTACAGATCAATGTTTCATATAGTCTAATACCGTGAATCGCCCTTTACAACAAACAGCAATTACTGTGTATACGACAGATGTTTCACAGTGGTATCTTACACTCGAAAAACACTGTCATACAACACAAGAATTAATAAATCATGTCTTCACAATCATAATACACAAGAAATTGTCGAAAGGAAACTAGCTTTAAACATCAGTTTACGCAAGCAGAGGACGAATAAAGATATTTCACTCGTGTCAGGTAGCCTACGCTATAGGAACGAAAGCAGAGAGCGATCTTGGAGATGTTTTTGTGAGTACATCACATAGTTCGTTACATTTTATCTAGAAAACGCAATTTGCTACTAATTCCTCATCTAATTAGAAGTTATAAAATTCGTGACATGATATACTTATTGCTGCGCTAGTATTAGTCTTAGTCGTAGGAAAGAGGAAACTTTATCAACAGTCAATGAACGCGTGGTTGGACGATGCAATCTGGGGCCGCTGGCAGAGTGCTGAAACAGGCGACAGTTAGTAGGCCAGGAAATGAAAACACGGCACTTGCGAGCGCGGTGCTGCGGCGGCGCTGTTGCGATCACGAATTGCCTTGTGTGAAGCAACAACGAGGCAGCAAACTGCAGCGTTGCTTGAAGTTACTGCTGTTGTGACTTAGCAAGACAGCCAAGTCACAACGATAGGAAGCCGAAAGGCACGCGTTAAGCTCACGCAGATTGGCGTGAGGTCTGGAACAGTTAAAAGGAAATGAGAACTTAGAATATGGACGCAGTTGCTGTAATACTTAACTTTAATCCACATTTGTAGAACATCGCTCTTGATGATACATGCTTCAAAATATTAATTATCAAAGCTATGGCGCCTTGCTAGGTCGTAGCCAATGACTTAGCTGAAGGTTATGCTAACTATCGTCTCGGCAAATGAGAGCGTATTTGTCAGTGTGGCTTCGCTAGCAAAGTCTGCTGTACAACTGGGGCGAGTGCCAGGACGTCTCTCTAGACCTGCCGTGTGGTGGCGCTCGGTCTGCTATCACTGACAGTGGCGACACGCGGGTCCGACGTATACTAACAGACCGCGGCCGATTTAAAGGCTACCACCTAGCAAGTGTGGCGTCTGGCGGTGACACCAAATTCCTCCCCCGCAAATCGGCGAACGGTTGTGTGATAAGGCTTCCGCCCGCCGTGGGGAGGACCCCATGTTGACGTATGCGACGGGGTGGGGAGCCTAACAACAGGCGAGGCTGTGCCACCCGCACCCTGCCATTCGGTCTGAGGGGAGCTAGGAAACGCCTGAAAACCTAGTCCAGGGTGCATGCCAACATGCTGTGTATGCGCCCATAAAGAGACAGGAGGGGCTGAAGAGTCGACCTCCATCGCGTCGGGGTACCCGACGGTCGAAGACGCCATGTGGTCCGGAGCGGGCAAGAGTTCCATGTCGGAGGACAGCTGGTCACGGGAAGCGATCGGCGGCACGTGACCCAGGAAGGCGCCCGGCGGCAGCAGCGAAGCGTCCACTGCAGGCGGCGCCGGCGGGAGGACCGGCGGCGGCGGCGGCGGCGGCGGCGCGTCGCCATGGGGCAAAATGGAAGGCATCGTCGATAACACCTGGGGATGAGGAGAGCCAGGAGATGGGTCCCCAGGGCGCTGACCGGACGGCACCGTCGCTGAAAGCAGACGGGGAGCGGCAGAACCCGTGCGACGACAGAGGCGCAGCTGATTGAGATGCCGACGCACCTCACCAGAGGCCGCCAAAACCAGATACATAGCGCGGCCGAGGCAGCGAAGAATGCGCCCTGCGAGCCAACGCCGTGAACCTCGATAGTTGCGATAGTATACAACGTCGCCTGGAGCAAAAGCAGGTGGCTGCCGCTGCACAGGAACCTGATGCGGCGGATGTAACAAAGACATCAAGGTTTGATGAGGACGACCGTGGAGCAACTCAGCCGGCGAGTGACCATCTCGGGGCTGAGAGCGATACGAGGACAAGAAGAGCATTAACGCGTCCTCCCGAGAATGCGACACCTTCAACTTCAACATCTGTGACTTGAAAGTCCGGACCAATCGTTCAGCGGCACCGTTTGACTGAGGCGAAAACGGCGCGGATGTCAGATGTTAAATACCGTTGGCCTTGCAGAATGACTGAAGTTCTGCGGACATGAATTGTGGGCCATTGTCGGAAACAATAGTCTGCGGAAGACCTTCAATGCAAAAGATAGCGGATAACGCTTGGATGGTGGCAGATGACGTCGTGGAAGACATCCGGACAACAAAAGGAAAATTACTGAAGGAATCGACTACAACCAACCATCGAGCATTCCAGAATGGACCAGCAAAATCGATGTGTAAGCGTTGCCAAGGGGAAGTGGCTTTCGGCCATGCAAAGAATTTCCGCGGTGGTGCGGATTGTTGTTCGGCACACGCCATGCAAGAAGAGCACATATCCGTAATCGCAGCATCGATTCCGAACCAAGTACAGTGCTGACGAGCAAGTTGTTTCGTGCGCACTATACCCCAATGTCCTTGGTGGAGAAGCCGTAATACAGAGGACTGTAACGAACGTGGAACCACGACCCTGGACTGATCATTATCAGAACGCAACAGCAAAACACCACGTCGAACAAAAAGTCTCTCCTTGTGAGCAAAAAATCGGCGAACCAACGGATCCTCGATCCGTGACTTTGACAAGGGCCATTGCGTAGCAACAAAACGCAAAACGGTAGCAAGGAAGGGTCAGCAGCTGTGGCTGTAGCTACACGACGAAAATCAATCGGAAACGATTCGACCACGTCATCGGTTTCCGCATCAATGAACATGCAAGCAAGTTCGGAAGAATCGAATGCTCTATCCTCAGCAACAGGCAAACGGGACAACGCATCGGCGATTCCGTGCTTAGGAGTGGACCGATATAAGATATCGTAGCGGTACTGCGAGAGGAAAATAGACCAGCGAATGAATTTCTGCGCTGTACGTGGAGGTACAGGCTTGTTTGGATGGAAAAGCGATGTCAAAGGTTGGTGGTCTGTGATTATGGTAAAGTGACGACCATACAAGAAATCATGAAACTTAGTAACACCAAATACGAGAGCCAAAGCTTCTTTCTCAATCTGTGAATAATTTCTTTGCGCAGACGAGAGCAATTTGGACGCAAAGGCCATAGGGCGATCATGCGATCCATCTTTGTGCACAAGCACAGCACCGATCCCGAAATCAGATGCATCGACCATCAACAAAAGGGGTTTCTGGGGATCGAATGGCGTAAGGCAAGTATTTGAAAGCAACGCCGATTTCAACTGGCGAAAGGCGCGTTCGCATTCCGTCGTCCAGACGAACGGAACGCCTTTACGGCGTAAGCGATGAAGCGGAGCTGAAATGGAAGAGGCGTTGCGCACATATTTCGTATAGTAATTCATTTTTCCCAGCACACTCTGTAGCTGCTTCAAATTCTGCGGCGAAGGCAAGTCTTCTATGGCACGGAGGTGCTCTGGACTGGGATGTATGCCGTGGGCATTGATTACACGTTCCAGATAGGGTAAGTCACGAGCAAAAAACACATTTGTCCTTCCGCAAGCGAAGACCATTTTGTCGCAAGACCTGAAATAATGATCTGAGATTGGCTAAATGTTCTTCTTCCGTCTTTCCGGAGATCACAATATCGTCCAGATAGTTTGCTGCAGTAGGGACCGACGCACAAACTGTTTGCAGATATTGCTGAAACAATGCAGGGGCGGAGACACACCCGAATGGCAGTCTTTTGAATCGATACAAACCAAGATGCGTGTTAACCACCAAGACTCGCTGGGGTTCGTCGTCCACTGGTAGTTGCAAGTACGCATCTGCTAGGTCCAACTTCGAAAAATATTTACCCGGGCACAGTTTGTCAAAAAGATCTTCCGGGCGGGGTAAGGGATAAGTTGCAATCACTAGTTGTGGATTCACCGTTGCCTTGAAGTCCACACAAAGTCTCAATTTTCCGGAAGGTTTTGGCAAAATTACTAAGGGTGATGCCCAGAGAGAAGCCTGCACACGTTCAATCACACCCTGTTATTCCAAATCGTTTAATGTTCTGGCGACCTCATCACGCAATGCGTGGGGAACACTGCGCGCTCGGAAAAATTTCGGTTGCGCGTTTACTTTCAGCTCCAA
Organism: Schistocerca nitens; assembly: GCF_023898315.1. NCBI lineage: Eukaryota > Metazoa > Arthropoda > Insecta > Orthoptera > Acrididae > Schistocerca > Schistocerca nitens. Next base: position 1,271,082,530 of record NC_064614.1, on the reverse strand, counting down.
ATGTGCTTCATAGTTCTTAGCGCAACCAAGGCCCGGTGCAAAAATGTCTGCAAAGTCTTCACATAGATGAGAAACACTGGCTGAAGGCACAGTCTGGTTCACTGATAGGACCTGATTGACTATAGACAAGTTAAACAACTGAAATAAATCTAAACCAAACAAGTTCACTGCAGAAGAAGAACGAAGTACGTAAAATGACACAAGTTTTGTTTGTCCCTTGTATGTTGCAAGAAGGCTGCACTGTCCTAACACAGGGATAGCTTGTCCTGAATATGTAGTTAGCTTAACATTTGCGGCACGCATCGGAGGTTTGCCCAGCTGTTTGTACGTGTCGTGATTGATTAGTGAAACCGCAGCTCCGGTATCGAGCTGGAACGATATGACCTTGCCATGAAAGTCCAAGTCTACAAAAAGTTTATTGTCCTTCTGACAACAAGAGCCACAGTCCCGTGCAACATGAACTGACACTGGTACAGAATCACTCGCGACTTGACGGGAGTTCCGGCGATGTCGACGCACACTATTTGTGGGACGAACACAGTCACTGTTAGAGAGAGCGGCACTGGGCGGAGTGGAATGAACTGCATGAATTTCCATGGGCGAAGGTTTACGAGCCCGTGTATTCTTGGTTCGATTCCGGCGCGAAGCAAAGGGCCTGGAATGATTGTTAGTGTCCGATCTGAGCTTTTGCTGGCAAACACTCTGAACATGTCCTTTTTTATTACAGAAAAAGCAAATAGCTTGGCGTGACGGGCAATTCTCACGCGAATGTCTAGTAGCACACCGCGGGCATGACGTTAGCACTGCATTTGCTCACTGGCGCGGCAAACGTAGCGGAGAGCTTGGCGGCAGCTGCGCGGACGAGCGCGAGGGCTGTTTACTGTTCTGTGCAGCTCGCCCGGCGGGCTGGTTAATGTGACACACAGCTGGCGAAGTTTCAAATGATTCCTGAGCAAAGTCAAGTGTGTCCTGTCGATCCAATATGTCCATCACTTGTTGAACGGAAGGATTGACTAGTTTCAAAATCTGTTCCCTGATACGAACATCAGAAACGTTCTGTGCAATAGCATCACGCACCATAGTATCTGAATAATGGAGTCCACATTCACACTCAAAAGCACAATCCCTAGTAAGGCCTTGCAAAGTAGCAACCCACTCCCGATTAGTTTGACCGGCCATACGTTTTGTACGAAAGAAGGCATACCTTTTTGCAACTACATTGACTGATTCTTTGAGATAGGCATCTAATGCAGACAAAATTTCTTCGTAGGACAGAGTTGCTACGTCGCGTCGGGGAAACAATTTCACTATCACACGGTACGTCTTGACGCCGACACACGATAATAAGTGAGGCTGCCACTCATTACCTTGAATTCTGTAGGCGGCGAGATGGAATCCAAATCGGCGTGACCACTCCGTCCAGCTTTCCAGTGCCGCATCAAAATGACGAAAAAGTGGTGGTGCAACTGCATGTTGTGGCTGCGGTAGCGGTGGAGCGGCGGCCGCCGCATCGTTTTGCGTTGCGCGTTGACCCTGGACGAGCTGTCCAAGGGCATCCAATAAGGCCTGCGTCTGCTGATTCTGCAAGCGATAAAATTCGGACAGGAGATCTGGAGATTGTGGCGAAGCCATGACACAAGTAAATTAAGGCAATACGAATGCTAAATCCTCTTTGGAGACTCGTCGCCAAATATGTTGTGACTTAGCAAGACAGCCAAGTCACAACGATAGGAAGCCGAAAGGCACGCGTTAAGCTCACGCAGATTGGCGTGAGGTCTGGAACAGTTAAAATGAAATGAGAACTTAGAAAATGGACGCAGTTGCTGTAATACTTAACTTTATTGCACATTTGTAGAACATCGCTCTTGATGATACATGCTTCAAAATATTAATTATCAAAGCTATGGCGCCTTGCTAGGTCGTAGCCAATGACTTTGCTGAAGGCTAAGCTAACTATCGTCTCGGCAAATGAGAGCGTATTTGTCAGTGTGGCTTCGCTAGCAAAGTCTGCTGTACAACTGGGGCGAGTGCCAGGACGTCTCTCTAGACCTGCCGTGTGGTGGCGCTCGGTCTGCTATCACTGACAGTGGCGACACGCGGGTCCGACGTATACTAACAGACCGCGGCCGATTTAAAGGCTACCACCTAGCAAGTGTGGTGTCTGGCGGTGACACCACAACTGCTATATGAGGTGAGGAACTAGGCCAGAGCCAAGTGAAGAGTTGTAGATGGCTGGTGTTTGGGAATTTATCCTTGCCATAGTTTCTGTCTCTCTCTGACACTACGTCAAAAGCGAGGGGAAAGGCAGTTTAGATAGTGAGGTACTTTTACCTTGGAAGAGAGTGTGCCAGGTCGTCGACCATCGGGACGGACCTGTGCTGGTGTACGCTTATAGGAGCCAGTTTGGCAATGATGTTGTAAATGTTCTACGTCAATCTGAATTTTATTTCAATGTACTTGTTCGGGATGTATTCCGCCTCCGGGGACGCAACACCTGGGCGGGACGGAACGGCAGCCGGATACTTGGAGATTGCACCGTCTGCCTGAAAGAGGGCAGCGACAGCGGCCTGCAGCGGGTCCAGGACGGGCCACGTTCGCTTCCCACCTGGCGTACCGGGGTCCGAGCGAGGCGTACGCTGCAGGAGGCGCAGCAGCGCTGGGGCAGCACCGGAGACGGCGGAGGGTGCTGCCGACGGGCAAGCACCAATAGCGGCAAGTTGCAGCACAGCATTTATATAAATGATATGCCTTCTAGTATTACAGGTGATTCAAAAATATTTCTGTTTGCTGATGACACCAGCTTGGTAGTGAAGGATCTTGTGTGTAATTTTGAAACAGTATCAAATAATGTAGTTCATGAAATAAGTTCGTGGCTCCTCCTCGTAGAATAGCAATAGTAAACCACGATTTACCACTGACAACCTCTGTTGTAGTGCATGAAAAATTAATCTTACACCCAACAAAAGTTATTGGTCCTCCAAGCAGTTGCTGTTGTGCTGTCTGCTTTGGTTTAAGATCAAAGGTATCTACATTCTTGTACACAGGTAGTCTCGTTCTTCTTGTATATCTTCTCCTTCGGGATGGCATGGCTGTCTGTACTGTGCGGCTGCCTCGAGCCGACTGAGCGTGCAGCTGCCTCATGAGAAATGACGTAACTACAGGGCGTGACAGGAAGTACGCGCACTGATAAGACCAATGGCGGCCACTTCCTGCCTTTTTAGCAGCGGATCGCGCTCTGTTAGAACTAGAGCGCGATCCTCCAGCCCTGGCGGCAGCCAGGCGAAGCTCGTTCAAGCTCACCCGCCTTCTGTAGCTGTAGCGCCTAAGTGAAGACTAACTCACAATTCAACAAAAACCGATATTTTGATCAGACAGAATGGGCATATTATAAGCGAGACAGAACAGTTCTAGTTCCTAGGGGTTCGGGTAGATAGTAAGCTGTTGTGGAAAGCCCATGTCCAGGATCTTGTTCAGAAACTAAGTGCTGCTTTATTTACCATTAGAACAGTATCGAAATAAGTGACACTTCAACATGAAAAGTAGTCTACTTCGCATATTTTCATACGCTTATGTCGTTTGGTATTATTTTTTGGTGGCCGAGCGGTTAAAGGCGCTACAGTCTGGAACCGCACGACCGCTACGGTCGCAGGTTCGAATCCTGCCTCGGGCATGGATGTGTGTGATGTCCTTAGGTTAGTTAGGTTTAAGTAGTTCTACGTTCTAGGGGACTTGTGACCACAGCAGTTGAGTCCCATAGTGCTCAGAGCCATTTGAACCATTATTTATTATTTTTTGGGGTAATTCTTCTGATTCAAAAAGGGTATTTTTGGCTCAAAAACGGGCTGTTCGAGCTATATGTGGTGTAAGTTCGAGAACCTCTTGTCGACCCCTATTCAATAGTCTGGGAATTCTGACATTGCCCTCACAGTATATACACTCCTGGAAATGGAAAAAAGAACACATTGACACCGGTGTGTCAGACCCACCATACTTGCTCCGGACACTGCGAGAGGGCTGTACAAGCAATGATCACACGCACGGCACAGCGGACACACCAGGAACCGCGGTGTTGGCCGTCGAATGGCGCTAGCTGCGCAGCATTTGTGCACCGCCGCCGTCAGTGTCAGCCAGTTTGCCGTGGCATACGGAGCTCCATCGCAGTCTTTAACACTGGTAGCATGCCGCGACAGCGTGGACGTGAACCGTATGTACAGTTGACGGACTTTGAGCGAGGGCGTATAGTGGGCATGCGGGAGGCCGGGTGGACGTACCGCCGAATTGCTCAACACGTGGGGCGTGAGGTCTCCACAGTACATCGATGTTGTCGCCAGTGGTCGGCGGAAGGTGCACGTGCCCGTCGACCTGGGACCGGACCGCAGCGACGCACGGATGCACACCAAGACCGTAGGATCCTACGCAGTGCCGTAGGGGACCGCACCGCCACTTCCCAGCAAATTAGGGACACTGTTGCTCCTGGGGTATCGGCGAGGACCATTCGCAACCGTCTCCATGAAGCTGGGCTACGGTCCCGCACACCGTTAGGCCGTCTTCCGCTCACGCCCCAACATCGTGCAGCCCGCCTCCAGTGGTGTCGCGACAGGCGTGAATGGAGGGACGAATGGAGACGTGTCGTCTTCAGTGATGAGAGTCGCTTCTGCCTTGGTGCCAATGATGGTCATATGCGTGTTTGGCGCCGTGCAGGTGAGCGCCACAATCAGGACTGCATACGACCGAGGCACACAGGGCCAACACCCGGCATCATTGTGTGGGGAGCGATCTCCTACACTGGCCGTACACCACTGGTGATCGTCGAGGGGACACTGAATAGTGCACGGTACATCCAAACCGTCATCGAACCCATCGTTCTACCATTCCTAGACCGGCAAGGGAACTTGCTGTTCCAACAGGACAATGCACGTCCGCATGTATCCCGTGCCACCCAACGTGCTCTAGAAGGTGTACGTCAACTACCCTGGCCAGCAAGATCTCCGGATCTGTCCCCCATTGAGCATGTTTGGGACTAGATGAAGCGTCGTCTCACGCGGTCTGCACGTCCAGCACGAACGCTGGTCCAACTGAGGCGCCAGGTGGAAATGGCATGGCAAGCCGTTCCACAGGACTACATCCAGCATCTCTACGATCGTCTCCATGGGAGAATAGCAGCCTGCATTGCTGCGAAAGGTGGATATACACTGTACTAGTGCCGACATTGTACATGCTCTGTTGCCTGTGTCTATGTGCCTGTGGTTCTGTCAGTGTGATCATGTGATGTATCTGACCCCAGGAATGTGTCAATAAAGTTTCCCCTTCCTGGGACAATGAATTCACGGTGTTCTTATTTCAATTTCCAGGAGTGTATTTTCGTTAATGTCGCTTGGTGTTAGCAATATTAGCCTATTCCCAAGAGTTAGCAGCTTTCACTCAGTTAATACTAGGCAGAAATCCGATCTGCATGTGGAATGCACAACCTTAACTCTTGTGCAGAAAGTAGTGCAGTATTCTGCTGCATCCATTTTCAATAAGCTATCACAAGAACTCAAAAATCTTAGCAGTAGCCCAAACTCTTTTAAGTCTAAACTGAAGAGATTCGCCGGCCGCGGTGGTCTCGCGGTTCTAGGCGCGCAGTCCGGAACCGTGCGACTGCTACGGTCGCAGGTTCGAATCCTGCCTCGGGCATGGATGTGTGTGATGTCCTTAGGTTAGTTAGGTTTAAGTAGTTCTAAGTTCTAGGGGACTGATAACCACAGCAGTTGAGCCCCATAGTGCTCAGAGCCATTTGAAGAGATTCCTCATGGCCCACTCCTTCTATTCTGTCGAGGAGCTCCAGGAAGAGCTAAAAAATTAAGCAAATTCCTGTCTTACATTGTTGATTTTCTTTGTTTAAACTTACAACTTGTCGCCTGAATATGTTTTTTTTTTATATTTAAATTTGTTTCTACTATCGTGTTATAATTTCATGAATTGACTCTTTCCATGACCATGGAGACTTCTCCTTAATTTGGTCCCACGGAACAATAAATAAATCAATAGATAAAATAAATAAATAAGCAACCAGGAGGGCGCGGGTTCGAGTCCAGTCCTGTCCTGTGAGCAGCAGTGGCCGGGGGCCACGGGTGACTATACATCCACCTTCGTCCCATGGCCGGACAGAGCAGGCCAAACGGGGCGGAGGGCTGCAAGAACGGGGACTCTGGCAGTCTCCGAAACAGTGGGCCGCGGCGCGGCGCGGCGCGGCGCGGCGACAGCCGCCACGCCTCGGCAGGGGGCGACCGGGAGAGCGGCGGCCGACTTACAGCGGCGAGCGGCCTTCTTTACACCAGCAGCGGCGTCGGCATACCAGGAGCTGCTGAGCCAGCTGGTCTCGCGGGACACCGCGCGAGCGGCACACCGGCTCCCCGCTGCACTCTCCGAAGCACTGTAAATTATGAGAATAAAGTAGTGTCGCCAAATACCGCTGTATCACTCTGCACTGCCCCTTGACGCTCTCCAACTTGCTCGGCCTCCTGACGAAAGGCGGCGGTGGGTCCCGGCTTCAGCTCGGCCATCTGGAGTCCCGGGTTCGACCATCCCCACCACCCCGCAACAATATATAAACATCGCTCTCAAGTAGGCATAAAATGAGATATATTTACATAGTTCAGCGTAACGAATGACTTCCAGTCTATTTGTGTCTTCTCTCCTTCATTAAGAGGTCATTGTTCCTTTCAGTCCACAAGGCCAACATCATTACTCTTCAACTTCCATATGCCTCGACCACCCGCACAGGTCTACGAAACTAATCTTCTAGCACTCATCGCAAGTGTTTCGCGCGTGAGATAACGAGGACTGTCGCCTGAGTTAACTTCATTGCTCGTGTGGTGAATTGCGTACGACGCGCTCCACTGCCGTCGGTGAAGGTCAACTGTCGGCTCGAATTACAGCGTCGGCAGCACGTTTCACAGGCAGGCGGTTCCGTTTAGGGCAGCGCGTGTGAGCAGTCTGGAAGATCCGTACTGCCGGCAGCGGTGGTCTCGCGGTTCTAGCCGCTCAGTCCGGAACGGCGCGACTGCTACGGTCGCAGGTTCGAATCCTACCTCGGGCATGGATGCGTGTGATGTCCTTAGGTTAGTTAGGTTTAAGTAGTTCTAAGTTCTAGGGGACTGATGACCACAGATGTTAAGTCCCATAGTGCTCAGAGCCATTTGAACCATTTGAAGATCCGCACTGTATACAATGTGTCGGTCTTCCGCCACTGCCTGCTGAAGTGCTCCCTCTTCCTCTGACAGTCCTTCAGCTTGTAAGTGGCAACTGTGTGTGTTTTTCCCTCACAGCTATAGCTCGGGTTCAGAGTGGCCTACAGCTGTCAAATTCTAGACTCTCACGACGACTGCAGGACGCTGCCTCTTACTTCAGTTTCTTTGCAGATCTGCGGATGCTGCATCGATCGTAAGGAGCAGCATCCGTATACCGAGGTAAGGCAACTCGTTCCCGCCGCCGTCGCGGTGCCTGACTTTGGTTTCTCTGCTGTGTTTCCGCACGTGCCGCCGACCGCCTAACACTCTCGACATCGGGGCTGCCGTCTCCTTAACCAGGTAGGCCAGTCTCGCCACTGCACGCATTGTCCTTCAAGTTCACCGCCCTCTGCAACTCAGTTAGTCCGCACCCTGCTTGTAAGTTAACCTTTGTGGCTCCCAGCGTCCTCGAGATTACACGTTTTCTCAACACTGGTGATTTCGGAACAGACACCGAGCACCTATTGCTCTGAGACATCGAAAACATGTACTGCGGACATGTCCTCACACATCCAGTTATTATGTGATGCCTCACAGTGCAATCAATTCAAAAAGTACTTCATTGGTTTCCAATGCCGTGTGGCACTAGGTGCCAACTCACAGATGACGCAATTCCCGTAAACAGCAGACCGGTGGTTAGTGAACGCAGAGCTTGCACCTGATAGACTCGCAGATGTTATCCATAGGGTTCAGATCAGGCGAATTTGGTGTCGATGACGTGAGTTTACTATAGTGCTCTTCAGACCACTGTATCAGTATTCTGTCAATGTTCCCTGCACAGTTACCGTGCTAAAAGATGCCATTGCCGTAGGGGAATATATAAGGCGTGAAGCGATGCAAGCAGTTTGCAATACTTGTGCCTTCGGCTGCTGCTGCAGGTCCCAGACGAGCCCAGGTGACCGCCGCCCACAGAGTAACATTCCCCACTGCCCGTAGCGGCCGTATCAGCGGCGTTGTGCACGTTTCGAGCAGCCGTTCGCTTGAATACTGACACGTTTCCTCTCATCCACGCACAAATCCCCTAGATCTCGTGCTCACTGCAACTGTATCTGACGATGTCGTTACGTTAAAATGGGAACTTATAGGTGTCGCGTGGTGTGCGGCGTGCTCGGGTACATTGTGCGTGCCCAAACATTGCAGACTGTCGTCGGATCCGCCACATATCGTTCCGCCGCCCATCCTGGGAGAGCCTCCGGCGCCCCCGTGCTGTGACGAGGCGAGGCGAGGCGCGGACGAGCAATGAATCACCGCCTGCTCGTGGTCCCACCCTCTTTCAGTCACTTTGCACTCATGCTGCGAAATTAGACCTTCTAGATGGTAGGCCAGTTTCACGTTTCCGATATATTTCCGAGGCGTCGAGTCACAAAATCTGACCTTTTTAGGTGAGTTTTCGCTATAATGTCTGTGCTCCGCTTATATACTACCTTCACCGCGTTCTCGATGTACGTAGTTAACGCTGTGCGACCATGTGCGCACATAAACACAAGCATTACACGCATATAAACTCACTTTCTTCCACAGCGTCAGCTGCACACGGGGATGACAAAAGTCATGGGATGTACAGATGGAACTAGTGTTACGTACACAAGGTGTCATTTGTACTCAGGTGGTTCACGGGGAAAGGTTTTCGACGTGGTAGTGGCCGCGTGACGGGAGTTAACACGTTCTGAAGAGTTGAATGGTAGTTGAAGCTACATGCATGGGACATTCCGTTTCGGAAATCGTTAGGGAATTGAATATTCCGAGATCTACAGTGCCAATGCGAGATCCCTTTAATAGGCTCCACAACGAAACATTGTCTCGAAATTAGGTAGAAAATCCGAAGAAATTCTGGTCGTATGTAAAGTACACAGGGGGCAAGACGCAGTCAATACCTTCGCTGCGCAGTGCCGATGGTACTGTTACCGACGACTGTGCCGCTAAAGCGGAGTTATTGAAAGCAGTTTTCCGAAATTCCTTCACCAGGAAAGACGAATGGAATACTCCAGAATTTGAAACACGAACAGCTGCTAGCATGAGTTTCTTAGAAGTAGATACCTTAGGGGTTGCGAAGCAACTCAAATCGCTTGATACGGGCAAGTCTTCAGGTCCAGATTGTATACCGATTAGGTTCTTTTCAGATTACGCTGATACAATAGCTCCCTACTTAGCACTCATATACAACCGCTCGCTCACCGATAGATCTGTACCTACAGACTGGAAAATTGCGCAGGTCGCACCAGTGTTTAAGAAGGGTAGTAGGAGTAATCCATCTAACTATAGACCTATATCATTGACGTCGGTTTGCAGTAGGGTTTTAGAGCATATACTGTATTCAGACATTATGAATCACCACGAAGGGAACGATCTATTGATACGTAATCAGCATGGTTTCAGAAAACATCGTTCTTGTGCAACGCAGCTAGCTCTTTATTCGCACGAAGTAATGGCCGCTATCGACAGGGGATCTCGTTGATTCCGTATTTCTAGATTTCCGGAAAGCTTTTGATACCGTTCCTCACAAGCGACTTCTAATCAAGCTGCTGGCCTATAGGGTATCGTCTCAGTTGTGCGACTGTCAGGAAGGTCGTTCGTAGTAATGGACGGCAAATGATCGAGTAAAACTGAAGTGATATCAGGTGTTCCCTAGGAAAGCGTCCTGGGACCTCTGCTGTTCCTGATCTATATAAATGACCTGGGTGACAATCTGAGCAATTCTCTTAGGTTGTTCGCAGATGATGCAGTAATTTACCGTCTAGTAAGGTCATCCGAAGACCAGTATCAGTTGCAAAGCGATTTAGAAAAGATTGCTATATGGTATGGCAGGTGGCAGTTGACGCTAAATAACGAAAAGTGTGAGGTGATCCACATGAGTTCCAAAAGAAATCCGTTGGAATTCGATTACTCGATAAATAGTACAATTCTCAAGGCTGTCAATTCAACTAAGTACCTGGGTGTAAAATTACGAACAACTTCAGTGGGAAAGAACACATAGATAATATTGTAGGGAAGGCGAGCCAAAGGTTGCGTTTCATTGGCAGGACACTTAGAAGATGCAACAAGTCCACTAAAGAGACAGCTTACACTACACTCGTTCGTCCTCTGTTAGAATATTGCTGCGCGGTGTTATCAGGTGGGATTGACAGAGGACATCGAAAGGGTGCAAAAAAGGGCAGCTCGTTTTGTATTATCACGTAATAGGGGAGAGAGTGTGGCAGATATGATACGCGAGTTGGTATGGAAGTCATTAAAGCGAAGACGTTTTTCGTCGCGGCGAGATCTATTTACGAAATTTCAGTCACCAACTTTCTCTTCCGAATGCGAAAATATTTTGTTGAGCCCAACCTACATAGGTAGGAATGATCATCAAAATAAAATAAGAGAAATCAGAGCTCGAACAGAAAGGTTTAGGTATTCGTTTTGCCCGCGCGCTGTTCGGGAGTGGAATGGTAGAGAGATAGTATGATTGTGGTTCGATGAACCCTCTGCAAAGCACTTAGATGTAGATGTCATGGGCGTGCCGTGGATACCAACTATCAGCAATTTCCTCTCACCATGGACAACGCAGTAGGCGAAGGCGTTAACTTAACCGAGAACAGCGGTGCTCGAGTAGAGATGTCAGTGCTAATAGACAAGTAACACTGCCTGGAATAAGCGCATACATCACTGTGGGACGTACGACGAACGTATCCGTCAGGTAAGTGTGGCGCAATATGGCATTAATGGGCTATGGCAGCAGACGACCGATGCGAGTGTGCCTCTGCAGACAACTGGAAAATCGTGGCATGGTCAGATGAATCACGATTTCACGTGGTAACAGCCGGTGGTGCGATTCGAGTGTGGCGCAGATCCCACGAACCCATGCACTCATGTTGCCAACAAGGCACTGTGGAAGCTGGAGATGGCTCTATAGTGGTGCAGGCTGTGTTTGCGTCGAATGGAATGTCTCCTCTGGCCCTAATGAACCGATCATTGACTGTAAACAGTTATGTTCGGCTATTTCAACATCATTTACAGACATTCATGGACTTGATGTACCCAAACAACGAAGTCATATCACTTGGTCACAATTGTTCGGATTGGTTTGAAGAACATGCTAGACACCCAGACTGCCCGATGTGAATCCCGTGGAACATTCGTGACACAGAGGTCAGATCGTGCACAAACTCTAGCATCAGCAACACTTTCAGAGGTGGCATGAGCACCCTCTCATATTTCTATCTTACTCTGAGTAATTCGATTTGGGGAAGTATAGCCGAGTATGGTCATTACAAGTCTAGTATTGAGAACTCAGAAGATATATTTTCCTCTCTAATTTCATGCGGTGAAATGTTGCTATTCCTTCACACGCGCTTCCCACGCAGCGTCTCTCGTCACCCGGGTGGTTCGGTGACAGGCGGGCTCAGCTGATCTTGAAAGAGTTATGCCCATGGGTATGAGGGAGTCGAGTGGATGCTGTCCAGACACCGACATTGTCATAAGAGCGGGAGCAACACACCCACAGTGGCCTGAAGGAGCGGCTGGGGCTAGAGATTCCGTTACTTCGCAGAAACTTAGTGAAAACACTTTCTGACGGGCTACCAGCGAGGCGTGGGAATGACTTGTGTTCCCAGGCAGTCTTGGCGGGCAAATTCCCGCGTTTTCTGCAGAATCATAACTGTGATTGGCTTGCTCAGGGGATAGCTCCGTGACGTAGCAAAATCGGCGCAGTAATTGTCGCCAAGTATCTCCATTGGTGGAATAGTAGTGCTTTGGCAATAGAGCGGAATTTTCCGGCGGTTCTCGAGTTGCTGATTGGAACCTTTAACCACGGCCACTGTCGTGGGGGCGGGAATGTTCTGTGTTCGACTTGTACGGGTGCTCTTGAGAGTCGGCTCTCGCCTTTCGGTCGGAGTAGGTTACAAGACTGAGCTCTCGCTGCTCTGGACAGCCTGCCTTCCGTTGACTGTCTAATATACTTTCGTTTAATTGTAACTGTTTGACGAAGTTGCTCAAGTTTCGACTTCAACGTAACTTTCCGAGTACAGTTGGCAATTGAGCGTTCTGCATACAAGCGGCCTATGTTGTCCATCTTGAGCAGTTTTGGCTAAAGTTGACTGTATCGGAGTTACTGTGTGACTTCGCTTGTTAAAATCAATCACTGTACCGTCAGTGATTGTGTGGCGGGCCTTCTGCGTCTCCCTCAGAGGCGCATTTGTGTTGCTAGGAAGTCTTTAGTTTGGAACAACCAGACCAGGATAATTTGTTTCGGGCTATACTCGCGACATTATCATCACCACGACGGGACGTCGAAGCAACCAGCCATCACCTCCGGTACGCCAGATCGAGTCCTTGCAGTTAAGAAGACAGCTTGGTAATGTATGTCCGCAGCACCGGCAGATTAGGGAATTTTGCTAGTTGATAATCAGGGCTCAGCAGAGCGCGCCTGTTCGTCTTTTCTAACGTGGTTCTGTCTTGGGTGTTAATTGTCTGAGTTCTCACTACTGTAGCTGCAATTAATGTTTGGTCGGCTGGATGATTCTCTTAAGATTTGAGTTGCAAGGAATTGGCTCCACATACCACTTGGTCATAAATGTCACAATCTATTTTATGGACAACTTCACCTTCACAGCATTTGTGTGAGTATCCAATTTGATGTATTGTAAATGTTTCATGTGTTTTATTTGATATTTTGAGTTAAGTCATAATAATTAAAATTGTTATTTTGGACAGAACTTTCATTCTGTTAATCGGTAGAGCAACCCTTTCATTTCTCACTACGTTAATGAAACTTTCCTTTATCTAATTAATTTCTATCAAATTAAATTATTGCAGGTGCCAAACTCTTTTCTGCTCCACTTGCAGGGTCGATTACAGTCAGTTCGCGTTTCTTCTTAACCCAAGTGCAACAGCAAAAGTCGGAGTTAGAAAAGGGGGAGGGGGCTTAGAGCATCATTTCCATATGAAGATTCTAGAAGAATTTAGTGTTAAATACACGGCACCTCGCAACTTTGGCTACAGAACAGCATGGCTCAGTACGTCTCCAGGGGACTTCTAACGTCTTGCTGACTACACGCCATATCAAGTCGCTGCACTACGCTAAGAAAAAGGAGATCCGACACGATATTAGGGGGTATCCCATGTTTTTTGTCACCTCACTGTCTATATATAACATTGCTAAACTACGACCACAACGCTTCAACACCGCTCTCCACTATGATATATTACAAATGTCCATAGTTATGGGAGAATATCAATGTCTTTTATGTAATTAATCACTCCACTCGTCACTGTCAGGATATCTTCGAAGACCAGCGTGGACGCACATGTAAAGTATGTTGAGACAAGGAGAGCAACTCTGTCGTTCAGCTCTACAGTCACAAGATGGTGATAAACATTTCCTCCGCTTGTGGAGAATGTTTTCCATGGTCATTCGAATGCCATTTAGGATAGTTAAAATAGCCCGACGCTGGTGAAATTTAAGGAGTTTCTCCTGTATGCACGGCACTTTTAGGCATTCTGGTAGACAGTTTTGCCGCCAGCGGCGTTTCCACTCTTAGGTGCCACTGAATTAAACTTCAGGACATGCGAAGAATTCAAACAGACAAATTTGCGACGATACAAAAGGAAAAACACAGCGAGGTTTCACAGGATGGAATTCTAAAGATTGTATATTTTGAACAGATAATCCACTGCACATTTTGCAGACCGAGTTGGGAACACAGTTGATACAATAAAGCAAAATTGTCTGAAGCCGTATAAAGGGCATTAGATACATTTTTGAACGGGCTACTCGGTGACATCGGCCGTGCAGGTGGACTCGCACATTGCGATGTACCTAAGAAATGAAACAAAAAGGCAAACAGATTCGCAGAACAGATACAGAGACCTCGATTAGGCGTAAATCCGACCACGACTTGTTGGAAGGCTACTCGGGAACAAGCAATCATGGGAACAGGATACAAACTAGAATTGTTATCAATGTAAGATAAGATGTTTTGCCTGCGCAGTGGAAGAACATTCGACGTGAAACTGCAAGAGGGGCAGCCCAAAGCCGCGAGTGGAGAGCTTTCGGAGGAATACCTAAGACGGCAGAAGTGACGGAAGGCCAGCCGCTACTCTCTCCCGCAAGGAAAGTAACTGCTGCGAGCTCCACTGACGACAGCTCCAGAGGTCTGGTATTTAACGCAATTTACTGCTTGTGGGAAGACAGTGCCCTAACAGACACAAGGTTCTGCATATGCACTCTACGGAATCCAACGACACCCCCGTCTAGCATCTGCTTTTATGTTCAAACATGCATTTTTCAAACAGTTTGAGTATTTTTGTCCGGCCCATGTACATACTATGTAAGGCACCATACCTGCCGTGATGGAGGGTACCTTGTACATTCCCTGTCCCGTTCCACTCGCAAATGGGGTGAGGGAAAAACACTTGTCTAAGTTCCGGCACGAGCCCTGATTTCCCTTATGTTGTCTTCGTGGGCCTTACGCGAGATGTTGTATATTCGTGGCGGTGCGAGTGTTCTACAATCTGTCGCAAATGCTCTTCTATAAACTTTTTCATTTGTGTTTGGCGAAAAGAACACCTTCTCTCTAGGGTTTCCCATTTGATTTGACGTAGCATTTCTGTAACACTCGCGTCATGATCGGACCTACCGCTAACAAACTTAGTAGCACGCCTCTGAACTGCCTCGATGCTTCCTATAATCCGACCTGGTGGGAATCCCAAACACCCAAGGCTGGAACGCACAAGTGCTTCTCATGCAGTCTCTCTTTATAAGTGAACCACGCTTTTCTACACTACTGACGATTAAAATTGCTACACCATGAAGATGACGTGCTACAGACGCAGAATTTAACCGACAGGAAGAAGATGCTTTGATATGCAAATGATTAGCTTTTCAGAGCAGTCACAAAAGGTTGGCGCCGGTGGCGACATCTACATCGCGCTGACATGAGGAAAGTTTCCAACCGATTTCTCATACACAAACAGCAGTTGACCGGCGTTGCCTGGTGAAACGTTGTTGTGAGGCCTCGTGTAAGGAGGAGAAATGCATACCATCACGTTTCCGACTTTTATAAAGGTCGGATTGTAGCCTCTCACGATTGCTGCTCGCGTTGGTCGAGATCCGATGACTGTTAGCAGAATATGGAATCGGTGGGTTCATAGGGGTAATACGGAACGCCGTGCTGGATCCCAACGGCCTCGTATCACTAGCAGTCGAGATGACAGGTATCTTATCCGCATGGCTGTAACGGACCGTGCAGCCACGTCTCGATCCCTGAGTGAACAGATGGGGACGTTTGCAAGACAACAACCATCTGCACGAACAGTTCGACGACGTTTGCAGCAGCATGGACTATCAGATCGGAGACCATGGCTGCGGTTACCCTTGACGCTGCGTCACAAACAGGAGCGCCTGCGATGGTGTACTCGACGATGAACCTGGGTGCATGAATGGCAAAACGTCATTTATTCGGATGAATCCAGGTTCCGTTTACAGCATCATGATGGTCATATCCGACTTTTGGCAACATCGCGGTGGACGCACATTGGAAGCGTGTATTCGTCATCGTCTCGGTCACCTCTTGTTCGCATTGACGGCACTTTCCGGACTGTAGCGCCTAGAATCGCTCGGCCACTCCGGCCGGCTGCAGCGCCATGGGCAACACTAGCAAACTGCTGCTCAACATATCCGTCACGTGGTTTCTGTTACAGAGAACAAGAGAGGTCCTGTGGCGATTTCCAGGGCGTTCCTGATGATGCCTTCATCTTCGATGAACATTCGAATCCAGGACAATGCACCGGGATCTGTTACCTGAGAAGTCTCCGAGTTATATGTCTTAATCCGTGTGCTTGGATCTTTGGTAATAATTTGGAGCGTAGCATTGTGCCAAACGCTTCCCGGAAATCTTGGAATATGCTATATACCAGTTTTGTTATCATCCGTAGTTAACTGAATATCGTACGAGAGAAGGGCGAGCTGAGGTTCGTAAATCAGTGTTCATTTGAAGAGGGAAGCTTTTCTCTCTCAAGGAAACTTCTGTCTAACGAACTCAGAACATGCTCAAGAACACTGCAGTAAACCGATATTTACGACATTGATCTGTAATTTTGCGTACCCGATCATTTTCTCTTCTTATGCACGGGGATCACCTGTGTTTTTTTTTCCCAGTGGCTTGTGACTTCCCGCTGGGTGAGAGATAGGCGATAAATGCAAGCTGAGTAGAGGGCCGAGACCGAAGAGCACTCTCTGTAACACGGAACTGGGATTCCACCTGAAGCTGGTGACTCACTTTTTCTTCGGTGTGGCGCAGTGTATCAAGGAAAAAAGATGTCGGCAGTCAAGCTGTACAGTTACAGTTAAATGTTAACTGGGTGTACAGTTACGGAGAATTTGTGATTTGCTTCTTGACTAGGAAAGACAAATATATATCGCAGAAACTCATGTGATAGAGAGCAGAGAAAAACGTTAGGGAGTTGTACTGGGGTGGTTTTTCCTGGTAGCTAACCATGTTTAGATCAGTATGGCAGAGAGAGAGATTACGGCTGCAATGGAAACTCTACAGGCCAGACTCAGAGAACCGTTAGAGTCGCTGAGGTATCGCTCAGTTTGAACAGCGACGCTTTTAAGCCGTTGCGAGTAGTCATTTTACTGAATGTGAGCGTATCTCCTAATAAAAGCATGAACTATATTCGCCAACGTGATGACATCTGTGTACAGGAGAAGTAATTTATTGTTAACAGAATATACAATCAAACGATGACTTGCTAAGCAATGTGCATTGCTATGTAACGAGAACTGTCAGTGTCGTTAAAAGAGAGCCGTATGGGCAGTGTCATGTTCCAGCAAGCACTACTAACACGACTAACTTACATGAGAGGAACTGCCGCGAGGAACTGTTGTCAGGACAGAGTCGAACACACATCGACAAGACCATTAAAATCGCTACACCACGAAGATGACGTGCTACAGACGCGAAATGTTACCGACAGGAAGAAGATGCTTTGATATGCAAATGATTAGCTTTTCGGAGCATTCACACAGGGTTGGCGCCAGTGGCGACACCTACAACGTGCTGACATGAGGAAAGTTTCCAAACCGATTTCTCATACACAAACAGCAGTTGACCGGCGTTGCCTGGTGAAACGCTGTGATGCCTCGTGTAAGGAGGAGAAGTGCGTACCATCACGTTTCCGACTTTGATAAAGGTCGGATTGTAGCCTATCGCGATTGCGGTTTATCGTATCGCGACATTGTTGCTCGCGTTGGCCGAGATCCAATGACTGTTACCTGAATATGGAATCGATGGGGCAGATGTAGTCTTCCTGCTCTGAGAAGTGACCTGAGTTGGCAGAGCTGTCGCGTCCCGGCACAGGTCCCGGATACCAATATAGAGTTGGTCGAGCCTGCGTGGCGCAATCAGGACGTTGACGACAATTATGGGTTTGTGGTTCCCTTTAACTAGTCTTTATTACGGAGGTGAGAGGGAGTAGAATCTCCTGGACTGTCTAAGGGCGTGTAGGAGGTGTAGATACCTTATACAATACTTCCAATAGGTAGCGGGTACAAAGGGGAATTGTCAGCACTGAAAACACAGTAAGGTGAGATTTCTCCTTTAACGTAATTTATTAAATTAATATCACAAAGAACATGTGAGGTGTCAGACCCTTCCCCTTACTTAGTCTACTTCTATAGATTCAGCCAGAATCTCCACTTTACTCTTCGTTTAAATAAAGGACCTTTATACTATCCACAGGAGACAAGCACCAACCAGTGTCTTGTTCCTATTATTGCTGAAACTAGCTGTAGAGGCTACTTGAGACAGAGAC
The DNA here is from genome assembly GCF_023898315.1 of Schistocerca nitens. NCBI lineage: Eukaryota > Metazoa > Arthropoda > Insecta > Orthoptera > Acrididae > Schistocerca > Schistocerca nitens. The sequence continues at coordinate 1,271,064,465 of NC_064614.1, read as the reverse complement.
AAACTGTCCCTGTTCAAAACTATTCCACGGTAACAACTTCTACTTAACTGACAGTTGTAGTTGATTCCACCAGAGCATCACCGTCTTCTCGTAGTTGCAGTTACTATAAACTCATCAGTAGCGGATGCTACCTTCTCGATGCTACCGGGCCTTGGGCGCTGCTTGTGCCCTCTTCGACTTCTGCGACGACTCTGCTTCTTGCTGCTCGTGGATGCCCTTAAATACCCATTGTGAAGGTCTGCCCTGCTCGGACGCAGCCCTCGCATCCACTTTCTCTAACTTATTTTTCGGTCTTCCCGGACATTTCGTCGCTGTGGACCTACATTGGTTTCGATATGTCGAGCCGAGTCCCTGACGGAAAGTTCCTTCTCACCCTCCAAGGTCCGGGAGACGCGCTGTTCGTACCCTCGACGTGTTTACTAGCTCAGGCTATTTGTACTGTGTGACACTTTCCCTTCCGTGCCCGCGGTACTGCGCGGCGTCCGCGTAAGAAATACTGGCTGAACCTTTACATTATGAATAGCTATGTCATTTGGTTAATTAAATCCTCTGGGGACCTGACACCTCCCCCCAAAAGTACATTAATGCGCACTATTCAAAGTGCCGTTAATACATCAAATTATTACAATTCTTTGTTTTTCCTGAAAGAGAAACAACTTTACATCGCAATATCACAAAAATGTTCCTTATATTACCCTGAAAGAAAATGACTACTTGCTATGTTCTATCGTCTATTCTTTATGAATACTCTGTCGTCCGCATCTCGTGGATGCCTTTCATAAATTACTACTTCTTCGTCTCTGTCTCCTGGTCTTACAGGTAGTCTGGATGTTTCAGTTGCGTTAACTACCGTTGTTCTTACACAAATCGAGCGACAACAGCTCCCTCCTCCCATCTCGTCAAACAACTTCTTGTATAAGTACTTACAACAATTACACTTCGCACAACACAGAAATACAATGACTATGACAATTAAACTTATACTGATATACGTAGTAATTGAATATGTTTGGACTTTCTTCTCTCTCTCTAATTCAATTTGTTCCTTGTCTATGAATTTACTAATTTCGTCCAGTCTTTTACCTGCTACTCTTAAATCATCTAGATTGGAAGTGACGTGCTTCAAAGGTAAATCAAATCTTATTTCCGACTCATTAATTTTCGTTCTCACTTCCTCACAACAATCTAAATTAATATCTACGTCAGGTATAATATCTTTCCTAGTATAGTTGCTTTGAATCACTTTATCTGATTGAATATATATGTGTGTCCCATATCCTTTACAATTCTTTTTGAATTTTATTATTCCTCTCCCAAGAAGTTTTACGTCCTGTGACGGATGTGAACTGCATAAAATCGTCATGCCCTCCTCTTTAGGTACTATATATAACCATTCATTGGTACTCAAACGAGTCCATAAACTGCGTTCCAAGGAAATCATTTTCTTAACACAATTAGTTGGGATCTGTGACTCTTGTAGTAACTTCACTTCACAGTCCTCTTGGTCATACATTGATATTAGGCCAAACGTCTGTTTACATATTTTTCTATTCTTATCTATTTCTTTACATTCTAAATGCTCATAAGATACCTTAGCATATAACTTTTTAGAGCGATCTAACAGTAAATATTCCTTTTCCGGCTGTATGTAAGTAAACTGTCCTGTGCCAGCCGTTACTTCCACTGGTAGTGGTAACATCTTGTATAGATTAAATTCATTATTTTCAATTAGGGGTATATTAATAACATAACCTAATACTTCCTTTGTTACAAATACATCAAGATCCATAACTTTTAAAAGTATATACCCATATTCTTCTACTAGAGGGATGGGAAATCTTACATCTCTTAAGTCGTTTTGAATTAATCTTAAATTCTGAACAATCTGTACTGGATTCACAAAATGAGGCGCAAGGATACCCTTCTGTGCATGAACTATGGCACTTACTAATTGTTCATATTGCGTGCCTATCTCATTAAACAATCCTTGTAACTGTAGAAGCTGCTCGTTGATCGTCATGAATGCTGCCATCCGTTTCAAACCGTGATCGGTTGTTTTCAACGAATACGTGATAAACTGTTCTAGCTTGGCCATTCCGTTTTTGATCAATAGCTCATTCGAACTGATTGATTCTACCGTTCTGTTTAGACCAGTCAGCGTGGCTCTGACTACAGCCACTTGCTCTTTTGATAACTTCAATAACTGCTCGGATCTTGCTTCCATCCGATCGATATGCGTCTTATAATATGCAGCAACCGCCTCGTCCAAAGTGCCGAACAATATTTTACTGAGTTCTCCTACAAAGTTAAAAATACCTCTTTTCTGACGTCTTCCGGGCCTAGTTAATTGATGTATAAGTGATTTTGTTTCTTGTAACCTTTCTACACTCTGTTCGACTCCCTTACTTAATACGTTACACTCCGTTCTACTAATGTTTAAACGCGCTAATTTTTCCCTACATTGTTGCACCGCCATTGTTCCCATCCTTGCAGCAGCATAAAATTTCTCATCTAATGTTTTAAGGTTAACATATGTTACCAGTTTCCACGTTGTACTAGTAATTTCTACTTCTCCTTCATGGTGGTAGTACAGACCTGGAGACGCCTTTATCGGGTGAATTTCCACGACATTGTCCGCTTCACCAGGTGCTTGAAAACAGTCTGACCACCCCACGCAGATGACAATCAAAATCCAAAACGTCGCGCGTCTGGGCACCATGCTGGGCCTGTAAGCGAAATTTCATAGCCTAATAGTATGGCTTCAGCCTGTTAGCATGTACCTTTAATTGTTGCTTCCTATGCGTTTTCAATACTACATTAGGCAAATCTACTTCCACTACTTCGTAGGGACCTCTAAATTGGGAATCTAGTTTCTTCGATCTCCCGCGTCTCACGGTCTCGTCATGTACCAGCACTCTGTCACCAATCTCAAAGTTTCGGGAGTTCTCTGTCTTGTCATAGTAAGCCTTGTTGGTTAATTTTGCCTCTTTTATTTTCTTTCGTGCTACCCTATGTGCTTCCTGCATTCTTGTTTTCAACTGGTCTACATAACCGTCATAATTGTACCCTATTGTGGCTGTCTCTTTCTGTAAGATTCCTGGTACATTCACAATTCTCCCAAACAGTAACTCGAATGGGGTATACCCGGTGCTGCTGTGAGGGGTAGTATTAAAAACAAACGTACTGTAAGGAACCCACTTATCCCAATTGCTGTGGTCCTCGTTTATAAAATGCCTTAAATATTCCACTAGCGTTCGATGCGTCCTTTCTAACGCTCCATTCGTCTGGGGGTGAAAAGCAGTGGTCTGGATCTTTTTGATTCTCAACATTTTACATAATCTCTTAAACACTTGACTCAGAAAGTTTGATCCTTGGTCTGTTAACAATACTGATGGAATTCCATATCGTAATATAATTTCTTCGACGAATGTCTCGGCTATTGTATCTGCGTCTTGCCTCTCCACTGGAATAGCTACCGTGAACTTACTCAAATCATCCTGAAATGTTAAGATATATCTGTTACCTCCTGTTGTTACGTCTAAAGGACCAACTATGTCCATGTAACACTTCTCAAACACAGTTTCTGCCGTGTCTGTAACAACTAATGGCATCTTTATCTTACTCTGTGTAAACTTATTTCGCTGACATTTATCACATGTTCTAATGTATTGCTCGACGTCACCTTTCATTCCTTTCCATGAACCGTATCTCTTTAAACGTTCTAGAGTTCGGTGAATACCTTGGTGTCCTCCTAGAGGATTATCATGTACCTCCTTCAAAATTTCGGCTTTCTGTTCCTCACTTAGCTCTGCCTCCTCTTCCTCTAACTCATTAGTCTCGGTTATCATTCGTATTGGCTCTTGGCTTTCCTTCGCCTGTGCCTCTTCGTCACATTGTCTCATTCGGCTTAATGCATCTGCATTGGCGTTCAGTCGCCCTGGTTTATATATAACTTCGTATGAATATTCTTCTAGTTTTAGCCTCCATTTTAATAAACGCGATGATGGGTCTTTTACACTGAAAATCCAAGTTAGTGGCTTATGGTCTGTGACAATTGTAAATTTCCTCCCATATACATATGGTCTGAATTGTTTTGTTGCCCATACTAACGCTAAACACTCTAGCTCAGTTGCTGAGTAATTCCTCTCTGCTTTGTTTAATGATCTTGAAGCATATGCTATTGGCAAATCGCTTCCAATCTTCCCCTGAGATAAAACTGCTCCAATCGCTTCCCCACTAGCATCTGTGGTAATAACGAACGGTTTCTCAAAGTCGGGATACTGTAATATGGGGGGATTGATTAACTTCTCTTTTAACTGTTCAAATGCATCTTGCTGCTGTCCTCCCCATTCATAATTTTCATTTCCCTTCAGCAATTTGTGCAAGGGTGATGCAATCTTACTGTAGTCCTTCAGGAATTTTCTATAGTAGCCGATTAATCCTAGGAACCCTTTTAACTCTTTTTTGGTTTTCGGTACTGGGAACTTCTTCACCTTTTCTACATTCCTCTCGTCCGGCTGTACCCCTCTGTCTGTGATTTTATGTCCAAGAAATACTACTTCTTTACGCAGAAATTCACACTTATCTGGCTGCAACTTTAAGCTGTGTTCCCTTAGTCGATCGAAAATTTCCCTCAATTTTTCATTGTGTTCCACCAATGAGCTTCCATAACAAATTATATCGTCTAAATACACCAAGCACTTGGTTCCTTGTAACCCCGTTAGTGCCACATTCATTAATCTCTGGAATGTACTGGGTGCTCCTTTTAATCCCATTGGCATTCTCTTGTACTCATAGTGCTGATAATTGGCACTGAAGGCTGTTTTCTCTCTGTCCTGGGGGTCCATTAATATCTGATGGTAGCCACTTGCTAAATCTAACGTGGAAAAATACTTAGCCTTTCCTAACTGGTCCAGTATTTCCGATATGTTCGGTATTGGGAACGCTTCCCCTACTGAAATCTCATTCAACTTTCTGTAATCCGTCACCAACCTGTACTTCATTTGCCCACTAGCATCAATCTTCTTTGGAACTAACAAAACGGGTGCGTTCCAGGGACTCTGACTTTCCACAATAATATCATCAGCCAGCATTTTCTCTATATGTTCCCTCAATATCTGTTTTTGTGCTTCTGGAATCCGATATGGTCGAACATTGATAACCTTGCCTTTATGCTCAGGCAGTATCGGAAGGGTATGCTTTACTGTTTCTGTAAAGGATAACCTGTCCCCCTTTAAATAAAACACATCGCAATATGCACTACACAATTTCTGCAACTCATGCTTTTCTTCGTCATTTAAATGCTCCGTTCGTAAAGCTTCTCGGACCTGTAAACTGCGATCCCTATAACTTTTTGCCTGTTCCGGCGCATCTTGCACTCTTCGTATTGTGGCTTCACTGCATATCTTTTCTGCCACTAATTGTATGGAAGTTAAATCACATTCTTCCTCTCTTGTATTCAGTACACTAATGATACACTTCCCTTTTACATTTCGTACTATCGCTTCTGGAACATAAATACCCTGTGTTATCTCTTGTTTTGGTACAATAATCTCTTCGCCCTCTGAAATAGCTTCGTCTCCCTTGACGCAAATTCTCATAACTTTCTCCTCCCTTGGTCCGATTGTTCCACTTCTGTCGCTACTTTCGCGTTCCTGGCTGTGAATCATCCCACCTGATGGCTGTCTCGGTCCGTTACTTTCACCGACGACACTCTGGTCCTTTAAATTTTCGTGGCGCGGCCTATAACATCGTTTCTTCCTACATTTCCCATTTGTCGGGTCCTTACCCTTCTGATTCGCATTTATCTCTGTCATGCTTTGTACCTCGCTTGTTTCCCTTGTTGCTTCCTCTTCGGGCACTGCTAATAATGGCGTTGTCCATCCATTTATTTCTAACTTTCTATTTCGGTAATCAATGACTGCTCTTTGCTTTTGTAGAAAATCTCTGCCTACCAAGCCATTATACGGGACATCTGTTCCCTTGCTTAACACGTGAAATGTGTGTTTCCCCAACACAGTTTTGCCTATTCTCAAAGTTAATATCACAGTACCCAGCGTACTTACTGTACCATTTGTTACCCCTTTTAACCTCCGCACTTGTGCTCTGTTAACTGGTAACCCTGGGATCATATCTTCTTCCTTAATTAGACTAATATGTGCTCCTGTATCTATTAAAAACTTCAATCCTCTACCGATTTCTTGGCAATGAGTCGTCATAACATCATTTTCTGCCTTGCAGTCTATCACCCTAACCTTGGGCCATTTGATGGTGGTAACACGAGACTGCTCCGTATCCCACCTCCTTAGTTTCCCGAAACCACTTTCTTCTTTCCTGAGGTTACTTTTACTTTTTCCATACATTGGTATCCAGTATGCCCGTATTTATTACATATAAAACACTTAGGGGTTCGGCATTCCGTCGCCTTATGCCCACGTCTCTGACATTTCTCACAAATTATAATTTTACTACACATAGCATCCGTATGCCCTGATTCATCACAATTATAACAAAAATTCTGGAACCTCCTAGCTTCCTCTGCCCTAGTGGGTGTCTTTACCCATCGTACTTTACTAATCATCTTTGGTTTCCTACATTCTCTAGCAATGTGGCCCTTTTTCCCACAATTATAGCATTTTTCTCCCCAGTTATTTCTAATTTCCGTCTCTCTACGAGCCCCTTTATGAAACTGTCCCTTTTCTTTCATCGATAGCAGTGCACTTTCCTCCTGCTGTGCTATTTCTACTGCATCCCCAAGACTTATTTCTTCCCCTCTGCTGCGCACAATCGTCTGTATTCTATCATTTACTAGCCCCTGAATAAAGCATGCACGACCTAGTGCGTAAACCAATTCTAATGCGCCTTTCAGCTGCGCCTTCTCTGTTACTCGTGTTACGGCAACTCTGAACGATTTGGATAGCTCGTCTATCCTATTACCCCAAGATGCTACAGATTCTCCCAGATATTGCCTTGCTTGGAACATGCGACATGCGTAGAAATCTATGGTTCTCTTATCCGAATAATTCTCTTCCAGTACGCTTCGAACCTCCGGCCAATCATTTGTTCGATCCCGTACTAATAGCTTCGCCCTGGCCTCCCCTGTTATTTTGGACTTTACATATTGGAACAATAACTTTTCGTCCTCACTTTTAACAACCTCGAATGCAGCATTCACATTCTCAATGAACTCTTGTAATTCCCTTCGGTTACCCTCGAAAACCTTAGGAACTAAAACTAACGCATCTTTCGCGCTTATGCCACTCTTATCAGTACTGGAGGACGTCATTGTTTACAATTACAAAGGACCTTATTACTACTTCGACGTGCTGTCTTGCCTGTGTCTGCTGCTTGATCTACTCGCTGGGCTGCTGGACTCCTCTGGTCGCTGTCTACTGTTGCGCTGCTCGTCCCGTCCGCTGGGCTCTGCTGGGCCTTCCTACTGCGGGCTCTGCTGCTCGATCTCTCGTTGGGCTGCTGGGCTCCTCTGGTCTGTCCAGTCTTGGGCACGACTACTCGTACTGGCCTCTTCTTCTTGCGGTGATACTCGGTGGTACAACTGTCTGCTGCTACTTATCTTTCCCCCACCTTGGTCTTATGGATCTACACATACACGGCACCACACACACACCCCACATCTGACACCAAAAATTTTATGTCGCGTCCCGGCACAGGTCCCGGATACCAATATAGAGTTGGTCGAGCCTGCGTGGCGCAATCAGGACGTTGACGACAATTATGGGTTTGTGGTTCCCTTTAACTAGTCTTTATTACGGAGGTGAGAGGGAGTAGAATCTCCTGGACTGTCTAAGGGCGTGTAGGAGGTGTAGATACCTTATACAATACTTCCAATAGGTAGCGGGTACAAAGGGGAATTGTCAGCACTGAAAACACAGTAAGGTGAGATTTCTCCTTTAACGTAATTTATTAAATTAATATCACAAAGAACATGTGAGGTGTCAGACCCTTCCCCTTACTTAGTCTACTTCTATAGATTCAGCCAGAATCTCCACTTTACTCTTCGTTTAAATAAAGGACCTTTATACTATCCACAGGAGACAAGCACCAACCAGTGTCTTGTTCCTATTATTGCTGAAACTAGCTGTAGAGGCTACTTGAGACAGAGACAAACTGTCCCTGTTCAAAACTATTCCACGGTAACAACTTCTACTTAACTGACAGTTGTAGTTGATTCCACCAGAGCATCACCGTCTTCTCGTAGTTGCAGTTACTATAAACTCATCAGTAGCGGATGCTACCTTCTCGATGCTACCGGGCCTTGGGCGCTGCTTGTGCCCTCTTCGACTTCTGCGACGACTCTGCTTCTTGCTGCTCGTGGATGCCCTTAAATACCCATTGTGAAGGTCTGCCCTGCTCGGACGCAGCCCTCGCATCCACTTTCTCTAACTTATTTTTCGGTCTTCCCGGACATTTCGTCGCTGTGGACCTACATTGGTTTCGATATGTCGAGCCGAGTCCCTGACGGAAAGTTCCTTCTCACCCTCCAAGGTCCGGGAGACGCGCTGTTCGTACCCTCGACGTGTTTACTAGCTCAGGCTATTTGTACTGTGTGACACTTTCCCTTCCGTGCCCGCGGTACTGCGCGGCGTCCGCGTAAGAAATACTGGCTGAACCTTTACATTATGAATAGCTATGTCATTTGGTTAATTAAATCCTCTGGGGACCTGACAGAGCTAATGGTGCCTGAACTGTTGTAGCGGCTGGGTAAGATGATTTCATACACACGGGATACAGTCGTTCACATTTTCTCTTAGCCTCAGTGTAATTCAGTCTGTCCAGGGTGTTGTACTTCATGATTTTCCTCTCTTTCTGAAGAATCCTGCAGTCAGGCGAGCAAGGCGAATGGCGCTCTCCACAGTTGACACAATTGGGAGGCAGGGCACAAGGAGTATGGAGATGTGATGGGCATCCGCAATCTCCGCATGGGGCACTGGAAGTACAGCGGGAAGAGACATGGCAAAACTTCCAGCACTTAAAGCACCGCATTGGGGGAGGTATATTGGGCTTTACATCACACCGGTAGACCATCACCTTGACCTTCTTGGGCAATGTATCACCCTCAAAGGCCAAGATGAAGGCACTTGTGGCAACCTGATTACCCTTCGGACCTCGGTGGACGCGTCAGGCGAAATGTACACCTCACCGCTCTAAATTGGCGCGCAGCTCATTGTCCGACTGCAAAAGACGGCCTCTGTGAATTATGATGTCCTGGACCATATTAATCTCTTGTGGGGTGTGATGGTTACAGAACCATTCCCTGCTTGTCATAAGCGAGTAACTCCTGTGGCTGGGCAGAGGATGCAGTTTTGATGAAGACTGACCCAGATCTCATTTTGGACAAGCCCTCCACCTCCCCAAACTTGTCCTCTAAATGCTCTACAAAAAATTGAGACTATCTTCATGAAAGATTCCCCATCAGCTCTCAAACATACACTACTGGCCATTAAAATTACTACACCATAAAGATGATGTGCTACAGACGCGAAATTTAACCGACAGGAAGAAGATGCTGTGATATGCAAATGATTATCTTTTCAGAGCATTCACACAAGGTTGGCGCCGGTGGCGACACCTACAACGTGCTGACATGAGGAAAGTTTCCATCCGATTTCTCATACACAAACAGCAGTTGACCGGTGTTGCCTGGTGAAACATTGTTGTGATGCCTCGTGTAAGGAGGAGAAATGCGAACCATCACGTTTCCGACTTTGATAAAGGTCGGATTGTATCCTATCGAGATTGCGGTTTATTGTATCGCGTCATTGCTGCTCGCGTTGGTTGAGATCCAATGACTGTTAGCAGAATATGGAATCGGTGGGTTCAGGAGGGTAATACGGAATGCCGTGCTGGATTACAATGGCCTAGTATCACTAGCAGTGGAGATGACAGGCATCTTATCCGCATGGCTGTAACGGATCGTGCAGTCACGTCTCGATCCCTGAGTCAACAGATGGGGACGTTTGCAAGACAACAACCATCTGCACGAACAGTTCGACGACGTTTGCAGCAGCATGGACTATCATCTCGGAGACCATGGATGCGGTTACTCTTGACGCTGCATCACAGACAGGAGCGCCTGCGATGGTGTACTCGAGGACACCTGGCTGAACGAATGGCAAAACGTCATTCTTTCGGATGAATCCAGGTTCCGTTTACAGCATCATGATGGTCACATCCGTGTTTGGCGACATCGCGGTGAACGCACATTGGAAGCGTGTATTCTTCATCGCCATACTGGCGTATCACCAAGCGTGATTGTATGGGGTGCCAATGGTTACACGTTCACATTGACGGCACATAGAACAGTGGACGTTGTCTTTAGGGGGGATGGGGATAGTTGTCGAGCTTTTAGGAGTGGGTTCGTGTGACAAGATTATACCGTGGTTATTGGTCATCTTGACAACAGAGGTATCTGATGTTCGCAGTACGGGTCATGCTGGAACACGTTTCTGAAGCAGACTGGTCCAGATCGACTCCGTGACAACATATGGCGACCATCTGTTGGGAATGTCTTAACTGACAGTTTTCGGGTCTCTGTCCCACGGCGTCAGTTTCTTCATACCGAGCTGGGTAATCCGTCTTGTAAATGTCGAAACTGGTAGCGGAAAAGTAGAGCGATTAACGCAACTTGTCCCAAAAGATTAAAAATTTACCTGTCAATGGCGGAATCCCGTGTTACTTTGCAAATTGGCCGGAGCAAATACAGCTAGTCATGTCACAGAGCTTCTGATGGGGTTGAAAAGGATCGAGAAAAATAGACCCAGAAAAGAATAGTTCTCTGCGTTAGCACAATCGGTTTTAATCATTCTCCATTTTCTAATCGCATCCAACCAATAGAAAATACTTTGCGGTTTTTTAAAGCGTTCTTACTTTTTTGAAACCGTAAATGATAAAAACGATTTCGTTTAGAGAACTGCCGGCAATGTTTATAAATAAATATATTATGATCTATACCAGTGACAGCGCAAACGCACGATTCGAAATGGTGCATGGAAAATGCATCAATGTAACATGATGTGCAAGATCTTTTTAAAGTTTCTTTCGTTTAACTGGCGGAGAATTAAATAATGACGCTTCCTATTCAGTCCCAGGGCCTCTAACGAGTATACCGAGCTAGGTGGCACAGTGGTTAGCACACTGGACTCGCATTCGGCAGGACGACGGTTCAGTTCCGCGTCCGGCCATCGTGATTTAGGTTTCCCGCGATTTCCCTAAATTGCTCCAGGCAAATGCCGGGATGGTTCCTTTGAAAGGACACGGCCGACTTCCTTCCCCGCCCTTCCCTAATCCTATGAGACCGATGACCTCGCTGTCTAGTCTCGATCCTCAAAACAGCCCAACCTCTAACGTGTTTGCTAACGTGAGTATTCAATTTGATGTTTAGTTTCGCGTCAACAGAATTAGCTTTTCCTGGTTGAAGCGTGTCCTTGTTGATTCCATCTGACATTTTCTCTTGTGAAGGAACTATGTAGCTATTGTGACTCAATCGTTGAACATCTTTGGCAGGTAGATAAATGAAAGCATTTCTATTAGGGTACAAGAGGCGTCATTTATAATACCAGAACTATGTCCTCAGAGCAGTGTAACAAACATAACACGAGGAACACAGCCTTAATACATTTTATGTAGGCGCAGCAGTTACCTGTTGCTGTGCTGTCGTATCAGAGCTGGGCGTGCATTCGATGGGCCGGCCGCGGTGGTCTAGCGGTTCTGGCGCTGCAGTCCGGATCCGCGGGACTGCTACGGTCGCAGGTTCGAATCCTGCCTCGGGCATGGGTGTGTGTGATGTCCTTAGGTTAGTTAGGTTTAAGTAGTTTTAAGTTCTAGGGGACTTATGACCTAAGATGTTGAGTCCCATAGTACTCAGAGCCATTTGAACCATTTTTTTTGCATTCGATGGGAGAGGTTATCGTACCTACGTAAGCCTATAAGATTAACCGTCACACCTTTCTCCAATTCCAGCTTGAGCCTCATATCATTTGACAGTTGTCGATGACATGCCCATCCCCTATTCCCCTTAGGCCGCTGTTACATTGGCAGAGAGTTTTGTCATACCTTATATATATATATATATATATATATATATATATATATATATATATATATATATATATAGGGTAGGAGAGCGCTGTTTTATAGGAGATAAAAAACACCATTAAACCGCCAAAAGTTTTATAGAACGCCTTTTGTAAAGGATATTTGGCAAAGATGTAATATGATACGGGCCTTAAGGGCTCTACACACGCATCAATCGTCCGACCGACAAACTGGACGCGTATAGGCGTTTTGTCAAGCAAGAACGGTTGGATATGACTACCTGACAGTCTACCCCACCCCTCTCCCCCTTCCACACCCCCACACCACCTCTTCACGCGACAAACTGTGCCAGCGCTGGCGTGCCAACCGCCCGACTGAAGTTCGTATTCTGTGACTGTGCGCAGGATTAAACACTGTCCAAACTGGCAAACGTGGCAGAGTGCGAAGGGGAGGAAATTTTGATGACAGACTTTCTGGACAAATTTAAAGGCTGCAGGCGTTTGTGGGACACCTCGTGCGAGGAGTATAGCGATAGAACGCAAGAAATGAACCACTGTTTCATTTTTAACGAATCCAGAACTCATTAATGTAACACATAGAGATAATATGAGATTATATTTTCAAACAAAACTCCATTGACTGTTAGTTTTTCGGCTTTCAGGTTTTACTTTCGATATTTATCGGAAAACTGATAGCGGAATAGAGTAAGATTTGATTGTAAGTTTGAGACTGAAATTAACTCTAAAAACCAAAAAACAGACAAATTAGATTTTAGATTTCATTTCCAATAAATCTACATATCGGAAATGAAATCTAAAAACGGATATATAGACAGTTGATGGACATCTATTCACAAAACATACTCGCTTCAGTGTTAGGTGCGTTTAAAAAGCCAGCCTACGGCCACGGCTTGTGCTATGAAGAAAGAAAATATAAAACTTCCTGGCCGATTAAAACTGTTTTTGGAAAGTAGGAGCCGGCCGTTGTGGCCGTGCGGTTCTAGGCGCTTCAGTCCGGAACCGCGTGACCACTACGGTCGCAGGTTCGAATCCTGCCTCGGGCATGGATGTGTGTGATGTCCTTAGGTTGGTTAGGTTTAAGTAGTTCTAAGTTCTAGGGGACTGATGACCACAGATGTTAAGTCCCATAGTGCTCAGAGCCATTTGAACCATTGGGAAAGTAGGAGACGGGGTACTGGCGGAAGTAAAGCGGTGAGGAGTGGGCGTGAGTCGTGCTTGGGTAGCTCAGTTGGTAGAGCACTTGCCCGCGAAAGGCAAAGGTCCGGATTTCGAGTCTCGCTCCGTACACAGTTTTAATCTTCCGGGAAGTCTGATATCAGATCACACTTTGCTGCAGAGTGAGAACCTCATTCTAGAGAAAATATAGATTTCTTTTACACTTCTAACAGCTCATACACGCTTCATATCTTAGGTACCTGTTGTTGTGTTCATTAGACGCTACGCGTCACCGCCACTTGTATTCTTTCTTCTTCTAATGTGAAATGAGTTCCTTAAATTCGTAGGGGCCATGACATAATGTGATTTCTTTATTTTACTTTACGATGATACATTTCGTCACTCAAACAAAAGTGACGTTGCAGGTTTCAGGAATTATTTTTGATATTAACTGCGAGGATGCACTAATGTTGAATTGTAGGTCATTGTAAATTCTGTCAGTGGCTAGAGACCGTAATGTAGCTAAAAGTCTCTCCTCGCAGATTACAGTTTCTCTCGTGACTATTCCTTTTCGTCAAATATAGTTTAATGTCGTTCAGTAGTTCCGAAAACCATGTGTCATCCATTTTCAATAATCCCGAAAATCGTCGGCTCACAGCTCCGTAAGTGACAGAGCGTGGGGGAATTTCTTCCTTTGCATTATTCATTTCTTTGAAAACAGCTTCTTCTCAGATTTTTTGCCTTCGTTAGCTTTTAAACAATCAAGACAAATCCCAATGCTCTCTCAGCTTTTTGGCGTTGTTAGCTTTAAACAGCCAAGACTAAGCCCATCGTAATACCAAGCGGAATATCGTCGAACATAATCTCAGTGAACGTAAGATAAACATTTCCCAATCTGCGACAGAAGCAGGGCGGCGCTGTTATCGCTGAGTGACGTCGGTCGGGAGGTGTGAAGGCTGCGCGTCAAATTGGTCGATCGGTCGGTTGATTGGTGCGTGCGTATAGGTCTTTCTGGATATCCTGCGGTATCGTCGATTGGTGGGTTGCAGCGAATCACCTGCCGTGTACAAGGAGCGCTGTTTTACTGCTGTCTGTCACCGACGGAATTCGTCAGTTGCTCCCACGTTGCGTCTGTTGCTGTTGTGCGGCCGGCAACGAGTTTCCTCGCGAGTGTAGTCTTGTCCATAATTTTTCGTTTCAGTTCCCTGGTGAGATTGAGCAGGGCGCCTGCTTGTTTTACTGTTAGGAAAGAGTCCCACAGTCCTTGTGGCTCTCGGGCATCCTCCAATATACAGCGCTGCCTGGCTGTTACGTAGCGGCTATGTTGTGCCACGCTTGGGCGCAATGGGAAGGATGGAGAGTGTAGTGTTTAGACGACCGCCCTGGCAGTCAGCCACATTGTACGTGGTCGTGTGAGCACCAGATGGGATGCTACCGGCAGGTCCTCGCAGATGGCGGATCCTGCGACTACTGCGGGAGACAATGTGATGTGTACCTAGTGAACCACAAATGGGGTAAGCGAATTCGGCTGTCCCCCGTGTACTCAAGTAGTGTTTCCCCACTGCAACATACACTTAAGGGTGTATCGACTGATGCAAAAATATGCCTGGAACTCTTGTAACTCTCGTCCCGCCAGTTAGAAATAAACGATGCCCCACAACTGATATATCAAGCGGCTTGTTTGCTCTTGAGATAATTTGAGCGGAAAAGTGCCTCACCAAATTATGTACCCCCTTGCACAAATAAAACTGTCCTGTTTCAGTACGTGCTTAATAATTTTTGTTCAAACTTTTATGGCTCACCTGACTAAGTATGGATCGTGTCTCAGGCGGTAGGGAACAAGGAAACGCCGTTCCCCAGTATATACCACAAAATAATTTTGTAGCTGAAAGGCTTACTTTCAATAGTGCATTCATGTCACTTGGAATGTTACTCTGGAAATTTTCGGCAGATTGGAGCCAGAATCCAAACGTAATTAAATTTTCGTGCGCCGGTGTATATCAACTCGAACAGTAGACGGCGTCAGCCCGCATCTCGTGGTCGTGCGGTAGCGTTCTCACTTCCCACGCCCGGGTTCCCGGGTTCGATTCCCGGCGGGGTCAGAAATTTTCTCTGCCTCGTGATGGCTGGGTGTTGTGTGATGTCCTTAGGTTAGTTAGGTTTAAGTAGTTATAAGTTCTAGGGGACTGATGACCATAGATGTTAAGTCCCATAGTGCTCAGAGCCAGTAGACGGCGTCAGCCACTTCCTCTTCCACAGTGTGGTGCCACGGGCAGTCTCGGTGGTGACGTTCAGCTCCCAGCTGCCTCACCAGACACGGCGCGTGCGTAGTTTTTCCTTGCAGGGTGCCGAAGTGTGTTTAGCTTATCTGCTGCTGGCAGCGTTGCTTTCGTGTTTACACTTGTAGACATAAGTTTGTTTCTGCTGCTGTTCCTGTCGTAGCACTGTAGTGCCTTATTTTCCGACCTGCAGAATTTACTTCATGTTTTGCGCATTATATAATGTGAAACTTTATTGGAAACCGTTGTAGTCAGTCACCTGTCTTTAATTTGTTTGTTGCTGAATTCTGGACATGAATGAAAAGTGAGGATGCATTCGTAGGTTCCTGATCATTGTGTTAACGTGTTTAGGGATCTGTCATATTTACACTGCTTACTTCGTTAATATTACTTCCACTTGCTGCAGTTACTCGACATGATCGTACTATCGAAGGCTCTGCCTGACACGATACAAAGCAAAGGCAGCACTGCGCTAAGCGTACAAATCACTAGTGGTACGCAGAGCAGACTACTCTGCCAGTTCCTCACTTTCACTGCTTCCCAGCACCACGGTCTTCCCTGTTACATACACTACGTTCTGTACTGTCAGACTCCCTATCGTCCCATTCGGTTATAGAATTACTGATACAAATTGTGGCTCCATATCAGCATCGTGCAGGGCAAAGTAATCTGGAGCTTCCCATGTCACACACTCATATTCCATGAGAATTATGAGGTACTGTAACTACTGTGACACTACGAATGTCACATACTGCTATTCTTGTCACTGCATGCGTTCCTGATGTTGGTAGGTTCATTTACGCACACTTCCATTTCCACAGTATTAGCTCTGAGACATATCGTTGGTTAAATTTAATTAATGTAGTACAGCATCTATGTTGTAAGTCGGTTCAATCTGTGTATCAACGACGCGATACATCAGTAAGCCATTTTTTTTTCGAGTTCGATGTCGTAACTCCCGTAGCCAGTCACCAATATTTTTTTCATGTGTAGAAGCCGTTGCTGGTTTTTTTACTTTAACATGCGAATTACTAGTCTCTGTGTTGCAAGGAGGGCTTTTGTTTTTGTGGCTGCTTCGTGTCTGACTTGTCACATGTATTGCTTTATCGTGTAACAGATTGTAAAATGATTTGAGTGGCTGCCGTTACGGAGCCTGTTCCTAGTACCAGCAGAGTTGGGCGTCCCAGTTAGACTCCATCTGCAACAGACTCATAGGTAGCAAACACTGTTTGATTGTTGAATCCGAGCATCGACAACAGAATTAATGAATTTTCAGTGGACTCTTAGAGTAAAGCACGTGGTAACGTAAAGTACGTCAATTGGGCCCATTATTGTCACTAGGGATGGTGTATGTAGTGTTTTCGGCGATTTAGAGTGGTTGTCAATTAGGAAATGTATGTGACAGGTCGAAATTTAGTTTCGATAAAATTCTAAATTTTTCACAGACAAATGGTATGGCTTGCATGCCATTGAGTTGGTACGAGCAGGAAGTTTGTGATTATTATTTATATAAATTGAAGTAGGGAAGGAGTTACAGTGGAAGTAGATGAAATATGTTTCGGTAGCGTTAAATGATCAGTCTCGTCCTTTTTCGTGCTCTTTTTGCGGCTGAGGATGAGGGAGACTTGAGATGGAAAGCTAATGGGAAAAGGGATACCTTCCCTTTATTATATGTTAATAAAGAAAATTGGGAGTGGTGTAGTATTTATATGTACTCTCGACGCTGGGAGGTTTGAGGTGTTGAAGGGATCAAATTACTTGCATTCTGCTAACAGTCATCGCATGGAATTAAAAATTCTGAACCTGGAGAGTGCAGCAATACTAAAAGGGCTATTGATTGAGATGCTACAAAGGGGTCTGTTGGAAGGGATGTGTGTTGCCGAATTATTCTGATAATGTATCTTTGAAATATTTTTAAATGTTCCGTCTGCATATATGCCTTGGAAAGAGCTGTAATCATTTTCATTTCTTGTGTTACTCTGATTGGTAGAGAAGCGGTGGTTTTTGGTGCCCGATTGTGACAAGAGGAAGGTGGGGTTGGGAGGAGGTAGACGGAAGAATGGTAGCTGTTTTCTTTAGGGGGGAGGCATTGCACTGCTTGGGGTCTAGTGTAAATAGAGGCAAATGCAGTGAACTCCACTGCTAACTATACATACACCTCTGATGGAGATGGCTATATACAGGGTGAGTCACCTAACGTTACCGCTGCATATATTTCGTAAACCACATCAAATACTGACGAACCGATTCCACAGACCGAACGTGAGGAGAGGGGCTAGTGTAATTGGTTAATACAAACCATAAAAAAATGCACGGAAGTATGTTTTTTAACACAAACCTACGTTTTTTTAAATGGAACCCCGTTAGTTTTGTTAGCACATCTGAACATATAAACAAATACGTAATCAGTGCCGTTTGTTGCATTGTAAAATGTTAATTACATCCGGAGATATTGTAACCTAAAGTTGACGCTTGAGTACCACTCCTCCGCTGTTCGATAGTTTGTATCGGAGAGCACTGCAACATACATAGCGTTTCTACAGAATGATCTGCCAACGTTGCTCGAAAATGTCCCACTGGAAACGCGTCGACGTATGTGGTATCAGCATGATGGTGCACCTGCACATTCCGCAATCAACACTAGGCTGACCCTTGACAGGATGTTCGACGGGCGTTTCATAGGACGTGGAGGACGCATAAATTAGCCAGCCCGTTCTCCTGATCTTACACCTCTGGACTTCTTTCTGTGGGGTACGTTAAAGGAGAATGTGTACCATGATGTGCCTACAGCCCCAGAGTATATAAAACAACGTATTGTGGTAGCCTGCGGCGACATTACACCAGATGTACTGCGGCGTGTACGACATTCATTACGCCAGAGATTGCAATTGTGTGCAGCAAATGATGGCCACCACATTGAACATCTATTGGCCTGACATGTCGGGACACACTCCATTCCACTCCGTAATTGAAAACGGAAACCACGTGTGTACGTGTACCTCACCCCTCATGGTAATGTACATGTGCGTCATTGAAAAAGACCAATAAAAAGGTGTTAGCATGTGGACGTAATGTGCTGTTCCAGTCTCTTCTGTACCTAAGGTCCATCACCGTTCCCTTTGGATCCCTACATAATTCGGTGCTCTCCGATACACACGATCGAACAGCGGAGGAGTGGTACTCAAGCGTCAACTTTAGGTTACAATATCTCCGGCTGTAATTAACATTTTACAATGCAACAAACGGCACTGATTACGTATTTGTTTATATGTTCAGATGTGCTAACAAAACTAACGGGGTTCCATTTAAAAAAACGTAGGTTTGTGTTAAAAAACATACTTCCGTGCATTTTTTTATGGTTTGTAATAACCAATTACACTAGCCCCTCTCCTCACGTTCTGTCTGTGGAATCGATTCGTCAGTATTTGATGTGGTTTACGAAATATATCCAGCGGTAACGTTAGGTGACTCATCCTGTATATGAGGCCATCAGCAAGTAATGCGACATTTTTTCTCTGCCAGTTCCGTTCGGAAAAAAAATTCGGAATTTGTTGAGACTTGGTGAAATATTCCCGCTTAGCCCCGGTAGTTTTAAGAAGTTGGGACAGGTGGCGGCACAATACGCAGCCTTCAAAATGCCGTCTATAACGGGGGTGCGTCCAAGACGACGAGCTGCCACCGAGTTTCTTCTGGAGGAAATCCAGGCCGTTCCAGGTGTATACAGGCTCTTGCAGAGTGTCCACGGAGGCGTGTCAGTACGGTTAGTTGTCGGGCGAGGCGTCTGTCGTGGCTACGAGGTCACGCAAACCTGTCCGGCCGGCCGCACGCAGCTGCAGTGTTGCGACGTGGCGACGCTCTCATTCGAGGTAATCGGTGGATCACAGAATGGCGTCGCTCAACTGGACGTCTCTATTGGTAGAGCTGACATACTCGTCCAGCAGTTTGGTGCTCAAAGGGGTGTGCCCACTGGTTTCCTCGCCGGCTAAGGCAAGACCATAAAGAGCAAATATGACCGTCCGTGCGGAATTTCTTGTCTGTTACGAGGCTGATCGTGACAATTTTTTTTTTTTTTAAACGGTCACAGGCGATGAAACATGGGTTCGTCACTTCGAACCGGAAACAAAACGGCAATCCACGGAGAGGAGCCACACCATCACCTCAGGGAAGAAAAATTTCAGTGCCGCATTCCCAGCCGTTAAAGTGATGGCGACGGTCTCCTAGGACCCTGAAGGGGCTGTTCTCTTTGATGTCCTCCCTCATGACGCAACTATGAACTCTGAACTGTACTGTGCTACCCTCAGAAAATTTAAGACTTCAGCTTGTTCGTCGCCACAAAAATGCAAACAAGCTTCTTCTCCATCACAACTCAAGGCCTCACTCAGAGCGAGATGGCGCAGTGGTTATCACACTGGACTCGCATTCGGGAGGACGACGGTTCACTCCCGCGTCCGGCCATCCTCATTTAGGTTTTCTGTGATTTCCCTAAATCGCTCCAGACAAATGCCGGGACGGTTCCTTTGAAAGGGCACGACCGACCGACTTCCTTCCCCGTCCTTCCCTAATCAGATGAGACCAATGACCTCGCTGTCTGGTCTCCTCCCCAACAACAACCCAACCCAACTCGAGGCTTCACGCTATCTACATCCGAGAGCAGCTCACAAAGCTTCATTGGACTGTTCTTCCTCATCTACCCTACAACCTGGATCTCCCCGATCTCCATCTCTTTGGCCCAACGAAGGGTACTGTGGTGGGAGGCTACACGTGAATGAAGTAAGACGTTGGCTCCTGCTTCGACCAGTAAAGTGGTACCATGCGGGTATACAGGATCTCCCGGTAAGGTGGCGTAAGGCCGTCGTGTTGAACGGAGATTACGTCGATAAATATGGTATTGTAGTTAAAATACAGAGAAATAATATGCTGTAGTGGAATCCTGGATAAAACAGACTTGCTTTTAGACAAGGTGTTGCATTACTTGCTGAACCCTCTCCGTACTAAGGCAAGGTAGCTTACATTGCGTAGTTTCTGGATCTAAATACTATAAGGGGGGATAACAATCCATTTAAGAGTTGGAGGAGGAGGGGTTTGGCCTTTCGTAGAATCGTGAGTTCCCATTTAACATAATACCAGTTTCAGATTGTGGTTTCCAGATCTCGTATATGAGCCTTTGATTCATTTCTTCATCATCCTTGGCTGATGGATTTTACTGTTTCCTCACTGAAAACCACTAATCACTCCCTATTATCACTTAATTAGATTCTGTTTTTAATTATTTTGTATAAAGTTTTTGTTAAGAAGCTGCACATTTGTCATCTGTGTACTACGGGCCTCTGTGTTAAGTTTCAACCATGTTGCATTAAAATTAGTTGCTTATATTCACCATTTTGAAGACGTCAGTGGAAAACGTAACGCCAGTTGCCAAAAACGTTAATATTGTTGTAAGTTTAAGTTTCTTAAATGTCAGTTTATAGTAAGTTCTGTGTAATTTAAAAATGTTATTCTTATACTGACCTAGATTGGTTGGTGACAAGAGTGCAGAAAGATATCAGGTGCAGGTTATGACTTAAATAGCATCAGTAACGCAAATGCTTAGGTAGGTAAAAGACAGCATTGAGGCACTCTCCTTCCATTAATCCACACATCATTGTAATATATCCAGTCATTTGGAAGAACTGAGAAAAGTGTAAGAGACACACAATCAGTTCTTATGTCTGTCGCATTAATAATTCCCTTTTCTTAGTGGTAGACGTTGACATACTTCTGGAGGGTTTATAATTGTCTTACAAATTCAGCAGAAAAACGGTGATTTTGCGAAAATGTCAGTATTTATATGTATTTATTCATGTCTCGTAACTAAGTCGGTGGTTACTTCAGTGTGGTGATAATCTGACGTACGTCTGTCAGTCAGTATTCAAGGTGCGGTTCCTAGTCTTGAAGCTGGGAGCCAAACACGTTGTGCAGTATTGTACTATGTGCAGGCAGGGTCCAGGGTTCGCACACACTTCAGCAGCAGGCAGCAGCACAGGGCTCTCGGCCTGTCTAAGTGTGTTCTGGCAGGGGTACCGCACGAACATGAGTCGAGAGGTGTAGCTGAGTGCGTAATACTCCTTAATACTCACAAATTATTTCCAGGCAACTTACAATATTATCAACAAAAAGGATAAAACTGTAAAATCGTGACAGTTTATGGCGGTCTTCTAATGACATCAGAATTAGGTTATCAGATTCCGATCTTATCCGTTACGTATTTGAATAAAAATGCGTAACTAGAGTGAAACTTCCATGAGAAATACAAAATGAGATAAATCGTGAAATCCTGCCTCATTCATACTGCAAAAGATTTCCATTTATCAGATATGGATTACGTTTGTAGGGAGTACAGAAGCGTCAGATTCCACCTGTCTGCTTCTACCCATAACGTCATCAATGTCGCGGAAATGACCATTCTCTGCGTCTCCAATAAAGCTCCTCTGACGTCTCTACATAAACACAACAAATACGAAAATACGTATAAATACGACAGCAACATCTCCCTCCAAAAATATAATCAACTAACGGGACAAGTGCGGAAAATTGAGAGTTTTAGGGTGGGGACAAACTAAATATAAACATATAAAAACCCACACTGCGATCCCAAACCACACAAAGCGACAAAAAAAAAACGAACACAAAATACCCACATTCCGCTACACCCGCAAAATTCACAGGGATCGGTCACGGAAGACGTTGTATCACCAGCAGATAGTTCTTTTTAACGATTTTTTTGGCTGTTGAAGTAATAATACGACTTTAAAAACGAAAATATGGCCTATCATACTTTTAAAAGCCAAAGGCGTCCTACAGAAATTTGCTGTTATCGTAGTGTGATGTAAGCTTGTGTTAAACACCTCATTTCGAAAGTATGACTGTCGTTGCCATCTGTAAAATACTAAACAATTACGTACTTCTTAAGGTGTCTGTGTTATCCATATTATAGTACTAGTAAGTCAACCACTGTTTCAACTTACAGTAAGGTAAAGGCGGGACAGACGCCGCAAATTTTTTCAAATTAATTTTTATCAGTATATAAACACTTGAATCGAAATAAAATAAGGCAAGATTGATGGTTTGAACATCTAATTTTATTATAGATACCATCGCATTACAAAAAACTTTATAACAAAGAAATATTATCATAATGTACAAAGGCTTCTGAATTTCAATTAGCAAGTGGCGGGCAAGATGCCGCAGAAGGGAGGGACAATGGCAAAATACATTGAAAATGACATTCACTTTCATTTTTTCAAGTTTATTTTTAATTCGTCCACACAAACGACACATCTTCTCATAGTGTGCATGATTCATAAAGCCACCTAGAACATCCTACACAATGAATCCAGATAGAGGTAGACGTTGTCTCTTGATAAAGGTCAAGGCACTCTACACATTCGTTTTCTTCGAAATTTAATTCATCGGAGGAACTACCGTGTGGGGGAGATATCACCTTCTTCTGAGTCTTCAGACGTCTCTTTGGCGGTTTTCCCTCTATATTTTGGGGATATGATTTCTTTTAGCGGCTGCATTTTTGTGGGCAAGACCTTTTCCTTTGTTTCTTTCGGCGATTTTATTTCTTTTCGTTGCTATAAAATCGTCGGACGTTGTATTTGTTGCTGATTGCTTTCTTTTGGATTGATTTTTCTGAGGCAGTATAGGAGCTGGTGAAATCTTTTCCAGCAATTTTGATGGAGTCCCTCCATGAGGTGTCACTGAGTTGTCATTGACACAGCAGCTGCCTTGATCAGTTGCTCGATGAGTAGCCAAATCTGAGCAAGGTTTGCAGGTAGGAGGGTGTTCTCTCAACACATTTGTTTCAGACCTTGACGTTGATGGCTCATCTGGAGTCAGCTCATTACAGACATCTGCAGTAGTTGGGAGTTCGGTATTGTTAATGTCTGAAACAAAGGCGTGGTTTTGAATTACTGCTCTGTCAAGCGGGATAATTCCGGTAGCTCTAAATCCGGATACACCAATCTGGACAGTGGCAAAACGATTCCATGCTTAGAAGAGCAACTCTCCAAATAGCTGCCTTGTAATTCTTCTGTCTTTGCTTGCATTACCTACAATCGATGAATGACAAGCCTCTTTAAAGTAGGATTTCAGCGTCTTGATAAATGATCGGTCTAGTGGCTGGAAAAGTGTGTCGTGTGGCTAGGCAAACAAGTTAACACTTCATTTTTAACAGCTATATGCAAAAGGGTGACACAAGTCATATGAGAGGCATGACCGTCTAACAGAAGCAGAGCAGGGCAAGGCGCCTTTTTAGGAAGGAAATGGTTTTTGAACCAAACCATGAAAATATCACTGACATAAAATGGTTCAAATGGCTCTGAGCACTATGGGACTCAACTGCTGAGGTCATTAGTCCCCTAGAACTTAGAACTAGTTAAACCTAACTAACCTAAGGACATCACAAACATCCATGCCCGAGGCAGGATTCGAACCTGCGACCGTAGCGGTCTTGCGGTTCCAGGCTGCAGCGCCTTTAACCGCACGGCCACTTCGGCCGGCTCACTGACATAGGCGGATTCTCTACTCATAACTGATCCTGGAGGCATGTCTTCAGCGTCTTATTTTTTATTAACTTCTTTGTAAATGCAGTAAGGTGCTAAGAAATTTCCCTCGCCATTACAGCATGCAATAACTGTTATTGTCTCTCCTCTTTCAGCAGAAGTAATGACATGCACATCTTTGCTTCCTTTTGCCGCAACTACCTTCCATTGCTCAACTGTAGACCAGTTTCGTCTACGTTGTAGATACTACCTGGTTTGTCCAAAAGCCCATTTTCAGT
This sequence comes from Schistocerca nitens, assembly GCF_023898315.1. NCBI lineage: Eukaryota > Metazoa > Arthropoda > Insecta > Orthoptera > Acrididae > Schistocerca > Schistocerca nitens. The sequence goes on along the minus strand of NC_064614.1, from coordinate 1,271,040,133 downwards.
CAACGTTCGTGTTAACAGATCAAAATAAGAATTGACTACGTCTATTCACTCCAATCGCTCTGGCTACAGAAAGCCCTTGAGCTTTTCTGATGCTGGACCCCTCATTGCGTTCTAAAAATAAGAGAAACTAATCTTTCCTTGCAAGTTTCTTTTCCTTGTTGAACTGGTTTTTCAGTCCCATCTGATCAGCTAAATTGGAAGCTATTTGCCTGACGTCTGACGGTTTGGGAGTAAAGCCACATGGTCGCAATTTCTTTATATGCGCAACTAATTTCCTTTCTGCATCTTCACCCTAGTATAATGATGGTCCATAACCTGCTTTCTTGAAATTGTGCGTAGCAAGTCTTCTCCTTAATGTTCGTTCTGGTGTATTTTCATTCGAGTTGCTTTCCTTATAGCATAACCTTCCTCTTAAACTAGTTTCACTGCCTCTAATAGATCTTCTGCAGTCCATTTTGCCCTGTCTGTTGTCCTAATGAGTTTTCTCGGCATTTTTTGTGTAAAACAAAAACGTATGGACTCCTGTTAGCATTGCAAGCATTGTAGCATCTGTCCCACAGTAAAGATGCGTCATCTGTGTGTTTTCGTAGTGACGGATGCCGCACCTCCATTTTCACCAAAGATGTTATCGGAAGAAGCCATTACTCGACGTAAGCTACAATGTTTCTACTACACAATCTAAATAAAAGTTATAAGCTATTAGGCGTGTATCTACTAGTACATACTATGAAAAAGGAATAGTGAAAAATTTCCTTGACTTACCTTGGTCTCGAAATGCTATTTTCTTAAATTTCTCCTCCATTTTCCGCTCCTAAAGTACAAAAACTTGGGAGTAAACGGATCTCACCAACGGTTACAACAACGAGCGTCGCGCGCACAACGTCTGCTGACGAACTTCTTGGAAGTGCGGCGCCTGTCCCGTGTCGTCTGTCCCGCTTTTGCCTTACACAGTGCGGCAATACATTAAGTGAAATTAAAACACCGTAGAACATGTATCCGTGACTTATGTGATATTTTGGAAAACTCATGACATAGAAGAGCTAAAGATCTCTTATCATAGCTTAAAAATTTTCTTTCAAAATTAACATCGATGTGAAATTAACTCAGTAAATTCGTAATTTCTACGCATGAAATGATCTGTTACGCTGTTCTCATTTTTATTTAGCGTCATCGTCACATTTGTGTAATGCACCCCTGTAATCCTACTAGCGAAATTTCTTCAAGGCGGTGTATACTCACAGTGAAAGTATACTTATTTCCTGTCTTATTCTGTTTATTCTCCTTACTAAAAGATGTATGCTTAAATGACCACTGTTAATTACAACCCTGGAGATTTTAGGTGAAAGACTTTCATTTTGGTGGCCTTCGCCTCTTACCGTTTTTGTTTCTGTGTCTCACAGGGTTACTTTTTCGAGTATTTTCTTTAGCACTGTAATTCAGTTGTGCATCACACTGTGCTGAAAATAATTTGCCATAAATGTGTGGTAATTGCGTTGTCCTACAGGTGTAGCAGGAAATTGTAGCCTCGTAGGTGAAAAACAAAGGATTCCAGTCAATAGCAGAAAGGCGGCACAAATTGTTAATCTTTCAACAATTAGTTCCATCGCTTACTGCGTTTAATGCGTGACAGATCCCCTGTATCTTACACAAAAATGACTTATGGCCAAGCCTTTCGGCAAGTGGCAGGAATCTGTAGACTTTGGAATGGTACACAACAAATGGTACTCACAACAAGATTGTCTACGTGGGTTTGGGAATCCTTCTGTTGACTAACAGTGGGACTTACGTGGGGATAAGATAAAATCCGAGGCTCTCAATGTTCACAAGGCAATCGCTAAATGTATTTTTATACTCAACACTATAGGATGCACTATTCATTTTTCTTTCCAGACAAACTCATGATATACAGCACGGCTGAAAATTTTTTTTCGTGGCTGAATTTGTCAACTTTTCTATTCATTAATTTGCACATAATATATTCCTAACTACCAGTAATAAACTTATTGTCATATATTTGTCTCACAGGTGACTAATACAGCTTATGAGAACATAGATGTTGGGACTGTTCTGCGTTTCACACAAATAAAATATGCAGTCTATACTGAGCCGTGGTAAAAATTGCTGTTTTGAAGAGCGCGCCGCAGTGCGTAGTGTGAAGCAGTAGCCCTCCATTTGTGGCGGTGGCGCCGGTGTGGCAATCGCAGCTTTGGTGTCTCCCTCTGGTGGTGTGTCCGCATTTGTTAGGCAGTTAGTGTCTGTCTGTCGTTCGGAGTGCTAGTATGTCTGTCGTTCGGATCAACCTTTGAAGCCGGCAAAATGAGTCTTTCTTTCCACTCTGCCAGTAAGAGAACTCAGCGAGTGGTCGCCCGGTCGGGGCTTAGTTCCTGCATCTGAGTCTGCGCATTAGGCCGCCAGTGTGCTCGAGTTTGCTCAGGAATGGTCATTGGCGGTTGGATCGATCGGTTGGTCGGTCGTGCACTGAGACACGAGGTGACTTGTCCGTCTGGAGCGTCGGCGCATGTGAGGTCGCCACGTGAGTCCAGTGGACCGCGGCGTATAGCGAGGGGCAGTGACTTCGCGGTGAACACGAGAGCAACAGGAGTCAACCCATGACATAAGTCTGGGGGAGATCGGCGCACCTTCCTGCGTCCGTTTAAGCGGCTGGCAGCGGACGGTTCGGCAGAGCGATTTGGGGGTGCTGCGCCAGGTCTTCTCGAGAAATCGCAGTTTATTAGAAGTTAAGTGATTGGTGATGTTTGATTTACTCTTGTTAAATTCTACTTGTTTTCTTGGTGAGGTCACCAGCTGTTTTGCTTTGGGGTCGTCCCACCATTCTTCTCCGCTTGCCCACCCATGGGAAGGTGGTTGTTTATAAATTGGGTGGTCCGTTTTTCCCTTGCGGAGCAGGGGCGGGTGAGAGCAACTTGCGGTTCGGGTTGTTCGGTAATCTATCAATCTACCGTACTTTAGTAGCTGCCTCTGTCATGTTTCTCGGATCTGGTGTGTTAACGAATTTATTGCCTGGAGTGTAACGGCCCAATACCTGAAATATGTTTTGATCTTTGGATACTTTGATATTAGTGCGGTATCTGTGTACTGCAGAACATCTTAACTATTGTTTGGCCAGCCTCGTAGAATTTTATATAAGATTGCATTTCATGGGCTTTTATTTAAATGATCATTTTAGTACATAAAGTTGCCACCCTTTCATCGTAAGACTTCTCTTATAAGTTAAATCAAGTTGCACCTTTGGTGGCAAGGTTAAAAATTTGAGTGATAGTGGTAACGAGCAGTCAGCTTTACAAAAACAATTCATGTTCGCAGGTAGGTATTAGTCCTGATACGTGTGAAAGAAGTAATTTTCAATTAATATTCAGTCGAATACCCACGTGAGCTTACGGCTGGTGACGTAGGGAAAATAGTCGACCACGCAACCCAAGATCGATAGACACTATGACTATCAAGGCCGATTCACGGTGGACGTCAACGGAACGGAACGCCACACAACACGATGTAACCGTCAAATAGTTGTGCGTTCACAGGGGATGGAAAGGCAAGACGACGCCACTCCGCATATCGCAGGTCTGAACGGTGACAGTGAGGTAATGCAGTGCCACTCATGGTGCAAAAAAGTTAGGGGATTACGCCACGACAAAGTTTACTAGTGACAAATTTTACTAGTGACAAAGTTTACTAGTGACAAAGTTTACTAGTGACAAAGTTTACTAGTGACAAAGTTTACTAGTGACAAAGTTTACTAGTGACAAAGTTTACTAGTGACAAAGTTTACTAGTGACAAAGTAAAATATTCTTAAATTGTGTTGTTGACAAAGTCTATCATACGAACTGCTGAGAAGTGAACAAAGCACATAAACATCGTGCAAACACTTCAAAATATCGACGTTTATTTTATAGGGATAATACGTACGTACAAATGCTGTAGGTCAAACAATGTTTACAAGATAATAGGCAGATACTTAGTTTAACTGTGTGGAATTATTTTCTCAATACGTGCCAAATAACGCGAGGAACAATTTCATCTTTCTCCTTCAGTGGAGCTCAGTTTTACACTGTTGAGAATAGATCATTTAACGAAAATTATTTCTTTTAATGCCTGACTTTATCAGGGGTGGACGAAGCGGCATTTGTGTATTTATTAAAACTGTAAAAGTCTATAAATCTTTCAATGGCTAGAACGCATTTACATAACTAAGTTGTTTCGGTTGTAACAACCATATTCAGATCACTGACGTACTGGATGCTGGTTAAATACGAGCTAGGAACACCAGTAGTAGTCATTATGGTGTCACGTGCATTCATGTAGAAAGCACCGTGAAAAAGAAAAATTAGGAAGCTAACAGCAACAAAAGACTGAGCAAAGTTCTATATCCAACTACAGACACACTGTTTGAACAAACCGACTGTATTACTAAAAGAGATAGCAATAATTAACCTGCAGATATGAGAGGCAAATTCAGCGAAAAAGCTTCCATTTTAACGGCGAAAAACTGAGAAAGTTTCAACACTGGTTGATAAAGTAGTAGCAATCATAAAATATGAAAAGACCATTCCTACATCACGTAACGCTTCAGTGATCAAATAAAATCCTAATATATCCTGGCCGACTGACTTCACTAAACCGCATTTGAAATCAAAAGGTAATTACACTGACGACAGATGTAATTTCTACTCATACAGGCCGTTTGTTCAAGACGCTTCTCGTAAGAGCACGAGTACAGCCTGACCCAGTCTTGACGTTTCTGTTAGTTTCATAATTTTCCTTATTCATGTTGCTTTTTACATAAACGCAGGCAACAGCATGACGATTACTACTGGTATACGATGTTCAACGCGGACTGGGTATGTGCAAGATCTGAATAAGGATGTTACTTAAAGCCGAAACTAGCTAGTCATCTGAATTATGCAATTGCGGTCTAGACATAGAGATCTTTCAACTTCGTTTAATGTCAAGAAAATTGTTTCAGTAAGTTATGACAACCCGCAGCGTAGGCTGCGCCTTCCTGCGAGTAACGTAGCACCTAAAACCTTCTTGGGTTTCGTATATCTTGTGTCTATTGGGGAACAACATCCGTAAGGAGATCTGTCAGAACTTTGTGAGAAACTTTAACTTTGGCGTACCGTTTCGTGGACGGCCTTCGCCATCTGATAGGCATATTTGGAATGTTTCTATTTTCCGTTTCGTTAGATGTGGACCGACAGATATTCGACGGAGCCGTCCCCAACAATGCCTCAGAGCGCTAACTACCGAGATTCGACCTGTCACAGGAACTCGACTGACACGTTTTGCAGATGCCCCATCGTCGGAATATCAGAAACAGGTCTGATACAAAGAACGGTCACTGCATACCAACAGCTAACATATTAGATATTAGCTAGCATTATGCGCGAACTGAGTTTGATAAACAGCTTTACTGTACACAGTTAGATTTAGATTAATAGAGCTCACAACGGCACTTTGCGATCTGTTACACTAATTTATATCAATCAGGTGATTGAGGTATAACTCGCAAAAGAAACCTCATCTAAAATAATGGATTATCACTTGAATGACATAAACATTTCCTGTGTGATCAATGAAAACGGATAGGTTAAAGTGGCGAGAGGAAGGTCATCTGGCCGCCTCTTAAAATTAACCATTACAGATCTGTTAATAATTATTTCGATCCTGCGTTAATGAAGTTCAAAGGCACGAGAAAGAGAATAAGAAATGAAGTTTGTCAAATAACTTTCTACGGCATACGGAAGATAATTGTTGTACACCCGCTGGAAGAGGATAGTACGTGTCGCAATGGACGTCGTGCTATGTTAGCAGTAGAGTGAAATGCAGTGAGGGCCTCACCTGGTGCGTCGCTACAGCCGCAGTCGTGTCCGGACTCGGCGGCCGGCGCCCTCCCTCTGGAAGGAGCCGGCAGCCGACTCGCCGGCTGCTTCCTGGTCTGGCAGCACGGCGGGGACGCAGCCGCAGCCGCAGCCGCAGCCTCTGACCCTGCCTCTGCCTCTGCCCGGGCACTCACTCGCAACGTGGCCCCACTTGAGCCACCTGCTGCTGACCAGCGACCCGACGGGTTCGTTCTCGTAGTCGGCCTCGCCGTCGCTGGGCAGCCACACCTCTACAAAGGGCTGGCACTCGCTGGCCAGGTGTCCCCAGGGCTCGTCGGCTGACGGTGCCCTGCGGCGGCGCAGTACACCCGCCGCCGACCCGCGGGCGCGTCCCCAGGCACTCCTGCACGTCCTCCTTGGAGGTGGGTCACACCCCGCCCCGTGGTCCTGCAAGACCAGCACCGCCTCTTCCTACTCCTCGCACCCTGGCGACTCCTGACTGCGCCACCACTTACCTCGCCAGGCTGTTGCGGATGGCAGTCTTTTCAGCTCGTTAGTTCAATATTAAACAAAAATAAAAAACAGCAGCTCGCGCACGCTCTCTGACGCACGCATATGCATATAACTGTAAGGCATCAAGTAAACCCAACGGCGACTCTAAAATGTGTCTAACTCTACAGTGAAACGTGTACTATCAGTGCACAGTAGGTGCCGTGTCTTACTCCCACCGTATGAACTCAGATGCTTCACAACTGAACACGACATCCACGTATTGCCCAAAGTTCAAACGAAATTGTCGCCACGAATTAACACTGATACACTTTAGCTTACAAAAAAAAAAAAAAAATAAAGTAACTAAGTTCCCGTCTGCAGGCACACGCCTGCAGTTGTGCCACACACGGGAATCCCGGCGCCAGAGCACCGCAGCACGCCTTTACAGAAGCCGAAGCAGAACAGTCAAGTCCACTGTCAAAGTGGAGACCGACAGTGACACTCTTTTCGCTCCTCCGACGGCGCGGTATTTTGACTGTACAGTCCAACTTGTAAGAGGGCATACACGAAGCAGGACCCGGAGCGGGTACCAGACATCGGACCCCCTGCGGGTTCGGGGGTAAGAAAAGGCCTGCGGTATTCCTGCCTGTCGTAAGAGGCGACTAAAGGGAGTCTCAAACGTTTCGGCCTTAATGTGATGGTCCCCTAAGGTGTTTGACCAAAACCTTTCAAAATTTTCTGTTAGTGTGTACCATTTGGGATGCCTTACGTGGTGTATTATATATCCATCTTGCCCTAAGATCTGGCACACCCGGTATTGTCACGGAGTTGGACTTATGTACATCGAGCTTCCGGCCACATCCTCTGCAGTGTGTTCCGGGTAGCGTACATTCCCTCCATAGTGCACGTCCATCTTTGCCCTCGTGATGTACATGCATATTTCGACACCCGACATCCAGCATGGTAGCCAGTCCGTTGTGATGCGGTTGTCATCTACCCTCTTGATGGTAGCCCCCTGACTACATAGGGATTGCACTGCTGATGCCTGAGCTGCTACCTACCCACATATGCCGAGGAGTAGATGCCTATCCCTCTGGGGCATCGGGACTCCCGGCAAAGGCCATCCTGCCAGGTGGTCTTTGCTGCGGCTGGGTGGCGCCCATGGGGACAGCCCCTGGTCGGTGGCATCAGGGCGGATGACCCGCAATGAAGCGTGGTACATCATCTCTCGCTGGTGGGCCTCCACCAGCAGTCTCTAAGTGATCGAGGTCTAACCTCAATGGGAAGAAATACGATCCGAGATCATTTCCCTCCCTGGCCACTCGATGGGAGGAATGCTTGGCTAAAGACAGCAGTGGAGATTATTCACCTCAGTACCTTGTCTGTACGTGGGTTGATGGTGAATCTTTTATGCCAACCAAGCCTCACTTTTTTGTGGAACATTTAGAGGACAAGTGGAGGGCTTGTCCAAAATGCGCTCTGGGTCAGTTCTCATCAAAACAGCATCCTCTGCCCAGTCACGGAGGTTGCTCACTTGTGACAAGTTGGGGGATGTTTCCATCACCATCACTCCCCACAAAAGTTTAAACATGGTGCAGGGTATTATATTCCACAGGGATCTTCTTCTACAGTCCGACGATGAACTACGCGCCAACCTAGAACGACGAGGTGTTTACTTCGTCCGGCGCATCCATCGGGGTCCGAGGGATAATCAGGTGGCCACCGGTGTCTTCATCTTGGCCTTCGAGGATGCTGTCTTACCCGAAAAGGTCAAGGTGATGGTTTACTGCTGTGATGTGAAACCATATATCCCTCCTCCGATGCGGTGTTTTAAATGCTGGAAGTTCAGACACATCATCCTGATGTACTTCCGGCATCACGTGTAGAGATTGTGGACGTCCTTCGCATCCCAATACTCCATGTGCCCCGCCTCCTAGCTGTGTTAACTGCGGAGAACACCATTCCCCCTGCTCGCCGGACTGTAGGATATTCCAGAAAGAAAGGAAGATAATGGAATATGGACAGCCTGACCTACCCTGAGGCTAGGCGGAAATATGAGCGGCTACATCCTGTGCCAATGCCAACAAGTTATGCCGCTGCTGCAACACCGGTACGATCCACTTCCGTGTCGTCACGTACAGTTGCCTCTCAGCTATGTCAGACTTCACTGGCCGCCTTGGTTGTGGGGGGGCACTTCACTCTCTGTTGCTCCTGCTCCATCTCCTTCAGGAGCAACAACCCCCCCAACCATCAGGAACATCAGTTCCCCCTTCCCAGCCGGAGAAGAGTAAAACTTCTTCGGCTACTCTCGCCAGGAAGGGGTCCCTTGGGGACCTTCCTTCGCAAGTTCCGACCAGCGGAAAAGCGGACACCTGCAAGTGGCTGAAACAATCAGCGGTCCCTGGTCGTAGGGCCTCATGGTCGTCGTCCGTCCCTGAGACTGATCCAGTGAAGCCCTCCAAGTCGCAACAATCGAAGGCACAGTGCGAGAAGCAGAATAAGAAGAAGAAGAAAGTCCCCAAGAATTACGACATTTCGGTGGCACCTGTCCGCTTCCTACAAGCTCTGCGTCTGAGCATGAGGTGGAGATTCTGGCGTCTGCTGAGGACCTCGATCTCGCCGGTCCCTCAGACACCATGGATAGCACTAGCAAAGGTGCTCAGTCAGAGGCAGTAGGTGACCCAGCGACGTAATCTGCCTTCCCAGTCCCGTCACGCCTTTCTCAGACATGGACAATACCATCCTCCAGTGGAACTGCAGCGGTTTCTTCCACCATCTAGCTGAGCTCCGCCAACTTATCAGCCTTCACCCTTTCTTCTGCATTGCTCTTCAGGAAACTTGGTTTCCAGCAATGCGAACCCCCGCCCTCCGTGGCTATCAGGGTTATTATAAGAACCTGGCAGCTTATGAAAGGGGGTCTGGTGGCGTCTGCATCTATGTCCTTAACTCTCTTCACAGCGAGTCTGTCCCTCTACAAACAGCTTTAGAGGCTGTCGCTGTTCGGGTGTGGACGCCACAGGCTGTTACCGTCTGCAGCCTTTACCTACCACCGGATGGTGATGTCACGCAGCATGTCCTGGCTGCGCTGATAGCCCAATTGCCGCCACCTTTCTTGTTACTGGGCGACTTCAACGCCCGTAACCCTCTGTGGGGTGGGTCAGTGGCAACAGGTCGAGGCGCCACCATTGAGCATTTATTGTCACAGCTCGATCTCTCGATTTTAAATGATGGTGCCTTCACACACTTCAGTGTGGCGCATGGCACATACTCCGCCATTGACCTTTTGATCTGTAGCCCTGGCCTCTTACCGTCTGTCCAATGGAGTGTGCATGACGACCTGTGTGGTAGTGACCACTTTCAGATCTTTCTGTCACTGCCATTGCGTCACTCTTCTGGGTGCCCCAGCAGATGGGCTATGAATAAGGCTGACTGGGACTTGTTTTCCTCCACTGCCGCTATTGAGCCTCTCTCTAATGCCGGCATTGATGCGGTGGTTCCCTCCGTCACCACCGTCATCGTTACTGCCGCAGAATCTTCCATTCCCCGTTCTTCTGGGTCCCCTTGGAGGAGGACTGTGCCCTGGTGGTCGCCTTAGATCGCTGAGGCGATTAAAGATCGCCGGCGGGCGCTACAGCGTCACAAGCGACATCCCTGCATTGAAGAACCTCATCACCTTCAAACGGATGCATGCGCGGGCCCGCCGCCTTATCCGCCAAAGCAAGCAGGAGTGCTGGGAGCGGTATGTGTTCACCATTGGCCTCCATGTCTCTCCATCGCAGGTCTGGGCCAAGATCCGACACCTCTATGGCTATCGGACCCCTGTCAGTGTCCCTGCGCTCTCACTGAATGGAGCAGTTTGTACAGAGTCTGACGAAATTGCCAACAGCTTGGCAGGGCATTTTGCTCTGAGTTCCGCTTCTTCCAATTACCCTCTGGCCTTCCGCTCCATTAAAGAGCGGATGGAATGTCGGAGCCTTTCTTTTCGCACCCACCATCCTGAACCTTACAATGTTCCATTCAGTGAGTGGGAATTTCACAGTGCCCACGCTGCTTGTCCTGATACCGCTTCTGGGCCTGATAGCGTCCACTGTCAGATGCTGAAACACCTTTCAGTGGACTGCCAGCGACGGCTCCTCGACCTTTACAACCGCATTTAGGTCGAGGGTGAGTTTCCGTCGCAATGGCGGGAAAGTATTGTTATCCCCATTCTGAAACCTGGGAAGAACCCTTTGGAGGTGTACAGCTACCGTCCCATTAGCCTCACCAACGTTCTTTGCAAGTTGCTTGAACAGATGGTGAGCCGGCGGTTGAACTGGGTACTGGAGTCACGGGGCCTTCTGGCTCCGTCTCAGGGTGGGTTCCGTAGAGGCCGCTCCGCCGCCGACAATCTGGTGAACCTGGAGTCCGCCATCCGTACTGCCTTTGCCCGTCGTCAGCACCTGGTCGCTGTCTTTTTCGATATGCGGAAGGCGTTCGATACGACATGGCGTCATCACATCCTTTCTACGCTTCATGGATGGGGTCTTCGGGGCCCTCTGCCGATCTTTATCCGCAATTTTCTGTCGTATCATACCTTCCGCGTGCAAGTCGCGGCCTCCCATAGTTCCTCGCGAGTCCAGGAGAACGGGGTACGACAGGGATTTGCCCTCAGTGTCTGCCTGTTTTTAATTGCAATAAAAGGACTCGCTGCAGGGGTGGGAAATTCTGTCTCCACATCCCTGTATGCTGATGACTTCTGCCTTTGCTACAGCTCTATGGCATTGCAGCTGCTGAACGTCAGCTACAGGGCGCTATCCGTAAGGCGCACTCTTGGGCTGTAGCCCATGGGTTTTCAGTTTTCGGCAGCCAAGACCTGCGTTATGCATTTCTGCCGGCGACGCACTGTTCACTCGGAGCCGCGGATTTATCTTGACGGCGAACTTCTTGCTGTGGTGGAGTCACACAGGTTTTTGGTTGTAGTTTTTGATGCCCGGTTGACTTGGCTGCCTCATATTCGGCAGTTTAAACAGACGTGTTGGCGGCATCTAAATGCTCTGAGATGCTTGAGCCACACCAGCAGGGGCGCCGACCGATCTACCCTGTTATGGCTCTACCAAGCGTTAATCCAGTCCCGTCTGGATTATGGGAGCCTGGCTTATGGCTCAGCTTCCCCATGTGCGTTGCAGGTGCTGGACCCAATACTACACAGCGGGATAAGACTTGCCACTGGTGCCTTCCGCACCAGCCCTGTGGACAGCGTTCTTGTGGAGGCAGGTGTCCCTCCACTGCGATTGAGGCGCCAACATTTACTGGCCGCTTATGCTGCCCATGTTTCTAGCTTGCCTGGGCATCCTAACTATCGGCTGTTATTCCCACAGTCTCACGTCCATCTTCCAGAACGTCGGCCCAGGGCTGGATGTACGATCACGGTCCACGTCCGAGAGTTTCTCTCCGGGCTTGGGGCTTTACCTCTTCTGCCTCCTTTTAGGGCATCTCTGCGTACACCCCCGTGGTGTGTGCCTCGCCCTCGCCTTCAGCTGGAATTGGCACAGGGCCCGAAGGACTCAGTCCCTCCGGAGGCCTTCCGCCGCCGCTTTCTTTCCCTCCTCGCAACGTATCAGGGCTCTGGCATTGTTTACACTGACGGCTCGATGGTTGCTGGTCGTGTCGGTTATGCGCTTAGGGGACCATTCCGAACAACGTTCATTGCCGGCTGGCTGCAGCGTTTACACTGCTGAGCTGGTCGCCACCTTTCGTGCCCTAGAGTATATCCGCTCCTGCTCAGGTGAGCCCTTCGTCATCTCTAGCGATTCCCTGAGCTGTTTACGAGCTCTCGACCAGTGTTCCCCTCGTTCTCGTCTGGTGATGGGTATCCAGGAGTCCCTGCATACTGTTGCCCGTTGCTGCCGCTCTGTGGTCTTTGTGTGGACCCCCGGTCTGGTTGGTATCCCGGGCAATCAACATGTTGACCGCCTAGCGAAAGTGGCCACGAGTAAACCATCTGTGGACATTGGCCTCCCAGAGACTGATATGAGGGCAGTTTTACGCCGCAAAGTTTTTGCACTATGGGACGTTGAATGGCACGAACTGACTATGCGTAATAAACTCCGTGCTGTCAAGGACACGACAGCTGCATGGCGGTCAACCCTGTGAGCCACTCGCAGGGACTCAGTAATCCTTTGCCGGCTCCGCATTGGCCACTCCCGGCTGACACACAGTTATTTACTGCGGCGGGATGACCCTCCTCTATGTCTCTGCGAGGCGGCTTTGACGGTGGCCCACATTTTGTTGGCCTGCCCCCTTGTAGCTGTGGTCAGGCAGACATTTGTGCTGCCTGATACGCTCCCTGCTCTTTTATCTGATGACCCTGCTATGGCTGGCTTAGTTTTACGTTTTATTCGAGCAGGGGGTTTTTATCGTTTAATCTGAGTGTTTGTTATGTTCTTTTGTGTTGATTCTGGCCATTGGCCTACGATTTTAATCTGAGTTTTTAATGTGTTTCTCGGTGGTTGGCTTTTCCTTTTTTTGTTTCCTTGGTCGGCCAACCACCGTCACACTCTGTGTGATTTTAGTTCGTCTTGTCTGGTCTTTGTCTAAGTTTCTCTTGTTCTGTGTCGTCTGTGATCTATTCTGTTACTCGTTTTTATTCTCTGTGGGTGTTTTTAGTATTTGGAAAAAGGGACCGATGACCGTAGCAGTCTGGTCCCTTTAATCCCACAAACCAACCAACCAACCAGACTCATCGGCACCCTGGACTCGCATTCGAGAGGACGACGGTTCAAACCCGCGTCCAGCCATCCCGAGTTACGTTCCCTGTCATTTCCTTAAATAGCTTAAGGCAAATGTCGTGAGGTTCCCTTCGAAAGGGCACGGTAGCCTTGCTCCTCCATACAAGGGGTTTGTGCTGCCTCTCTAATGACCTCGCTGTCGACCTTCAACATTAACCTTCTCCTCCAAGCAGGACGTCATTTACCGATAGATGTCAAAAAAGTTCCGGAAACGTCACAGACTGCACCTTCTACAAAATAATTATTTCCTTCATTAATGTGCTAATTTTCAGGTTTTGATACAATTTGAAAAATTCACTTACACTTCAGAGAAATGTTACTTCCTAGCAGAATTAGCAAGTCGTGACACTATAGACAGAACGTCAGCCCAGATACAAAGAGACACCTCTACAAAATAACACCACTATGCCCACATACGGAAGTGAGACCTGGGCAGTAATAAAGAACAAAGGACAATTTCGGCTGAAATGAAATTTTTAACGAGATAAAGGAATGTACTCTAAGAGATCAAATAAAGAATCAAACACATTTTTCATGGATGAAAGAATAGAATACTGCCTAACAAAATCGAAGAATCGTATTGAAAGAATGACAAGAAAACGAATCACACACATAAGATTATATCCCTAAAGGAAAGAGATACCGGAAGACAAACAAAAAGCGGATTTTATGAAGACGAAAGAGGCTGTAAGATTACTCCATGAATAGAACAAAAAACCACGAAGCAGGTAATAACATTAAATTTATAATCCAAATTCAGGATCCATGCAGCGTAACACCTCACGTAGAAAAAAACTGAGTAATGAGATACTCCTTGATTTCTATCAAATTGCAAGTGAACATGACTGTACGTGAACTATCAAATATATAAAAAAAACAATGCGGTATGGACAGAAAAGCCAGTGGAATTAGAAGACGCTACCAAATCAAAATAATTCAGTTCCAAAGAAACGTTGAGGATAGGACTGAAGATCAGGTAGTGAAAACTTTCACGATATGCCCATTCGTAAAAAATACTTACCAGGTATTAACATATTGAGTCTTCTTAGAGGTACAGGAAACAGTAGCTCCACCGTAACTGTGGAAAATGAAATGAGCATTGGTTGTTCAGCGTGTACGAAAGCACTAACACGGCACACCAAAGACAAAGGTATTTGAATAATGAATGAAGCAACAAATGCTCTAGAGCTTCGCGAACGACATATACAATTATAAAGCAAATTTCAGAAATTGTCAAGAAATCGCACAGGACAACATGGGGACACGAAGTGAAGGGAATGTGACGGAAGTACAGAAACGGAGAAACGAAATGGACTACCAAATACTAAAAGAGATATCAAGCAAAAATAAAAAATGGCACTCCACATACGTAGCCGAAATTTTCTTACGAGGTAGCAGAGAAGGTTAAAGCCCCATCGAATCAGAGACGTGTCTTTGCAAAGCCACCATAACATCACTCTACTTCAAATAAGAACAGCCTGCAAATGACGAACACATGTCGTCAGTAACGATATCGAAACTATGGTGACAAAGCACAAACTAAAAGCATAGTATTAAAACGTGTGTTCATGTCGAGAGAAAACCTGACAAGGACTAGTTAGAGTACGCATAAAGACACTAGCATATAATACCAGAGGAACTAAAAACGCAAAAAACAAAAACATAACAGGACGAGATGCTTTTTCGCCGCAGTCTTACCAAAGCACTCGTGCCTGTGTGCTCGCTGCGTATTGTCAAAGGACTCTGCACGCAGAATGGCGCGAGTGGAATGGTGGCCGCTTCCAGGTGTTGGTGCAGGTAGGGAAGGGTGGAGGAAGACAGAACGGCGGTACCTCCACGTCACACAGACAACAAAACGTACGGTCATTAACTGGCACAGTTGACCGACTGACCCAGATTCTTTGTAGAAAATTTCATTTAAAATTTGAAAATAGATTTCCAATTTTTTTAAAATATAAACTTAAATATTTTCAAATGTCTTCTAGATTTTGTTAACTCTATTCCAGTCGCCTTTATTTTAGTTTTCCCTAATTCATCCGAATGTCATCGAATATCGGTACTGCTACCGCACCATCTACAACCTCTCCCTTTCGCAGTTTTAAATGGTCTTCTCGAAACGATTTCTTATTGTGTTCTACGTTTAGCAACCAAGTGACATTACTTTAGCCTCATTAACATTCTCGAATTCAAAACTGCGAACACACAAGACACACGAACGAAATCTTGTTTCGTATTTTTCCAACGAGGGTGCACTAAATCAGAAAATTGTTGCATATTGTGTGAAAATTTTAGTGATAGTTTGTTATCTGGCAGCTAGGAAATAAAGAAATCTGTGCAATTATCGTAAACAATGGAAATACACCTGTAGATATGTAAGTTAGGGAACTAACAAACGATACCGAACAATGTTACTTCAGTGTTTTAATTCAAATGCTTTTCCCTTGCTGCAATTTATATTAATTGTTCTAGATACGTTCCCGGTAACACTGATTTCTTTAGTTTACTTAATCTCGAATGATAGTTTTGTTTCTATATGCAATACCCGTAGATAAAAAACCGTTCACACCAAAATTTAAATTTAATTTATTAGTCATTATTTTCTCTGTTCGAAATTGGCGTTCTCCTCTTACCCAGCCATGGGTTTGAGGTCACACTCACTTAACGTACAAAACATACACACTTTCACAGCACGATTTTATATTTTTCTTTCATTTAGTATAATGTTACAACATTTGGGAAGATGGGATCTAGTCATGTGCATTCTAAATGCCAATGGTATCAAGAGGATGAAGACTGAACTGAACATCTTCATCCCTGGGTACCATCTGAATATTCTCCTTGTTACTAAAACACATCTTTAGCCGGCAGATGAGTTTCGCCTATGCAACATGGTCTGCTATTGGACTGACCAGCTCAATTGCTGTGGTGGAGGCACAGCCGTGTTCCTCCGCAGAGCATTGGTCCACAACAAAGAGGCTCATCAGCCACTGGACTGCATAGAGGCCATAGCTGTCACCGTCTCCACCTGCCTTTAGGCCGACCTCCGCACGCTCACATCATTTGACAAGCTTATCATTGGGGCTGATCTCAATGCCAAACATCCAGCATGGTATTATGGTGTCTCCAATCCCAAAGGTCTCCTCCTTGAGCTAGAAGATACCTTGGCACTGTCCCTCTTTGGGCTACACACATACCAGTCTGCTCCAACTACCAACCGAACATTTTGGATGTGGCCATTTTTAAAAACGTTGCTGTACCGTTTTTCTTGGAAACGGTACATGACCTAACTTCTGATCATGACCTGGTCATTCTACACTTTACTGGTGTTGCAATGTCCTATGATGTCTGTTCTACTGTCACAGTTACCAATGGGGACAAATTTACATGGGTCCTCAACAACAGCACCCGACCTGACCTAGACCTGACAGCTCCCACCAATCTTGTTTGTGCGGTTGACTACCTCACCGCAAAAATCCAGAAAGTGGTAAAACTCTCGACTTCCCATGTTCCCAGGGCTCTAACCCAACTGGATGATTTACCTCCGCTGGCCGGAGTGGCTGTGCAGTTCTAGGTGCTACAGTCTGGAGCCAGCCGACCGCTACGGTCGCAGGTTCGAATCCTGCCTCGGGCATGGACGTGTGTGGTGTCATTAGGTTAGTTAGGTTTAATTAGTTTTAGGTTCTAGGCGACTGATGACCTCGGAAGTTAAGTCGCATAGTGCTCAGAGCCATTTGAACAATTTTGATTTACCTCCCCACTTTTGCGTGAACTGAAAATCCAGAAGAACTGCTACCGCTGCCAATGGAAACAATACTGTGACCCTCAGGACATACGTTGCCTGAAGCATCTACAACGGGAGTTCAGTCGCCACTTAGCAGATTGAGAATCGGAACAGTGGGAGGATAGGATGTCCACCTTTCTCCTCCAGCATAAATCGGATTTGGCTGTTGTCAGAGCCATGCATCGTACGACCTTGCGGACCCTCCACCCCGTCCAGATGGATGCTGGTCTCACATATGATACCCTCGGTGTGGTGGAAACCCTGGCTGATGCATTTGAGGCCCAAACCCAACTGCTCATCCTGGACCCCATGCCAGATCAACTCCAGGATGACCAAGGTATCCTGATGGCTGTGGCTGCCTTCCGAAAGAGGCCATCGCTTATGGCCCCTTGCCTTACGTCCACAGCAGAAGTGCTCTGAATCCTCTGGAGGAAACGAGGTAATTCGTCCCCCCGCCTGGGTGTGATCATCAACAAACATCTCTGTTGGCTACTGTGTAAGCCCCTGGTCCTATTCATCAGGATATTGAACTGTTGTCTTCAGAGTGGCCTTTTCCCTCTGCAGTGTAAATAGGCAAAGCTTTTTGCGATCCCAAAACCTTCTAAAGACCCTAGGGTCCCTACCAACAAGCAGCCCATCAGCCTTTTGAACACCATGGCGGTCCTGGAGTCTCTCATACTCTACTGCATCTCCCAGCCTCTGGCAGAAGCCGGGATGATCCGTCCCAAAGAGTTCGGGTTTATCTCACACCTGTCTGCTGAACTGCAAGTCCTCTAAATCACAGAGCACATCAGTAAGGGTTTTAATTTCAGCATGTTGATGACAGTGGTCTTCTTGGACGTGCAGAAGGCTTATGATAAGATTTGGCAGGACAACCTGGTGTATAAGATGCTGACAAAAAACCCATCCCTGACATCTACATTGAGATTGTGGATGATTTCCTTCACCAGAGGACCTTCCTCATCACTCAGCGGAAAAGGCACTCCAATGTACGCTACATGTTGATGGGTACCCCTCAGGGCTCTCTGCTGTCCATTATTCTTTTTAATGTCTGTCAATGACATTCCCGTCATCTGTCGCTGCCATTTGGCGTAATACGCCAATGACAAGGAACTTTATACGACCGGCCGCAATCCTGGGCAACTCATTGCTCGCCTCCAAAGACACGTGGACTGTCACCTGGTGTCGCTCCAATGAGATGGCTTTTAATGCCACCAAAACTATGGCAGTGTATTTCACAAAACAGAGCCCTATACTCCGCCACAACATCTCAGTTGGGGGCGTCTGGGTCCCATGGGCCCAAGCTACCAAGCGTCTCGGGCTCCGGTTAGATACAAAACTTTCCTTCCACCGCCACGCTGAATACATCACCCATAAAGGCTTAAAGACCTTGTACCCGCTCTTCTCCAGCCGAGAACTGAATTTAGGTACCAAGCTCTGGCAGCATCACTCCATTGTCCTACCCTCACTAATATATGGTTCCTCTGCTTGGGCCACGATTAGTAAGTCCCGGATGCTGACGCTCCAGCGCCTACAGAATAAAGTTCTCAGGTGGAGTCTTCACGCCCCTCCGCTCACCAGGATTGTCACTCTGCCTGAGGACACACATACGGTCTATCTTAAGACGACCATTCGCCGTAAGGCTCGCCAACTATAAAGTGGACGCCCTCCGTGACACGGTCGAAGAACTCCAAACCATCGGCACCACAGTTCCACGGCGCTGGCATCGACACCCTGTTCCTCTCACCGCCCTGCAGGACTCAGATTCGAGGTATGACTGACGATAGGCCCAAGACGACCACGTTTTTCTGTCCATTTTCCTTTCGAGTGAGGGAGTCTTCGGATTAAAAATAAATGCTAAAAAGCGATGTTTCTCCTCATTAGGTGTTAATAAAGCAAAATTTAACTGAAGTATTTACGCCTATTCTCGTCGCCGGGAGGTTTATGACGGGTTGGAGGGATGAAATTACTTGCAGTTTGCTAATAATCATAGCATGGAATTGAAAATTTTGAAACTGGGGCGTGCAGCAATACTAATAGGGCTATTACTTACTGAGCTGCTACGAAAGTATCTGTTGAAGGGATGTGTGTTGTCGGACTAATCTGATTTTGTGAAGCGCGTCTCTCTGGCAGTGAATGTATTTTTGAAGTATTGTTTCAATGTGTCGTCTGCTTATATGTCAATTTTGAGGTTAGTTCAATTGGCAGAGAAGGGGTGGTTGTTGGTACCTGATCGTAGCGGAAGGGGAAGGTGGGGTTGGGAGGAGGGAGACGGAAGAATGGTAGCTGTTTTATTTTTGGTGTGCATTGCATGGGGTGGTGCCTGCTGTAGCTCGAGGCAAATGTAGTGAACTGCGTTGCTGACTATACCTATACCTCTACCTCTGATGCAGATAACTATACATGAGAGGCATTCGGTAAGTAATTCAACACATTCTGTCTCTGCCACTTTCAGTGCTGTGGCAATACGTCTAGTGTAATGACACGATCGTAAAACATACTTCAGTGAATCATGTGGCAATGTTTTTAAAGGTTCACGATATACGAAACTAGCTAAACCTTTCTTTTCATATCATAAGAAATTGCTTCCAAAATAGGTAGCAAAGGTAAAAATTATCCTGAATTACCTCTGTAGTTTTTACGTCTTACATTATCTGTTATGTTCCGATTTTTTATGTCGCGTCATTGTCACACTAACGTA
The DNA here is from genome assembly GCF_023898315.1 of Schistocerca nitens. Lineage (NCBI taxonomy): Eukaryota > Metazoa > Arthropoda > Insecta > Orthoptera > Acrididae > Schistocerca > Schistocerca nitens. The sequence goes on along the minus strand of NC_064614.1, from coordinate 1,271,020,551 downwards.
AAGAGTTTTTGAATACCACTACTGAAATTCCTTAGTATGGTATACACACAATGCACGTACGCTTACTCATTTTATTTCTGGTTTTTGTTCTCCTTAGTTCCTATCCATAAAGAACATGTTTAAACTGAACGGCTGTCATTTTGGCGATCTTCGCCGCTTACTATATTATCGTGCATGCGGTGACTTCAAAGTTCAATATACCAGAGTTCGTCCACCAGGTTGCCGTAGAACCGGTAAGTAATGCTCATCCCGTCTCTGCAAGCGACATAGTTATTTCTATCATATTAACAACTAAATATTGTAAAACAGTTGGCCATCATATTACGCTAAGAATAATTAGTCGGAAATGTGCAGTAATTATGTAGTTCTGCAGTTGTAATAGGAAAGTGTGGCCTAGCATGTGGAAAACAAAACAAGTCAGCCAACAGCAGGCATGCGGCACAAATTAAACCGCCAATAATTCACACAGCTTACTGTGTAACAGATTTCGTTATATCTGATAAGAAATATCATCTGAGAAAGTCGTCTGGAAACTGAAAATAATCAGTCGGCACTGGAAAGGTGCAGGAAAAATAGCAGTAAAAAGACTGTGTCCCTCGGAACCCTGCTGTAGATTGTCTTCCAACGCAAGATAATATACCGTCCAAGACGGTCAATTAATACATGTGTATTCATACACAATGTTATGGGAAACATTCGTTCGTTGTCTTTCTAGGTTTGAGTCAAAATTATGTAGCACGGGTGGTTCATTTGTTCATGACAGAACTTGATATCTGTTTTCATTAATTATTGCATAATGTATTCCTATCTACGATTACTAAAGTTGTTACATGTTTGACAGGTAACTAATACAGCTTAGAAAGACTCTGAACCTGTTCTGCATTACATACAAATAAAATGTGCAGTCTAGAAAACTTTGATATGAACTCGTCTACTGCTCGGAAGCCAGGTTATAGAGCAAGTTATCAGGTCAGATACGTCTCGTGATGTTACAGAGTAGACACGGAATTAACTGAAACAAAGTTAGAGCATAATACTTTCATTTAGATCGAAAATGCATGAATAAATATAGTAAAAAGTGTAGTTCAGCAGATATCACAGGTGGAAATTCCCAGTCACGTCAGCCGCACGGAGATTCAGTCATCAGGCATAATACCAAGCTCCTGTCATGTCGAAAGGGGTATATGATTACTTTATTATTATTATTGTTATTGTTATTGTTTATTATTATTATAGTTCATTAAACTTGCTCATGCTCGCTGAGCAACACACTGTCTCATACGGGCAAAGGAAAATACTTACGAATTCCACGAACCGTGCAACCTAATGAACCACCAGTGCTTACTGTTAAGTTATATTTAACTGCGTGGACGGAAAGTTGCTAATCTAAGAGACTGCTGCAGAACGCCAGTTCAAACAGTTTTCCTCTAAATACAAAATTGTCGAAAGCAAAACTTCGATACGGGGCGGAAGGCATTAAACAAATCACTGTGGGATATTGCACTCAACATATTGACGTGCCCGATCTTGAGTAAACTTCGCGCTGTAATTCTCACAGGGGAATGGTAGATGACCTTGCTTTTAACATTAGTAGTATGGAAGTCAGTTTGATTTGAGGACCAGCTGTGGGGAAACGTGTTATCCAAGGTGAAAGCAACATAGTAGGGGTTAAACTAACTCCGCAAATGACTCGAAATTTATTAATGAAAATAAAAACGTAAAACAGTAGCAGTGCAGTGAGTATACCTCATTCCGAGACGTCAGGTAGGTTTCGTAAACAGAGACAGTGTGCGTTAGTCCTGCAACCCAGGGACAGTCACTGACAGGTAAAGGAACTTCCGGGCGAGTGTTATTTGTTCTTATTACCAAAGCCGTAAGTACAATCTCGCTATTTTTTTGGCGGGCTAGGTGCAGCAGACTATGAATTCCTCTGGCTAGCATTCAATGACTGTGTCGAATTACGAGAACGTAATTGCGGGCGACGTACGTTCATATTATTTAGAGGATACTTCTTGGAATGTTACGGATAAAAGTCGACGTGATGACAAAACGCTGACACTGCGCAGTCTATTTTACAGGAGCAGTTGGTATTCACGGGTAAATATTCACCCTCACACGAGCGAAACTAGCAATTTTTAATACACACATCAAAAAAGTTTTGCGTCACCCCGGTTTCCAGAACTCCTGAAGATAGTCGTTCACTGTGGATATTATATCACACATCCCAGTCCCGTCGACGGTTCAGAGATGTCACTAAACCCGCCCAAACATGTAAACCACCAAGCATGAGCAGCGTCTGTTGGACGGAGGGGGTCAGACATCCGATCAGATCGTCATTCCACCAGGAAGGAGGTACACGGCTAGTGTTGTCTGTAGGTAAACTGTGTCTAGACGGTCAATAGCGCGGTTCGATCGCGTCCGCATTGTTACTTTGTGCCAGGAAGGGCTCTCAAAAAGGGAAGTGTCAAGGCGTCTCAGAGTAAACCAAAGCGATGTTCTTTGGAGGACATACCCAAGGGCTACTACTGCAGTGGATGACTGCTACCTACGGATTATGCCTCTGAGGAACCCTGACACCGTGTTGAATAATGGTTTTCGTGTAGCCACAGGACGTCGTGTTAAGACTCAATCTGTGCACAATAGGCTGCATGATGCACAACTTCACTTCCAACAACCACGGCGAGGCCCATCAACCACGACACCATGCAGCGCGGTACAGATGGGCCAGGCAACATGCCAAATGGACCACTCGGGATTGGCATCACGATCTCTTCACCGATGGGTGTCGCATATGCCTTCAACCTGACAATCGTTGGAGACGTGTTTGGAGGCAACCCAGTCAGGCTGAACGCCGTAGACACATTTTCCAGTGAGTGCAGCAAGGTGGAGGTTGCTTACTGTTTTGGGGTGGCATTATGTGGGCGCTGTAATGGCTGTGCGATATGTAAATGCCATCCTCCAACTGATAGTGCAACAATATCAGCAGCATATTGGCGAGGCATTTGTGTTCATGGACGACAGTTCGTGCCCCCATCGTGCACGTCTTGAGAATGACTTTCTTCAGTATAAAGACATCAATCGAGTAGAATGGCCAGGCATGTTCTCCAGACATGAACCCTATCGAACACGCCTGGGATTGATTGAAACGGACTGTTTATGCACGACATGACCCACCACTCTGAGGGATCTACGGCGAATCGCCATTCAGGGTTGGACAATCTGGACCAACATTGCCGTGATGAACTTGTGGATAGTATGCCATGAATACAGGCATGCAACAATGCAAGAGGATATGCTACTGGGTATTAGACGTACTGGTGTGTACAGCAATCTAGACCACCAACTTTGAAGGTCTCGCTGTATGGTGGTACAACATGAAATGTGTGGTTTTCATCAGCAATAAAGAGGACGGAAATGATGATAATGTTGATCTCTGTTCCAGTTTTGTGCAGAAGTTCCAGAGCTCTTGGAACTGAGATGATGCAGTACTTGTGTTTGTGTGTCTGTGTTTGTTTGTGTGTGTCTGTTTGTGTGTGTGTCTGTCTTTGTTTGTGTGTGTGTGTGTTTGTGTTTGTTTGTGTTTGTTTGTGTTTGTGTGTGTCTGTGTCTGCGTGTGTGTGTGTGTGTGTGTGTGTGTGTGTGTGTGTGTGTGTGTGTGTGTGTGTGTGTGTGTGTTTGTGTCTCTCTCTCTCTCTGTGTGTGTGTGTGTGTGTGTGTGTGTGAGTGTGTGTGTGTTTTTGTGTGTGTTTTTGTGTGTGTTTTTGTGTGTGTTTGTGTGTGTGTGTTTGTGTGTGTGTTTGTGTGTGTGTTAGTGTGCGTCTGTGTGTGTGTTTGTGTGTGTGTCTGTGTGTGTGTTTTGTGTGTGTTTTTGTGTGTGTTTTTGTGTGTGTGTGTGTGTGTGTGTGTGTGTGTGTGTGTGTGTGTGTCCTCCCAGAATCACACAAGAGACCTGCAACTACACTCCTGGAAATGGAAAAAAGAACACATTGACACCGGTGTGTCAGACCCACCATACTTGCTCCGGACACTGCGAGAGGGCTGTACAAGCAATGATCACACGCACGGCACAGCGGACACACCAGGAACCGCGGTGTTGGCCGTCGAATGGCGCTAGCTGCGCAGCATTTGTGCACCGCCGCCGTCAGTGTCAGCCAGTTTGCCGTGGCATACGGAGCTCTATCGCAGTCTTTAACACTGGTAGCATGCCGCGACAGCGTGGACGTGAACCGTATGTGCAGTTGACGGACTTTGAGCGAGGGCGTATAGTGGGCATGCGGGAGGCCGGGTGGACGTACCGCCGAATTGCTCAACACGTGGGGCGTGAGGTCTCCACAGTACATCGATGTTGTCGCCAGTGGTCGGCGGAAGGTGCACGTGCCCGTCGACCTGGGACCGGACCGCAGCGACGCACGGATGCACGCCAAGACCGTAGGATCCTACGCAGTGCCGTAGAGGACCGCACCGCCACTTCCCAGCAAATTAGGGACACTGTTGCTCCTGGGGTATCGGCGAGGACCATTCGCAACCGTCTCCATGAAGCTGGACTACGGTCCCGCACAACGTTAGGCCGTCTTCCGCTCACGCCCCAACATCGTGTAGCCCGCCTCCAGTGGTGTCGCGACAGGCGTGAATGGAGGGACGAATGGAGACGTGTCGTCTTCAGCGATGAGAGTCGCTTCTGCCTTGGTGCCAATGATGGTCGTATGCGTGTTTGGCGCCGTGCAGGTGAGCGCCACAATCAGGACTGCATACGAACGAGACACACAGGGCCAACACCCGGCATCATGGTGTGGGGAGCGATCTCCTACACTGGCCGTACACCACTGGTGATCGTCGAGGGGACACTGAATAGTGCACGGTACATCCAAACCGTCATCGAACCCATCGTTCTACCATTCTTAGACCGGCAAGGGAACTTGCTGTTCCAACAGAACAATGCACGTCCGCATGTATCCCGTGCCACCCAACGTGCTCTAGAAGGTGTAAGTCAACTACCCTGGCCAGCAAGATCTCCGGATCTGTCCCCCATTGAGCATGTTTGGGACTGGATGAAGCGTCGTCTCACGCGGTCTGCACGTCCAGCACGAACGCTGGTCCAACTGAGGCGCCAGGTGGAAATGGCATGGCAAGCCGTTCCACAGGACTACATCCAGCATCTCTACGATCGTCTCCATGGGAGAATAGCAGCCTGCATTGCTGCGAAAGGTGGATGTACACTGTACTAGTGCCGACATTGTGCATGCTCTGTTGCCTGTGTCTATGTGCCTGTGGTTCTGTCAGTGTGATCATGTGCTGTATCTGACCCCAGGAATGTGTCAATAAAGTTTCCCCTTCCTGGGACAATGAATTCACGGTGTTCTTATTTCAATTTACAGGAGTGTATTAAGGCCGATACAGGGAGGACGTGAAGGGAACTTTGCATGATGTAACCGTTAAATGAAGGGCTTATTTCAATAGTAGTACAAGTCAATTTTTGCTCATACTGAGATACAGAGTCCTAAAGTTAAGAGGAGTATATATACTTGAATATGTATGGAAGCTCAACTGCAGATTTTTCAGCACTCATTTAATTTTAGTACTCCGTATCTCAGAATCAGCAAAAATGGACTTGTACCACTATTGAAATAAGCCCTTCAAATGGTGTTGCATTCAGTGGACAGAACATCAACACGACGCAATTTCGGATATCGTAGTACTGACAGAGGATAGTGAGGTAATGCAATACGATCGATACAAATTTGACTGCAGTATTAGAATTACTTCGCTAGCCACAATAAAATGTACTGTTGACAAAGTAAAAATTTCGTAGATGTTCTTGACAGCGTATACCATACGATCTCCTGAGAAGTGAAATGATTACAGAGACGTCATGCAAACATTTTAAAATGTCAAAATTTATCTGATCAAGTACTTGTACATACAATTGCATCAAACACTATCTGAGAGTCAATACATAGAACATATGTAGCTTAACCACCACGAAATTCTCTTCTTTGTAAGTGCCAAATAACGTCAGAATAACTGCACTTTCCTCAGTCAATGGAGCTGATATTTCTTCACTGTTGATAAAAGATAGACTAATGGTAATTTTCTTGTAATGCCTCACAGTATCAGGAATGGAAAAGAGGTTTTTATGCAGTTCATTAGAACTATAAAACATAATCTGTTAGTTACTGTATGTAAATGTCATCTAGGTATTAAGATCACTATCTCGTTTCCGTTTTATGTAACAACCATATATAGATCATGCATATAGGGCTACTAAATATGGGTTTGTAGGGAAGCAGCCTACTCACTCCATATAGAAGTCATATGCTTCCGCTGTGTGCCAGCCTAGTCCACTGTAACTAACTACGATGTCACGAATGTTGCGCAATACCTTAAAGTAAAGTAAATAATCTGAAAAGTTAATAGCATGTCAGGAGTGATGCTAAAGTAACAACGTATTAAGATTCAGTTTAATAACTTAAACAGTTTTCGAAATTTGGACGTTTTACATAAAAATCGACCCAACAGGAAGGAGCTAGAAACTTCAAAATTTATATTCAGATTACTTTCTCATTGTAATTTAATGGAAACAGCATGCTGGATCTCACATAGTAGTATTTCGGTTGAAATTCATGAATTTCTGTTTTTGTGTCCTAAGAGTTCGGAAGTAAGATAAAGTGATCAGATAAAGCTAGGATGTTTAGATTTAGGTAGAATGGAGATACGCTATAGTAACAAAAATATGAGAAGTTTCAAAAAGGTAGCTATAAAACCCACTGGGTACTCCAATGGCTGCCTTCCACTCCCTCGTCACCTCGCCCGCCCATTCGCGAGGCGCCCTTGGAGGCAGCAAAGCACAGCACAGGCAGGTCGCAGCACTTACTGGCCAGGTGCCCCCACGGATCCTCGCCATCAAACCAACGTGCGCGCAACTCTCAGTGCCGCCACCCGGGCCGCAACCTCTACAACCTGCTCTTTTAGGACTCTGGCCACCCACTGGGGCCTCAGATGGCTGCTTACCACCCTCATCGCCTAGCTCTCCCATTCTGCACCGCCCTGGAGGTGGCGATGCAGCAGCACGGGCAGGTCGCGGCACTCGCTGGCCTGGTGCCCCCGCGGCTCCTCCCCACAGCCCTCCTTGCCGTCGGCCCAGTGTGCGCGGAACTCTCAGCGCCGCCACCCGGGCCGCATCCTCTGGCACCTGCTCTTTTAGGACTCTGGCCACCCACTGGGGCCTCAGGTGGCTGCCTACCACTCCCTCATCGCCTAGCTCTCCCATTCTGCGGCGCTCTGGAGGCAGCGGTGCAGCAGCACAGGCAGGTCGCGGCACTCGCTGGCCAGGCGCCACCAGTAGGTTCAGCTGCCACCCTGCCGTCGTTCTGCTGCTGCACTGCCACGTGTGTGCGTGCGCGTGTGCGTATGGAGGGGGGGGGGGGGCATTAAATACTTTCCACTAGTAGTAAAATGTTACTGTAGTGACTGTACCTTAAAGTGCACAACCATTACCCTCTCCTAATGACGAAGTGTCCACGAAATGCGTTGTGTATTGGTCACATAAATTTGAAACCTTTATTATTGCCTACTAATTCGAGTCACGGTCATCACCCTCAATGAAAGACTGAATCCAGTTGACTGAGTCATGCACAAAATATAAGCTGCAACATAAGTTTTTATAATAAAGGACAAGCCAACTAGCAGGTAAGAGTCAACCTGAATTCAGCTGAAATTCAATTTTAATCTTGCCTCCTAGGTGGCGTGTTCACCATAAACAACTATGTGGGAAGTTTATTTTGGCCATGATTGTATGACTCCATTCAATAGTCTTGCACTGAAGATGATTGCTCGGTGACAAATCGATGTGCAATAAAAAAACCGTTTCAGATTTATATAATCAATGCTGAGCTTTCTGTTATTCGCAGTGATTGTGTGATCGTGATGCACAAAATGCCTACTAGTATACATTGCCGATGGAATGAACGTACTGCTCACAGTTCACAAACCCCCCAGGGGGTCCACAACACTTTTGTGGATACGTGCGTAGCGAGCACGGGACCCCGAGCTAATGTGGCCTTCCTTCCTTTCCGGGCTGCCTACCTTCCCTTTCCGCATCCTTCCCCATCCCCCATCTTCGCCCCCCCCCCCCCCCTCACGTCGGGCTCTCTCCTTCCCTTTCTCCCCCTCTGGGAGTATGGTTTGTGCCTACGTCCGGAGACGGACGCTCGAAACTGTAACAAATTCTTTGCTTTCTCCGCTTGCAAGTCTTAGTCCTTCCTCTGTCCTTCTCTTTTCCTTACCTCTTCTCTTTGCCCTTTTCTCCGCTGCGGCGTTTGAGACCCCTCTTCTCTCCTTTCCCTTTCTCTTTTTTCCTCCCTGTGCGTGTCTGAAGGCCGACCCACGCACTTCCATACTTAGCCGGTGACGGGTTAACGCGTTATTCCCCGCCCCGGGGAGACAGGTAGGACACGTACGTACCCCCTGGTAACGGCCAGGCCCAGGGAGGGGTGATTACCCGAGCTAATAGCTTCCGAAAGTGCCGATTGGTCCCTCCGTCTGTTTGTCGGGAGGTGTGACCTGAGATGTGAACTATCACCTAAGGCGGGAGTGCCCTCAGAGGGCCCCCACAAGGGAGGAGCGCGCCATCGGAGACGCCGGTAATCAAGGGGGATTCTTCCGCAATGGTTTCCTCACCTTCCACTATGTCTGCTCACAAGCGTAAGTTCACTGAGTCTCAGCCACAGACAGTTCTTCCATCGTTGCCACAGTTCCTTGTTGTTTCTCGGTCTGGCGAAGGTCATGACTTCTCCACGGTCAACACCTTTCATTATTCAGAAAGGTGTCGACGCAATTGTAGGTCCTGTAAAGTCTTGTTCCAGATTACGAATGGCACCTTGTTGTTAGAAACAGTCAGTGCCCTCCAAGCACAAAAATTGCTGCGTAGTTCACTGCTCCACACCTTCCCTGTCCGGGTTGAAGCGCACCGCACTTTAAATTCCTCGCGTGGAGTCGTTTATACACGCTCCCTCGATGGATTGTCTGGCGAAGAAATTCAGCACTACCTGTCTGACCAGGGCGTAACGGCAGTTCATAGAGCTATGAAAAGGGTTGACACGAACATCATTCCAATCCGTACTGTCTTCTTGACATTTGACAGAGTTCAACTCCCATCGAAAATCAAAGCAGGCTATGAGATAATTTCCGTTCGCCCTTACATCCCAAACCCTATGCGTTGCTATTGGTGTCAGCGGTTCAATCACACCAGCCAGTCCTGTTCCAATCCGGCCAAATGTGTTACGTGTGGCAAGGATGCCCATGAGGGTGCTTGTCCACCTCCATCCCCTCGCTGCATCAACTGTATGGGTGACCACGCTCCTTCCTCTCGCGATTGCCCCATTTTTAAAGACGAAAAGCTCATTCAGGAAAAGGTGTCGACCTTTGCTGCTCGAAAATTATTCGCCAGACAGGAAAATACAGCATTGTCCTTGCTTCTCCTCGGCCAACAAAGGAGGCGGCCACGCAGACTTGCGACCTCACCTTTAGTACCACGGTCGTCAGATCGGCCAGCGCAAAGATCGCCTGTTCAACCTTACCACTTTCGCCTGCCCACTCTATGGCTCACCCTTCATCGGGTTCTGCTAAATCTCGAGCCCAAAAGTCAGACACCAAGACTTCGAAAACAGAGCATACTCGTGAAGATTTTTTACGTACCCCAACTTCACAACCATCGGTTCCTCCTTCATCTAAACATCATATTTCCAAGAAGGCTAATAAGAAACCCAGTTCTTCTCCTTCTCCGCCAAGGTGTGTCCCATCTACAGCACCACCTGGCGGAAATCGCCCTCGGCCGTCTTCTGTGTCGCCGAGGCGCACTGCTGGCGGCCGATCAACCGGCCGATCGCTGGTAGCAGGAGCTGCTCCTGAACAACCTATGCATCAGGATCTTCTGCCCTCAGCTGAATGCCATTCCCAGCTGTCGGTCGCAAGCTCTGAGCAGTCGTTGAGTTGACGGCAACCTTGGTCACATTCCTGCATTTTCTGTTCACCCTATGTCCATTATCCACTGGAATATCCGCGGCATTCGAGCCAATCGGTATGAATTGTCGATCCTCTTACGATCCTACTCGCCGGTCATCTTCTGTCTTCAGGAAACAAAGCTGCGTCCCCATGAACGCTTTGTTCTCTACCATTATCAGTCCGATTTGATCTCCCCTCTGTTGAAGGCACTCCAGCTCATGGAGGACTCATGATTATTCTCCATGATACTCTACATTATCACCCAATCCACTTAAACACTTCCTTCCAAGCTGTCGCTGTCCGTCTTTCCCTTTCTGGATATACAATTTCTCTTTGTAGGACTGTATACATTCCATCGTCCACACCAATGGCACGAGGTGATCTCCTTCATCTTCTTGGTCAGCTTCCACCCCCCTATTTGCTGGTTGGGGACTTCAATGCCCACCACCCGCTTTGGGGATCTCCACATCCTTGTCCACGTGGCTCACTATTGCTAGACGTCTTCCACCAAGCGGATCTAGTTTGCCTCAACACTGGGGTCCCTACATTTTTGTCTGCCTCCACGACAAATTTCTCTCATTTGGACCTTTCGGTAGGTACTGTTCCGCTAGCTCGGCGCTCCGAATGGTTCGCCCTTGATGAGACACACTCGAGTGACCACTTTCCGTGTGTCCTTAGACCGCAGCCTCAGCTGCCATATATGCGCCCGCAACGCTGGAAGTTTGCCCAAGCCGATTGGACACTTTTTCCGTCTCTAGCGACATTCGATGACCGTCACTTTCCTAGCGTCGACGATGAGGTCACACATCGTACCGACGTTATTCTTACAGCTGCGGAGCGTTCAATACCACGCACCTCCGAATTGCCCCCCCCCCCCCCCCCCAGTTTCTTGGTGGAACGAGGCATGCCGTGACGCAATACGTGAACGGCGACGTGCTCTTGGCGTTTTCCGCCACCATCCTACTTTGGCCAACTGTATCCGCTATAAGCAGTTCCATGCGCGATGCCGTCGCGTCATCCGCGATAGCAAGAAGGCAAGCTGGAAATTCTTTACTAGCTCATTTAACAACTTCACTCCCTCCTCAGAAGTTTGGAGTCGAATTAGACGGTTATCTGGCGCGCCTAGTTTCTCCCCGGTCTATGGGCTCACTGTCGTGTGTGATACGTTAGTGAACCCCGTCGCAATTTCTAACTCCTTGGGTAAACACTTTGCTGAGGTTTCGAGCTCTTCAAATTACCCGCCAGCGTTTCTCACGAAGAAACGTGCAGCGGAAGTGCAACCTCTTGCTTTCTTCTCTCAAAATCACGAAAGCTACAATGCTGTTTTCTCCATGCGGGAACTCCAACATGCACTCTCTTCTTCTCGCTCCTCCGCCCCAGGACCGGATGGTATCCACATCCAAATGTTGCTGCATTTATCATACCATAGTCTGCTTTACCTCCTTCGCCTTTATAATCGAATTTGGACCGACAGTACTTCTCCGAGACGATGGCGGGAAGCAATCGTCGGTCCTGTTCCGAAACCTGTAAAGGACAAACAACTCCCCTCTAGCTATCGCCCCATTTCTCTCACGAGTAGTGTATGTAAGGTTTTGGAGCGTATGGTGAATTGCCGTTTAGCTTGGTGGCTGGAGTCCCGCAGTCTAACACCTGCCCAATGCGGTTTCCGAAAGCATCGTTCTGCAGTTGACCATCTTGTTTTTCTCTCCACTTATATCACGAACAATTTTCTCCGGAAACGCCAAACAGTAGCAATATTTTTTGATCTGGAGAGAGCATACGATACCTGTTGGAGGACAGGCATCCTCCGCACACTGTTCTCTTCGGGCTTTCGAGGTCGGCTGCCCCTTTTTCTTCGCGAATTTATGGCAGAGCCCACATTTAAAGTGCGGGTGAACACTACTCTCTCTCGTACATTCTCCCAAGAAAACGGGGTACCCCAGGGCTAAGTGCTAAGTGTTGTACTGTTTGCCATTGCCATAAATCCAATTATGGATTGTCTCCTTCCTGAAGTCTCGGGCTCCCTCTTTGTGGACGATTTTGCGATCTACTACAGCTCTCAACGGACCAGCCCTCTTGAACGACTTCTTCAAGGATGTCTCGATCGCCTCTATTCTTGGAGCATCTAAACCGGCTTCCGTTTTTCTCCCAGTAAGACCGTTTGTGTTAATTTTTGGCGACGTAAGGAGTTTCTTCCACCCTCCTTACATCTAGGACCAGTCAACCTTCCATTTTCGGACGTTGCTAAATTCTTGGGTCTTATGTTTGACAGAAAACTGTGCTGGTCCTCCCACGTTTCCTATCTTTCGGCTCGCTGTCTGCGATCCCTCAACACCCTCTGTGTCCTGAATGGTACCTCCTGGGGAGCCGACCGAGTAGTCCTTCTCCGCCTCTATCGCGCCTTAGTGCGCTCGAAATTGGACTATGGAAGCATAGTTTACTCCTCTGCTCGGCCGTCTGTTCTTCGTCCACTCGACTCAATCCACAACCATGGATTACGTTTAGTGTCTGGAGCTTTTTACACCAGCCCTGTGGAAACCTTTTATGCTGAGACTGCTGAACCTCCGCTGTCCAATCGGCGAGCAGTCCTTCTGAGTCGTTATGCTAGCCATCTGTCTTCCATGCCTGCTAATCCAGCCCATGACATTTTTTTCGACGCCTCCTTTGATGTAGGGTATGCAGGCCGCCCCTCCTCCCTACTACCACCGGGAGTCCGCTTCCGTCAACTGCTCCATTCTCTTTCCTTTCGCTTTCCTAAAACCTTCTTGACAACTTGGGGTACAGCACCGCCTTGGCTCCGTCCCCGGATCTGCCTGCTCCGTGACTTTTGTCAATTTCCCAAGGATGGTACCCCTTCACTTGTTTATCGTCGGCATTTGCTGCTCTATGTGCACAAATGAAGGAAGCCACATTTATTTACACTGATGGCTCGAAAACATCGTTAGGTGTAGGGAGTGCCTATATTATTGGCGACACCCCAAATCAATTTCGGCTTCCCGACCAGTGTTCGGTTTATACTGCAGAGCTTTACGCTGTTCTCCAGGCTGTCCACTACATCCACCGCCATCAGCGGATACAGTATGTTATCTGCTCAGATTCTCTCAGCTCTCTCCTCAGTCTCCAAGCTCTTTACCCTGTCCACCCTCTGGTCCACCGGATTCAGGACTGTCTGCGCTTGCTCCACCTGGGGGGCGTCTCGGTAGCGTTCCTCTGGCTCCCGGGACACGTTGGTATCTGTGGAAATGAGGCGGCCGATATAGCGGCCAAGGCTGCAGTCTCTCTTCTTCGGCCAGCTATTCAATCGATTCTCTTCACTGATCTACGGAGCGTTTTATGTCGTCGAGTTGTTCTGTTATGGCACGCACATTGGTCGACACTTCCCCATAATAAATTGCGGAACGTGAAAGCTCTCCCTTGTGCTTGGACCTCTTCCTCCCGAACGCGTCGTCGGGAGGAGGTAATTTTAACTAGACTTCGGATAGGGCACTGTCTTTTTAGCCATCGACATGTTTTAAGCGGCGATCCTCCCCCACTCTGTCCCCACTGCTCTCAGCTGTGGACGGTAAGACACCTTTTAATTGAGTGCCCCTATTTTACTCCGTTACGCGCCCGTCTACAGCTGTCGCCTGATATATCGTCCATTTTAGCAGATAACACGCGCTCGGCCGATCGCGTTCTTGAGTTTATTAGTGCCAGTGAAATGACGTCAGTCATTTGAAGCTTTTTTTTGGGGACAACCAACCCCTTTCTGTAGTGGATTTTTAAGCCTTCCTTCTGCTTTTAGTTTCTCCAATTTTTTGAGTTTCGTTCCCATTTCTGCTGGTTTCCATTTTCGGTTTTTACTGTTTCCTAAGTCACGGACCGGGCGCTAATGACCATAGCAGTTTTGCGCCCTAAAACCAAAACAAAAAAAACAAAAAAAACAAAAACAGTTCACAAAAACTAGTCACTGTAGCCTACACTGATACCTCTTACCTTAACAAAAACACGTCTGCAGTTGTGGCACACATGCCAGTCCCAGCACCATAATACCGCAACACACCACTACGCGAGGCAAACCAGAATAGCACTGTCCATTGTTAAAGTGGAGTTAGAATGTGCAATTTTTGTGGCTTCTATAACGACGTACTGCAGTACTGGAACTTCACAGTGAAACGTGTAATAGGACATACTAAAAGGGGAAAGGGGTTCAAATGGCTCTGAGCACCACGGGACTTAACTTCTAAGGTCACCAATCCCCAACAACTTGTTGGTATTGCTGTGGTCTTCAGTCCTGGGACTGGTTTGATGCAGCTCTCCATGCTACCCTATCCTGTGCAAGCTTCTTCATCTCCCAGTACTTATTGAAACCTACATCCTTCTGAATCTGCTTAGTGTATTCATCTCTTGGTCTCCCTCTACGATTTTTACCCACCATGCTGCCCTCGAACTCTAAATTTGTGATTCCTTGATGCCTCACAACATGATCTACCAACCGGTCCCTTCTTCTTGTCAAGTTGTGCCACAAACTCCTCTTCTCCCCAATTCTATTCAACACCTCCTCATTAGTTATGTGATCTACCCATCTAATCTTCAGCATTCTTCTGTAGCACCACATTTCGAAAGTTTCTATTCTCTTCTTGTCCAAACTATTTATCGTCCATGTTTCGCTTCCATACATGGCTACACTCCATACAAATACTTTCGGAAACGACTTCCTGACACTTAAATCTATACTCGATGTTAACAAAATTCTTTTCTTCAGAAAAGCTTTCCTTGCCATTGCCAGCCTACATTTTATATCCTCTCTACTTCGACCATCATCAGTTATTTTGCTCCCCAAATATCAAAACTCCTTTACTACTTTAAGTGTCTCATTTCCCGATCTAATTCCCTCGGCATCACCCGACTTAATTCGACTACATTCCATTATCCTCATTTTGCTTTTGTTGATGTTCATCTTATACCCCCCTTTCAAGACACTGTCCATTCCCCTCAACTGCTCTTCCAAGTCCTTTGCTGTCTCTGACAGAATTACAATGTCATCGGCGAACCTCAAAGTTTTTGTTTCTTCTCCATGGATTTTAATACCTACTCCAAACTTTTCTTTTCTTTCCTTTACTGCTTGCTCAATATACAGATTGAGTAACATCAGGGGTAGCCTACAACCCTGTCTCAGTCCCTTCCCAACGAATGCTTCCCTTTCATACCCTTCGATTCTTATAACTGCCATCTGCTTTCTGTACAAATTGTAAATAGCCTTTCGCTCCCCGTATTTTACCCCTGCCACCTTCAGAATTTGAAAAACAGTATTTCAGTCAGCATTGTCAAAAGCTTTCTCTAAGTCTACAAATGCTAGAAACGTTGGTTTGCCTTTCCTTAATCTATTTTCTAAGGTAAGTCATATGGTCAGAATTGCCTCACGCATTCCAATATTTCTACGGAATCCAAACTGATCTTCCCCGAGGTCGGCTTCTACCAGTTTTTCCATTTGTCTGTAAAGAATTCGTGTTGGTATTTTGCAGCCATGGCTTATTAAACTAATAGTTGGGTAATTTTCACATCTGTCAACCCCTGCTTTCTTTGGGATTGGAATTATTATATTCTTCTTGAAGTCTTAGGGTATTTCACCTGTCTCATACATCCTGCTCACCAGATGGTAGAGTTTTGTCAGAGCTGGCTCTCCCAAGGCTATCACTAGTTCCAATGGAATGTTGTCTATTCCCGGGGCCTTGTTTCGACTCAGGTCTTTCAGTGCTCTGTCAAATTCTTCACGCAGTATCATATCTCCCATTTCATCTTCATCTACATCCTTTTCCAATTCCATAGTATTGTCCTTAAGTACATCGCCCTTGTATAGACCCTCTATATACTCCTTCCACCTTTCTGCCTTCCCTTCTTTGCTTAGAACTGGGTTTACATCTGAGCTCTTGATATTCATACAAGTGGTTCTCTTTTCTCCAAAGGTCTCTTTAATTTACCTGTAGGCAGTATCTATCTTACCACTAGTGAGATAAGCGTCTACATCCTCACATTTGTCCTCTAGCCATGCCTGATTAGCCATTTTGCACTTCCTGTCGATATCATTTTTGAGATGTTTGTATTCCTTTTTGCCTGCTTCATTTACTGCATTTTTATATTTTCTGCTTTCGTCAATTAAATTCATTATTTGTTCTGTCACCCAGGATTTCTACTAGCCCTCTTCTTTGTACGTACTTGATCCTCTGCTGCCTTCACTACTTCATCCCTCAGAGCTACCCATTCTTCTTCTACTGTATTTCTTTGCCCCATTCCTGTCAGCTGTTCCCTTATGCTCTCCCTCAAACTCTGTACAACCTCTGGTTTACTCAGTTTATCCAGGTCCCATCTCCTTAAATTCCCAACTTAGAACTAACCTAAGTAACCTAAGGACATAACACACATCGATGCCAGGGGCAGAATTCGAACCTGCGACCGCAGCAGTCTCGCGGCTCCAGACTGTAGCGCCTAGAACCTCTTGGCCACCCCGGCCGGCTACTCAAAGGGGAACATAATCGATAGGTCTCCAAAAGACCTGGAAACTCCTCACAAAATAACATTTGCTAAAATTAAAATTTTCTACATTAGTATGTCAATCTTCAATTTTTGATACTATTTAATCAACAAATTGGCCTAAATTTAAGTAAAATGTCACTTTCTATCAGATCTACAAAGTAATGGCACAATACTATACATAGAACATCACATAACAGAACCAGAGAAACAGACAATATTCAACAAATTAGTGCCGATAGCTACGTTCACATATGGATGTGAGGAGGACAATGCCCTGGCACGACGATCAAGAACGGAAGAGCAGAGAGGGCTGTGGGACGACGTCAGCCAATAGTACGCTGACGAACCCCTCTCTAGGACGACACAAAGACGGGAGCGACCTCCACACGAAGAGAATTAAAGCGCCGCACCGCCTGGCCGCGAGCGGAGAGGAAGACGAGCCGTCGTACAAACGCTACAGCAGTGAGTTATGAACTGTACTGTTTTGCTTGCAACGAAATTGTATATACCGAAGGACATTATTTGCATATCGTCATTTGCTTAAAACACACCTTTGTGAATACGCAAAGTTAGGTATTGTCAGTTTAACTTACTATAATAAACTCCATTATACGATTTGCTTGAATTATTATCTAGTGATCCGAGAAAACAGCTTCCTAGGCACCCAATATTAGACGAGAGGGCAGTACACAAGACAGTAGTTAAGGGCGACTGAACGAATCTCCCTCCCAAAATGAAATTTTTACTGATGTTAAGAGGAGGGACCAAATAAACAAATCTGAAATGAAAAATACATTTTGCATGAAAGAAAGAACTATGGTTAACAAAATGGGAAAGGCATATTGGAAGAATGGGGCAAAAACAAGACATGTAATGGACTACAGCCCCAAAGGAAAGATCAAAGAAGATTAAGGTGAATTTTGCGAAGACGAAACGGGTTAAAAGCCTACTCCATGAAGGAGTGACTGGGAAGGAGCTAGTAACATTCAATTTAACAATGTCATCAATGATCCATCGATTATTTTTAATTCGATTAATACACTAAACACAAGCCTTAATAATCATGTAGAGTCCATATTTTTGATAAAATAAATCTGAAACGATTGCGGGGCACAGGTCTGCTGAGATATACAGGGTAAGTATTTATTTATAAATAAATGAGACAATCAACCACTGGTGACAGCTTAGACAAACTGGTTTCCAACTGCAGTTTTAATAAACGAGTACTTTTAAAGTGGTCTGGCCTCTGAAACATGGGACTTACGGACAGGCAGGATTCGGTGTGGACGGGACCTTACTCAGTTACCGTTGGTTGTTCAGATTTAAAAAAAAAATCACGTACACTTTATTTCGAATCAATTGCAATAAGGAACAATTATCAGATCTGACTGTTAAGAAACAATATCCCCCCTGTGGGGGTTGGAATAGGCCCGAGGTATTCCTGCCCATCGTAAGAGGCGACTAAAAGATGTTCCACATGTTTCGGCCTTAATGTGATGGTTCCCTGTAGGGTCTGATTTCCATTCTTCAAAATTTTCCCAAGAGCGAGCGAACTGTGGAAGGGCGCCTTACATGGTGCATTGTGTCCATCGTGCATTGAGATCTTTAGCCCACTTTCTAGTCATTGTATTGCAGTTCCACCCATTCTCCAGCTCTTGGGCAAGGACACCTTCCTGAGTGCGTTTTACACCATGCACTATGCAGTGTCGCTTTCTGCGTCGACGATGACCATGGACTTCTTTGCACCTGAAATCCAGCATAGTAGCCAGTCTGTTGTGATGGGGCCACCATCTAACCTGTTGTTTGTAGCCCTCTGACCACACAAGGATTGCTTTGCTGATGCCTGCGCCATTTAACTCCCCCACGTATGCCAAGGGGTAGATGCCCATCCCCCTGGGGCATCAGGACTCTCAGCCATGGCCATCCTGCCAGGTGGCCTTTGCTGTGGCTGTGTGGAGCCCGTGGGGAGGGCCTCTGGTCAGAGTGGGTGCCATCAGGGCGGATGTCACGCGATGAAGCGTACCTCTTGCTGGTGGTGAAACGCCAGCAGTCTCTAAGCGATCACTAGATCAATTCAACACACGGAAGTACGACCCCAAATCGTTCCCCTCCCAGGTCACTCCATAGGAGGAATGTCAGACTAAGAATGACAGTTGATCTCATTCGCCACAGTACCTTGTATGTTTGAGAGCTGATGGGGAATCTTCCATAACGATGAAGCCTCAGTTTTCTGTTAAGCATTTAGAGGAAACGTTTGGGGAGGTGGTGGCCTTGTCCATATGAATCTGGGTCAGTCTTGATCAAAACAGCATCTTCTGCCCAGTCACAGGAGTTATTAGCTTGTGACAAGCTGGGGGATGCTCCTGTAACCATCACACCCCATAAGAGATTAAATATTGTCCACGGTATATTTCACAGAGACCTCCTTTTACAGTCCAACGATGAGCTGCACGCCAATTTAGAGCGGCGAGTTGTGCATTTCGTTCAGCGTGTCCACCAGGGTCCAAGGGATAATCAGGTTGTCACCAGTGCTTTCATCTTGGCCTTTGAGGGTGATACATTGCCCGAGAAGGTCAAGGTGATGGTCTACCAGTGTGATGTAAAGCCCTATATCCCGATTCAGTGCTTTAAGTGCTGGAAGTTCGGCCATATGTCTTACCCTGTACTTCCAGTGTCCATGCACTGCGTATGCCCATCACATCCAAATAATCCATGTGCCCTGCCTCCCATCTGTGTCAACTACACAGAGCATCATTCGTCTTGCTTGCCAGACTGCAGGATTCTACAGAAACAAAGGAAAATCATAAAGATCCTGGACCAATTGACCTACACTGAGGCTAAGAGAAAATTTTGAACACCTGCATCCTGTGCATATGACATCATCTACGCAGCTGCTACAACAGTTCTGGCTCCATCAACTCCTCCAACACAAGTCACCTCTCGGAACTGTAAGATAACACCTGCCCCTTTGATGGAGGGGGCATTACCCTCCTTGTTGCTCCTGCACCACCTATTTTGGGAGCAACACCCCCATAACCATCGGGGATGTCTGTCCCCAATTCTAAGCCAGTGAAGTGACACCTGAAAGTGACTGAAGAGCCCAAAAGCAGTTAGTCATAGGGCTTCATGCCCATCCTCAGTAACAAAGACTGAGCTAGTGAAGTCCTCCCAGCCAGGGAAATCCAAGGAGCAGTGGGAGAAATCCAAAAAGAAAACCCCCCCTAAGACCAAGGAAATTGCGGTGGCACCCACACCACTGCTACCTACAAGCCCTGCGTCTGAGGATGGGATGGAGATTTTGGCGTCTGCTGAGGACCTAGATCTCGCCAGACCCCTAGACAAACTGGATGTAGAATGCTCAGGAAAAAAGTCAGTGGCAGCAGATGACCCTGAAGCGTAAACTGCCTCATTGAATGCCCCATACCTTCCCAGTCTCAAAATGATGTCATCCTACAGTGGAATTGCGGCTGTTTTTTCCACCACCTGGCTGAGTTACAGTAACTGTTAAGCTTTACACCTGCTATCTGCATTGCCCTCCAGGAAACCTGGTTCCCGGCAATGCAGACCCCTGCCCTCGGTGGCCATAAGAGAGATTACAGGAACTGTAGTGACCATAATCGCGTGTCAGGTGGAGTTTGAATTTATGTCCTAAACTTAGTCTGTAGTGAACATGTGTCCCTCCAAACCCCTCTTGAAGCTGTGGCTGTCAGAATGACGATGCAGGAAGTAGCTGTCTGCAATGTATATCTACCTCCAGGTGGTCCAGTACCCCAAATGTATTAGCTGCACTGATTGATCAGCTCTCTTAACCTTTCCTACTTTTGGGAGATTTTAATGCCCATAACCCCTTGTGGGGTGGCACCATGTGTTCTGGCTGAGGCAGAGATGTCCGAACTTTACTGCCTCTTAAATACTGGGGCTGCCACACATTTCAATGTGGCTCATGGTAGTTATTCAGCCATTGATTTATCAGTTTGCAGCCCAGGACTTCTCCCATCTGTCCACTGGGTAGCACATGACGATGCGTGTGGTAGTGACCACTTCCCCATATTCTGTCACTGCGTCAGCGTCAGGACCATGGACGCCTGTCCAGATAGGCTTTAAGCAAGGCGGAGTGGGGAAACTTTTCACCTTTTCTGTCACCATTGAATCTGCCTCACATGGTGACATCGATGTGATGGTTGAGCAGGTGACCACAATAATTATTTCTGCGTTGGATGACGCGATCCCTCGCTCTTCAGGGTGCCCGAGATGTAAGGCAGTCACTTGGTGGTCGCCGGAAGTCGCTGAAGCAGTTAACGAGCGTCGGAAAACTCTACAGAAGCATAAGTGGCACCCTTCTCTGGAGTATCTCATAGCCGATAATCGGCTCTGTGCCTGTGTTCCTGCCTTATCAAACGACGGAAGCAGGAGTGTTGGGAGAGATACGTCTTGACCATTGGTGCCACATATCACCTTCACTAGTCTCGGCAAAGATCAAATTTTTTTTCAGGTACCAGGCCCCAACATACGTCCTCGGTGTTACTATAAATGGCGTGTTACCTACCAACACAAACGCAATTGCCAAGCACTTTGCTTGAGCCTCTGTGTCGGAGAATTACTCCCCAGCCTTTCGCACACTCAAACGGCAGATGGAAGGGAATGTCATCTCATTCACTACACGCTGCAGTGAATCCTATAATGCCCCATTTATAGACTGGGAGCTCCTCAGTGCCCTTGCACATTCCCCGACACAGGTCCTGGGCCTGATCAGATCACAGCCAGATCATTAAACATCTCTCATCTGACTACAAGCGACACCACCTCATCATCTTCAACGGATCCGGTGTGATGGCGTCTTTCCATCGCAATGGGTGAAGAGCACCATCATTCTGGTGTTCAAACCCGGTAAAACCCCGCTTGATGTGGATAGCTATTGGCCCATCAGCCTCACAACATTGTTTGTAAGCTGCTGGAATGTATGGTATTTCAGCGGTTGGGTTGGGTCCTGGAGTCACGTGGTGTGCTGGCTCCATGTCGGGGTGACTTCCGCCAGGGTTGCTCTACCACTGATAATCTTGTGTCCATCGCGTCTGCCATCCAAACAGCATTTTCCAGATGGCAACACCTGGTTGCCGTCTGTTTTGACTTACGTAAAGCATAAGACACAACATGGCGACATCATATACTTACCACATTTTATGAGTGGAGTCTCCAGGGCCCACTCCTTATTTTTATCCGAAACTTCCTATAGCTCCATACTTTCCATGTCCAAGTTGGTGCCTCTCATAGCTCTATCCATATCCAGAAGAATGGAGTCCTGCAAGGCTCTATATTAAGTGTCTCTCTATTTGTAGTGGCCATTAATGGTCTAGTAGCAGCTGTCGGGCTCTCCATCTCACCTTCTCTGTATGCAGACGACTTCTGCATTTCAAACTGCTGCTCCAGTACTGGTGTTGCTGAGCGGCGCCTACAGGAAGCCATCCACAAGGCGCATTCATGGGCTCTAGCCCACAGCTTCCAGTTTTCAGCCGCCAAGTCGTGTGTCATGCACTTCTGTCGGCGTCGTACTGTTCATCCAGAACCCACACTTTATATTAATGACGATCCACTCACTGTAGTGGAGACACATCAATTGCTAGGACTGGTTTTACATGCTTGATTGACTTGGCTCCCTCATCTTGGTCAGCTTAAGCAGAAGTGCTGGCAGCACCTCAATGCCCTCCGTGGCCTGAGCGACACCAATTGGGGTACAGATTGCTTTACGCTGCTGCAGCACTACAGAGACCTTGTCCAAGCCCGAATTGACTATGGGAGTGTGGTTTGTGGTTTGGCAGCGCCTTCAGCATTGCGTTTACTCGACCCTGTGCACTACTGTGGGGCTTCACAAGCGACAAGAGCTTTCAGGATGACTCCAGTGACCAGTGTACTGGTGAAGACTGGTGTCCCTCCATTCCAGATCAGACGTGCACAACTACTCGCTAGTTATGCAGCACACATAGTTCCTCTTAGCAGCTGTATTACCATCTTCTTTTCCCACCTGTGGCAGTCCATCTCCTGCATCTGTGGTCCAGGTCTGGGCTAGCGATTGCGGTTAATGTGCGGTCCCTTCTCTCTGAACTGTCTACTTTTGGTCTGTTCATGTACACCTCCATGGTGTACGCCTCAGCCACAGCTTTGTCTAGACCTTTCACGTGGCCCTAAAGACTCCATTAACCCGGCTGCTGTCACTTCCTCTCGATTCTTGACGTGTCCTGGGGCTCTGAAGTTGTTTACACCAACGGCTCGATGGCTGACTGTTGCATTGGCTTTGCCTATTTGCATGGCGGCCATGCTGAACTGCATTCCTTATCCGAGGCCCTCAGTGTATTCACTGCAGAGCTGGTGGCCATCTCTCGTGCACTTCAATATCTCTGTTCATGTCCTGGGGAGTCTTTACTTTCATTACAGACTCCCTGAGCAGCCTGAAAACTATATACCAGTGTTACCCTCATCATCCTTTGGTAGTGTTCATCCAAGAGTCCATCTATGCCCTGGAACAGTCTAGTCGTTAAGTGGTGTTCGTCTGGACCCCTGGTCACGTTGGAACCCCAGGAAAGGAACCTGCTGACAGGCTGGCCAAATAGGCTATACGGAAACCACTTCTGAAGATGGGCATCCCCGCAACTGACCTGCATTCATTATTACACCCCAAGGTTTTCCAGCTTTGGGAGACGGAATGGGAAAATCTCAGTACGCACAACAAACTGGGAGCCATTAAGAGGACCACGACTGTATGGAAGTCCTTGATGAGGGCGTCTCGCAGGGACTCTGTGGTTCTCTGCAGGTTCCACATTGGCCATGCATGGGCGAGCCACAGCTACCTCCTGCGCCATCAAGAATCGCCTCTGTGTTGGTGCGGCGCCCAGTTGACAGTGGCCCATTTACTTCTACTGTGTCCCCCTTTGGCTGCCCTGCGACTTCATCTTCGGTTGTCTGACACATTATCATTGATTTTAGAAGACAACGCCTCATCAGCTGACATGGTTTTATGTTTCATCCATCTGGGTGGGCTTTATCATTCGCTGAGTTTTAGCGCCTGTCCTTTTTCCCCCTCTGTCCTCCACCCTAGTGCTTCTAGGGTGAAGGTTTTAATGTGTTGCAGGGTAGCTGGCTTTTCCTTTTTATTTTCGTGGTTGGCCAGCCACTGTAATCTACTTCCTTGTTTTACTCTCTTCTATTTCCTGCATCTCTCTGTAGTTCTCTTGTCCTCTTTGGTTCCTTTGTGTTCATTTCCTTTCCTTCATTCTTGTGGCCCTTCCTTTCTTTCTATTTTGTTACATGTCTCGTCTACTTTATTCTCACACTTGTGGCATTGTTTTATTAGGATCAAGGAACCGATGGCCTCGTAGTCTGGTCCCTTCCCCATCTTTTAAACTAACCTTAAGACACAATGTCTAATAAAATTCTTTAGCAAGTTGCACTCATGGCTGAAGGCCTTATTGACCAGAAAATTCAAATTATTTGTTGGCTGAAGGCCCCAATAGTAATAACTCAAAAAATCGACTTGTTTTAAAAAAAATCATCACAATCTGATCAAACCAAGAGAGAAGTGGGCCTTAGAGACTGCCTGGGAAAGTCGCTCAACTTTGTAACTGATGAGACAGGCAGCCAACAGTTGTATTCACTTAACTGGACGGCAACTCAAGCTAGTAACAGTTTAAATGCAGACCAACACTCTTGCAAAATCTAGTAGTAGTCCAAAAGAAACAACATATCCGGGCCACAATCAAAGAGACTGTCTAACTACATGCCTTACCGGACAGCAGCGGCAAGCCGAGGAAAGGTACACTGCCACGAAAATACGTTAACCTCCAGGACAGGTAACTGGGGCGTTAGTGGCCACTAGGCAGAAAAAACCGCTGGTTGAACTTTACCAATACACATAAAAAATTCAATGATTAATAATATGAAGCTGAGGACAGCTAACTAATTTTGCCAACTCCAAACACTCCACTCATTGCTCTTTGTTTCAGGGACGCTGCAAGCAGCGACGCGTGAAGAAATGGCGTGATCTCAAAATAGTGGAGGTTTCACTACTGAGTTAATGTTCACTCAACTCAATCGTCCTGGGTCCAGTGGACAACGGGGTTGTGGCCCTCGCAACTACAGCCCCTTGATCCGGCAGTGCCTGCATGCCGCCAGCAGTCCCGGCATGTCTTTGACCTGCCAGACATCACTGCTGCTCCATCCCAATCAAACTCATTGACACGCTCTGACCCGGAAGCACTTGACATCCTTCGAAAGATAGTACTGTGCTACTATATATCGATAACCACTGCTGCTGCTGCTGCTGCTGCTGCTGCTGCTGCTGCATCTCACAGACAGACAATGCTAGCAAACATTGTGGTGCCAGTAAACACAAGAAGAAAACGAGATGCCACTATCCATATTATACAATGTCAATTACTAACGGCACGAACGTGAGCTGCAACACGGCTCGACCTCTCCCCCTCAGACACCAACCTGGGGGTAACCCAACAAGTGGCCTAACCAAACTTAATTTGCTTTAGATGAACCCAGTATTGTGTACCAGTGTGGTTGTCGTTAACCAGAAGTTTAACTGGGCCTAAAATATGCATAATAGTACAGGGACCCAAGAAATGGGGAGTGAATTTACCAAGGTTTCTAACACGCACCTCCCTCCTGGGAAAATTATGGACATACACCTGGTCTCCTGGTTTCCCCTAAACACTCGTCGATTAGGGTTGTAACAATCAGCTTGTTTGTTGTGGGCCCTGAGAATATTGCGCCTGGCACGATTCCAGTTTTCTTCGATGATGTCAGGGGTAATATCTGCAGGGATTAGATCTTGTGTTCCCCATAAGTTCGAAAGGGGGGAATTAACAGGATAAGCAAAGATCAAGGAAACCAGAGTAGCCTTCAAAGCCTTATGGCTGGCGGCACTGAAAGCAAAGCTAAGCCAAGGGGGACTAGTATCCCACTTATTGTTCGTCTTCTAATGGAAGATAATCAGTGCGGATTTGAGATTACGATTGACCCTCTCCACGAAAGAGCCCTGCAGGTAATACAGAGTGGTAGTCACGTGCTTCAAACTGCTTTGAAAACAAAAACCCTTGAAGGGAGCCAAAAGAATGGCTGGCGCATTATCACCAACGATTTGTTTAGGCTGTCCAAAAACACTAAATAAGTTAGTCAAATGAGCAGCAAGAGCAGTCGTCACGTTTCGACTCTGAAGAAGCCACGTAAACCTTGAAAACGCGTCAATAATAACCAATACGTACTGATGGCCTCTTTCGGTGCGAGGTAAGGGCCACACATAATTGATATAGAGTTTGTCCATGGGGCAGGATTCGCGCTCAAAACTCAAGAAGCCCTGTTGAAGGGCGTTCTTATGCATTTCCATACGACACAACTGACACTGAGAAACCATCTCTCTAACGTCTCGGTCCATAGGTGGCCAAGTCAAATGTTCCTTAATTTTCTGCAAGGTCTTATAGGTTCCTAAATACCCTCAATCAACGAGTTGTGAAAGTAATGGAAAACAGGGTGTACCAGGGTGGTTGGTAGGCAGATATTCAACTCCTTGGCACGTCAAACCCTTTTACACAAAATGCCCTTCCTGATGACATATCAGTCCAAAGGTTCCCCCACCAACAGCCGTTCCTTAACCGGTCCACATGTGTGGTCTTGATCCTGATGGTCGGCAACGTCACTAAACAAATGAGGAATACCGCCTAACACAACACAACTAAGATTGCCTTCCTCCGTTTATTGGGCGCGCTCACCAGATCGATGTTCAGTGTACATACAGCTGTGGACGTACGCGAGCACATTCTCACTCCCCTCAATATGTTTAACCTCGAATTGAAATGCTGCCCACCTGGCGATATGGCCAGTTTTACACGGCCTGGCTAGCACCCAGCTTAATGTTTGATTGTCGGTTTATAGCTGAAATACTCTATGCTCGTGATGAAAGCGATACTTCTCCAGCGCGAAAAGATGGCCAATGCCTCACGTTCGTAAAGGGAATATTTAAGTTCAGCACTGGTTAACCAATGAGAGGCACACGCTAATGGCTGCCTTTGACCCTCTCACTCCTGTAAAAGGACGGCTGAAATCCTCACATCAGATGTGTCAGTTTGTCAGTTTGTACAAAAAATTTTTTACTTACGTCAGGCACCCCAAGAACCGGAGGGTTGGCTATATCTGCATTAATGTGCTCAAACGAGGCCTCTTGGGAAGGGCCCCATTCAAAACGCACCATTTTCTGACGTATTTAAAGGGACCGCCAACCGAGCAAAACTAGGGACAAAATGTCTAAAATAATTCGCCATGCCTATGAACAAGGCAACATTGCATTTATCAGCAGGTGGCGGGAAAGCTCTCAGTGCCTTAGTTCGATCCTGGTCAATGCGAATGCTCTTGCCTGGTAATAAGTGGTCTAAGAATAATACCTGCTGCCTGGCTAATGTCACCTTACGGGGTTTAACAGTCAAACTGGCCCCCTACATCCTAGCAAAACCTTGCTGGATGTGTTCCAAATTCTCCTGAAACGAATGGCTATAAATCACAAAATTGTCCAAGTAATTATAAAAACAAACTAATTTCAAGTCTCCAAGAATATTATGCAGCAAACGAGTGAGAACGGCTGCGTCCGTAGCCAAACCAAAGGGAACCCTGTTAAACTCAGATTCCAATCAGTAAAAAAAGCTGTAACGTGTTTGTGGTGTCACCGCCAGACACCACACTTTCTAGGTGGTAGCCTTTAAATCGGCCGCGGTCCGTTAGTATACGTCGGACCCGCGTGTCGCCACTGTCAGTGATTGCAGACCGAGCGTCGCCACACGGCAGGTCTAGAGAGACTTCCTAGCACTCGCCCCAGTTGTACAGCCGACTTTTACAGAGATGAATCACTGACAAATACGCTCTCATTTGCCGAGACGATAGTTAGCATAGCCTTCAGCTACGTCATTTGCTACGACCTAGCAAGGCGCCATTACCAGTTTATATTGAGATTATAATTCATGTATCAACAAGAGCGATGTTCTCCAATTGTGGATTAAAGTTAAGTATTCCAGAAACTATGTACTATTTTTGGCCACTATAACTCCTTTAATTGTTCCAGACCTCACGCCAGTCTGCGTGTATTTAAACGCGTGCCTTTCGGCCTCCTCTAGCAACACGGTGTTGGCTCTTCTGCCAACACATCAGTGTTTACATTCTTCAGCTAAGGGAATCTGATAATAGGCTTGATTCAGATCGAGCACAATGAACGAATTAGCGCCGGCAAACCAAGTAAGTTTTGAAGATCAGGTAAAGGAACTGATTCGAGGTCAACCTTGGTCTTCAGGCCCTGGAAGTCAACAACAGGCTGGAAATCCTGCCCCTGATCCTTAGGAACAAGGAATATGGGGGAAGAATAAGCAGATGTAGAAGGCCTAATTACTCCTTGCTCGAGCATTTTAAAGATCTTTCCTCTTATTATCTTCATCTTAGGCAGTGATTGACGTTATGGGTACTGCCTGATGGGAATGTGGTTAGATAGACGAATACGGTAGTCAAGAACATTAGTAATCCCCAGTCTATCACAGAGAAGCTCGGGAACCTCTGCAAGAAATCCCCTAGTTCAGAGGCCTGCTGTGAAGACAGATGGGTGAGATCAAACTCATTAACCTTAGTATCAACAGCCAGCATGCCAGCATTTTGATCCACCTTACACTTAGCACATTGACAGAACATAAATTTCTGACCGGAAGCGAACTTGGAGGAGGAATACCCAGAATAATCCAAGACAAGACCAATTTTACTGATAAAATTACATTCCAAAATCAAATCGACCGGCAGCTTGTTAACCAAGGCCAAAGACAAGACCAGAAGAAATCCCCAACCAAGATACTCCCTTGGACCCAACCATGCAGAAGCAACACCTGCCCATTGGTAACCTTGCATCACTGCACCAAAGAAGGGACCGACCTGAGTCTTGTAAGATGACCAAACTCAAGAAACCATTCCAAGCTGAACAACGAAAACGAGCTACCAGAATCCAAAAGGGCACAAATAGGTTCGCCACCTACTCGAGAACAAATACAAGCCAGGTGAGGTGGTGATCAAGCAGCAACACAGGCACACCAAGGTTTAAGGGCTTTACCTCAAGGTCGCTTCCCAGCCTGGCGCCTTTTATTGGCTCTAGGTTAGCATGGTTGAACGCAAGAACGAACTAAATGACCTGTCCGACCGCACCTGAAGTAACGCCTTGGTTCCCTTTTAGCAGACTCAGTCGATGTAGATAATCTGGAGCTCTCCTTGATAACGCCCATCGGCTGAACCTTAACTTCATGGCGTGGATCGTCTGTGAGTGGTAACGCAGATATCGTTGAAATGGCAGCACAAAATTCTTCCCAGGTGGAGGGACAACCCCGAAAAACAAAGTGCGACTTATCTGCAACTCGCATTCCCCTCAGGACAATAGAAACTAACTCCCATTCTGGCAAGTCGACTAACAAGGCCAAGCAGGCCACATATTGATGCAACTCCTCTTTATCTTGCTGCATCTGCCTAATAGAGCGACACTCGAGCTGTTTACGAACTCCCATGGTCAATCTTTCATTAATTACAAGCTCCCTCAACCGCTGCAAGGACAACCCCTCTGCCATGGCTCTGGATATGAGGGTCTTCAATTCGCCTCTAGCTAAAGAATACAATAGTGACAAAACTACCTGACGCGAAACCCAAAAGGCTCAAGGCGAACCAACAACGATAATAACCTTTCAATTTGCTCGAGCCCGTCTATAACTAATTCTGTTGTGTCCGAAAGAGATGCACCAGAAGATTAGGCAATTTAGCAAACGCTGCATCTAATATCTTGGAAGACACAAGTGCATCATTCCTGGGTTGGCTTGCGCGCCCCCCTGAAGACAGCAAGTCCTGCTCTCCAACCCTCTTCCCATCAAGCTTTAAACATGTAATCTTAAACTGCAATTCATTAAGCAAGGACCCCATTTCAGCGGTTTACTCCTTATAACAATCCTTTAACTTTAATGTCCTTAAATCCGCTATCCGGTTTGTTAAATGTATTAACTGTGCTGTGCCCCGTCTGACTGCCTCTAGGTTGAGTGCCCTCCAAAAACCCAATCGTGTCCTCAAGACCCCTAACAGCCTTACACAAAAACTCAATGGCTGCTTCTGTCTCACCCACATCATCTGGCGTGACGTCCTCCGGCTGAAGAACGGTAGCACACAAACGGGCGGCTAAGTCCGGAACACTACCCTCAATAAGCTGGCTCCTTATCGAGCACTCATAAATGAGTTGGTCCTTCAACAGGCCAATCCCGGGTCACTGCCTGACCGCCATTAGAATTGGTCCCCTGAAACAACCAAATACCAAAGACAAATATCGTGTAACACTGACAGAGTTAAAATTCGAACCAACGGTAACTGTAATGACAACATTACAATCGTAGCCTCGCTCTGCTACCACTGAAACATGGGACTTGGGGAAAGGCAGGATTTGGTGTGGACGGGGCTTACTCAGTTACCGTTGGTTGCTCAGTTTTAAAAAAAAATCGCATACACTTTATTTCGAAGCAATTACAATAAGGCTGACAATAAGGAACAATTATCGGATTTGACTGTTAAGACACAGACTAAGAATTTCTTAAGCAAGTTGCACTCATGGCTGTAGGCCTTATTGACCAGAAATTCAAATTATTTATTGGCTGAAGGATCCAATAGTAATAACTCAAAAAAAATTTGACGGCTGAAGGCCTATATAGCAAATTCTTAAAAACAGTTAAACTTCTCCAAGAGCTACTAAAATATTTAAAAAAAACACAATCATCTATATTTCACTATTAAGAGACAATATCTAATTAAACATTCTTAAGACAACTTGTATCCACGGCTGTTACTGACTATTTCAAATTACTTGTCGGAAGAGGGCCCCAATAGTAATACCTCACAGTTAATGTATTTTCTTAAAACAAATCATTACAATCTGATCAAATCAAGAGAAAAGTAGGCCTCAGACAGTGCTCCAAGCATCGGCCTGGGAAAGTTGCTAAACTTCGTAACTGATGAGACAGGCAGCCAAGAGTTGTATTCACTTAACCGGATGGCAACTCAAACTAGTGTAAATGTAGACCAAGACTCTCGCAAAGTCTACCTGAATACTACTTCGTATGGCCCAGCAGCCTTCCCTTACCTGTCTACACCATGTGAGGAGAGCCAGGCTCGCCATCTTGTGATGAAACCCTTTCCCCGTTACCTTTTCTGTACTAGGATGGGTGGGGACATTCACTTCCACAAATCCATTGTTTTTCGTGGAAAATATTGAGGACAAGTTTGGTGAAGTGGAGTCTCTTAATGAGATGCAGCTGGGCTCCCTGTTGATCAAAACTTCTTCTGCCACCTAATCCGCAGCTCTTCGTGCCTGTGATCGACTTTGCAATGTCCCGATGTCTATTGCTACTCACCAATTTCTGAATATGGTCAAGGGGGTAATTTTTCATAGAGACCTCATCCTGCAAACTGATGAGGAACTCTGGGCTAATCTGGAGTGGCGTGGCATTTCTTTTGTTCAACATGTGAAGAAGGACCACAAAGACAACCACATCGATACTGGCACCTTCATTCTGGATTTCGAGGGGGACACTCACAAAGAAGGCCTAGGTTATGTGCTGCAGATGTGATGTGAAGCCGTATGTCCCTCCACCTATGCAGTGCTTTTGGTGCTTGTGTTTTGGGCATATGTCTTCCCACAGTACAGTGGACCTTTTGTGTGGTGACTGTGACCACCCGCTGTGCTAGGGAGGCCCCTGTGATCTGCCCCCTGTGTGTGTAAATTGTGCCAACTGCCACACCCCTCAGTCACCAGATTGCCCGGCTTACAAGAGAGAAAAGAAGATTAAAGTATACAAGTATCTGGATCACCTGTCTTATGCTGAGGCTCGCCAAAAGTATGAGGCACTCCATCAGTTTCATTATAATTTTTGCCTCTGTTACTTTATTTCTTCCTTCTTACCCCAGCCGCCCTTCTTCAGCGTCTGTCAGTGATCAGGCTCCCTCCTGGCACCCTTGTTCCCAGAAGCTCTTAGGCCAGAAGACTCTCACCAATGGTCGGCCACAAAGCCCACCATCTGTTCACTCCAAGGTCGCTGATCTCTTTCGGTTCATGATCTTGCAGAAGCCTGTACCCCCTGTGCCCGGCCCTGCTCCAACTTATAAGGAGAAACATAAACCCAAGAGGAGGAGCCGCTAGTGCCCCTGGAGGTGCCATCTCCTCTCTCGCAACTGACATCTCATTTATCCCCCTGTGGGTCTGTGGGTCTGTGGGTCTGGGGGTTAGGATAGGCCCAAGGTATCCTTGCCTGTCGTGATAGGGTACTAAAAGGAGTCTCACACTTTTCAGCTCTGTAAGTTCAGGTCCCATTTCATCATTTGACCTACCACCTTCCAAATTCTACAGAAGTGCGGGCCCTTATGGGGAAGGACGCTTTACATGGTGCATGAGTTATCCATTGCGCCTTCAGATTCAATCTCCTGAACCTCTTGTCATGGCTTTGCATCCCCACCTGCAATTCCCCCCCTGCAGCTGGGGGGGTTACAATAGGCCCAAGGTATTCCTGCCTGTCGTATAAGGCGACTAACGGAGTTCCACACGTTTCAGCCATTATGTAACAGTCCCCTGTAGGGTTTGACCCCCATTCTTCAAATTTCTTCGGAAGAGCGAGCCAATTGGGGAAGGGTGCCTTACATGGTGCATTGTGTCCATCATGCCTCGAGATCTGTAGCCTGCATTCTTGGCGCATTGCAGTCCCACCCATTCTCCATCTCTCGGGTGAGGACACCTTCCTGGGTGTGTTTTCGACCATGCACTATACAGTGTCACTTTCTGCGCCGACGGTGACCATAGACTTCTTTCCACCTGATATCCAGCATGGTAGCCAGTCCGTTGTGGTGAGGCCCCATTTACTCTGTTGGTTATAGCCCCCTGAACACACTAGGATTGCTCTGCTAATGCCTACGCCATTAAACCCCCCATTTGAAAAGGGGTAGATGGCCATCCCCCTGGGGCATCGGGACTCACGGCAATAGCCATCCTGCCTTCGCTGCAGCTGGGTGGTGCCCGTGGGGAGGGCCCCTGGTCGGAGTGGGTGGCATCAAGGCACATGACACGCAATAAAGCGTAGTCCATCATCTCTTGCTGGTGGTGAAACACAGGCAGTCTCTAAGCTATCATAAGCTCAATTCAACGCACAGAAGTATGACCCCAAATCGTTCCCCTACCTGGCCACAGCTTGGGAGGAACGTCAGGCAAAGGATGGCAGCAGATCTCATTCGCCCCGGCACCTTGTACACTGCTGGCCATTAAAACTACTACACCACGAAGAAATGCAGATGATAAACGGGTATACATTGGACAAATATATTATACTAGAACTGACATGTGATTACATTTTCATGCAATTTGGGTGCTGAGAAATCAGTACCCAGAACAACCACCTCTGGCCGTAATAACGGCCTTGATACGCCTGGGCATTGAGTCAAACAGAGCTTGGATGGCGTGTACAGGTACAGCTGCCCATGCAGCTTCAATGCGATACCACAGTTCATCAAGAGTAGTGACTGGCGTATTGTGACAAGCCAGTTGCTCGGCCACCATTGACCAGACGTTTTCAATTGGTGAGAGATCTGGAGAATGTGCTGGCCAGGGCAGCAG
Organism: Schistocerca nitens; assembly: GCF_023898315.1. NCBI lineage: Eukaryota > Metazoa > Arthropoda > Insecta > Orthoptera > Acrididae > Schistocerca > Schistocerca nitens. The sequence goes on along the minus strand of NC_064614.1, from coordinate 1,270,987,340 downwards.
TCGAACATTTTCTTTATCCAGAATGGCCTGTACAGGACATGCAACATGCAGTCATGCGTTATACTGCTGAAATGTAGGGTTTTGCAAGGATCGAATGAAGGGTAGAGCCACGGGTCGTAACACATCTGAAATGTAACGTGCCATCAATGCAAACAAGAGGAGACGTGTAATCAATGGTACCCCATACCATCACACCAGGCGATGACGAATACACCCTTCCAATGTGCGTTCACCACGATGTTGTCAAACATGGATGCGACCATGATTATGCTGTAAACAGTACCTGGATTCATCCGAAAAAATGACGTTTTGCCATTCGTGCACTGAGGTTCGTCGTTGAGTACACCACCACAGACGCTCCTGTCTGTGATGCAGCGTCAAGGGTAACCGCAGCCATGGTCTCCGAGCAGATACTTCATGCTGCTGCAAACGTCGTCGAACTGTTCGTGCAGATGGTTGTTGTCTTGCAAACGTCCCCATCTGTTGACTCAGGGATCGAGACGTGACTGCACGATCTGTTACAGCCATGTGGTTAAGATGCCTGTCATCTCCACTGCTAGTGATACTAGGCCATTGTAATCCAGCACGGCATTCCGTATTACCCTCCTGAACCCACCGATTCCATATTCTGCTAACAGTCATTGGATCTCAACCAACGCGAGCAGCAATGTCGCGATACAATAAACCGCAATCTCGATAGGATACAATCCGACCTTTATCAAAGTCGGAAACGTGATGGTTCGCATTTCTCCTCCTTACACGAGGCATCACAACAATGTTTCACCAGGCAACACCGGTCAACTGCTGTTTGTGTATGAGAAATCGGATGGAAACTCTCCTCATGTCAGCACGTTGTAGGTGTCGCCACCGGCACCAACCTTGTGTGAATGCTCTGAAAAGATAATCATTTGCATATCACAGCATCTTCTTCCTGTCGGTTAAATTTCGCGTCTGTAGCACATCATCTTTATGGTGTAGTAATTTTAATGGCCAGTAGTGTATGTTTGAGAGCTGATGGGGAATCTTTCATGAAGATAGTCTCAATTTTTTGTAGAGCATTTAGAGGACAAGTTTGGGGAGGTGGAGGGCTTGTCCAAAATGAGATCTGGGTCAGTCTTCATCAAAACTGCATCCTCTGCCCAGCCACAGGAGTTACTCGCTTCTGACAAGCTGGGGAATGGTTTGTAACCTTCACACCCCACAAGAGATTAATATGGTCCAGGACATCATAATTCACAGAGGCCATCTTTTGCAGTCGGACAATGAGCTGCGCGCCAATTTAGAGCGGTGAGGTGTACATTTCGCCTGACGCGTCCACCGAGGTCCGAAGGGTAATCAGGTTGCCACAAGTGCCTTCATCTTGGCCTTTGAGGGTGATACATTGCCCAAGAAGGTTAAGGTGATGGTCTACCGGTGTGATGTAAAGCCCAATATCCCTCCCCCAATGCGGTGCTTTAAGTGCTGGAAGTTCTGCCATGTCTCTTCCCGCTGTACTTCCAGTGCCCCATGCGGAGATTGCGGATGTCCATCACATCCCCATACTCCTTGTGCCCTGCCTCCCAATTGTGTCAACTGTGGAGAGCACCATTCGCCTTGCTCGCCTGACTGCAGGATTCTTCAGAAAGAGAGGAAAATCATGAAGTACAACACCCTGGACAGACTGAATTACACTGAGGCTAAGAGAAAATGTGAACGACTGTATCCTGTGTGTATGAAATCGTCTTACCCAGCCGCTACAACAGTTCAGGCACCATCAGCTCTGCCAACTCAGGTCACCTCTCAGAGCAGGAAGACTACATCTGCCCCCTTGATGTTGGAGGGCATTTCCCTCCCTGTTGCTCCTGCACCACCTACTTCGGGAGCAACACCTCCCCCCCCCCCCCAACCATTGGGGACATCCGTCCGCACTTCTAAGCCAGAGTAGTGTAAGGCGTCTTTGGCTGCTCTCACTAGGATGAAGTCCCTTAGGTCACTCCCTTCCCAGGTTTCTTCTAGTGGGAAAGATGGCACCTGCCATTGGCTGCTCATCCTCATCCTCAGTAACAAAGACTGAGCTAGTGAAGTCCTCCCAGCCAGGGAAATCCAAGGAGCAGCGGGAGAAATCCAAAAAGAAAACCCCCCTAAGACCAAGGAAATTGCGGTGGCATCCACACCACTGCTATCTCTGTGTCTGAGGATGGGGTGGAGATTTTGGCGTCCGCTGAGGACCTAGATACCACCAGACCCGCAGACACAATAGATATATACTGCTCAGGCAATAAATCGGTGGCAGCAGGTGACTCTGAGACGTAAACTGCCTCATTGAATGTTCTCAGGCTCACGATGTGATCCTCCAGTGGAATTGTGGCGGTTTTTTCCACTGTCTGGCTGAGCTACGGGAACTGTTAAGCTTTACACCTGCTATCTGCATTGCCCTCCAGGAAACCTGTTTCCCAGCAATGTGGACCCCTGCCTTCTGCGGCTATAAGGCATTTTACAGGAATCATAGCGACAATAATAGTGTTAGGTGGAGTCTGCGTTTATGTCCTAAATTCGGTCTGTAGTGAACATGCGCCCCTTCAAACCCATGTTGAAGCTGTGGCTGTCAGAATAAGGACGAGGCAGGAAATAACTGTCTACAATGTGTATCTTCCTCCAGATGGTGCAGTACCCCTGTTATCTGCACTGATAGATCAACTTCCTAAACCTTTCCTACTTCAAGGAGATTTTAATGCCCATAACCCCTTGTTGGGTGTTTACGATGCTTACTGGCCGAGGCAGAAACGACGAAACTTTACTGACCCAATTTGACCTCTGCCTCTTAAATAGTGGGGCCACCACACATTTCAGTGTGGCTCATGGTAGTTACTCGGCCGTTGATTTATCAATCTGCAACCCAGGACTTCTCCCATCTATCCACTAGAGAGCACATGACGACCTGTATGGTAGTGACCACTTCCGCATCTTTCTGTCACTACCCTAGCGTCTGGCACATGGACACCTGCCCAGATGGGTTTGAATAAGGCGGACTGGGGAAATATCACCTCTGCTGTCACCGCTGAATCGCCCCCACATGGTAACATCGATGTGATGGCGTAAGGCAGTCCCTTGGTGGTTGCCGGAAGTCGCTGAGGCAATTAAGGAGCGTTGGCGAGCTCTACAGCGAAAAAAGGGGCACCCTTCTCTCAAGAAAAAAAAATGGTTCAAATGGCTCTGAGCACTATGGGACTTAACATCTGAGGTCATCAGTCCCCTAGAACTTAGAACTACTTAAACCTAACTAACCTAAGGACATCACACACATCCATGCCCGAGGCAGGATTCGAACCTGCAACCGTAGTGGTCGCGCGGTGCCAGGCTGTAGCGTCTAGAACTGCTCAGCCATTTGGCCGGCCCTTCTCTCGAGCACCTAATAGCTTTTAAATGGCTCCATGCCCGCATTTGCCAGCTTATAAAAAGATGGAAACAGGATTGTTGGGAGAGGTAGGTCTCGACCATTGGGTGCCATATATCACCTTTCCAAGTCTGGAAGAAGCTCAGACACGTTTTTGGGTACCAGACCCTGACAAGTGTCACTGGCATTAACATCAATGGCGTGTTATCTAATGACACAAACGCAATTGCCGAGCACCTTGCTGAGCACTATGCTCAAACCTCCATGTCAGACAATTACCACCCAGCGTTTTGCCCTCTCAAACGGCAGATGGAAGGGAAAAGTCCTCTCGTTCACTACATGCCAAAGTGAACCCTATAACTCCCCATTTACAGAGTTGGAGCTCCTCAGTGCTCTCGCACATTGCCCTGACAGAGCTCCTAGGCCTGATCGCATCCACAGCCAGATGATTAAACATCTCTCATCTGGCTACAAGATGCGCCAATGTAGAATGGCAGGGTGTTCATTTCGTCTGGCACATTTACGTGGTACCCAAAGACATCAGGGTTGCTTCTGGTGACTTCATCTTTGCCTTTGAGGGTGATTCTGTGCCTGAAAGTCAAGGTGATTGTTTAATGCTGTGACATTAAACCATCTGTCCCTCCCCCTACGAGGTGCTTTAAGTGCTGGAAATTAGGGCACATATCTTACTGCTCCCCCCCATGAACCATGGACCTTGCCGTTGGTGGGGAGGCTTGCGTGCCTCAGCGATACAGATGGCAGTGCAACCACAACGGAGGGGTATCTGTTGAGAGGCCAGACAAACATGTGGTTCCTGAAGAGGGGAAGCAGCCCTTTCAGTAGTTGCAGGGGCAACAGTCTGGATGATTGACTGATCAGGCCTTGTAACATTAACCAAAACGGCCTTGCTGTGCTGGTACTGCGAACGGCTGAAAGCAAGGGGAAACTACAGCCGTAATTTTTCCCGAGAACATGCAGCTTTACTGTATGATTAAATGATGATACCGTCCTCTTGGGTAAAATATTCCGGAGGTAAAATAGTCCCCCATTCGGATCTCCGGGCGGGGACTACTCAAGAGGACGTCGTTATCAGGAGAAAGAAAACTGGCGTTCTACGGATCGGAGCGTGGAATGTCAGATCCCTTAATCGGGCAGGTAGGTTAGAAAATTTAAAAAGGGAAATGGATAGGTTAAAGTTAGATATAGTGGGAATTAGTGAAGTTCGGTGGCAGGAGGAACAAGACTATTGGTCAGGTGATTACAGGGTTATAAATACAAAATCAAATAGGGGTAATGCAGGAGTAGGTTTAATAATGAATAAAAAAATAGGAGTGCAGGTTAGCTACTGCAAACAGCATAGTGAACGCATTATTGTGGTCAAGATAGACACAAAGCCCATGCCTACTACAGTAGTACAAGTTTATATGCCAACTAGCTCTGCAGTTGATGAAGAAATTGATGAAATGTATGACGAGATAAAAGAAATTATTCAGGTAGTGAAGGGAGACGAAAATTTAATAGTCATGGGTGACTGGAATTCGTCAGTAGGAAAAGGGAGAGAAGGAAACATAGTAGGTGAATATGGATTGGGGGGAAGAAATGAAAGAGGAAGCCGCCTTGTAGAATTTTGCACAGAGCATAACTTAATCTTGGTTCAAGAATCATAAAAGAAGGTTGTATACCTGGAAGAATCCTGGAGATACTAAAAGGTATCAGATAGACTATATAATGGTAAGACAGAGATTTAGGGACCAGGTTTTAAATTGTAAGACATTTCCAGGGGCACATGTGGATTCTGACCACAATATATTGGTTATGAACTGCAGATTGAAACTGAAGAAACTGCAGAAAGGTGGGAATTTAAGGAGATGGGACCTGGATAAACTGAAAGAACCAGAGGTTGTAGAGAGTTTCAGGGAGAGCATAAGGGAACAATTGACAGGAATGGGGGAAATAAATACAGTAGAAGAAGAATGGGTAGCTCTGAGGGATGAAGTAGTGAAGGCAGCAGAGGATCAAGTAGGTAAAAAGACGAGGGCTAATAGAAATTCTTGGGTAACAAAAGAAATATTGAATTTAATTGATGAAAGGAGAAAATATAAAATGCAGTAAATGAAGCAGGCAAAAAGGAATACAAACGTCTCAAAAATGAGATCGACAGGAAGTGCAAAATGGCTAACCAGGGATGGCTAGAGGACAAATGTAAGGATGTAGGGGTAAGATAGATACTGCCTACAGGAAAATTAAAGAGACCTTTGGAGCTAAGAGAACGACTTGTATGAATATCAAGAGCTCAGATGGCAACCCAGTTCTAAGCAAAGAAGGGAAGGCAGAAAGGTGGAAGGAGTATATAGAGGGTTTATACAAGGGCGATGTACTTGAGGACAATATTATGGAAATGGAAGAGGATGTAGATGAAGATGAAATGGGAGATACGATACTGCGTGAAGAGTTTGACAGAGCACTGAAAGACCTGAGTCGAAACAAGGCCCCGGGAGTAGACAACATTCCATTAGAACTACTGATGGCCTTGGGAGAGCCAGTCATGACAAAACTCTACCATTTGGTGAGCAAGATGTATGAGACAGGCGAAATACCCACAGACTTCAAGAAGAATATAATAATTCCAATCCCAAAGAAAGCAGGTGTTGACAGATGTGAAAATTACCCAACTATCAGTTTAATAAGTCACAGCTGCAAAATACTAACGCGAATTCTTTACAGACGAATGGAAAAACTAGTAGAAGCGGACCTCGGGGAAGATCAGTTTGGATTCCGTAGAAATGTTGGAACACGTGAGGCAATACTAACCTTACGACTTATCTTAGAAGAAAGATTAAGAAAAGGCAAACCTACGTTTCTAGCATTTGTAGACTTAGAGAAAGCTTTTGACAACGTTAACTGGAATACTCTCTTTCAAATTCTGAAGGTGGCAGGGGTAAAATACAGGGAGCGAAAGGCTATTTACAATTTGTACAGAAACCAGATGGCAGTTATAACAGTCGAGGGGCATGAAAGGGAAGCAGTGGTTGGGAAAGGAGTGAGACAGGGTTGTAGCCTCTCCCCGATGTTATTCAATCTGTATATTGAGCAAGCAGTAAAGGAAACAAAAGAAAAATTCGGAGTAAGTATTAAAATTCATGGAGAAGAAGTAAAAACTTTGAGGTTCCCCGATGACATTGTAATTCTGTCAGAGACAGCAAAGGACTTGGAAGAGCAGTTGAACGGAATGGACAGTGTCTTGAAAGGAGGATATAAGATGAACATCAACAAAAGCAAAACGAGGATAATGGAATGTAGTCAAATTAAATCGGGTGATGCTGAGGGGATTAGATTAGGAAATGAGACACTTAAAGTAGTAAAGGAGTTTTGCTATTTGGGGAGTAAAATAACTGATGATGGTCGAAGTAGAGAGGATATAAAATGTAGACTGGCATTGGCAAGGAAATCGTTTCTGAAGAAGAGAAATTTGTTAACATCGAGTATAGATTTAAGTATCAGGAAGTCGTTTCTGAAAGTATTTGTATGGAGTGTAGCCATGTATGGAAGTGAAACATGGACGATAACCAGTTTGGACAAGAAGAGAATAGAAGCTTTCGAAATGTGGTGCTACAGAAGAATGCTGAAGATAAGGTGGGTAGATCACATAACTAATGAGGAGGTATTGAATAGGATTGGGGAGAAGAGATGTTTGTGGCACAACTTGACTAGAAGAAGGGATCGGTTGGTAGGACATGTTTTGAGGCATCAAGGGATCACAAATTTAGCATTGGAGGGCAGCGTGGAGGGTAAAAATCGTAGAGGGAGACCGAGAGATCAATACACTAAGCAGATTCAGAAGGATGTAGGTTGCAGTAGGTACTGGGAGATGAAGAAGCTTGCACAGGATAGAGTAGCATGGAGAGCTGCATCAAACCAGTCTCAGGACTGAAGACCTCAACAACAACAACATCTTACTGCTGCACGTCCAATGCCACATGCAGAGACTGCAGACGTCCACTGCATCCAGATACTCCCTGTGCTCCTCCTCCCACTTGTATAAACTGCAGAGAGCAGCACTCCCCCTGCTCGCCAGACTGCATAGTACGCCAAAATGAGTGGAAAATCGTGCAGCACAAGACCGGTTGACTTACCAAGAGGCTAAACGTAAATTTTGACAACTACACCACGTTTCGTTGACGTTCACATATGCTCCAGCTACGGTATCATCGCCATCACAAGTGCCAGTCATACCACACTCTGTGCCACGAACAGTGGCCCCTTCGGGCCTCCAGAATACATCTTCCCCCTCGGTGGTAGAGAGAAAATCACCTTCCATTGAACCCAAAGCACCTACTTGGTGGCAATGACCGCCCCACCCAAACACGAGGAACATCGATCCCCTACCCCAATACAGAGAAGCAACAGCCTCCTCTGGCTCCTTTCATGCAGGCCCTCTCTACTGCGGTCTCCACTAATGCCACAGGAGACACTCGCCAGTGGCGAAAGGAGCCAAAGCTTCTGGACAAAGAGCTTGATGGTCTTCCTCTGTCCCTGAAGCTACTTCTGAGAAGTCCTCCCAGCAAGCCCCAGAGAGAAGCGAGAGGGCAAGCAAACAAAGAAGTCTGCTAAGGAAAAGGACCCTCCAGTGGCCAAAATACCGCCATTCCCTACCAATTCTGCACCTGCAGATGAGTTGGAGATCTCAAGCATCCCCTGAGGACCTAGATCTCACTGATGCCTCATCCACAATACGAATGTCTACTGAACTGTGATTTATTTTCAAAGAATATTCTTAAGAACTTATTTTATTTACCAGCGATTCATCAAGAACTTTAACACATTTAATCACACCATGTAAGCATGGAAGTAGTTGCCAGGGAGTAACTGATGAAATCATAACCAAATTCCTTTTAACAAATGGGAATTTCATTCACTTTAATAGTACCTAAAAGCATTTTTTTAAAAGAAACAGATTTAAAATTATAATCAGAGAGCACCCTCTAAATATCAAAGTTACAATTTATTCAGAGGCAGAAAGAAAAAAGTTTTGGCTGTATGAGCTTTTGGGCAGAGAACCTTACTGCTCCCTTTTGACACGGCCATAGTTACAACCGCTCACAACAGCCTCTGAAAGACTACACTGGTGCAAATCTGCAACACACCAGATAACTTTAAACTAAGAGTTTTAACAATTTACACAAGCACACAAACTACGCACCCCCCCTTAGGAGAGATGGAAATGGTACAAAACACTAACAATCAAAATATTAACCTTGCCACCGAAGGTGCAACTTGATTTTAACTTCTAAGAAAAGTCTTACGGTAAAAAGGTGGCAACTTTATATACTAAATGATCATTTAAAGAAAAGCCCATGAGATGCAATCTTATATGAAATTCTACAATGTTGGCCAAACAATAGTTAAGATGCTCTACAGTCCACAGATACCGCCTCTCAAGATCATAGGCAATAATATCAAAGTTTCCAAAGAGCAAAACATATTTCAGGTATTAGGCCGTTACACTCCAAGCAATAAATTCGTTAACACACCAAGTCCGACAAACATGACAGAGGCAGCTACTAACGTATGATCAATTGCTAGGGTGATTACTGAACAACCCGAACCTCAGGTTGCTCTAACCCACCCCTACTCCACAAGGGAAAAACGGACCACCCAATTTATAAACAACCAACTTCCCACGGGTGGGCTAACGGAGAAGAATGGTGGGACGACCCCAAAGCAAAACGGCTGGTGACCTCACCAAGAAAACAAGTAGAATTTAACAAGAGTAAATCAAACAAGATATCACCAATCACTTAACTTCTAATAAACTGCAATTTCTCGAGAAGACCTGGCGCAGCACTCCCAAATCGCTCTCCCGAACCGTCCGCTGCCAGCCGCTTCAACGGACGCAGGAAGGCGCGCCGATCTCCCGTCTCACGGCGTCGCAGCTCGCACTGGCTAGACCGATGTCGTAGGTTGACTCCTGTTGCTCTCGTGTCGACCGCAAAGTCACTACCCTTCGCTATACGCCGCGGCCCACTGGACTCACGTGGCGACCTCACATGCGCCGACATGGACAAGTCATCTTGTACCTCAGTGCGCGACAGACCAACCGATCGGTCCAACAGCCAATGACCATTGCCTGAGCAAACTCGAGCAGACTCAGATGCAGGAACTAAGCCCCGACCGGGCGACCACTCGCTGAGTTCTCTTACTGTCTGAATGGAAAGACTCTCATTTTGCCGGCTTTAAAGATTGATGCGAATGACAGACATACTAGCACTCCGAACGACAGACAGACACTAATTGCCTAACAAATGCAGACGAGAGACAGACTAGCAAGCTGGGGACGAGAGACTGACCCAAACTGACCGACAGGCGAGCTCATAGCGCCCCTTAAATGCACGTGAAAAGGCAACATTTCCCTTTTCCCACCAGAGGGAGACACCAAAGCTGCGATTGCCACAGCGGCGCCACCGCCAGAAACGGAGGGCGACTGCTTCATACTACACGCTGCGTTGCGCTCTTCAAAACAGCAATTTTTACCATGGCTCAGCTACAAATACTATATCCGTGGCAGCAGGCGACCCTGGGGCATAACCTGCCTCCTTGCATGCTTCATGCCTTCCCAGCCTCACGATAACGTCATCCTCCGCTGGAATTGCGGCAGATTTTTTCTACCACCTGGCTGAGCTATGGCAACTGTTAAGCTTTACACCTCCTTTCTGCATTGCCCTCCAGGAAACCTGGTTCCCAGCAATGCAGACCCCTGCTCTTTGCGACTATATAACAAGAACTGTAGCGACTACAATAGTGTCTGGTGGATTTTGCATCTATGTCCTGAACTCGGTATGCAATGAACCGGTGCCCCTTCAAACCCCTCTTGAAGATGTGACTGTCAGGATAAGGATGATGCACGAAATAACTGTCTGCAACGTATATATCTTCCTCCAGATGATGCAGTGCCCCTGAACACATTGGCTACACTGATTCATCAACTCTTTAAACCTTTCCTACTTTTGGGAGATTTTAACACCCACTGGGGTGGCACTGTGCTCACTGGCCGATGTAGAGATGTCGAAACTTTACTGTCTCTACTCGACATCTGCCTCTTAAATACTGGGGCCCCCACAGATTTCAGTGTGGATCATGACACTTACTCGGCCATTGATTTACCCTCTGTAGCCCAGAACTTTTCCTATCTGTCCACTGGAGAGCCCACGATGACATGCTTTGTAGTGACCACTTTCCCATCGTCGTATCCCTCCCCCAGTGCCATTCCGTCCCCCCCTCCCCCATTCTACCATGATGGCTTTAAACAAGGCAGACTGGGATGCTTCCACCTCTGCTGTCACTATTGAATCTCCCCCACATGGTACCATCGATGTCGTAGTTGAGCAGGTCACTAGAACGATCGTTTCTGCAGTGGAAAACGCGATTCCTCGCTCTTTAGGGTGCCCCTGGCGAAAGTCAGTACCTTGGTGGTCGCCGTAAGTCGCTAAGACTATTAAAGAGCGTCTGCGAACTCTACAGCGACGTTAGGCGGCACCCTTCTCTAGAGCACCTAATAGCTTTTAAGCAACTCCATGCCCTCGTTCTCCAGTTTATAAAACGATTGAAACGGGAGTGTTGGGAGACATACATCTCGACCATTGGGTGCCAGCATCATCTTCCCAAGTCTGGACGAAGATCAGAAGTGTTTGTTGGTACAAGACCCCGACAAGAGTTACTACTGTCAGAGAATTATCCCCCAGCATTTCACACCCTCAAACAGCGGATGGAGAGGAAAGCCCTCTCGTTCACTGAACGTCACAGTGAACACTATAATCCTCCATTTACAGAGTGAGAGATCCTCAGCATCTTTGCACATTGCATCAACACAGCTCCTGGGCTAGCTTGGATCCACATTCAGATGATCAAACATCTCTCGTCCAACTGCAAGCGACATCTCATCATCTTCAACCAGACCTGGTGCGATGGTGTCTTTCCATCAGAATGGCAGGAGAGCATCATCATTGCAGTACTCAAGCCCAGTAAAAACCCCCTTGATGTGGATAGCTATCGGCCCATCAGCCTCACCAATATTCTTTGTAAGCTGTTAGAATGTACGGTAAGTCAGCAGTGGTTGGGTCCTGGAGTTACGTGGCCTACTGGCTCCATGCCAGGTCAGTTTCCACCAGGGTCGCTCTACCATTGATAATCTTGTGTCCCTTGAGTCTGTCTTCCAAACAGCCTTTTCCAGCCGCCAACACCTGGTTGCCGTCTTTTTTTATTTACGAAAAGCTTACGACACAACCTGGTGACATATCCTTGTCACATTGAGTCTCCAGGGCCCGCTCCAGATTTTTATCCAAAATTTCCTATCGCTCCATACTTTCCGTGTCCAAGTTGGTGCCTCCCATAGTTCCCCTATATGCAGGAGAATGAGGTCCTGCAGGGCTCTGTATTGAGCGTATCTCTAATTTTAATGGGCATTAACGGTCTAGCAGCAGCTGTCGGGCTGTCAGGCTGTAGGTCTCACCTTCTATCATTCCCCTGCTGCCACCAGGCAGATAGGCCTCCCACATTCAAATGTTCAAAGGGCTAATTGGCCTTTATATACATCTGCTGGGAACTTTGACATCTTCCTCTCGAATTCCACTGATATAGTCATGCAAGGCATCTCTGCCACTATTATTCATGCTGCTGGCACTGCTGTCCTCCTGTCCACAGGTTGCCCTCATTGTTGACTGGTACTGGGGTGAACCAAGGATGTCAGTCGCTGTCCAAGACTGCAGACGGGCGCTGCAGCTATTTAAATGACACCATACACAGACCAACCTCCTCTTTTTTGAAGCGTCTCTGCGCTAAGGCTCATTAACTTATTATGTGGAGTAAACAGGAATTCTATGAGTGCTGTTTCCTCCCTGGGGACGTATGCTTCTTCATTGCAGGTTTGGGCCAAACTCCTTAGCCTTCTGAGCCATCAGCAAGTCAACTGTTCAGGGTCTGAACCTCTAATGTGCTCTGTGCATTGATCCATTGGTCCTATCAGAACACCTCATGACACACTTTGCGAAAGCATCATTGTCCTCTCCCTACCCTGCTACCTTTCTCCAGCACCATTTTGAGCTCTATAATGCACCCTTTACTGAATGGGAATTGGTGCAGCCTCTTAGCTCTTCATGAGACACAGCTCCAGGCCTGGATACAATCCACAACCACATGATCCAACACTTGTACATTTCCCGGAGTCAGGAATGCTTTTCTGTCACAATGGCAGGACAGTACAGTTATCCCCATCCTTAAGCCCAGGAAAAACCCAAAGTCTCTACACAGCTACCTCCTAATTAGCCTGGCAAATGTACTTCATAAACTGCTTGAAAGGATGGTCACCTTCAGATAATGTTACGTACTCAAATTTCAGGGCCTTTTGTTCATGTACTTGTATTAGTGTGGCTACCAGGCAGGGCAATCTCCAACTGACCATTTACTCTGATTGAAATCAGCCTTCAGACAGGCTTTTACTCACACCTGGCACCTTGGTGTGGTCTTCTTTCACCTACATATGGCATATGACATGGCTTAGTGCCATTGCATTTGTTACCCTCCATGACTGGGGCTTCTATGGTCCTTTTCCGACCTTTATCAATGAGTTTTTATCTCACAGGCTCTACTGGGTTCGAGTTGGCACTTCACTCAGTGCCCCTTAGATTCAGGGGAACTGTATCTCACAGAGTTCTGTGCTAAGTGTCACATTCTTCCTCATTGCCATGAATGGGCTTGTGACCTGCGTTGGGCCTCTGGTTACCCCAGCATTGTATATCGACAGATTTTTGCATCTGGTGCAGCTCCCACTCAGTAGCATCTACTAGCGCCAGTTCCAAGGTGCCATCCGACGGGCCTCTGCATGGGCCACCGCTAATGGCTACCAGTTTTCTCCCTCCAAAAGGTGGGTTATGCATTTTTGTATTGACCCACAGTATACCCCGATCCAGAACCTTATTTAGGCAATCAGTTCCTTGATGTAGTAGCATAGTTCTGTTAGTTGGGCCTCATTTTTGATAACAAGCTGATGTAGCTGCCCCACCTTTGCCACGTAAAGACTAAATGTATGTGGAAGCTTAATGCTCTCCACCTCCTGGCCCACATATCTTTGGGAGCAGATCGTTCCACTCTTCTCCATCTTTACTGTGCTCTGGTCATGTCCAGACTAGATTATGGTAGTCAGGTTTATGGCGCAGCAGTTCCTTCCACTTTAAAACTCCTTGACCCTGTCCATCATTGTGGGGTGCATCTGGCTGTTGGTGCCTTTAGTACTAGTCCTGTTGATTGTCTCCTCACAGAAGTGGGGATTCCCCCTCTACACATCCAACTCCTTGTTAATCCTTGTTTCTTACACAATCGCAATTCACCAAATCCCTGACCATCCTGTGCATCATGTGATCTTCGCCTAACACCTGCCCATAGGTGGGATTGCTGGTTGCCATGTGTTTCACTTCCCTCTGTTGGGATCTCCATCTTCACTCTCTGGACTGCACCCTATGTCTTTCCTCCCATACTCCCCTTGGACGATGCCTAGACCATGGATTAGGACCAATCTATACCAGGGTCCTATGGTCTCTGTCACGTCTTGCATGTGCCATGTTCCAGGGTGCCACCATCTTTTACACTGATGGGTCTAAGACAATCAGTAAGGTGGCATACGCTTTCAGGTTTCCTGCTGGCTTTGAACCACATATGCCAGGATCATGTAGTGTGTTCACAGCAGACCTTCTAGCCATTCCGAGGGCCTCACTCCACAGTGTTTGAGTTTTTTCCGACTCCATGAGCAGCCTGAAGGCTATTGACCGATACTGCTCGCATCACCCTTTGGTCACTGCTATCCATGAGCTTCTCTCCGCCGTTGAGTGTGCCGCCTGTTCAGTCGTCTTTCTCTGGGTCCCTAGTCATGTGGGCATCCCAGGGAATGAACTGGCTGTCCGTTTGGCTAGAGAAGCAGATTCTTACCCCTCATTTCCTTTCATGATTTAAGCTTCGGATATTCGGATCTACGTCAGATCTCTCTTTTCCAAAATTGGAATGCCATTAGGAGCGCTATTGCTCATACTAATAAACTCCACACAATCAAAGAGTCTACTGCAGTTTGGCTCTCTTCCTTCCACTCATCTCGAAAGGAGTTCACTGTTTTATGCCGTGTACACATTGATCATACCCAGCTCACCCATTGTTTCCTCTTGCATAACAACTTACCTCCACAATGTGGTTGTGGAGTCAGACTGACAATATCTCACATGTTCATGGAATGTCCTCTTCTTTCGGCCCTTCATGTTAAGTATAGTCTTCCCGCTTCCTCAAATTTAATATTAGCAGACAACCCACGGCTGATTGAGCTGTCCCTCAGTTTCCTCCATGAAAGTGGTTTTCATTTCACATATAAGGTTCCTTCAGTCTTGGAGCAGGTGTAGGTTGGTTGTGGTTGATACATCTTTGTCTTCTCGGTCTGTGACCCCATGACCGCCCCCTTTTTTCCAGTTTTCAGATTTGGTCTCACCTTTTATGCCTTCACTGTGTGTGTTTAATGATCGTTATTTTATAATTTGATTCCCGTGACTGGATCTGTCCACTTTTAGCAGACCCTCTTTCTTCTGTGACTCATTTAGGATTTGCGGGACTGATGTTTGTGCCGTTTGGTCCCATAACCCCTCTAAATCAATCAATTAATCCTTACATTACACAATTGTTTCTTAATAACTGCAAAATTACTAATTTATATCTAAAAATTGGTGTACTGAGTAATAGTTAACATTCAGAAATTGTGGTTAGCGATCTGGTCACTTACCAATTCGCATAGTCTGACGAAGATTTTTCTGACATCTAATCTAACACTTCATGTAGATATAAAGTGAAGAAATGCTACAGTCATTGACTTCTATTGAATTACAAGCACACAGATTATACATGCGGAATGGAAAAAATGAAAAATAACGCATCATGAAAAGTAGATGTGGAATCACAACAACCTACCAGTTGGAAAATTTTCAGTAGTGTTAGCCCATACATAATGATTCAATAAATTTAACGTCATTTCACATTTCCTTGAGGACATTAAACTTTCAGTGCATTCAGTACACATGTCGCGAGAAAGAACCAGCAATGGTATGTGTTCTAGTCAGCCATAACAACAAACCTTAGCTGAATTCATATTAATTTCATGTCTATTTTATATCCCAATGGGCCTATAGACTTCTTATTTTTTATTTACACTTCTAGTTCCGTAGGACCAAATGAAGGGAAAAATCTCTTCAAATGGCTCTGAGCACTATGGGACTTAACTACTGAGGTCATCAGTCGCCTAGAACTTAGAACTAATTAAACCTAACTAACCTAAGGACATCACACGCATCCATGCCCAAGGCAGGAGTCGAACCTGCGACCGTAGCGGTCGCGCGGTTCCAAACTGTAGCGCCTAGAACCGGAAAAATCTCTTACCCCACATCTAATTATAATTTATTTATATCCTAACTGTGTTCTTCCTTCCCATTTCTACGATCAGAATGACAGAGTGAGTGAATACGCATGCATAATGAACTTTCATTCTTTCTGGTGACGGGTAAATTCCTTGTCTGCTACTTTGGTGTAAGCTTGGAGAGTGGCAAAGAGGTTTCTTCCATTCTGATCGAAGCGCTTCTGTTATTTAAAAGGGCAAGGTCCAATAAGCGTTCTCTGACAGCTTCCGCTGCCTGTGCGTGGACTCTAATTTGGTCAGGGTGTTGGCCACTCGGTCTTGGGATTTTGCACACAGAGGTTGCCCGTGGTGGCTCGTTTGCAGTAGTGAGTATGGTAACTGAGTCTGTGTAAGTTTCACGTTCTTTGCTAGATTCAGACCTTTGCAATCGTGCAGAACGTTTAATTCGGAATAGCAAATGGTAGAGTTCTTGTTATTGTTCTATTTTGCAGGTAGTTACGTTGTTCAACTAGAACTTACAAATGTGGTTGCGTGGTGTGGGAACTCTGCTTAGTCTTAATTAGATTCCGTGTTTCCCATTTTGTTTCTATTATTTATTTTTCTGCTTCGTTAGTTTCGCCGGGTTCCGTAATTTCCAGCCGTTAGTGCGTGTACCTTTGTTTGATCAATCCCACGTGTTCGTAGACTTTTTCGAGAACCTGTTTCATCTTGCAATCATTCCGCGATAATTTATTTGTGTGGAAAATTCCTTCTACGTATTGACTGATTTTTCGGAATTTTTATATTTTTCCTTGGTCGGGCTTTGTACGGCTTGGGCGACGTGCTTGAAAAACAAAAGCCTTCAGCTCGTAGGTTTTCAGTTCTTGTTATATACTTGTAGGGCTTAAATTACACTGTCTTAACGTGTGTACTGTGGTTTTACAGGCATTTCCCATCTGATCAGCATTTAGGCTCGTAATTCTCGTTTAATTCCTCGGCTTGAGTTTTTAGTGTTTTGCGTTAGGCCGTTGGAGCAAACCTCTTGCCGACTACGCGATGTTGTGGTTCATGTTGTAGTGCTGGTGCATTCACGCGACTGTTTAAGGCGGCTAGGAGTAGCCATAATGTTTTTACAGAAATGTGTTGTGTTTTTCTAATTTAAATCATATAAAATAAACCTTCAATCCAGTTGTAAATTAAATTTCATTGTTAATGTTTTATTCCACATAGCCCAGTCCCTGTTTCGTAGGATACATTCTACAGCTTTGTCCCTTGTACAATTCCTGCATGTCTATTTATTTAATCGCTTGTTACGTAAAATTTCTGTTTTATAAAGTACATTGGCTGTGAACAGATCGGATGACTGAGAGCAAAATGCCCACGCCCGTTGATAACAGAGCCTCCGTGTGGTACATTAAAATCATTTATTGTTGCCTTTATTTTAACAGATACTGTTCATAAATTTCTCACGTTCCCTTCATATGATGACCCTGTCCTCTAACTCTGCTCTTCCTGGAATCCTTTGAACAGTACTTCCAGTTTTTATAGGATTTATTAACGAACAAAACTTTGCAGCACTCAACCAATTTCTAAGTTGACCGTTGAGTATTACTCAGTGTGACAGCACCGCTGTTTTCTGCTGCATTGTCTGTCTTCATATAGTTTCTAGCGAACCCGACAGTGTTTCACAATTGCTAATGGGAGTTGCATAAACGTCCCAAATTCCTTGCCCCCTCCCTCTTTCTGCGTGCATCTCCTCCTTCCCCTACCTCTCTGTGCATATCCTGCACTTCTCTCTCTCTCTCTCTCTCTCCCTCCCTCTCCGTCTATCTCCTGCTCGTTCCCCCTCCCTCTGTCCGTTTCCGTCTGGATGTCCAGTAGACTATCGTGTAAAAATACGAAGTAAATTGATCAGGAACTTTAGAGACTTGTAAGTACGCTTAGCCCTTTATGTATTACATATTATATGCATTACAAAAATAATTAGCCTATGGTCATGCGGACTTTGACTAGAGTGTCGTGTAAAAAAATTGTTGTAAATCTGTCAAGTTCAAGAAATACAACTGTCAAAATAACTTTTTGTTATGAAAACATGTGGCAGCACAACCGTCAAACTAAACGCATTTTTTTTTCTTTCTCGTAGCAGAAATTCCATTACCATCCACAATTACGAACACAACAAAACTCATGAGCCATGTCGGTCGAGCCGTTCTCAGGTGATCTTCCATAGATGCGGTAACCGATTTTTATTTATATGGGTGTGAAGATACACGAGATTTGTGTTTTCTTTTGTGGGATTTTATTTTTGTGATTTGAGTGTGCTGGTTTTTTTTTCTTGTATGTTAGGCAGCGTGTGCATTTTTCCTAGCTCTATACGTTCGGTTGCTTGTGAACTTCTCTTGTGGTTTTAAATTGTGTCTAGTGTTAAACTGTACTTTGGAGGAAATAATTTTGTGTAAGAGATTTTTTTGTGTGAAATACGGATACATGCAGCCTCTCGAAGAGCAGTCCCAGATGTAATAATCCAGAGTGTAGCATTGCCCGAGAGGTTCTGGAATGTTGATTTCGAACATATAGAGAATTGAGGAGTGATACAGGAGCTTCTTTCGCAAATATGGAAACTGATTAACAGATTAGGGAGCCAGGTTTCATTAGTGGAGTCCTAAAATTGAGAATTGTGCAGGAGGCTCCGCTAACAAGTGAGGAAAATCAAAATAATGCAGCAAATTCACTGAGTAATAACGAAGCGGCGGCAGAATCGGCAACTTGCAGTGCCACAAGCAGCGATGGAACTGGTGGATATGGGCCAGGTCTTATCGGATTTGCTTAGTCAAATTAAAGATCTGTGTTTGGATAACGTGAATCTCAGGACAGATTTATCTGTGGACAATTCGGAACTGTAAGAAAATGTGCAAACCATGTTAGAAACTCCGCCACTAGAAGAGATTAAAATGGAAATTGTGTATGAACTAGATTGTAAATTTCAAAGCATAGAACAGAGCCTCTAAAGAGAGGGAATCGCAACGATTGTTATCGGATACAGGAGGCATAGTACTGGAGAAAACAATGGAAAGTGAGTGGGGTTGGTTGTGAAGGAAGATGAGTCGTTAACGCCGTGGGAAAGATCTCGACTAGGGAGGTACGTCTTTCATGTGTTCTGGACCCTTGAGATTTCCTGATCATTATCTCTGATACGGCTGCCTTCTGTGGCGAGGGCAGAGGTGAGGGGAGCGATTCCTGCAGAGTGTTGGGGTATCGAGGTAGACTTGTTGTTCCTTTGACAGGGAAGGCAGTTTGAATTTAATTTTTGTATGGTGACTTTGGTGACCCTGGAAGTTATTCTTGGGGACCGACTTTGCGTATGCCGAACAACTGGCCTGGGTGGAAGAATAGTGTCGTTGGAAGTCGATGGGGGCCCCGTTAATTTAACGTTTCATGAGCGTTTTGCGGGACGGGTCCGCAGTGAGCTGCCTGAATTTCCACACTCGATAACAGATCGCGACACGAACTGGAGCTCATCGTGTATAATTTCAGTGGGTTCGGATCCACGTCGGACGAGCGCAGGAGATACGCAACCTCCGCTGGTTTGCGACACTGAATGAGATTATCTTACGGATCATTCGCTGTTTCGCTGTTTTTTTTTCCCCCTACCTGTTCCAGGCTGGGCAGCATCAGAAGTTTCTGTTTGAAGACTCTCATCGAGTGAGTTGGATACCGATGGCTAACATACCAAGATTCGTATCCTTGTATTTTTGTATTCTCTTCATTTTTTGTGTTGCAAAATCGTATATTTTCATACGACAATGCTCTGCTTTATTTCAGGTGTGTACTGATTTTATATGTATATTTTCCTTACGATTCAGCCTTCCCGTTCAGTGTATGGTTCAGGCGAGACTAAGTTTGTTACAGGTCAGTAATCGCAAGGAGATACCGCGAACACCGGGAATAGTGGTGGTAAACGTGGACACCTGAGTCAAATACAAAGGAGTAATGTACTTAGATAAATGTGCAAGACTACGTTGCTTATTTATGCTTATTTAGACTGCCCAGTTGTGTAGACACCGTGTGGTCTTCAGAGATAATTTTGTGGTAGTACGGATACAGTGGTTTGGAGTGTTGTGTGTCCGTATATACATTCTGGTAGTTAATGTAGTTAGTCTGTGTGGGGAAATAATATTGATACTAACACCATCGTACCAATTTAATATTGCACAAGAAAGCGTTTATTGTTTTCAAAATTTAGCTTCATTTTCTGGTCCAGTTGATACCATCACGTTAGTGATAAGAATTCATAGAACATCGGATTTGTTGTGAACACTTCTAGTTCAGATTTTGTTGTTACTAAGTTTTTTTACTAAAGTATAGTAATTCTTTTTTTTTTTAAGCCTGCCATGTAAAGTTGCTTGGCAAATGAATTTTGTAATCATTTTACATAATAGGCTTAAAGCTAGGTGTTTAAGTCAGCCTGCAAGTTTCTTGAGAAATGGGATATACTGCACGATTTTGTTGCGATGTTGCATTACATTGTGGAAATCCCGAGAGTCCAGTTGGCACTGAGAAGCAGGGGCGTCGGCGCCGCGAACACTGCATCTGGAGAGCCGCCATCAGCCGGGTTACTACGGGGCCTCTGCGGCCTCGCGTCATCCGGAGCTCTCGGCCGCCAGCGAGCGGAGGCCGAGACGCAAAGAGCGCGAGTCCGGCCCTCCTCCGCTGGCGTCCAGACGGCACGGCTGTAGGTCTGCCTCTGCCTCAGCCTCAGCCTCAGCCTCCCCTTCTTACTGGGCGACCACGAGGGCGAGGCCGCAGCCGCGCACTGGACGCTCGGGGGCCGCAGAACTACGAATGCTGCGACGGGGGTGCCGGCCGCGCACGCGTGACGCTGGCGGTGGCGCTGACGTTACGTGCGGCAGAACACCGCACTGCGGCTGTCACACGCTGCGGGCAGGGCCTCGAGCACGACCCGGCTAACCGCGTCTGGAATGGAGGGGGAGCCACGTATTGTGACATTTCAGAAGAGGAAGAGTAAGGAGGAGGACGCACCGGTGCGGTGCATCACCCAGAATAGGTGTCGTCTTGTACACTGCAGGCGACACCGTTAGGAGACGTCAGCGGCCGAGTCAACACGCCTACGCAGTTAACTGCAGTCAGGTAGCAGACCCGTCGCGTTGCGAAGACTCGGGCGAGGTTCACTGCTTGCTTAGGAAGGTGCGAAGTAGTCTACGTGAGTGTCCCTTGTGCAGGAACTTGCAAACGGTTCGCAGTACCTCACGTCAATCCCAGTACGAGACAGGAGGTGCGGCAAGGCTCACTGTCGCCAACGTAGGCGCACAGAAGAGCTGAGAGGCGCCTCCCTTGCACGGGAGCTTTCTGGTGGTGGTCAGTGCGCCACGCTGCGAGAAACACTGTCAATCTGTCAATGCCACACGGATGCCCTACTGCAAACGTCAATGTGGCACGGCTGTCCAGGTCCGCAGAGAGCAAACACGAGCCGCTTCGGTGTAGTTTCCTCGAACTTCGGCGACAGGAAGGATGGGTTCTGCAGATAAGTAGCCGACAACCGCTCACACCTGCGGCGTCGAGCCCCTCTATCTTTTCTGCGACAATAGCACCCTGAGGTGCCTCGACAATGTGCTTCGTGCCAGTGACAAGTGTTCAGTGAAGTGCGACTTACATCTGAAGTGCGAGTGATTCTCCTAGCTAAACTATGAATTTATCAATTACGTTTCTTATATTTTCTTGTCTGCCGTTAATACTGAACTCTGTTGACACACGAGTCAGTGCAATATCCTTTTTCCTTGCACCCAAGTGTGTCAACGACATTCAACTCTTTGAGTGACTAAGAGAGACGACATTCGTGTATGTTACTCGAGGTTTAGAGTGAAGGTAATAATTATTTACTTAGCTGGTATAATATTGTTTTTTCTGATCTGTTAATTTGATATCTTCGTTAATTCCTCTTACAGGCTAAAGAGGTTGTGCTTTAATTATCACATCTTTAAAGCCAGTGTGTTTGACAGAAAAGACTTCTACAATCGAGAGTCCAGATCTGAAATTATTGTTCTTAATTGTTTTCACATTTGACGTGCCATTCGTCTTCATTTTGCTTATTCGTAATATTAGATTGCGCCTTTTATGCTAATGTTTTCGTAACTATGTGTGTTTGATGTAATATTGATTTCTTAAATTTGCTTATTGATGATTTTGATGTATTTCATTATTTTTAATTCAAAATCTAGTTTTTAACTGTGAGTGTCCCAAAGAAAAGACCTTTTAAAAGTAAACTGAAAGTAAGTCATACCATTTGTTGTTTCAGTGGACCATTACTGTCTAGTTTTCCTTATTGGTGTTTTGTATGATATGTAATGCTTTACTTTAGTTCATCGTTTATTTAAATTTCTTGCTATGGCACCTGGCTTCTACTGATAATGTAGTAAATATTTTGGTTCTGTCCATGCTTATTCTTGCAAGAGTTATAAGGTGATCCCCATGTGGATAACGGCCTTCAATTAATTTTAATAAGCAGCACAGAGTCCAATTAAGTTTGTTCACCTAAATGTCTAGTTTACTTAAAACAGGTGCCAAAAATTGACAAGTTTCTAATACAAATAGTTTATCTTAAATAGGAATTTAGCTTATAGTACTGGATGCCAGTGCTCTCTCTTATATAGTCTTACTTCCAATTTTCTTGTGCATGAGTTCGTTGACACTTTTACATGAGCGGCTTGGCTGTACTCTATTTTACAGTATTTTTAGTTTAAATATCTTTACGCTTAGATTCACTGACATCATTACATCAGTGGCTTGACTTTAGAAAGCCTGCTCGGTAATGTCGCGGCATGCCAAGAATACTCTCAGTGCGGTCTTTCTCCCAGAGCATAAGGTTGATGAAGGGTCTCCACATTAGTCCCTTCATAATGTTTCAATAAAATTTCACACGTACTCGAGCACATTATACATCCGGTGCGTACAGTACAGACACCGGGAGAAAGAATCAGCAGCTGAGTGTGTTCCAATCAGTCATAACTACATAATTTCGCTGAACGAATATTTATTCTGCGTCTATTTCGTAGCCGTATACTGATTTATGTTTCTATGCTTCCTGTATCTTCTGCACAGTTCATTGCAATGTCTTTATATTGTAACTCTATCCTTTCCCATTCCTACCATCCTAGAGTGACAGATTGAGTGAATGGGTATATATAATCAAATTTCATTGTTCATGGTGGCGGATATCTTCCCTTTCTGCTGCTGTGGCAGTTTAGCTAACTTTCATGTGAACTTGGCGTGGCAAAGAGGTTTCTTTCCCTTCTGGTTGAAGCGCTATTGTGCTTAAGTTGGCAGAGTGCGGTAAGAGTGTTCAGACACCTTCCACCACCTGTGTGTGGACTCATTTTTGGTAAGGGTGCTGATCACTCGGTCCTGGGAATTTGAAGAGAGAGGTTCCTCGTGGCAGCTGGTTTGCAGTAATGAGAATGGTAAATGAGTCTACGTAAGTTTCGACCTGGATGAGGTTTTAACCCTTTTTTATAGCTTCATACCTTTATAATCCTGCAGAATCTCTCATTTGGAATGGGAAGCGGTAGAGTTTTCGTAATTATTCGATATTACTGGTACTTACTTTGTTCAACCATAACTTAGAAATGCGGAAGCGAGGTATGCGATGTCTGCTAAGTCCCAATTATAACTCTTGTTTCTTAGTGTTTGCGTGGGGTTGTTTGTGGTGTCACCGCCAGACACCACACTTGCTAGGTGGTAGCCTTTAAATCGGCCGCGGTCCGTTAGTATACGTCGGACCCGCGTGTCGCCACTGACAGTGATTGCAGACCGAGCGCCGCCACACGGCGGGTCTAGAGAGACTTCCTAGCACTCGCCCCAGTTGTACAACCGACTTTGCTAGCGATGGTTCACTGACAAAATACGCTCTCATTTGCCGAGACGATAGTTAGCATAGCCTTCAGCTACGTCATTTGCTACGACCTAGCAAGGCGCCATTACCAGTTACTATTGATATTGTAAATAATGTACAGACAAGATCTACGTTCAACATTAATGGATTAAAGTTAAGTATTCCACCATCTTCGTCCGTTTTTCTAAGTTCTAATTTCCTTGTCCTGTTCCAGACCTCACACCAGCCTGTGTGAGCTTAAACACGTGCCTTTCGGCTTCCTCCCTTCATACGGGTTGGCTCTCCTGCCAATCCACCACATTTTGGCGACGAGGTTTTCCGCGTTCTTATCGATATTGCCCTGATTTACTTGTGTAATGGCTTCGCCACAATCTCCAGATATACTGTCCGAATTTTATCGCTTACAGAATCAGCAGACGCAGGCCTTACTGGATGTCCTTGGACAGCTCGTCCAGGGTCAACGTGCAATGCAAAACGATGCGGCAGCCTCCGCTCCACCGCTACCGCAGCAACAATACGCTGTTGCACCAACTTTTCGTCCTTTTGATGCTGCACTGGAAAGCTGGACGGAGTGGTCACGCCAATTTGGATTCCATCTCGCCGCCTACAGAATTCAAGGTAATGAGCGGCAGCCTTTTTTCCTTTCCTCCGTAGGCGTCCAAACGTACCGTGTGATACTGAAATTATTTCCCCGACGCGAAATAGCAACTCTGTCCTACGACGAAATTTTGTCTGCATTAGATGCATATTTCAAAGAATAAGTAAATGTAGTTGCCAAACGGTATACCTTCTTTCGTACAAAACGTACGGCAGGTCAGACTAATAGGGAGTGGGTTGCAAACTTGCAAGGCCTTACTAGGGATTGTGCTTTTGAGTGTCAATGTGGACTCCCTTATTCAGATACTATGGTATGTGATGCAATTGCACAGAACGTTTCTGATGTTCGTATAAGGGAACAGATTTTGAAACTAGTCAATCCTTCCCTTCAACAAGTGATGGACATATTGGATCGACAGGACACACTTGACTTTGCTCAGGAATAATTTGAAACTTCAACAGCCATGTGTCACATTAACTGGCCCGCGGGGCGCGCTGCACGGAACAGTAAACAGTCCTTGCGCCGGGCCACGCAGCTGCCACCAGGCTCTCAGCCACGTGTGCCGCGCAGGCAAGCAAATGCAGTGCTCAAATCATGCCCGCGGTGTGCTACTAGACGTTCACGTGAGAATTGCCCGTCACGCCAAGCTATTTGCTTTTTCTGTAATAAAAAAGGACATGTTCAGATTGTTTGCCAGAATAAAGCTCAGATTGGACACTCACAACCATTCCAGGCCCTTTGCTTCGCGCCGGAATTGGAATCGAACCAAGGATACTCCGGCTTGTGAAACTTCTCCCATGGAAATTCATGTAGTTCATTCCACTCCGCCCAATGCCACTCTCTCTAACAGTGACTGTGTTCGTCCCACAAATAGTGTGCGTCGACATCGCCGGAACTCCCGTCAAGTCGCGAGTGATTCTGTACCAGTGTCAGTTCATGTTGCACGGGACTGTGGCTCTTGTTGTCAGAAGGACAATAAACTTTTTGTAGACTTGGACATTAACGGCAAAGTGATACCATTCCAGCTTGATACCGGAGCTGCAGTTTCACTGATCAATCACGACACGTACAACCAGCTGGGCACGCCTCCGTTGCGTGCCGCAAATGTTAAGTAGTTATTCAGGACAAGTGCTCCCTGTGTTAGGACAGTGCAGCCTTCTTGCAACATACAAGGGACAAACAAAACTTGTGTCATTGTACGTCCTTCATTCTTCTTCCACAGTGAACTTGTTTGGTTTCGATTTATTTCAGTTGTTTAACTTGTCTATATTAATCAAGTCCTATCAGTGAACCAGACTGTGCCTTCAGACAGTGTTTCTCATCTGTGTGAAGAGTTTGCAGACATTTTTGCACCGGGCCTTGGTTGCACTAAGAACTATAAAGCACATTTGGAACTGAAAGTAAACGTGCAACCGAAATTTTTCAGAGCGCGCAATGTTCCCCACGCATTGGGTAATGAGGTCGCAAAAACATTAAACGATTTGGAATCACAAGGTGTAATTGAACGTGTGCAGGCATCTCTCTGGGCATCACCATTAGTAATTTTGCCAAAACCTTCCGGAAAATTGAGACTTTGTGTGGACTTCAAGGCAACAGTGAATCCACAACTAGTGATTGCAACTTTCCTTTACCCTGCCCAAAAGATCTTTTTGACAAACTGTGCCCGGGTAAATATTTTTCGAAGTTGGACCTAGCAGATGCGTACATGCAAATACCGGTGGACGAAGAATCCCAGCGCGTTTTGGTGGTTAACACGCATCTTGGTTTGTATCGATTCAAACGACTGCCATTCGGGTGTGCATCCGCCCCTGCATTGTTTCAGCAATATCTGCAAACTGTTTGTGCGTCGGTCCCTACTGCAGCAAACTATCTGGACGATATTGTGATCTCTGGAAAGACGGAAGAAGAACATTTAGCCAATCTCAGAACATTATATCATGTCTTGCGATAAAATGATCTTCGCTTGGGGAAGGACAAATGTGTGTTTTTTGCTCGCGACTTGCCCTACGTGGGACATGTACTCAATTACCAAGGCATACATCCCAGTCCCACGCACCTCCGTGCCATACAAGACTTGCCTTCGCCGCAGAATTTGAAGCAAGTACAGAGTGTGCGGGAAAAATTAATTATTATAACAAATATGTGCCGCACGCCTCTTCCATTTCAGCTCCGCTTCATCGCTTACGACGTAAAGGTTTCGGTTCGTCTGGACGACGGAATGCGAACGCGCCTTTCGCCAGGTGAAATCGGCGTTGCTTTCCCATACTTTCTGTGGTGTCACAGCCAGACACCACACGTCCTAGGTGGTAGCTTAAATCGGCCGCGGTCCTGTAGTACATGTCGGATCCGCGTGTCGCCACTGTGTGATCGCAAACCTAGCGCCACCACAAGGCAGGTCTCGAGAGACTGACTCGAACTCAGCCCAGTTGTACGGACGACAGAGCTAGCGACTAGACGTACGAAGCCTTTCTCTCTCATTAGCCGAGAGACAGAATAGCCTTCAGCTAAGTTAATGGCTACGAACTAGCAAGGCGCCATTAGCCTTACAGTGATTGTAATTAGAGTCTCACTTGTGTTCACCATAGAGATGTACAAGAAGAAATTAAAGATAAGTATATGAGAAGCTCCGTTCTTTTCTTCATAGCATTAATTACGTATCCTGTTCCAGTACTTCACGCCCGTCTGCGTTAGTCTCGCGTGCCCTTTAAGCCACCTCTATTTACAAGGTGTTGGCCCAGCTGCCGACACATCACTTTCCTTACGCCTTTCGATCCCCAGAAGCCCCTTTTGTTGATGTTGGATGCATCGGATTTCGGGATCGGTGCTGTGCTTGCGCACACAAATGGATCGCACTATCGCCCTATTGCCTTTGCGTCCAAATTGCTCTCGTCTGCGCAAAGAAATTATTCACAGATCGAGAAAGAAGCATTGGCTCTCGTATTTGGTGTTACAGTTTCATGATTTCTTGTATGGTCGTCACTTCACCATCATCACAGACGACAAACCTTTGACATCGCTTTTTCATCCGAACACGCCTGTACCTCCAGGTACAGCGCAGAAATTCATTTGATGGTCTATTTTCCTCTCGCAGTACCGCTACGATATCTTGTATCGGTCCACTGCTAAGCACGGAAACGCCGATGCGTTGTCCCGTTTGCCTGTTGCTGAGGATAGAGCATTCGATTCCTCCGAACTTGCTTGCATGTTCATTGATGCGGAAACCGATGACGTGGTCGAATCGTTTCCGATTGATTTTCGTCGTGTAGCTACAGCCACAACTGCCGACTCTGTCCTTGCTACCGTTCTGCGTTTTGTTGCTACGCAATGGCCCTTGTGAAAGTCACGGATCGGGGATCCGTTGGTTCGCCGATTTTTTGGTCACAAGGAGTGACTTTTTATTCGACGTGGTGTTTTGCTGTTGCGTTCTGTTAATGATCAGTCCAGGGTCGTGGTCCCACGTTCGTTACAGTCCTCTGTCTTACAGCTTCTCCACCAAGGAAATCGGGGTATAGTGAGAACGAAACAACTTGCTCGTCAGCACTGTACTTGGTTCGGAATCGATGCTGCGATTACCAATATGTGCTCTTCTTGCATGGCGTGTGCCGAACGACAATCCGCACCGCCACGGAAATTCATTGCATGGCCAAAAGCCACTTCCCCTTGGCGACGCTTACACATAGATTTCGCTGGTCCATTCTGGAATGCTCGATGGTTGATTGTGGTAGATTCATTCAGTAATTTTCCTTTTGTTGTGCGGATGTCTTCCACGACGTCATCTGCCACCATCCAAGCGTTATCCGCTATCTTTTGCATTGTAGGTCTTCCACGGACTATTGTTTCCGACAATGACCCACAATTCAAAATGGCTCTGAGCACTATGGGACTTAACTGCTGAGGTCATTAGTCCCCTAGAACTTAGAACTAGTTAAACCTAACTAACCTAAGGGCATCACAAACATCCATGCCCGAGGCAGGATTCGAACCTGCGACCGTAGTGGTCTTGCAGTTCCAGACTGCAGCGCCTTTAACCGCACGGCCACTTCGGCCGGCTGACCTACAATTCAGGTCCGCAGAATTTCAGTCATTCTGCAAGGCCAATGGTATTCAACATCCGACGTCCGCGCCGTTTTCGCCACAGTCAAACGGTGCCGCTGAACGATTGGTCCGTACTTTCAAGTCACAGATGTTGAAGTTGAAAGAGTCGCATTCTCGGGAGGACGCGTTATTGCTCTTTTTGTCCTCGTATCGATCTCAGCCCTGAGATGGTTGTTCGCCAGCTGAGTTGCTACACGGTTGTCCTCATCGAACCTTGATGTCTTTGCTACATCCGCCGCATCAGGTTCCTGTGCAGCGGCAGACACCCGCTTTTGCTCCAGGCGACGTTGTCTACTATCGTCACTACCGAGGTTCACGGCGTTGGCTCGAAGGGCGCATTCTTCGCTGCCTCGGCCGCGCCATGTACCTGGTTTTGGGGGTCTCTGGTGAGGTGTGCCGGCATCTCAAACAGCTGCGCCTCTGTCGTCGCATGGGATCTGCCGCTCGCCGTCTGCTTTCAGCGACAGTGCCGTCCGGTCAGCGCCCTGGGGACCCATCTACTGGCTCGCCTCAGCCCCAGGTGTTACCGACGCTGCATTCCATTTTGCCCCATGGCGACGCGCCGCCGCCGCCGCCTGTTCTCCCGCCGGCGACGCCCGCAGTGGACGCTTCGCTCCAGCCGCCGAGCGCCTCCCTCGGTCACGCGCCGCCGTGACCGGTTGTCCTCCGCCATGGAACTCTTGCCCGCTCCGGACCATCTGTCGTCTTCGCCCGTCGGGTGCCCCGTCCCGATGGAGGTCGACCCTTCGGCCCCTCCTGTCTCACTGCGGGCGCATACACCGCATGTTGGCATGCACCCTGGACTAGCTCCCCGCGGTCCGAATGGCAGGGTGCGGGTGGCATAGCCTCGCCTGTTGTTAGGCTCCCCACCTCGTCGCATACGTCAACATGGGGTCCTCCCCACGGCGGGCGGAAGCCTTATAACAGAACCGTACGCCGATTTGCGGGGGAGGAATGTGGTGTCACCGCCAGACACCACACTTGCTAGGTGGTAGCCTTTAAATCGGCCGCGGTCCGTTAGTATACGTCGGACCCGCGTGTCGCCACTATCAGAGATTGCAGACCGAGCGCCGCCACACAGCAGGTCTAGAGAGACTTCCTAGCACTCGCCCCAATCGTTCAACCGACTTTGCTTGCGATGGTTCACTGACTATATACGCTCTCATTTGCCGAGACGATAGTTAGCATAGCCTTCAGCTACGTCATTTGCTACGACCTAGCAAGGCGCCATAATCAGTTGCTGTAAATAATGTACAGACAAGAGCTACGTTCAACATTAATGGATTAAAGTTAAGTATTCCACCATCTGCGTCCGTTTTTCTAATTTCCTTGTCCTGTTCCAGACCTCACGCCAGCCTGCGTGAGCTTAAACGCGTGCCTTTCGGCTTCCTCCCTTCATACGAGTTGGCTCTCCTGCCAATCCACAACATTGTTCTTATTTTATTTATTCTTCTATTTCGTTAGTTTCGTCGGTATTCCATAATTTTATCCGTTAGTGCGTGTGTCTTTGTTTGTTCAATCCCCAGTGGTTGTTTTGAAGAACCTTCAGTTCTCGGAATCTTTCATCTTGCAATTATTCCGCGATAATTTACTTACGTACGTAATTCCTCCCAAGGTTTAACTGATTTTTCGGAATTTTTACATTTTTCTTGGTCTGACTTTCAGTGGCTAGAACCACGAGTTTGAGAAAAAGCGATGCTTCAGCTTTCCAGCTCTATAGTTCTGTAGTTATAGAACTGGCTTAGATTACATTGCCTTCACACGTGTGTTGCGTTTTATAGGCGTGTCTGATCTGCTAGTCACATCGCAATATTCTCGTTCAGTTCCACAGTTTGAGTTTTCTATGTTTTGCGCTAAACTCAGGGAGCAAACCTTTTGCCGACTCTGTGTTTGTGGTGCATACTGTAGTTCTGTTAGTTTTTCCTGTCTTCAGTGGGGTGTTAGTATGAATCTGAAGTTTGTATGTGTTATTGCTTACCATTAAATAATTCCTAGTTTATTAACCCCTAATTACGATGAATAAAATCTTTTCAATGTATAAATTTTTATTTCTAAAGTGACATAATAATTTTGTATAAGATGGTTATGTAATCCTATTAATGATTGTTTGCATAGGTTTTGATGAATTACTTCACCACTATGCTATGAGAAAGTACGAGTACTTTGTAATTTACCGTTTCAGCCGCACGGTCTCAGGTGCTGCAGTCATAGACTGTGCGGCTGGTCCCGGCGGAGGTTAGAGTCCTCCCTCGGGCATGGGTGTGTGTGCGTTTGTCCTTATGATAATTTCGGTTAACTAGTGTGTAGGCTCTAGGACTGATGATCTTAGCAGTTAAGTCCCATAAGATTTCACACACATTTGAATTTTTTAGCGTTTCTTGAATATTTTAAAGTGATAGGCAAATATGCTTTTTGATTTTAGATATTGTATAAAGAAAAGCTTTCTAAGCCACTGTATTGAAACAAAACTGGTAATTAACTCATGACGTAAAATGAGACTGTCGTACTTGCTGTAAACAACTGCCTCAGTGTCCTTTTTCCTATACACTTGCAAGAATATATGGTTACATGAACCGCAACGAATCTGTTGAAATACAACTAAAATAGTATGTTCAACAGAGTGGATTGCTGCTATTGGATAACATGGTGTTCACCTACTGTTCTATGTAAAGTAAATTAATTTTGATTCTGTAATTTTTCCTTTATTTTGGCACTGATGATAACTATTTATAGCCGAAATCTAGATTTGCAAGAATAGTAAAAGCTAATGGAATCGTTGTGTGCCACTCCTTCCTGTAATGATCTAAAAGTCATCAGGCAAAGTATCTCTTCATCTGTTGCACTCACCTGGTTATTTAAGACAGACACCAGTAACCATCATGTTTTTATATAAAGGTATAGTGCTTTTCTGATTTGGTTACATTAAATAAACGTTCAGTCCAGTATAAATTAAATTTCGCTGTTTATTTTATCCCACATATCCCAATCCTTGTTTCCTAGTATCTATTCTACTGCGTTTGCTCCATCTGTAATTGATGCAGCCCTATGAACTGAATTGCTTGTTAAGTAAAATTTCTATTTTATAAATTACACTGCCTATGAACAGACAGATTGTCTAAGAACAGAATCCACACTCCCATTTGATGATTGTGGAGGACTTCACAATCTTCTACTCTTCCTCCAATCTCACAATGACGACGAGGCAGCAACAGCTGACAATCAGGAGGCTGGAAACCCGGGCCAAGACAACGGTTTTCGGTTCTCACCAGAGGAGACTGACTACATGCATCAAATTTAACTATGCTCGTCGATGTTCTAACCAACCAGTGCTCACAATGGGCGACAGTATTTTACGTTTTCAGGAAACTGTGCGCTTTTTCGGTTTATTATTTGATTCGAAATTAATTTGGCTCCAACCCCTGAAAGACCTACAAAAAAAGGACTCCGTCATAGAATATTTTGAAATGCCTTAGCGGAAAAGAATGAGGAGCTGACAGTCCCTCCTCCTGCAGTTTTATATGGCATCTGTTCGATCATGTTTAAATTATGGCAGTGTGGGGTCTATGGTTCATCCCATATTTCCTATCTCAAGATTTTAGATGTTATCTACTATGAGGGCTTTCGGATATCGACTGGGGCCTTCCACACCAGCCTACTTAAGTGTGCAGACGCTTATGAATCACCACTCCGGATTCGGCGACTTTTCCATTTGGCTCGACAGGCACCTCATTGACATCCAGTGCAGCACTCTAAACCCAAGCTTGAATGACTGTTCAGAAATCTGCTCGATTCGAACGAGCCATTGGGGACACATGCCACTGACTGTCTCAAGGATCTGGATGTATCACACCTCCGAATACACAGCCAGGGATGGAATGCATTGCCGCCTTGGTATCTTCAGAGGCCCAAAATGATTTTAAGTTTGACATTATAAAACAAAAATTGTACTCCAAATTACGTTTTTACAATTGTTTTCTTCTACATTAAGTATGTACCACAGTTTTATGATTTTTTATACAGATGGATCCCACCAAGAGAATGTGCCCAATTCTTCTTCTGTTTTCTCTGACATGGTTTTCAAAATCGTGTCCTCCAGAACAATTTACAAATTATAATGGCACTGGCGAGGATTCACGGACATCGTCAGACAAGGTTTCTTGTCTGTTCTGACTCGCTTAGTGCACATGAAGCACTTCACCAAGTGTATCCAGTAGACCAACTGATTCAGCTCATCCGTGACTCCTTACAGCAACTCCAGCACCGTGGTAAAGAGGTGATCTTTTTCTGTATACCTTGCCACATCGAGGATACACGGAAACGAGGTGGGCGACAAAGCGACCAAGCAAGCCTGTTGGGATGGTGTTGTCCATCAATATCCCATCTGTTGCACAGCGTCATATCATTTTCTGACAGACACGTCTTGCATCAGTGGAAAGCTGAATGTTTGCAGTTGACAGAAAACAAACTGTGGTCGCTGAAATCAAGCACACAGGCATGGCAGACTTCATGTACCCTGTTGGTTGTAGCCCACTGCCAACACACGGATCACTCTGCTGATGCCTGCACCATTAACTCCCCACGTATGCCGAGGAGTAGATGCCTGTTACCCTGGGGCGTTGGGACTCTCAGCAATGGCCATCCTGTCAGGTGGACTTCGCTGCAGCTGGGTGGCGCCCGTGGGGAGGGCCTCTGGTCGGAGTGGGTGGCATCAGGGCATATGACACATGATGAAGCATACCACATCATCACTTGCTGGCGATCAAACACCAGCAGTCTTTTAAGTGTTCTCAGTACAATGCAAGGAAGTATGGCCACACCATGGGAGGAATGCCAGGCTAAGGATGGCAGTGAACCTTATTCACAATGGTACCTCATATGTATGAGAACTGATGGGACTCCCTTGTTTCGATGAAGCCACAGCTTCTTGTAGACCATTTAGAAGAAACCTTTGGGGGGGGGGGTGGAGGGCTTGTCCAAAATGCAGTCAGGGTCAGTCTTGATGAAAACGGCATCCTCTGTCCAGTCATGGGCATTAATCGCTTGTAACAAGTCTGATGACGAGCTATGCGCCAATTTAGAGCGGCAAGGTGTTCATTTCGTCTGGCGCATCCAACGTGGTCTGAGGGATAATCAGGTTGCCACCAGTGCCTTCATCTTGGCCCTTAAGGGTGACACAGTGCCCAAGAAGGTCAAGGTGATGGTCTACTACTGTGATGTCAAGCTGTATATCCCTCCCATGATGTGGTGCTTTAAGTACTGGAAGTTCAGCCATGTGTCTTCCTGCTGTACTTCCAGAGTCACATGCCAAGATTGCAGACGCCTATCACATCCCAGTATTCCATGTGTCCTGCCTCCCATCTGTGTCAACTGCAGAGAGCATCATACACCTTGCTCGCCAGACTGCAGGATTTTACAGAAAGAGAGGAAAATCATGGAATAAAACACCCAGGACCAACTAACGTACACTGAGGCTAAGAGAAAATACGAGCGCCTACATCCTGTGGCTATGATCTCCTCATACACCACTGCTACAAGAACAGTTGTAGCCCCATCAGTTCCACGAATTCCAGTCGGCTCTCAGAAGGCCACATCTCCCCCTTAATGGTGGGTGGTATTTCCTCCCCCCCCCCTCGTTGCTTCTGCACCATCTACCTCAGGAGAACTGCCCCCTCCCCCCCCCGCCATTAGAGACACCAGTCCCCACTCTCAGCCACAGAAGCATAAGTAATCTTCGGCTCCTCTCGCCAGGAAGGGGTCCCTTGGGTCACTCCCTTCCCAGGTTTCTGCTAGTGAGAAAGATGACGACCACCAGTGGCTGAAGACCCCAAAACCAGCTGGTTGTAGGGCTACACACTCATCTTCAGTCCTGAAGATTGAATCAGTGAAGCCCAGCCAGAGAAGCCCAATGAGCAGCGAGAAAATTCCAAAAAGTAGACCCCTAAGACCAAGGAAATTGTGGTGGCACCCACACCACCGCTACCTAGAAGCTCTGCATCTGGGGATAAGGTGGAGATTCTGGCGTCTACTGAGGACCTAGATGTCGCCAGGCACTCTCACAACGGATACAGACTTCTCAGGGAATAAGTTGGTAGCAGCAGGTGAACCTGAGGTGTAAACTGCCTCATTGAGTGTTCCATGTCTTTGCAGTCTCACGATGTCATCCTCCAATGGCAGTGTGGGGTTTTTCCCACCGCCTGACTAAGCCATGGCAACTGCTAAGCTTCACTGGTTTCTGCATTGCTCTCCAGGAAACCTGGTTCCCAGCATGCGCACCCCTGCCCTCTGCGGCTATAAGGTATATTACAGGAACTGTAGCGACTACAATA
The DNA here is from genome assembly GCF_023898315.1 of Schistocerca nitens. NCBI lineage: Eukaryota > Metazoa > Arthropoda > Insecta > Orthoptera > Acrididae > Schistocerca > Schistocerca nitens. Next base: position 1,270,952,630 of record NC_064614.1, on the reverse strand, counting down.
GTGTCAGGTGGAGTTTGAGTTTGTCCTAAACTCAGTCTGTAGTGAAACTGTACCCCTTAAAACCCGTCTTGAAGCTGTGGCTGTCAGAATATGGATGACACAGGAAATAACTGTCTACAATGTATATCTTTCTCCAGATGGTGCAGTACCCCCGAATGTATTAGCTGCACTGATTGACAAACTCCCTAAACCTTTTGGACTTTTAGGAGATTTTAACGCTCTAACCCCTTGTGGGGTGGCACCGTGCTTACTGGCCGAGGCAGAGATGTCGAAATTTTACTCAGTTCAACCTCTGCCTGTGAAATACTGGTGCCACCACACATTTCAGTTTGGCTTGAGGTAGTTACTTGGCCATTGATTTATCAACTTCCAGCCCATGACTTCTCCCACCTATCCAGTGGAGAGCACATGACGACCTGTGTTGTAGTGACCACTTCCCCATCATCCTGTCACTGCTCCAGTGTCAGACCCATAGACGCCTGTCTAGATGGGCTTTAAACAAAGCAGACTGTAAAACTTTCGCCTCTGCGGTCACTACTGACTCTCCCCAACATGGTAATAGATGTAATGGTTGAGCAGGTGACTACATCAATCGTTACTGCGTTGGAAAGCGCGATCCCTCGCTCTTTATGGTGCCCCTGGCGAAAGGCGGTCCCTTGATGGTCGCCGGAAATCGCTAAGGCAATTAAGGAACATCGGCGAGCTCCACACGGCATAAATGGCACCCTTCCCTGGAGCACCTTGTAGTGGACTGACAAGGCAGCCAGTCCACAGTGACGGGTAGCCGAAAGGGCACACGTACACACACGCCGACTGGCGCGAAGTCTGGAACAGGATTCGTAATGAATGTGATAAAGAAAAGAACGTAGCTACTAGAACACTTAACTTTTATATCGCATTCTTGATGATACAAGTGAGACTATCTTGAGATACATGCAATGGTACAAATGGTGCCTTGCTAGGTCATAGCCATTAACTTAGCTGAAGGCTATTCTAACTGTCTCTCGGCAAATGAGAGAAAGGCTTCGTCAGTGTAGTCGCTAGCAACGTCGTCGTACAACTGGGGCGAGTGCTAGTCAGTCTCTCGAGACCTGCCGTGTGGTGGCGCTCGATCTGATCACTGACAGTGGCGACAAGCGGGTGCGACATGTACTAATGGACCGCGGCCAATTTAAGCTACCACCTAGCAAGTGTGGTGTCTGGCGGTGACACTACATTCCTCCCCCGCAAATCGGCGAACGGTCGTGTGATAAGGCTTCCGCCCGCCGTGGGGAGGACCCCATGGTGACGTATGCAATGGGGTGGGGAGCCTAACAACAGGCGAGGCCGTGCCACCCGCACCCGGCCATTCGATCCGAGGGGAGCTAGGAAACGCCGGAAAACCTAGTCCAGACTGCACGTCAACATGCGGTGTATGCGCCCGTAATGAGACAGGAGGGGCCGAAGGGTCGACCTCCATTGCGTCGGGGTATCCGACGCGCGATGACTACATCTGGGCCGGAGCGGGCAAGAGTTCCATGGCGGAGGACAGCTGGTCACGGGGCGCGATCGGCGGCGCGTGACCCAGGGAGGCGCTGGGCGGCGGCAGCGAAGCGTCCGCTGCGGGCGGCGCCGGCGGGAGAACGGGAGGCGGCGGCGGCGGCGGCGGCGGCGGCGCGTCCCCATGGGGCAAAATGGAAGGCATCGTCGGTAACACCTGGGGCTGAGGCGAGCCAGTAGATGGGTCCCCAGGGCGCTGACCGGACGGCACCGTCGCTGAAAGCAGACGGGGAGCGGCAGAACCCAGGCGACGACAGAGGCGCAGCTGATTGAGATGCCGACGCACCTCACCAGAGGCCCCCAAAACCAAATACATCGCGCGGCCGAGGCAGCGAAGAATGCGCCCTGCGAGCCAACGCCGTGAACCTCGATAGTTGCGATAGAAGACAGGAGCAAAAGAAGGAGTCTGCCGCTGCACAGGAACCTGATGCGGCGGATGCAGCAAAGACATCAAGGTTCGATGAGGACGACCGTGGAGCAACTCAGCTGGCGAGCGACCATCGCGGGGCTGAGAGCAATACGAGGACAAAAAGAGCAATAACGCGTCCACCCGAGAATGCAACTCTTTCCGGACCAATCGTTCAGCGGCACCGTTTGACTGTGGCGAAAACGGCGCGGATGTCAGATGTTGAATACCATTGGCCTTGCAGAATGACTGAAATTCGGCAGACATGAATTGTGGGCCATTGTCGGAAACAATAGTCTGTGGAAGACCTTCAATGCAAAAAATAGCAGATAACGCTTGGATGGTGGCAGAAGACGTCGTGGAAGACATCCGGACAACAAAAGGAAAATTACTGAAGGAATCGACCACAACCAACCATCGAGCATTCCAGAATGGGCCAGCAAAATCTATGTTCAAGCGTTGCCAAGGGGAAGTGGCTTTTGGCCATGCAAAGAATTACCGCGGCGGCGCGGATTGTTGTTCGGCACGCGCCATGCAAGAAGAGCACATATTCGTAATCGCAGCATCGATTCCGAACCAAGTACAGTGCTGACGAGCAAGTTGTTTCGTGCGCACTATACCCCAATGTCCTTGGTGAAGGAGCCGTGAGACAGAGGACTGTAACGAACGCAGGACCACTACTCTGGACTGATCATTATCAGAACGCAACAACAAAACACCACGTCGTACAAAAAGTCTCTCCTTGTGAGCAAAAAATCGGCGAACCAACGGATCCTCGATCCGCGAGTGTGACAAGGGCCATTGCGTAGCAACAAAACGCAGAACAGTAGCAAGGACAGGGTCAGCAGCTGTGGCTGTAGCGACACGACGAAAATCAATCGGAAACGATTCGACCACGTCATCGGTTTCCAAATCGATGAACATGCAAACAAGTTCGGAAGAATCGAATGCTCGATCCTCAGCAACAGGCAAATGGGACAACGCATCGGCGTTTCCGTGCTGAGCAGTGGACCGATACAAGATATCGTAGCGGTTGGCGACCTCATCACGCAATGCGTGGGGAACATTGCGCGCTCTGAAAAATTTCGGTTGCGCGTGTACATTCAGTGCCAAAGGTGCTTCACAGTTCTTAGCGCAACCAAGGCCCGGTGCAAAAATGTCTGCAAATTCCTCACACAGACGCGAAACACTGTCTGAAGGCACAGTCTCGTTCACTGATAGGACCTGATTTACGATGGACAAGTTAAACAACTGAAATAAATCTAAACCAAACAAGTTCACTGCAGTAGAAGAACTAAGAACGTAAAATGACACAAGTTTTGTTTGTTCCTTGTATGTAGCAAGAAGAGTGCACTGTCCTAACACAGGGATAGCTTGTCCGGAATAACTATTTAACTGAACACGTGCAGCGCGCAACGGAGGCTCGCCCAGTTGTTTGTACGTGTCGTGATTGAGTAGTGAAACTGCAGCTCCGGTATCGAGCTGGAATGGGATCACTTTGCCTTCAAAGTCCAAGTCTACAAAAAGTTTATTGTCCTTCTGACGACAAGAGCGACTTTCTCGTGCAATTTGAACTGATACAGGTACAGAAGCTCTTGCGACTTTACGAGATTTCCGGCGACGGCGATGCACACTTTTTGTGGGACGAACACAGTCACTGTTGGAGATAGTGGCACTGGACGGGGTGGAATGAACGACATGAATGTCCATGGGCGAAGGTTCACGAGCCTGAGTGTCCGTGGTTCGATTCCGGCGCGAAGCAAAGGGCCTGGAATGGTTGTGATTGTCTGATCTGAGCTTCTTCAGGCAAACACTTTGAACATGCCCTTTCTTATTACAGAAAAAGCAAATAGCTTGGCGTGACGGGCAATTCTCACGCGAATGTCTAGTTGCAGACCGCAGGCATGATTTCAGAACTGCATTGGCATGCTTACGCGGCACATGTGTTTGAGAGCTAGGCCGCAGCTGCGCGGACGTGCGCGAAGGCAGGTTAGCGTGCCGTGCAGCGGGCCCGGCGGGCCGGTTAATGTGACACACGGCTGGCGAAGTTTCAAATGATTCCTGAGCAAAGTCAAGTGTGTCTTGCCTATCCAATATGTCTATCACTTGTTGAAGGGAGGGATTGACTAGTTTCAAAATCTGTTCCCGTATACGAACATCAGAAACGTTCTGTGCTATTGCATCACGCACCATAGTATCTGAATAAGGGAGGCCACAGTCACATTCAAATGCACACTCCCTAGTAAGTCCTTGTAAAGTTGCAACCCACTCCCGATTAGTTTGACCGGCCGTACGTTTTGTACGGAAGAACGTATACCGTTTTGCAACTACATTAACTGTTTCTTTGAAATAGGCATCTAAAGCAGACAAAATTTCTTCGTAGGACAGAGTTGCTACGTCGCGTCGGGGAAACAATTTCACTATCACACGGTAGGTGGACACACCTACACACGAAAGCAAAAACGGCTGCCGCTCATTACCTTGAATTCTGTAGGCGGCGAGATGAAATCCAAATTGTCGCAACCACTCCGTCCACGTTTCAATAGCTGCATCAAAGCTACGAAACGAGGGTGCAACGGCATGTTGTGGCTGCGGTAGCAATGAAGCGGCGGCGGCCGCATCGCTTTGCAGCGCACGTTGACCCTGGACGAGCTGTCCAAGGGCATCCAATAAGGCCTGCGTCTGCTGATTCTGCAAGCGATAAAAGTCGGACAGTACATCTGGAGAATGTGGCGAAGCCATGACACAAGCAAATTAATACAATACGAACGCTAAAGTCCCTTTTGAGACTCGTCGCCAACGTAGTGGACTGACAAGGCAGCCAGTCCACAGTGACGAGTAGCCGAAAGGGCACACATACACACACGCCGACTGGCGCGAAGTCTGGAACAGGATTCGTAATGAATGTGATAAAGAAAAGAACGTAGCTACTAGAACACTTAACTTTTATATCGCATTCTTGATGATACAAGTGAGACTATCTTGAGATACATGCAATGGTACAAATGGCGCCTTGCTAGGTCGTAGCCATTAACTTAGCTGAAGGCTATTCTGTCTCTCGGCAAATGAGAGAAAGGCTTCGTCAGTGTAGTCGCTAGCAACGTCGTCGTACAACTGGGGCGAGTGCTAGTTAGTCTCTCGAGACCTGCCGTGTGGTGGCGCTCGATCTGATCACTGACAGTGGCGACAAGCGGGTCCGACATGTACTAATGGACTGCGGCCGATTTAAGCTACCACCTAGCAAGTGTGGTGTCTGGCGGTGACACCACACACCTCATAGCCTCTAAGCAGGTCCGTGCCTGAATTCGCCAGCTTATCAAAAGCAGGAGTGTTGGGAGAGATACATCTCGACCATTGGGTGCCATAGGTCACCCTTCCAACTCTGGATGAAGATCAGATATCTTTTTGGGTACCAGACCCCAAGCAAGTGTCCCTGGCATTAATATAAATGGCGTGTTATCTACTATCTATCTCCATAAACGCGATTGCTGAGCACTGTGCTTGAGCCTCTGCATCAGAGCACTACCTGCCAGCCTTTCGCACCCTCAAACTGCAGATGGAAAGGAATGTCCTCTCATTCGCTATACGTCACAGTGAACCCTATAATGCCCCATTTACAGAGTGGGAGCTCCTCAGCACTCTTGCTCATGCCCCCGGACAGCTCCTGTGCCAGATCGTTTCCGCAGTCAGATGATTCAACATCTCTCTTCTGACTACAAGCGACATCTCCTCATCATCTTTAACCAGGTCTAGTGTGATGGCATCTTTCCATGGCAATGCCAGGAGAACACCATCATTCTAGTGCTTAAACCCAGTAAAACTCCACTTGATGTGGGCCCATCAGCCTCACAAACATTGTTTGTAAGCTGCTGGAACGTATGGTGTGTTGGCAGTTGGGTTGGGTCGGGTCCTGGAGTCTCGTGGCCAACTGTCTCCATGTCAGGGTGGCTCTACTACTGATAATCTTGTGTCCCTCGAGTTTGCCATCCGAACAGCCTTTTCCAGATGCCAACACCTGGTTGCCACCTTTTTTCATTTACGAAAAGCGTATGACACGACCTGGCGACATCATATCCTTGCCACATTATGAGTGCGGCCTCAGAGGCCCACTCCCGATTTTTAACCAAAACTTACTGTCGCTTCATACTTTCCATGTCCAAGTTGGTGCCTCCCATAGTTCCCCCATATCCAGGTGAATGCAGTCCCGAAAGGCTCCATATTGAGTTTATCTCTATTATTAGTGGCTATTAACGGTCTAGCAGCAGCTTTAGGGTGGTCGGTCTCACCTTCTCTGTATGCAGACAGCTTCTGCATTTCGTACTGCTCCACCAGTACTGGTGTTGCTGAGCGGCGTCTACAGGGAGTCATTCACAAGGCGCAGTCATGGGCTCTAGCCCATGATTTCCAGTTTACGGCCGCTAAGTCGTATGTTCCACACTTCTGTCGGCGTCATACCGTTCATCAGGAACCAAATTTTACCTTAATGACGATCCACTCCTTGTAGTGGAGACTTATCGATTCTTAGGAGTTGTTTTCGATGCGTGATTGACTTGGCTTTTTCACCTTTGTCAGCTTAAGTGGAAGTGCTGGCAGCACCTCAATGTCCTCTGCTGCCTGAGCAACACCAAATGGGGTGCAAATCGCTCTACGCTGTTGCTGTTCAATCCCAACTTGACTATGGGAGTGTGGTTTTTTGGTTCTATGGCACCCTCAGCTTTGTGTTTACTCGATCCAGAACAGCACTGTGGCGTTCGCCTATCGACAGGAGCTTTTAGGATGAGTCATGTGACCAGCGTCCCGGTGGAGGACGGAGTCCCACCGTTGCAGATTAGTGGAGGACAGTTGCTCTCCAATTATGTTGCACACATTCACAGTTCTCCTGCGCATCCGAATTACCATCTCCTTTTCCTGCCCACGGTGGTTCATCTCCCTCATCAGTGGGCCAGGTCAGGGCTTACAATTGCAGTTTGTGTGCGACCCCTTCTCTCCGAACTGGAGTCCTTGTCTTTACCACCTATACTTGAGATTCATTCATGAACACCTCCATGGTGTACACCTAGGCCGCAGCTACACCTGGACCTTTCATGTGGCCCTAAGGACTCAGTTAACCCTGCAACTCTCCACTGTCTCATCCTCTCGATTCTCGACATGTACTGGGGCCATGAAGTGGTTTACACCGATAGCTCGATGGCTGATGGTCACTTTAGCTTGCCTATTTCCATGGAGTAAATATAGAACAGCACTCCTTACCAGATGGCTACAGTGTTTTCACCAGAGCTGGCGACCATATCTCGTACTCTTGAGCACATCCGCTCTTGCCCAGGCGAGTCATTTCTCCAGTGTACTGACTCCTTGAGCAGCCTACAGCTGTCGACCAGTACTAGCCTCATCATCCTTTGGTAGAGGGCATCCAAGAGTCCATCTATGCCCTGGAACGGTCCACTCGTTCAGTGGTGTTTGTTTGGATTCCAGGTCACATCGGAATCCCAGGCAACGAACTTGCTGACAGGCTGTCCAAATAGGCTATGCGGAAACCGCTTATGGAGATCAGATTCGCTGAAACTGACCTGCGTTCAGCATTACGCCACAAGGTTTTGCACATTTGGGAGACAGAATGGCACAAAAGTTGAATGCCATTAAGGAAACTACGAATGTGTGGAAGACCTCCGTGCATGCCTCTCGTAGGGACTCTGTGGTTCTGTCAGCTCCACATTGGCCATACGTGGCTGACACATGATTACCTCCTCCACCGTGAGGACCCACCTCGGTGTTGCTGTGGCTCACGAATGACGGTCGTCCATCTCTTGCTGGACTGCCCACTTTTAGCCACTCTGTGGTGGACTTTTAACTTTCCCAGCACACTACCTTCGGTGTTGGGCGACAATGGTTCAACAGCAGCTTTAGTTTTAGGCTTTATTCGTGAGGATGGGTTTTATTTCATCTAAGTTTTAGCACATGTCCTTCATCCCTGTGTGTCCTCCACCCTAGTGCTTTCCGGGTGGAGGTTTTAATGTGTTGCAGAGTGGCTGACTTTTCCTTTTAATCCTCATGGTCAGGTAGCCACGGTAACCTGCTTTCTTGTTTTAACCTCTTCTACCTGTTTCTTGTGTCTTTGTGGTTTTCTTGTGTCTTTGTGGTTTTCTTGTGTCTTTGTGGTTTTCTTGTGTATTTGTGGTTTTCTTGTGTCTTTGTGGTTTTCTTGTGTCTTTGTGGTTTTCTTGTGTCTTTGTGGTTTTCTTGTGTCTTTGTGGTTTTCTTGTCTCCTTTTGTCCATTTAAGTGTTTCTTGCCCTTCAGTCGTTGTTTTGGTTTATCCTTTCATTCTGTTTTGTGTTGTAAGTCTCATTGTCTCATTCTCACCCATGTGGCATTGTTTCTTTCGGAAGAAGGGTCCGATGGCCACGTAGTTTGTCCCTTGCCCCCTCTTTTAAACCAACCAACCTTTACAGCTGTATTGCCCTCTGTTTTTCTTTGCCACATAGCCCTGTAGGCTATGGGAACGATTCTATACCAGTACCATCTTCACGGAGAAGAATTCGTCCTAACCTCATCTCAACTAATTGCGTTACATTAGTAGGTTTGTTTCCCATAGCCGACCCATCTGATGCTTCACCACACAAATGACTTCACAAAATGCTACCTCACACACACACACACACACACACACACACACACACACACACACGCAGTGCACCGCCTCTACTCGCCCGCCGACAGGCAAAGATCGAATTCGACACGTCACACTCGCGGCATCTGATGGACGACTGCAGAGGTCTGCAGATAAACGAATACACACGGTGCAGTATGGCACCTTTAAATGATCCGTCACGGGACTGTGGCGTAAATGTGTTTCTTAGAACCTTACATTAGTTACAAGTCAAAGGGATCGTTTGACGTAAATATGAACTTGATATCTCTACCCGTTTCTCGGGAAAAGGGGTCTTAACTGTCGGGCAGACAGAAAGACACAATGTCCTTTGCACCTACTGAGGTACGAAAACCTAAAAATAGATTATCACATCCCAGCGCCTGGGAGTGTCTCGCAAACGGTGAAGGTGGTCCACTGCGTGTTGCTGTCGTTAGCGTCTGTGGAAGAGTGGTTGAAAGACGACGTAACCGTTATTCCATGACAAGGTGTGGGACGCCCACGTCTCACCACCGAACATGGAAGTCGGCGGCTTACTCTGTCCGTAAAGCAGGATAGGCGGCGGTCTGCGGGGGATCTGGCAACAGAGGGCCGTGCTGGTGCAGGTGCGAGTGTCTCGGAGCGCGTTGTCAAAACTAGCGCTCTGCAGTAGTTATCGTGCTGAACTGAGGCCTTTTAAATTTTTGAAAAAAAAATAGTTCAGTGGACCTTACCCTATGTTACGGTGTCCGATTAGTGAACTCAAGCTGCATTCCGGTACTCCCACCCACGCGTATCTGAGGGGGATCCCTCAGATATGTGACCTGGATTTTGTTACTGATGTATCCTACCCTCATCATATTAAATTCTTAGATGCGCGTTCACGCAACATCCTTGTCCAGGTGCGACGTTATATTTGTAAACTATCACCAGTCCAAATATGGATCCCGCTATGCGGCAATTCAGAAATTAATTTTCTATCAACTGTTTTGCTTTTGTTTCTTGTTTGTCGCATAACAGATGCGCGGTATTGTTTTGTACTCAGCAGCCTGAGACGGGGCTGCTCCTTGAACCGCTCTGGTGTTCACCGGCGGATCTCTCCTCCATTACCTTAAACTTTTGATCATGGCGAATTAATATGACGGGAAAAATGGGAATGCGACTGAATTATTAATACTGACGAATTATCGCTTTCAAAATCATCCAAAAATTTGTTTCGTAACTCTTTTATGTAACTACTAGCATTTTTTATTGCAGGAATTATAATTAAACTTTCTCCATCTTCTCCTCCTCCGCCTTCGTTTCATGCGACGCTAGACACCCGCGCTCAAATAAGATTCAGCAAGGTTCCGCGCGACGTGAAGCGTCCGCAACGTATCACAGACATGAACCTAACTTTCTTATATTCTTTTATTTAGTCCTAACATTAACTACGGTTTTTCCTTTTTATTCTGAACGCAATGGACGCTGGGATAGGGTACGACTGTGCCTTCGCAACATAAGATTTTATCTATTTGCGACAAACCTACATACAGAAAATCATCAACACTCGTGCACCAACCACACACATTTGTGGACCATAAAATTATGGTCTTACTGTTAGTATCTGCTCGACTGACGTGGAAATGGCCTCTACCGGGCAGATGGGGAATGATAATGGCAGAACTACGTGAAACAATTTTGTTACTTAAAAAAGAACTGCTCACGCCACTCCCTAGCATTTAAATTAAATTCTTGCGTTCGGTAAATGTTCGTTCAACGGGCAGCGTATTGATGGCATATGTACTCACCGAGTACCGACCCTAAGCACACAATCACATGTGCACATGCAATTTTGTCCCATTGTGTGGCATTCATTAACTAATTTCAATACACGGCACTGCCTACAACGAACATCAAGCTTCACGGCTATCGTGATGCAGCTCCAACAATGAATTGCATGGAGACGATTACCGATATTTACCAATTCCAAATTGTTGTGGAAGCAGGGATCTGAGGACCAAAATAACAACTCGTGGAATCGATTGATCGAGTATACTATACAAGGTCAAATTTACTTGGCAAATTCCACAATAGCGACCTCAGTTACAAACTGCATACTTAGTACAACGTAACGACTGCAAGTTAATGTAAGAATCATTATATGATAAACTTACTAGAAGTTAAATTTCTGCAAAATATTATCAGAACAGATTCCAACGTTTAACTTCCATAATACATTAATACAAGAACCGTTGAAAACAACAAATACAAAGTTATTACTTTTATAAAACCATAATACAATCACCTAATGTGTCCCCTTCATCGGATGGTAACCATTAAACCGACAGCTCTTTCGATCCAGATTAGAACCCCGTAGACGAACATCCTTTACCGAATCAAAACGAGGCTTCCCATCTGCTGGATCACGCTAAAAATGTTTACATTATTCTGTTCAGTAATTCAGCAGCACAGAACGTGTTTGCGGCGTGCTTTTCTTCTGCAGATGCAACGTTACATGGAGTTCATCGACACAGAACGTGGTTTCATACACGTAAGACTTAGACAGTGGTGTCATTAACGCACAGCAGGTATATATTACACACTGGAAACAACAATATTTGACCAGCTTAACAAATAACACGCAAGATCGCTTAATGGGATCAGTACCGTCCTACTGCTACCAATACTGTTAGAGACACCAGTCTATTAGTTCGGCGCCTTGTAGGGGTGCCTTCAGTGTTGGTTTTAAAACACCTGACCACTATTAACTTCAATATCTTGTCTCTGAACCATAGTTAGTATTCGTTATTCACAAGAGACAGACCGTGACAACAGTAGTGAACAGTTCCAAGAGGCTTTTCCTGAAAACACTCAGGAGAGACACACTACAATCATAGCTTAATTCAAACGTCGGCTTTGTACGTGCTTACGTTGATACAAAATACAGCTATCACGTTTTCCGGTCAAGCGCTGATATTTAAGCAACAACACTCTTTAAGAAAGGCGCCGAACGTCGCCGCCGAGTTCCTTCGGCCCACCAGCCACGCGGTGCCCCCACAGCTGCGGCTCGCCCCACTCCGCACAACGACCGCCTCTCTCGCCGCCGGCCTGCGCTCCAGACAACCTACCAGAGTTCCCAGCCCGAAGGTGGGTCACTGCCTGTTCGTGCGACTATCGGTAAGTGCCGTCATGGTACAAATTTAATTTTTACACTCGCATTTCCTCAGCTTATGATGTCGCTCAAGCACGTGATACTTTCCTTGCTGCCATATCAGTGCAAATGCGGTACAAACCCCACGGAAACACAGGCGCTAATAGTACTCACCAAAACACGCGCTCTCCACTGAACAAAGCTTCGCTCGCAAAATGAAAGAATTTCTTAGATCAATGTATTGAATTTATATTATAGCAACTTAAATATAAAATACGCACTTAACTATTTATGACACACGCGGTCCTGAAACTAATTCCTGAAACCCGAGGAAAGACCTGAGCAAAGGACCCAAGTATCGCCTAGCTATAACTATTGAATTAACGCCCCATCAAACTGAAATGTCCCCCTATCAGTTAACATAGAATATCGTCTGCAAAAAAAAAAGCATTTTGATTAGTTTCCAATCTAAATTTTTGACATGGTGACAATGTTGGGGATGGCTTTGTACGCCTGCCCCGTTCTACTACCAGCGTCTCCTCTCCAGCAGTCCCCGATCCGTAATGGCGCAAACCATCACTGCCTCCTCTTTCCGCATAGTTTGGGGAGGTTCGCCAGAACCAGGCTGGCCAACTCCGACAGATCGAACCTCGCCACCTATGTCTTTGGTTTCCTTCATCACACGCAGAGTATCGACGTAGAAAACTTCCGAGTTCACCTGTACTATCTATGCCAGACACCATCTCACTAGCAGAAAGCTTACTCACTGAATGGGGACACAGCAGAGAAAATTTTACGAAGCGGATGTATACATAACAATAAAAAATTAAACTCAAACGCCCGCCGCTTTTAGTGCCAAGTGTGTTTCAGGTGTCATTGCAAGTATAACTCAATACCAACTGAATATTACATTATTTGAAATAGATGAAAGTTAATCCGACGACAGTAGATAGCAATTGCAGTGGGCGAAGAATGATTAGACCGTGAATAAATGGAAACATGTCACCTGGTCTGATGAACTTCATTTGCTACGGCAGATCGATGGTCGCGTCAGGATACGCCGTCATACAAACGAAGGCCTGTTCGAAATATTCATCGCGCGACCGACATGGGACGGCAGGTGTAATATTACGCTAAGGGCGAAGGGGGCATTCACGTGGGCATTAGTGTGAACTACGGTGGTAACTGAAGGCACCGTGCCGTTACTGGGCTACGTGAACTTAACTGCTTACCACCTGAATTTCTTCTTGCTTGATGTCGTTCCCGACGCGATGACATTTTTCGGCAAGATAATACCCCACGTTATAGGGTGAGAATCGTGCAACATTTGTTAGAGGAGCACGATAGTGAATTCACGTTGACAGCCGGCCGGTGTGGCACTTCAGCCTGGAACCGCGCGACCGCTACGGTCACAAGTTCGAATCCTGCCTCGGGGATGGATGTTTGTGATGTCCTTAGGTTAGTTAGGTTTAAGTAGTTGTACGTTCTAGGGGACTGATGACCTCAGATGTTAAGTCCCATAGTGCTCAGAGCCATTTGAACCATGTTTTTTTTTTTCACGTTTACATCTTGGACAACAAATACTTCGCATAAAAGTTATAAAGCTGTCGTGCACAATCCACTGGCCCGTAGCTCACAGGAATTACATAAATGTAAATGTCGTGTGACTAGGGCCTCCAGTCGGGTAGACCGTTCGCCGGGTGCAAGTCTTTCGATTTGACGCCACTTCGGCTACTTGCGCGTCGATGGGGATGAAATGATGATGAGTAGGACAACACAACACCCAGTCTCTAAGCGGAGAAACTCTCCGATCGAGCAGAGAATCGAACTCGGGCCCTTAGGATTGACGTTCTGTCGCGCTGACCATTCAGCTACCGGGGGCGGACACGGGAATGACATGACCCGTACGCGGACATCCGGCACTATACAGCTCCGGAAACGTACCAAGGGTTTGACGGATCCAGGCCAGACAGAATAGCTTGTGTATTTTGTTCCAACGCTCTATTTAGCAGCTAGTCATAATTTTTCGGCTCTTCAATGTTTGTGCAGATATCTACAGTAACGTAGTTGTCTTACGCAATTAAATGCGAGGGATAAATCTCAGATTTGTTTTGTTGACTTGAATATTTAAACTTATCTCAAACTCAAGAAAAATGTGTATCTCGTAGAGGCTTAGATATTGGTGAAAAACAAGTCACAATATTTTCAATGAACAATCTAGTGTTGTGAGAACACCGAAGAACATCGTAATACTGCACATTCATATTTCACTGTCAACGTAACTCTTCAAATGGTTCAAACGGCTCTAAGCACTATGGGACTTAATGTTTTGTTGGAGGAAGAGCCAACACCGTGTTACTAGAGGAGGCCGAAATACACGCGTTTTAGCTCACGCAGACTGACGTGAGGAGAGAAGAACTAAACTGGCGTGAGGTCTGGAACATGTCAAGAAAATAGAATTCAGTAAGCGGACGGAATTACTTTCATACTTAACTTTAATCCATTATTGATGAACGTCGCTCTTGACGGTACATGAGTGTGCTCCCTGCCGCCGTTGGATAAGCAGCTGCAGCAGCAAGTCGTATACTGTTAGCTCACTAGTTTGTTGCATAGTTTAATTCTTAATTTCTTTGCATGTCTTTGGTATTTGCATTGTTTAATTCATAAATTTCGGGCGTATTATAGTATTTGAGAGTTGTAGCATCGCGATTTAGTACCTGAATAGTGTAAAATCGCGTTGTCGTCTGTCTTCTGTTTTTGTTTTGAACGGCCAGTGTCGGTTGGTCACAGACAGTGTGCTCCCTGTCGCCGTTGGATAAGCAGCTGCAGCAGCAAGTCGTATACTCTTAGCTCACTTGTTTGTTACATAGTTTAATTCTTAATTTCTTTGCATGTTTTTGGTATTTGCATTGTTTAATTCATAAATTTCGGGCGTATTATAGTATTTGAGAGTTGTAGCGTCGCGTTTTAGTACCTGAATAGTGTAAAATCGCGTAGTCTCCTTCCGCCGCCGAGCAGTGTGTCAGCAGTGCGCAAGTAGCAGCAGTACTGCATTTACTAGGCAATCTTGTATGTTAATAACCGTTTAAATTTTGTGTCGAATTGTTTGTGCCCTCTGTAGATTAGTTCAGACATTCTTTGCACAACAGTTTTTAGCATGGATAGGGACTGCAACTGCTGTGTTCGGATGCGGGCTGAGTTGGCATCCCTTCGCTCCCAGCTTCAGGCAGTGTTGGCTTCGGTCACACAGCTTGAGGCTGTTGCCAATGGGCATCACTGTGGGGTCCAGATGGGGGTTTGTCTGGGACGGCCAGCTCGTCCCACGCATCCCCCGATCGGACTACGACTGTGGCTGCCCGGGATACTGCCACATTGAGGCTGATCCCCCACCTGTGGTAGAATGGGAGGTCGTCTCGAGGTGTGGCAGGGGGCGAAAGACATTCCAGAAGGCTGAACGGAAGGCCTCTCCAGTTTTTCTGACGAACCGGTTTCAGGCTCTGTCTCAGGCTGATACTGATCTTCGGCCGGACATGGCTGCTTGTACTCTTCCAGTGGTTGCCCCTCAGTCTGCAAGATCCGAGCGGTCGCAGAGGGTGGGCTTACTGGTAGTTGGGAGCTCCAATGTCAGGCGCTTAATGGGGCCCCTTAGGGATATGGCAGCAAGAGAGGGGAAGAAAACCAATGTGCACTCCGTGTGCATACCGGGGGGAGTAAATTCCAGATGTGGAAAGGGTCCTTCTGGATGCCATGAAGGGTACAGGGTGCACCCATCTGCAGGTGGTCGCTCATATCGGCATCAATGATGTGTGTTGCTATGGTTCGGAGGAAATCCTCTGTGGCTTCCGGCGGCTATCTGATTTGGTGAAGACTGCCAGTCTCGCTAGCGGGATGAAAGCAGAGCTCACTATCTGCAGCATCGTCGACAGGACTGACTGCGGACCTTTGGTACAGAGCCGAGTGGAGGGTCTGAATCAGAGACTGAGACGGTTCTGCGACCGTGTGAGCTGCAGACTCCTCGACTTGCGCCATAGGGTGGTGGGGTTTAGGGTTCCGCTGGATAGGTCAGGAGTCCACTACACGCAGCAGGCGGCTACACGGGTAGCAGGGGTTGTGTGGCGTGGACTGGGCGGTTTTTTAGGTTAGATGGCCTAGGGCAAGTACAGAAAGGGCGGCAGCCTCAAAGGGTGTGGGGCAAAGTCAGGACACGCGGGGGCCGAGCAGCAATCGGTATTGTAATTGTAAACTGTCGAAGCTGTGTTGGTAAAGTACCGGAACTTCAAGCGCTGATAGAAAGCACCGAAGCTGAAATCGTTATAGGTACAGAAACCTGGCTGAAGCCAGAGATAAATTCTGCCGAAATTTTTACAAAGGCACAGACGGTGTTTAGAAAGGATAGATTGCATGCAATAGGTGGTGGCGTGTTTGTCGCTGTTAGTAGTAGTTTATCCTGTAGTGAAGTAGAAGTGGATAGTTCCTGTGAATTATTATGGGTGGAGGTTACACTCAACAACCGAGCTAGGTTAATAGTTGGCTACTTTTACCGACCTCCCGAATCAGCAGCATTAGTGGCAGGAAAACAGAGAGAAAATTTGGAATACATTTCACATAAATTTTCTCAGCATGTTATAGTCTTAGGTGGAGATTTCAATTTACCAGATATAGACTGGGACACTCAGATGTTTAGGACGGGTGGTAGGGACAGAGCATCGAGTGAC
The DNA here is from genome assembly GCF_023898315.1 of Schistocerca nitens. Classification (NCBI taxonomy): domain Eukaryota; kingdom Metazoa; phylum Arthropoda; class Insecta; order Orthoptera; family Acrididae; genus Schistocerca; species Schistocerca nitens. The sequence goes on along the minus strand of NC_064614.1, from coordinate 1,270,936,213 downwards.
ATTATACTGAGTGCACTATCCGAAAATTACCTTGAGCAATTAAACAGAGAACCGACTCGTGGAGATAACATCTTGGACCTACTGATAACAAACAGACCCGAACTTTTCGACTCTGTAAGTGCAGAACAGGGAATCAGTTATCATAAGGCCGTTGCAGCATACCTGAATATGGAAGTTAATAGCAATATAAAAAAAGGGAGGAAGGTTTATCTGTTTAGCAAGAGTAATAGAAGGCAGATTTCAGACTACCTAACAGATCAAAACGAAAATTTCTGTTCCGACACTGACAATGTTGAGTGTTTATGGAAAAAGTTCAAGGCAATCGTAAAATGCGTTTTAGACGGGTATGTGCCGAGTAAAACTGTGAGGGACGGGAAAAACCCACTGTGGTTCAACAACAAAGTTAGCAAACTACTGCGAAAGCAAAGAGAGTTTCACTCCATGTGTAAACGCAGCCAAAACCACTCAGACAAACAGAAGCGAAACGATGTCAAAGTTAGCGTAAGGAGGGCTATGCGTGAAGCGTTCAGTCAATTCGAAAGTAAAATTCTATGTACTGACTTGACAGAATATCCTAGGAAGTTCTGGTCTTACGTTAAATCAGTAAGTGGCTCGAAACAGCATATCCAGACACTCCGGGATGATGATGGCATTGAAACAGAGGATGACACACGTAAAGCTGAAATACTAAACAACTTTTTCCAAAGCTGTTTCACAGAGGAAGACCGCACTGCAGTTCCTTCTCTAAATCCTCGCACAAACGAATAAATGGCTGACATCGATATAAGGGTCCAAGGAATAGAAAAGCAACTGGAATCACTCAACAGAGGAAAGTCCACTGGACCTGACGGGATACCAATTCGATTCTACACAGATTACGCGAAAGAACTTGCCCCCCTTCTAACAGCCGTGTACCGCAAGTCTCTAGAGAAACGGAAGGTTCCAAATGATTGGAAAAGAGCACAGGTAGTCCCAGTCTTCAAGAAGGGTCGTCGAGCAGATCCGCAAAACTATAGACCTATATCTCTGACGTCGATCTGTTGTAGAATTTTAGAACTTGTTTTTTGCTCGCGTATCATGTCGTTTTTGGAAACCCAGAATCTACTCTGTAGGAATCAACATGGATTCCGGAAAAAGCGATCGTGTGAGACCCAACTCGCTTTATTTGTCCATGAGACCCAGAAAATATTAGATACAGGCTCCCAGGTAGATGCTATTTTCCTTGACTTCCAGCCCGCATCTCGTGGTCGTGCGGTAGCGTTCTCGCTTCCCACGCCCGGGTTCCCGGGTTCGATTCCCGGCGGGGTCAGGGATTTTCTCTGCCTCGTGATGGCTGGGTGTTGTGTGATGTCCTTAGGTTAGTTAGGTTTAAGTAGTTCTAAGTTCTAGGGGACTGATGACCATAGATGTTAAGTCCCATAGTGCTCAGAGCCAGAGCCTTGACTTCCGGAAGGCATTCGATACAGTTCCGCACTGTCGCCTGATAAACAAAATAAGAACCTACGGAATATCAGACCACCTGTGTGGATTGAAGAGTTTTTAGCAAACAGAACACAGCATGTTGTTATCAATTGGGAGACGTCCACAGTCGTTAAAGTAACCTCTGGCGTGCCACAGGGGAGTGTTATGGGACCATTGCTTTTCACAATATATATAAATGACCTAGTAGATAGTGTCGGAAGTTCCATGCGGCTTTTCGCGGATGATGCTGTAGTATACAGAGAAGTTGCAGCATTAGAAAATTGTAGTGAAATGCAGGAAGATCTGCAGCGGATAGACACTTGGTGCAGGGAGTGGCAACTGACCCTTAACATAGACAAATGTAATGTATTGCGAATACATAGAAAGAAGGATCCTTTATTGTATGATTATATGATAGCGGAACAAACACTGGTAGCAGTTACTTCTGTAAAATATCTGGGAGCATGCGTGCGGAACGATTTGATGTGGAATGATCATATAAAATGAACTGTTGGTAAGGTGGGTACCAGGTTGAGATTCATTGGAAGAGTCCTTAGAAAATGTAGTCCATCAACAAAGGAGGTGGCTTACAAAACACTCGTTCGACTTATACTTGAGTATTGCTCATCAGTGTGGGATCCGTACCAGATCGGGTTGGCGGAGGAGATAGAGAAGATCCAAAGAAGAGCGGCACGTTTCGTCACAGGGTTATTTGGTAGCCGTGATATCGTTACGGAGATGTTTAGCAAACTCGAGTGGCAGACTCTGCAAGAGAGGCGCTCTGCATCGCGGTGTAGCTTGCTGTCCAGGTTTCGAGAGGGTGCGTTTCTGGATGAGGTATCGAATATATTGCTTCCCCCTACTTATACCTCCCGAGGAGATCACGAATGTAAAATTAGAGAGATTCGAGCGCGCACGAAGGCTTTCAGACAGTCGTTCTTCCCGCGAACCATACGCGACTGGAACAGAAAAGGGAAGTAATGACAGTGGCACGTAAAGTGCCCTCCGCCACACATCGTTGTGTGGCTTGCGTAATATAAATGTAGATATAGATGTAGATGTAGATTCACAATATTATCTGTTCAGAATATGGCGGCTTGCCAGGTCGTAGCATATGACGTAGCTGAAGGCTACACTAATCTGTCGTCTCTGCAAATGAGAGCGTTTGTAGTCAATGAACCATCGCTAGCAAAGTCGGCTGTACAACTGGGGCGAGTGCTAGGGTTCTATCTAGACTAGACCTGCCGTGTGGCGGCGCTCGGTCTGCAATCACTGATAGTGGCGACACGCGGGTCCGACGTATGCTAACGGACCGCGGCCGATTTAAAGGCTACCACCTAGCAAGTGTGGTGTCTGGCGGTGACACCACATTCCTCCCCCGCAAATCGGCGGACGGTTGTGGTATAAGGCTTCCGCCCGCCGTGTGGAGGACCCCATGTTGACGTATGCGACGAGGTGGGGAGCCTAACAACAGGCGAGGCTGTGCCACCCGCACCCTGCCATTCGGACCGCGGGGAGCTAGTCCAGGGTGCACGCCAAAATGCGGTGTATCGGTGTGTGCGCCTGTAGAGAGACAGGAGGGGGCCGAAGGATAGACCTCAATCAGGCCGGGGCATCCGACGGACGAAGACGACATATGGTCCGGAGTGGGTGAGAGTTCCATGTCGGAGGACAACTGGTCACGGGAAGCGATCGGCGGGGCGTGACCCAGGGAGGGGCCCGACGGCTGCAGTGCCGCGTCCACTGCGGGTGTCGCCGGTGGGAGAACAGGTGGCGGCGTCTCGTCGTCATGGGGCAAAATGGAAGGCAGCGTCGGTAACACCTGGGGCTGAGGCGACCCAGTAGATGGGTCCCCGGGGCGCTGACCGGATGGCACCGTCGCTGAAAGCAGACGGCGAGCGGCAGATCCCGTGCAACGACAGAGGCGCAGCTGCTTCAGATGCCGGCGCACCTTACCAGAAGCACCAAAAAACCAGATACATAGCGCGTACGAGGCAGCGAAGAATGCGTCCTTCGAGCCAACGCCGTGAACCTCGATAGCGGCGGTAGTAGACAACGTCGCCTGGGGCAAAAGCAAGTGTCTGCCGCTGCACAGGAACCTGATGCGGCGTATGTAGCAAAGACATCAAGGTTCGATGAGGGCGACCGTGTAGCAACTCAGCTGGCGAACGACCATCTCAGGGCTGAGAGCGATACGAGGACAAAAAGAGCAATAACGCGTCCTCCCGAGAATACTTCAATATCTGTGACTTGAAAGTTCTGACCAACCGTTCAGCGGCACCGTTTGACTGTGGCGAAAACGGCTCAGACGTCAGATGTTGAATACCATTGGCCTTGCAGAATGACTGACATTCTGCGGACATGAATTGTGGGCCATTGTCGGAAACAATTGTCTATGGAAAAGTTACTGAATGAATAGCTTACAACAAACCATCGAGCATTTCAAAATCGACCAGCAAAATCGATGTGTAAGCGTTGCCAAGGCAAAGTGGCTTTTGGCCATGCAAAGAATTTCCGCGGTAGTGCAGATTGTTGTTCCGCACACCATGCAAGAAGAACACATATGCGTAATCGCGGCATCGATTCAGAACCAAGTACAGTGCTGACGAGCAAGTTGTTTCTTTCTCACTATACCCCAAAGTCCTTGGTGGAGAAGCTGTAAGACAGAGGACTGTAACCAACGTGGGACCACGACCCTGGACTGATCATTAACAGAACGCAACAGCAAAACACCACGTCGAACAAAAAGTCTCTCCTTGTGAGAAAAAAAGGGCCATTGCGTAGCAACAAAACGCAGAACGGCAGCAAGGACAGGGTCGGCAGTTGTGGCTGTAGCTACACGACGAAAATCAATCGGAAACGATTCGACCCCGTCATTGGTTTCCAAACCAATGAACATGCAAGCGAGTTCGGAGGAATCGAATGCCCTATCCTCAGCAACAGGCAAACGGGACAACGCATCGACGTTTCCGTGCTTAGCAGTGGACCGATACAAGATATCGTAGCGGTACTGCGAGAGGAAAATAGACCAGCAAATGAATTTCTGCACTGTACGTGGAGGTACAGGCTTGTTTGGATGAAACAGCGATGTCAAAGGTTTGTGGTCTGTGATTATGGTAAAGTGACAAGCATACAAGAAATCATGAAACCTTATAACACCAAATACGAGAGTCAATGCTTCTTTCTCGATCAGTGAATAAGTTCTTTGCGCAGACGAGAGCAATTTGGACGCAAAGGCAATAGGGCAATAGGGCAATAGGGCGCTCGTGCGATCCATCTTTATGCGCAAGCACAGCACCGATCCCGAAATCCGATGCATCCACCATCAACAAAAGGTGCTTCCGGGGATCGAATGGTGTAAGGCAAGTATTGTAAAGCAACGCCAATTTCAACCAGCGAAAGGCGCGTTCGCATTCCGTCGTCGAGACGAACGGAACACCTTTACATCGTAAGCGATGAAGCATAGCTGAAATGGAAGAGGCGTGCGGCACATATTGGTGATAATAGTTGATTTTTCCCACCACACTCTGTAGTTGCTTCAAATTCTGCGGCGAAGGCAAGTGTTGTATGGCACAGAGGTGCGTGGGACTGGGATGTATACCTTGGGCATTGAGTACATGTCCAGATATGGCAAGTCACGAGCAAAAAACACACATTTGTCCTTCCGTAAGCGAAGACCATTTCGTCACAAGACCTGAAATAATGTTCTGAGATTGGCTAAATGTTCTTCTTCCGTCTTCCCGGAGATCACAATATCGTCCAGATAGTTTGCTGCAGTAGGGACCGACGCACAAACTGCAGTTTGCAGTTTGTCAAAAAGATCTTCCAGGCGGGGTAAAGGAAAAGTTGCAATCACTAGTTGTGGATTCACTGTTGCCTTGAAGTCCACAAAAAGTCTCAATTTTCCGGAATGTTTTGGCAAAATTACTAAGGGTGATGCCCAGAGAGAAGCCTGCACTCGTTCAATTACACCTTGTGATTCCAAATCGTGTAATGTTTTTGCGACCTCATTACCCAATGTGTGGGGAACATTGCGCGCTCTGAAAAATTTCGGTTGCACGTTTACTTTCAGTCCCAAATGTGCTTTATAGTTCTTATTGCAACCAAGGCCCGGTGCAAAAATGTCTGCAAACTCTTCACACAGATGAGAAACACTGTGTGAAGGCACAGTCTGGTTCACTGATAGGACTTGATTTACTACAGACAAGTTTAACAGCTGAAATAAATCGAAACCAAACAAGTTCACTGCAGAAGAAGAATGAAGGACGTAAAATGACACAAGTTTTGTTTATCCTTTCTATGTTGCAAGAAGGCTGCACTGTCCTAACACAGGGATCTCTTGATCTGAATAACTAGTTAACTTAACATCTGCGGCACGCAACGGAGGTGTGCCCATCTGTTTGTAAGTGTCTTGATTGATCAGTGAAACTGCAGCTCCGGTATCGAGCTGGAATGTTATCACTTTGCCGTTAATGTCCAAGTCTACAAGAAGGTTACTGTCCTGCTGACAACAAGGGCGACTGTCTCGTGCAACATGAACTGACACTGGTACAAATCACGTGCAACTCGACGGTATTTCCGGCGATGTCGACACCCACTATTTGTGGGACGAACACAGTCACTGTTAGAGAGAGTGGCACTGGGCGGAGTGGAAGAACGACATGAATTTCCATGGGTGAAGTTTCACAAGCCTGAGTATCCTTGGTTCGATTCCGATTCCGGCGCAAAGCAAAGAGCCTGGAATGGTTTTGAGTTTCTGATCCGAGCTTTTTCTGGCAAACACTCTGAACATGTCCTTTCTTATTACAGAAAAAGCAAATAGCTTGGCGTGACGGGCAATTCTCACGCGAATGTCAAGTAGCGCACCGCGGGCATGATTTGAGCTCTGCATTTGCTTGCCGGCGCGCCACACGTGGCTGAGAGCCTGGCGGCAGCAGTGCGGCCGGGTGCGAGGGCTGTTTACTGCTCCGTGCAGCTCGCCGGGCGGGCCGGTTAACCTGACACACGGCTGGCGAAGTTTCAAATGTTTCCTGAGCAAAGTCAAGTGTGTCCCGCCGATCCAATATGTCCATCACTTGTTGAAGGGAGGGATTGACTAGTTTCAAAATCTGTTCCCATATACGAACATCAGAGACGTTCTGTGCAATTGCATCACGTCCCATAGTATCTGAATATGGGAGTCCACATTGACACTCAAAAGCACAATCCCTAGTAAGACCCTGCAAGGTTGCAACCAACTCCCGATTAGTCTGACCGGCCGTACGTTTTGTAGGAAAGAAGGTATACCGTTTCGCAACGACATTGACTGAATTCTGTAGGCGGCGAGATGAAATCCAAATTGGCGTGACCACTCTGTCCAGCTTTCCAGTGCAGCATCGAAAGGTCGGAAGGTCGGAGCAACTGCGTTTTGTGGATGTGGTAGCGGTGGAGCGGCGGCTGCAGCATCGTTTTGCATCGCACGTTGACCCTGGACGAGCTGTCCAAGGGCATCCAGTAATGCCTGCGTCTGCTGATTCTGTCAGCGATAAAATTCGGACAGTACATCTGGAGTTTGTGGCGAAGTCATTACACAAGTAAATCAGGGCAGTATAGATAAGAACACTGTTTTTACTCTTGTCGCCAATGTTGTGTTGGCGTAAGAACAAACACCGTGTTACTAGAGGAGGCCGAAATGCACGCGGTTTAGCCCATGCAGGATGGCGTGAGGAGGGAAGAACTAAACTGACGTGAGGTCTGGAACACGACAAGGAATCAGAATTCAGAAAGCGGACGTAATTAGTTTCATACTTAACATTAATCCATTATTGATGAACGTCGCTCTTGACAGTACATGATTCACAATATTATCTGTTCAGAATAGTAACAATATGGCGCCTTGCTAGGTCGTAGCAAATGACGTAGTTGAAGGCTATGGGCATCACACACATCCATGCCCGAGGCACGATTCGAACTTGCGACTGTAGCAACAGAGCGGTTCCGGACTGAAGCGCCTCGAACCGCTCGGCCACAGCGGCCGGTAACTCTTCACGGTGGTAAGATGGCCCTGTGGACAGCGCGTCAAAAACTCGACACAGATCAAGCATGAAAACAGGAAGGAGGTGTACTGAACTGGGAAAAAAGCAAAATAGAATCAATGAACGGATCAAGCTAAAGATGTGCAACATTGTGCGAAGTGAAAGAACCACGGCTTGGTGATTATATAGTCACGGTGTTGAACTGCAAATAGGAGATCAGTGTTCCAGTCTCCCTTGTGCTCTCCTTTTTTTCCGCATAATTATGAACTGTAAGTCCGGTCACTGTCGTGTCTGTTCGCTGTATTCAAATTTGCGTCTGTGCCGTTGTGTGACGTCCGTTTGCAACAGCGAGGTGTAATGAAGGGACGTACAACGTCAGCAGATTCCGCACAACTACTGTATTAGCTGCCTAAAGGAAGCGCCTCTGGAATGGGTACTACAAGCGTTTGATGACAAGACAGGTCAATCGAATCCTGCACCCCAAAACACGCCTGGTGTGTCGTACGCGACATTAGTGGCAGTATGTGTGTCACGTGATACAAATCTCTTACCGACGCGCCTAACTTGTACGCCAGGTGAGTGAGGGTCGCCTCCTTGCCCGATGGAGGCTAGGTGTTCTCATGAGTGTGTTATAGTTGCCAAAGAAATGAAGAAACATAATAGTTTGTCACATAAGTTGCAACAAATCAACACAACAGGTTCGCAATAACACAGTTTTCCCTATGCTTTATCAAAACATACGTCTCCAATGTTTATGCAGTTTTCTGCACGTACACCATCAAATCCTGCGTATGTGCAAGCGAATCTGAACATGTCCCGGAATTTCGGAGAGCAAAGGGTATTATGTGTGATAACTTGGACTTTGATAAAAGACAGACGGTCACGTAAACAACACTGTTCTTTGTATCTGTGCAGCTTTGTAAAATCGTAGAGTCTCTTCACAAAGTACTTCACTTCTCTAAAGCCAAACACTTCTAACGGTTGCACAAGAGGTGTACAAGCTCAAAGGATGGTAGTCATGCCAACTCACACACCAAGATTGTACAATACCTGATCCTTCCGACCTGTGTAGCCGTCAGAGAGTGAATCAAAATCTTTGATCGCTTAAGGAGCAATCGCACGTTCATTAAAATCTTTCACTGGCTTTTCCCTATTTTCGTCTGACGCGTTACAATTCACAATGACATTGGAGGCTTGCACAAGTACCCTAGTCACCTATTCCTGAACTTGCCATTTTTTTCCCTGAAGACATAAAATGTAGGCAGGAGAAACCCTGCTTTGATGAGGACATATTTGATGGCGTAACTGGTAAGTGGCATACAGCTGGTCTATACTACATATAGTGTGGCCTTCTTCGACAAACAATAACGTGCGGGTCGATTTCATTTCATAGTTGAAACCAGACTGATCCGTGTTGTCGACATAAGCATCTTCAAACTGTTGGATTTTGATGTCAGCTGCTATAACAAACTCCTTGCAATAGTCTAAAAGTTCTTCCAGTTTACTGGCACAGTTTTTTCTATCATATTTGGTAACTGGTCTGCTCGTAATTTTTCATTTCCTTTTCAAAGGGAACAGCCAATGAGTTGAAGCTTTTATCTCCACACCAATTCGTTTGACATAATGCATCCTCAAATCTGTATCACACACCGCGCTTAATTCATTCCTCGCTTGAATAAGTTTTTGGTATAGTTTTCTAATTCACTGAACTTCTGTTTTTGGGTTCCACCTTGTTCCACGACATCTTTACAGCATTTAACTGTGCTTTTTACCTTCGACCTTTTCAACTTCTCGAATTTATTTCTAACTTCAGTACATAATCCACGTTGGCTTCTTTTAAAAAAGTTTGGACAATATATTGGTTCATTTCCTTCATGTAACCCAACGAAACGACGTCAGATTGACGTCGCAGCATCTCTTCTTCGTGTTCTTCATTCATATCATCAACATTATCATCACGTGGAACATAGTGCCTTGCAGCAATCAGCATTGTATCTTCATCATCACACTTACTATTTATCAACTAATGTGAGAAATAATCATACAAATATAGCGCAATCATTCCAGCCCTCAAGGAACTTGCAGATTCCTTAAAGTTCGGAAAGTGTTCATGGATCTTATTGCGTAAGTCACGAGTTATATTTGCTGGATTCATACCTCGCACGGAAGATGAGCCGTGTATTTAACTTGCCCACGTCAAAGGCACAAACAGTCCACAGCCAGCCAGGCACCTTCGCAACCGGAATCTCCTCTCTCCGCCGTGCACTGCAGTCATCTCACGTTCGTCGTTGTGTTTGTCTCGATGTCTGGTTGTTGAGGCGTAGCGTCCTCATACCACAGCGCTGTTATCTCGCATCGGACCTGCTGCCTTCAGCGGGGTCCGAACCACTTGCGGATTTCTATCCGATGTCATATCTGTCACGCGTTATGACTCATGCGTTCCATTTTGGAGGTTTCGACTCTTGAATTCCTTTGTTGTAGCATAGTTCACAACCGTTGATTTGTTGTTTTCATTTCTGTGAGATGTCTATAACTCATATTCTATAATCAACGTATTGTATGACAATTGCCAAGACTACAGAAAAAGAGTAGACACGTCATTGACCGAAAGGACAGTCAATAATTTTGTGAAATAAAGAAAAGGATGGGGCCCGAGGGAGATTTGAACGCAGATCTCATGCTTTGTAGTCCAACACTATGTCCACATAACAACGACGCCGTGGGTTTTCCATTTCGCTCGATGTAGCACATCTTCCGCTTCGGTTGTTCACTGTTTCTATATTGTTCCTTTTTTCCATTGTTCAGTACACCTTCCTGTTTTCGTGCTCGGTCTGTGTTCAGTTTTTGACGGGATATCCACTGCGGCATCTCACCACTAAATCTAAGGGGAGGGGAGGCGAGGGGAGGAGGGACGCTATGGGGAGTCTCCCGTCTAAGTAATATTACCACCTAATGAAACATATTCAATAAATTAGTGAATCGGGAGTATCAGATGCGCCACTACTGTTTAAAATAAGTCCAACTTAAAATGAAAAACAAGTTTCGTCCCCCGTAATTAGAAGTGACTAGGAAATATTCATCTTCAAAATCAAATGACGACAGCATTAGAAAAATGAAAGTAGAGTAATTTGTGCAGATCTGCTGTGAGGTAAGTTTATCATACTGTCAGTGTATCGACATGCTGTGGCTACAGCAGTTGAGGGCCACATTAGTAAGGGGGAAAAATCCAAAAAATCCATGACTGAAATCACGAAATATGTCGGAAGATACCACATGGAAGTCCAATCCTCTGACTTAACACCAAAGGAAATAACAGACCACCTGGTTTCCATCTGTCTGTGAAGCTGAATGTTAGTATAACATAGTCCGTATACATTGGTTTTCCTTCTGAATTCCTTTTTTGTTAGCAAATCACAAAATTCTACAGTATTACTCCTTTTCGTTATATCACAGGGAAACCTGAAACAGTATTTACTGACTGAAAAAATCTGTAGCTGTCAAAAATTAGTCATTTATGGCATCACTTCTTGCAGTAGGATTCTCCTCTCATGTTACTTCGTCACGAAAAACCCCATCCACCCTCTCGTTTTAAGAAATCCGATCACACTTTTGATAGACGTTTTCATTACTTTGGAATCTAACACAATGTGTTTCGAGTCACATCGTTCTGCGCTAAACCGAGAGTAATAACATCCCTGCGTTTCTCGTCCGTCTTCATATGTACACCTTACTAACAAAGTTAACATAAGTTTTCCACTCTCTACAATGAAGCTGTCAAATGTGAACAGTCAATTTCTACAAAGTGGTAAATAATTATCGTCATTACTTCACGTAAAATAATTGAAGCAAAACAGAACTGACGAACATAAAACTCAATTTACATAGTAAATCAATTACAATCAATGCTCACATTCGATCTTTGAACTGCCGTTAGTTTAATAGAACACTGATTTCGCCACCACTTATGTATAAAGAACACGCAAGCAGCGCCGTATCAAGTGATGTCTATCCATGCATCGATACTGAGGATCACCAGGATATTTCGAGTTCAAACTCTGATTTGTTTCTACGTACTGCGGTAAAGCAGTTCATCAGTTTCCACAGATTCTGTGCGCTGTACGCTGCTCAACCCTTAGTGCAGCGGGTGCAGGAGAAATTTCACTTGCTCACTCTTGGTGGAACCAACGTCATGTTTCTGTGGCTCCCTGGACATGGTCTGCCAGGAAACAAGGCTGCTGACGCTGCTGCCAAGGCTGCAGTCCTCTTACCCCAGCCCGTGAGTACCTCTATTCCCTCCGATGATCTCTGCATTGCCACCTGTCAGGAGGTGGTGTCCCTTTGGCATCGCCAATGGTCCTCCCTTCACGGGAATAAGCTTCGGCTCCTTAAGCCTCTCCTGGTGCCTTGGACGACCTCCTGTCGGCCCTCCCGCCGGGCGGAGATTATTTTAACTCGGCTGCGTATTGGTCACTGCCTTTTTAGCCATCGTCACTTGCTCAATGGCGCTGCCCCACCACTTCGTCCGCATTGCGCCCAAATTTTAACTGTCCACCACTTCCTGTTGGAATGCCCTGTTTTTACTAATTTACGTTCCATCTTGGGTTTGTCATCTATCAGCTGTTTTAGCAAATGACGCGCTGTCGCCTGCGTTTTACTTATTATCCGGCGAAGCAATATGGTGAAGGCCCTTTAGTTTTTTAGTCTTGGATCTCCATTTGTGTATGGTGTTTTTTAGCCCTTTTTCCACGTCCCTTGTTTAGATATCTCCTATTCTTTCCACTTGGACTGACATACAGTCGTTTCCCTTGTCTCTGTGTTTGCGTGTTATAGTTTTGACTTGGGTGCGTGTGACATCAGTTGTTTTTATCGCCTTAAAACAAACAAACAGTTTCCACAGATTTGGAAATAAACTGTCGCAATAGCTCAGACGGAGAAGTCAGACATCGCAACCCACCGGCTTCTGCGTACTGCCAGTGGTCTACTCGAAAGTTCGAAAGTAAGTCCTGTGTCACAGTTTTCGCTTGTTACGCTTCCGTCATCGAAAAATTCTAGATGAGCGGTCATGAAGCAAAATCAGCTGCGGACCTGCGGACTCGTTAGAAAATTCGAAAATAATTGAATTTCTTAGGGTATTTTAAATCGGATTTTGCAGCCACGAGAAAATTCGTTTCGTTTTCGTTTTATTGAAATTAAATATCATCATTGGTCTGTACTGTGGGATACCTATTTAGAATTTGGCTTGCATTGTAAATCGCAAAACGGTTGTATTGTATTGTATGGAACTGGGGACCTAGAAACGACGGAGAGGCTTCGTCCCCTCTGTAGCCCTCAGTGGTTCACAACCCTACAACAGGCTACAGCAGTCCACTCAGTCCACCGCCGCCCCACACCGAACCCAGGGGCATTGTGCGGTTCGGCACCAAGTGGTTCCCCCCCTCCCCAGGAACGTCCCACACGAGTGTAACCCCCATGTTTGCGTGGTAGAGTAATTATGGTGTACGCGTACGTGGAGAAAGTGTTTGCGCAACAATCGCCGACGTAGTATCTGAGGCGGAATAAGGGGAACCAGCCCACATTTGCCGAGGCAGATGGAAAACTACCTTAAAAACCGTCCACAGACTGGCCGGCACACCCGACCTCGACACTAATCCGCCGGGCGGATTCGTGCCGCGGACCGGCACCCCTTCCCGCCCGGAAAGCAGCGCGTTAGACCGCACGGCTAACCGAGCGGGCGCAAAACGGTTAGTCGCAAAAGACGTTGGTTTCATTTGAGTGTTTCTTGTCGGATTTTCGCTCACAGCAGGAACGCCATCTGCATGGGATGCAAGTTGAGCAGCCGAAAGCAGCGCCACGGTTGCTGCTGAGCCCGCTGCCTATGCTCCACCACCGTGGTGGTTCCTGGTCAGGGTTGCCACCTGTCCTGTATTTAGCGGGAAATCTCTTATTTTGTTTGTTTTTTCCCCTTCCAGATCCCGTGTCTCGTATTACTTCGACTTTATCCCGTATTCTTTTAACATGTGCAATCGTAGTTAAAACAATTTAATTCCCTTGACACGCCACTGCTTTCCTTTCCCTACACCCTCTGGTCCTGTGGTGAACGAGTAAACGGGTAACAGCGTTTACGTTACGAGCTTGCTCTGCCAGCCGGCGAACCGGTAACTGGAGGAAGGACCACCTTACGCTAAGCTATAGGACTTGAGCATTGTTATGGTCAGATTCAGACTGATTCTTGTTTTAATACGAGTAGCAATGAAGATACGGTGAAAATCTTCTCACCTCTAAGGACAAAACTAAAAACAAGTGTCCCATAATTGCTAATTGTTTCAAGTCTTCCTGTTCTATCTATAAAAGGGTATTTAGCGTGTCACATGGTGGCAATACTGACTGTTCTCAGCATTCAAAACTACAGATAATCGGTAAGTTAATTTTGTAGTACCATTATTTTATTTAGTGTAATTTGAAATTAAGTAAGTACGAATTACATTTAGTAATAAATATTTTTAATGTGATTTAGTCGTACAAACAACGAGAAAGGCACAAAGAGGTCTCCCAAGATTTCCAGCTTCTTCTCTGCTAGAGGCAGTTCAACCACAAGTGCATTAAGTAGAGTTGTTGCAGCAGAATTGACTTTTGTGTGCGACACAGTGTTAAAGCCGCGAAGTGGGTATTCAGTGGATCTAGTGTTACGAAAGAAATATATATATATATATATATATATATATATATATATATATATATATATATATATAATGCGGGTTAACAAAAGGTGAAGCAGTAGCGAAAGAAGTTTTAGCTACAAAAACTGTTTCAGATTTTATGAAAGTTTTAAACTGTCCCAAAAAGTCTCCTCCCTAGCAAATGACGCCTCAAACCACAAAATTTGGAACTTGTTTTCGATGGTTTTGATATATTTTGTTCCTGAAAGCGTAATTCAAAATGAACTTCTGGATTTTATAGGAGAGAGCAGTGAAACAGCAATGTCTATCCACAATTTCTTAAAAACCTTGTTTGGAATCCCATAGACTTTGTATAAAGAATTGTAGTGCTTATTGTGCTGATAGTTCCAACGTTATTTTCGGAAAGCATAACACATTAAATTAAACTATTAAATGGTGATAAGAAACAGATCTTCAATGCAAATTGCGCAAATCATATTTTGCACAATGTGACGTAACACGTCTGTGATATCCTTGAGCCGTGCGCGGCTCGCGGTCATGCCGTTTTTTGCTCGTCATCTTGTTTTTTGCTCGTCATTTTTTTTGTGGCTCTGTCACCTCGTTTTTGTTTTAATTCGATTTACTGTCGTCACTAGGTTGCTGGTTTGCTTTCCCGTGAGTGTCAGCAGCAGCTCTTATCGATAAATGCATTGGCGTACTATCTGTGGAGCGACCGCTAAAATTTCCGGGTCTTCGTGTGTCTGGAGTTCGGTAGGGGGGGACGGAGCGCCAATGAGGTGCGGACAGCCAGTACTCTCCGACCGTTGGCGATACACATATACTGTCCGACGGAAGGAGACTTGAGCAGGGACGACCGTTGGTTGGTCGTTCGGTTGGTCGTCTTATTGGGCGACGTGTATTTCCTCTTTTGACCGTTTTTTGGCCGCGTCAGTTGGTCATCCTGCCGGACACGGGTCGGCTCCTCCTTCGTGCAGAGATGTCGTCGCCGATGGGCAAGAGCAACCCTGCATGGTTGGGTCCGAGCCAGTGTACGCGGGTCGTCGGGTCTCCGAGTTCCGAACGGACATCGAGTTGAGTCGGGTTGGAGCTGCAATGACCTCCGGACAGCCAAGACTCCCCCGACCGCTGCCGACACACCTATCTTGAATAGGGACGACCTTGGTTGGTCGTTCGGTCGATCGTCTCATCGGACGACGTCTATTTGGTCGCCGACCGCTTATGGAAACTCTGTGTGTGTCGACTTATGTTTTTTCCTTGTGTTCCACAGTGATTGGTTTTAGGATTGTCGGAGTGCTTGGTGCAAGTGTTTACTTGGAACTGTGTGTAGTTTCTGTGATTTCGACTGTGCAGGTATGAACGCTGTCTGTGTACTGGAGTAGGCAGTCGGTCGGTTGGGACAGAGCAGCGAGTGTGTGTTTCTTCGCCCTGTTGATGCTGTCAGGCACGGCGTGTAGTTCGACAGCCTTTGGTGTTTGTTTATATTTTTGAGTGGTTATTGTGCCTTGGCTGTATATAGCGGCCAATTTTGAAGACGTAGTGCTGCTGGTATCTTCGTCCTCGGCTCATATTTTCCGTTGTGCCGTTGGTCGGCGGAAGGGAATTGATTAGGTTGTTGGTCGGTCCTTCAGCCGTCCCTGGATCGGGTTGCCATCTGATTACTTAATCTTATTCTTGGCTGCCTGTCTCACCTGAACTGTTAGTTTCCTCCCCAGGCCCACCCTTGGAACACTTCAGAGCACCACTGTTGTGCTGTTTGTGATTGTGATTTTCTTCTTTCGCAAGTACTGTGCCAGGCCTTCAGCCGTGTATTAATTTTGTCTGTCCTATGTTCAGTATATGGCCTTCAGCCAAAACTTATGTGAAGTATTTTAAGATTAGGCCTTCAGCCGTGTTTTATTTAAAATTTTTGTTTGCTCTGTATTTAGGCCTTCAGCCGCGTTTGTTTTAAAATCTGTGGCTTTCAGCCCGCAATGTGTAAATTCCTGTCTGTAAGGTTTCTCTTTAATTATCTTGAACTCTTAAAATGGCCTTCAGCTGTACTGTGTAAATGCTTATCTTAAGGTTTGTTTTTAATTACTTTAACTGTTTGGGCCTTCAGCCGTCAAGATATTTCAGGTTTTCTTAAGATGGTTTTCTGTTGTACTGTGTAAATCCTTGTCTTTAAGGGTTCTCTTTTATTATGTTGAAACATTATTGGGCTTTCAGCCGAGGAATTAATTTTAGTTTTCCTTAATATGGCTTTTTGCCGAAGTTTCCTTTGCGGATCTGAAATATTATTGGGGCCTTTACGTGAGAAGATATTTTAATTTTATTTAAGTAAGGCCTTCAGGCTTTTGTCTAAATTATTGTGCCTTAAAAGGAATTATTTAAGAATATTTTAATTTTACTTAAGTAAGGCCTTCAGCCGTTTCTCTAAATCCCCATGTTTTAAAAGGCAGTATTTAAACTTTATTATTGAGAAGTTACTTGGGCCCTCAACCGTGAATTGATCCTTGTTTTAAAGAAAAACTGTGCACTGGTTTTCGAGGAATAAAGTTATGTGTTCTTGTGTAACTAACAGTAACTGATCTTGGCCCCTTTCCACAACCTGATCCGCTCTGTCCTGCGAAACCAGATTTCAATCCCAGACACTGATCTAGAAAATTTGGTTCTGTTGTGTATATAGTTCCGCGTAGTCAGCGCGTACACAACTTTCCCACTAGAGCGCTCCCCGCTAAGCACAACAACGCAGGCGCAGCGCTCGTCCGTCTCCGCACTACGAAATGGTGTTGCCTGAGAGACGGACCAAATTCTGCTTCCGCAGATCCGCGTATTTATATGTAACGCAGCCAATGAATTGCTGCTAACGTAGAACCTTTTCTCCTCGCGGATCACACTCGCGCAGTGATACCTGAACGCGCGAGGTATTATAACGAGTGTACAGACCTCCGAATAGGTCAGTCTGCATTAGTCTGCACCTGTCTGTACCAGTCTACATTAGTCTGTACCAGTCTATAGTCAAGTTTCAGTCTGCGCCTAATAAGATTACCATATTCCTGTACATAGCCCTGAAGATAAATGTATAGACACTTTTGTCAACTATCAGAGATATATGTGAGAATAAGATTAACGTACCAATACCAAAGGAACTTCAGATTGTCAATTGTAAATAGCATCCAGAATCAAGTTACGTAATGTCTATGCTTTTTATTATTTTAATAAATGTGTGTGAAAATTAATAAAGCTCTGTTTAAAGTTGGTCACCGTCAATCTGCTACTCTAAGCGTGCAAGTGGCATTTCTATCGTCTGACCTAACGGCAGAAGATAAACACGCCACGATAAGATCACGAGACATATTGCTGACACTCGCGTACTTCGTTAGAGCGACAAGTCAAATAATCTGATGGTGTGTGTACCGAAGGTCTTACAGTACGCACACCACAAGTTCTAAAATTGTATGGTCACTTCCCTAATTCTACAAAGTGAAGGGAAGTTCTAAAATTCTTTTTTGAATTTGTAGACGGAGAATGGAGTGAAATTCTCCTACACGTACCAGCTAGATGACTTTCTTCAACACGAGCACTTGACAGAATCTTTACATGTAGGGAACCCATTAATAGTTACGTGAAAGGTAGTGACGTTTGTCCCAAGACGTTTGTCCAAAGACATTTTTAAATGGTTCTTTCGACCCTCAAAAAGAGTTAGCTTAGGAGATTTATTTATCTTTCTTCCCCATGTTGGTGCAGTTTGTTTGTCCTGAAGCCACAAAGACATTTTTAAATTGTTCTGACGACACTGAAAGAGAGTTAAGTTCGGAGATTTAACTTTTTTCCCAGTGTTCGTGCAGTTGTTTTAGATTTTTCTAAGTTTTGATGTTGGTGTACTGGAAACTTTTGAGCAGGCAAGCCTCTAATTAGTAAAATTGAGCAAAAATCAGAGGTAGATATTTTGGTAGTGTCACAAAGTTTTTAATGAGTTAACCCTTTTCCAGAATAAGAAAACTTATTGAAGATGATCTTATGAAATTTGTGTCATTAAAAAGTATTTAGTCAAGAAACTCAAATCTACTGTCAATGCCCATCGAGTCTTAGATGCCACTTAGTCTAAGTTCTGAGCTAAAATTAAACAACTTCGAGAAATCATTAACTGAATTCATACAGATGGTGTAGCTGAAGATTGTTCATGCGATGAATTTTGTAATACAAAGGATACCTTGGAGCAAGACGTATCCATGGAAGGCAATGAAAAAAGTTTGGTTAATGTTGGCAGCGAAAAATGTTCAGGTTCCCGATTTGCCGAAAGTAGCTACTTCAAATGTTGAGGCAGAAATGATTTTTTTCTCTTTCTCTTATGAGCTATAAATGGACAGAGGTGCGCAACATATTTATCACCGAGCTTATGAAAGCATAACTGCATGTAGCAGTGTATTTTAATTGTAGAGAATTCTTACGTATTTAAAATGGAATTAATTTTTACAAAAACAGGCAAAGTCCGTAAATAAATACAGGCAATAATGTCCTTCTCGATCGCTTATTTCCTCTATAAAATAAGGCAACCGTATTATTGTGGGGGGCCTGCTGGCGTTAAGCCTGTAAACAGAATGTTTTTAACCAGCAGCGACTACAAACATCCGGTATGCTAGCGAGGCGCGTAGTCTTTGAAGAAGGAGCCCCTGCGGGGTAGGGGCCGGCTACCCGCGGGACACAGACGACGTGCCGGAAACAGGCCCGGGCGGCAACTTAGGGGCCCCGCGCTGTGTACACCAGTGGCTCTGAAACAGTGTGGCCGCGATGGGGGGGGGGGGGGGGGGGCGGTAAATTAAAAAAATTCTCAGTAACAAACAAATTTTTCTTTTCCTTATAACAAAGAAGATGCGGTTGATATGGATTGAATTTTTCCGGACATCTGTGTTGCGCTAGACGCGGTCGACGACAATGAAGCCGCGGCCATATTTTTAGCATCGTTTGAAACTATCGGACGAGCTAGGCGACATCGGCTGTCGGGGGAATCTCCCGTTGCGGCTGCATCATCCCTTAGCTACCGCAAGTAACGATAACATTGGCTTGCGTATTTCGAAGCCTCCTTATTGACATTGAGACTTAACGAGGAAGACTAGGATTAAGTATGAAGGACAGGCATCCGTGGTCTAGCGCTAGCGGCTTCATTGGTCCCGGGTTCAAAACCTGCCATCACTTAGTTTTTATTAATAATCAGCACTGGTGGCCGAAGACTTCCCACACCTTCATTCTGACAACGGCCTTCTGAAAGAGGACGGAGGAGCAGACAGATGTTTAGGGCACTATTTTGTCCTAGGCATGGATTTCCTATATAACTTGTGGCATAACATCCTGCCCCTTGCTTGATAACAGACCCATTCAAGAAGTTCAGTTGACCATTATTCTTCGTCTCCAAAGTAAACTGGACTTTCAGACTGATACTGTTGAGAAGCATCAGGAAGGCATCCAACTCCTCTGCATCATGTGTCCATACCACTACATCATTGACATAGTGGCACCACCAGCCTAGTCTTTTACTGGCAGTCTGCATTTCCTATTGTTCAAAGGTCTCCATAAACAAATAGCCACTGCATCAATCTGTTCATAAAAATCATTCTTGTATAGAAAATAGGTTGTGTTGAGGCTGCTGGAAAGACATTCGCTATCCATGAGGTAGCTTTGTCCACAAGAATCATCGTAAATAATGACAGAACATTAAAACTAACAAGGATATCATCTGGGCCCGCATGCATTTCTTTTAGTTTGTCAATGAAATAATATGAATTTTTAATATGACTGCAAGTCACAACATAAGGTTGTAGAATGAGGTAAGGTGTCTAGCTAACTTATGGGTGGGAGACCCTATACCACTCATAGTAAGTCTCAAAGAATCCTGTGCTTGGTGCACCAGAGGTAATCCGTAGAGTATAGGTGCATATGTTTCAGTTTTGCAGAGTAGCTTCTTATTGTCAGAGGAGAATGAAGATGCTATCACCAATCAATTGGTGATTTTTAAAACCTTTGTAGTCAGATCCTTTTGAAGTCTTTTATAATTAGTGAGATCCAAAATATTGTTGATCTTTCCATGGTAGTCCTCACTCATCATCAGTACTCTTGCATTACCCTTGTCTGCTGTAAGAAAAATGTTTTTATCAGTGTTGACATCTCTCACCACTTTCCTTTGTGCATGTGATAAATTACTGTTAGGAGGCTTACATACATTTAAATTCTGACTTTATCCTTCCTAATTACATTAGTGGATTGCTGTGGAAGCTGATGGATCCCTGCCTCACAATTTGCTATAATATCCTCTGTGAGCACTTTCAGAGATGTCACAGCAAAATTGGCTCATTTGGCTAGCACCAAAACTTTTGGGCACATATAGTTTGGAAGCTGTCTTCAGACCCACCAGGAAGGCAAATGAATGTTTAAGATTGGCAAAAGATAAATGACATTGTTTGGTTACACTGGCTGTAATGTATAAAACATTCCTTGTAGTTGTGGGCTGGTTTACATATATTGGTAGGACAAAAAGAAGTGTTAACACATGTATGGTTGAACACAAGAGGAATTGCTAATTACTGCCTGGGAGATATGGATAGCAGAACACATTTACCAAGAGGGTAATTATGAAATAAAATTCAATGAGAGGAATGTCACATCAAAAACTTTGAGGATCTGCTGAGATATAGAAACAGCTTAATAATTTTAACAGGGAATTGGAAGGTATTAAATTAGATAAAATTAGGATGTCAATGTTGCACCGTAAGAATGAAGGCAATTACTTTCAATCAAGAATGTTGGCATTGCAAGAGATAATCTCATAGCTAACATCATGTGATGGACTGTGGTGCCCTCTTCACTACCTATATGTTTGGCACTCCCTCAAGTTTTGGTTGCAGTTCAACACTTTACCTCTGAAGGGTCTCCTGTAGTTGAGATGAAACATTAGGACAAATTTTTATGCATCAAACAAGGTCTATTAGTCTGGAAGTTTAAAATTAAGTCTTGATTAATGTAACTGCCACTGCCACAACTAGTAATCACGAAAAAATTTGTTTGCGATCTTGACGTCAAAGATTTTTACTCCTTAAAAAAAGTCATTTACTGCTCCCCCCACCCTCCCCCTCTCCCATCCATTCCCCCTCATACACTTTCAACCACGGCAGTTTCTGCTACCAGTTGTGATACATACTGTATACTTGCATGAAACTCTGATTTACTGTACCTTAAAGTGCTCCAACAGTAATTGCAGTGGATTCTCCCAATTTCATCACTGCTGGAAGTATCACATCAGATACATTTACTGACATTTATATTTCTCTGTCATCTTTGCTGTCAGTTGTTTGCAGTTTTGTAACTTCCTGGAATATTAATACTGTATGCTGGAGCAGAACTAAAACATAGAACTCCGCCTTTCATGGGAAGTGTTCTTATCAGTCAAATTGTACATGCATAATTCATGACCAGTTCTCAAAGCTTCAATTCTTCCAGTGCCATTCTCCTATTTTTCAAAATTAACAGAAGCTCTTCTGCATACCCTACTTTACTGTTATCATGGAAGGAAGGATATCACAGTTTAATGGCTTAGCCAAAGCCTAGGGGAGTTTTCTAGAGTAAATCTATCACTGGACAGCCACATCGATTTTGAAACTTCCTGACAATTTAGAACTGTATACTGACTGCAGTGTTAACCCTGGTTTAGTTCCATTAATGAATAAAAAAGGGGCGTTTCACGTACAGTAAATGCTGATTTTAGAGAAGCCAATAACAGCAATGATACTTACCATTAGGGTCCACCAGAAATGACTAGAGAGAGAGTTAAGCACAATTCATTCTGAGGCTCGATGAAGAGTTATTGCCTAGTCTTTGCCTTAAATTACCTGGCATATTAGCAACAGTCTAGTTCTTTCCAAAGATATTTCTTTGTCTTCACGTCAGGGCTCTAAAGAGTTCAACATTGTTTTAATTTCCTTTTAAAACACAATGGTGTTATGTCTGCTCTCAAGCTTTTTGAGTGAATCAACTGACTGTATTGCTCTCAAGTAGCCAGACAGGTTTAGTTCATGAAAAAACATTTAACAGAGTACCTTGCTGTCATCTTCCAGTGATGCCTGCAGGATAAATATCTTCTGTTTCATAACCTGTTTATACTGTTCTATCTTGATACAGGTCACAATAGTCAGATGCTGGGAATGAACTCTGGTCCCTCAGTTCATTTGCTGCCCCTGTCATGTGCAGAAGTCACTTTCAGCTAATAGTGCAACTTCAGGTGGCTGAGTGCTGGGTCCCACGTTTTACTGAGAGTGGAGCAACAGCTCCTATTTGCATATATCTTAACAGACTTCTTTAAGACAGAACCCCAAAAGCAACAAAGTTTTTCTTAAAGGATGCTGGGAACCCTACTGTTGATGTTGCATTTAATGACCTTGCAGACAATAGTAATAGTGTTCTCAGACTTTTGAAGAAGATGCTGTTGTCTGTAATGAAGTACAGTCTGATAAGAGCTGTATGAATTGTCAGTCAAATATAGATAAGATTTCAAAATACTGCAAAGATTGTAATTTGCTTTAAATGTTTACAGTTCACATTGCACAAAAACATAGAATTCTATGATTACAATGTCACTGAGTCATATCTGTAATCAGCCAACTAGTATAACTACCTAGGTGTAAAAATTACAGTAAATTGTTGTTACTCTATCCTATATTTCCCATTGTCAGATGAAAAAATTTGTAGAGATGTGAAATGGATTGATCACATCAGCTCTGTGTAGGCAAAACAGGTGGTAACACACACATCTCTGGTTTGGGAAGTTTATCTTTCTTGTAAAACAACTGCTCAAACTGGTAGTCCCTTCCTATTTATTACCAATTTGGACTCCCTCTCTTCTACTAGCAGATAACCTAGTGTGGTGTTTTGTAAAAAGAATGAAGGCTCCATGATGTTTGTCAGGGACACTGGAACTCTTGTCGGGCAACTCACTGATCTGCTCTGTTACACACACTTGTAGATACATATACACTCAAAATGCTAGTTTAATTTTCATCCCACTGCAAAGATGAGTGACATATTATCACTACCAGCAGAGCTAAGAAACAGCTGAAACTTATAAAATTTAATAAGGTTCCAGGACCCGACTTCATACTTATAAGGCCCTACACTGAATCTGTGAATAATATACCCTTTCTTAACCACAATGTACCATATATCCCTTAAACAAAAACTTTGTTCGAAATCTGGAAGAAATCACAGGTCACAACCATCTACAAGATAAGTACAGAGTGATCCAAAGAATTATTGTCCAATCACACTTTTCTCATACAACTTACTGGATGGTATGGATTCAAACAGTCAGGTAGGTGCAGTATTTATTAACTTCTGGAAATAATTTGACACAAAACCACACCAACACTTATTAAGTAAAATTCATTCATATTGGTTCTCAAATGAAATTTGTGACTGGATTGATGATTTGTAGGTAGGTAGGATGCAGCACATTATCTTGGATGGAGAGTAATTGACAGATGTAGGTATAATTTCAGATTTTCCTTAGGAAAGTGCTGCTCATGTTGCATATAAATGACTGGGAAGAGAATATTAACAGTAACCTCAGACTTTCTTCAGATGATGCAATAATCTGTAATGAAGTACCATCTGACAAAATACTGCACAAATTTTCAGTCATTTCGTGATGAGATTTCAAAGTGGTACAGAGATTGTGAACTTCACAACATATAAAAACCCACTATCTTAAGACTACAATATTAATGAGTCACAGTTGTAATCACTTGACTCATGCAAATACTTGGATGTAACAATTTGTAGGGAAATGAAATGGAATGGTTACATAGGCTCAGTCACAGGGAAATCGAGTGGCAGATTTTGATTCATAAGTAGGATAATGGAAAAATTAGATAGTCTGCAAAGGAGATTGTTTATAAAACACTCAAGTAACCAATATTAGAATACTGCTCAATTGAGTGAAACCAACACTGAGAAATACTAACAGGGAATAATGAATGAATAAAAAGAAAGGGAGCACGAAGCTGTAGGATTATGGAGAAGCAGCTACTGATATTAAAACTCGGTTGACCTGGCAGTAGCACAGGCAGAATTAGAACAGTTGAGAGCTGCAGTTGACAGCAAAGAAGTCAGGAATAGGGGAGATGACTGCACTGTGTTAAAATCTGCCAGATCAAGTGAGATGTTCAAAGATGTTACAGATCTAATAAACATAACAACAAAAACAATCAATTATTGATAAAATTATTTAATTGGATAGATAAAAAGTCCACTCACCAAGTGACAGCAGAACACACAAACAAGAGACTGTTGTGATCAGCAAGTCCCCAGAGCCAGTGGCCCCCTACCCAGGCATAATGGCCAAAGGGGAAGGAAGAAGTGTGAAGGAAAAGGACCAGAGAGGTCCAGGAAAGGGGTAGATATTGGGAAAGTCACCCAGAATTGTGGGTCAGGGGAGACCCATCACACAGGATGAGAAGGATGCAGGAGTGGATCTATCCAATTAAATACATCTAATAAACAGCTTCACTGATCTGGAGACTGTAGACAAAAGTATGGAGACAACTTAAAGAGCTCAGGAACACACTTTCATAATAGCAAAAAAAGTGAAGTTCAAGATATTAGTATTCAGAGTGTTAAAAAGACCAAAAAGTTCTTTCTGTTTTGAAGTAGTCATGGGAGAGGAATGTCTAAATTAGTACAAAGCTCTGACACCGCCAAAGAGCTCATAGGTGCTGGGGCAGGAGGGGTAATAGGGGGCTGCTTGTTAGAGAGCCCATTAGGCTTGACTGCTGTAATGGTAGGGACATAGCAACTTAACCATGCAGTTAGTATTTCACAGTATGTGGGAGGGTGCTGGCTGGCAATGTTGAGGAGAAGAAGGTAGGTGGGGCACACATGGCATGGACTGCACAATACAATCTCTGCTATATGTTGTTGCAGGGAGAGATGTTCAACATGCCACATGGTTACACAGTGGCTTGTACGGGTGTGCGTCTCTTAGCTGCAGGAGGGGCATGGCGGTGCGCATGGTGGTATGTCCCACGCATAGGGGCATGGGGAGGGGTGTAGAAGAGGGATGGTGGTGCACATGAAGGGATTGCTTGTGTGGAGGCATGCAAGCAAGGGTGGTGATGCATGTGGAGGGGTGGTGTGCATGGATGGGTATAGAAGGGTGAAGAGGGCAAGGGGTGGGTGTGGATGCAAGTGGGGTGTGTCCAACCTAATAGGAACTGATTTTGTGACCATTTGTGTTGTGATAATTGGAATAATAAAAAAGGAAAACCAACATATTTCAGTACTGAGGTTTGGTGCTTTGGTTTAGAGGAGGTCACCAGTGAAGGAATGATTTTTCTTCAATACACCTAAGGGCACATATACCTAAGCAGTGTGCTAGTTAAGAAAATGGCAAGACATGATGGGGCATGCTGGAAGACGCACGAGGGCTGGTTCTGACATATTAACCCAAAAGCTAATGACTGCAGTAACATTCTAAATTCTTAATCAAGGAGACTGGGCAGACCATGGATGTCATCCAGTGGTGTGGTAAAGCCGCATCAATGGTGCACTTAGTGGCAGACCAGTGCCCAAACAGCCAGGGACAGAATAGTAATAAATCATCCTGGTAGTCCTGGTGCACACTGCACCATCTCCAATTGCTGATACCGGGAGGCATCAGGCTTTGTACCCCTATAGTCAGTAGAATTGCCGCATAAAGATGTATCTCAGGAAGGCAGTGTGAAAAAAATGCAGCCGGGGATGTTGCCTTGACAGAGCTGCACAAGAGACTGCTCTAGCAATGGTTTGGCATGCCCAGTGTCTGGAAAGCATGCCTGTCTAAGTTCTCCCTGTTGCTGCTCTATGCAGTCCATCATCTGCTGCTACAGATGGAGATGAGGGAAGGAGTCACCACATTCTAATAAAAGAGAATCACCCTATTATCATGCTGTCTTAAGATATTGGAAATGATTATTGAGAAAAGAGTAATATCATTGTTAGAAGAGAAATAACATGGCTTCTGAAGAGAAACAACATAGCTTCAGAAGCAGGAGAGGAACAACCGCCTCATATTTGCACTAAGATAGTTAATGGATAGTATTTCGAAAATGGTAAACGTCTCATATCCATGTTCCTGGATTTAGAAAAAGTATATGACAGGGAAGATGAAATGGGAGATATGACACTGCGTGAAGAGTTTGACAGAGCACTGAAAGACCTCAGTTGCAACAAAGCTCTGGGAGTAGACAACATTCTATTAGAACTACTGACAGCCTTGGGAGAGCCAGTCCTGACAAAACTCTACCATCTGGTGAGCAAGATGTATGAGACAGGCGAAATACCCCCAGACTTCAAGAAGAATATAATAATTCCAATCCCAAAGAAAGCAGGTGTTGACAGATGTGAAAATTACCGAACTATCAGTTTAATAAGTCACGGTTGCAAATTACTAACACGAATTCTTTACAGACGAATGGAAAAGCTAGTAGAAGCTGACCTCGGGGAAGATCAGTTTGGATTCCGTAGAAATATTGGAACACGTGAGGCAATGCTGACCCTACGACTTATCTTAGAAGAAAGATTAAGGAAAGGCAAACCTACATTCCTAGCATTTGTAGACTTGGAGAAAGCTTTTGACTATGTTAACTGGAATACTCTCTTTCAAATTCTGAAGGTGGCAGGGGTAAAATACAGGGAGCAAAAAGCTATTTACAATTTGTACAGAAACCAGATGGCAGTTATAACAGTTGAGGGACATCAAAGGGAAGCAGTGGTTGGGAAGGGAGTGAGACAGGGTTGTAGCTTCTCCCCGATGTTGTTCAATCTGTATATAGAGCAAGCAGTAAAGGAAACAAAAGAAAAATTTGGAGTAGGTATTAAAATCCATGGAGAAGAAATAAAAACTTTGAGATTTGCCGATGACATTGTAATTCTGTCAGAGACAGCAAAGGACTTGGAAGAGCAGTTGAATGGAATGGATAGTGTCTTGAAAGGAGGATATAAGATGAACATCAACAAAAACAAAACAAGGATAATGGAATGTAGTAGAATTAAGTCAGGTGATGCTGAGGGAATTAGATTAGGAAATAAGACACTTAAAGTAGTAAAGGAGTTTTGCTATTTGGGGAGCAAAATAACTGATGATGGTCGAAGTAGAGAGGATATAAAATGTAGACTGGCAATGGCAAGGAAAGCATTTCTGTAGAAGAGAAATTTGTTAACATTGAGTATAGGTTTAAGTGTCAGGAAGTCGTTTCTGAAAGTATTTGTATGGAGTGTAGACACGTATGGAAGTGAAATGTGGATGATAAGAGAATAGAAGCTTTCGAAATGTGGTGCTACAGAAGAATGCTGAAGATTAGATGGGTAGATCACATAACTAATGAGGGAGTATTGAATAGGATTGGGGAGAAGAGAAGTTTGTGGCACAACTTGACTAGAAGAAGGGATCGGTTGGTAGGACATGTTCTGAGGCATCAAGGGATCACCAGTTTAGTATTGGAGGGCGCGTGGAGGGTAAAAATCATAGGTTGCAGTAGGTACTGGGAGATGAAGAAGCTTGCACAGGATAGAGTAGCATGGAGAGCTGCATCAAACCAGTCTCAGGACTGAAGACCACAACAACAACATATGACAGAGTGCCAAGGTGTAAGATCTGTAAGTGTTTGGAAAAACTAATGGTTCCTAACTCGCTAATAAGGAAGGTGCAAATGCTATATGAGGGACTAAATAGTTTTATATCTGGGGGTAACTGCAGATCAGAATGGTTCAGGACAGAGGAAAAAGTGCTACATGGTGGTGCACTTTCCTCATTACTTTTTATTACACTTAAGACTGTGGTTACAAAGGAAATCAAGAAGATAGGAAATTGTGATCTCAGTGCTTTTGTCTTTACTGATGATGTAGCCATTTTGGGAGAAACAGAACTAGAAGTGCAAGAAAGATAAGATGGATGGCACTCCAAGTTTAAAGAATACCAGCTGACAGTAAGCAAGAGCAAAACTGTAGCAATGATTATGAGCTGGACATCTGCCCATGGCAACCTGATGCTAGATGTAGAGCAAATTGAATGTGTGGAAGCTTTCAATTGCCTGTGAAGTACTGTATTGAGAAATAGAACTACCATACTAGAAGTACAAAACAGAGTGAGAGAGGGATCTAATTTTTGTCATCGAGTTCAGAACCTTGTTAGGGACAAGGGAGTTCCTGTGAGAGCCAAACAGATTATGTTTAAAATGTATCTACAGCTGATTATGACATACAGCTTGGAGTGTTGTGTGTTTAACAAGGCAGATTTCAGAAAGCTATAAGCATGAAATTGAATTTTCTGCTATCACCCTTGTAGGAGACTAGAAGAGATAACATTAGGAATGAAGATGTCACAGGAGAGATGCAATTGGATTTGTCAGTGACTGAGAGACTGCCTACTGCATGGATCAAGTGTTTGAACATGTTAAGATGAGGAAAGATAATCACCTGCCAAAATTATACTTGGATAGAAATATGCAGGGGAAAATCCTATAGCATGACCCAGAGAAAGGTTGTTGGATCAGGTTAAGGAAGATCTGAAGAGTAGAGGAGAAAACTGGGAAACAATATCAAGACATTGAGTACATAAAGATAAAACAGAATGGAGGAAAATTGTTCATAAACATCCAACTTACCTTGATTTAAGTATATGAAGATGATGACTTCAGTTATTGTTTTAGAAACATAGAATATAGCGATTCTGACAGTCTGTAGGTATTAAACAGGAAATATTTTAAACTTAATTAAGCTATTAGAAGGGAGGGCAGGATAGGGGATCACTAAAAGATATAACTGGGAACTGACTGCATATGGAAATTTCAATACAAATTTCAGCTCAGGTGCTTCTGAATGAGTGCACCTAAAAAGCTATTGTGTTCCATATTCAGTTTTACATCTCCCCCCCCCCCCCCTCCCAACACAACAGTAACACTCCTAACAAAACCAGGACATAGTGTACAGTGATTGGTAATATATTTTTGTATCCAACAGTCTTTAATGAAATAGATGTGAGAGAAATAATAAAAGATTAATCTGACCTGTATGATCAAATAATATCAAAGCATCCCAATCAATTAGGTATGAATGAGACAGAAGAAATAAATTTCAGGCAACTGTAAATGCAGACTCCATTATGGTACATGTTTCCAAAGTTGTTTAGACTACACTGCAGATGTTTTACTGGGAAGACCTTACATATTCTTCATACAGTCCCAATATCTCTCCATGAAATTTCCATGTTTTTGGACATCAATTTGCTTTGGACAAAGAGGTG
Organism: Schistocerca nitens; assembly: GCF_023898315.1. NCBI lineage: Eukaryota > Metazoa > Arthropoda > Insecta > Orthoptera > Acrididae > Schistocerca > Schistocerca nitens. The sequence goes on along the minus strand of NC_064614.1, from coordinate 1,270,906,760 downwards.
CATGCCTGGGTACAGTTATGGTTCCACAGGCAGCCATAAACATTTTTCCATGAAGGCATTGACTATCTTGTCTCACAGTGGGATGAATGTATTAACAGTTGTTATGATTACTTTTGATATAATAAACGGTTTACTTACTGTGAACTAAGTTGCCCCTGGTGTATGCAAAGTTCAAATAACTTGCAGGAATGTAGCTCTGTGATGTTGTCAACATAAGCAAATATTTTGACAGACGAACACCCAGCCATTTTCAGGCTAAAACGCCAGCAAGTGCTATGCAAGGAAATTTAAAGACTTAGTTTGCAGAGCAAGCCCAGAAAGGTAATGCCCTTACACACTGTAAAAAAATCCATCACACAACCAAAGACAGCTGATGTTAGAAGTTACTTATAGTGAAAATTAACAACTGATGGGGGAGGTAGCATTAACTCTACCCCTCTGTTTTTGACAAGGGTGAGAGCAGGTCTCCTGAAGATCCCCAAGAAAGGGGTCTCTCTTAGGCTGATTGTAATATTGGTGCTCCAACATATTGTGTAGCAAAACACCATGGTACTCAATTGAGCCCACTAGTAGGTCAGTGTGAGCATCACAGTAAGAATTCAGTACATTTTTTATGTCAATCAGAGGGAATGTGTTTGAATGAATCTGATATTTTGGTAAATTTTGATGTGGTCTATCTCTTCAATCACATTCCTCATTTATTGAAGTTAGGTTTGGTGTTGAATTAATGAATCTCTTTCAACATGTGTTGACTTCCACTTACTTTTTTGAATGATCGGTACTATGAGCAGGCAAATGGAGTTGTGATGGGAAGCCTGTTGTCACCTGTTATTGCTAACTTGTTTCTGGAAGACTTTGAAGAATATTCCTTGGAGTCAGTGGCTTTGAAACCAGCATGTCTTTTAAGATATGTAGATCATACTTTTGTTGTTTGGCCTCATGTCAGTGAGGATCTGAATGAATTTTATAACATCTGAATTCAATTCACCTGGATATTTTTGTTTCACAATGTAGGTGGAAATGGATGGCTGCTGCCTCCTTCATGTGTTGGTTAGGAGGAAGGTTGATGGTACAATGGGTCATGCCATATATAGGAAGCCTACTCACACTGACTTGTATCTACAGACTGGTCACCACTCAGCTCAGTGTAAAGGCCTGCTTCATACCTTGGTTCCCATATCATCTTGGATCATGAGAGTTTGTCTGCTGAGTGAACCCATCTTGTGGGCACTTACACATTAGAATTGTTATAGTGAAAGACAGATCGGACATGCACTGCATATGATCAATTATGCACCAGGTGAATAATGATAATTCTGAGTAGTCACCAAGGTCTATGGCCTTATTCCTAATGCAGGGAGAATTTCCAAGAGGACTGGTCATATTTTGTGTAAATGTGATGTGCAATGTGTTTTTTGACCACCAACTAAGCTTAGGGTCCTTTTAGGTTCCATGAAGGACAATCTGGATTTGCATAAGGTGTGTGTCTACTTTATTACTTGCATTTGCAGCATGTCATATATTCCCAGAATGAGATTTTCACTCTGCAGCACAGTGCACACTGATATGAAACTTCCTGGCAGATTAAAACTGTGTGCTGGACCGAGACTCGAACTCGGGACCTTTGCCTTCTGAAGTTCGAGTCTCAGTCCAGCACACAGTTTTAATCTGCCAGGAAGTTTCATTTCATATATTGTTCCAACTATCAGGATTGTGGAAGATCAGTGTACTTGACATAATCATCACACACAATTACAACAGTCAAGCAAATGTGCTATTGCACAACATTGTCTTGTCACCAGTCATCCTATGGAATATGAAAACATGGAGATTCTTGTATGCACTTCCTGTTGTTGGGATACCATTACTAAGGAAACAGTTGAGATTAAATTATCGTTATCTTACAGATAGAGATGGAAGTTTTTGCTTATATTCTGCATGGAATCTTGCTCTCTTCCTTGTCGAAAAATGGATGGACAGAGTCAACACAACTCACCCAATGGTTATTAATTTTCACTACTGATAATTTACAATTAGAGTGTGTGTGTGTGTGTGTGTGTGTGTGTGAGAGAGAGAGAGAGAGAGAGAGAGAGAGAGAGAGAGAGAGAGAGAGAGAGAGAGAGAGAGAGATCTTTCTGAAATTGCTGTACAGATTGTTTTAAAATCCCCTTGCACAGTGCTTACTTGTTGCAGTTTTTCCATTGAAAATGACAGGGTGTACACGCCTCTCAAAATATTGGCAGTTGTTGATAATGTCACCCAATTGCTTTCCCACAAGTTATCTGAATTGTTTGCTTACTTTTTTTTCCATCTGTCTCATTCTCATTTGATTGTATCATCAATGTTGCACCACTGACTTTTGACTTGGTACCTCTACCCTGTGGCCAAGCAAATAAAAAGCTTTCACCACATTCTGATGCAAGAAGCAATACAGAAGCCAAATTGACTTTACAGAAGGCTCTACTTTGGCCTAGAATAGAGCTAGTTACCATATATTCAGCCTCATTGCTGTTGCCAGGTCTGGAATATTGTTGACCCAGAAAATGAGGCCAAATGGCCACAGTGGTGACCTGTGTTATCACACATCTGAGCCTATCACCATGCTGCTTCCTTGGCCTACCTCAGAAAGAAACTTGACTTGACATAGAAGGGATGGGATGAGCATTCCTCATTTTGCATAGTAAGAAATATTAAGTATATGGTGTATTCAAAAATAAATGAGCCAGAGGCATAATTACAGAAACCAGTACCTGTATGTTGGAAGTATTGACCCTGGCTGTTGAAACATTTGTCCCACTGTGACACAAGGTGGTGAATGGCTGTCTCATAAAATTCCCAGGGCTGCGATGTTAACCAGTTCAGCAGGTACAGCTAAATGTCGCCATTCACACAAGAGCAGGAAAGGTTATGCTGTCATTCTTCTTTGACCAAGATGACTCTCTTCCAATTCACTTTCTGCAGCATGGGATAAAAGTGAATGCCCAGTCTTACTTTCAAACCTTGACTCCCCTTCGCCAAGCAATCAAATCAAAATGACCAGGCAATCTCATCCTTGGAGTCATTCTGCTCCACAACAATGCAAAGCCTCATGCGGACAACACAGTCACATCACTCCTGCAGAAATTCAAATGGGAGGTTCTTGGCCACCCTCCATACAGTCTGGACCTCTCTCCCTGTGATTACACCATTTTGGTCCCCTTAAAAAGGTTCTGAGGGGTAAATAATTCACCTCAGACAATGATGTCCAGCTTAGCGTGTGGAACGGGTTAACATCACAGCCCAGGGAATTCTAGGAGACAGCCATTCACCACCTTGTGTCACAGTGGGACAAGTGTCTCAACAGCTGGGATCAATACTACTAACATAAAGGTACTGGTTTCTGTAATTATGCCTCTGACTCTATTCTCTTTGAAAGCCCCTTATATATATATGAAACGTATGTGAGAATAGCATTTAAGGTCCATCAAAATTTAAAATTTAGTTCATAATACCATCTTATAGAGGAACAGAAGTATTACAGTGTGGTAAGGTGTTTTTTTTTTTTTTTACCAAGAACGATAAAGACACGAAAACCTATGCTAAATTCTTGATTTTATATTTCATCATATAATGCTGTAGCTTCATTTTACTGGATTTCCAATTATGATTGCCAGTCACATACATACTGTAAATGATGTTCCAACCATTACATAGTTTAGTAAGTATCAAAGACCAATATAAAATTGCACCATATTGTGCATCCAAAGTAGGATGGAAAAGGAGTTTCTCTTGGTAAGTTGAGCAGAAATGCTCTTGTTACTTACTTAATAAAGACAGTCATGACTGGATTAAAATTATAAACCTTTATTTTTAGGCAACTGGTTTTGATCTTCTAAGAGATCGTCATCAGATCTACATTTCTTCATGACTGGGAATTGCTAGCATGGAGCCGGCCGCGGTGGTCTAGCGGTTCTAGGCGCGCAGTCCGGAACCGCGCGACTGCTACGGTCGCAGGTTCGAATCCTGCCTCGGGCATGGATGTGTGTGATGTCCTTAGGTTAGTTAGGTTTAAGTAGTTCTAAGTTCTAGGGGACTGATGACCAAAGATGTTAAGTCCCATAGTGCTCAGAGCCATTTGAACCATTTTGCTAGCATGGAGCAGGTCCATCCATGTTGACATTGAGAACACTGATCCCCACCAGTGTTGTCATCAAGAAATGTAGATGTCATGATGCTCACTTAAAAGATCAAAATTATTCATCTAAAAAATAAAAGTCAACAAGTTACATGCAGTCATGGCTGTGTTTATTACATAAATTGTAATATTAATAGAGTGCTTTTTTCCTATAACAATGTTCCAAAAAATTTTAAACTCATGTTAGTGTTACCAAGGTTATGTATAAAGTTATTTCTTAAGTGAAATGAAGGCATCGGAAATGTGTGAAATGAAGATGAACATCTAGTGTAAATCCTTCCTGGCAGATTAAAACTGTGTGCCCGACCAAGACTCGAACGCGGGACCTTTGCCTTTCGCGGGCAAGTGCTCTAACAACTGAGCTACCGAAGCACGACTCACGCCCGGTACTCACAGCTTTACTTCTGCCAGTATCTCGTCTCCTACCTTCCAAACTTTACAGAAGCTCTCCTGCAAGAGCTATTAATTTTATCATAGAAAACTATTCCATAACATATACAGGATTGGAAGTAACTAGAATGAGAGTACAAATACAAGGAAAAGCAAAGTGGTAGGGTGTATTTCTGTTTAAATCAGAAGTATTATAGGCCATGAATCATCTTACAGCTGATGACTGTAGGAGATTGTGATTGACCTGTTTCCAGAATGCTCCATTTATTGAAAGGAATACATCAATGAATGAATTAAATCACATGGCTTCCTATGATACACAAAATTCACCTGGCTGGATTTATCAGTATAAATCTTGTATTAAAAGAAGACCAAAGAAGAGACTACATGAAACTACCTGTCATGATTTTTCTTATGTCTATAAGGTGTGTATTAATAGATATGGGCAAATACAAATTGTTGGGGTATATCAACCAGGATTCTTGGCATTGCATGGCATCACCAACAGATGTCTCATTACTTGTAGAGAGAAATTGGCTACCACAGGGAAATCACATTTGGCAACCAGTGGAAAACCTAACACTAAACCAAACAAACTTAAAGGAGAAACTGTATCTAAAGTGCATCAACATATGTTGTCACTGAGAGGATGTAGATCACATCATAGTATTCATTCCAGCAAATGATTATATTTACCAGGGTAATTTAATATTTGAAAATTACACTTATAATATTCAGAGAAAAAGTCTCCAAACCCTATGTCACACAAATGACATTGACAAATTTTTGTGACTAACTACAACATAAGTTTTGGGTACTCCAGAACTGACACATGCTTAGAGTGTGACATATTTAGAGCAGTCTGTTCTAAACTTGATTTACAAATACACAACGAAAAGATACAACTCAGGTATGAACTTTGAATAAGCAGAAACAACTTAAAATAAACTACAGAAGAAAAGAGCAGACAAGTTTCATGGGATTAAATATTTGAAGTCAATAAAATCTGTTATTAAGAAAGCAATCTGTATGGGTTATCAGAAGCAACTTCCACTTCCTAATGTTTCAACCAATGTAGCATATTACTGCAATCAGTTATCATTTTATTCATTCAGTATGCATTTGCTTTCTCCTGGGAGATCTGTATTTTGTACATAAGGAAAAACACTTCCTATGAAAGGACCCAATGAAGTGTATTTAATGTTATGACATTTCTGTTTGGAAATTTTACCTGATTTTGTGTGGGCTGTCTGTGTATTACACAATTCCTGTTCTGGACAGAGTAAAAACTTTACTGTGCTCTGATTTTGGTGTATTTTAGTGCACATGAGAAGAGATTTTATCATCTATGGGTGACATTTCCAACAGGAGGCTATTTTTTCTTGAGTGCAATAAGAATATATACATTATAAACCAAAAGGCAAGGTGTGAATTGACAGATAACTGGAAGTAAGAGATTGCTAATGCTAGGAAGAAGTTTATTTATTATTCACAGCTGCAGCCTATTATCTGAAAAGCTAAAATACACCATATAAATCACATTTTATTTGATAATAATAAATTTGTATATTAACTATTTATTTCTGATACTTAACTTTAATACTACACCCACTTCTGCTATTACAAAACTACAATAAAACTGTTAATCAGTTGCCCAACTACTGGCACTACTTTCAGCACTAAATAATCTGTTCTTTTTTCGATTCATTTTGGTGCATTTAATCTGTCCATGGTTGTTTCCAATACTGGATCCACTCACCACCCTGATCAATAGCCATTCTCTGCTGGATGCCTTGGGCAGTGGACAGTATGTCAGCAGAATTTCCACCATAACAAACAATTCCACCAACCATGTTATGTCTTGAAGTTCACAGTCCCTGGAGTACTTGCAGCAACACAATATAAATTCTTGAGAAACTATTACATTCAGTGGTCACTGGCTTTAATTGTCTTCTCTCGATCTGCAGAGTACATTGGTTATCCAGGATAGTAGCATGGTGACGTGTGCTTCAGTGCCTTGTGAAGTGTTTCTTGACCTTCCTTGATACTGTGGCTGCAGTATTGTCCAAGGTGCACCAGGTTGATTCATTCCTTAATGGTACTTTGGGATCCAACATCCTTATTACCCACCACATCTCTGTACAGTGTGCAGTCCCACAATCTGCACTCTTGAGTGTCCACACTGCTGCAGATGCAGCTATCATTAATCTCTTTTTGATTTTGTATAGATACATAGCATATGGGCTGTGGTCATTCAGGTAATCTATCAATCCATTTGATGGGTTAAGAAATCACATTTTTTGTCTCTCCCTAATATTAGGGAGAAATTCTGCCTGTGTCTGAAGTGTACCATTCATTTTGCCACAGTTGTAATATGTGATCTTTTATTAACTTTTTAGTATTGGCCTCATTCTAAGCATCCTTCATACTTCCAATAGGTTTCCTTTCCTTAACCAGCAAAGGACTCCCCTTTTCCTAATTTGCAAGTCCAGTGGACATATTCCTAGAATTACTAAAAAAGTATCATTTGGTTAGAACAGAAAGCACCCATTAATCTTAGTAGCACTTGTCATTGAACTCCTCTCACTAATGAGGCTAGCTTGACTAGTTGTGATCTATGAGCCCAAACACTCATACCATATCCTACAACTGATGATAACATAGATTGATGGTATGCTCTGTTTTCAAGAGAAGATGAAATTTTGTATTTGTAGTGATTGTAGTTGTATTCAGCGTGTTTGTACCTTTTCTGCCTGCTTCCTCTGCTGTGATGTGTAAAGTTAAGATGTTAATCCATAAATACCCCTAGAGGTCTCTTCACTGTGCTTCTTCTAATAGTTACATAATTTAATTTAATCTTAAGGTTTCCTGCTAGGTTCCCTTTCGGTGGAGATTGCGTTGGTTTGTGAGGTGCTAGTGACAATTTAACACTTTGACACCAGCCCTCAAGTTCATAGAGCATTCCATTACATTTGTCTATAAAAAAAGCTGCCAGATCACTTATGTTACTGCTGTAATGTAACTTGTAGTATAGGCTCTAGTGCTACATCCGAAAACACTGGACCACACACTGATCCATGTGGAGAACCTGAGTGTTTTGTTGGCTTAAGAGCCAACACCATGTTACTGGAGGAGACCAAAATGCATGCATTTTAGCTCATGCAGCCTGGCATCGTGAGAAGGGAAGAACTATACTGACATGAGGTCTGGAAGATGACAAGAAATTAGAATTCAGAATGCGGATGTAAGTAGTTTGATACTTAACTTTGATCCATTAATGATGTACGTCGCTCTTGACGGTGCATGATTCACAATATTATCTGTTAGTAAGTGAATATGGCGCCTTGCTAGGTCATAGCAAATGACTTAGCTGAAGGCTATACTAAACTGTCGTCTCGGCAAATGAGAGCGTATATAGTCAGTGTAGTCAGTGAACCATCGCTAGCAAAGTCGGCTGTCCAACTGGGATGAGTGCTAGGGAGTCTCTGGACTAGACCTGCCATGTGGCGGCGCTTGGTCTGCAATCACTGATAGTGGCGACACGTGGGTGACGTATACTAACGGACCGCGGCCGATATAAAGGCTACCACCTAGCAAGTGTGGTGTCTGGCGGTGACACCTCACTGAGCATATTAAAGAGGCTTGTCTCCTGTGGCTATAGTCTCTCAGGCAATTGTACAGCACCTCTAAACACACCTATGCCCCAAGGTGACCAAAGAAAGACATTCATCATAGATTTATCAAAAGGGTCAGCATTATTAATCATCACCACTAGAGTGTACATAGAATGTGTATCTGTTGCTAGCCAAATTTACATACTAACTGCATCTTCAGTTGACTTGCCTCTTCTAAACCAGTGCTGGTGAGGGCTTGTCCCTTAGTCCATGTAACAGTCTATGATCTTGTAACTGCTTCCATAATAGTTTTTCAAATATCTTACTCAGAATGTTCAAAAGACAAGTTCATCTGTAGGATTTGGGTATATATGTATAATTAATGCCACCTCGGCATTCTTCCATGGTGCAGGGAACCTTGCAAGACACACCTGTAACACAGTTCATGCAAATAACTATCTAATTGGTCACATAGGGCTCCTTTTACTTCAGCAGGGATCTCACTTGATCCTGGAGATTTTTCTTTCACTATCTTACCATTATTTGCTTAATTTCTTCTTGTGTGAAGGGGTACATAAGTTTATTCTTTGTATAGTCCTCCATATTATTTTTCATAACGTGCCTCCTGTCTCACCTTCTTCCCAGTCATCAGGAAGTTGTTCATCCATTAGCAGGGCAGCTGACAATTCCTAACTTTCTGTTACTGTCCCCTCACACCTTCTGAGCATAGATAAGGGTATTGGTGATCATATTGTCTCATGAGCTGTTTTGTATGGTATACCCTTGGGATCAATTTCTAAGTTGTCCTCCATGAATTGCTTACATTGTTCCATTTTTGTTACCTATAAATCTTCCTTAAAATGTTGTTTGGCATGCCTATATCTATGAAACCTTCAGACTTTTTCTTCTTGGGTCATGCTGCTCTGGTATAGCTTCCTCTTCTTCTTGAAGATCTTAATTTCTGCAGCATGTCAGTCCATATGCAAGTTACTCCTCTGGAATAACTGGTCCTGACAGGTATGAATGCCACAATTCCTCTATGTATAATCAATGTCAGTTCTTATACTTTAACATCTATATTGTCACCCAGCAATTGACTTCCCATACAATGAAACACCCTTCCTAGTTCTTCCCAGTTAGCCTCCTTGATGTTGTATTTGGGCCTTATGCACATGTTTTCTGTGGCATCTTGATTTTCCCTTCTAATGATGGGACAATGTATGATATTGTGATCACTCAGTGCCATTCCACTCTCAACCTTCCATCCTTTCACACTGCATGCTGCTGCCATATTTGCTAAAGTGACATAAATATTTGAGTTTGCTCCAACCATTCCTTTGTAGGTTGGTGGATTCCAAAGTGCATTCAGTACCTATAGGTTGAGTTCCATGATGACATCATCAGTCAGGTGGCATTGCCACAACACTGGCTTCACATTTCCATCAGTGGAATACACAAGAGGCTTAATTCATCCTTGGTGACGAATATCCTTTAGTTTTAGCTGATACTCATCAGTTTCATCACTAAACTGAAAGTACATGGAAACCAGGATTCAACGCTCCCTTCTGGTTAACACTGCACACAGATTATGTGTTCTGAGACATACTGTGATATCTTTGTCACTGTTACAGCCTTGTTAAATATCATTATTGCTGCCATAGGATATTGCCCTTGGGTTACTATCTGGGCAATTACTGGCATACAGGATAACTTTCTGGTGTAACACATGGTTCTTGGAGGTACATTACATTTAACTGCAACTCTGCTGCCACTCTTCTAGCCTCGTACAACATGTTGACACTTCTCATTACATTATCCTGTGCTGTTTTTATCTTCATTAAGGATGACAGGTATATATTCAACAATCTTTCCCTTCTCATGTGCAATCTAATGCTATATGACAATGCACCATCACAAAGTGCTTGTAAAATGTGTCTAAGGATAAGGATTCATTTCTTTCAGAAGAACCTTGTTTCAATAACTTCTCCAGTTTTTCCACTTCTATTAGCAGATTGTTCGCTTTGAGATGGAGTCCGTCTATGAAATCAGGTACAGGAAGAGTAATATACTCCCCTTCTGGATGCATATTCCTTACCTGATGTCATAATGCTGTTGTAAGCATCAACAGCTTGTGCCAGCATAGTAAGGTGCATTACATTCTTTATGTTTTCATAAACTGGTTATTGATCTGTTCTGGTGTGTTTTTGGTATCTGTATGTGTAGTTTTTTTGTAAGCAGTGCAGTATTTTCCTCGTGTTGTGTGCTCCACATTCTACATGCAAAAGCCCAGTTTGTGTAACCAAATCCTGATCACCTGTATCATATGTCACTCCTACAGCTGCCTGTAACCCTGCATCTCTGTTATACCACATAGTTCTGAATTTTCACCATAAACTACTTTCCTGCTTTTTCATAGGTACATGATGCACTACTTCAGTCTGTGTTACATGCTCCTTTCTATGGTACTAACTGCTGACTTTTTGCCAGAGATTTGTCACCCTTTTGGCATCCGTCCTCCTCTTCCTCCTTGAAGGTGAGATATGTTTCTTACACAGACAGCACTTGATGGCGCCATTAGGAAGAAACCTAAATCATTCATTGTAATTAACTGTGAGAAGGAAGTATTTTATAGCTGGGGAGAATTTCTGAATACCTATTAGGCAAAGAAAAGCTGTTTTCCACAAGGTCCATTGTAGTATACAGCATCCATAATAATTCTAAACTGGTGTTCCTGAGGTATTCAAGCAGTGGACACTATGAAATGTACATGGTGAGTTTATGACTTTATTTAGTAAAATATCTTCACTTATCTGATAAATTTTTTGGAGTCTTGTACAGTAATTTGTCATCATTGTTTTAATCTGTTGTAGGTTACTCAAAAGAAATCTTAAAGCAAACAGTACAGCAGGGATAATATGCCACTATACATCAGCAGGGCAAAATTCAATGAGCTGCAAATTATGAAACAGTTCTTCAGTCCTGCAGCCCACTAATATTTTGCATCATTACCAGTGGAAGGAAATGAAAAATTTAGTGACAATGAGTAAATAACAGTGTTCAGTTGAAGTGTTATTAAAGAATTATTAGTGCTGAAACTATATTTTGAAAATATGCATCAGGTGATCATAAAACAATTAACTATTTGAGTTAAAGTGATGTTGCATTACAATGAAAATTATGTAGCCTGTTGAAGCTGGTATTCATATGGACTTTGATCATTCTTATTTTGAATGTATACACATTGTCTCATTGTATTACATCTCCAACTGATTTATCCTTTGGCAAAGGGGTTATTGAGAATTATTATTAGTGAAGTATTTAGAGTTGAGAATAGCCTTTCTTATTTGTGGCGGAAGATCATTGAACATAAATTCACTCAACACATTGAGCATGATTTGGCAGGCCAATATTTTTATCGTGTCCAGCATCAAACTGAGACCCTTGAACAGTATATTGATGAAATTTGTGTTGCCATTACAGTGCTGGACGTACAGAGTTTATTGCATGGCATCAGACTGGAGGACAGGTTGCGGGTTATGTTTGCCCCTAAGCCAACTACCTTCAGTGAACTCAAGACTTTTGGTTTATCAGATCGAGGGGCTCTGCTTTGCTGATAGTAAGAGAGCCAGGGTGCGAGAGGCAGATCCTGTAACAACCTGGGTGCAACCTGAACATAATGAAGAAAAGATAAATGATGTTGGATATAGGATCTGTTTTCGCTGTGGGAGTTTCGAGCATTTGGTGCATGCTTGTCCGGAGAGACGGAAACCGCACCTGAGTAGCTGATGGTTAAAGAACAGGGACACCTTTGGTAAGGAGCATACAATGAAGCAATGTAATCACATAAGAACAGTTGGTAGCCAGTTGCTGCCATTTGTGTGCGGCACCTTGAACCATGAACCAGTCTGTGTGTTAGTGGATTCTGGCAGCAGTGTGTCCTTGTTTGACCATCAACGGTATCAGAAGTATCATTCAGTATGTATGCTATCTCCCTTGCCTCAGAGGGATGTTGTGCAGTTAATGGGCAAAGGTTGCCCCTCACGGACTGTCGCCTGGGATGTGTATCGATACAGGGGTTTTTGTGGCCAATTCATTTGTTAGTGGTGGAAAATCTGTCCGTTAATTTGTTATTGGGCTGCAATTTGATACAGCAGATGGGTTTGGTGTTAGATTACGCCAGTAGGATGTTTCATTTATGGTTTGCACCTGTGAAGAAGTTTAGTTTATGTTCATGCCAGGGGCAGACAATATACCTGTTTAGGATTCTGAATTTGGGCTCAGTCATTTGCCAGGTAGTCATGCAGAGGAATTATTGGTGCTTCTGAGTCATTTTCTTGATGTGATGCCTAATAAGCTTGGTGTGATGGATAAAACTTGTTACCATATCCACCTGACCGATGATGTGCCAGTTCGACAACCACATTACAGACTGTCACTGCCGAAGATGGAAGTGTTGCACCAGTTAGTTGATAAGATGTTGGAGGAAGAAGTGATCAGGAAGTCAGCCTCTCCTCATGCGTCTCTGATGTTTTTGGTGCCTAAGGCAGAATCTGGGTGTAGCCCGGTAGAGGACTATAGACAATTAAACCAGAAGGTTGTTTTGGAGTTGGTGCTGTTGCCCGACTTGCACCATTGTTTTACCTGGTTTGTGGGGACAAAGGTCTTTACCATCCTGGACCTCAACCTGGCTTACTACCAGAATCTGTTATCTGAAGAGTCTAAACCAGTCACTGCATTTAGCACGGACTGGAACCTTTATGAGTTTAATCGGGTGCCATTTGGGTTGTCCACAGGTGTGGCAGTCCTGTCTCAGCTGCTAGATAACATCTTGGGGGATGTCAAATGCAAGTTTTTTTTATAATTACCTTGTTGATGTGGTAGTATATAGTCCTAAGTTTGAGGAGCACCTTCAGCATTTGGAGCAAGTCTTACTCCGCTTACAGGAAGCTGGGCTCATGGTCAAGCCGTCTAAGATAAGTTTGACATGCAAGGAGACTTGTTTTTGGGTCATTTGATCTCAGCAGGGGGCGTGAGGATTGACCAGGGGAGAACAAGGGATCTACATAAGTTTCTGCCTCCTAAGACTAAGAAGGGAGTTGCCCAATTTATAGGGATGGCTAATTTCTTCCATAAATTTGTACCCCATTTTGCACAATTAGCTGCTCCACTAAACCAACTTCAGAAGAAGAACTTGGATTTTCAGTGGGGCGAATCCCAGAAATCTGCATTTGAAGCTATTAAGGAGGCCTTAGCCAATCCCCACCTGTTGGCTGTATCAGATTTTGGTAAGCATTTTATTGTTCAGATGGACAGGTCTAATTCTGGGGTGGCAGCTGTGCTGCTCCAGGAGGATGGAGGTGAACGTTGTCCAATAGCATATACATCCAGGACACTCTTTTTCACTGAGTTAAAATATTCTGTGTGTGAATGGAGAGCATTGGCAGTACTCTTCGCTTTAGAAAGATTTCGATTCTACCTAGAACATAGACATTTCGACTTGGAGACTGACAACCAGGTCTTAAACTGGGTACAGGCCCACCCCAGGAAAACTGGATGTATTGCCTGGTGGGCATTCCGCATATCAGCCATCGGATTCAGCGTTAAGCATATAAGGAAAACGGAAAATCCTATAGTGGATGCGCTGCGTAGGATGTTTGAGGAGGGACAGGAAGGAGACCAGTATACTACTGGTGTAGGGGATGTAAGTTTTGTTATGGGTGTTCTAACTGAAGTTCCAGAGTTGTTTGGCAGTTTGAGAGGAAAGCAGGGCATGGATCCTACCTTGAGTCCCATAAAACAGCAGCTCCTAGAAGGGGAGCTGGTGCTGAACTATAGTATAGAAAAAAACATCGTATGCTACCAAACTAAGAGCAATGGAAGGGTTAACATTTGTCTGCTGAATGATCTAGTCCCTGCGATTTTCCATTATTTCCATAATTCTGTGGCAGGAGTCCACTTGGAAGTCACCAAGACTATTGCTAAGATTCGGGAGCATCTAACCAGGGCAACATTGTATAAGGACATTTGTTCAATTAGTAGAGCAATGCCATGTTTGTAATGACTTCAAGACCAACTCTAATGTGAGGAGAGGGTTACTGCAATTTACCAGGCAGAATGTACCAATGGACAAGGTGTTTATTGATTATATCGGACCATTACCAAGAATACGGATTGGGAATAGATATATATATTGGTAGTGATGGATGTGTTCACACGCTTTGTATGGCTCATCCCAAGTAGTGGAATAACAGCGGGTTTAACCATTTGCCATCTGACTAACATTTTTCCGATCTTTGGTCCACCAACGTTGCTTGTTAGTGATACGCCCCTGCTTTCATGTTGCAGCAGTCTAAATGATTTTGTTTTGTAAGTGCTATACATCATGTCACTACTATTCCCTACTACCTGCAACCTTTATTTGTGGAGAGAGTGAATCGCAATCTTAAGGCCACTCTCATAGCCTTCCACTAGAAGTTGCAGTGAAGATGGGACGAGACGATCCCTTCGTTGAACTCAGCTTTCAATTCCATCCGCCATGAAGTGAGTAAGGCTGTGTCTCTCTCTCTGATGCTTAGTTATCCTGTGAACTCCCCACTCGCCAATTTGTGGTCTGTCAATGGTTTATTGCCTGAGGAGGTGACCAGTGAGCTTATTCAGCAGAATTGGAGACGCACCAGGGAAAATATTGACCTCGCACTCTGGAAACTAGCACAGCACTACAATGACAGATGCCGTCCATTTAAGGTCCAACCAGGGGCTCCACACTAGATACTTGCATTTTGATTTCGTTTTATTGGGACTTGTGCTGTTTGTCTTGGTAACGGGTGTGGGGTCCTGGGTTGTGTCCTTCTTGTGCTGTTGTGTATTTTCCGCCCCCTTTGCCCAGGCATGCCAGCTAGTTGTGTATCTAGTTTGCTCGTGGCTTAATGTATAATTTGCCTTATGCACATGACATAATAGATTTGTACTACTTAGCTGATGTTCATTAATAGGTTGATTAATTCTACAGATGATATGCTGTAATGAATTATTGTGCTTCTAGTTACTTAAGGCAGATGTCAGTCTGTTGTAGATACCCACTAGTTCTGGGATTTTTTGTGCCTATTTGTGACCATTTCTGCTCCCGTTTTGGGGGTCTATGCCGAGCCTGTATTGGAAACAGCTGACTGAGCGGGCATCTGTTTCTGGGCATAGTTTGTTGAATCCCACAGGGTTGCTTGGTCACATGAAATTTTATATTTTATATCCTACATTGTAGGGTGCCTGCCATTTAAGTAATGTAGTTGTGTGCCATGGTATCTGATTTGTTGTTGCCCGTACACTGAATTACTTTGGTAATACCAATCACTGCAGTAATGAAAGACTACATTTTCCCATTAAATTTTAGTAAATTGTTCTTTAGGTTGATCATAGATCTTGAGTAAATATTTTTTAACTCATTTCACTAAATGTTTAATAGGCCATAAGTGCGATGTTTTATGAATGTTTAAATTTTGAAGTAACTTGCTCTCACCTAAAAGGTAATTTTAAAAATGTGTTGAGGGTTCTATTTGTTATTTGTCTTGTTTAAATGTGCCAAATCAATGTCCAGTGTAGCTGTCGATGGTCATTGCTTGATGTGTCACTTGATCCAGTCCTACCACGCCACAGCCTGTTGTGCTGAGCTTGTGTCATTGTGTAAAAGGTTGAATTCCATGTTGTGCTGACCCATCACCTATAGCATTGTTTAATCAATAAGAAATCAATATTCATTATATATCTCAAAGCTAATTTCTATTAATTATATTCAGAGCTGAGTGCTGAACGATTAAACTTTAAAATCAGTTTTCCACAAACTTTTAGAGAATGGATCTTGATCATTGTTCCCATGTACCCTTCAGATGTTAAGTCAACAAATGCTGACATGGCAAAATGTTTATAAGCAGACAATAAGGAAGACATGTGATTTCAGAGTGTTTCACAGCTGCATGTCTGAATAAAATCTTGAGATTTTTATATGAAATGACGTGGCTTGAAAACTATGAAGATTTTGTTCAGTCAATATGGATTTCATTTTACATCCCAAATAAAAAAGCAACATCTACAAGCTACATTAAGCTGGTTTAGTTGATATCTCCTCAAAGAGACAAACTGGTAATTAATTACACTAAATGTCTCTCAAAGGTTACATAAATGTCTCTCAAAGGTAATTTTTCTCTTGTGTTTTAAATTTATCTTTCAATTCCTTGACATATGCTGATAACATATTGCATTGCCTAATTTCTAATTGTTTCTGAGTTTGCACTCTTCTAACTTGTAGATTTTGTTATCATTATAATGTACTGTGTTGTACATATCATCTAATCTGTAGTTACAACAGTCTGCATTGTAAATTGCTATACAGTTATTCACTGATTAGCAGACTAGAATTTAATGTATAAAGCATGTTTTGGTGGACACTGTGACACTATTTATATGGGTCATTCCCTAAAATTCAATTATACAAGAAGTCAGTTTCTCCCAAAATGTTATTCTATACAACCAAACAGTGAAATTAGCAATAGTACATTACTATACAACATACTGCACTCCCCCCCCCCAGGGGATCCACAACTCTTTTGTGGATACGTGCGTGGTGAGTATGGGACCCCGAGCTCATGTAGCTCTCATTCCTTTCCAGGCTGCATGTCTTTCCTTTCCCCATCCCTTCCTGTCCCTGACCCTTCCCCTCCCCCTCCCTCCCCCCTGCCCCTTCCAATCACCTTCTCCCTCTCTCTGGGAGTATGTTTCACACCTACGTCAGGAGACAGACGCTTGTAAATGAATGAAGTGGTTTCTCTTCTTTTATCTTTATGACATAAAGTATCTGTCCTTACTTTGTCCTTCTCTTTCCTTGACTTTTTTATTTCCGTTCTCCACTGCAGCATTTAAGAATTCTTCTCTTCTTCCCTTTTCTTTCTTGTTCCCTTTTTCTTTCTTTCCTCCCTCTGCATGTGTGGAGGCCGACCCACGCATTCCCATTCTTAGCTTGTGACGGTGTAACGCGTAATTCCCCACACTGGGTAGACAAGTATTTACCCCCAGGTAAAGGCCAGGCCCAGGGAAGGGTTATCACCCAAGCTGGTACCTTGCAAACATACCGACTGGTCCCTCCATTCATTTCTTGGGAGGTGAGACCTGAGTTGTGGACAATCACCTAAGGCGGGAGTGCCCTCAGAGAGGGCCCCCACTAGGAAGGAGCCTGCCATTGGAGATGCTGTTAATCATGGGGAATACTTTTGCAATGGTTTCTTCTACATTTACAACTTCTGCCCACAAGAGAAAGCTAGATGAGTCTCATCCAGGGACAATTCTTCCATCAGTGCTAAAGTTCCTAGTTGTTTCTCAGTCTGACAAAGGTCAAGACTTCTCAACAGTAAACCTTTTCATTATTAAGAAAGGTGTCGATGCCATGCAGTTCCTGTAACTTCTTGTTCCCAGTTACAAAATGGTGCCTTGTTAGGAACAGACTGTTGTGGACTGGCAAGACAGCCAATCCACTATGACAGGAAGCCGAAAGGCAAGCGTTTAAGCTCACGCAGGCTGGCATGAGGTCTGGAACAGGACACGGAAATGAGACTAGTAAAAAAGGTATGTAGCTTCTGGAATACTTAACTTTAATCCATAATTGGTGAACATCCATCTGACGGTACATGCATCACAAGATAAACAGCAAATGATAATGGCGCCTTGCTAGGTCGTAGCAAATGACGTAGCTGAAGGCTGTGCTAACTATCATCTCGGCAAATGAGAGCGTAATTTGTCAGTGAACCATCGCTAGCAAAGTCGGCTGTACAACTGGGGCGAGTGCTAGGAAGTCTCTCTAGACCTGCCGTGTGGCGGCGCTCGGTCTGCAATCACTGATAGCGGCGACACGTGGGTCCGACGTATACTACTGGACCGTGGCCGATTTAAAGGCTACCACCTAGCAAGTGTGGTGTCTGGCGGTGACACCACACAGACAGTGCCCTATAGGCACAAAAATTACTTTGTACTACACTGCTACACACCTTCCACGATGGGGTGGAAGTGCGCCATACTTTAAACTCATCACACAGGGTGGTTTATACAAGGTCACTCGACAGATTATCAAATGAGGACATTCAAAATTACCTGTCTGATCAGGGAGTAATGGCCATACATTGAGTAATAAAAGGGGTTGAAAATAAATTAGTACTGACCCACACTCTTTTCTTGACGTTTGACAGAGTTCAATTCCCATAAAACATTAAAGCATGATACGAGATAATATCAGTTCATCCTTACATCCCCAACCCTACATGATGCTACCAGTGTCGGAGGTTTAATCATACCAGCCAGTCATGCTCCAATATGGCTAAGTGTGTTATCTGTGGCAGGGATGCCCATGAGCATGATTGTTGACCTCCATCCCCTTGCATTAACTGTATGGGCAACCACACTGCTTCCTCTAAAGATTGCCCTATTTTTAAAGATGATGAATTATTCATGAAATCCGAGTGAAGAAAAAGGTGTCTACCTTTGCTGCTCATATGTTATTCACCAGTAGAAAGCCCACTGTGCTCCCAGCAGGTAAATATAGCCTCTCCTCAACCTACTAAGGAGGTAGACATGTGGACTTGCAATCTCACCTTTAGTGACATGGAAATCAGCCAGTCCCAAGATCGCCCAGTCCCGAGATCACCCATTCTCACTTGCTCACTCTAAGGTTCAACCTTCACCAGCTCCTGCTAAATCATGGGCCCCAAAATCAGAAGCCCGGATTTCCAAAAAAGAGCCTAATTGTGAAGATTTCTTACATACCCAGACCTCACAATCAACTCTTTCTTCATCTCAACACCCTGCTTCCATGAAGGCTCATAAGAAAAACAGTTCCTCTCCTTCCCTGCCACAGCATGTCTCTTCTACAGCACTACCCAGCAGCAGCCACACCGGCTGTCTTCTGAGATGCACTGCTGGCAGCTGATCAACCAGCCTATCACTGACGGCAGGAGCTACCCCCGAACATCCTATGGATCAGGAACTTCTGTCTCTGGATGAATGCCATTCCACACCATCGGTCACTGACTCTTAGAAGTCACTGAGCCAATGGCAACTGTGGTGAGATTTTTCCTTTTTTCATCCACCCTATGTCAATTATCCATTGGAATATCCACGGAATTTGCTCCAATCTAAATGAACTGTCGATCCTCTTATGATCCTACTCCCTGGTCATTTTCTGTGTTCAGGAAACAAAGCTACATCCCTATGATTGCTTTGTCTTCCCACATTTCTAATCAGTCCAGTTTGATCTCCCCTCTGTTGCTGGCATTCCAGCCCACAGAGGACTTACGATTCTTCTCCATTATACTATCCATTATCACCCAATCTATTTACACAATTCCTTCCAAGCTGTCACTGTCCATCCTTACCTTTCTGGATTCACCTTCTCTCTTTGTACCATATACATTCTATCATCCGCACCAATGACAAGAGCCGATCTCCTTCATCTCCTTGATCAGCTCTCGGCCCTCTATTTGCAAGTTGGGGACTTCAACGCCTGCTACCCGCTTTGGGGATCTCTGCGTGCTTGTCTGAGAGGATCTCTATTGATTGACCTCTTCCACCGAATGGATCTTGTTTGCCTCATCACTGGGGAATTTACATTTTTGTCTGACTCCATGTCCACCTATTCTCATTTGGAACTTTTGATTGGTCGTATTTAGCTAGCTCGGCCTTTTAAATGGTTTGCTCTTGCTGATAAACACTCTAGTGACCATTTTCCATGTGTCCTTCTATTGCAGCCGCAACTGTCATCTAAGTGCCCAAGACACTCGAAGTTTTCCCAAGCTGATTGGATACTTTTCTCCTCTCTAGCAACATTTGATGAGTGGCAAATTCCTAGCATCAATGATCAGGTCACTCTTGTTACATAAGTTATTCTTACAGCCGCAGAATGTTCAATAACTTGTACCTCCCCTTTGTCCCAGTGCCCCCCAGTTCCTTGGTGAAATGAGGCATGCTGTGACATAATACGCGAGCAGTAACATGTTCATGTTTTCCGACATCAGCCTTCATTGGCCAAATGTACCCACTATAAGCAGTTACATGCATGATGCCATCGCATCATGTGCAATAGCAAGAAGGTAAGCTGGTATTTATGTACCAGCTCCTTTAATATCTTCACTCTCTCATCAGTTGTTGGGAGGAAAATCCAATGTATATCCAGCAAGTCCAGCTTTTCCCTGACCTCTGGGCTAACTGTCATGCAGGGTACTTAATCGACCCAGTCACAATCTCTAACTCACTGGTCGCCACTTTGCTGAGATTTTGAGCTCTTATAATTGCCCGCCAGCCTTTCTGGCAAAGAAACGGGTAGCAGAAGAGTAACCTCTTGTTTCTTGCTCTCAAAATCGTGAAAACTATAAAGCAATTTTTTCAATGCGGGAACTCAACCATGCATTCTACTCCTCTCGCTCTTCTGCTCCGGGACCATATGGTATCCACTTCTAGATGTTGCTGCATCTATCATACCCTAGTCTGTGTTAGCTCCTTTGTGTTTATAATCGAATTTGGGTCGAGAGTACCTTTCCCAGAAGATGGCGAGAAGCTATTGTCATTCCTGTTCCC
The DNA here is from genome assembly GCF_023898315.1 of Schistocerca nitens. Classification (NCBI taxonomy): domain Eukaryota; kingdom Metazoa; phylum Arthropoda; class Insecta; order Orthoptera; family Acrididae; genus Schistocerca; species Schistocerca nitens. Next base: position 1,270,885,976 of record NC_064614.1, on the reverse strand, counting down.
AAACCTGGAAAGGACAAACATCTCCCCTCCAGCTATCGTGCAATCTTTCTCACAAGTAGTGTTTGTAAGGTTTTGGAGCATATGGTAAATTGCCATTTAGGTTGGTGACTGGAATCCCGAAACCTTTTAACAACTGCCCAATGCTGTTTCCAGAAAGCATTGTTCTGCAGTTGACCATCTTGTTGCTCTCTCCACTTATATCATGAACCATTTTATCAGGAAACATGGATCAGTAGCTATATTTTTGATCTGCAGAGAGCACACAATACCTGCTGGAAGATAGGCATCCTCCGCATACTTTTCTCTTGGGGTTTTCAAGGTCACCTACCCCTTTTCCTCCAGGAATTTATGACAGAGCGCACATTTAAGGTGCATGTGAACACTACTCTATCCTGTACTTTCTCCCAACAAAATGGGCTGCCCCAGGGTTCTGTTTTCCATCACCACAAATCCAGTTATGGATTGCTTCCTTCCCAATGTCTTGGGTTCGCTCTTTGTCAGTGACTTTGCCACCTACTACAGCTCTCAACTTCAAGAACGTCTCGATCACCTCCACTCATGGAGCATCGAAACTGGCTTCTGATTTTCTCCCAGCAAGACCATCTGTGTAAATTTTTGGCATCATACAAGTTTAATCTCCTTTCCCTACATCTACGCCCTGTTGACTTTCCATTTGCTGATGTCGCCAAATTCTTGGGACTTATGTTTGCCAGAAAACTTTGCTGGTCTTCCCACGTTTCATATCTTTTGGTTTGTTATCTGTGATCCCTCAAGACCCTCCATGTTCTGAGGGGTACCTCCAGGGGAGAAGACAGAGTGGTCCTACTCTGCCTATATCGCACCTTATTGTGCTCAGAATTGGACTATAGAAGCATAGTTTTCTCCTCTGCATGGCCATCTATTCTTCAGCATCTCAACTCTGTCCACCACTGTGGATTGTGTTTAGCATCTGGAGCTTTTTACTCTAGCCCCAAGGAGAGATTTTACGCTGAGACTGCTGAACCTCTGCTGTCCAACTGATGAGCTGTCCTTCTGAGCTGTTACACAAGCCATCTGTCTTCCATGCCTGCTCATCCAACCCATGCCCTTTTCTTGGACACCTACTTGGACTTATCTTATGCTGGCAGATTTTCCTCTCTGTTACCACCAGGAGTCAGCTTCCATAAACTGATACATTCACTTTCCTTCCAATTTCCTTGACAAATTGGGTACAATGCCACCCTGGCTTCACCCCCAGACCTGTCTTCTCCATGACCTTTGTCATCTTCCCAAGGATAGTAACCCCCCCCCCCCCCCCCCCTATAGTTTATCATCGGGCATTTTCTGTACTATGCGCACAAATGGAGGAGGCCACATTTATTTACACTGATGGCTCGAAAACCACATTTGGTGTTGGGAGTGCCTATATAGTTGGCAACACCCCTAATAGATTTCGTCTTCCTGACCAGTGTTCGGTTTTTACTGCAGAGCTTTACACTGTTCTCCAGGCTGTCCAATATATCTGTCGCCGTAAGCAGCTACAGTATATTATATGCTCGGATTCGCTCAGCTCTCTCCTCAACCTCCAAGTTCTTTATCTCATCCACCCTCTGACCCACTGGATTCAGGACTGCCTCCACTTGCTCCACTTGTGGGGGTATCTCTATGGCATTCCTCTGGTTACCAGGGCATGTTGGTATCCATGGAAACGAGGCAGCTGATATAGCAGGCAAGGTTGCAGTCTCTCTTCCTCGGCCTGCGGTTTGCATGGTTCCCTTAGCCAATCTGCAGAGCATTTTATGTCATCGTGTTGCTCTTTTATGGCACACACATTGGTCTGCACTTCAGGATTATAAATTATGGGACATAAAACGCCTGCCCTGTGCTTGGACCTCTTCCTCCCAGCCTCATCATCGGGAGGAGGTAATTTTAACGAGACTCTGGTTGGGCACTGTCTTTCTAGCCATCAACATCTTTTAAGTGACAATCCACCGCCGCTTTGTCCCCACTGTTCTTAATCATGGACAGTGAGACACCTTTTAGCTCAGTGCCCTTATTTTAATCTGCTACATGCCCATTTACAACTGTCACCTGATATGTCTTCCCTTTTAGTGGATGACGCATGTTCAGCCAATCACGTCCTTGAGTTTATAAGTGTTACTGAGATGACATTGGTCATTTGAAGCTCTTTTTGAGGGAAACAGCCACACTTCAATAGCACTTTTCTAAGATTTCCTTCTGTTTTTAATTTCTCTCCTTTAGTTTCACTCCCATTGCTGCTGATTTAAATTCCTCTCCTTACCCTTCACTAAGCCACAGAATGGGCACTCATGACCATAGCAGTTTTGCACCCTGAAACACAAAAAAACTGCACTGCAGACTCTTGAAACTACGCTTAAGGCAAAATGCCAGTTGCACTATTACAGTCTTCTAGGCTTAACTAATGCACAAATTATTACATTTTCCAACTTGTATAACAAATGAAAAAGAAAAACACCACACCATAGAGAGGTACTGATAAAACTCTGATGCCAAATTGCAAATATGGAGGAAGAAGGTGGTGTACCTGTTTGTTTTGACAATTTGAAATTATTTGTGCTTCATGTTTATTGTGTAAGAAGAAATGCAGTTCAGTCTGCAGGCAATGTCATCAGTTACTCTGCAGAACTGAAATCAAATAACTACTTTTACTGAATTAAGAAAGTCCAAGTAAATGTCTTCTTGGAACTACATGGTATGGCATGACATTCTGTGTAGTAGTGTGATGCGGCACTCTCTCTTCCAGCATAGGTGCAGTATTTTTTAAGTGCCAGTACTTGTATTTCTTGCTATTTGTTTGTGGTTTAAAGCAAGTATAAAGGATGGCATACATTCTAAAATAGGCAGTGTAGTGCTGCAGTGCCATGATCATTAAAAAATGAGAGGGAATTACATTACTTTTTTGAAGTGAAGAATGAAAATTGTCAGTGCCCATTATGCAGTCACATAATCACCTGGCATTACAGATATGTTAAAGAGAGTCATTACACTAAGATGCACAAGAAATTTCAAGATTTAGTTGGCAGTGAAAGAGTAAACAAATTGGCAGACCTAAAAAGGTGTAGTGTTGTGCAGCAAGCTGATCGCAGTATGAGTAACCCATGAAAATCATTGTGTTTGTGCTGTTTGTATTTGTACATATATGCTTGTAGAAATCCAACATTTTAAAATCCATTCTCTTGCTTCTCATTTTCAGCTGGTGACCAGCTGTAGCAGCCCATTTTGAAAGCAAGCTACAAAATAGTGTAAAGAGTAGCCATATGTGATAAACTTTTCTGCGATGGCAAATTTGTTAGAGACTGCATTGTTGAATAAGCAGAACTTGTAACACCATTGAAGTACAAAATCTTTAAAAAATTAGTTTGTTATAACAAACATTGACTTTCCACATAGCCATCATGGCAGTGGATGTCTACAGCCAGTTAACTGACAACACCAGCAACTTCACTGCATTCTCAGTTGCTTTGAACAAATTGATCGACATTTCAGACATGGCACAACTTGTGATATATGTTCATGGAGGTGACAGTAATTTGCACATGACAGACGAACTGTTAGATTTGGTGCCAATGAAAGTCACCATGAGACGAACTGACTTGCTGAAAATGGCTGAAGACACAGTTGAAGCCATTGGCCTGAATTCGAACATGATGGTCTCAGTTACCACCAATGGAGCACCAGTAATGCGAGGGGCAAAACATTGTTGTGCAAAAAAAAAAACAACAATCAACACACAATCTCTACAGAATTCATTGTTTCATGCATCAAGAAGCACTTTTAACTAAATTAGCAGGACTGGGGCATGCCATGAAACTGGTGGTCCTAATAGTAAATTATCTAAAGTCAAATGAGTTGATAGACTGTCAGTTTCAACAGTTCTGATGGAACACCAGGGACAGTATGGAGATGTGATTTACTACAACAAAATATGGCAATGGCAATGGCAATGGCAATGGAGGGCCCCATATCAACATAATCATAATATTGGGAACTGTCAAACACACTGTGTTGCCTCATTGCAACCTTATCAACTAACAGGCTGCAGAGAACCCATTATGTGATCCACAACTTTTATTTTTTCTTCGAATCTTGAATTTTTGATACTGAGGAGGATACTCAGGACGGTTACACCAAACAACACTCCCATTTTGCAGTAGTTCATTTATTCACCTCTTTACACAAGCAAGGCTTACACAGAACTGGATGGCGGAACTGCACAAAGATAATGTTTAGCTTAGTTCAGATCGATACTGGTGTCGACCTCATCGGTGCCACAATACCAAAAAACCCACTTTCCTCTTGCAGCTTCTTGTTTCAGCTGATGCTTCATCTTATTTCTCAGTTAAACACCATGAAGTGCTATCAGCAGCAAGACAAGCAACTGCGCAATTAGTTACACGAGTAGTACGTAGATCCACAATACTCACTGCAGCCCTCTGCCTTTAAAGACACTGGAAAGAAAACATTGCTTTAAGCAACATAATTGAAATGTGCTGCATTAAAATCTATAGCCTACTATTAATTATTCTTATTCTTTCACAAGAAGTCAAATGTTTTCGGTATTTATACATCTTTAATTGAACTTGTTTATCTGCATTAATGTCACATTTCTTCATAGTAAGATGTCAGACACCAGCAAGACATGTGAGGAGGGAGAGAACTCCTTATGGAGGAAGCTCCAATTATCTGGGTGGAGAAAAGGGCCAAGGAAGTGACAGTTTAAAGTCACTTATGTGTGTTGACATTCTTTTTACTAGGACATGACCTGCCAGTATAAACTTCCACAAATACTTATAAGTGTGAAAACATTTAGCAGACAATGGTACAATTTTATGCAATTTACAAAAGAGAACTGGTATGTAATCAAACAGCAATTCTTCATTAGTGAATACAGCAACAGAAATAATGTCTGTTATCTTGGCACGAACCTATTATATCGTAATTTTAAAACAGCCAAATTCAAAACTAAAGTTCTAAATTTACATACCTTTTGTAAGTGAGGAGGAAACCCAGGAAAAACTGATAGCACAACCCTCTTGTAGCTTCTCACGACTATTGATCCTTCATGAGGTTTTCAGTTGAACACTGCAAATGAGTGGTACATCCATAAACAATGCAAGAAGGCATTTTTAATCAAACAACTTTTACAACAAGACCTGAAGGTAATGTTTTGGGGGAACTAATCTGGTGGAGATTGGCTTCAAGATTTTGAAATTGTGACAACTCCCCTTATTTTTACCTCCATGCAAGTATTTTTAACCCAATGATATCTATGCAACACACACACCATCACAGGCTCTTAAAAACGAAAAATCTGTGAACATACAGTATCTAAGGATACCAGCTGTCAAATGATTATCATGAAAAAGTTCATATTATAAAAACCATGTGATTATAATAATATTATTTCATAACAGACAGTTCAAAGTTGCCCCTGTATGCCACATGGTCATCAACTTCATCCAAATTCCTACAAAAATCTTATTTATAAAGAAAAGATGCACCTGATCATAAGTAATATGTAAGAAAGATTCATTATTCACAACACATATAGATGCACTTGAAAATGGCATTTTAAGCTGAAACAGGAAAGCTCATTGTGCAGAAATCTCTAAATACAATCAAATAAAGATAACATTGTAGTTACTGAAACTGACTTCTCATAAATTGTACAGTGTTATTCCTCCTTTCATAGATCACTTGAGACAATAACTATCCTACCTGAAGATTATAAGGAAATGCAATTTTTTTCTATGTTATTCAATTCTCATGTGTATAAAAGTTCATTATTTTAATGCGGGTCCACAAATGCTATTAGCATATCAGAGGATAATAGCATATGCCTAATACTGTTGAAAAATTTGTGTAGTTAATTTAAAATTCCTTTCCAGCTTAATGTACAAATTTGAGGATGCAATCAACCAATAAGGTATCAGCAATAGTGACACATTTACCATTGTTTTGCTCAATTCACAGGAGAAATAAAATTATTTTGTCCACGTAATGTGCCATTATTCATAAGTTTGGGATCAAATAAACAATATTTTTCACAGGACTTACTATGAAAACAGAGCATTTGCCATGAAGAAGATAACTTAAGAACAGAATAAATATTTTTGAAATAAAGTAATATCCTCACATAGTGAACTAGAAGGTAAAGAATGATCTTTTATCTTAGATTAAAGTTTTGTTAAATGAAAATTGGTTTGTTGCTGCACAGTGTCATTTAAGTCAGTTTTGTAAAAGAGAGCAAAGTAGGGAATGAATTTTTAATGATATTATAATCAATAAGTATTTAATGAAGTAATAATACCACAGAGGGAAAGTTGCTACTCACCATGTAGTGAAGATGCTGAGTCGCAATAGGCTCAACAAAAAGATTCACACAATTATAGCTTTCAGCCATTAAGGCCTTTGTCACCAGTAGACACACATACACACACGCACAAACACACTCACACAAACGCAACTTGCACACACATCTGCAGTCTCAGAGAGCTGAAACCACACTGTGAACAGTAGCACCAGTGCATGATGGGAGTGGTGACTGGGTGGGGGTAAGGAGAGGCTGGGGTGGGGAGGGGGAGGGATAGTATGGTGGGAGTGGCAGTCAGTGAAGTGTTGCAGTTTAGACAGAGGGTAGGAGAGAAGGTACGGAGGGGGGAGAGGGTAAGTAGCAGAAAGCAGAGAAATAAAAAGAAGAGAAATAAAAAGAAGAAATTAAAAGACTGGGTGTGGCAGTGAAATGGCAGCTGTGTAGTGCTGGAATGGGAACAGGAAGGGGCCTGGATGGGTGAGGACAGTGACTGATAAAGGTTGGGCCAGGAGGGTTACAGGAACGTATGATGTATTGCAGGGAATTCAGAAAAGCTGGTGTTGGTGATCCATATGGCACAGGCTGTGAAGCAGTAATTGAGATGAGGGATATCATGTTCGGCAGCATGTTCGGCAACAAATAGGTCCATTTGCTTTTTGGTCACAGTTTTTTGGTGGTTGTTCATGCAGACAGACAGCTTGTTGATAATCATGCCTACATAGAATTCAGCACAGTGGTTGCAGCTTAGGTCTATTACAGGGGTATGAGCCATGAGGTAAGGGATTGGGAGCAGGGGTTGTGTAAGGATGGACGAGTATATTGTGTAGGTTCAGTGTACGGTGGAATACCATGGTATGGGGGGGGTGGGGGATGGGAAGGGTAGTGGGTAGGACATTTCTCATTTCAGGGCACGACGAGAGGTAACCGAAACCCTGTCGGAGAATGTAATTCAGTTGCTCCAGCCCCAGATGGTACTGAGTTATGAGGGGAATGCTTCTCTCTGGTCGGACAGTGGGACTTCGGGAGGTGGTGGGAGACTGGAAAGATAAGGCACTGGAGATTTGATTCTGTACAAGGATGTGAGGATAAATATGGTCAGTGAAGGCTTCAGTGAGACCCTCAGTATATTCAGAGAGGGTCTGCTTGTCACTGCAGATGTGATTACCACAGGTGGCTAGGCTGTACGGAAGTGACTTCTTGGTATGGAATGGGTGACAGCTGTCGAAGTGGAGGTATTGCTGGTGGTTAGTAGGTTTGATATGAACAGAGATACTGATGTAATGATCTCTGAGGTGGAAGTCAACATCTAGGAAGGTGGCTTGTCGGGTTGAGTAGGACCAGGTGAAGCAAATAGGGAAGAAGTTGTTTCGTTCTGTAGGAATGTGAATAAGGTGTCCTCCCCTTCAATCCAGATAGCAAAGATGTCATCAATGAATCTGAACCAAGTGAGGGGTTTAGGATTCTGGGTTTTTAAGGAGGATTCCTCTAGATGGCCCATGAATAGTTCAACATAGGATGGCGCCATGTGGGTCCCCATAGCCATACTGCAGATTTGTTGTAGGTAATTCCTTCAAAAGAGAAGTAATTGTGGGTGAGGATATAGTTGGTCATGGAGACTAGGAAGGAGGTTGTTGGTTTGGAATCCATATGGCATCTGGAAAGGTAGTGTTCTATAGTAGTAAGCCCATGGGCATTAGGAATGTTATTTTACAGGGAGGTGGCATCAATAGTGACAAGCAGCACACTGTGTGGTAAAGCGACAGGAACTGTGGAGAGTCGGTTGAGGAAATTGTTGGTATCTTTTATATAGGAGGATAGGTTCCGGGTAATAGGTTGAAGGTGTTGGTGTAAGAGAGCAGAGATTCTCTCAGTGGGGGCACAGTAACCGGCCACAATGGGGCGTCCTGAGTGGTTGGGTTTATGGACTTCAGGAAGCACATAGAAGGTTGGAGTGCGGAGAGTGGGAGGGGTAAGTAGAGAGTCTGTCTGGGGAGAGGTTCTGGGATGGGCCTAAGGATTTGAGTAGTGACTGGAGATCCTGCTGGATTACTGGAATGGGATAACTGTGGCATGGTTTGTAGATGGAGTATCTAACAGCTGACAGAGTCCTTCTGCTATGTAATCCTTGTGGTTCAAAACAACGGTGGTGGAGCCTTTGTCTGTGGGTAGCATTATAAGGTCAGGATCAAAATGGCTCTGAGCACTATGGGACTCAACTGCTGTGGTCATAAGTCCCCTAGAACTTAGAAATACTTAAACCTAAACTAACCTAAGAACATCACACACATCCATGCCCGAGGCAGGATTCGAACTTGCGACCGTAGCGGTCGTGCGGTTCCAGACTGTAGCGCCTTTAACCGCTCGGCCACTTCAGCCGGCAGGTCAGGATCAGTTTTAGATGGTGGACTGCAGTTCTTTCTGTAGATGTAAGGTTAGTTTCCATGTTGAGGGATTTGGGGAATGATGGTGAAGCAAGGTTTGAGGTTAAGAAATTCTGGAAAGTTAACAGGGGGTGGTTTGGAGGCAGTGCGGGTGGATCATGGTTGGATGGAGGAGTGAACTGAGTTATGCAAGGTTCAATATTGGTCTTTGGTTGAGTCTGATTGGTTGGGTTGGTGGCGAAAAAGTGTTTCCACTGTAGGAACTGGGAGATGGAGAGAAGGTCTTCAACTAGTCCTGCATGGTTGAATTTGGGAGTGGGGCAAAAGGTGAGGCCTTTGGAGAGGACTGATATTTCTGCAGGACTAAGGCCTGTGGAGGAAAAGTTCAAAACTGTGTTGCAGGTCTGTTTAGGTTCTGGGTTCTGTGTGGTGGTGGGAGGGAGCTTTGTAGGGTGGGGTAAGTGTAGTATGTCTGCGAGCAGGGTCTGTCAGCTATGAGGGGGTGTGGGGGAGGTTTGGAGGTTGTTGTGGAAGTGGTGGACAGTGGTACCCTGAGGCGGGAGTAGGAAGTGGGCAGGATGGAGAGCTTTTTGAGGTGGTGTTGTACATGTTGCTCAAGTTCCTGCCGGGCAAGAGTTTCAATGTGCGTTATGAGTTCCAGGAATTTTGGATTACATGGCAGGAGAATTTTGTGATGTAGAGAAGATGAAGTAAGAAAGTAATGAAGAAATGAGATGTAATGGAACAGTAATTGAGCAATGAAGTAATACAGAGTAATATAGACGTTAGTAATTGAATAGTACTATGGAGTGTGGCAATGGATAGAAACCTATCTTTGTTGTAGTTTGCTTTTGCGCATGCACTGCTACAGTTAACAAGGTTTATTAGGTAAAATTCTTAATTAGAGTACATGCAAAAGGAGGTAAAAAAAGGTAGCTATGTGAAGGTGAATATAATTTTGTTATGGTGAAATATCTGTATAACTTAGAGGCAACATCAGTACTATGCTTGTAATTTGAAAGGCTTTAAACATGAGTTAAGTGGAACCTTACACCACATGAAAAATTCTTACAAGCAAAAGCTTACAATAAGCAAGAAGGCACAAAGAGCATAACATAGAGAAATATCACACACAGATTGTCTTTTGTTTGTTCATGGCTGATCGGTTGATCCTGAGATCACTAGACCAGCACCCCCCCCCCCTTTTTTTTTAGAATTCCTAAGCACAGGGTTTGTCAGGTAAGTGGTGTTTTACTGCTCTTCCCACTTTTGTTACCACTGTTGGTCACAGAGGTCAAGGTGTTTGTAGCTGGTGATACTTGTGCACTGATGAGTCTTCCACAACATTTTCCAATGCCCCTGTCATTTCACTGGAGAAGACTGGCTGAAGTTTGATGGAGTAGCAGGTGTGACTCAAGGCCTCTGATCTGTCAAGCCCTTCTCCTTGTGTGATGGCTTCAGTTATTTCATGGAGACCATTTCTTTTCTACCATTCCACGCAATCTTGAACTTATTTGCTCCATGATGGATGATTTTATAAGGTGGTCTTAAAAATGGTCATAAGACATCATACCACAACCAAATATGTGAGGTTTCTTGTAGGTATTTGTGGACAAAATAGGTTTGGTATCATGAGATTTTGGTACTGAAAATTGCATTTGGGCCATGCTTTTTTGGAGAATCTGTCCAAATTCTGTTGTGGCTTCCTCAGTAGGCAAAAGTCTTGCTATGCTAGGATGATTTTGGTCAGAAGTCTCAGGTGCTCTCTGCATCCAATTGAACTTCAATGTAGCCCAGGTCTTCCTGCGCTGCTGTCTGTAGCCCCAGAGGCATCAGGGATAACACATAGTCCACTACTCTCCCCTGCACATAATGGCTGCAGTCAAGGTGCTATGGAACCTCTCTACCATCCTGTTGCTAGTAGTATGGTAGCTGGTTGTTCTGATATGTGAGCAGTCACATATCCCTAGGAGCTTGTGGAAAGAGCTTACTACAGTCTGCTGTCACTGTCTGAAGTACCCTAAATCTTGCAATCAAGCTGTTTCCAGAAGTTCTGGCCACTGTTTCTGTGGCCATACCATTGATAAGAAAGGCCTCAGGCCAGCTTGTAAATGTGTCAACTACCGTTAATAAATAACTACACTTTCCTGTACATAGCAAAGGCCACACCAGATCAACGCAATGTGAATGTGAATCAGGTGCGCCTTAGGGGTGATTATGGTGCCAAGGGGTGCTGATATGCATCTTCCAATCCTGCGCTGTTGGCTTCTGGTGTATGCTTGCGCCCATTTTCAGCAGTATTTCTTGATGCCTGGCCAAACCATTTTTTTAATCAACGTGACCATAGCTCTCACTCAGATAGGCTAAACTGTAGAGGCCTGAAAAATATGGGGAAATAATTTTGTGTGAATAAAAGTGCACATAGGTTGTGTGATGTGACACCACAATGAAGCTTGCAGTGTTGACACATGTCTCTGTGACTAGTTGAGGCTGTACTGCTGCTGCTGCTTGAGCATAAAACAGGTCACTGTCATTCTTGTGTTGTCCATAACGCTATCCAACAGAATGACTTCACACTTGCACAATAGTGTGAGGAAAAAATTAGCAACCACATTTCTGCACCTGCTGATATGTTTTATTCTGTGGTGAACTGAGAAATGCATTTGGCTTGTATACATTGCCTCAGAGAGCCATGTGCAGAGACTTTATAAAAGATAGTATTAAGTGAAGCATGGTCTGTGTAGATGGTGAAGTGTTTGCCTTCCACTAAGTTGCAAGAAAAATACTAGGGCCTGCCACACTTCATGTATGAGTTGCTGAAAGGCAGCTTCAACCACTATGGGACTCACATTCATCATTAATCCCATGAGTGGATTATGCTGTGAGTGTGCAAGAAGCTGAGCTGCATGTTTCTTAATTGAGCTGAATTCCACCAATTGTCCTTGACTCCACTTCTGCCACTTGTATATTTTCCTTTCAACAACTCTCTGAGGGGTGCCTGTAGTTCTGCTCTTTTCAATAGGTGCCTTCTGTAATAATTATTCTTCTCAAGGAAGCACTATAGATCTTTGTATGTCTGTGGTATCAGCCCTTTGTGAATGTTTTATGCCCTTTCAGGCATTGGAGCTATGCCCCCTGCTAACATATTAAAACCAAGAAAGTTCACATTTCTTTTTCCCAAGATGGATTTTCCTTTGTTGATGATAGTCCTGTGGTGACATAGGCATTGTGAAAGCTGTCAGATGATTCTTGTGCTGCTCTAGCAACTCCAAAACCCTAAAAGATCATCCATTTAAAGAGACACAAAATCAGACCCTCTGAGAAGCTGATGAGTAAAGCGCTGCCAAGTTTGTGCCACATTTTTCAAATTGTATGGCATGAAGCAGTACTCAAACAGGATGAATGTTGTAGTGATGGTTGTCTTTTTTATATCTGCAACTGATTGTAATTTGTGAATAGGCCTTTTCACAATCAGTGATGCTCAGTATTCGAGCTTCCACAATAGCATTGTTGAAATCCACTACTTGTGGAGTAGGATACCTCTCTGGCACAGTTTTGGCCACTGCATAAATGCCCTGTATTATTCCGCTTTAATACCATATGTTCTGGCAAGACCCACTGAACATATGAAGGTGCTATCACACCATCTTGGATCTGCTAGTTAATGTCTTCTCATGCAGCTGAAAATTTTTCAGTTGCTGGGTGGCAGAGTTTAGTCACCACTGGTGATCCAGGCAATGTCTGAATGAAATATGTTGTCTTGTGATTGCCCATGCACTTTTCCTTTTCTACTAACTTAATCTCTGGAAATTCTTCCATGGTGCAACAAAAAGTTCTAATTATACTGTGTGGTTTGTACTGTTGTTAATGACAGTTCCTCAATTTGGAGAACTTCCACTAGTAGGAAGTTGTGAAGGAAATATGCCACTTTAATAGGTTTGATAATGACCATGACTATGAGGGTCCAGTTGCATCTTCCCATTTGTTTGAATAAGAGAGTTATTAAGTGGGGTCAAAAGTTGTGATGTTACATAATCATCTGCATTGAAGCTGTGATACAGTAGCAAACTGAAATCAGATCCTGTATCCACCAGGAATCTGGTTCCTGCTAATCTTTCTACAACAGATAGTCCTTTGGAGTCATTTACAGCCAACTTTGTGAAATCAATTTATAACTGCCAGTACAAGTTGTTGTGGGAGGCCCCAAAATTCTCCTTATATTCAAAGCACACTTCTTCAAGGATTAAGTTCTTGATCCTGTGATAAAGTTTAAGCAATGGTATCCTGCATTTATTACTTCAGTAACTTCATCCATGATTGTTGTATCAGAATCTGGAACGTTAGAGAACTTGGTCTTGTCATTACTAATATTATCATCATTATCCTGCCCTAAGGTCAAATCTGTGGCACTTGCCTCCACTTTGTTTGAAATGAATTTGAGTAGAACAGTTGTGGTCAATGCCACAGCCACTCCTGTCCTATTTGTTTGTTGCTTTCCATCATGTACCGTTAGTTTTGTGATGACAGTAGCATTCAAGGGATTTTGCTTGCACAACTGGTAGCTCTCCACGGCCATCTCAAGAATCCCTGATGCAACAGCCACAGGAGGAGGATAGTGAGGAGGGCAACTTCACAGACAGGAAAAAACTGCAACTCCAAAAAACAATTAATATAGAAATGAAACTTGGGGAATACATTTGTCTAAATAACATTTTTATGTGATTAATTTTGCAAGATCACAAGTTAATGGAAGTGAGACTCAAGCCCTCACAAACTTGAATGCAAGCATGCAAACATTCATGAATTGTGTTGTACAGGTTCCAGATTTCAGTTTGTGGGATGGAGTTTCAGGCATGTTGACCTCGATCAGCCAATACAGGGACGGTTAATGCTGTTTGGGTATGATGCTGGAGTCATCTGGTGATGTCCTATATGTGCTTAATTGGAGACAGATCTGATGACTGAGCTGGCCAAGGTGACATGTCAACACTCTCTAGAGCATGTTGGATTACAATAGTGTTATCCTGATAGAAAACATCCATTGGAACACTATTCATGTATGGCAGCACAACAGGTTGAATCACCAGACTGACATACAAATTTGCAGTAAGGGTGCTTGAGATAGCAACGAGAGTGCTTCTGCAGTCAAACAAAATCAAACCCCAGACTATAACTCCAAGTGTAGGCCCAGTGTATCTGCCAAACAGACACTTTTGTTGCAGGCCCTCAACTGGCCTCCTCCTAACGAACACACCGAGGTAGAACCAGCTGTCATCAAAAACCACAACAGACCTCCACCCTGCCCTCCAATGAGATCTCACTTGACACAACAGGAGTCTCAAATGGTGACAGCATAGTGTCAGTGGAGTGCATGCTACAGGGCTCCTGGCTCAGAGCTGTTCTCGAACTGATTTGTAACAGTTTTTTGTGTGACTACAGAGCCAATTGCTTGTCAAATTGCTGAAGCAGATGCAGTACAATGTGCCAGAGCTGTTCCAGTGTATCGACAAGCACCGACATGAAGATGAAGATCGCAAGAGCAAAGAAGGCAGTGCGACGACATCAGCCAATAGCCCACTGACAAGGACCGCACCGTGACAGGAGCACCTTCTAGCTGAAGAGAATATGAGCGCCACTCCTGCCAGCCTCAGGGACAGTATTAGCACAGTACCAGACCGGACCGGAACAGTAGTACACCAGTACTATGATAGCAGTGATGTGTGATCCATATCAGTTGTTTACATGGACTTTGTATATAGCAAAGGACTTGGATTGTTTGCATGTTGGCCATTGCTTGCAACACCGTCATAAATATAAAGTTAAGTATTGTCAAATCTGTTTTATTGAAATAAAACTATTAATTTGATTTGCTTGAATTGTTGTATAGCATTCTAAGAATGCAGCATCCTTTAGGCACCCTATTTGAGACGAGTGGGTGGGACACCACATTTTGGCGACGAGTATCCCCCAAACCCCACACCTGTCAGCCATGGTTGTTGTTTTTTTTTTTTACTAGCACCTTAATTTCTCTTGTCTTTACTTTGCAGTAGTGCTCATTTGCTTTAACAGTTCCTTGTCCTTTTTTCTAATCAGTGTTTTCAGATGGGCATCGCAGAAAATTTCTTTACTTGCTTGCCTTGTCTGTTTGTTGCATTTGTGTTTTCCAACATGTCCACCCCACCTCTCCAGCCCCCTGCTCAGGCGCTACATTTGCAAGTGTTAGGTGCCACACAGCTAATGCAGATGTTTCAGTTCCAGAAGCAACAAATCTCTACGTTACTCAACATGATGCAGCAGCTACTGGCCAACGCTGCATGCCCGACATAACAAGCACCACCTACAGTAACACCCACTGCTATACTGCCTTTTCAACAGTTTTGTGCCGGCCGGAGTGGCCGAGTGGTTCTAGGCGCTTCAGTCTGTAGCCGCGCGACCGCTACGGTCGCAGGTTCGAATCCTGCCTCGAGCCAGAAGTTAAGTCCCATAGTGCTCAGAGCTTTTTGAACCAAAGCCAGCCAACAGTTTTGTAAACAAGATAAGGAATGGCTCAAATGGTTGTCCCAGTTTGAAGCTCATGTCATCGTTCACAATGTGCCAGGTACTGTGAAACTTCCATCTCTATTATCCATGGTAGGAAGTGCAGTGTTCTGCCTCATTCAAAAACTCTTCCCAAACGTCGCACCAAGTGAACTTATATATGATGAAGTTGTCTCTTTGGTGACTAACTATTATTACCAACAAGTGAATGTGGTAGAAGCCAGGTATCAATTCTTTAATTGCAAAAAATTGTCAGAACAAACTTATCGTGAGTGTGGCTAACAGATTTGCAGGGTACAAGAAGGAAATTCAAATTCAAATGTGTTTGCGGTGCTTTATATTCAGATTTTATGTTGCGTGATGTGATCATGTAAAATGTACCTGATATTAAACTCAGGGAACAGATTTTGCAACAGTCCGATCCATCGTTTCAGCGGGTAGTGTAAATACTAGATCAGTACAATTCAGGTGCCTTGTCAGCTCATAAATCTGAGTGGCCAGTTTTTTTCAGGTTGAGCCCCTTAGTTGCGATTGGCCCATTCGGTGGTAGCAGCAGCTTGCCACCCCGAGTAAACAACCTTCCACACCGAGTAAGCAGTTCGCTACACAGGCGAACAGAATTAAGTCTTGCCCTCGGTTTTATTCACAGCACAAATGCCAAGACTGCACTCCTGACAAGCTCAGCGTCACGCTTATGGTAGGAAAGGACATGTGCAATCCATGTGTTTGCAACAGAACAAACATAAGAATTTGGCCCACACACAAAAATCTAGTCACAAGGCCCACATTAATGCAAAATATTCCAAGTCTGCAATAGGCAAGCGTTGTTACACTCCAACTATATACGCTACAATGCTAACTACCGTCCGGCAATCGCTGGACAGTGATTTGCAGAGTACGTATTTACTTGTGGTTGGCCAACCGTGAAGCCGAGTCTAACCAGCTACACCAGAGCAGTGACAGCCTTCAGACTTACAGTGTCAGCTGGTTAAATGGCACTGCCGTTGGACTCGACTGACCATAATGCAATTTAAAGTAACTCTTACGAGGGAACCTCCCCATCGCAACCCCCTCAGATTTAGTTATAAGTTCGCACAGTGGATAGGCCTTGAAAAACTGAACACAGATCAACTGAGAAAACAGGAAGAAGTTGTGTGGAACTGTGAAAAAATAAGCTAAATATACAAACTGAGTAGTTCGTGGAAAGATAAGCAACATCAAGGACACTTGAACCGCAGGAGCGCTGTGGTCTCGTGGTAACGTGAGCGGCTGCGGAACGAAAGGTCCTTGGTTCAAATCTTCCATCGCGTGAGAAGTTTAATTTTTCATTTTCAATTTATGTGACAAACTCTTTATGTTTTCATCACTTTTTTGGGGAGTGATTATCACATCCACAAGAAAACCTAAATCGGGCAAGGTAGAACAATCTTTTTACCCACTCGCCAAGTGTACAAGTTAGGTGGGTCGACAAAATATTCCTGTCATGTGACGCACATGCCGTCACCAGTGTCGTGTAGAATATATCAGATGTGTTTTCCTGTGGAGGAATCGGTTGACCTATGACCTTGCGATCAAATGTTTTTGGTTCCCATTGGAGAGGCACGTCCTTTCGTCTTACTAATCGCACGGTTTTGCGATGCGGTCGCAAAACACAGACACTAAACTTATTACAGTGAACGGACACGTCAATGAACGAACGGACAGATAATAACTATGTAAAAATAAAGAAAGTAAAATTTTCAGTCAAGGGAAGACTTGAACCAAGGACCTCTCGTTCTGCAGCTGATCACGCAACCACGGGACCACGGCACTCCTTAGCAGATATAGTCCATGATGTTGCCTATGTAGCCCATGGACTAATCAGTTTGTATATTTTGCTTATTTTTTCACAGTTCCACAGAACTTCTTCCTGTTTTCTCAATTGATCTGTGTTCAGTTTTTCAAGGCCTATCCACTGTGGCAACTTGTAACTAAATCTGAGGAGGGTGCGATGGGGAGGTTCCCTTGTTAGAACGGTACTAAGTCACGATGCAGTTCCAGTGAGGCATGTTCTGTTCAGTGGCAATTTCACACTGGATACCTGAAGTGCAGACCTATGCTTGTCAATGGCTTCGGACTTGTTTCACAATGTATTCATACCTGAGAGTGTTTCCGAGTTATTGTTCACTCACTGTATATCCAGAAACTCCACAAAAAAAATAATAAAAAATAAGAAGATCTTCGTTAAACTATATGCAATCATCTAATTTCTGTGACGTTGCTGGGTCAGAAAAAAACTTTTTTCTGATCTCTGAAATGCCATACCGAAAGCGATGGGTGATGGTGTAGAACCTTAAAAATCTTGGGCCCTATGACGCAGTTAGACATCAAAATTTAAATTAGTATTGCGCAGTGTAATATGGCGCATACAGTGATGCGGTACTGACGGGAAGCAGAACAGTTGAGTTAGGATGTACTGATGGATGAGGCCTGCCTTCGTAGCTTACGGCGCCGACTTCCTCTGAGTTATCGGGAACACAATCACACGCGCACAATATCGTTAATGAGACGACAGTAGGAACCTCTCGAGATCAATTATTCAGACACGGTAACATCAATCATATCTGTCCACTGGTCAAACCGCGCGCTCGCCAGGCCGAATTATAGCGTAATTTGCGTTATCAAAGTGACAAGGTGTCAGTCACTCCTGTTTCAGTATTTAAAGTGTGACATAATGAATTAAGTGACCCTGACCTCCCCATCATTTGGAAGAAAACCATTACCAATAAGAAACTGTACAAACCGCACAAAGAAAGGTGGTGCAGTTGCTAAGATCCTAAACTTGCTTCGACTTTTAGTGGGGTTCAAATCCATGCTTGGTCATCCACATATACGCATTCAGTAGGTTCCCCAATTCACTGAATGATAATATTGCCACGATTTAGGTTTTAATTGATTTCATTTCACATGGAAAATGATCTCATCAGAGCAAGCATAAAATTCAATAGTATGTCTATCTGTACGGTTTCCGATGCGCGACTATGCCTTGCGTACCACCCATCCGACAGTGCTGTACCACGCACGTACGTGCAGGGTCCGAGCCGAGCGTGATGTGCCAGGCGCGCGGGTAAGAAAGATAGAGTGTAAAGCAATGCGCATCTACTGAAGCGCCTCCACCATCACTTGTGGCCGAACCGCTCATTTTTTCTATACCCAAAACTACGACAGGATAAATTTTAGTAAATAACTTTTGGTTCAAGAATTTCGCAACGGTCTACTCGACTATATTTTCTCTACAGTGAACAACCCATATTCGTTCAAATGGTTCAAATGGCTCTGAGCGCTATGAGACTTAACATCTGAGGTCATCAGTCCCCTACAACTTAGAACTACTTAAACCTAACTAACCTAAGGACGTCACACACACCCATGCCCGAGGCAGGATTCGAACCTGAACTGTAGCGGTCGGGCGATTCCAGACTGAAGCACCTAGAACCGCTCGGCCACACCATATTCGTCTAGCATTCAACATACTCCAATTAGTATACCGGGTGGTCCATTGATAGAGACCGGGCCAAATATCTCACGAAATAAGCATCAAACGAAAAAACTACAAAGAACGAACTCGTCTAGCTTGAAGGGGGAAACCAGATGGTGCTATGCTTGGCCCGCTAGCTGGCGATGCCATAGGTCAAACGGATATCAACTGCGTTTTTTAAAATAGGAACCCCCATTTTTATTACATATTCGTGTAGTACGTAAAGAAATAAGAATGTTTTGGTTGGACCACTTTTTTCGCTTTGTGATAGTACGTGGTATCACGTAACATTCCGCCAGTGCGGACGGTATTTGCTTCGTGATACATTACCTGTGTTAAAATGGACCGTTTACCAATTGCGGAAAAGGTCTATATCGTGTTGATGTATGACTACTGTGATCAAAATGCACAACGGCCGTGTGCTATGTATGTTGCTCGGAATCCTGGACGACACCATCCAAATGTCCGGACCGTTCGCCAGATAGTTACGTTATTTAAGTAAACAGGAAGTGTTCAACCACATGTCAAACGTCAACCACGACCTGCAACAAATGATGATGCCCAAGTAGGTGTTTTAGCTGCTGTCGCGGCTAATCCGCACATCAGTAGCAGACAAATTGCGCGAGAATCGGGAATCTCAAAAACGTCGGTGTTGAGAATGCTACAACATCGATTGCACCCGTACCATATTTCTATGCACCAGGAATTGCATGGCGACGACTTTGAACGTCTTGTACAGTTCTGCCACTGGGCACAAGAGAAATTACGGGACAATGACAGATTTTTTGCACGCGTTCCATTTAGCGACGAAGCGTCATTCACCAGCAGCGGTAACGTAAACCGGCATAATATGCACTATTGGGCAACGGAAAATCCACGATGGCTGCGACAAGTGGAACATCAGCGACCTTGGCGGGTTAATGTATGGTGCAGCATTATGGGAAGAACGATAATTGGCCCACATTTTATCGATGACAATCTAAATGGTGCAATGTATGCTAATTTCCTACGTAATGTTCTACCTATGTTACTACAAGATGTTTCACTGCTTGACAGAATGACGATGTACTTTCAACATGAAGGGTGTCCGGCACATAGCTCGCGTGCAATTGAAGCGGTATTGAATATCATATTTCATGACAGGTGGCTCGGTCGTCGAAGCGCCATTCCATGGCCCGCACGTTCACCGGATCTGACGTCCCCGGATTTCTTTCTGTGGGAATAGTTGAAGGATATTTGCTATCGTGATTCACTGACAACGCCTGACAATATGCGTCAGCGCATTGTCAATGCATGTGAGAACATTACGGAAGGCGAACTACTCGCTGTTGAGAGGAATGTCGTTACACGTATTGCCAAATGCATTGAGGTTGACGGCCGGCCGCGGTGGCCGTGCGGTTCTGGCGCTGCAGTCCGGAACCGCGGGACTGCTACGGTCGCAGGTTCGAATCCTGCTTCGGGCATGGGTGTGTGTGATGTCCTTAGGTTAGTTAGGTTTAAGTAGTTCTAAGTTCTAGGGGACTTATGACCTAAGATGTTGAGTCCCATAGTGCTCAGAGCCATTTGAACCATTTGAGGTTGACGGACATCATTTTGAGCATTTATTGCATTAATGTGGTAATTACAGGTAATCACGCTGTAACAGCATGCGTTCTCAGAAATGATAAGTTCACAAAGGTACATGTATCACATTGGAACAACCGAAATAAAATGTTCAAACGTACGTACGTTTTGTATTTTAATTTAAAAAACCTACCGGTAATAAATGTTCGTCTAAAATTGTGAGCCATATGTTTGTGGCTATTACAGCGCCATCTATCACAAAGCGAAAAAAGTGGTCCAACTAAAACATTCATATTTCTTTACGTAACACACGAATATGTAATAAAAAATGGGGGTTCCTATTTTAAAAAAACGCAGTTGATATCCGTTTGACCTATGGCAGCGCCATCTGGCGGGCCAACCATAGCGCCATCTGGTTTCCCCCTTCAAGCTAGACAAGTTTCGTTCTTTGTAGTTTTTTCGTTTGACGCTTATTCCGTGGGATATTTGGCCCGGTCACGATCAATGGACCATCCAGTAGATGCAAGGAACGAAATACCCCTGCCTACACACTCACTAGCGAGCCTGAGAAGACACCGCGTTTTTCGAGACAATTCGACTGCGATGATTCCATTGAACCGAGTACAGCCGGTTTCTTTCTGTATCTTTGTCCAACAAGAGCCTGCGTTCCGTCTCTAATAACGCCACTGAGCCTTCCGGCTTGATTTATCCCATCAAATTCTTGTAAAATAGTTTTGTGACGCCTTCTAACTTCTTGGAGATGGCGCGTCAGAAGTTCTGTTTTGCAGCGAGCGGGAGCCTGTTTGGGATCACGCCCACTGCCGTCGTTTCCGCTTGCACAGAAGCGCTGTGGGTTGTGTAGTGGCCAGAGGTGCACCCATCCCACTCTGAGCCAGGGCAGCTTGCTTTAGGCCCATCCGAGGGAAGCTACGGCGAGCCTAAGCAGGCTACAGGAATCCTGCTTGCCTGATCCTAGCCCTTTGTTCTGTGCGCTTTCACTGTAGTGTTACGAGTAAAGGTCGGAGGTATCGCAAGACGAGGTCGAATATACTATATGTATTCATTCTGACTCATTGTAGCCCGGAAAATTGTTGATTTTAATTGTGGTCTTATTCCTTTTCAACGTATTTCGGACTTATTTATTTCTTCGATGTGAACGACTTTCTCTGGAATTTCACTCTTTCCACTAGGACTGGTTATTCTCAGTTCGAACCATCATCGGGTCACCTGTAATAAATGTTTTCTATTATAAGCAGAAGCATCTCTGAATGTCGAGATTCTTCTGCATATAAGAACCGGAAGATGTCTATTATACTGCCCCGCCAAGTAAAGTATGGTTTTGGAAGTCTCGTTTCTGTAACCTTAGTTTGTTTCAACGAAATATTAACCTAGTTATAACAATTTTAATTACTTTCCCAGTATGTGTATTGCGGGTTCACTGAATTCATTATAAGTGGCCAAAATAGTTCACTCTAAATTCTATAAATGCATTTTAGTAAACATGAAATTCGTTTTCCGTATTATATTAGTCTAAAAAGTACATGTCTGAAAGAAGAAGCTTTTTTTCATCCTAAGCTTCCTTCGCACAACGTTGCATACCACAAGAATTTGGTTTTTAATATCCATTGGGCCCTATATTTTTCCTATTTCGATCAATGTTTGCCCTAAATTTAGAAAGCCAATATACTTCTAAATGGCCTCAAATTCTTAGCACATATTTCCACGCACTTGTCAGCCACTATATCTTTATACTCGTTAAAAAAGAAAAAGATATGGAGTGAGGAAATTGCTGTCAAATTTACAAACATGTCGCAACATGGTCCCGACGGGGTGTTTTGTAACTTTTTGCACAATCCGCATTGTGAGATATCTACCGATTTACTTGAAGCTTTCTCGTAAACAATCGAAAACATTTCCCATATTGGACTTGGACTCTGTTTCGTGACTGGCATATATTTGCCAATTCCTAATTTTTCCACAATATCCTTTGAGTGTGGTTTGTTCATTTTGCTGCTCTGGCCGTTATGATAAATGAGCTGCAGTGGAACTACCTATGTAAACATCTAGCAGGCTGCTCTGTAGTCACACTGGATCGACAGCGCAGCCTGTTCTCAAATACAGCAGGCTGAACGGACCCCGTGAAGCTCGCCAGGATTGCGGAAACCCAGGCTTGCCTGCTTCAACCACTCTGCTTCAGTACATGTGCACTCCTGCGCCTTCGTCGCGACGGACTGAGCTGCTGTAATGGTTGCGGCGCTGATGGGGGCTGGGAGGAGAGTTTGTACACCCCTGCGAGGTGCCGCGAATGACGCGGATTACGACAGCTGGCGCCGGGACAGTGGGCTGCGGTGTGTCTCGTGTAGCAGCGTGGTCCGGCTTGCCACTGCTAGAGGCACGAGCGTCTCGAAGCATCTCTTATTAGCATCCTGAAGGGCAGACCAGAAGATTGTGCGCTACTCTGGAATTCTGTTGAGCGGACTCATGTGGAATCCGCAAGGAATCGGTGGCACTGTGGCGGACTATTGTGAGAGTCTTGTCAGTTATTCTTACTCTGGTATCCTGCACCACCGTCTTAATTGTAGGGTGTCTAGAGAGCTAAGCTATGTGTCGGTGCCTTTCTTCTACCGAGTCCTCCAGAAAGCGGTGACATTTTTGTAGTACTTACACTGTCTCACGCTACGCTTACTTCTGAAAGCCGAGTTATGTTTATTCTCATGTCAACGTTTGAAAAGTGCTGTGACCTCAAGTTGGTCGTGTTTTGTTAGCATTCAAATCTTTCCCGTCCCTTATGTTTTAGTTATGTTGGTTGCTTCCGGTAACAAATCTATGGTAAAGGCCACGTTCATAACTGATATTTGTTAAGAACCCAGGAAGTAGCCGTTTGATAGTGGGCTTGTACCTGTGTGTTGTTATTTGTAGCTAGGCTCTTAAGTAGTCTGAGTTTTAATTTGTCGCGTTGTAAGCTACTCAATGGTAATTATCACTAGGTATTAGTTACAGAACATTGCTATTTAATTCTAATCTATCACTAGTGGTTTTTTTTTTAACTACCACTGTTTCTAATGACATGCATCAGCTCCTATTTGCTATTTGTGTATTCAACCTCAAATTTTAATGTTCGCTAGCTGAAGTTATGTAATTATTGTTGCTTTTTTAAAAATCAGTTCAATGCAGTGAACGTTGCTATAACGCCTTTTACAAGTTTTAATATCTGTATGAAAATCCCTGAACCCGCCGGGAATCGAACCCGGGAGCCCGGGCTCGGGAAGCGAGAACACTACCGCGAGTCCGCGAGCTGCGGACACCAACTACAATAGCGAGAGGCTTTTACCGACTGTCAAGTCTGAAATTCGATAGCTGTATAGCAAAAAATCGATTTATTTATTTATCTTTTTCATTAGTAAGAAGGGACAGGTGTAGTTCAGGGGGATGGCTGGAGCTGCAGCCCCATAGCCTCCCCTGCCCCTTGCTGCACCCCTAGATTTACCTTTGATGTGCAGTCCAATCTCGATGATGCTGACCCCAATGTCGTCATAACTGACAATGTCGACGGATCAGCATGGGGACATGTGGGGGTCGTGTGCTGCAGATCCTCACGCTAAACAGTGTGCAGTGAACTGTGTGTGTGAATTAGAAGCGGATAGTTTCTGTGAATTATTATGGGTGGGGTTATACTCAACAACCGAGCTAGGTTAATAATTGGCTCCTTTTACCGACTTCCCGACTCAGCAGCATTAGTGGCAGAACAACTGAGAGAAAATCTAGAATACATTTCACATAAATTTCCTCAGCATGTTATAGTCTTAGGTGGAGATTTCACTTTACCAGATATAGACTGGGACACTCAGATGTTTAGGACGGGTGGTAGGGACACAGCATCGAGTGACATCATACTGAGTGCACTATCCTAAAATTACCTCGAGCAATTAAACAGAGAACCGACTCGTGGAGATAACATCTTGGACCTACTGATAACAAACAGACCCGAACTTTTTGTAAGCGCAGAACAGTGATCATAAGGCCGTTGCAGCATCCATGAATATGAAAGTAAATAGGAGTATAAAAAAGGGAGGAAGGTTTATCTGTTCAGCAAGAGTAATACGAGGCATATTTCAGACTACCTAACAGATCAACACGAAAATTTCTATTCTGACACTGACAATGTTGAGGGTTTATGGAAAAAGTTCAAGGCAATCGTAAAATGCGTTTTAGACAGGTACGTGCCGAGTAAAACTGTGAGGGACGGGGAAAATCCACCGTGGTTCAACAACAAACTTAGGAAACTACTGGGAAAGCAAAGAGAACTTCACTGCAAATTTAAACGCACCCAAAACCTCTCAGACAAACAGAAGCTAAACGATGTCAAAATTAGCGTAAGGAGGGCTATGCGTGAAGCGTTCAGTGAATTCGAAAGTAAAATTCTATGTACCGACTTGACAGAAAATCCTAGGAAGTTCTGGTCTTTAAATCAGTAAGTGGATCGAAACAGCATATCCAGACACTCTGGGATGATAATTGCATTGAAACAGAGGATGACACGCGTAAAGCTGAAATAATAACACCTTTTTCCAAAGCTGTTTCACAGAGGAAGACCGCACTGCAGTTCCTTCTCTAAATCCTGGCACGAACGAAAAAGTGGCTGACATCGAAATAAGTGTCCAAGGAATAGAAAAGCCACTGAAATCACTCAACAGAGGAAAGTCCACTGGACTTGACGGGGTACCAATTCGATTCTACACAGAGTACGCGAAAGAACCTGCCCCCTTCTAACAGCCGTGTACCGCAAGTCTCTAGAGGAACGGAAGGTTCCAAATGATTGGAAAAGAGCACAGGTAGTTCCAGTTTTCAAGCAGGGTCGTCGAGCAGATGCGCAAAACTATAGGCCTATATCTCTGACGTCGATCTGTTGTAGAATTTTAGAACATGTTTTTTGCTCGCGTATAACGTCATTTCTCGAAACCCAGAATCTACTCTGTAGAAATCAACACGGATTTCAATAACAGCGATCGTGTGAGACCCAACTCGCTTTATTTGTTCACGAGACCCAGAAAATATTAGATACAGGCTCCCAGATAGATGTCATTTTCCTTGACTTCCGGAAGGCGTTCGATACAGCTCCGCACTGTCGCCTGATAAACAAAGTAAGAGCCTACGGAATATCAGACCACCTGTGTGGCTGGATTGAAGAGTTTTTAGCAAACAGGACACAGTATGTTGTTCTCAATGGAGAGACGTCTACAGACGTTAAAGTAACCTCTGGCGTGCCACAGGGGAGTGTTATGGGACCATTGCTTTTCACAATATATATAAATGACCTAGTAGATAGTGTCGGAAGTTCCATTCGGTTTTTGGCGGATGATGCTGTAGTATACGGAGAAGTTGCAGCATTAGAAAATTGTAGCGAAATGCAGGAAGATCTGGAGCGGATAGGCATTTGGTGCAGGGATTGGCAACTGACCCTTAACGTAGACAAATGTAATGTATTGCGAATACATAGAAAGAAGGATCCTTTACTGTAATATGATAGCGGAACAAACACAGATAGCAGTTACTTCTGTAAAATATCTGGGAGTATGCGTACGGAACGATTTGATGTGAAATGATCATATAAAATTAATTGTTGGTAGCGCGGGTACCAGGTTGAGATTCATTGGGAGAGTCCTTAGAAAATATAGTCCATCAACAAAGGAGGTGGCTTACAAAACACTCGTTCGACCTATACTTGAGTATTGCTCATCAGCGTGGGATCCGTACCAGGTCGGGTTGACAGAGGAGATAAAGAAGATCCAAAGAAGAGCGGCGCGTTTCGTCACAGGGTTATTTGGTAAGCGTGATAGCGTTACGGAGATGTTTAGCAAACTCAAGTGGCAGACTCTGCACGAGAGACGCTCAGCATCGTGGTGTAGCTTGCTGTCCAGGTTTCGAGAGGATGCGTTTCTGGATGAGATATCGAATATATTGCTTCCCCCTACTTATACCTCCCGAGGAGATCACGAATGTAAAATTAGAGAGATTCGAGCGTGCACGGAGGCTTTGCGGCAGTCATTCTTCCCGCGAACCATGCGCGACTTGAACAGGAATGGGAGGTAATGACAGTGGCACGTAAAGTGCTCTCCGCCACACACCGTTGGGTGGCTTGCGGAGTATAAATGTAGATGTGGATGTAAACCTTCTACATGCAGCATCACTGCCCTCTGCCGGCAGATCTGCCTCACATCGCTGCCTATCCAGCCTTACATATCGGGCAAGCCTCTGACCTGCACGTTTTAAGACGAGGCGCGGACGTCCAGCACCTTGTCGCCTATCCTTGGTAGTGTCTGTATGACCATCTTTTCAGAGATGGTTGCGGGACCTCGGCTGTTCTGTACAGAATATCAAATCAAACACCTTTCAGCCGTCGAAATTTCCAACCTGTTATTTTATTGGGCTACCAGTTTCGGCGATATATTACGCCATCTTCAGGCCTACTGACTGACGTGTAGGAAGATTCTAACTTGGGTTCCAATCAAAATAGGGGCCAGCATTCAAAGACTGGTATCTGTAGATTTTTATACAGAAACCACACTTCAAACATCATCTGCCGAGTGACTATGAAGTGTGATCACTATATCAAAAATGTACAGATACCAGTCTTTGAATGCTGGCCCCTATTTTGATTGGAACCCAGGTTGGAATCTTGCTACACGTCGGTCAGTGGGCCTGAAGATGGCATAATATATCGCCGAAACTGGTAGGCCAATAAAATAACAGTTTGTAAATTTCGACGGCTGAAAGGTGTTTGATTTGATATTCTGTACTGGGGCTTTAGTGTACTTCAAGCATTTCCAATAGGTGATGACGACAGCAGCACACGGAACGGAAGGCATGCCGTGACGGGCACGTCGCAGCACGTGGTACTGTTTCAGACGAGTTTAATGATTCTTGACTGCGCGTTTATGTGTACCCAAGCTCTCGAAACCATACGACAAAGATGAAACCTTTACAGGGTACCTTTTCAGTTACGTATTGATTTCCCGTGGGCCCTGCACGCAGCCGAGCGTTCGTGTAGAATGACAGGGAAGCCGACCAGTGTGACGTGAGAAATTCGTTGCAGGGCCCGAATTTCTCGTAGGCCCCGCAAACGCAGAGCCGACCAGCTTCGTCGATTCCGACGTCTTTGTTCCCATATGCCTCTTCATAACAATCACCCGTTGGTCAAAGTCGATTATGTCATAGATTTCCTCATTTCCTGTCAGTTCTGTCACTAACATGATTACTCTTTCGCCTCTTCTCCACTTATATACTTTCCTTATGACGTCGCGTGCCCGAAACGCCTTCAGGCGCCATCCAACCCGGCGGTGTGTATTGCTCATACTGTTACTTCTCAGCATAATGACGGCAGTGTGGTGGAATTGTATCAAACGTCTCTAGAAGATAAAGGTACGCGACATAAATCTGCACGTCGGTACTTACAGCCTTGTGGGTCTCATTGTCAAACAGATCGAGGGGGGTTTCACACGATCGATGTTCGTGGACTCCAAGTCGATTCCTGCAGAGGAGATTTTTGGCCTCCAGAAATATAAAACGTGAGCATTAAACGTGTTCCAAAAATATACAACAGATTGACGCCAACGCTAGAGTCCTGTAGTTGTTCGTGTCCGTTCGTCGGCCGGGACTATCCTATGAATTCTTCTAATCGCTTGGAATGTTTCATCCTTCCAGCGATCTACGGTATACTGCTGTTAGAAGAGGAGCAATTTCTTTCGCGTAGTCTATATAGAGTCGTGTAGGTATTCCACCATGTCCAGTGGCAATTTTCTGTTGAGTAATTGTTTGTTTTTCTATCCCGCGGTCACCTATTTCTCATGTTATTTTAATATTTAAAGGAGGAATAGCTGTATGATCTCCTTCAGTGAAACAATTTCGGAAATAGGAACTTTGACTTCTAGCGTTCTCTGTGTCGCCCACCGTTTCCACGCCACTGTAGTCATAGAATGATTGGACGGATGAGTTTCGTCCGTTTTCTGATTAGCATAAGACCGAAACGTCTTACGACTCCCTTTCAGATCAGTAGATACATTTTGCTTTCGAATTCGCTGAATGCTTCTTTCCTAGCTTTAACTTTGGCTTTGTTCAGTTTCTGTTTGTGTATGAGAATATGGCTACGTTAAAATCTGCGGTAGAGCCGTCTTTGATTTCGAACCAGCTTTCTCAATGGCTGTCGAAACACAGCAGGTCTTCCCCATCGTCATAACTCTGTTCGTAACTTACCTGTCTAAGGCATACTGTTTAACGGTCTTTAACTTTATCGATTCCTGCACGACAGTGAAATGTACCAATATATTCCAAAAAGCTGCTCAGTTCCTCTATTAATTCTTGGCTGTACGTATTTTCTCCTCGCAAGGTACGTTGTCGTTGATACCATCCGTGACGTTGTACTTGAAGCGCCTCTTCCACCATATTTTCAGAAAGCTTCTGTGAAATGTGTAAGCTTCACATAACGAGTAATTGCGAGTCTGAAATCCAAATCACAACAACGCCGACTTTCTAAGTTAGTTGATGATCGTCTTTTTTCACCGCCTATTGCTGGAGACTAAATGCCATTCTCCAGTTAGCGAAAAACTGTGCCTGTCCAGCAGTGAAAAATATCAGAGCTGAGAGTGCAACAACAGTCACTCACTAAATGTTTACATCGAAGACCTATAGAGTGCTATATCATTTACAGCAATCAATTTCCAGACACTAGAACACTGCATTTCAACTTAAGAAATTAGCACTGCAGTTAAAGCTTCCATCATGCAGCCTAACTTCGGGCCAGTACAGTAGTTGACATTTAGACTTTCGTGTCCGAATTACAGGAGAGCATGTCAAACAGAAACCATTGTTCTTGTGCCATAGAGAATGTTGTTTTGTGATTATAATTTTCTGAAGTTTTGTTTAATTTTTTTTAATTACACATGAACCATTGTCCTTGTGAATACCTGCAACAGTTATTAAGGTGTTTCACCACAAGCTATTCCCATGGGGAGACAACGACTGGAGTATATCATTTTTTATGAAAGAATAATAGTTTATAAGTCCACATTTCATTTTCACTTCACATTATCGATGATGAGCGGACGTTGTAATTACGTTATTCATATCAAGTCGGACAAAGATCCTTGTTTCCTGGTTAAAGTTGAATAGCGTCGTTCTATATACTAATCCGGAGCTACCCCTTTTTATTGTCGTTTTGACAACAGGTGATAATGCTTTACTTTATTTATTCATTAAATTGATGGAAGACTGTTAGAACTCTCGGTTCTATGATTTCCGATTCTGGGTTGAGGTAGATAATTTTCTTAGAGTAACAATAATCAGTTACCTTCGGGAATAGCGATCATGGGAGTTTGTTCTTTTCAAAGGGAGAAACGATGCGGTTTGTGATATTATAGTCACATTCCGATATTTCAGCTCGTAGTGGTGGAAAGCGAACGGGCTGAGTGGCCGCATAGTGGTTCCAGCCTGAGCACAGATCTCACACTGAGGCCCTGGTGGAAGGAGGCCGGACTCACGGCTGCTGGTCTCCGCAGAAGCGCCTGTGGTATAACGTCCTGGCCATCCATTTCGGCTGCTAATGCGGTTTCCTCCTTTGATAGCAGTTGCCGACTAGTCCTCAGACCATTTTCATGTTTGGCGAATTCACTTTCCAGAACACACAACACAAAAGATAACGATATGCTACCATAGGAAACCTCGTTGCCTTCACTCCATAATCTGGTTATCCAATCATGGAATATTGACCGACGCCATGCTTTGGCGTGGACGACTCGACCAATAGGTGGAACCTGGCTAGGAGTCAATACAATACGAACTGAAAGACGTGCATTCATTCTGATTCACTTTGCACGCCTTTCATATTTTGTTCGTTTTGTGATTCTTTCCTCATTTTGCAATTACAGAGGGATGCCTTTAGGGCTGGACAGTATACAATAGCATTATTGTGCTTGTCAGTGAGAGAGGATTGTTGCAGGATGTATTTCACTGTTTGTGAAGCCAGTTTGGCGATCTCCCTGGAGAGGACGTGGTGGCGTCCCTTTTCCGTCGTTGACCGTTGCTGTACGGAGCATGTGGGACCAGTTTGAATGCTATGTTGTGGCCGAAGTTGTCCCACTTCGTAGTCTCACAAGTTGTGGTACCAAACCTGAATCTTTACTTCTCACATCTTTTTCACGCTGCCAAGTAGCCTCCCTGACGAAACTGTGACCATCTTCTGACGAATCACGAGCCATTTTCCGGTTTGCGGGGACTAACCATAGCGGCATCGTGTTTCGCGGCAGTCCCGTGGCCTGTGATTGACCGGATCAGGAGCGGACAAATTTTCGAGACCCACAGCTAGCCTTTGGAGACTTAGAACTTCGGTCAGCTCCTTCCTGTTCCTGCTCGCTGATGGAGACTTGATGTCGCAATGCTGATACCGATAAGCATGGCGGTATTCATTGAATGCCAGCTTATTTCGTTATAATGTACTTAGAGCGCTAGGGACTCGTTACTGAGAGAGCACTATTTTCTTTACGTTTCTCATAAATTTTGTTTCTTAAACTGTATGTCGTGATCAATGTTGGACTTGGCGTCTGACCTTTGTCCCTTACGAGCGCGACGTCAGCTGTGGGTCATATCACGATAAAGATTCTTGTCCTCAGAGTTGCAGTATCGCCTTCAGCATCTCTTCTTAATCTTTTTCTTTCTAGTTTGTCACGAAATGGACTCATGGTCCTTTGTGCTAGAATACAAGACCACGTGGCGAGCGGTTGGCCTTGCGTACTGCTAATTCCATAGCAGCTTCTTAGCCTTGCAGTGATTTTATTTTCTTCGCTTAAGCAAGTGTTGCTATGGGGGATGGTGACGTGAGTTACCTGGTTTTCGGTGGGGAGGCCACTTTGGCACTTTCTTATTCTGGTGTTTATCCCTCACTCTGTTTAGTCTACGGTAGTGACGAGTGCATGATGGCAGTTCAACTCCCTTGTAAAAATTCCTCTTTCCGCCGGTCCTCTTTCTTCGTAATTGTGGAGAGGGCAGACTACTGAATCCAACTTTCCTTCTTGCCACAAAATTATGTTCGATAGCATCTGTATGAGTGGAAATAACTACAATATTTTCTTTGAATTTATGCAAGTTCTCGTTTACGTGCTTTTTGTAGGAAAAATGTCATACTAATGCAGTTGTAATCTGTGTAATCTGCGTTCATCAATTCAATGAAACTCCCCTCTCACATAAGAGCAGCTTGCAACCCCTCCATTAACCCTAATAATCGGCAAATTAACTAATCAGTAAAGGCTTTGTTTAGTCAGTCACCATAAGGTCGTGCGGGTGTCGCACTTTTCTTTGTAAGGCCCAGTTTATTCTCGCAGACTGTTGCGAGCATTGCACTTGTGGAACAGCTTATAACTAAATCGAAGTCTTCCCTGCAGAATAAGGGAAAGGTCATGGCTCATTGCAAGTCGTGAACAAAATTCCACTTGATGTGGTGAAAGTTGGTTGGCTTATTATGAATAGGTGACAGAGAGTTTGAATTAAATAACTGTCGCCTATTCACTAAGTTTATTTATTCAGGAATCTTTCCCCAGTCAGCACAGAAAAATATTTAAACAAGCAAAGCACCGCTTTTACAACCTTCTGCACACTGAAATGCATTTGGTGAGCCAAGAATGGGAAATTTGTGCAGAATTCACCTGTATTCTAGAAACGAAAGCGAAATTCTCTCTGGTCGCTGTGATAATGCCTGGATATCGCCCTCTCCAGATTGAATTTTTCGAGAGTTAGCGAGCTGGAAGGAGACGACGATTCCGTTTTGGGGATCTGCCGTGGACAGGACGCCTAGACCTGTCCTAACACCGGCTGAGCCATTTTGCAATCGAAATGTTGGTACAAATGTTCGCTGAGTTCTAAAAAAGATTCGCGTTTGGTAAACGGCACTGTCCGTCACTTGAGCAGTTGACAATTTGCGGGATTTGCAGCGCAACTTAGTTTGCTTGATTACTTGTCTTATTTCACGAGTCTTGCACTCGATTACTTTGAATTTGTGAACTGTGCAGTTTACGTAAGTTTGCAGCGCTTCCCAAGCAGTTTTTCAGTTGCGTTTAATGTCCTATTACAATAAGGTGAATGTATATTAAGATACAAATAAGCATCTAGTGAGCCAGTGTTTGCCGCTAACGTTCAGAGAACTGATTATTCACATGATAGTAACTGCTTAGTAATCATTTTCTTTGGTTCACGCAGAACGTTGTTCACAATAAACAGACATTCTTCAGAGAAGTTTTGTTTCGCAATCATAAACCCGATTATCCTACTAGAAATCCTAAGTGGGTGACCTGTAAGTAATAAATATAGCTACCGGTACTTGCATATCTAATTTGTTGTCTCACTGTGATAGTATTTCTGTTGCAATACAGATGCCCATGCTTCGGAGATTTTGATTAACTTGCGTAAATGAATGCATAATGAGCGTTGCACTCGCTCGACCGGCAACTACCGAGACCCGGCACGATTCGACATAACGTCTTTTTGGAAAGCTAATGATTTAACGCCGTAAAAAGAGTTAAATTTCAAGTTGACAAAAATGTAATCATTCTAGCGGTAAAGTTACGAAGAAAATTATAAAAAATATTAATCTACGTCACTTTCCAAAATCTGTAAAAATTACAAGGTCGATGAGAAACACTTGTGTCACATTCCACCAACCTGCTGGGAATCTACATGGTAGTGGCAACGCTCTTCTTACTTTACATAAATGACCTTCCTCACAGCCTACCAGACACAAAAACCCTTTTGTTTGCTGATGACACCTCTGTACTCATATCTGCGCCCGAACAAATTCTCCAATCTAATATAAATAGGACCACAGATCAAATAAGTCGATGGCTTCAAAGTAACAGGCTGCTTCTTAATGCAAAAAAGACAATTGGAATAACCTTCCACACTGCCCAAAACAGAAATCCATTACTACCAACTATATCACTGGAAAAAAATAATGTTAAACTTGAAAATGAAATAAAATTTTTGGGGGTCAGTATTACTGATACGCTCACATGGAAAAGGCACATTGACGTGACCAGCACAAGACTTAGTAAAGTATGCTTCATGATTAGATCAATAAGGAACGTCACTAACAAAAGTACCCTAACCACAATGTACCATGCACTCTTTCACTCTGTAGTTAACTACGGAATCATCTTCTGGGGCCAAAATTGTGGATCAATTAAGATATTCAAACTGCAAAAGAAGACAGTCAGAACAATTATGTTCAAAAAACAAAGAGACGCTTGTAAACCATTATTTAAGAAACTAAATATTTTGCCCCTCCCATGCCAATACATACTAGAATTATTATTCTTTACCAAAAAAAGTATCAACAAAATTAGCAAAAATATGGATTACCACGATTATGACACAAGATCAAAAACCTCTCTAAGAATACTTCCCCACTCAACAAAACTGTACAGTGATGGTGTCAAGTGCATGGGAATAAAATTATATAACCATCTTCCAACTTTTATACAAAAAAGCCAAGAAATAAATAAATTCAAACAGACTTGTTTACTGTTTTAGACAGGTGTCCTATACCGTGAGAGCGTCCATCTCTATCCATATTTTTCAATAAACGCTCCGTAGCACACATGGTGTCTTCTCCTGGGTTGTAGCGCGTGCCACGATGTTCCTTCAATTGTCGAACGGGTCATCATCGCTTGGACTCATATTGGATGAATACTGCTGTTTTTCCAGTATTTCCCTAAACTACATAGTGCTAGGGCGCTTGAAATGCTTCCCCCCCCCCCCCCCCACCAGCTCCTTCAGGCAGTACACACTGCCACTGCCTCAAATATAGCTGTCGCCTCTCGCTGCACTACTTCAGCTGACCTGATATCAGCTACAGACACCGCGTATGCCGCTTGACGCACATTCTCCATGTTACGGCAGTGCTGCCACTACAATTTATCCAATCCTCGTAGTTTTTATCTTAAATAACTCCTAAGATGTCAGGCTTTCTAATAAAATAAATATAATAATGATGTGTTTATGAATGGACACACAGATAAATTGGAAACCAAAATACTTTTTGGTGTTATGGAAAAAGGGTCATTCCACGTAAGTTCGTCCTTACCCGACACCCACTGCTTCAGATGCCGACGTATCAAATTAACATATTTAAATATCAATTATTCTAGCCATGCAGTTTAACTGTAAGTATGAAAAATATATTTCATTATATCAAGTCATAATTTTTGATGGGCTATAATATATCGTATTTACCTGCGCAGCTAACCACTTGCTCAGAGTGATAAGAAGGTGTTCTTTATACCTGCAGTAGCTTGCTTGGGATATGTGCAGACATGAAAATGATACAGCAGTCACCGAAATAAAATGTCAGATCCATTTGGCCTCAGTCGGCCTTTGCCTTTCTGTTTTCTCTTCAGTTGATTTTTGTTATATGGTTTCATTAAATTTTTTATGTAATAAAAATTCCTCACATCCAACAAATACATAGCGTAGCGAGTACCTCAGGTGGTGGGTCTAGTTGCAAACTGACATTGACAGATTTCTACGAAAATTTGTACATCCCATTGCACCACCATCAGAAACACATCGATTTGAGCCATGATGAAAGTAAATGAGTTCGTACTTTACATTGGCAATGGCGAAAGGCAAATGGCTGTGAAAATGTTTGTAATCGAAAAAATAAGATCCTGCATTAGGTGGAGGCATACTTGATGCGTGTTATTCATCAATTGCTCCCAGGCAGTTGGGAAAATTCCATCTATTTTCGAACTCCTTGGCAATTTCTTTCTGTTCTTCCTCTGCAGATGGCAAATGCAACAAATAATACAGAGTGCTGTTACGGCATGTTTCAGGAAACACAAGACAAGATTACGCAGGAGATCTCACAACTTGAAGAAGATGAAGAACCAGAAGAAGTAGCTGATGTAACTCCAGGTCAGGAGTCTGGCAGATCGTCCAACAAGAGCGCGACCGCAGCTGATAAAGCCCTTGAGGCGATCACGGAAAGACTTGACAAAATGTATGAAGGGCTATCTGTCGAGGTATCTGGGCGAAACATTGACTGAAAGCTAAGAGCTATGTCCAAGATGCAATGTTTTTAAGCAGAACGAATTATAAATTCAGTTCTACTTCACGGTGAAACAGGGAATTGAGTCACATTTCGGAACTAAAAACTAAAACGCCGCAAATTAATATTGAGTTACTGATTGAAAGAAATACAGACATTCAAAAATTTGTTTATAACTTCGACCAGTCACTGTCATGTTTTCGGTTTCAAATACTGCTTCTGAAGAATAAAAATTTAATGAATAAAAATTTTTCATTCTGGACATTAAATTATAATTGTGACGGCGTGAAGTCAAGCGCCGGCACGCCAGTCGGGAACGTTAGAGAAGAGATGGCGGCGAGAAGACGTCAGCCAATAGCACGGTGACGGGACCTCCCTCCAGGACGACAATGCGACAGCAGCGGCCCCTATGTGAAGAAGGCATAAGCGCCGCGTCCTACGGTGACGGCCCAGTTCAATAGTAGCTTCAAGATTGGCAGCTTGTACAGGAGCGCCAACTATACTCACTTCGCTTGTACACACTGTGTAGCACAGACTTGGAATTGCCTATACTGAAGAAAATTAATTATTTTGTATGTCGCCCCTTGCTTGCGAAACATCCGTGTAATTGCAAAAGTTTGTAATAAAACTCATTAATACGATTTGTTTGAAATGTTTGTCTAGTGAACCGAATACGTAGGTGTTCTAGACATCACAATAATAATCCTTTGAAGTTCTGTGATGGCTGCACGTGTTTCAGGAATGATTTTTCCCAGGGACTGCGGCGATATCAATGTCGAATATGTAAGGTCTTCATAAGGTCTTCGAGTTGCTAAGAACCATGAAGTCGCTGTGAGGTGCTTGTGAGCAGATACTGCTTGCCTTATATTTTTGTCTCTTTTTTGCACTTCTGGTGTAACAATGTTTAGTAACTCCAGGTAAGTACTCGTACTTTGTCATATGTGTGTAATTATGTCAATGCTTACGATGAAATCGTATTTCCTTCAGTAAATTAGTGTGAGATAAGTTTTCTCTGTTTAAAATCCCTTTTCCGGTCCATGTTTTTCTTTGGTGTTTGTGGATGCAAGCAGCACAGTTGAACCCAACAGTTCCGCCTCCATTGCGGAGACTCATCTGTGGGGCGCCTTAAGACATTCAGCCTAATTTCACATAGTTGATGTCTTTGTACCTTTTATGCTTTCAGTCGGTTAGGTAATTGTACTGCTTCTATCCGTCAGCCGACTTCTGTCAGAGCTCATAAAACATTCTTATCTCAAAAATCCAAAGCAGGAAACGGCTCATTTTTGCTGCGACTAGAAAAACCGCTGTCTCGCTGTTTCTGTACTAGGAAGAATAAAATCATCTTGGTGAATTATATAACTGATGAAGGTTCTCAAGTGAATTTTCATTAATCTAATATGCGAATTTGAGAGGATTCACAGTTGCTGCCAGTAACAGGGTAAGTACGTTTGGGTGACAAAAGTCATGGGATAGTTATATACACATATACAGATGGCGGTAGTATTGCGTACAAAATGTATAAAAGGGCAGCGCTTTGACGGAGCTGTCATTTGTACTCAGGTGAGTCATGTGGAAACATTGCCAATGTGAGGCCGCACGACAGGAATTACTCTGATATTGGAATGTTAGTTGGACATGGGCGCATGGGACATTTTGTTCCGCAAATCGTTTGGGAATCAATATTCCGAGATCCACTATGCCAAGAGCGTGCCAAAAATATCAAAATTCAGGTATTCGCTCTCCCCACGAACAACGCAGTGGTAGACGGCCTTCACTTAACGACCGAGAGCAGCGGCGTCTGAGTAGGGTTATCAGTGCTAACAGACAAGCAACACTGCTTGAAATAACCGCACAAATAAATGTGGGACCTACGACGAATGTATCCGCTGGACAGTGCGGCGAAATTTGGCGTTAAGCGGCTATGGCAGCAGACGACCGATGCGAGTGCCTTTGATAAAAGCACAACATCGACTGTAGCACCTTTCCTGGGTTCGTGACCGTGTCAGTTGGACCCTATACGACTGGAAAACCGTAGCCTGGTCGGATGAGTCCTAATTTCAGTTGGTAAGAACTGACGGTAGGTTTCGAGTAAGCGCAGACTCCCAAGAAGCCGTGGATCTGACTTATCAACAAGACACTGAGCGAGCTGGCGGTGGCTACATAATGGTGTGGACTGTGTTTACATGGAATGATTTGGGTCCTCCAGTCCAACTGAACCGATCATTGACAGGAAATGGTTATGTTCGGCTACCTGGCGACCATTTGCAGCCATTCGTGGGCTTCATGTTTACAAACAACGATGGAATTCTTATGGATGGCAATGTGTCATGTTGCTGGGTCACAGTTGTTCGCGATTCGTTTGAAGAAAGGCTCTGAGCACTATGCGGTTTAACTTCTGAGGTAATCAGTCGCCTAGAACTTAAAACTACTTAAACCTAACTAACCTAAGAACATCACACACATCCATGCCCGAGGCGCTCGGTTCCAGACTGTAGCGCCTATAGAACTTCACGGCCACTCCGGCCTGCCGTTTGAATAACATTCTGGACAATTCGAGCGAATGATGTGGCCATCCGTCGAACATTTGTAGGACATGATGAAAGGTCAGTTCGTGCACAAAATCCTGCACCGGCAACACCTTCGCTATCATGGGTGGCTATAAATCCAGCATGGCTCAATATTTCTGCAAAGGCCTTCGACTTGTTAAGTCTACGCCACGTCGAACTGCTGCACTAAGCCGGGGAAAACGGAGTCCGACACGATATTAGATGCTACTCCATGACTTCTGTCACCCCAGTGGATGCACAACAGCTGTTAAGGAATGCTGAAATGTTTTTATATTGCTTTCCAATGGCACGCAGATATATTAAACTTTTTATTTTTTTCAAGTTAGAAATACGTTTTCAGACCGGAGGCAATTACAATCCCTTACGTCACCATTCGTTTGTTTACTGGATCTATATTAGTTTTGAAGCAGCAACGCAAGCAATATCTACAACGTTTTTGTTTTGTCACATTGATGTTGACTTATGAATACATAAAAACCTTTGGTCAGGAGAAATGAGCCGACGCCTTCGGCCGTCAGTTTATTGACGAACGCCAGAGCTTGTTGTGCTCTGCAAACAATTGTTCCTCTTGACCTCAATATCAATCAAAAACTGACGCTTTTCTGGCTCTATTAAAAATTTATCATTAAACGTTTAATGCTTTTGAGTTGATTGAAACTGTCACGTAGTCGTTTAGACATTTTCGTACTTGTTTCTCCGCTCGTCTTTCAAAAATTGTACACTGTTCTTTCGAATGGAAATCATTTTTGAATTAATGTAACTCATTGGATCAGAGTTGCAAAATACCGTGTATGTTTAAGGTTGACTATCTGGTACAGAAATTTGTGTTAAAGGATCCCATATCCTTTCGATCAAAGAGCTGTTATCAGTGTATGCAATGCGACTCAGTAACGTTACCTGAAAGCTCCGAAGCTATCGTTCTCACTAGGAATTGTGAGTTGCCGGGGCTAGCAGTGTGTTTAGCACTAAATTCAGCTAGAATTTGCGTATGGAAATGATGCTTTAAGCCCCCCTTTTCCTAACTCCGACTTTTGCTGTTGCACATGGATTAAAAAGAAAACGCGAATTGATTGTAATAGACCCTGCAAGTGGAGCAGAGAAGAGTTTGGTACCTGCAATAATTTAATTTGATAAAAATTAATTTGACAGTGGAAAGTTTAATTAATGTCGTGACAGATGAAAGGGTTGCTCTACATAACTACAGAATGAAAGTTCTGTTCAAGATAACAATTGGATTTATTCAGACTAAATTCAAAATCAAAAATACATGAAACATTTACAATACGTCAATTTGATACACAGATAATTGCTGTGAAGGTGAAGTTGTCCATAAACTAGCTTGTGGTTTTTATGACCAAGTCGTATGTGGACCTAATTACTTGCAACTCAAATCTTTAAAAAAACAAATAAAAAAAATAAAAAAACACCCAGCAAACCCAACATTAACTGCGCTGCAAGAGTAATGAGAACTTAAACAATGAAAACCCAAGACAGAACTAAGATAGAAAGAACGGAAACGGGCGGGCCCTGCTGAGCTCTGATTATCACGTAGCAGAATTCCCTAATCTGCCGGTGCTGCGGACATACATTACCAGGCTAGAACACGATCTAGCGTACCGGAGGCGATGGCTGGTTGCTTCGACGTCCCGTCGTGCTGATGACAATGTCCCGAGTACAGCCCGATACTAATTATCCTGGCCTGCTTGTTCCAGACTAAAGACTTCCTAGCAGTTCAAATGCGCCTCTGAGGGAGACGAAGAGAGCTCGCCACACAATCACTGTCGGTACAGTGATCGATCTTAACAAGCCAAGTCACACAGTAACTCCGATACAGTCAACTTTAGCCAAAACTGCTCAAGACGGACAAAATGGTTCAAATGGCTCTGAGCACTACGGGACTTAACATCTGAAGTCATCAGTCCCCTAGTCTTGGAACTACTTAAACCTAACTAACCTAGGGATGTCACACACATCCATGCCCGAGGCAGGATTCGAACCTGCGACCGTAGCGGTCGCGCGGTTCCAGACTGAAGCGCCTAGAACCGCTCGGCCACTCCGACCGGCGCAAGACGGACAACATAGGCCGTTTGTACGCAGAACGCTCAATTGCCAACTGTACTCGGAAAGTTATGTTGAAGACAAAACTTCAGCAACTTCGTCAAACAGTTACTATTAAACAAAAGTATGTTAGACAGCCAACGGAAAGCAGACCGTCAAGAGCAGCGAGTGCACAGGCTTGTAACCTACTCAGACCAAAAGGCGAGACTAGACTCCAATCACAGAGCACCCGCACCAGCCGAGCCCAGTACATTACCACCCCCACCACAGTGGCCATTATTAAACGTGCCAATCAGCAACTTGATAAGCGGTGGAAAATTCCACTCTATTGCGGGAGCACTTCTACTACACCAATGGAGATACTTAGCGCTGATTTCTGCGCCGATTTTGCTACGTCACGGAGCTTCTCCCTGAGCAAGACAATCATAGGCAATCTTTTACAGAAAACACGGGAATTTGCCCACGATAACTGCCTGGGAAGTCATGTCGTTCCCACGCCTCGCTCGTAGCTCGCCAGAATGTGTGTTTACCGAATTTCCCCTAAGAAACGGAATATCTCACCCCAGGCGCTCCCCCGGAACCCACCGTGGGCGTGTCGTCCGGCTCTTTTGGCAATGTCGGCGTCGGGGCAGCATCCTCCCATTCAGCCAGTCCCTCACACCAGACGGCGTAACCCTCTCTTGAACAGCAGAACCCTCCTTCCGGACCACCCAGGCGACTAGAGACGTCACGTAGGAGGGAACAGCAAATCTTCACCGTGTGCAATTAGAGAACACCGGCCGAAGTGGCCGTGCGGTTAAAGGCGCTGCAGTCTGGAACCGCAACGCCGCTACGGTCGCAGGTTCGAATCCTGCCTCGGGGATGGATGTTTGTGATGTCCTTAGGTTAGTTAGGTTTAACTAGTTCTAAGTTCTAGGGGACTAATGACCTCAGCAGTTGAGTCCCATAGTGCTCAAAGCCATTTGAACCATTTTGCAATTAGAGAGGAAAACATTCCTATCTTCTGAGTTCTCAATACTAGCATTGTACTGACCCTTCTCGGCTATGCCTCCCCAAATCGAATTACTAAGAGTAGATGATTGCTGTAAGCATGGGAGGGGGCAGGCCACTGTATGCATCAGAAAGGCATGCCACCTCTCACAATATGTTGTAAAAGCTGCTCTAATGTCAGTGATAAGTGCCAAATATCAGCACCGAGTAATTCAACATTAATTTATTCATATGGAAGGTTGATATTCATATAAGACACAAATTAAACCTATAATGAAGAAACAATGTCAAATACAGAGTGACTGTGTCTTCACTTACTCAGAGAGTTACCCACTCCAGAATACAAAGGCCCTTGCAACGCAGTCACCGAGCGAGATGGCATATTGGTTAGCACACTGGACTCTCATTTGGGAGGACTATGGATCAAACCCACATCCGGCCATCCTGATTTAATTTTTCCGTTATTTCCCCAAATCACTTCAGGCAAATGTCAAACCCTTTGAAAGGGTACGGCTGACTTCCTTCCCATCCTTTCCTAATCCTTTAGATCAACTGCACGAAATGTAACGATAAATTACAGTGACTGAACATCTGCCATATTAGCGATGTAACACATGAATACAACAATGTTACTGTGGATCTGAGACAGAAAATCGTCTATGTCATAAAACCTAGTGGATGACTGAGAGTTTCCCTAAACTCAGGTGCTGCGAGTTACGCTCACCGTGGGCTGAAACTGGGCCAGTACATGCTGCCGGCTCTGCCGCAGAAGGGAATGGCGCCTTCACGACTCGAACACAGGACTTCTGTGCAGGATCCGACTCAGGACCTCGTCTCAAAGAGATCTTCCAAAACACAAAGTGTCTCCGTTAAGACACTGCGATAAGCACAACGCAGCTTGTCCCTACGACGACGCCAAGACATCGTGTCAAAAAATGTTCAAATGTGTGTGAAATCTTATGGAACTTAACTGCTAAGGTCATCAGTCCCTAAGCTTACACACTACTTAACCTAAATTATCCTAGGGACAAACACACGCATCCATGCCCGAGGGAGGACTCGAACCTCCGCCGGGACCAGCCGCACAGTCCATGACTGCAGCGCCTGAGACCGCTCGGCTAATCCCGCGCGGCACATCGTGTCTCTACACAAATCCAATGGGCATTTCCAATCCACCTGCACTTCCAAAAAACAGGAGTTCCAGTACAGTCACTCTGACATTCTTGACTCCTCTATTAATGGGGCCATCTTGTGTTTTCCCATAGCTTCGTTACGGAGGTGCTGCGAATTTACACCGACAGATTTTCGAGGCTAGGGCCATTATTTCAGCCCACCGCGTTCTTTGAGAAAGCAGCCGGTGGCTATTTTCAAAGTCCCTTCCAAAAATCCGCCGAAAGCGGCTCTCCTCTGCTGTTAAACGCTGAACAGGTCACACCTTCGGTCTTCGGCCTCTCCCTTGCTTTAAACGAGCAGAATACGCTTCGTGGCTGCTCACCACTTCGACGCCAGACTTCCGTCACAAAGGTCGGACCGAGCTCTCCACAAAGAACCGTCTTTTTCGTAGCTGCATTCCTCTCCCTGTGCAGTCCCTCTCGCAAATGCACTCTACTCTGCTTTTTCCCACACCCCAGAGACTCAAGAAAATATGCTATCCGTCACCAGCACTCAAAATTTAATTTTCTCAAATAACAGCGCCATGATTAGATGTATTTTATTATTGATAACCCAAGGAACAAAATTTAATTTTCTCAAATAAAGTACAATAACAGCATCATGATTAGATGTATTTTATTATGGACAACCCAAGGAACAAAAGACTTTCAGCATTCTACGCCCATCGGGGGTCACGGTTAGTGCTACCTCTTGTTATTTATTCACAACACACTCTGCAACCGTTGCCTTTCGTTTAGCGATACACACATGCTTTCGCAACCTTTCTTCCAGATGTCTCCAGAGTGACCGCTTGCTACCCGCCGATCTCCTCATTAAATTCCTGACATTACAAAGTCAGCCATGTACAAAGAAACTAATGGTCTCCTACTGCTCTCAGTACCAAAGGCCATACAAACACCCTTGCACTCAATGGCTCATCTTCTCACGCCTGTTCCCAAACTTGTAGATTATTTAGCAAATAGTATAACATGATTAAATTTATTGATTGTGAAACGGCTACATAGCTGCACATACTGACCATATTTATATCCTCACATACTGTATTATAAAAATGAATGTACGTATTCCCATTATACTTACGTATGTGTGTATGTTCCACAACTCCCCCTAAACCACTGGACCAATTCCAGCCAAACTTGGTACACATGTCACTTACTGTTGGGAGAAAATTTTTGTGTGGGGGAAAGAACCACATACATATCAGAGGAATGGAGGTGGGGATGAAAAAGAAATGTAGCTCCTAATGTGCGAATTCGCAGAATTTATTCATCTAATAGTTGAGAATGAAAGGGCTTGGTCACTTCAACAAATTTTACATAAAATTTCGAACGTTTACGAAACTTTTTCTCGTTGACACCCCCACAAAATGTTGAAACGAAAAAGTTTATTGCTTTCTACATTTTCGCTGTACATGCAGTAAAATTACCACTCAACCAAGAGGTTTTAATTTATTACTTGTTTACTACTAATTGAATTCGCGACACGTTTTGCAGACAGTACTCAAGTACACCTCTAAATGTGCCTGCAAAATTATATCATTGTACAACATATAGTTCAGGACACTTGACGCTGCAAACACTTGAGACGCGTGAAAAAGTGCCACATCATGCATGATGTTTAAATTCATTAGTTATTTGCCACTCAGTCTGTACAGGGTGAAGCGAAATTCGCGCACTCGGGCTTCGCAGCGCGACTCCTCACATGCCAGCGGTAAAAAAAATTCCTCTCACAAAATTTCATGTGGCGAGTACATCCAGCAGAAAAAGGACCTTAAACAGGGGCAATCTGGCAACACTGTACCATATGTATGGAAACTAGCTTTGTCTGCACATACACGTTGTGCTGTACAGTTGGTGCAGTGGATAGAGTTTTGGGTTAGCATGCAGGACGCCGATGGTTCGACCCTGAGTTGAGGTATACGCTTTTTATTTGGCAAATTTAGTCCAGGTGGTACGGTATCTGGCATCTTAATCGTCAACAGTGACTGCAGCATGTACTCTAGAAGAAAGTTGCACTTACGTACTACAATCGCAGAAACGGAAGACTGGTCAGCTTCGAAAGAAGCACTTTCCACATCGTGGGCGTGAATTTATTTTCAACAATTCGTCTACTAGATGCGAAACCTTTTTTCTTTGTACCCTCTTCCAATGGTCCCATAGATTAGTACCAGCTATTATTCTAGCTTCGCGCCCGGGTTCCCGGGTTCGATTCCCGGCGGGATCAGGGATTTTCTCTGCCTCGTGATGACTGGGTGTTGTGTGATGTCCTTAGGTTAGTTAGGTTTAAATAGTTCTAAGTTCTAGGGGACTGATGACCATCGATGTTAAGTCCCATAGTGATCAGAGCCATTTGAACCATTTATTCTAGCTTCGTTCAGGTCCATTACATTTCGTTAGGGCCTCACGTTACCAGTAGGATTAGCAACGTGTTTTGCAAATAATGTCCAAACTCAGTTACTACTTGCATGTGTTATCACCATAGTCCCACTGATTATACCTGTTAACATTGAGTCTGTTAACCGCATGCTATTCAGTACATATCTCAATGCATTATTATTATTATTATTATTATTATTATTATTATTATTATTATTATTCTATC
This sequence comes from Schistocerca nitens, assembly GCF_023898315.1. Lineage (NCBI taxonomy): Eukaryota > Metazoa > Arthropoda > Insecta > Orthoptera > Acrididae > Schistocerca > Schistocerca nitens. The sequence goes on along the minus strand of NC_064614.1, from coordinate 1,270,841,170 downwards.
GATGGGATTGTGGAAACATCATTAGGGAAACAGTGTAATTCGAAACCGAACATTTCACAATTAGCGGTGCCAGGATGAAACATGCAGAACAATATCTGTCAGAGGGGTAAAGCGATTTAAGTGGAACAGCGTTCAGGACTGATGGCTTGTTTACGCTGTGTGCGCCGTCCACCCGACAGCGACTAGTTGCCAGCGGAGTAACGCGCCTGCGACAGACTCCAACGTACATGCATACACGTATCGAATTTTCTCACTGTAAACCTTTAAACCAGTGTGGCAGACGTATGGCATACACAAACGATGAATATGTGGATATGCTTCTGCTCCTTGGTGCACCTGGTAACCGGGATGGTGTTGCCGCTCGTCAATATCCTGCTAGATATCCTCATCGACCCCATCCATATAAAAATGTGTTTCGTCATCTGGAGCTGCACCTTCGGGAGTCAGGATCTCTCCTTCCACCATTGTGTGACAGAGGTTGTCCATGGACTCGCCGTACTCCAGCTACTGGGGAAGCTATTCTGTAGGTCATACCCCAAGAACCTCAGCAAAGTGCACGTAGCGTAACAAGGCAGCTGCGTGTCTCGCAACGCACTGTCGTTAACATGCTGCACGAGCACGGGCTGCACCCCTATCATTATGCTTTCACACAACACCTGCATCCTGCAGATCGCCATCAGCGAATGCAATTCTTTGAATGGTTTCAACAACAACAGGAAGCCAACGACGACTTCGTGAACTCCGTAATATGGCCGGATGAAAGCAGCATTCGCTCGTGAGGGTGTCTTCAATGTGCACAATGAGCACCATTGATATGAGGTTAACCCGTACGTCACCCGCGACCGTGGATATCAAGTTCGCTTTGGTATCGACGTCTGGGCCGGAATATTAGGCGACAGGTGTTTGGGCCCCTACATGTTGCCTGGCCGGTTGACTGCACAAAGGTATTATGCATTCCTGTTGAACTATCTGCCTGATGCACAGGAAAATGTTCCAATACATGTTCGGCAGAGGATATTATCCCAACATGATGGTGCACCTCCACACTCTGGAATTAATATGCGACAGTATTTGGAACATTTCCAGATAAATGGCTCGAACGTGGAGGTCCAGTTGCATGGCCACCGCGTTCACCTGATCCAAATCCCTTGGATTTCTTCCTGTGGGGACACCTGTAGGAGCACGTTTGCTTCGCTGACATATGTGGAAGAATTGGTAGCGCGTGATCATGCTGTTCTCGTTACTGTGAGTGCAGCTTCGCTGCGAAGGGTACAGACCTGTATGATCAGGCGGTTTGCGCAATGTTTGGCGTGTGGGAGGTCGCTTCGAGCATCTGTTTTTCTGAGGACAACGTATTCTGTTCAAAATGGTTCAAAGGGCTCTGAGCACTATGGGACTTAACAGCTATGGTCATCAGTCCCCTAGAACTTCCTAACTAACCTAAGGACATCACACAACACCCAGCCATCACGAGGCAGAGAAAATCCCTGACCCCGCCGGGAATCGAACCCGGGAACCCGGGCGTGGGAAGCGAGAACGCTACCGCACGACCACGAACGTATTCTGTTGTGAGGGTCATGCAGTCATTAATATAAACATTATTATTGTCATTGGTTGCTAATGAGCGCCATCTGTGCGCTCATATTACATCTAGTATAAATGACAAGTAGATATCTTGTTATTGTACTGTGCTACCATCTTTAACATCTCGAAATTGATATTGTTTTTGTAGTTATTTTCTCCTATGACAGATCGTTTGTTTCAACTGTCTGTTTCTTATTTGTCTAACCACGTATTTGTTATGGTCAGCGTTACAGAATGTTGTAAATTTAGGACACATGTGACCTAAGAAACGGTGTATATTACAGTATTAAATGTCAGAGTGAAATTAGCAAATACAAAGATGCTCCTCTTCCCAGGATGGAACCCTCGACCTCCAGCACGCTAACCCAAAACGCTAGCCACTGCACCAACTCCACAGCACGACTGAGCATGCTGACGGAGGCAGTTACCATACATACGGTTACAGTTTCGCCAGATTGCCACTCTTTAACGTCCTTTTTCTACCGAATGTACTCACCGGACAGAATTTTGTGACAGACATTTTTTTTCCAGAATGAGATTTTCACTCTGCAGCGGTGTGTGCGCTGATATGAAACTTCCTGGCAGATTAAAACTGTGTGCCGGACCGAGACTCGAACTCGGGACCTTTGCCTTTCGCGGGCAACTGCTCTACCATCTGAGCTACCCAAGCACGACTCACGCCGCGTCCTCATAGCTTTACTTTTGCCAGTACCTCGTTTCCTACCTTCCAAACTTTACAGAAGCTCTCCTGCGAACCTTGCAGAACTAGCACTCCTGAAAGAAAGGATATTTCGGAGACATGGCTTAGCCACAGCCTGGGTATGTTTCCTGAATGAGATTTTCGCTCTGCAGCGGAGTGTGCGCTGATATGAGACGAGGTACTGGCAGAAGTAAAGCTGTGAGGACGGGGCGTGAGTCGTGCTTGGGTGGCTCAGATGGTAGAGCACATGCCCGCGAAAGGCAAAGGTCCCGAGTTCGACTCTCGGTCCGGCACACAGATTTAATCTGTCAAGAAGTTTCAGACTTTTTTTATCGCTGGCATGTGAGAAGTCGCGCTGCGAAGCCCGAGTGCGCGAATTTCGCTTCACCTTTGTAGTATCCACATATGCCACTGGATGTGCCTACATTATATCACTGTAGGACACATAGTTCAGGCGATATGACAACACTGAGATGCGTGAAAAACTGCCGCATTATGCATGACTTTTTAATCCACTACGTCTTTATTATGAACTTCATTCACAACAAACATAGCAGAAGTATAAAAATATACTTCTGGATGTAACAGCAAAATTATATCATTGTACGACACATTGTTGAGGAGATGTGACGTCATAGAAATTGAGCGTAGTGAAATCGAAGCTCCAGGACGAAATTCTCTACAGATAAAAGTCAAATGTATGTACATATATGAGAGAAATATGTTAAATACATGTGACATGTGCATACTCTGGCAAGGTTATGGCAAAAAAGCTGCTTCTAAACTATTGGCTCGATTTCTACCAAACATGGCACACATATTATTATGTGAAAAGAAATACTATGGGGATAAGGACCAGCAAGATCTACTGTAGTAGGGGTGATAACATGGAGAGAGAAGGGGAAGGAAGAGGTGAGGAGGGGAGGAGAGGAGAGAATGGACACAGATATCAGGGAGGAAATGGACAGCAAAAGGGATGAGGAGGAGATGGTCAGAGAGAGAGGAGAAGGAGATGGGCAGAGAGATAAGGAAATAAACAGGTAAAGGGAAGAGGAGATGGACAGAGAGGGAGTCTAGACTAGACTTAACCATCAAACTTTAATTTCCAGTAGTCAAATCCTAACTCCCTCATGGGTGGAATTATTTAGCTGAGTTCGAAGAAACTGAAACAGGAACAAAAGAAACTTGGCAATCATACCCTGAACAACAAGCAATGTTGAGCGGCCACTGTGCCAGCCGTTTGCTGTAACATTATCCTAAACTACTTTCACCTTTGAACGCTATCAAAAAATGGTTCAAATGGCTCTGAGCACTATGGGACTTAACTTCTGAGGCCATAAGTCCCCTAGAACTTAGAACTACTTAAACCTAACTAACCTAAGGACATCACACACATCCATGCCTGAAGCAGGATTCGAACCTGCGACCGTAGCGGTCACGCGGTTCCAGACTGAAGCGCCTAGAACCGCACAGCCACACCGGCCGGCTTTGAACGCTATCCTATCTCGTAAACAAACATCTAAGATGCTATCCAAGGTCTAATGTACTAATGCAGTCCAACGCTACATGAGGTCACAAGTTAGTCCTAACAACCCTGTACCTATATGGCTCAGGTTTCGAGTCCCATCATGTGTAATTTCCTACTTCACAATGCAAATATCTACATACACCTAAGTAAAACCTCTCTTGCATATTCTAAGAATTATCTAAACCTTTGCAGTCGGAAGGCCCTGGGTTCAATGCCCTGCATGTGTAAATTTCCTTAAATTCCAACCATCTGAAGCGAAATTTCGTAATGCAAATATCTTCATACGCCAAAGCAAAAATCCTCTTACACATCCAACCAATTATCTAAAGCTTTGTAGTCAGAAGGTTCTTGGTATGGCGTCCAGCACGTCTAATTTTCGTAAATTTCAACCAAAATTACCAGTACATAAAACATAGCAGCTGCCCCAATACCCCCCCCCCCCCCCCCACCCAATGCAAATCATCATCACAGACAATCTCAGTCTCTCCCACTTCTGATGTATACACTAACCAACTAACCACATCCTGCACAAAAATTATCGGTACTCGTTGGAAGTGCTTCTCATTTTGTACTGCTGGATGCGCTAAATGAATTCAACATTGACTAAACACCATATTTCCAGCATGTTACCAAATGCATGACACATGTTGTTATGAAGTGCGACGTCAAAAGTGATAGCAACATGTAGATCCTCATTGCTGAAATGACGGTAGAAAGGGAAATGTTTGTATAACTCTCACTGGATAGGAACCTTTGCAACGTGATAAGTAATTATTAACAATCAATAACATGAAATGTTCTACATGCAATATGTGTTAGCAGTTTGTAAGTAGACAGTGACACTCAATCAACTAATATTTATGAGAATGTGGCCAGCACAGCTGCGAACTACATCCATTGTGGTGGACAATTATTTTATTATGACATACAATGAGACAAGTGATTCATCATCTACATGCACAGCAAAAAATTAGGACATATACGCTTTAGTCAGAATGTAGTTCACCACCAACCACAACAAAACATGCCGAACAAAAAAAAAAGTTACCTTCACACAAAATTTGCACCCATGCAACATTTTCTATAACAGAACTGCAAACACATGTAGGTATGCTAATGACAAATGTATCAAAATATCATGATGCAGCATTATCACTCCAGTTTGTGTACTGTCACAAAGAGAAAAGAACCCTTTAAACTATATACAAATTCATAAGTACGCCAGATTTCCTATCAAAGATCAATATTATTAACACACATGGCAAATGACGACCAAGCAACAAATGCTGAAAAAAAAACAAAAATCGATCACATGAGTATTCCTATACTTTACAATCTGAGGAAACAATTGGGAACCAAACAAATATGTGGAGGCTTCTACTTTATTTGAACTTGCTGATTCTTGCACCTCTCCCATAAAGCCACTGATAAGCGACTAACAGTGGTCCCTAAGTCTTCTGGGACCAGGAACGTAAAGCGCTAAACACAGCCACTCATCCAAGGTCTGTTGTCACACTGGGGACATTAGGACACAGCCGTTAGCTTGCACAAGAGTGGAATTCAACAGTTCACTCCTGTGCAGTAAGAAACGACACATCTACAGTTCAGCAAATGAACACAATGTTTAAAGTCCCCATTGGAAAAAAGAAAACGCTGGGTAATTAAACTTCCTACATACAGATATTGCAAAGAACTATAACCAATACTCATTCGTCATGCAAAGGAAAACTGTGGCAGTATTACATCACAGTTTCAAACCAATGTGCTCTCCGAAGCACGCACTATTCGTTAAACATAGTAGCATAATCAAGCCCAACTATAATATGAAGGTAAACATTGAGCGGTACTTTTGTGAGGCTACTGAATGTCTGTGAAGAGCCAAATATTAAGACCTCAAGCTGTTTTTGTATGATAGTGGAAGCCTCCACAGCGCAGTAATACAGCCACATGCATCTCCCAAAGCAACGCAACTGTGCAGTTCAGTGCATGATGTGCAAGACATCAAACACTATCTTTCAGAACAAAGACATAAATAATACAGCAAAGGATGCACAGTCATGGAGATCAGATCGGTACAATAACTTATCCTCCTACAATATTAAACACAAAGTATCATTATTTCTCCATGATAGCATTATATACTACAAATTACATATAGAGTAATTCGATAACATAAAAAATTTTCCTAACCATTATAATAAACGAAATGTCCCTTGTCTAGCTTCTTATTGCTGGTATTGTTATATCTACTTTTACATGGTGTAGTTATATTCTAGTTGGCAGTAAGTTCCTCTATGGCAATGCAATAATCATTCTACATTGACAGTGTGAATATTTATTCTATACAAGTTAAGACTATTACAGGGTTAGTAACTTTGTTAGGTTATTAGTACCAATCTACATGTCATGCCTTAATTAGTCTGAGAATCGCAGGTGAAGTTGAGCAGAGATGCTCCCTATGTTATTCTGGATACAGCAATAAGTATTTACCTTTATATCTGTGTAATCAAAAGAAAAATTTGGAGTAGGTATTAAAATTCATGGAGAAGAAGTAAAAACTTTGAGGTTCGCCGATGACATTGTAATTCTGTCAGAGACAGCAAAGGACTTGGAAGAGCAGTTGAACGGAATGGACAGTGTCTTGAAAGGAGGATATAAGATGAACATCAACAAAAGCAAAACGAGGATAATGGAATGTAGTCAAATTAAGTCGGGTGATGCTGAGGGAATTAGATTAGGAAATGAGACACTTAAAGTAGTAAAGGAGTTTTGCTATTTAGGGAGTAAAATAACCGATGATGGTCGAAGTAGAGAGGATATAAAATGTAGACTGGCAATGGCAAGGAAAGCGTTTCTCAAGAAGAGAAATTTGTTAACATCGAGTATAGATTTAAGTGTCAGGAAGTCGTTTCTGAAAGTATTTGTATGGAAGTGAAACATGGACGATAACCAGTTTGGACAAGAATAGAATAGAAGCTTTCGAAATGTGGTGCTACAGAAGAATGCTGAAGATAAGGTGGGTAGATCACGTAACTAATGAGGAGGTATTGAATAGGATTGGGGAGAAGAGAAGTCTGTGGCACAACTTGACTAGAAGAAGGGATCGGTTGGTAGGACATGTTTTGAGGCATCAAGGGATCACAAATTTAGCATTGGAGGGCAGCGTGGAGGGTAAAAATCGTAGAGGGAGACCAAGAGATCAATACACTAAGCAGATTCAGAAGGATGTAGGTTGCAGTAGGTACTGGGAGATGAAGAAGCTTGCACAGGATAGAGTAGCATGGAGAGCTGCATCAAACCAGTCTCAGGACTGAAGACCACAACAACATGTGTGTAATCACTTCTTTAATTATTTTCTCCTTATTATATTTGATAACTCAGCGTTCTCAATAGTTTACATTTTTAATTTCTCTGTTTCATATAATTCACCATATATTGCACCCTCTAACTCTGCTGAACTCAATGAAACAACAAAAGAAACGTAATTCAATTTCAGTTTCCTGTCTCGTATGTCGCAATAACCACAGAGATTACACTTTATCCAATTTCACACTCACAGGTTCCTGAAATCTCTCATTTATCCATCAGAGAAAAACATAATTAATACATGCACATTAAAGAGCGACTGTATATCTCCAAATCAGAATTAACTAAAATACTTCACCATATCCAGAAATGAACTAACACAGCTTTTGTCTTCTTTTATGGACTTTCTTTCCCTATATAATCTTACGCTAAAATTAAACAGGATAGTAGAAGAACAGATTCCTAGAACAAAAGAAGAATGAAAACATGTACAGTAAATCATGGTATGATTAACCTACTTACATTTTACTTAACTCTAAACACAATAATCTCAGCAGTTTTAAATACTCAGTCTCCTAGCATTTAATACTTCAGATTTACACAAATTTTGTCTCTTGAAGTATGTAACATCAGAGGTAAACTCTAAAACCATTAGCAGTTATTCTAATTATTTACGTACTGTGCCTAATTCTAAACAAAACTAATCATGTTCTTCTCCCTTCTCTGCAGTCATTCAATAGTTGAATAATACTGTGTCTTTGATAAGATCCAACCGATGCTTATCGTCCACAGCTGAGCTCTTTCGTTCTCATTATGTGCGTTTTCTACTACACGTCCCCCACTATAGTGCTTATTCCGTTCATAATTTGCACGAATACACTGTTTATTTTTCCACGTTCGTGGTCCATACCGATAGCTACGATATCTCCTTCTCTTTCTTTCTTCCCTCTCGTTACACACACTACACGTCCTCCAACCATACCTCGAATTCACTAACGCTCTCTTTCTTTTGACCAACTAAGGCCCAACGAAATCTCGTCTGCAGCTTGCCATGGCACAATCATATGATTTTCGTGGCATTGATGACCGGGATGTCCCATCCGGGGAAATTCGGCCGCCGAGTTATTGCAGGTGACGCACTGGGTGACTTGCGTGCCCGTGATGGTGAGGACAGCACAACACGCAGTCCAAGGCCAGAGAAAATCTCCAACCCGGACGGGAATCGAATGCATTGTAGGCAAACACGTTACCATTGAGTTAAGCAGGCGAACGTAGGAGTGGGAGGTTCGTTTAAATACAAGTTTTTATTTTGCAACTCTTGATACAATTGGATTGGCTTCCAGAAATGTCTCGTTTAGAGTCCATGGACTTACCAGTTCTTCCCTAACCTTCTGCTGGGTCGTGCATGATCAGTATATCGCTAGAAACTTCCCTCTAAACGCCGGAAAAACTGAACATTTCTCAGTAATAGGAAAGAGACTATGTAGCTTCTCTGTCTCAAAGTGACTCATCACGAAATCCGACCATTTGATAGGAAAGCAGTTGTGGAATTGTACAATCCAGTTCACGGGATGACGATCTGTTATTGACGCTGTGTATGTACTATTTGGACACTCAGTGCCTTTTGTATCTCTTGTGCTACAAGTTGACGGTTCTGGATTGCTAATTGCTTTATGACCTCTTCTAATTTTGCATTAATATAGTCTTCGAATTAACCGACACGGTCCTCCGTCATTTCAGCACGCATCTCTGTCGTTTATTGGCCCTCGCTTAATTGCAATTGATCCTTTCGGAAATCGGAAAGTAGTTCCTGCCCACGTTCTACGGTTTCAGTCCTACAGGTTAGTTTCTTTTTATCTCACCACGATTTTTACCGTCTTCCTCCGTACTTCTTTCGCTTACATCGCTGTCTTCTTGGTTTCGTGAGCTTTGGTCTTTGCATGCTGAGCCATTTTCTTAGTTTCTCCTGTCAATTTCCGAATTTCCTTCATCTCTCTCTTCATTTTCCTTAACGCCATACCATTTATCCCATATCCTTGGCTCTTTTTCCATTTCTTTTCCAAAAGTTCTGTGGTGCTTAAAGTATAATCTCCTATCTCACTACGTGTGTCTGGTGAAGATGCGCATGAACACAATGGAGTATCTGTTCTCACTGGCGTGTTCGGCCTTTCGATCTCTTCTTCACCTTCGGAATTTCGAATTGTTACTACCGCTCCTACATGTCGTGGCGTGGAATCGTCTTCTTCTTTTAGATAATCAAGGTCAGCATCTGCTTCCTGATCGGTGGGATTCGTGGAACTCAACTCGTCAATTCCATTTTTATGTTAGCCGTGACCAGCACCGCTTTCACCTTCACCATCGCCCAGAATGTATTTCCTATCTCCAACACTGCCCTCGTTGGCGCTATGACTCGTTAGTTCATCATCTTGGCAAAAAACTGTCTGCTTTGTTTGCTTATAGTCGCTGCTATCAATTATTTGACTCCGTCATCTTTCTTGCATTTAGCGTGCTTCTCATCTGGACAATAAGTTATCGATAGGTGGTTAACTTCTTTCAGGAGATGGCATCGTACTGCGTATACGCAAATCTCAGGAGTCTGAATTACATAGTCTTGTACAGGGATTCTCACGTCTCGGTTCAATGCAACAAAACATGACAAGTAGGACAAGAGTGGCTCACTGCCCCGGATCCCTCGACCGTCACGTTTGCAATGGCAATTTACTTCATCGTGGCTCAAAAATACCTAAAAAAATCAAGTTTCCCTGGATTTTTAAAGAATTGAACATTATGTTCTTTATTCACTCGTAAAAATTTGCATCCGACGTTTACTCTTCACAACCACTATTTTCGAAGTCACATCGCTTTGTTATAAATTATTATCGATGGAGTATGGCCAACACTTTATTTCCTCTAAACCGCTGTCTGTTTCCTTCGTGTGTCCTTCGTACTTCTTTGTAGATGTAGCTCTTGACCTGTTTTGTTCTCTCATTCCTGCACGCTATTTTTCGAGACATCACTACTCTTCCAGAACTTAAGATTCGTATGTAAACTTCGTAATACTATTTCCGTACACAGACTCAACTGTTTAACCTGGATACAAAAATGTAGTCAACCTGTTACATATCAATACACGCTTTACCATATCACAAAAAAATTGTATATACATAAACCCTGTCAAAAAAAATTACAATATTGAATTAAAGACGCTAATAATCAATCCGACGTGGAATACAATTCACGAAGCCATAAACATGAAACTGAAAATAAAATGCATCTGTTATTTATTGTCTTCAGCAGATATACTACAAACTATCGAGGTTCTATGCATTGAGTTGGTGCATAAATTAGTAGCGTTTTTCAATAAATTTAGTAAACACAACAAATAACCATAACAGCGACTTAAGTCATTAGTAATATAGGCTCTTTCACTATTTACAACTGTCTGCCAACGCTGGGTAACTTTTCGATTCCGCAACTGTAGAGATCACATGGTTTTGGAGCTGAGAACTCGTTGAACCATGTTCGGAGCGCATTTTCATCCGGAAAGGAAGCTCCTTGAATGTTGTTCGATAAAGAGTGGAAAAGGTGAAAATGTGAGCACGCAAGAATAGGTGAACAAGGTGGGTGCGGAATGACTTCCCAACTCAACTCCTGTGTAGTGTTTTTGTCAGCCTAGCAGAATGTGGGTGGATGTTATCATGGAACAGCATCGCTTCAGGCACTCTTTCTAGTCCTTGTTCTTGGATTTCGTCTACAAGACGTCTTAGTTGTTGACAATATGTGTTAACAATGATGATTACACCTTCGGGGAGCAATTTGTAGCACATCACATCGTCGCTGTTCCACCAGATGCATAACATTATCTTTTGTTGATGCGCACAGCTCTTTGTCAGAGGAATTGCTGCTTTGTTTGGGTTCAGCCATTCCTTTCTTCTCTTATGTTAGCACAAAGACACCATTTCTCGTCACCCGTGATGATACAGGATTGGAATGATCACGATCAAGCAGAGATTTCACATACGGTCAGCCACTGACTTTAGTGCTTTTGGCTTAGTGCATGCGGTACCCATACAAGCGGTTTTTGAACCATCCCCATTGCATGAACATCTCGTACGATGGTGGAATTTAACAGTTTATCAGATTTGCCAGTTCTAGAGTACGCAAACGTCGATAATTGTGGATTAATACGTTTAAACGGTCTTCACCAAACCCCGAAGGTCTTCCTGAACTTGGAGACACACTAACATCAAAACTATCCTCCTTAAGACGAGAAAAACGTTTCCTTGCCGTGCTCTGTCCAATGGTGTTATCCCTATAGATAGCGCAACTGTTTCTGACTGCCTCCGCTGCTATCATCCCTGTATTGATCTCAAGTAGAAAAATATGTCGGAAATATTCCGATTTCTCTGAAAATTACACAGTTCGCCAGCTCTGTCACTAGAAAAGAAATAAAATCTACTTATGACACAAAATTAACAGCTACATCAGTCAAGTTCTAGCAAATGCCAGAGTAATGTTCGTGCTGTGTTCCAAGCAATGCATACGTCCGCTGTTTTGGGTCACACGCGAGAAACGCCAAGTGGCTCGTGCTACCCGCCGACCCACACCAACTGTCGGTACCCTAATGTTACGGAGTACAGAGGAAATTTCTAGTGTTACATACAGTGCTCTGCAAAATTTAAGTGTGAGAGACATAAGGCTTGATAACTTACTAGCAACCCATGGAAATGAATCAAGGTTATTGGAGCATTTTGCCAGAGGCCTCCCAGTCATACATAGAAAGCTGGATGTTGCATGGCGTGAGATCAATGTGACTGTAGCGCCAAATGGGGATGTTCCGCAACTCGAGACAGTCGAAGGAACGGGAAAAGGCAGTGTGAGTCAATCAGTGAGCAATTAAGGTACTCTCTGGTGCTGTTCTTCATTGCATCGTGGCCAGAAGACAACATTTGTTTGACTTCACACCGGGAAGAATCATCGAGAAACTGGAAGAAGGACGAAGTGTGACGAATGTAGGCCAGGGGTTTGGTATTGCTCACAGCATTGTTTCAGGGGCACGGGGAGTGTCGCGAATCACAGGCACTGCTGCTCGAAGGAAAGGCCGATGTCGACCACGGCCACCTACAACAGCAGATGACTGATGCACTGTGCAACAGGCGATGAAGGACCCACGTCAATCAGCTGGTGCAATTGCAAGCAGTTTAACAGGCCTGCAAGGCACACAGTCTCACGCTCCACAGTGGCACAGGTAACGCGTGCGACCAGGACGTCGTGTGTGTACCGTGACGACCGCGCATCGGCGACACCGCCAGGAGCACAGCAGGCGGACCAGCGGAGAGTGGGGTAGAGAGCTACTATCGGACGGGAACAGGCTCATACTGAGGAGCTTTTCGAGACATATGACGAGAGCTGGAATATTGTTTTGGTGGTCCAGGTGTTACGGAGTAAAGAGGCGTAATGTTCCACGAGCGTACTGACCTCCATATCTTTGAAAACGGTACACTCGCCGGCCAGCTTTATTGCTACGTTGCATTCCTTCCCCACGCGCATCTTTCCAGGAGTGCCCTCAGCCCTGGCTTCATTTTTAGGGATGACAATGCGCGACCACATCGCACAGCGCAGGCGGAGGAGTTCTTGGGACGAGAGGATATTCTGCAAATGAACTGCTGTCCTACCTGATCACTCGACATAAATACCATCGAACATATGTGAGATGCAATGGGCAGGCATATTTTAGCACGTCCGCATGCACGGAACGCCCTGCCACGAGAACTCCGTACCAGCCTCGTGGCCAGCATTGGAGCTCGTTGTAGTGCGTTGGGTGGAAGGAGGCCGGTGGAGAGCTCGCAACCGACCTGTCTGCTTGCTAGTCACACTGGAAGTGCACCTGGAGTTACGGTCTGGAGTGCGAATTCGCATGACAACACGAGCACTCTCTTGGTTATACCACAAACCCTGACTGCGAATTTGTACGTCAGTCTCGTGATGCGACCTGTTGTGCTACCATTCATAAACAGCACTCTAGGGGGTGTTTTCCAACAGGATAGCGCTCGCCTAAATACCGCTTTTGTTGTCCAACATGCTGTACAGGCTCTCGACGTGTTGCGCTGGCCTGCTCGATCACCAGACCTGTCTCCAATCCAGCATATATCGGACACCATAGGGCTACAGCTCCAGCGTCATTGCATCATTCCAGCCTGTGTTGACCGACCGCGTGCAACAGGCATGGAACTCTGTTATATCCTAGCCAGTAATGCCACCCGAGCCCGCTGCCAAAAGGTTGGCAGCATCAAAGTCCGGACGCCGTCCGCATAAGCAGCGCCAGCGATACAGGAAATCGCCGCAAGTCTGCGCGCGCCACCGCTGGCTTCTGGCTTCTTAAGCGCTGGAGTCGCGAGCGCTAGGACAGTTCTGGATTCGCCGCTCAGTTGTATACTCGCCACCGAATTGTGTACATGCTAGAGAGTTGTGTGTTCATCGCAGCAGAGTTGTTGTTTGTCGTCAGCCGACGCTGACCTAGCCGCACCGACTCGAACTAGACAGATTTCTGTAGACCATGTTCACCACTGTGTTCTGTATCGTTGTTAATAAAGATAAGTACCGACTTTCATTTAATCCGAGTGTTTGGGTTTTCATCTTTCTGTTCACTGTTCCAGCGGACCGGTCGGCCCGCTATTAAAAGTGTGGCGGTGACTTCGTAGGCCGTTTCTACAGCGAAGTGTTGTCGCTACGAAGGCCGTCACAAAACTGGCGACGAGGACTTCCGAACTCCTGTGCAGGGCTGGTTTAACTTGTTTCTTGAGATAGAATTTTGGGGGCTGGTTTAATTTGTGTTCACTATGTCTGCCGAATTACAACAGTTGATCTTGTTACAGAGTCAGCAAATACAAAGTCTGGTGGAAGCAATCGCCAAACAAGCGGCTAATCCACCACCACACAAGGAACAAGCACAGGCAGCACCGCCTTTTCGTGCTTTTGAGGCATCACGAGAAGAATGGCAAGAATATTTCGCGCAGTTGCAGGCGCACATGTCAGTCTACAAAATCACAGGTAATGAGCGGCAGCTTTATTTAATTTCCACTGCAGGCGTGGAAGTCTATAGACTACTTTGTAAGTTGTTCCCGGAATCCAAGCCAGAAGCTTTAGACTATGACGTTGTTGTTACCAAGCTTGCTGAGTATTTCGAGTCGCGAGTTCATGTGGCAGCAGCCAGATTCAAGTTCTTCAGATTAAAGAAACTGCCACATCAATCTAATAAACAGTGGTTAACAGATTTACGGGGCCTCACCCGTCAGTGCCGATTTAATTGTGTGTGTGGAGCTTCCTACAGTGATGTCATGTTACGAGACGCTATTACTCAAAACATTGCAGATTCTCGTATTCGTGCTGCTATCTTAAAGTTGCCTGACCCGTCATTAGAGACTGTGATGAACATTATTGAAGCCCAAGATACTTTTGACTATGCTGAGTGTGAGTTAGATCAGCCATGTATTTCTCAAATTGCCTGTGCTAAGCAAGTTATGTCACGCCCGCGGCCCCACCGGCAGAGTCAGACTTAAACACTAGCCGGCCGCGTCATGTTAAACACATTCGTCAGCCGCGTGTGCAAAATGATAGAGTTAAGTCTTGCCCTAAGTGTGTTCTTGCTCATCCTCGTGAACGTTGCCCGTTAAGAAACGCGGTTTGTCACTTTTTTCAAAGGAAAGGACACATCCAGAGTGTTTGTTTGCGTAAACGCAAGAACAATTCTAGTGCTGCCCAGCCCATGGATATTCATGTTCTTCAAAGCCAGCCCGCCCAGAAGGTCGCGTTTAAAGACTCTTCCACGGTTCGTGTGGGTAATAAACTTGTTCGCAATAAGCCACCCACCCAGCCCTCTGCTATGCGACCCAAGCGTAATTCAAACGCTGTAAAAAGTAATGTACAGACTGCAAGTGAAGCGGGAGTTGTTGTTCCACCCGCCCAACCCACGAGTTGTAAGCAGCGAACACGCGCTAAACGCGCTGATTTTGTGTCTTCCGCCTCCGCTGCACCGATCCAGGGACAGTGTAATAAACTATTTGTGAAGCTACGCATCCAGGATAAGACCTTCAATTTTCAATTAGACACTGGTGCGTCTGTGACTCTCATAAATAGTGCTACGTATGCGGCTATCGGCCGCCCTAAACTTTCAGCGGCAAAACATTCTTTGGCTACTTATAGTGGCGAACACATTCCTGTGTTAGGTGTATGTAGCGTGCCAGCCACATTCCGGGGCAACACAAAAACAGTTTCATTCACAGTGCTCCGCGCTACAGACAGTGTAAACACTTTCGGATTAGACTGTTTTGACTTGTTTGGCCTGTCTATCCAAGACAATGTGTTGCAACTTAATTCTGTTGTTGTTCCTCAAGACAGCATAACCAATTTGTGTAACCGATACAGTGACATATTTAAAGACGAACTCGGTTGTGCTGCGAACTTTGCCGCTCATATTACGTTAAAATATAATGCTCAGCCTCGATTTTTTCGTGCTCGTCCAGTGCCTCACGCCCTCCGGGCACCTGTAGAAGATGAACTTCGTCGTTGGCAAAACAACGGTGTTATTCAACCCGTTTCAGCGAGCCAGTGGGCTTCTCCCTTAGTTATTATAAAGAAACCGTCTGACAAGTTACGTTTGTGTGCTGATTTTAAGTCGACAGTTAATCCTCAGACTGTCATTGATTCTTTTCCTTTACCTAGACCGGACGAGCTGATGGATAAGTTAGGGGAAGCTCGTTTCTTTTCCAAAATTGATCTCCGTGAAGCATATTTGCAATTGCCCCTCGACGAGCAATCACAACAGTATTTTGTCATAAACACGTCGTTGGGGTTGTTCCGTTTTCTGCGTTTGCCTTTTGGTTGTGCGTCAGCTCCAGCTGTTTTTCAACGTTTTTTGTCACAACTTCTGGCTAATGTGCCATCGTGTTGCAACTATTTAGACGATATTGTCCGGTCGGACGCCTGCTGAACATTTCCGTAATTTGGAGTGTTTGTTTACAGTGTTGTCTCAGGCAGGCCTACGTTGCAACATCGATAAATGTTCATTTTTCCTTACGGAGTTGGAGTATCTGGGACATGTTATTAATGCTCAAGGCATTCATCCCTCCCAGTCACATTTAGCAGCTATTCGAGATTTGCCCACCCCTCGCAATCTGCATGAATTGCAAGCAGTTCTTGGCAAATTGACATATTATATTAGGTTTATACCTAATGCATCACAGATTGCTGCACCGTTGCATCGTCTCCGCCGTAAGAATGTTCCGTTTGTGTGGTCAGCTGATTGCCAATCAGCCTTTCAGCAGCTAAAAGAGGCTTTATTGAATGATCGTTGTCTGGTCCATTACGACTCTAACAAGCCTCTGGTGTTAGCTTGTGATGCTTCTTCTTTCGGCCTCGGTGCTGTGTTGTCTCACCGAGTCGGTAACACCGAACGTCCTATTGCGTTCGCATCTAAATTGCTAAACAAAGCTCAGTGTAATTATAGCCAATTGGACAAGGAAGCGTTGGCTATTGTGTTCGGTGTCACAAAATTCCACCACTACCTCTATGGTAGACCATTCTATTTAGTAACAGATCACAAGCCCCTGACGTCACTGTTTCATCCGTCTAAACCAATTTCTCAGCGGACAGCTCAGAGACTACAACGTTGGGCTCTTTTGTTATCACAATACCAGTATGAGATACTGTATCGCCCTACAGCTCAGCATGCAAACGCTGACGCGCTTTCTAGATTGCCGATTGCTGCGGATGATGTCTTCGATTCCTCTGACGACTCTTGCCATCAGATTGACGCCGATGAGCATCAATCCCTCCGGGATTTTCCGATTGATTATCGTCAGGTGGCACGTGAGACAGCTACGGATCCTCATCTGAGTTTACTATTACGTTTTGTTCAACGTGGTTGGCCGTCCAAGGCAAAGGACATATCGGATCCTGTGGTTCGTCGCTATTATCCGCAACGTCATCTGTTGTCTGTTTCGCACGGAGTTTTGCTGTTACGCACCGAGAATGACCAGCTTCGTGTAGTGGTTCCCCAAGTGCTCCAATCCAAGGTCCTCGACTTGTTGCACCAAGGTCATTGGGGAGTGGTCCGCACCAAGCAGCTTGCCCGCCGTCATTGTACATGGATCGGCATTGATAAGCAGATTACGCAGATGTCTACAGATTGTTCGACGTGTGCCGAACACCAAGCTCCTCCGCCTCAACGCTATTTTGAGTGGGCACGCCCTGCCGGTCCCTGGCAGCGAGTACATATTGATTTCTCTGGTCCATATTGGCATTCTCGTTGGCTCATCGTGATAGATGCATTTAGTAATTTTCCGTTTGTTGTGCCCATGCAGTCTACAACGTCTGCACAAACTATATAGGCGTTGACTTCAATTTTTTGTATTGAGGGTCTTCCAGAAGTTTTAGTGTCTGACAATGGTCCACAATTTACCTCTGCTGAATTTGAAAGTTTTTGTTCTGCCAATGGCATTCGCCATGTTCTTACTCCGCCGTTCCACCCTCAATCGAATGGTGCAGCGGAACGTTTTGTACGCACATTCAAGGATCATATGGACCGCCTTCGTGCTACGCACTCTCGTCAGCAGGCCCTCATCACGTTCCTGTCGTCGTACTGGACCACGCCACGCGATGGCCCTTCGCCTGCGGAGCTTCTCCACGGCCGTCGTCATCGCACCCTACTACGGTTGTTGCACCCCCCGGATCGACCCGCCGTTTCTGAGCATCGCACGCGTTTTCAGCGCAACGACGCCGTTTTTTTCAGAGTTTATCACGGTCGCCGTCGTTGGGAACGTGGTACCGTGATAAGTGTCCAGGGTCGCGGTTTTTATACTGTTCAAGGTGCTACTGGGGTGCACAGGAGGCATCAGAACCAGTTGCGCCGCGCTGGCCGCCCGGATTCTGCCGCTCGTTCTTTGTCCACAGATTTGGTCCGCGGCGGGTTCCAGCCGCGCCTTCCGCCTTCGCTGCCGCCCCCAGGGCAGCAGCAGCAGCCGTCGCCGCTACCACGCCGACAGCCCGTCCCGTTGATGCCTCCCGCGCAGCTTCATGCGGGAGCGCCCCGGGTGGTCGCTCCGGCGCCTGCGGTCCCTCTTCAGTCGCCACCGCCTTCGGAGCTGATGGACGTCGACCCCTCAGCCGGGCCGCCTTCCCAAGCGGTGGCTGTGCAGCCTGTCCTGCAGCCGCTTTCCTTGGGCACCCCCAAGGAGTCTGACACCGCAGCGCCTTGTCCGGCGCCCACTCAGCAGCCGTCGACGCAGCGTCAGGAGACGCTGCCTCTCTTCGTGGGTCCCGACGCCCCGTCGCGTCCAGTACCAGAAGCTGCGCCCGTGGTCACAGGCGTGCACCCTGACCTCGGTTTTCAGTCGGTGTTTCCCGAGGCCCCGCGCAGTCAATGCTGGGGTGCGGACCGGGGACTGCCACCGACAACAGTCTCCGCCCCGGTCTCTTCTGCTACGCCTGCGGCCAGACCCCTCCCCCGCCGTCGACGCTCGCCACGTCATTATTCAACGACGGTGCGGCGATTTGGGGGGGAGGAGTGTTATATCCTAGCCAGTAATGCCACCCGAGCCCGCTGCCAAAAGGTTGGCAGCATCAAAGTCCGGACGCCGTCCGCATAAGCAGCGCTAGCGATACAGGAAATCGCCGCAAGTCTGCGCGCGCCACCGCTGGCTTCTGGCTTCTTAAGCGCTGGAGTCGCGAGCGCTAGGACAGTTCTGGATTCGCCGCTCAGTTGTATACTCGCCACCGAATTGTGTACATGCTAGAGAGTTGTGTGTTCATCGCAGCGGAGTTGTTGTTTGTCGTCAGCCGACGCTGACCTAGCCGCACCGACTCGAACTAGACAGATTTCTGTAGACCATGTTCACCACTGTGTTCTGTATCGTTGTTAATAAAGATAAGTACCGACTTTCATTTAATCCGAGTGTTTGGGTTTTCATCTTTCTGTTCACTGTTCCAGCGGACCGGTCGGCCCGCTATTAAAAGTGTGGCGGTGACTTCGTAGGCCGTTTCTACAGCGAAGTGTGGTAGCTACGAAGGCCGTCACAAAAAACTCCATTCCACAAACTCACGTCCGACAACTGTACAACGCATACATGGACGTTTCCATGCTTGCATTCAAGATTCTGTTGGTAAAACCGGTTATTAATGTGCCAGTATTTCATATCTGCGATGGCTTACCTCGCGGTTACGTTAACCTATGATTTTACTCTTAATCATTTAAATATGTTGAAAGGTCTCTGTTGGATTCCTTTCATGTTAATTCCTTAAATCTGTTGTCATTTACGGCATAAATTCCTATTCTAAATTTACTGTGGTGTTTCTATCTGGGAGGTGACTGAGTAGTGGAACGTGTTACTTTTACACATAAAAAAGAACGATCTGTCACACTACTACACTTTAAAACACAGTTTATATGTAATTCATGTCACACAGTCTCATACGGAACCTACATCCGCTTTCTTTTATATACTGTATATGAAAAGATACTGTCATCCCCCTTCCCTTCTGTGTGAGAGGATGAATGAGCAAATGTATTTCTAGTTGCATGCTTGAGGGTAGCAGACAAGCCTGTCTGCTAGAGAACAGTAGAGCCAACGTCGAAACAGGTAGCTACGCTTTCTAAAAGCAAAGAGGTTTCTATCCTTAGTATGGTCCTGTCCGTCCCTTGTAATGTTGGTATAGGAAGCTGCCTCTCTGGTCACTTCCGTTTCGTATACGGAAGCACCCTTGGTAGGAGCCCAGGTCAGTCTGTCCGCGGCGAAGGTCTGAAGTGGTAAGATCTCCGGCTAAGCGCGTGTCTGCTAAGTCCGCAGGACAATGGATTTCTTAAGTTCAGCCTAACTGAAAATTTAATCACCTTTATTTCAGGTTTAGCTCTAAAATATCTAATGTTATCTTAAATTGCAACGCAGTGTAATTCGAGTGTGAAGTTCAGAATATCTTCGGTAGTTGCTTTGTCACTACTTTGTGAGTAAAGTGGAACCACGTGTTGATCAGTAACTCTAAGATCATCAATCTTAAATGCGAATGCTCGTGTGATTATAACGTCTCGTCTTGACAATATTTTTCAATATAGCAACTTTTCTTTATGTTCAACCGACGTGGGGTGTACTTTGTGCGACCAGTACCACGTGCTTATACAACTGTTTGACCCATCAGGTTAATAGTAAGACGATAGTAACCAGTTCGAGGTTTTTCTTTAGTGAACTGCGTTTCGATGTAATTTATTTTAATTATCAAAATTATTGTGGAGTTACACTCTCTGTGTAAACCAGTTTGACCACGTGAAGCATGTGGTGAAAGCATCAAAGTAGCCCTCAGCTATATAAACTGATTTATTTCTTTTTATTTAAATTGTCTTATATATATACACTCCTGGAAATTGAAATAAGAACACCGTGAATTCATTGTCCCAGGAAGGGGAAACTTTATTGACACATTCCTGGGGTCAGATACATCACATGATCACACTGACAGAACTACAGGCACATAGACACAGGCAACAGCGCATGCACAATGTCGGCACTAGTACAGTGTATATCCACCTTTCGCAGCAATGCAGGCTGCTATTCTCCCATGGAGACGATCGTAGAGATGCTGGATGTAGTCCTGTGGAACGGCTTTCCACGCCATTTCCACCTGGCGCCTCAGTTGGACCAGCGTTCGTGCTGGACGTGCAGACCGCGTGAGACGACGCCTCATCCAGTCCCAAACATGCTCAATGGGGGACAGATCCGGAGATCTTGCTGGCCAGGGTAGTTGACTTACACCTTCTAGAGCACGTTGGGTGGCACGGGATACATGCGGACGTGCATTGTCCTGTTGGAACAGCAAGTTCCCTTGCCGGTCTAGGAATGGTAGAACGATGGGTTCGATGACGGTTTGGATGTACCGTGCACTATTCAGTGTCCCCTCGACGATCACCAGTGGTGTACGGCCAGTGTAGGAGATCGCTCCCCACACCATGATGCCGAGTGTTGGCCCTGTGTGCCTCGGTCGTATGCAGTCCTGATTGTGGCGCTCACCTGCACGGCGCCAAACACGCATACGACCATCATTGGCACCAAGGCAGAAGCGACTCTCATCGCTGAAGACGACACGTCTCCATTCGTCCCTCCATTCACGCCTGTCGCGACACCACTGGAGGCGGGCTGCACGATGTTGGGGCGTGAGCGGAAGACGGCCTAACGGTGTGCGGGACCGTAGCCCAGCTTCATGGAGACGGTTGCGAATGGTCCTCGCCGATACCCTAGGAGCAACAGTGTCCCTAATTTGCTGGGAAGTGGCGGTGCGGTCCCCTACGGCACTGCGTAGGATCCTACGGTCTTGGCGTGCATCCGTGCGTCGCTGCGGTCCGGTCCCAGGTCGACGGGCACGTGCACCTTCCGCCGACCACTGGCGACAACATCGATGTACTGTGGAGACCTCACGCCCCAAGTTTTGAGCAATTCGGCGGTACGTCCACCCGGCCTCCCGCATGCCCACTATACGCCCTCGCTCAAAGTCCGTCAACTGCACATACGGTTCACGTCTACGCTGTCGCGGCATGCTACCAGTGTTAAAGACTGCGATGGAGCTCCGTATGCCACGGCAAACTGGCTGACACTGACGGCGGCGGTGCACAAATGCTGCGCAGCTAGCGCCATTCGACGGCCAACACCGCGGTTCCTGGTGTGTCCGCTGTGCCGTGCGTGTGATCATTGCTTGTACAGCCCTCTCGCAGTGTCCGGAGCAAGTATGGTGGGTCTGACACACCGGTGTCAATGTGTTCTTTTTTCCATTTCCAGGAGTATATATATATATATATATATATATATATATATATATATATATATATATATATATATATTAAACTTGATTCATAACTAAACTGGTGCCTTATTTAGGATTGTGAAAATATATATATATATATATCACTGGTTGTCGTATGACTATTAAAAGATTATAATTAATGTTAGTCTGGTTGGGAATTTGGTAAGCTAGACTGGATACACAGGTGAAACAGTTGCGCAGTAATGCAAGGTTAACTTCCCCAGACAGCTCATAGCTTTTAACCCGCTTTTATTGAATATTAGCACTGTAATCAGAACAAATTAAAGCAACAACATTACACATGGCGACCCTGTTCTGTGATTCCGCTAGACTCTGGAATCTCTGAAACGTTAGATTGCGAGCGTTGTATAATCTTAATTTTTTTCCCCTGCAGCGCTCAAACAACTTCTGCGTTGTTTCTGAGCAGACTTTCAAAAGATTCACGGCGTTGTCGAGTGGCGTTGTGTTGTTTGTCTTGTTTTGTTTTCTATGTTTGTGTGTTTTATATGTATGTGTTTTTTTTTTCTTGCTTGTAAATTGCACTGACTTCGATCACAGATATAAATTTGTTTTGCGTGTGAAAAAGTGCATACTAGGTTGGGTACCTTTCGTGTGACTGTCGTAAATTTTGGGGGATACATTTATTTTGATTAGTGTGTCGCGTACCGGGTATAAATTGAACTAATGCAGACACGTATCCAAGCTAAAAGTAGGCGGTCCAACAACTTAAGCAACATGGACCAAGGGGATAATTTGGTTTCGAATATTAACACGTCGGACGGTTCCGAAAATGCATTGGGCAATACTTCCGAGGAAATGCAAAACAGGATGAACGGGCTCACATCAGAGCCAGAAATTAATTTGCCTCCAACTAACCAAATTGATTTGGCAGAACTCATCAAAGCCTTATTGCAACAAAATAAAGAAAACGCAGAGAAATCTGAAAAATCGATCAGAGAGCTAGGCGATCAAATGACGCAAAAATCTGAAAAATCGATCCGAGAGCTAGGCGAACAAATGACGCAGAAATCTAAAAAATCGATCCGAGAGCTAGGCGAACAAATGACGCAGCAATCTGAAAAATCGATCCGAGAGCTAGGCGAACAAATGACGCAGAAATCTGAAAAATCGATCCGCGAGCTGGGCGAACAAATGACGCAGAAATCTGAAAAATCGATCCGCGAGCTAGGCAAATACACTCCTGGAAATCGAAAAAAGAACACATTGACACCGGTGTGTCAGACCCACCATACTTGCTCCGGACACTGCGAGAGGGCTGTACAAGCAATGATCACACGCACGGCACAGCGGACACACCAGGAACCGCGGTGTTGGCCGTCGAATGGCGCTAGCTGCGCAGCATTTGTGCACCGCCGCCGTCAGTGTCAGCCAGTTTGCCGTGGCATACGGAGCTCCATCGCAGTCTTTAACACTGGTAGCATGCCGCGACAGCGTCGACGTGAACCGTATGTGCAGTTGACGGACTTTGAGCGAGGGCATATAGTGGGCATGCGGGAGGCCGGGTGGACGTACCGCCGAATTGCTCAACACGTGGGGCGTGAGGTCTCCACAGTACATCGATGTTGTCGCCAGTGGTCGGCGGAAGGTGCACGTGCCCGTCGACCTGGGACCGGACCGCAGTGACGCACGGATGCACGCCAAGACCGTAGGATCCTACGCAGTGCCGTAGGGGACCGCACCGCCACTTCCCAGCAAATTAGGGACACTGTAGCTCCTGGGGTATCGGCGAGGACCATTCGCAACCGTCTCCATGAAGCTGGGCTACGGTCCCGCACACCGTTAGGCCGTCTTCCGCTCACGCCCCAACATCGTGCAGCCCGCCTCCAGTGGTGTCGCGACAGGCGTGAATGGAGGGACGAATGGAGACGTGTCGTCTTCAGCGATGAGAGTCGCTTCTGCCTTGGTGCCAATGATGGTCGTATGCGTGTTTGGCGCCGTGCAGGTGAGCGCCACAATCAGGACTGCATACGACCGAGGCACACAGGGCCAACACCCGGCATCATGGTGTGGGGAGCGATCTCCTACACTGGCCGTACACCACTGGTGATCGTCGAGGGGCACTGAATAGTGCACGGTACATCCAAACCGTCATCGAACCCATCGTTCTACCATTCCTAGACCGGCAAGGGAACTTGCTGTTCCAACAGGACAATGCACGTCCGCATGTATCCCGTGCCACCCAACGTGCTCTAGAAGGTGTAAGTCAACTACCCTGGCCAGCAAGATCTCCGGATCTGTCCCCCATTGAGCATGTTTGGGACTGGATGAAGCGTCGTCTCACGCGGTCTGCACGTCCAGCACGAACGCTGGTCCAACTGAGGCGCCAGGTGGAAATGGCATGGCAAGCCGTTCCACAGGACTACATCCAGCATCTCTACGATCGTCTCCATGGGAGAATAGCAGCCTGCATTGCTGCGAAAGGTGGATATACACTGTACTAGTGCCGACATTGTGCATGCTCTGTTGCCTGTGTCTATGTGCCTGTGGTTCTGTCAGTGTGATCATGTGATGTATCTGACCCCAGGAATGTGTCAATAAAGTTTCCCCTTCCTGGGACAATGAATTCACGGTGTTCTTATTTCAATTTCCAGGAGTGTAAATGATGCAGAAATCTAAAAAATCGATCCGCGAGCTGGGCGAACAAATAGACAAAAAACTAATCCAGCAGACAAATAAAGTCGACAAGTCGATGGAGAGAGTGTGCGATGATATCTCACAAAGAATAAACAATTGGGCAAGTGAAATAAAAAGTGATATTATGAAAGAATTAGGCCGTACATTTGAACAAATCGATGATCGTCTGCAAGCCTTAGAACAGGGCAAGGGGAGTCGCGATGCGGAATCGAAAGAGAGTGAAGAACAGCTACTTAGGAATTTCCAAGCACTGAGAGAAGAATGCTAAAGGGAACGCCAGCAGGTACTCTCGAGGGTCCAGGAGGTGGAAACGCGTTGTCCCGCATCCGTTAGCAACACAGTAGTGGACAACAGTCAAGCGATTCACGCACTCGAACAGCAAGTAGAACAATTGAATCAGACTGCGGCGGAGGACAACAGACAAATACATAATAAGATTGCGGCATTAGCGGACATCATAGGCACGATGAAGGTGACGGAGAGCGATAACAATACTACACAGGCAGCGGTCGCAGAGACTGAAGAAGTGCGTTCGCTTCTTAGATTTCAGAAGGGACAGTTCGAAGTGAACAGGAGGCACAAAGCTATAACAGGCGAATTACAAAAACGCGTGGCGCATCTGGGTGTGATTCCGAACTCGCCAATAGCACTAAAAATAGCCGTACGAACAGTGCAGAGAGGGACTCCGGCCATGAGGGAGGTTTTGACGACAGGGAAGAAAGTATTTTGAGGGGCAGACATGAGAAAAATAGAAACATTCAAGGGCCTCACCGGGAGGACAGGGGATTTGATTTCAAACATTTCCTTACGGTGAGAAAGTTTGAGATACACTCCTGGAAATTGAAATAAGAACACCGTGAATTCATTGTCCCAGGAAGGGGAAACTTTATTGACACATTCCTGGGGTCAGATACATCACATGATCACACTGACAGAACCACAGGCACATAGACACAGGCAGCAGAGCATGCACAATGTCGGCACTAGTACAGTGTATATCCATCTTTCACAGCAATGTAGGCTGCTATTCTCCCATGGAGACGATCGTAGAGATGCTGGATGTAGTCCTGTGGAACGGCTTTCCATGCCATTTCCACCTGGCGCCTCAGTTGGACCAGCGTTCGTGCTGGACGTGCAGACCGCGTGAGACGACGCCTCATCCAGTCCCAAACATGCTCAATGGGGGACAGATCCGGAGATCTTGCTGGCCAGGGTAGTTGACTTACACCTTCTAGAGCACGTTGGGTGGCACGGGATACATGCGGACGTGCATTGTCCTGTTGGAACAGCAAGTTCCCTTGCCGGTCTAGGAATGGTAGAACGATGGGTTCGATGACGGTTTGGATGTACCGTGCACTATTCAGTGTCCCCTCGACGATCACCAGTGGTGTACGGCCAGTGTAGGAGATCGCTCCCCACACCATGATGCCGGGTGTTGGCCCTGTGTGCCTCGGTCGTATGCAGTCCTGATTGTGGCGCTCACCTGCACGGCGCCAAACACGCATACGACCATCATTGGCACCAAGGCAGAAGCGACTCTCATCGCTGAAGACGACACGTCTCCATTCGTCCCTCCATTCACGCCTGTCGCGACACCACTGGAGGCGGGCTGCACGATGTTGGGGCGTGAGCGGAAGACGGCCTAACGGTGTGCGGGACCGTAGCCCAGCTTCATGGAGACGGTTGCGAATGGTCCTCGCCGATACCCCAGGAGCAACAGTGTCCCTAATTTGCTGGGAAGTGGCGGTGCGGTCCCCTACGGCACTGCGTAGGATCCTACGGTCTTGGCGTGCATCCGTGCGTCACTGCGGTCCGGTCCCAGGTCGACGGGCACGTGCACCTTCCGCCGACCACTGGCGACAACATCGATGTACTGTGGAGACCTCACGCCCCACGTGTTGAGCAATTCGGCGGTACGTCCACCCGGCCTCCCGCATGCCCACTATACGCCCTCGCTCAAAGTCCGTCAACTGCACATACGGTTCACGTCCACGCTGTCGCGGCATGCTACCAGTGTTAAAGACTGCGATGGAGCTCCGTATGCCACGGCAAACTGGCTGACACTGACGGCGGCGGTGCACAAATGCTGCGCAGCTAGCGCCATTCGACGGCCAACACCGCGGTTCCTGGTGTGTCCGCTGTGCCGTGCGTGTGATCATTGCTTGTACAGCCCTCTCGCAGTGTCCGGAGCAAGTATGGTGGGTCTGACACACCGGTGTCAATGTGTTCTTTTTTCCATTTCCAGGAGTGTATTTCGAAATTCGCAAAAAGGAATACATCCACGAGCATGGCTCGAGCAATTTGAGTTCTGTCTTCCCCCCGACTGGGCAAGTTCACATAAGATAGAATATATGTGTGGGTATTTGGAAGGCGAACCGGCGATTCGCATGAGGTCGGCAGCGCGTCACTGCAACTCCACTCGGGAGTTTCGCCAAGCCTTTCTGTCCGCCTATTGGTCGGAAGCGGCACAAGATAGGGTCAAGCATGGCATAATTATGCTGCCAAATTTGAACCAGTCTGGCTTCCGCAGCCCAGCACGCCTATTCGACCACAAGCTGCAGGCAAATCAATTTCTATACGACCCATACCGGCCTGCGGAACTAATTAGGATATGCATCACCAAATTGCCGATGCACTTGCGCCACGTCATTCTTGGGGGACGATGCAAAGAGGACGTGGAAACGTTTAAGACACTTCTCCAAGAGTTGGAATATAATACAGCAGAATGCCCGCCTAATCGGACACAAAGTTATTACGGGGCACAGCAGCGCGATCGCAGTCGTGGCCGTAGTACTACCGGCGTGACTGGTCGTTGCGACGCGAACGGAAGTCCCCTGCAGAAGTACTGAGTCGTGTTGCCTCTGTAACCGTCCATAATAGCGAAAGTGTCTCTGGTACAGGATTTGTGCACAAGCTGAACTCTCTGTTGTGTCCCATAAATGTTTCATCGGATTCGTGTCGCATCATCTGGGTGGCCAAATCATTAGCTCGAACTGTCCAGAATAATCTTCACACCAATCGCGAACAAATGTGGCTAAGTGACATGCCGCATTGTCATCCATAACAAGGAGTCCAAGAAAGGCTGCAAATGATCTCCAAGTAGCCGATCGTAACATTTCCAATCAATGCTCGGTTCAGCTGGACCAGAGGATCCAATCCATTCCATGAAAATATAGCTCACACTATTATGGAGCCACTACCAGCTTGCACAGGGCCTTGTTGACGATTTGTGTTCACGGCTTCGTGAAGTCTGCGCCACACTCGAATCTTACCAGCCGAAATGAGGACTCATCTTGTCAGGCTACGGTTTTCTAGTCTTCTAGATTTCAACCAATATGGTCACAAGCCCAGGAAAGGCGCTGCACGGAATGTCGTGCTGTTAACAAAGGCACTCGCAAGGCCCACTTCTCCAAATTTCGCCGCACTGTCCGAACAGATGAGTTCGCCGTGCGTCCCACATTGATTTCTGCGCTCATTTTACGCGGCGTTGCTTGTCTATTAGCACCGACACCTCTACAAGAAACGCCGCTGCTCTCCACTGCTAAGTAAAGAATGTCGGCTTCTGCGCTATCCGTCGTGAGAGGTAATGCCTCAAATTTAGTACTCTCGACACACTCTTGATACTGTGAATCTCAGGATACTAAATTCCCTGATGATTTCCGAAACGCAATGTCCCATGAGTCTGGCTCCAGCTACCAAAGGCGTTCAATGTCTGTTAATTGCCGTAGTGCCGCCATGATCACGTCGGACAGCTTCTGACGTAAACCACCTGAGTACAAATGACAGCCCAGACAATGCACTGCCCTTTATACCTTCTGTACGCGATATTACCGTTATGTGTGTATGTACACATCGCTATCCCACTACTTTTATCACCTCTGCGAATTCTTCATCTTTCTCCATCAATTTCACTCCCTGTCTCTCCATCCTGTTAATACTGGACTTGGAGAGCTTTGCTGCCGCTAAGACCCGGCAAGTAGCATACTTAACGAAATGGTTCAAATGGCTCTGAGCACTATGGGACTCAACTGCTGTGGTTATCAGTCCCCTAGAACTTAGAACTGCTTAAACCTAACTAACCTAAGGACATCACACACATCCATGCCCGAGGCAGGATTCGAACCTGCGACCGTGCATACTTAACGCATCTGATGCTTCCTGTAGAAGGTTCTGCACTTTTCTATGGCAGAAATTACTACGAAATGACTTATGGTAAGCCACAGGTTCGCCATTGCCACCAGTCACAGTTAATTTTTTAACGGAGGGTTTCTAAGAACGGCCCCTGAAAGTGCCCCCTCTGTCCATCCTGTTCCTTCAGGAATGTTGCAGTATGCGTCCATACATAATATCTACAACTTGGTTATTCTCTGTCTCTAAAACTGACGCATCCTGACCTATATTTCAACGCACGTAGGTTTTATTATAGGAAAGGGCTATGCTAAACACCCTAACATACAGTGCCAGGACTATTTGGGACAAGAAGACAGTGAATCATCTGACGACGTTGTTCAGAAGGAGGAGGTCTTCAGTCCTGATATTAGGCCAACACTGTCGAGGAAACCAAGATGTGATGATGTTCAGCAAAAGCAGGAGGACTAACACGTGGCGTGGCTTCCATTCTGCGGCGCGACAACTAGTAATATAGGTAGAGTCGTAAACAGGCAATGAATCGGACCGGTGTTTCATCACGCTCAGGAAGATTAGGAAATGTTGCGAACCAATGAAGATAATCTGGAAGTGAGAGTGCCAGGGATAAACACTGAGGTGACGGAAGTAGTGGGATACAGATGTGCACGTATACAGACGGCAGCAGTACCACGTGCACAGCCTGTAAAAGGACAGCGCATTGGCAGGTCTGTCATTTGTACTCAGGTGGTTCACATGAAAAGGTCTCCAAGGTGATCATGGCCGCACCACGGCAATTAACGCTTTGAACACGGAATGGTAGTTGAAGCTAGCTTCATAGGACATTCCACTTCGGAAGTCGTTAGCGAATTCAATATTCCGAGATCCACTGTGTCAAGAGTGAGCCGAGAATACCAAACTTCAGACGACACCACTCACCACAGATAACGCAGTGGCCAACGGCCTTCACTTAACGACGGAGAGCAGAGGCGTTTCCATATACTTGTCAGTGCAAACAGACAAGCAACACGGCGTGAAATAACTGCAGAAATTAATGTGGGACGCACGACTAAGCGTATCCTCTAGGACAATGCTGCGAAAGTTGGTCGTGTGGCTAGGGCCTCCCGTCGGGCAGACTGTTCGCCGGGTGCAAGTCTTTCGATTTGACGCCACTTTGGCGACTTGTGCGTCGATGGCGATGAAATGATGATGATTGGGACAAGACAACACCCAGTTCCTGAGTGGAGAAAATCTCCGACCCAGCCGGGAATCGAACCCTTTTTTTGTAACGTATATAAACTTTGATTTACAATTTTTAACAATTACAAATTTTACATGAAATGATGTACATTTTCTCGTTTCTGTTCTGATTGTTCTTTTAGTAGTCTTTTGGTTGAGTTACAACACTTTTATTCTCTGAGTGTCCTTCAGGTAATTTTTCCTGTCATTTGTTTATGTCTTTTTTTATTACAAACTTGCGTTACTTCGATTTTTTTGTATTTTGAATTAAAAAAAAATTATTCTGTATGGTATTAGAAATGCACCTATTTTGGCATGTTCGCTATATATTTGCCAAAGGCGAAAGGGGAATATAGATCAGAACATCCATGTGAATAAATTAATGAATAAAGGAGGTTATTAATGTAGTGCGTAAGGGTGGACACAACAGTTTTCACATAATTTTGGGGCAAAGAATGTCTAATGTTAAAGTTATTAAAAGTCACAAAGAGGCATGCTACGTTGAGGCACACGATGAGCCGAAATATATATATATATATATATATATATATATATATATATATATATATATATATATACACTCCTGGAAATTGAAATAAGAACACCGTGAATTCATTGTCCCAGGAAGGGGAAACTTTATTGACACATTCCTGGGGTCAGATACATCACATGATCACACTGACAGAACCACAGGCACATAGACACAGGCAACAGAGCATGCACAATGTCGGCACTAGTACAGTGTATATCCACCTTTCGCAGCAATGCAGGCTGCTATTCTCCCATGGAGACGATCGTAGAGATGCTGGATGTAGTCCTGTGGAACGGCTTGCCATGCCATTTCCACCTGGCGCCTCAGTTGGACCAGCGTTCGTGCTGGACGTGCAGACCGCGTGAGACGACGCTTCATTCAGTCCCAAACATGCTCAATGGGGGACAGATCCGGAGATCTTGCTGGCCAGGGTAGTTGACTTACACCTTCTAGAGCACGTTGGGTGGCACGGGATACATGCGGACGTGCATTGTCCTGTTGGAACAGCAAGTTCCCTTGCCGGTCTAGGAATGGTAGAACGATGGGTTCGATGACGGTTTGGATGTACCGTGCACTATTCAGTGTCCCCTCGACGATCACCAGTGGTGTACGGCCAGTGTAGGAGATCGCTCCCCACACCATGATGCCGGGTGTTGGCCCTGTGTGCCTCGGTCGTATGCAGTCCTGATTGTGGCGCTCACCTGCACGGCGCCAAACACGCATACGACCATCATTGGCACCAAGGCAGAAGCGACTCTCATCGCTGAAGACGACACGTCTCCATTCGTCCCTCCATTCACGCCTGTCGCGACACCACTGGAGGCGGGCTGCACGATGTTGGGGCGTGAGCGGAAGACGGCCTAACGGTGTGCGGGACCGTAGCCCAGCTTCATGGAGACGGTTGCGAATGGTCCTCGCCGATACCCCAGGAGCAACAGTGTCCCTAATTTGCTGGGAAGTGGCGGTGCGGTCCCCTACGGCACTGCGTACGATCCTACGGTCTTGGCGTGCATCCGTGCGTCGCTGCGGTCCGGTCCCAGGTCGACGGGCACGTGCACCTTCCGCCGACCACTGGCGACAACATCGATGTACTGTGGAGACCTCACGCCCCACGTGTTGAGCAATTCGGCGGTACGTCCACCCGGCCTCCCGCATGCCCACTATACGCCCTCGCTCAAAGTCCGTCAACTGCACATACGGTTCACGTCCACGCTGTCGCGGCATGCTACCAGTGTTAAAGACTGCGATGGAGCTCCGTATGCCACGGCAAACTGGCTGACACTGACGGTGGCGGTGCACAAATGCTGCGCAGCTAGCGCCATTCGACGGCCAACACCGCGGTTCCTGGTGTGTCCGCTGTGCCGTGCGTGTGATCATTGCTTGTACAGCCCTCTCGCAGTGTCCGGAGCAAGTATGGTGGGTCTGACACACCGGTGTCAATGTGTTCTTTTTTCCATTTCCAGGAGTATATATATATATATATATATATATATATATATATATATATATATATATATATATAGGACAAACACAACAAAACAAAAAACAAAAAAGAAACGTACCTTGAATGGAGAGAGAGAGAGAGAATGTGAGTGAGAGAGCACATTAATTACATGAAATACACTGTTGACATTTCGTTGTTATCTTGGAACACTTCTTTGTATCCTTTGCACTAAATCAATGGCTGATCATTTCCTTTTTGCCTGCTTTATTTGGCTATTGGGCACTGGACACTGTATGGCTATAATTGGCAGACGTCACTCACTTTGGCACTGCTACACGTACACACTTTCACTTTGCACACATTTTCGCAAACGCTTTCCGCACTACACCACTCTTGACGTCGGGGCTTTGGAGGGATCGGTGGGCGTCGTCCTCAGCGACTGAGGTGTGGGTGTTGTGGGAGGACGTCGGTCACGTCGTGTCGAAGGCGTTTCGGAAGGCGGCGTCAGCGGGACCTGCAGGAAGTTCTGGAAGGTCTCGCGGTACTTGAAGCGTTATTTGTCCCTCTCGTGTTCCTCCCACAGGTCCGTGAGGAACTGTGCCTTGTCGGTCTGCCGTTTGCTGACGATGGTGTGTGCCGTCATGGCGATGATCCACATTGTGGCCAGACGTTTTGCGTTGGGGAAAGGCTTCGCCTCCGGGAAAGTGACAACTGTGACGTGTATCGCCCTCTCGTCGGTTCTGTTGATGTGGGCGACCATTCTTCTCTCTGTCGCCCATATTTCCCCGCTCTCTCTGCAACCAAAATGATGCTCGATGGTGTCGGTCTGGTTGCAGAGTTCGCAGTTTGGAGATTCCCGCATTTTTATGCGTGCTAGTTTTTCATTTGTCGGCACTGTTTGGTGGATGATTTTATACCAGGTGTCCCTGGCGTTTCCAGGAAGTGTCCGTTCCGAGACGTTCTTCCAGACCTGTGGCCAGTCGTAGTCTGGAAGTCTCGTCTCTGTTTTGGTCTTGCCCTTAGGATTGACATTCTGTCGCGCTGACAGCTTCCGGGGGCGGACGCGAAAGGTGGTGTTAATGGGCTATAGCAGCAGACGACCGATGACAGTGTCTTTGCTAACAGCACGAGATCACCTGCAGCGCTCTCCAGGGTTCATGACCGTATCGGTTGAACCCTAGACGAGTGGAAAACGGTGGCCTGGTAAGACGACTCCCGATTTCAGTTGGTAAGTGCTGATGGTAGGGTTCGAGTGTGGCGCAGAAGCCGTGAACCCAGGTTGTGAACAAGGCACTGTGCAAGCTGGCGATGGCGCCATAATGATGTGGGCTGTGTTTACGTGGAATGGTCTGCGTTCTCTGGCCAAATGAGCCGATCATTGAGTGAAAACGGTTACGTGAGGCAACTTCATTTGCAGCCATCCATGGACTTCACGTTCCCAAACAACGATGGAATTATTTTGCGTGACAATGCGCCATGTCACTGGGCCACAATTGTTCGCGATTAGTTTGAAGAACACTCTAGACAATTTGACCAGCCAGGTTGCCCGGCATAAGTCCCATCGAATATCTGGGGGACATGATCGAGAGGTCGCTTCGTGCACAAAATTCTGCACCAGCAACACTTTCGCAATCATGGATGGCTCCAGAGGCAGCATTGTTCATTATTTCTGCAAGGGGCTTCCAATGACTACTATGCCGGGCAAAAGGAGGACCGACGCAGTTTTAGGGGGCATCACATTGCTTTTGTTAACGCAGTGTATAACATTCCTGGTGACTGTAATAGCAGATACATGGAGCAGCCAATACGGGCGCTTGCCAATTAGTGGCTAGAACATCAGCGCCAACCGAAGTACTGGAATTTTGGAAAATCAGTGCTGGCTGCGCATAGCCCCTAAATAAACACAATGTTATATTTGAATATATGAGAATTTTGGCCCACGCTTTCAACTATTGGTACTCTCTGATTAGAAAAAAACAGCGAAAGACGATGTGACGAAAACTACAATAAAGACCTCAATAGACACACTGGCTATGCACTTAGCAATGAATGGAAGCATGCACTTGATAAAAGAGCACAGAGTAAGACTTCCCCTACTTTACCACCTATTTCGAATGGCTAGAGAGTGCAAAAATAATCTATGGACGTCGAGGGCACCACCTCAGAATGCGCAGTTTCCCTGATGTTATCAAGACGTAATCCAGCCAATCGGATGCCGTTCATTTGAGATAAAAGTGACGTCCCCGCCAGTTTCAGGACGAGAAGCGCCCTACATGTTAACTACTCGTAGATTACTGACCTTGGCCAAAGCAGTACCCTTATATCCTAGTAAAAGCTTACCATGGAAATAAAAGGATGGACCTACGAATAGTTATGTGCAATGCTAAAGAAATTACCAACAAGAAACAAGAATTAGATCTTTTTAATTCTCAGTGAGACACGTCTTGCTCATACACTATGTGATCAAAAGTATCCGGACACCTGGCTGAAAATGGCTTACAAGTTCATGGCGCCCTCCATCGGTAATGATGGAATTAAATACGGTGTTCGCCCACCCTTAGCTTTGATGACAGCTTCCACTCTCGCAAGCATCAATCAGATGCTGGAAGATTTCTTGGAGAACGGAAGCCCATTCTTCACAGAGTGTTCCACTGAGGAGGGGTATCCATGTCGGTCGGTGAGGTCTGGGACGAAGTCGGTGTTCCAAAACATCCCAAAGGTGTTCTTCAGGATTCAGGACTCTGTGTAGGCTAGTCCATTACAGGGATGTTATTGTCGTGTAACCAATCCGCCACAGGCCGTGCATTATGAACAGGCTCGATCGTGTTGAAAGATGCAATCGCCATCCCCGAATTGCTATTCACAGTGGGAACCAAGAAGGTACTTAAAACTTTAGTGTAGGCCTGTCATGTGATAGTTCCACACAATACAACAAGGGGTGCAAGCCCCCTCCATCAAAAACACGACCAGGCCATAGCACAACCGCCTCCGAATTTTACTGTTGGCACTACACACGCTGGCAGATGACGTTCACCAGACATTGGCTGTACCCACACCCTGCCAACGGATCGCCACATAGTGTACCATGATTCCTCACCCCACACAACGTTTTTCCATTGTTCAATCGTTCAATGTTTACGATCCTTACACCAAGCGAGGCGTCGTTTGACATTTACCGGCGTGATGTGTGGCTTATGAGCAGCCGCTCGACCATGAAATCTAAGTTTCCTTACCTCCCGCCTAACAGTCATAGTACTTGCAGTGGATCCTGATTCAGTCTGGAATTCCTGGATAGATGTCTGCCTGTTACACACTACGACACTCTCCAGCTGTCGGCGGTCTCTGTCAGTCAACAGACGAGGTCGGCATATACGCTTTTGTGGTGTACGTGTCCCTTCACGTTTCCACTGCAACATCACATCGGAAACAGTGGACTTATGGATGTTAAGGAATGTGGAAATCTCGCGTACAGACGTATGACACAAGTGACACCCAATCACCTGACCACGTTCGAGGTCCGTGAGTTCCGCGGAGCGCCCCATATTGCTCGCTCACGATGTCTAATGACTACTGAGGTCGCTGATACGGAGTACATGGCAGTAGGTGGCAGTTCAAGGCAACTAATACAAAAAAACGTACGTTTTTGAGGGTGTCCGGATATTTTTGATCACATAGTGTATCAGAAACACGCCCAAAGCGTCAAGCCACCTTCAAACTCCGCAACGTGAGTTGCTATCGAGCAGACAGGAGAAGCATGGAAGGAGGAACGATAATCTTTGTTCGTCGACTTCTCCCATGCAAGGGAGAAGTGCTGCCTCGCTTAAGAAGCCTTGAAACGTCGGCAGTAACCTTTGAACACAGTTCAAGGCCAAATCAGGTTTATGTCTGCCTATCTCAGATCCAGAGTTCAACTGCTGAAGGACGATTTTTAGCTATATTTCAAGGCGATAGCAAAATATTATTGAGTGGCAACCTAAATGCAAAGTACCTTGCGTAGCACTCATGGCAGAAGAACACCAAGGGATTCAAACTCTTCGACCTAGGAAAGAGACCGGACGTGACTGTATAAGGGGTCGCACTGCACATCACCAATCTCATGTCCTGGACACAACAGTGACGAAAAATACTCCCCAACCCTTCAGGATACCACAATACCGTACTGGTAACACTGTCTAGGCTGCTTGCACTGCCCCTACCACCAACCCCGACACAGGTCGATTGGACGAAATAAGTCCATTACCTAAGTACCAATACCCATCCACCGCGGGACGTCTTCGCAGTGTCAACGACTGGCAGATCAACTGCGTAACTCACGAACAAGTTACCATAGGCACTACAGTTGGATGGAATGATCGTCAGCTCCAGTTACTAACAATTAACGGTACCAGGTGAGTAGAGCTCGGAAATGATGGCAACCACTAAGGGACGTGCTTAGAAAACAAGCGAACGGAAAGGAATTTAGAAGGCAATTCCAACAACGGCGCACGGAATCGATTGTGGGATGACGGAAGGAATATATTCGATCACCAAAACCGCCGAAACAAAGCCTAGGAACTCCAGAAGGATTGGTCTATGATAAAATAGCCGAAGCACAGAAATTATGAAGAACGAACTTGACTGCCGCCACCCCAGAAAGGGGAGTTGTTCAAATGGTTCAAATGGCTCTGAGCACTATGGGACTTAACTTCTGAGGTCATCAGTCCCCTAGAACTTAGAACTACTTAAACCTAACTAACCTAAGGACATCACACACATCCATGCCCGAGGCTGGATTCGAACCTGCGACCGTAGGGTCGCTCGGTTCCAGATTGTAGCGCCTAGAACCGCTCGACCACCACGGTCGGCAAAGTGGAGTTGTAAATTTTGTATTAGTGAATGTACAAACAATGGAATTTTTCCTACATTTCATAACGAGACCACAACTGCCGCAAATGCAGCACGTTACTGTTTATATCATTTCTTGTTTATCTTATTACTTCTTAGGGTCTGCTCTGGTGGTGCAAACAATAATATCGCAAAAAAATGGTTTGCCGTTATTGGCCAACATTGTTGTTTAGTAAACTTAAAGACAATCGATCTCTTTTTCCATCACTGGGAGGAAACAGTATTTTCCGCTGACCCAGCTGTAATAAAAACAGCAATAGCAATCAGTTCGAGTGATGGAGTTGGTGAGTTGGTAGTGTGTAAAGGCATTGCAGTGGACGAAGTTCTAGACGTTATAAATCATGATAATTTTGGAGGACTTATTGATGAAGACAATAAAAACGTAAATGTGGTTGTTGTTCCTCCGGATAATGATGCTTTGACAACTGAAGATGAAGCCGATAATGGTGCAACTGAAAAGACGTGTTTTGTACTGTGGCTAACGAAGTAATGGGTGCTGGGTATAGGGTAAACTCAAGAAAACAGAAGAAACCTTACAGCCAACTGCCGACTTACAGTAAAATGAAGCCAGTACATACCGCAACTCCTAAAAATGACGTTTTAGCTGATGCAGCTCTAGAAGAAATGAAAAACAAAATAAAAGATCTCACGCCATTTGAAGTTGGAGAAAATGTCATGAATTTCAACACTGCATTTGATTATATCGTGAGAGAATCAGTGCAGTAAGCAAGTTGTTCTAAAAACGTATATGATTTCTCTTTTGACGCTGGAGAACTGAGGGTATTCCTTGGCTTAGTAGTTTTGTGAGGGTACCACGGATTACATCGAAAATACATTATTGGTCTGAAGACAATGACTTAGGACTGGAAATCGTAAAGGAAGCTATGTCGCGGAATAGATATCAGAAGGTAAAATCTCTAATTAACTTCAATGATAATGATCAAGCTCAAGGAAACATATGAGGTAGAGGGTTCAAGGTTAGGCCACTAATTTCCTAGATGAACGTGTCCTTCCAGCAGTTTTGTATATTTGCGAAAATTTGTGTCGATGAAATAATTGTAAAGTATTATGGCCATCGCACACTAAAACAGTTCATTTGAGACAAGCCCATTCCATTTGTGTGCTTCTAATGGTGACTGGTTCAATTTTGATTTGTACTGTGGCAAGGAAGTGACAAATAAAAATACTGACCTTGGTGTTGGATCTAGAACAGTGCTAATTACGCTTTAGTAGATGAAAATCCTCAGGGTCATACTATTTACTTCGACAACTACTTCACTAGTCGAGCTCTCTTACTGCATCTAGGAAACATTAGATTTAGGGCAACAGGTACACTGCGAGAAAACAGATCTGAGAAGTGGCCTCTTAAAGAGACAAAGCAATTGCAAGGTTTGCTCGTGGCACGTATGACTTTGCCTTTGACACAAGTGGTGAAATCCTGTTTGTCAGATGGAATGATAAGAAATGCATCTGTATTGGCAGCAATTTTGATACTGTGGAGCTAGGCGCTTCGGCAAGTAGGAGCAATAGAACAGCTACGCACAATACCAACATTCAACAGCCATAGCTCGTAAGGAATTACAATGCAAATGCGAGAGGAATAAACCGTCATGACGGGCTTGTTGGGAAATATACCGCTTCCTTACGTGGCTACAAAAGGTACTCGGCTCTCTTTACAAGAATAATGGGTGTGGCTGTCGTGAACAGCTGGATGATATACCGCATGGTGCATGGAGAAAGATATCTGGACCTATTACAGTTCCGATGAAGACTTGCTGTCTAGTGTGTGAAAATGGCTACCAACGGCAGAGGGGGACGTCCCTTATCAGCACCAAAAAGAGTATTCCACGAAGTGAGATATGATGGCAACATGCAATTCCCAAAGACTTTGTTAGTTTGCTGGTTGCAAAGACAGATCACTGTCATTTTGTAAGACTTTGTCGCAGCTGCTTTGAACCTTACCACACAAAATAAGAGGAACAATGTAAAAGCATAAATTGGTGGCTTGAACTGAAAACATTGGTTTCTATAATGATGGGCGTACGTAAAGTAAATTTTAAAAGTAATGAAGCTTTTTCTTCTAATACTGAAAGATACGTATAATACGAAAATATAATAAAGATAAACATTATAATGAAGATATGTAGTTCTGTTTAATATATGTAATTTACTTTTCAAATAATAAGCTGTAATAACTTAATTACTAAAATGAATTTTTAACAGAAATCGGAAGTCTAAATGTTTGTGTAAACATGAAATACTGTATCCTCTCAGTGATCTGTTTATAGATCAGGAAATTCTGTTCATATGAGTACTCTAACAAATAAATAAAGGATTTATTTATGTTATTTGACATCACTGTATTACGTAAACATAAAAAATTGTCATTTCCAAGCAACGTTTCCTTATTTTGTAGGCCACTCTTTCTCTTCCACGAATGACGTGTTCGATATTACTTATGAACTGATCCCATGCTGTAATTGTGACTTCTACAATTCATATAATAAAACAATAATAATTCCTCTACATTAATAAATACTGACAGGATCACTATCCAGTGCATATTTTGTGTTACTCTGCGCCAAACGGAACATTGAAAGATGTACTGTGGAGGCGGTGTTGTAGTGTGAGTCCCTTAGCAGTCGTTGATTCGTCTATCTGTGGCGTGGGTGGACTGCGTGCAGTAGTCGCACGGCAGCCCCTGTGGGCGGCAGCATCGATGTGAAGGGCACTGCGCAGCATGTCTCCCGGCTGTGCTCACAGCTCGGCGTAAGCACGTGTCTACTGGCTACGAGCCACTGATGATGAACGCACTCGAAAACGAAGTACTTAATGACTCCCGAGACCTCAAAGATGCAGCGAAATGTCTCCAAATAATTCTCCACTGTCAAGTCTAGCAGCGAAGTGTTAATCTAGAACGATCTCTTAAAAGCGCTCTGCAGACCGTTGAATGGGCGTGTCCATGCCTGTAAGTAGAGGGACAAGTTTCGTGCTGCCCCACTCTCAATTGTTGCCAAATTTATGCAAGATGACGGCGATGCCGTCATCCAAGATGGCGAATTTTTGAGGGAGAATAGTCCAATTGTGCTACATCCACTAACCTAACCTCAAGAAAAAATGGCGGGAAGTATGAATTTTGGCGGGAAAATAGTCCAATTGTGCTACGTCCACTAACCTAAGCCATCAGAAGATAAAAAATGGCGGGAAGTTTGAATTCCAAAAGGATAATGCATGCAAAACCGTACTTCTCTTTATTATTATTATTCATTATTATTGATTATCATTTATTAACATTCACTATCATTTATTATTATTTATTATCATTTATTATTATTTATTATCATTTATTATTATTTATTGTTTTTGACCTGCCTCCACTAGAAAATTCCCTCCAAATTCAAATTCCAATATGATAATGGCTTCAAAACCTCACTTTTGTTTATTATTCATTATCATTCATTATCATTTATTTACATTCATTATCATTCATTGTCATTTATTATCATTCATTATCATTCACTATCATTTATTATCATTCATTATCAACTATTATTATTTATTATTATTGACCTGCCTCCACTAGAAAATTCCCTCCAAATTAAAATTCCTACACGATAATGCCTGCAAAACCTTACTTTTGTTTATTATTATTCATTATCATTTATTAACATTCATTATCATTCACTGCCATTTATTATCATTTATTATCATTCATTATCATTTATTATCATAGGTCTACCTCCACTAGAAAATAGCGCCAGATTCAAATTCCAACACAATATTCTCTCGAAAACTACTTATATGTATTTTTATCATTTATTATTTATTCAAGATGTCCGATTTTCTCGGTGAGAAAGCCATTCTCCTTACATCCATAACAAAAATCTATCACAAGTTCAAATCCCCAACACCATAATTGATCATATGTACGAGCTTTCTCCATCACTTATCTTTTTTTTCACTGGTAGCCTATCATAATTGCGTCAAATAATAAACTGCACTTATAGTAACGTAATTCACGTCCTTTGATTTTGCAGGGGGGGAAGGGACTGAAGACTTTATTTCAAGCAGTACGGTCATCACTTGTTCTCCAACACAGTCAGCACACACATCTTTGATATCGCAGTGCAGTCACCATGACGTCCGCGCTCCAACTGAATTAGTTCAAATACTCGCCACCCCCTGATCAGCTCGCAGAGACACTACCTACACCTGTCACGTGAGGCGGCCGGCCACGAGTGCGGGGGGCGAGCCCAGCGATCGCTCCCACGTCGTAAACATGTTTTCGCTGGACACGCTGGAACTTGTTGAGTTTGATGTCACAGCGGCCCCTTGTCCTCTCACCACGTGCATTCGTCGCCTCCACACGTTTCCCGCCAAAATTGTCTCCCTCGGAGCTGTATCGCACAACTGTCGGCCGTTTCCCTGCAACACTTTCGGCACCACG
Organism: Schistocerca nitens; assembly: GCF_023898315.1. Taxonomy (NCBI): domain Eukaryota; kingdom Metazoa; phylum Arthropoda; class Insecta; order Orthoptera; family Acrididae; genus Schistocerca; species Schistocerca nitens. The sequence continues at coordinate 1,270,799,885 of NC_064614.1, read as the reverse complement.
TTCAAACCTGTCGCTGCCGACGTCACACAGCCGTTCGCCACATGTCCCTGTGCGAGCGAGAATGCAGTGCTACACTTTTGCCGGCAAAGTTTGCTAGACAGTGGAATCCGCCATTACTATACAACAGCACCTTTGGACCGCACTAGAACGCCCGCTAATTGACTCGCTCTCGTGCGCGCGTAATAACTGTACAATCACTACGCTGCCGCCCCACTTACGTCACACACCCTCCATACACGCGACGGACATAGCCTTCTGTAAATACCTAGAAAATGACTCTTTATTTCAGACATTACGGTCATGCAGGTGTGTCCCAACTGACTTCTCCATGCTCACACAGCGAAACTCCACAGCGCAGACACGTACGCGCGGCCGGCTGAGCCCGCTCCCTGGCCCGCTGACGTGAAGCACACCCCCACAGCCAGCGCGACAGGTAGGCGGCGGCGAGCGGCGCCTGAGGGTACCGCCACAAACGGTCGGCTGCGCCCGCGAGCACTTAACACCGGACACGATGGAACCTGGCGACCACGTGCCGTACAAAGGATACGTTTGGCGCCAGAGTTTGACCGACAGTGGAATCTACCATGACCGTATAACAGCGCGTTTGCTTGTCGCGAGAACGCTCGCTAATTCACTCTCATCACCCCGCTATGTTAAATAATTTCATTTACAATTTCATATACATATTCAAACGTGTTCAACTCCCTAATTTCAACTACTTTCCAAGAACCAGACCGCCACCTCCGCCTCCTCCTAGGAACCAGTGACAAGTTTCAAATCTGCCAGTAAACAAAGCTCACTTGTGCTTCCGCCACCAACCTAAGAAAATTGTTTCAAACTAAGCCACCAGCACTCAACCTCTTCCTACACATTTCTGGTAAACGGACTCACCCTGCAGTACGTCCATGGATGGCGGAACGAATTTACTTTATTTGGGAATGGAGTATATCTATCACATCGACATTTCCCACATCATACAGACCTGCAAAACACTCCTACATAACTCATTTATAATGTTCTACACACACGCTTGCTAATTGTAAACAGTTAAAAATAACTCATAGCACAGCCTACAGACATGCGAACCGCTCGTAAATAATGCAAAACATTTACCTCCAAATAGCCAAACAACTGCTAATTTTCGGAAATAATTTCAGTTCATAGGCTGATGGAAGGAGGAACGAGTGTACTTTATTTATTTGCAACATATCTTTTTGAAACTTTTACTTCTCATAGGTTTCGATATGTAAGGCTGGCATAAGGCAGTTTCTGAACTCCAGTAGTGCACTACACTTGGCAACACAACTACACCCATCAAGATATTCATTCCAATCCAGACCTGTAACTCCTCTACAGATAAATTTGTCCAGTTATTTGTCTGCTCACTCACATTCTGACCAGATTGCCGTTTGTAACGGAACTGAAATGATGGTGGGCTGACAGTAATTTGGAGCCCGCGCGTCGGAAACGGGCGCGCTGGTGTGAGACTGCCAGGGAGTGCACCCTGATGCCATCTATTGGCGAAACTGGGAATTAGCGATACCTGTCAGACAATGCACTAAGCTCTCGGAGTCAAATGTATTCTTTTTCTTGGTAATTATAAGTTATCACTGTATGATTTAATGTTATAAAGCGCTAGTAGTAAATTATTATGACTGGTATGAACTCCAGGGTAATAAATATAAATATTCTTAAATACTAAATGGTTTCAGTAAAAAGGTGGTAGGGGAACGCCCCCACTCTTGGTGATACGAGCGTAGCTAGGGGTAGCTGGAGACACAGGAACTGAACAATGGAATGGCCTGGGGAGTGTTGACGTGATCGGACGTGTGTAACTGTGCTCACGCAAAAGTGATTGTGCAACAGCGAAGAGGCGAATATCGTCGCCGTTTGTGGAGTAGAACGCGACGAATGGTTGTGGAGGCCGTCTCTATGCCACTGGGGCTGATTGTAAGAGTTCCTGCGCCCAGATTTTATGGCGGACGTGCAGTAGCTAATACGAGTGCTACAGCTCGTAGTTCCAGCCGCCATTAAGGGCATGAGGCGTGAAGAGCTGCGTTAGCCACATGCATCTCACCACCAGCACCGACACGTCTACCCAAAGCAAGACTGCTTGCAATTGTTAAGTCGAACTTTGTATACATGTAAAAGGAGAATACCAGTTTTCTTTTATGAAAGTGCAGAGTACAGAATATAGTAATGAGTAAAATTACGACGCATGTTGTTCATTGTAAAGTGTAGCAACCTCAAACATAGAATAGTGAAATCAGACTGAGGCCACCATCGCCTCTTTCATTTACAATTCTTTTGGTTGTAGAATACTTTAGCGTATAAGAATGTTGAAAAGAGCAATGGTCACACCAGAATGAGTCGCCTATTTATAGTTACTTAAATTTTTCTGAGTAACTTTTCAAGTAAAGTCACTTAACTAATTCTATATCAATTGTCCAAAGAGTAATATCCAAAATCATTAAATAAGTTGAAGGATAGAATTTTGTTAACCCAAGTTGCATAAATTTTCTTGGTAGTAATTACCAAGCCAACTCACATAAATTGAGAGAGTATTTGCTTTGTAGAATCACCTAGAATGATCAGAAATAGTAATATTCAGAATTAAGTTTAAATTCAACTCAAGCCGTTTCACTTTGAAATGAGCCAAAAATTGATTTATTCTTTTGCTCCTTCAGAGCTGGCGACCGTAGTTATAAGTATTTTCAGGAGGATTCGACGGTAAGTCTGCTGCTCTCGTCGTGCTGATAGGATTATCCACTGCTGCTAGCAGTGGTGATTGGATACATAAGCTCACTACCAAGTGAAGTGGGTCAGGTAGGCAGTGTTACCGTGTGAACTGTAGGGCACTGTAGGCCGTGGATCGAACCCGTTCAATCATCACAGCTCTTTGGGAAATAGTCCGGTTAGGAGTGTACTAATCATTAGGTAAATACTGGCGAGTAACGGTCAAAAATGTATACGCAAATGAATTTAGCAAGGTCCACGTAGCGCCTAGTTAATGTGGTGCAATGGCGAGGGTAGGAGTGGAGTAAAAGTGAGCTGAGCTTGTGGCAGCTGTGCTGTATACAAATATTAACAACGTGAATTCAATACTACCTCTTACCATTAGGACTGAGCTATTTACGGTTAAAATACGTAGCAGTAAGCGCAAAGGCGTGACAGCTACAAGTCCGTATTGGTTTTATACATACGGAATTAGGAAGCGGGTCATTCCGTCAGTGGAGGGGGTTAAAACAACCGAGTCAGTTGAGAACATACCCCATTTACTGATGGAAAGATTCGGCGGTTCGGTCGCACGTTATTGCGCAAAAACAGCTCAGACTGTGCTGTGCTGCTCGGGGAAGTAAGGAAGGGCTGCACTCTATTTATTTGGAGCCCTTTTATTTAGTCGTGGAGTATATTTGTCACAAAACACCCGCACTGATCCCACTGTGGTCATCTGATACAGGCCACAAACACGTAAACAACTCCTAATTTCACCACACAATACCAAACAGCTCTTAAATAATGCAGTACACAATATCAGCAGACGAGCTCTGTACTCTTAAACTCACCAAATAAAGCACCGCACAGTGCACAGACATGCTCGCAAAATAGTGCAACAGGCGTGCATGTACAAAGAGATACAGAAAACAGAGCAAGCGCTCTCCGAATGTGGAGGTGACTGGATACGCCTTGGTTACATTTAGAGACAATTTTAGAACACAGAAACGCCGGCCGCGGTGGTCTCGCGGTTCTAGGCGCGCAGTCCGGAACCGTGCGACTGCTACGGTCGCAGGTTCGAATCCTGCCTCGGGCATGGATGTGTGTGATGTCCTTAGGTTAGTTAGGTTTAAGTAGTTCTAAGTTCTAGGGGACTTATGACCACAGCAGTTGAGTCCCATAGTGCTCAGAGCCATTTTTTTAGAACACAGAAAGATAACTTATGTCGCGGTCGCATGGATGGAGCTGACATAAAATCGAAAGAAATGCGAAAACTGATTAGCGCCTAGATATAAACTAACCTAATATACACCGAAAAGCGGTGAAAATGAGAACGTACTTGCTTATCTTCTGGTTCGCAGGGGGGAATTTGTACATGGAGTCAAATATGCGGCAACAAGAGGAATGAAGGAAAACGATGACTTCGAAGCGAGCCGAATAAGGAAGGCAGTCAATTTTCTCTTGTATTATTGTGTATGTCTACTGAGGTATCAGTGATACACGCGAGTTGAATACCGTATTTGATGCTTTTCAGGAGGACAGAGGATCATTCACGTCTAAACTTACTCACATTTGTGTTAAATCATAACAGAGGGTGTACGGGATGATCGATTGAGACAGAGCTGCAACTAGGTACGATTCAAACGTTGACTCATTTATTATAGAGAAGGACAAGTTGCTGAAGGTAGATTTTTTTCCAGTATTCTATTTGGATGCTTTAGTCACGTGATATAGCCAGCGTTCTAGTCGTATGCGGCTACCTTTTCGGTATGTGGTTTAAAGCGCTGTCTACTTGCGAACGTTAACGGTGAACCCGTCGGTCATCAGAGGACTTCCATCTCATGTGTGATGAAGGTTGACACATTCCTCTAAATGCACTATGATTTACGCGATGCCCGCCCTGTCGCATGCTTGGTGTAAAATCGAGACTTCAGCGTCATAACTAAGTTAGCTGTGGGTATGTGTGAGGGGCTGTAATCATTGTGTACGCACTTACCCGACAGACGGGTGTTTACAGAGTCGGAGACGGGATGACTTTTAATTTTCACATGTTGGACGTTGCTGTTATACGTATCAGTTTGCTTGTATGATGTACCGGCTGCTAATAACTATCATTTTTTATATAGTATTATTTCTGACTCGTGATCTGGTGTGATCATTGGGCACTAGACGTGTCCGCAGGGCTATATTGGGATCGTATCATAGAAAGGAAAAGTTTTACGATTGGGGTAGAGATAGCTCAGTGTAAGGTGACCGGGGAGAAGGATGTATGTCTCACAGGACGGAAAAGTAAGCGATCTAAGGTTATTGCCCGTTTTTAAGTGCTGAACGTCCTAGTCTTAGGAGTGTGTGTGTATGTTCTCTCTCTCTCTCTCTCTCTCTCTCTCTGTCTCTCTCTCTCTCTCCTACCGGAACCTTCGATGCACCGATCATGGACTCTAGAACAATACTTTACACATGATAGATTGGATGATTTGCTTAAAAATCTATCGAACTACGTTGTGTACAAATATCGCTCCGTTCTTGTTCTTCTTAACTGTATGCTATTAAATTAAGGCACTTTGAGATCTGTTACTATAGATCGATATGGTGTGCTAAGCCCCAAGACTTGGTTACATTTCGAGAAATGTGGTGCACTTGGATGGATTAGGACTAGGAAAGCTCTATTCAGTCAAGAGAGGTGGGGTGTAGCTGTATTCGTCTGCTCAGTTGAGGAATAATTGGGTAGCGATGTTGCGGGGTAGGTAGGTCAATGCCGAGGTGAGGACGGTCTTTTAACGTAAGAGGACTAGATAGTTCTGTGACCGCCATATGCAGAGAGATTGATCGAGTACTATGCGCGAGGTCTTAGAAATATGTATAGCGTTGTCTGGTATAATTTGATCGTATTTATGTGTTCGAGAATTAAGTGTGAATGGACGTGCTGAGCAGTCATCTATGAATGGTCGCAATGATATTTGCAAAGTAGAGGATGTATGGTTTAGCTACGATACTGAAATTAAGAAAACAAGCTGTCACATGATTGGCCAGTGTTTGACTTACTGTAAAATTTTTCGCGATATCGGCTGTGATGGATAATATTACAGTAGATCGGTGGTGTCTTATCCATCACATCTGTGCATTGGGTACGACTTAATGATTGACTGATAATGCTTGCTTGAGTTGGGGGAGAAATTTTGGTTGATGGACCGCAACTTCCAGGGTTGCTAGCTCCGAAAACGGTGATCCTGTAATTGTGTGCAAAAATGGCCAATCACTAGAAGTTGAATGCAGATTTATAAACTATTCGGTCACTGCGACATGTTAGTTTAAATGTAGAGGTGGTCAATCACTTTCGAGGGAAGTGGCTACAACGCCAGCAGGATCTTCCATTTTCCTTGTGTTGTGGGTGTCCTTTATTTAAAATCATTCAATGTTATGCTATCGACTGTAAGAATATGATTTATAAGGTGCAAGGTATATTTTCCTGTGAGAGACAGTGCATCAGTCCGTGTTAATGTTTAGAATCAAACAATGACTTCGAAGCCGCGGCAGAAAGACGAAATGCTCGGCACTGTGCAAAAGCGTGTTAGAAAACACTGTTTGAACAAGGGCCAGAGGCAGCTTCTCATTCGCTTAGAGTATGGGTGATCAAACTTTGAAGGGGTCTCTCACCGTGTGTGTATATATAATATGATCTTGTTCATATAGGCATTTGTAGTTTGAGGTGTTGGATTTGGCGAGCTGTTAGGAATTCTTGGATGGCTGCACTCTGAGTTATTCGGGGGGAGTATTGTGGATGTTGTTTGTCTGCACTGGAGGTGGATCGCAATGGTGCCTTCGTCATTTTTTCGCTGTTTGATGGTAGAGGATAAAGATGATAGGGTGTTGAGGATCTGTTGTACTTGTACCTAGTTTGAGGTGTACAACATTGCGCGCATTTCTGGCGAATGGTCAAAACAAGGTCCTGTTGTAGTAACTGAGATCGTTCTGTTTATAGACATGTTGCATAAGGAAATAGATATGCCTTTCTCTGACTTAAACTGCAGAGATCAGATGGGTGAAGATAAATGCATACTCATATATGCTTGGAAAGGGAGAATACTTTTTTATTATTAAGTGAGTTTTGGAAGGAGTGAATATGGTTTTATATATGCGAATGGAAATTGTGAGCGAAGGGTGAATGATGTCGGGTTTGCTAGCTGGGGGAGACACTGTTTACATGTCCTGTCGGAGATGCAAGGGGGAGATAGAGATCTGCGCTATTCAGGAATCCATTTGTCCACTGTATGGCGTTAGACAATAGCTGGAGAGCAGGTATACGGAGTGGACGGCTGTTTAGATGGACAGCTATGTGACTTTGACATGCCGCTGGCGGCGCTCGGACACTCGCTTTGTAAGGCGCTATGGGATTGAGCATTTAGTACTTGTTTCGGTGGTTATTGGATTAAGAACTGTAATATTGAAGGTCATGTCCTCAGTGGGACCGCTGTGTAGTTGAGTAAGTGTGTTTACATATTTGAAGATATGTTTCGCGAATGGTGATGTTAAGTTGATGGCTCAGTTTGGCTACCACTGTAAAAAAAATAGCTGTCTGCTGCTGAAAGAAAGAAAAGAAAGAAAGAAAGGGATGACCTTGCCCCCAGACCTGATGGATGAGTTATTAGATAAGAGCAAGTGATAGTTGAATGATGCTATGTGTTCAGATATAGGAGTCTCTAAACGGTGGGGCGATATTTTTTTTTAATGTGGAAATTTATACAATCTGTAGATAGTGGTATTCGACCGCTAGTGACAACAGTTAAGAGCGGGAAAATAGGTACAAATCAAGCGCTGGCAGAATGTTGGGGCAATGGTAATAATATTTAATTGAAGGTGGAGGTGGTAAATATGGACCACGCTTTCAATATTGTCGTATGTGCTTGATGCTCTGTATAAAAGTTTGAGTCTTTAATTGCGTTTGGTATTTCTGGGTGTATGTAAAATAAATTTTACTGTTGAAAGTGCGAGAAAGATGAGTTGATTGGTGTTTAGATAGAGGCTACGTTTGTAATTCGAAAAGAGGGGATGAGAATGGTAAATTGATTGATAGGCATGCTTTGTGGGGTGATATATGAGTGTCAAGATAGGGTTGAGGACGTTTGCGTATGTTGATGGTGGGACGGGTGTGAGGTTAGGTGCGGTGGGAGGTGTAAATTAGATCTTATTTTTTTTTAAAATGTTGTAAAGTAAGAATAATATTGAGAAGGTTTTTAGATGGCTGGTCACACGACGAGGCGAGATCAGGGATGTGTAGTTATGTTTAGTTAAAGGGCCGTGTAATGTCGTGTGGGGAGCAATGTGCAGTGTGCTACAGTGTCATAGGAGGTAAAGATATGTGCTGCTATGATGTGTCTAACGTATGGAGGCTGCGCGTTGGAATTATGCTACGTTGATATAATGTTGACTTTCACCCGCGTTCGGTGGTCGCAGCTCGGGATAGCGGTCCTGGACGGACGTGTGTGTGTGCTTTGACCGCTGACGAGCGCGTTGACCGCGCCAACTCACGCTTGCGGAAGCCGAGCAGGGGCTGTGCGAGGTCTGAAATCAGACGGATGGGTGACTTCATGATCCTGTGGGCAGGGTGCAGAGTGGGGGTACCTGCGCACGTCTGCTGAGTTTTTTTGCGAGCGGATCTGCAGGCTCTGCTATGCGTTATTAGGATAGTTTAGGAGTACTGAGCGTATCTACACATCTGTGTGATGTATTGTTTAGTAGCAGTTTGCTATAGTGTGTACTGAAATTATGATTGGGTGTGTGTCTGTGGGCTGTGCAACATGGCCCAGGGCACATCTGGGATTGATGTTTTGTGATAGCGTGTAGATACACTGTATGGTTAAGTAAGTTGTTCGAAAAAAATAAATAGTTTTCTCAATGATTACACGTGCCTGCAGCACAGATCAGAGTGATTGGTTTTCCGTCACCATCTCGGTTGCATGCGAGTAGTAAATGTTTTCCCGTCCGCGTAAATCGAGTGTGTCAAAGAGCTATAAGCTATTCTGAGAATAGACGTGAAGGCAGGTCCAGACCTGAGACACCGGCGGTATACATGAGAAGAACAATGCAGCTTTCACACGTGTCGGCTGTCACGAGCGCTCGTAAGCTGAACTTGGCTGGAGACTCTGGAATCCCCTTCCCCGCCGACCACACACGCGCGAGGCCTGCCTTGGAGCGTAATCTAAGGCACATAGGCGAAATCAATTTCTCCGGTGATAGGTGCGAATGCGACTGTGTTGAGGTCATGTTTGGGGGAGGCCGAGCAGAGACTTTTGGTCGTTTTGGCAGCTGGTGGTGTTTCGGCGCGTCTGTTGCACTATTTTGCGAGCATGTCTGTGCACTTTGCGGTGCTTTATTTGGTGAGTTTAAGAGTACAGAGCTCGTCTGCTGATATTGTGCACTGCATTATTTAAGAGCTGTTTAGTATTGTGTGGTGAAATTAGGAGTTGTTTACGTGTTTGTGGCCCGTGTCAGATGACCACAGTGGGATCAGTGCGGGTGTTTTGTGACAAATATACTCCACGACTAAATAAAAGGGCTCCAAATAAATAGAGTGCAGCCCTTCCTTACTTCCCCGAGCAGCACAGCGCAGTCGGAGCTGTTTTTGCGCAATAACGGCAATCTGGTCAGAATGTGAGTGAGCAGACAAGTAACTGGACAAATTTATCTGTAGAGGAGTTACAGGTCTGGATTGGAATGAATATCTTGATGGGTGTGGTTGTGTTGCCAAGTGTAGTGCACTACTGGAGTTCAGAAACTGCCTTATGCCAGCCTTACATATCGAAACCTATGAGAAGTAAAAGTTTCAAAAAGATATGTTGCAAATAAATAAAGTACACTCGTTCCTCCTTCCATCAGCCTATGAACTGAAATTATTTCCGAAAATTAGCAGTTGTTTGGCTATTTGGAGGTAAATGTTTTGCATTATTTACGAGCGGTTCGCATGTCTGTAGGCTGTGCTATGAGTTATTTTTAACTGTTTACAATTAGCAAGCGTGTGTGTAGAACATTATAAATGAGTTATGTAGGAGTGTTTTGCAGGTCTATATGATGTGGGACATGACGATGTGATAGATATACTCCATTCCCAAATAAAGTAAATTCGTTCCGCCATCCATGGACGTACTGCAGGGTGAGTCCGTTTACCAGAAATGTGTAGGAAGAGGTTGAGTGCTGGTGGCTTAGTTTGAAACAATTTTCTTAGGTTGGTGGCGGAAGCACAAGTGAGCTTTGTTTACTGGCAGATTTGAAACTTGTCACTGGTTCCTAGGAGGAGGCGGAGGTGGCGGTCTGGTTCTTGGAAAGTAGTTGAAATTAGGGAGTTGAACACGTTTTAATATGTATATGAAATTGTAAATGAAATTATTTAACATAGCGGGGTGGTGAGAGTGAATTAGCGAGCGTTCTCGCGACAAGCAAACGCGCTGTTATACGGTCATGGTAGATTCCACTGTCGGTCAAACTCTGGCGCCAAACGTATCCTTTGTACGGCACGTGGTCGCCAGGTTCCATCGTGTCCGGTGTTAAGTGCTCGCGGGCGCAGCCGACCGTTTGTGGCGGTACCCTCAGGCGCCGCTCGCCGCCGCCTACCTGTCGCGCTGGCTGTGGGGGTGTGCTTCACGTCAGCGGGCCAGGGAGCGGGCTCAGCCGGCCGCGCGTACGTGTCTGCGCTGTGGAGTTTCGCTGTGTGAGCATGGAGAAGTCAGTTGGGACACACCTGCATGACCGTAATGTCTGAAATAAAGAGTCATTTTCCAGGTATTTACAGAAGGCTATGTCCGTCGCGTGTATGGAGGGTGTGTGACGTAAGTGGGGCGGCGGCGTAGTGGTTGTACAGTTATTACGTGCGCGCGAGAGCGAGTCAATTAGTGGGCGTTCTAGTGAGGCCCAAAGGTGCTGTTATATAGTCATGGCGGATTCCACTGTCGAGCAAACTTTGCCGGCAAAAGTGTAGCACTGCATTCTCGCTCGCACAGGGACATGTGGCGAACGGCTGTGTGAGGTCGGCAGCGACAGGTTTGAACGTGGTGCGGAAAGTGTTGCAGGGAAACGGCCGACCGTTGTGCGATACAGCTCCGAGGGAGACAATTTTGGCGGGAAACGTGTGGAGGCGACGAATGCACGTGGTGAGAGGACAAGGGGCCGCTGTGACATCAAACTCAACAAGTTCCAGCGTGTCCAGCGAAAACATGTTTACGACGTGGGAGCGATCGCTGGGCTCGCCCCCCCGCACTAGTGGCCGGCCGCCTCACGTGACAGGTGTAGGTAGTGTCTCTGCGAGCTGATCAGGGGGTGGCGAGGATTTGAACTAATTCAGTTGGAGCCTGGACGTCATGGTGACTGCACTGCGATATCAAAGATGTGTGTGCTGACTGTGTTGGAGAACATGCGATATGACCGTACTGCTTGAAATAAAGTCTTCAGTCCCTTCCCCCCTGCTAAATCAAAGGACGTGAATTACGTTACTATAAGTGCAGTTTATTATTTGACGCAATTATCATAGCCTACCAGTGAAAAAAAAGGTAAGTGACGGAGAAAGCTCGTACATGTGATCAATTATGGTGTTGGGGAGATGAACTTGTGATAGATTTTTGTTACGGATGTAAGGAGAATAGCTTTCTCACCGAGAAAATAGGACATCTTGAATAAATAATAAATGATAATAATACATAGAAATACAGTTTTCAAGAGAATGTCGTGTTGGAATTTGAATCTGGCGCTATTTTCTAGGGGAGGTAGGCCTATAATAGTAAATGATAATGAATGATAATAAATGATAATGAATGAAAGTGAATGTTAATAAATGATAATGAATGATAATGAATAATAACCAAAAGTAAGGTTTTGCAGCCATTATCATGTTGGAATTTGAATTTGGAGGGAATTTTGTAGTGGAGGCAGGTCAATAACAATAAATAATAATAAATGATAATAAATAATAATAAATGACAATGAATGTTAATAAATGATAATCAATAATAATGAATAATAATAATAAAGAGAAGTACGATTTTGCATGCATTATCCTGTTGGAATTCAAACTTCCCGCAATTTTTTTCTTCTGGAGGCTTAGGTTAGTGGACATAGCACAATTGGACTATTTTCCCGCCATTTTTTCTTGAGGTTAGGTTAGTGGATGTCGCACAATTGGACTATTCTCCCGCCAAAATCCGCCATCTTGGATGACGTCATGCGCTGGTGCCAAGTCTACATGCCGACATCTTGGATGACGTCATCGCCGCCATCTTATATAAATTTGGCAACAATGGAGAGTGGGGTGGCAGGAACTGTGTCCCTCTACTCACGTATCAGGCCGGATCAGGTTCTTATCCTGACGAATAGAATTATTTAATACCAAGTTTCATCATTGTTGCGTAACGTCCTCTGCCCCCACATCGCAGGGACTTTGCGCCGTATTTGTGTGCGGAGAAGGGCCTTGTTATGTGGAATAACATTGCTGCACCTGACTGGACAATGACTTCAGGAGATTGGTGACTGTTGTACTTGCTGTCAAGGAAAGAGCGAGAATATGGTGTGTCAGTGTTTTTTTAAATAAGTTCTTCTGGTATCGAAACATGTGATAATGGGATCAGATAATGTCCGATGCCGAAACGCAGCAATAAGTTGATACTGAGTGAAGGCCTGAGGTGTGTGAAGCTCGCAGATGCACAGCAGACCGCCTCTATGTTAGTGGCCTCACTTGTACTCTTTGAACGCTCCAATACCGACGCCATGCTGAACCCGATTGCATTTGTACATTTCCGTGGTTATGACTCTTGCTAGGCGCACAAAACTGATTTCATTTTGAAGGGAACTCATTTACAAAGGTTAAGCTGATCCACAACGTATGTTTAGGAACGCGTTACCGGTTTTTCAATGTAAATACAGGAAACTGCACCAATCACTTTTTTGGAATAGTTATTTATTCCATGAACCGCTTTTCGAATCTTTTCAGGCTCATCTTCGGATGGTGTACAAGATGTTACACAGCTATTTCAAAGCGTACCGCTGGGTGCTGGCTCTGTGACAAGATGAAGGAACATGCTTTAATGCATCGACATGACTATTGTTCATAACGCTGTCACATAGCCACCATCCAGCATTACGCTTTGAAACACCTATGTAACCTCCTGTACACCATCCGAAGATGAGCCTGAAAAGGTTCCACAACCGGTTCAGGGAAGAAAAAACTGTTTCAAAAGAACGACTGGTTGCAGTTTTCTGTATTTACATTTACGAGGGTGAATCAAGTACAAACCATATCTTTTGTTTTACACGCCTTTTTGTAAACGGAGAGCTGCGCAAACCTTTCCCATTGCAACTTTCGTTTCCAGTGAGTGTTCTCGACAACTAGGAGCTAGAAACTCGTCGTACTGTTTCTATTTGTCAAAACGCAATGTCAGAGCGAGAGTATCCGTCGTCAGTCGTGCAACGCCTTATAATCAAGTTTATCACAAGACAGGGCGTAAAACAGTCCGAAATTTTGAAAAAGACTTGCGCCACAGTTAGGGTACAACATCCTACAACGGCTCAAATGTATGCGTGGCCCAAACAGTTTTTGCTAGGCGAAAAACAGTTGAGAATGCAGCTTACCGACGTCGCCCGAGGACATGACCGATGAGAATATTCCCATTGTTTGCCTGCTTACTAAAGATGACCGCCGAATAACAATAGCTGAGGTACCTACTGAGGCTGGCCTAAGCTACTGTACTGATCAGTCGATCATTGCTGACAACCTCGGATTTCAGAATGTCCTCAACTTCTCGCCACATCATCTCGAGGAGTGGAAACGGCTACTGATACGTTACCAAACTGAAGTTCAACATTTTTTGCATCGGACTGTGATCTACAATGAAACGTGGTTGTACTATCACACGCCCGAGTAAAAAGACAGCAGCATTGCATGGCGCAAGAAGGACGCTGCACCCTTTAAAGATAAAAACCGTCTCCACGCAGGGAAGGTTCTTGTAACAGTCTTTTTTTTTTAATTTTAAAGGTGGTCTTCTCATAGTCTTTCTCTACGAACGTTGTACTATGAACGTTGCATACTATTACCAATCTTTAGACCAAACGGAACGTGCATGTGGTGAGATAAAAAGGTGCGCATTTCCAATCCGGGATGTGATCGTGCTTGATGATAACACTCGACCCTACACAGCGACCCGAACTTAACAAAAAATTCAGGAATTGTTCTGAACCACGCTCGAGCATCCTCCCTACAGTCTTGACTTAAGGCACAGTGATTTCCATTTGTTTGCACCACTATAGGAACTTTTGAGGCAGTCGGAGGACACAGATCTGACGGCGATGGCGCTATCGAAGTGTTGGTGCGCAACAGAGTGCTGTCACAACCACTTTCACTTTATGGAAACGGAATCAATAAATTGCCAATCCACTGGAAAAAATGTGTTTCCCTTTCAGAAGACTATATGGAAAAATAAGATCGTCTGTATGACTTTATCTGACGCTTATAAAAAAAGACCGATTTATATTTGATTCGCCATTCTATTTTTTAATTCATCGAAATACCTATAGACAGTGGGCAAGATCAGAGATGAACTCCCAAATACAAAAATTAAGCACTGAAAGAAGAAATTCATAAACCAACTCACTCTGTAAATATAAATATCGTTGTACAGAAATAATTCCTTTTCAAGTTCGTGGGCTCCAATGATTGAAACCTGTGCGTCATGACAATAACAATACTATCGCTACTGATAATTCACTCACATTTTGAAAAATGTAAACAACGTATAAGATAAATACTGATTCTTTACAATTACAACATTGGGCCAATTACCCAAAAAACTCGGGAAATGATCGTTCATCCGTTGACAAAAAACTAAGGAAAAATATGATTTCTTTCGTAACTATATATTATTCAGAGAAGTACAAGCCGGACTGCGTACGGCCTTTATCGATCTTGAGGAGGCATATGACAGAGTGCCGAGGCAAGAGATATGGAGATGTCTGAGGCCTGCCAGAAAAATATATCAGGGTGGTAGAAGACATGTATGAAGGTGCAATGACACAGGAACAGTGCAGGTGCAACAAAGGCATTCCCAGTGAGAGTAGGACTACATCAGGGATCTGCTCTCAGCCCATATCTCTATGACCTTGTCATGGATGTACTAGTCAAAGGCGTGAAAGAAGAGGCACCTTGGAGCATGATGTTTGCCGATGATGTTGTAAACTGTGAACCCATCCAGGAGGCACTTCAAGACAAGCTTGAACAGTGGAGGAAAGCTCTAAAGGAAAGGGGAATGAGAATTAGCAGGGTGAAAACACAGTATATGGGTACAAAGGATGCCAAAGATCTACATATTAACCTGCACGGAGAACAACCGACGCTGGTCAAGAAATTTAAATACCTAGGCTCTTACATAAAAAGTGATGGAGGACTGGAGGCCGAAATACAGCACAGGATAAATAGTGGATGGATGAACTGGAGGAAGCTGAGCGGAGTACTGTATGATAAGAAGGTTAGCTGCAGAATGAAAGGAAAGTGAGGTGAGACCTGCGATGCTGTATAGTGCAGAAACTTGGCCAATTACAAAAGCCCAAGAGAAAAAGATGGAAGTGGCAGAAATGAAAATGCTAAGGTGGATGAGTGGGGTGACACGAAAGGATAGACTAAGGAATGAGTACATCAGGGGAACAGTGAAAGTGGGTCCCATAGGGAAGAAGATCCAAGAAAGTAGACTAAGATGGTATGGACATGTGCAGAGAAGAGGAGAGTACTATGTGGGGAGAAGAGTTGAAGACCTAGAAATCGAAGGATCAAGGCGAAGAGGAAGACCGAAACTGAGGTGGAAAGACAAGGTACCAGGGGACGTACGGGAGAAAGAACGGCTCAGAGAAAAAGCACTGGATAGGCATTTATGGAAGAGAAGGATCCAGCAAAGCAACTCCGACCCCACATGACGTGGGAAAAGGCTGAGATGACGATGATGACGATGATGATGGTATATTATTCAGGGACAAACTGCCTTATTGATACGTCGGGTTATAACATTTCAAACCAGCAACTTGAGGATTTTGCAGTTACTTCTGTTTGTTCTTGGGAGGACCCTTTTCTTTATTGTCCTACTGTTCCGTTAGCCGAAGCACCGTGTGCTGCTTAACAGAAACAAGACAAAAGCGTTAATTTCATTTCTACTGACACAGTTACGCCAAGGACGTGTGTCACTTGTTACACAGACATAAAATATTCAAACGGAAGGGAACGCCACTGGGGGAGGTAAGAGCACAACACTCAATTATAACAGTGCGCCCGCCACGGCAGTCGCTGCGATCAATATGCACTCTGTAACTTCCGCATGACTGACCTAGACATGCCTCAGTCGTTCATTCATCATCGAAACTGCTGCTGCGGGCAGAGGCGTGTGAAAATCCCGTGTCGTCGGCGTACAGACTGGTGGACACATGTAGCGACCTGTTGAGGTTCCGCCTGATGCTGGTTACATCGTGAGTCACCAGAAAGTGAATCTGCCAGGCCGCCTGACGTGATCTTGCAAAGTTATTTAACGGAAAATTTAAGCGAAGTTTTCAAAAGGATCAGTACCAACTTTTTTTGAAACATATGAACACATGAGTGGCCCAGCGAAAAGATCATCTTCTTACTAAGTCATTACAAACTACCCATCTCATCGTACAAAATTTCACTGACGGCTTGTTACTGATCGAGCAATGAGTGCAAGCAGTTTCAAGAATGCCATCAGGCCCTTCTATGTCGCAAGCCAAATTTGTGGCCTGGCTCCTGTGAGTTTTGATTTTAATAATCCTCATCTATGTCGCATTGAAGGGCACGCAAACAGAATTGTCAGCTTCGCTGTCTCAACACTGTGGCTCCTTGTGGTCGTGACAGGCGGCCTCCGCTGCAGCTACGGTCAGACGTGTGTGGCCGTGCTCCCGGACGTGCTGCCGGCAATCTACTACTTAAACGTGTCGCTGACGTGGTTCAACTGGCTGGAGCCGGCTACAGCCCTGATCAGTTCGATGCTCACTGGAGGAAGGTATCTGGAAGAATTCGTGCAGCACATGGAGCTGGTGGATTCGCTGCTGACTCACGGTCAAGACATGTACAGAAGAAAAGTCCATCGCAGGACGAGGATGGCGGCCGCAGTTCTTCTGGTCGTGGTCGTCACTTCCTTCGCCGCTCCAGCTGCTTGTCAGGTGTAGCTGCCTCGCTCTGTCCTCAGCCAAGCGCACATGCTCAGTGATTGCACTTTTATTTTTTGGGTACAAACCTATTTAATCTTATTCAATCATCTAGAACCTATTTTTGATATGAGCGGAGAATCGTCGTGGTTGGCTATTAGCAATGCCCTCTTCAGGTCCCGGATCCCATGTAACAACATGAAACACCTGGAACGAATTTTAGAAAACAGGTTAATAGGAAACGGAATATACTACTGGATCTGCCCATGGGAAAACAAAACATTTTTAAACACTTTATTTCTCTGCAGCTCTAAGTTCCCACATTTAATCGCAAATGAAGCATTAAACACTAAAACATAGAGATTATACATAAATTTCTCCCTGTAGAATCGAATACTAACTAAAATTTTTCAGGGAGTTAAAACCACTAAAACATTCAAGCTGGCTACTCAATATACAAGAAACTGGGAAGGTAACAGACAGTCCGGTCTAGAAAATAATTGATCTGAACATACAAATTCAGTTAATGTAAGCACTATAGGACTTGCCCAGCACATACTTAGCCCCAAAACAAAACACTGATTTATTGCTTGACAATTGCTAATGTACAACTGAAACTTGCTAACGAACAACTGGCAATTGCTACAGAACAACCGACAGTTCTACGGAACACCCAAACGATGATACTAAGAGAAAATGTAGAGGGCGGGACGTGTTAACTGCAGCGAAGGCTCCGCACGAACGACATGTATGCATTCGAAAGTTCGTGCAGGACGGTGATCGATGAAAGTTGTTGTGCAACCAATTACTGCGAACTTTTGTGTGGTACGGCAATGTGTAAGACATCATTTGAGATCTTATGATCGTGGACGAAACTGGCCAAAGTGTGACTACTGGGCGGTAGACCACACATCCCCCACTCCACACTGACGCTTCCAGTCGCCACCCTGTGGGGTTTCGTGTGTGACATATATGGTCACTGCCAGTGCGCTGCACCACCTCGCGGCTTCACCACGTGAACTCTCGTGGCTCTTCGTGAACCTACATAACATTTCCGGCCAACGCCCAAACCAACGTCTTTCATGTGGTGTACCCTTTGTACTCTGGCTACTTTCTAGAAAACTTATTCTTTCTGGCTTCTGTTGCCTTTCAGGCATTGAATTTTTAAATATGTGACACTGTTAAATGCACCCCACTTCATCCATGCATGGTCCAGAAAGAGTTCGTTGGCATAGGGAACATGATCTTTGGGATTAGCAACAGTGGTCCAGAGTAATATCCACTGATAAACCCCGCTTCACTTCAGTGTAGGAGAACAAGTTACACACCACAGAATGTCCACGAACATCATCAGTATAACTTAGGCGTTATGGCGTGGAGAGGCATCATGAATAATGACCGAATACCACATATCTTTGCGAGAGGTACTGTAGTAGTGTAGGCAGATTATTCTGGGCCATGTCCACCTGTTTAGGGGTTGCAGTAGGTCCCGACTTTACATTTATGGACGACAATGCCCGCCCACACAGGACCGTTGAGGTGTTAAAGACATTCGAAAGTCAAGATATTGAATTTAATGAATGACCTAGCACACTCTGGACATAATCCCTATACATCATGTCTGGGGTGCTATTGGCTGTCGTTTTTCTCAATGAACCCCCCTACCCAGACCGTGCAAGAACTGAAAACCGCCTTGAGCTTGAGAGAGGAGTGCCGGCCGGTGTGGCCGAGCGGTTCTAAGCGCTTCAGTCTGGAACCGCGCGACCGCTACGGTCGTACGTTAGAATCCTGCCTCGGGCATGGATGTGTGTGATGTCCTTAGGTTAGTGAGGTATAAGTAGTTCTGAGTTCTAGCGGACTGATGACCTCAGATGTTAAGTCCCATAGTGCTCAGAGCCATTGAAACGTCCCCTTAGAACAATTATACACGACTGTGCTTAAACTGACACACAGTATTTTTTTTTTTTTAGCGCAACGCAATCTGACTTTCAATAATCCCTACAAAAGAATGGGCCCTGATTAACATTAACCTATACGTTTCACAGATCACTTACCTCACAAAAATCTTCGCTACTCAAGCTACTGCAATACAGCGAGCGCCACTACTGCCAGCTAAATAAAAGATTCAAACTACTGAAGGAACTAACTACTGATAGGCATAGTTAGCAAATGAAAGATTTTGATAGAGAACAAACAATGTATTTACCTCAATAGTACTAATATATATATAGCAGTTCATGACAAATTACAAAACTCCGCCATCTCTCTCCCCACATCCACCACTGCTGGCGGCCCACCTCCAACTGCGCAACGCTACGCGCTGTTCACAGCCAGCTGCCTAACACTACAATGGCGAGTATTACAACAATGCAAAGCAGCCACAGACTGCACACAGCACAGCCAGTGATTTTCATACAGAGGTGGCGTTACTAATAAAAAAACCTAAACAGCCTACTTACATAGCCCCCATGCTCCCCACAAAAAATTTTACAAATTGTTTTGGGCACTGGGCAATACAGATTTGAAAATATTTTTCATAATTACAATAACAAAGAAATCAAATGCACACACTTATTGATACAATGTTGGTCAAAAGCTAAAATTTTCTCACAGTCCATAAAGACAGTCCTGATCATTCATCATAATAGTAATTACAGTTTTTTTTTTTTTACAAAGTCTCATTAGTAAAAGAAATTGCACACAGAAGTAGTGGATTTCCATGCAGTCTTGAAGAAGTAGTGTTGTCCTTCCAACGGAAAGACAGTGCTGACTCTTGACATGCTGACAGGTAATGGGCCACAACAGAGCAAACCCACAGCAGAGTCAATCGAAGTTTTGAAGAATATCGTTTGGTAGGTCATCACAGAGCAGACCCACTGCAGTCCTGGTAGAGATTACGGTATTGGTGGGCCACCAGAGGTGCAGACCCACTGCAGTCCTTGCAGAAATAATGGTACTGGTGAGTCAGCAAAGACGCAGACCCACTGTAGTCCTTGTAGAGATGGCCAGCAGCCATCTGTTGCAAATGTGCAGGTGCACAATCACCATCGAAGAGTCTTGCGGACAATATAGCAAGTCCATAAACCACCACTTGTGCACTCACAAAGTTTTTGGAATTGTCCTTAGAACCAGCAATGCTGTTATCCAGTCCCTTGCTGAATTATTAACACACGTGCAAACACTAACAGTCCCTACTTCTCACATATTGTCCATATACTATGACCAACAGAAATGTGTGCAGTGAAATGGAACTTACAAGTTAATAATATGATGAACTGGTGTCAATTACAATTTTATAACATAAGAATACAATTACAAAGGTACAAAATACATCATTGAAGAACATAACAATACAGATAACATTTGTAGTAAAGGCTTTACAACAGAATAGAAATAAACATATACATCAATGTTACAGGAATTATGAGATAAGTAGATACATAAAAGATCAGAATAAATTTTGAAACATCAACTTCACACATGAGCATTAAAACAAAACAGAATAAATAATGTCTAAGCATATTTACAAGGTAAATAACATATTATTAGAAAAATTGTACAACATAACAACATCAGCTAAACACATAGAGACAGGAAAAACACAAATACACAAGGGAACACAAACACATAGTGGGATAACACAAGGAAAGGACAGGGTTTATTTTACTGCAGTATTTTGCAAACAAAACTTTCTTTACTTCTCGGAGATCTCCCTTCGTTCTTCATTATTTCCAAAAGTCCTATCTATACCTGCTTTCTGTACTTTTCTCGTATAGCCTCTCAGTGCATTTCATCAAATTCATCGCAACTCATTCTCTTATAGGCTACCCCCTCTTAAGCTAACTTAAATCTACTGAGCTCAGATGCTAAACTAAGGAACGAGGCAATGCAGCAGCACATAACAATTAACACAAACAGCAATAAAAAAATGGAAATTTGCAAAGCAAGCTACAGTAAAGCTAAATTACCAAGCAATTCAACATTACAACTAATATGAGGCGATGCGCAGCAAACAAGAAAAATAAATCAGTAGTAAACTGGCTTAGCAGAGTAACACAAAGTCAAATTCAGTAACACTATGCCTGGCAAACAGCAGCAGCAAAAAAAAATTAAAAAACTTATATCTAAACATGACATAGCTCAAGCAGAAAAAATATTACACTAAAAATGGCCATGTGTAATACCTATGTCACATCTTAACACTAGAGTGATGCATCACAATTTATTCTACAAAAGAAATTACCAAGTACTTGAAAAGAAAATTATGAATGCAGTTCCTGAGAAGGTAAATGTTCTTTTTGCGCTCCATCACTTTTTTTTTTTTTGAAAAAAATTATTATTTACTCGATCTGTAGACAGAAAATATTTATATTAATACATCCATAAAATTTTATTTTTACCAATGCTGCAGTGCAGCTAGAAACTAGATATTAAACAAAATGAGTTAATAAATACATAAAGCAAGCCATATGGCATTTCTCTCAATTAGAAAGACAATAGCCGTGTAATGTTTCTCATCGTTTCATTAGGCATTTTAGCAAACATCATAAATTAAGAGCTCCACAGTGTAATCACATGTTTTCAAGTTCGACCGTGTCGTTTTTGCGATGCTCTCTACAAAGGAACGTCAATAGCGAGGATAATGGCCTCCCTTTTTTTTTTCTTCTCCACCTGCGCCTCTGGCACACACTAATGACTTCTTTCCAGGCGACTGTCGCCAGTCTGGGTGCCCACAACGCATTACGTGCACGTGGTCACTTAACTTTCTTACGGAAATATTTACGACAGCAGTTTCCGCTACAGTGACAGTCTCATATAAATATATTTCACAGGTCAAGAATTTGGGTTACAAATCTGTAGAAACAAAATCCTATAAATATAACAGCGTCCAAAAAATTTTCGCCAGCATTGTGATACATTCACGCATATACACACATTTCATAACTCTTGAAGTACGATTCTTGGTTTCCAACAACCTTTTTCACAAACCATAGTCCCTAACTTCTATTCATTATTCATATACATACACTCCTGGAAATGGAAAAAAGAACACATTGACACCGGTGTGTCAGACCCACCATACTTGCTCCGGACACTGCGAGAGGGCTGTACAAGCAATGATCACACGCACGGCACAGCGGACACACCAGGAACCGCGGTGTTGGCCGTCGAATGGCGCAAGCTGCGCAGCATTTGTGCACCGCCGCCGTCAGTGTCAGCCAGTTTGCCGTGGCATACGGAGCTCCATCGCAGTCTTTAACACTGGTAGCATGCCGCGACAGCGTGGACGTGAACCGTATGTGCAGTTGACGGACTTTGAGCGAGGGCGAATAGTGGGCATGTGGGAGGCCGGGTGGACGTACCGCCGAATTGCTCAACACGTGGGGCGTGAGATCTCCACAGTACATCGATGTTGTCGCCAGTGGTCGGCGGAAGGTGCACGTGCCCGTCGACCTGGGACCGGACCGCAGCGACGCACGGATGCACGCCAAGACCGTAGGATCCTACGCAGTGCCGTAGGGGACCGCACCGCCACTTCCCAGCAAATTAGGGACACTGTTGCTCCTGGGGTATCGGCGAGGACCATTCGCAACCGTCTCCATGAAGCTGGGCTACGGTCCCGCACACCGTTAGGCCGTCTTCCGCTCACGCCCCAACATCGTGCAGCCCGCCTCCAGTGATGTCGCGACAGGCGTGAATGGAGGGACGAATGGAGACGTGTCGTCTTCAGCAATGAGAGTCGCTTCTGCCTTTGTGCCAATGATGGTCGTATGCGTGTTTGGCGCCGTGCAGGTGAGCGCCACAATCAGGACTGCATACGACCGAGGCACACAGGGCCAACACCCGGCAGCATGGTGTGGGGAGCGATCTCCTACACTGGCCGTACACCACTGGTGATCGTCGAGGGGACACTGAATAGTGCACGGTACATCAAAACCGTCATCGAACCCATCGTTCTACCATTCCTAGACCGGCAAGGGAACTTGCTGTTCCAACAGGACAATGCACGTCCGCATGTATCCCGTGCCATCCAACGTGCTCTAGAAGGTGTAAGTCAACTACCCTGGCCAGCAAGATCTCCGGATCTGTCCCCCATTGAGCATGTTTGGGACTGAATGAAGCGTCGTCTCACGCGGTCTGCACGTCCAGCACGAACGCTGGTCCAACTGAGGCGCCAGGTGGAAATGGCATGGCAAGCCGTTCCACAGGACTACATCCAGCATCTCTACGATCGTCTCCATGGGAGAACAGCAGCCTGCATTGCTGCGAAAGGTGGATATACACTGTACTAGTGCCGACATTGTGCATGCTCTGTTGCCTGTGTCTATGTGCCTGTGGTTCTGTCAGTGTGATCATGTGATGTATCTGACCCCAGGAATGTGTCAATAAAGTTTCCCCTTCCTGGGACAATGAATTCACGGTGTTCTTATTTCAATTTCCAGGAGTGTATAAACATGTAATCACATTCCTTATATAGCATCAGCTTATTGATCATAAACATACCTCAACAGCATAATACACATCGTCGTCGTAAAAATAACATCATAACACCTCAGTCAAATCTCAAAATCGTCGTAGCTTTCTAATTTCAAAACCTAAAAAAAATTATTTGCTCATTTCAATAGTGTCATCTACCTCAAACGTACTTTAAAATCATGCTCCCATACCAAATACATCATTCTAAGCTCTCATAACATCACAATGGGTCCGAAAAAATATGAACAGTCCACAAAGTGCAGACAAAATACCATTTCATAAGTGTGAAGTTACCCGACTGTGTAATTGCGTAAACATGTGTCACTGACATAGTAAAAAAAATGTTTATTTCTCTGTTAAATAATCAGATAGCTGTGTAATTTGTGTGTTACAGAAATATGGTACCGATGTGTAAAGTTGTATAAGCAAATACCATATTAGCTAGGGCTCGTTGTGCTTGCCAAACACATGGTACACAAAGTAGGCGTGTACCCCCCTGAGGATTAATGTAATTACACCCTCAGGTGTTACAGATTACAGCAATGGAATGAAATGTATCATGGAAAACTTTTGTATCATTGTACTCCAAATATCTTTAAAAATAAATATTTTAAGTACAAAATTAATCACTCAAATACGTGTCCTGTAGCGCTAAATGTGCGTCTTGTTGCAACATAATCTCTGTGGAAGTGTCGTAGTTATCGTCCTCCGAAAGCTAAGTTCTGCAGAAGTCAATGTACTTACCTCATGATACACAAAAGTGAAATGCTTTGCGTATAGATATCTTAGTTATTACGCTTATTGCCGTGATGAGGAAAGTACTGTGCTGTAACGTATTGTTGTGCTACGGAAAAGGCAGTCTCATTGTAGCTATACCACAAAAGTTACTACTAAAACATGTTTTACTTTCCAGAAGAATTCAGAAAAACTGTGCAGAAATAAAGCAGATACAGCACAAAAGCAACAATGTAAATTGTGTCACACATTAGTAGCGTCGTGATATAATTGTGTAGCTGTCAAAGAAACCAAATGCTAAGTCATCTTTAATCCCACAGAAAGTACTTCAAATAAAGGATGTATTTTCAAGCAAACCAAAATGTTGCATTAAAATTTCACTAGCAGTGTCAATATATGTTCTAAATATGTAATCCTTATAGTCGTTACGTAATCGTACAACTAACAAGCAAGAATGTACACACACAATAACACTGTGTCGTCTGTTCACAATAACAGTGCATTCGTAATTTCTGTTTAAATAAGTTCTCTTGGTTCATGACTGGATATTTAACTACAAACATTGTTGCATGGTAACAGTTTCTAAGTCTGACGAAGTGTACTAGTAACGTGAAGTGAAAAATTTTATAGCAAAGACTAAGGTAAAAAGCAGATTATCTCTCAATAAGCGGTTTTATATGTGAAATGTGGTGTAAACCTTTACTCTTCCTAGTGCGCAGACTTTCAACTGAAAAGCAATTGTCATGTTTTATACGTCGGTAAGGAATGCTAAATCTTTTCTCAAGGTTAGCGTCTGTGTTATTATTCTCTGAGCCAGCCGGCGAACGCGGCTGCCTGCGGTGCGAGTCATTGTCTGTTCCTTTATTGGCGCGTGTCGTTATTGGGATTAGGAGACCTAGCTTCTACAAATTCACGTTGTCGAAAGTGCCCTGCTCTGTTTGAATCCCGCCAGTTCTGATGAAATTCAGGTCTGTCGATACGATTATCTCTGTCGTCATGTCAGTAGATTCCGTAGTTTCTTCCTTGTCCGTCACGTTGTGGAGAATTTCTCCCTGAATCGTAACTGCGCGCTGGACCGTTGCGTCTCCCTTGATAATTATTGTTTTGGTTCCCATATTGTCTGTTTCTTTGATTGTTTCTGTCACATTCATTACTTCGGAAATGCGATCTTTCTCTGTAACTATTACTCTGCCAGTGGTTGTCATATGGGTGGTGTCTGTTTTGGTCACCATTTGCGTTGTAAGAATAGCCTCGTCGTGTCCAGTTATTATTTCTTTCATCGCGGAATTGCGACGGATGTGACCTGTAATTGTTGTGTTCCTGTTTTCCGCGATTGTCAGTGTCAATTTCCAGTTCTTGTAACAGTCCCTGAAAAGCTTCAATGTCGTCTTTGCAACGTCCTGCTAAAATAATATGCCGTAAATGTTCAGGTAATTTGATTAAGCAAATGCGGATGAGTTCTGAGGGGCTGTATGGGTTTGAAAGATACTTATTCTTATGCAACATGTCTTCAAAATATTTCATAAGACTGGAAAATTCAGATTGTTCAAAGTGTTTCATCATTATGATGCTATGTTTTACTCGGTCTTGTGTGGCTTGAGACCAATATGCTGAGAGGAAGGCATGGTAAAACTCTCCTTCACTGTGGCAATCGTGAATGACCGACCGCATTCTTACAGCTGGTTCATTCTCTAAGTAGCCACACATAAATTCTAATCTGTGATCTAATGACCAGTTGGGAGGAAAACAATGAGAGAATTGATGAAGCCACGCTTGTGGATGAATGTCGTTGCCAGAATTCATAAATGTTTTGAATTTACGTGTAGTAATGAACAGCTTATAGTCAAAATCATCGTATCGGCGAGTAGCATATCGGTCATTGTTACGTCGTGTCGGCGGTTCCATTTCAAAATTCGGTGCACCTTGCCAATTTCTTTCATAATTTCCGAAGTGTCCTGCGTTATTATCTTGTGGATGTTCCGTATTTCTAAGTCCCTCTTCCAGTGTTGGAGCGCGAGTGTCCTCTGAAATATGAAATTTTTGTATTACTTGTGCCAACTGATCTTGTACTTCCCGGATTTCTCTTTTGTATTGCGTATTACTTTGATTCTGATTTTGTTTGAATTTCTTAATTTGTTCATACTCTTCTGTGTCAGTGATGGCTACAGGTCTTGTGTCATTCAGATCATCATCTACCTTTGCAGATAAGTTAGTGAACTGATCCGAAAGTTCGGCTACTTTCTCCGTTAGTGTACTTATTTCCTCAGTGTGTTTTTCTGAACCAAGTTTCAGAGTGTCCATTTGTGTTGAAATCGTACCTACTGTGTCCTTTAAGTTTTCTTGAGTTTTTGCAAGTTGCGTAACCGAATCGGTAGATGCAACTGAGTCAATTTTAGCTTGCAAGGTGTCGTGATTTTCATGAACAATAGTTTGCAGTTCTTTTATGGCTGCTTCGTGACTCTGTAATGCATTTTCATGACGCGAAAAAATAGGTTGGAAATGCTCACAAATTTGTGTTTTTACGTCATTACAGACTTTTTGACATTTCGATTCGATGTTACGTAACTCAGTAGTTAAATCTTCACGTGTTTGTTCAAGCGTCGTGTCTAACTTTTTAAGATTTTGTTCCACTGTGTCTAACTTTTGAAGCTTTTGCTGTGTTTGTCTCTGATTTTGTTCCATTGTGCCTAACTGTTGCTGTGTTTGTCTCTGGTTTTGTTCCATTGTGTCTAACTTTTCAAGCTTTTGTCCCATTTGTTGCATTAATTGTAATAACAATGCACTGGTGTCTGAAACATGTTCCTCAGTGCTTTTCGGCAGTGAATTTGCACCGGCAACATTCACATTTTGACAAGCGGAAAATGTGTCTTGACTCATTTGAGAAAACGGCGAGGACGCAAAACCTGAATCTACAGTATTTGCAAAATTGTGTCCTGTCATTTCGGATTCCTGAGGCGAGCTGTTGCCGACCGATCGATCGATAATGCTTCCCTCTTCACTAATTGTTTCACTGTCCACGCCATTGTTTGCAGCCCGCTTCATTTCCCTATGCACAGTTACCAAATTACTACTTTGAACGTCTGTTAATTCATTACACAGTGGTGCTGGCAAGCTACGCTCGTCGTCACTATTATTTCTCAGTTTACTTTGGAGCCTAGTGTTACGTTTTTCACACGCCATTATTGTCACAATATTTCACACGATAACACAGAAAAGCACAATTTGAAGAGCAAAAATAAGAGAACACATTAACATAACACTGAAAATAATATCTAGTTAATTGCAGCTGCGAAATACTTGGTGCAAATCTACATGCATGCCACAACTGTTTTACTGTACAACAATGGAAGACTGCAACTACAAAGGAGATTCTCTCTACAATTACGCGCTAGCAATAAACAATAGCTACACTAATTACACAAACTACAAGAAAAAAATCAGAAGATTCCAGTGAGGTATCCTCGGCTAAGGGTCGACATATGAAACGTCCCCTTATAACAATTATACACGACTGTGCTTAAACTGACACACAGTATTTTTTTTTTTTAGCGCAACGCAATCTGACTTTCAATAATCCCTACAAAAGAATGGACCCTGACTAACATTAACCTATACGTTTCACAGATCACTTAACTCACAAAAATCTTCGCTACTCAAGCTACTGCAATACAGCGAGCGCCACTACTGCCAGCTAAATAAAAGATTCAAACTACTGAAGGAACTAACTACTGATAGGCATAGTTAGCAAATGAAAGATTTTGATAGAGAACAAACAATGTATTTACCTCAATAGTACTAATATATATATAGCAGTTCATTTGATATAATCCATTATGGAGTCGAGGTAGCAGTTGTCGTTATACTGGTTATCACATTTAGCATTCAACCGCGATTTTTATATATATTTTAACAACGCGTTTCGAGAGACAATGCTCTCATCATCAGGTTGTAAAATCTATGTCGCGAAATTAAACGTACTAAAAAGACAAAATACCATCACCAATAGTTGGTGGGTCCATAGAGTAAAAAAGAATTAAAAGTATATTGGACTGTGGGTCCTCGTCTTACATTAAAGTTGTTGACGCAGGTCGATGGCCGTCCCATAGCTACCAAATATGCTGTCGACTGCGCCGGCTCGGGTGCTGTTGTGGACTAACGTGCCTAGGTGTTGTGGCGTGGTTACCGCCGTGTGCTTGACGGTAACGCTATGCTATTGGGCGCCTCATTTCCTTACTGCATTGGTCTGCCATCGTTAGCCTCTCGCAACTCCGTCATTGACATGCTACGAGTTTTAAGTCGCATGCCTGCCCTAAAATAATTCTAAAAACCCGCTAAAAAATCTCATTTCTTTAAAGTTATCTTGTATATTTAGGATATTGCTTTGTTTCTTTTCATGGATAGCTATCTCGAATTCCTCTAGTAAGTCAAGTTTCCTCCCTTTCTTTTCTACATGCAATATTTCTACGTTGTCTTCTATGCTATTAAGGGGATGGCCTGTTTCATATATATGGTTCGCAACAGCTGATTTGTCATAATTTCCTAACCTGAACGCATCTTTATGTTCTTTATACCGGATCGCGAATGATCTTCCTGTCTGCCCTATATATTTTGCATCACACGTTCTGCACTGAATCTTATAAACTCCCGATCTTTCAAACTTATTTCTCTTCTCGCCAATATCGTGCTTAAGGCTATACCTCACTAGGTTATTAGTCTGAAAGGCTATTTTGACATCGTATGGCTTAAAAATATTTGCTATCTTTTGTGAGACTTTTCCGTAGTATGGCATCGTTATAATTTTCGCTTTCTCTCCATCAGGTTTATTCTTTTTGCGCTTATTACATTTTCGTAACAGTTTTTTAACTATATCTATTCTGTAACCGTTATTCTTCGCTATTCTCTTAACGGTGTTAATTTCAGTCTCCCTATCTTTTTCACTCATAGGTATATTGACTGCCCTATGCACGAGACTACGGAAAGCAGCTTCTTTATACGCCTGCGGATGGCATGAATCATTCGGGATCACGGCATCAGTTGTAGTTTGTTTTCTATAAACGGAAAACGCATGTTTGTTGCCCTGCTTTTTTATATTCAGGTCCAGGAACTGTAGACAATTGTCAGTTTCGTACTCCACGGTAAATTTTATTTTATTATGTGCGTCGTTGAACTTTTTTACTATTTCCTCAATGTCCTCACTGGAACCATCAACAAGTAACAGAGTGTCGTCAACATAACGTTTGTAATAAACAATTTTATCCGTAATGTTATCGTCAGAATTTAGAACTTTATCTTCAAGGTCATTCATAAAAATGTCCGCCATAGTTCCTGAAATGCTGGACCCCATGGCTAACCCATCGTCCTGAATATAAAATTTGTTATTAAACGTAAAATAATTAAAACTTGTAATGAGCTGTAGGAGTTCAATAAATTCAATTGTCTCTTGCGTTGAAATTTTACCGTATTTCAGGAAATTTCTCTTAATGATTTCTATAGTTTCGTTAACCGGAACACTGGAGTATAAGTTCTTAACATCCAACGAAACCAAACGGGAAGTGTCGGTGACTGGCGTATCTTTAATTTCACCTATCATGGTCATACTACCACGCACTGAATAATTATTATTATACACGTAAGTCTTTTTCAGAATTTGGTCCAACATTTTCGTTATTTTATATGCTGGACTATTTCGACCGTTAACAATCGGACGAACCGGATGCAGATCTTTATGTATCTTCACCTGTGATCTTAATTTGGGGGCCGTTGGATTCATGATAACACATCTTCTTTTTTCGGCTTCTGTCAGCAGGAAGTGCGTGCGTTTAAGAACATTTTTTAGTTTAGTTTGGAAATTGGCTGTTATGTCTTTCGGAATTTCTGTAATGCTATTTTCGACAAAAAACGCTAAGGTTTTCGAAACGTACTCCTCCTCTTTTAATATTACGACCGTATTCCCCTTATCCGCTTTCGTGGCAATAGCTTTCGCTTCATTAAGCTTTTTATTTATAGAATCGACAGTTAGTCGGTCTGCTCTAGTCTTATGATTAACACTATTTCTCTTATTTAATTCATTTTTTACTATTTTATGTAGCTTATGACCGACATGGCCTGTTTCATTATTATTTAATTTAGCAATTTCTGTTGTCATTTTAGTGAGGGCAATTACTTCTTTCGCGACCTTCTTGTTAAATGACGGCTCAATATTAAACTTTAATGCCTTATTTAACATTTCTACTTCTGTATTATCAAATGTAATATCCGTTTTGTTAATCACCCGTGGGTAAAAGTCAAAAGACGAAAGCCTTTGTTGTTGATCTTTTTCGTCTTCGCGCGTGTTATTATTTAATTTACGAAGTTTTTTATCTTGTTTTTCTTTTTTCTTTATAAACTCCTTCTGTAGTATTTTGTGAAGTCTACATGTAACCTCTTCCCATACGTTCATTGGTAATATTTCCTTGACCTTAGTCTCTGCTTGAATTATTTGTTTTTTAATTAAGTCTTTCTTTTTATACAGATGTTTAATTTCTGCGCGTATCCAAAACTTTTTTGCTTTTTCAACAGCTAGTCGTCCCGCCCATGACTTGCAATCACAAAGTTTCAACTTCACATAATTCGGGATAACATGATTCTTAACACATTCTTTATTAAAGTTTATGTTTGCGGCAGTTTTTAATAACTTACGTCTTAAATTTTTGTATTTATACACTAACCTCAATGTCTCGCCTGACACTAACGATTTGATATAATCCATTATGGAGTCGAGGTAGCAGTTGTCGTTATACTGGTTATCACATTTAGCATTCAACCGCGATTTTTATATATATTTTAACAACGCGTTTCGAGAGACAATGCTCTCATCATCAGGTTGTAAAATCTATGTCGCGAAATTAAACGTACTAAAAAGACAAAATACCATCACCAATAGTTGGTGGGTCCATAGAGTAAAAAAGAATTAAAAGTATATTGGACTGTGGGTCCTCGTCTTACATTAAAGTTGTTGACGCAGGTCGATGGCCGTCCCATAGCTACCAAATATGCTGTCGACTGCGCCGGCTCGGGTGCTGTTGTGGACTAACGTGCCTAGGTGTTGTGGCGTGGTTACCGCCGTGTGCTTGACGGTAACGCTATGCTATTGGGCGCCTCATTTCCTTACTGCATTGGTCTGCCATCGTTAGCCTCTCGCAACTCCGTCATTGACATGCTACAAGTTTTAAGTCGCATGCCTGCCCTAAAATAATTCTAAAAACCCGCTAAAAAATCTCATTTCTTTAAAGTTATCTTGTATATTTAGGATATTGCTTTGTTTCTTTTCATGGATAGCTATCTCGAATTCCTCTAGTAAGTCAAGTTTCCTCCCTTTCTTTTCTACATGCAATATTTCTACGTTGTCTTCTATGCTATTAAGGGGATGGCCTGTTTCATATATATGGTTCGCAACAGCTGATTTGTCATAATTTCCTAACCTGAACGCATCTTTATGTTCTTTATACCGGATCGCGAATGATCTTCCTGTCTGCCCTATATATTTTGCATCACACGTTCTGCACTGAATCTTATAAACTCCCGATCTTTCAAACTTATTTCTCTTCTCGCCAATATCGTGCTTAAGGCTATACCTCACTAGGTTATTAGTCTGAAAGGCTATTTTGACATCGTATGGCTTAAAAATATTTGCTATCTTTTGTGAGACTTTTCCGTAGTATGGCATCGTTATAATTTTCGCTTTCTCTCCATCAGGTTTATTCTTTTTGCGCTTATTACATTTTCGTAACAGTTTTTTAACTATATCTATTCTGTAACCGTTATTCTTCGCTATTCTCTTAACGGTGTTAATTTCAGTCTCCCTATCTTTTTCACTCATAGGTATATTGACTGCCCTATGCACGAGACTACGGAAAGCAGCTTCTTTATACGCCTGCGGATGGCATGAATCATTCGGGATCACGGCATCAGTTGTAGTTTGTTTTCTATAAACGGAAAACGCATGTTTGTTGCCCTGCTTTTTTATATTCAGGTCCAGGAACTGTAGACAATTGTCAGTTTCGTACTCCACGGTAAATTTTATTTTATTATGTGCGTCGTTGAACTTTTTTACTATTTCCTCAATGTCCTCACTGGAACCATCAACAAGTAACAGAGTGTCGTCAACATAACGTTTGTAATAAACAATTTTATCCGTAATGTTATCGTCAGAATTTAGAACTTTATCTTCAAGGTCATTCATAAAAATGTCCGCCATAGTTCCTGAAATGCTGGACCCCATGGCTAACCCATCGTCCTGAATATAAAATTTGTTATTAAACGTAAAATAATTAAAACTTGTAATGAGCTGTAGGAGTTCAATAAATTCAATTGTCTCTTGCGTTGAAATTTTACCGTATTTCAGGAAATTTCTCTTAATGATTTCTATAGTTTCGTTAACCGGAACACTGGAGTATAAGTTCTTAACATCCAACGAAACCAAACGGGAAGTGTCGGTGACTGGCGTATCTTTAATTTCACCTATCATGGTCATACTACCACGCACTGAATAATTATTATTATACACGTAAGTCTTTTTCAGAATTTGGTCCAACATTTTCGTTATTTTATATGCTGGACTATTTCGACCGTTAACAATCGGACGAACCGGATGCAGATCTTTATGTATCTTCACCTGTGATCTTAATTTGGGGGCCGTTGGATTCATGATAACACATCTTCTTTTTTCGGCTTCTGTCAGCAGGAAGTGCGTGCGTTTAAGAACATTTTTTAGTTTAGTTTGGAAATTGGCTGTTATGTCTTTCGGAATTTCTGTAATGCTATTTTCGACAAAAAACGCTAAGGTTTTCGAAACGTACTCCTCCTCTTTTAATATTACGACCGTATTCCCCTTATCCGCTTTCGTGGCAATAGCTTTCGCTTCATTAAGCTTTTTATTTATAGAATCGACAGTTAGTCGGTCTGCTCTAGTCTTATGATTAACACTATTTCTCTTATTTAATTCATTTTTTACTATTTTATGTAGCTTATGACCGACATGGCCTGTTTCATTATTATTTAATTTAGCAATTTCTGTTGTCATTTTAGTGAGGGCAATTACTTCTTTCGCGACCTTCTTGTTAAATGACGGCTCAATATTAAACTTTAATGCCTTATTTAACATTTCTACTTCTGTATTATCAAATGTAATATCCGTTTTGTTAATCACCCGTGGGTAAAAGTCAAAAGACGAAAGCCTTTGTTGTTGATCTTTTTCGTCTTCGCGCGTGTTATTATTTAATTTACGAAGTTTTTTATCTTGTTTTTCTTTTTTCTTTATAAACTCCTTCTGTAGTATTTTGTGAAGTCTACATGTAACCTCTTCCCATACGTTCATTGGTAATATTTCCTTGACCTTAGTCTCTGCTTGAATTATTTGTTTTTTAATTAAGTCTTTCTTTTTATACAGATGTTTAATTTCTGCGCGTATCCAAAACTTTTTTGCTTTTTCAACAGCTAGTCGTCCCGCCCATGACTTGCAATCACAAAGTTTCAACTTCACATAATTCGGGATAACATGATTCTTAACACATTCTTTATTAAAGTTTATGTTTGCGGCAGTTTTTAATAACTTACGTCTTAAATTTTTGTATTTATACACTAACCTCAATGTCTCGCCTGACACTAACGATTTGATATAATCCATTATGGAGTCGAGGTAGCAGTTGTCGTTATACTGGTTATCACATTTAGCATTCAACCGCGATTTTTATATATATTTTAACAACGCGTTTCGAGAGACAATGCTCTCATCATCAGGTTGTAAAATCTATGTCGCGAAATTAAACGTACTAAAAAGACAAAATACCATCACCAATAGTTGGTGGGTCCATAGAGTAAAAAAGAATTAAAAGTATATTGGACTGTGGGTCCTCGTCTTACATTAAAGTTGTTGACGCAGGTCGATGGCCGTCCCATAGCTACCAAATATGCTGTCGACTGCGCCGGCTCGGGTGCTGTTGTGGACTAACGTGCCTAGGTGTTGTGGCGTGGTTACCGCCGTGTGCTTGACGGTAACGCTATGCTATTGGGCGCCTCATTTCCTTACTGCATTGGTCTGCCATCGTTAGCCTCTCGCAACTCCGTCATTGACATGCTACAAGTTTTAAGTCGCATGCCTGCCCTAAAATAATTCTAAAAACCCGCTAAAAAATCTCATTTCTTTAAAGTTATCTTGTATATTTAGGATATTGCTTTGTTTCTTTTCATGGATAGCTATCTCGAATTCCTCTAGTAAGTCAAGTTTCCTCCCTTTCTTTTCTACATGCAATATTTCTACGTTGTCTTCTATGCTATTAAGGGGATGGCCTGTTTCATATATATGGTTCGCAACAGCTGATTTGTCATAATTTCCTAACCTGAACGCATCTTTATGTTCTTTATACCGGATCGCGAATGATCTTCCTGTCTGCCCTATATATTTTGCATCACACGTTCTGCACTGAATCTTATAAACTCCCGATCTTTCAAACTTATTTCTCTTCTCGCCAATATCGTGCTTAAGGCTATACCTCACTAGGTTATTAGTCTGAAAGGCTATTTTGACATCGTATGGCTTAAAAATATTTGCTATCTTTTGTGAGACTTTTCCGTAGTATGGCATCGTGATAATTTTCGCTTTCTCTCCATCAGGTTTATTCTTTTTGCGCTTATTACATTTTCGTAACAGTTTTTTAACTATATCTATTCCGTAACCGTTATTCTTCGCTATTCTCTTAACGGTGTTAATTTCAGTCTCCCTATCTTTTTCACTCATAGGTATATTGACTGCCCTATGCACGAGACTACGGAAAGCAGCTTCTTTATACGCCTGCGGATGGCATGAATCATTCGGGATCACGGCATCAGTTGTAGTTTGTTTTCTATAAACGGAAAACGCATGTTTGTTGCCCTGCTTTTTTATATTCAGGTCCAGGAACTGTAGACAATTGTCAGTTTCGTACTCCACGGTAAATTTTATTTTATTATGTGCGTCGTTGAACTTTTTTACTATTTCCTCAATGTCCTCACTGGAACCATCAACAAGTAACAGAGTGTCGTCAACATAACGTTTGTAATAAACAATTTTATCCGTAATGTTATCGTCAGAATTTAGAACTTTATCTTCAAGGTCATTCAGGAACTATGGCGGACATTTTTATGAATGACCTTGAAGATAAAGTTCTAAATTCTGACGATAACATTACGGATAAAATTGTTTATTACAAACGTTATGTTGACGACACTCTGTTACTTGTTGATGGTTCCAGTGAGGACATTGAGGAAATAGTAAAAAAGTTCAACGACGCACATAATAAAATAAAATTTACCGTGGAGTACGAAACTGACAATTGTCTACAGTTCCTGGACCTGAATATAAAAAAGCAAGGCAACAAACATGCGTTTTCCGTTTATAGAAAACAAACTACAACTGATGCCGTGATCCCGAATGATTCATGCCATCCGCAGGCGTATAAAGAAGCTGCTTTCCGTAGTCTCGTGCATAGGGCAGTCAATATACCTATGAGTGAAAAAGATAGGGAGACTGAAATTAACACCGTTAAGAGAATAGCGAAGAATAACGGTTACAGAATAGATATAGTTAAAAAACTGTTACGAAAATGTAATAAGCGCAAAAAGAATAAACCTGATGGAGAGAAAGCGAAAATTATCACGATGCCATACTACGGAAAAGTCTCACAAAAGATAGCAAATATTTTTAAGCCATACGATGTCAAAATAGCCTTTCAGACTAATAACCTAGTGAGGTATAGCCTTAAGCACGATATTGGCGAGAAGAGAAATAAGTTTGAAAGATCGGGAGTTTATAAGATTCAGTGCAGAACGTGTGATGCAAAATATATAGGGCAGACAGGAAGATCATTCGCGATCCGGTATAAAGAACATAAAGATGCGTTCAGGTTAGGAAATTATGACAAATCAGCTGTTGCGAACCATATATATGAAACAGGCCATCCCCTTAATAGCATAGAAGACAACGTAGAAATATTGCATGTAGAAAAGAAAGGGAGGAAACTTGACTTACTAGAGGAATTCGAGATAGCTATTCATGAAAAGAAACAAAGCAATATCCTAAATATACAAGATAACTTTAAAGAAATGAGATTTTTTAGCGGGTTTTTAGAATTATTTTAGGGCAGGCATGCGACTTAAAACTTGTAGCATGTCAATGACGGAGTTGCGAGAGGCTAACGATGGCAGACCAATGCAGTAAGGAAATGAGGCGCCCAATAGCATAGCGTTACCGTCAAGCACACGGCGGTAACCACGCCACAACACCTAGGCACGTTAGTCCACAACAGCACCCGAGCCGGCGCAGTCGACAGCATATTTGGTAGCTATGGGACGGCCATCGACCTGCGTCAACAACTTTAATGTAAGAC
Organism: Schistocerca nitens; assembly: GCF_023898315.1. NCBI lineage: Eukaryota > Metazoa > Arthropoda > Insecta > Orthoptera > Acrididae > Schistocerca > Schistocerca nitens. The sequence continues at coordinate 1,270,763,382 of NC_064614.1, read as the reverse complement.
GAGGACCCACAGTCCAATATACTTTTAATTCTTTTTTACTCTATGGACCCACCAACTATTGGTGATGGTATTTTGTCTTTTTAGTACGTTTAATTTCGCGACATAGATTTTACAACCTGATGATGAGAGCATTGTCTCTCGAAACGCGTTGTTAAAATATATATAAAAATCGCGGTTGAATGCTAAATGTGATAACCAGTATAACGACAACTGCTACCTCGACTCCATAATGGATTATATCAAATCGTTAGTGTCAGGCGAGACATTGAGGTTAGTGTATAAATACAAAAATTTAAGACGTAAGTTATTAAAAACTGCCGCAAACATAAACTTTAATAAAGAATGTGTTAAGAATCATGTTATCCCGAATTATGTGAAGTTGAAACTTTGTGATTGCAAGTCATGGGCGGGACGACTAGCTGTTGAAAAAGCAAAAAAGTTTTGGATACGCGCAGAAATTAAACATCTGTATAAAAAGAAAGACTTAATTAAAAAACAAATAATTCAAGCAGAGACTAAGGTCAAGGAAATATTACCAATGAACGTATGGGAAGAGGTTACATGTAGACTTCACAAAATACTACAGAAGGAGTTTATAAAGAAAAAAGAAAAACAAGATAAAAAACTTCGTAAATTAAATAATAACACGCGCGAAGACGAAAAAGATCAACAACAAAGGCTTTCGTCTTTTGACTTTTACCCACGGGTGATTAACAAAACGGATATTACATTTGATAATACAGAAGTAGAAATGTTAAATAAGGCATTAAAGTTTAATATTGAGCCGTCATTTAACAAGAAGGTCGCGAAAGAAGTAATTGCCCTCACTAAAATGACAACAGAAATTGCTAAATTAAATAATAATGAAACAGGCCATGTCGGTCATAAGCTACATAAAATAGTAAAAAATGAATTAAATAAGAGAAATAGTGTTAATCATAAGACTAGAGCAGACCGACTAACTGTCGATTCTATAAATAAAAAGCTTAATGAAGCGAAAGCTATTGCCACGAAAGCGGATAAGGGGAATACGGTCGTAATATTAAAAGAGGAGGAGTACGTTTCGAAAACCTTAGCGTTTTTTGTCGAAAATAGCATTACAGAAATTCCGAAAGACATAACAGCCAATTTCCAAACTAAACTAAAAAATGTTCTTAAACGCACGCACTTCCTGCTGACAGAAGCCGAAAAAAGAAGATGTGTTATCATGAATCCAACGGCCCCCAAATTAAGATCACAGGTGAAGATACATAAAGATCTGCATCCGGTTCGTCCGATTGTTAACGGTCGAAATAGTCCAGCATATAAAATAACGAAAATGTTGGACCAAATTCTGAAAAAGACTTACGTGTATAATAATAATTATTCAGTGCGTGGTAGTATGACCATGATAGGTGAAATTAAAGATACGCCAGTCACCGACACTTCCCGTTTGGTTTCGTTGGATGTTAAGAACTTATACTCCAGTGTTCCGGTTAACGAAACTATAGAAATCATTAAGAGAAATTTCCTGAAATACGGTAAAATTTCAACGCAAGAGACAATTGAATTTATTGAACTCCTACAGCTCATTACAAGTTTTAATTATTTTACGTTTAATAACAAATTTTATATTCAGGACGATGGGTTAGCCATGGGGTCCAGCATTTCAGGAACTATGGCGGACATTTTTATGAATGACCTTGAAGATAAAGTTCTAAATTCTGACGATAACATTACGGATATAATTGTTTATTACAAACGTTATGTTGACGACACTCTGTTACTTGTTGATGGTTCCAGTGAGGACATTGAGGAAATAGTAAAAAAGTTCAACGACGCACATAATAAAATAAAATTTACCGTGGAGTACGAAACTGACAATTGTCTACAGTTCCTGGACCTGAATATAAAAAAGCAGGGCAACAAACATGCGTTTTCCGTTTATAGAAAACAAACTACAACTGATGCCGTGATCCCGAATGATTCATGCCATCCGCAGGCGTATAAAGAAGCTGCTTTCCGTAGTCTCGTGCATAGGGCAGTCAATATACCTATGAGTGAAAAAGATAGGGAGACTGAAATTAACACCGTTAAGAGAATAGCGAAGAATAACGGTTACAGAATAGATATAGTTAAAAAACTGTTACGAAAATGTAATAAGCGCAAAAAGAATAAACCTGATGGAGAGAAAGCGAAAATTATCACGATGCCATACTACGGAAAAGTCTCACAAAAGATAGCAAATATTTTTAAGCCATACGATGTCAAAATAGCCTTTCAGACTAATAACCTAGTGAGGTATAGCCTTAAGCACGATATTGGCGAGAAGAGAAATAAGTTTGAAAGATCGGGAGTTTATAAGATTCAGTGCAGAACGTGTGATGCAAAATATATAGGGCAGACAGGAAGATCATTCGCGATCCGGTATAAAGAACATAAAGATGCGTTCAGGTTAGGAAATTATGACAAATCAGCTGTTGCGAACCATATATATGAAACAGGCCATCCCCTTAATAGCATAGAAGACAACGTAGAAATATTGCATGTAGAAAAGAAAGGGAGGAAACTTGACTTACTAGAGGAATTCGAGATAGCTATCCATGAAAAGAAACAAAGCAATATCCTAAATATACAAGATAACTTTAAAGAAATGAGATTTTTTAGCGGGTTTTTAGAATTATTTTAGGGCAGGCATGCGACTTAAAACTTGTAGCATGTCAATGACGGAGTTGCGAGAGGCTAACGATGGCAGACCAATGCAGTAAGGAAATGAGGCGCCCAATAGCATAGCGTTACCGTCAAGCACACGGCGGTAACCACGCCACAACACCTAGGCACGTTAGTCCACAACAGCACCCGAGCCGGCGCAGTCGACAGCATATTTGGTAGCTATGGGACGGCCATCGACCTGCGTCAACAACTTTAATGTAAGACGAGGACCCACAGTCCAATATACTTTTAATTCTTTTTTACTCTATGGACCCACCAACTATTGGTGATGGTATTTTGTCTTTTTAGTACGTTTAATTTCGCGACATAGATTTTACAACCTGATGATGAGAGCATTGTCTCTCGAAACGCGTTGTTAAAATATATATAAAAATCGCGGTTGAATGCTAAATGTGATAACCAGTATAACGACAACTGCTACCTCGACTCCATAATGGATTATATCAAATCGTTAGTGTCAGGCGAGACATTGAGGTTAGTGTATAAATACAAAAATTTAAGACGTAAGTTATTAAAAACTGCCGCAAACATAAACTTTAATAAAGAATGTGTTAAGAATCATGTTATCCCGAATTATGTGAAGTTGAAACTTTGTGATTGCAAGTCATGGGCGGGACGACTAGCTGTTGAAAAAGCAAAAAAGTTTTGGATACGCGCAGAAATTAAACATCTGTATAAAAAGAAAGACTTAATTAAAAAACAAATAATTCAAGCAGAGACTAAGGTCAAGGAAATATTACCAATGAACGTATGGGAAGAGGTTACATGTAGACTTCACAAAATACTACAGAAGGAGTTTATAAAGAAAAAAGAAAAACAAGATAAAAAACTTCGTAAATTAAATAATAACACGCGCGAAGACGAAAAAGATCAACAACAAAGGCTTTCGTCTTTTGACTTTTACCCACGGGTGATTAACAAAACGGATATTACATTTGATAATACAGAAGTAGAAATGTTAAATAAGGCATTAAAGTTTAATATTGAGCCGTCATTTAACAAGAAGGTCGCGAAAGAAGTAATTGCCCTCACTAAAATGACAACAGAAATTGCTAAATTAAATAATAATGAAACAGGCCATGTCGGTCATAAGCTACATAAAATAGTAAAAAATGAATTAAATAAGAGAAATAGTGTTAATCATAAGACTAGAGCAGACCGACTAACTGTCGATTCTATAAATAAAAAGCTTAATGAAGCGAAAGCTATTGCCACGAAAGCGGATAAGGGGAATACGGTCGTAATATTAAAAGAGGAGGAGTACGTTTCGAAAACCTTAGCGTTTTTTGTCGAAAATAGCATTACAGAAATTCCGAAAGACATAACAGCCAATTTCCAAACTAAACTAAAAAATGTTCTTAAACGCACGCACTTCCTGCTGACAGAAGCCGAAAAAAGAAGATGTGTTATCATGAATCCAACGGCCCCCAAATTAAGATCACAGGTGAAGATACATAAAGATCTGCATCCGGTTCGTCCGATTGTTAACGGTCGAAATAGTCCAGCATATAAAATAACGAAAATGTTGGACCAAATTCTGAAAAAGACTTACGTGTATAATAATAATTATTCAGTGCGTGGTAGTATGACCATGATAGGTGAAATTAAAGATACGCCAGTCACCGACACTTCCCGTTTGGTTTCGTTGGATGTTAAGAACTTATACTCCAGTGTTCCGGTTAACGAAACTATAGAAATCATTAAGAGAAATTTCCTGAAATACGGTAAAATTTCAACGCAAGAGACAATTGAATTTATTGAACTCCTACAGCTCATTACAAGTTTTAATTATTTTACGTTTAATAACAAATTTTATATTCAGGACGATGGGTTAGCCATGGGGTCCAGCATTTCAGGAACTATGGCGGACATTTTTATGAATGACCTTGAAGATAAAGTTCTAAATTCTGACGATAACATTACGGATATAATTGTTTATTACAAACGTTATGTTGACGACACTCTGTTACTTGTTGATGGTTCCAGTGAGGACATTGAGGAAATAGTAAAAAAGTTCAACGACGCACATAATAAAATAAAATTTACCGTGGAGTACGAAACTGACAATTGTCTACAGTTCCTGGACCTGAATATAAAAAAGCAGGGCAACAAACATGCGTTTTCCGTTTATAGAAAACAAACTACAACTGATGCCGTGATCCCGAATGATTCATGCCATCCGCAGGCGTATAAAGAAGCTGCTTTCCGTAGTCTCGTGCATAGGGCAGTCAATATACCTATGAGTGAAAAAGATAGGGAGACTGAAATTAACACCGTTAAGAGAATAGCGAAGAATAACGGTTACAGAATAGATATAGTTAAAAAACTGTTACGAAAATGTAATAAGCGCAAAAAGAATAAACCTGATGGAGAGAAAGCGAAAATTATAACGATGCCATACTACGGAAAAGTCTCACAAAAGATAGCAAATATTTTTAAGCCATACGATGTCAAAATAGCCTTTCAGACTAATAACCTAGTGAGGTATAGCCTTAAGCACGATATTGGCGAGAAGAGAAATAAGTTTGAAAGATCGGGAGTTTATAAGATTCAGTGCAGAACGTGTGATGCAAAATATATAGGGCAGACAGGAAGATCATTCGCGATCCGGTATAAAGAACATAAAGATGCGTTCAGGTTAGGAAATTATGACAAATCAGCTGTTGCGAACCATATATATGAAACAGGCCATCCCCTTAATAGCATAGAAGACAACGTAGAAATATTGCATGTAGAAAAGAAAGAGAGGAAACTTGACTTACTAGAGGAATTCGAGATAGCTATCCATGAAAAGAAACAAAGCAATATCCTAAATATACAAGATAACTTTAAAGAAATGAGATTTTTTAGCGGGTTTTTAGAATTATTTTAGGGCAGGCATGCGACTTAAAACTCGTAGCATGTCAATGACGGAGTTGCGAGAGGCTAACGATGGCAGACCAATGCAGTAAGGAAATGAGGCGCCCAATAGCATAGCGTTACCGTCAAGCACACGGCGGTAACCACGCCACAACACCTAGGCACGTTAGTCCACAACAGCACCCGAGCCGGCGCAGTCGACAGCATATTTGGTAGCTATGGGACGGCCATCGACCTGCGTCAACAACTTTAATGTAAGACGAGGACCCACAGTCCAATATACTTTTAATTCTTTTTTACTCTATGGACCCACCAACTATTGGTGATGGTATTTTGTCTTTTTAGTACGTTTAATTTCGCGACATAGATTTTACAACCTGATGATGAGAGCATTGTCTCTCGAAACGCGTTGTTAAAATATATATAAAAATCGCGGTTGAATGCTAAATGTGATAACCAGTATAACGACAACTGCTACCTCGACTCCATAATGGATTATATCAAATCGTTAGTGTCAGGCGAGACATTGAGGTTAGTGTATAAATACAAAAATTTAAGACGTAAGTTATTAAAAACTGCCGCAAACATAAACTTTAATAAAGAATGTGTTAAGAATCATGTTATCCCGAATTATGTGAAGTTGAAACTTTGTGATTGCAAGTCATGGGCGGGACGACTAGCTGTTGAAAAAGCAAAAAAGTTTTGGATACGCGCAGAAATTAAACATCTGTATAAAAAGAAAGACTTAATTAAAAAACAAATAATTCAAGCAGAGACTAAGGTCAAGGAAATATTACCAATGAACGTATGGGAAGAGGTTACATGTAGACTTCACAAAATACTACAGAAGGAGTTTATAAAGAAAAAAGAAAAACAAGATAAAAAACTTCGTAAATTAAATAATAACACGCGCGAAGACGAAAAAGATCAACAACAAAGGCTTTCGTCTTTTGACTTTTACCCACGGGTGATTAACAAAACGGATATTACATTTGATAATACAGAAGTAGAAATGTTAAATAAGGCATTAAAGTTTAATATTGAGCCGTCATTTAACAAGAAGGTCGCGAAAGAAGTAATTGCCCTCACTAAAATGACAACAGAAATTGCTAAATTAAATAATAATGAAACAGGCCATGTCGGTCATAAGCTACATAAAATAGTAAAAAATGAATTAAATAAGAGAAATAGTGTTAATCATAAGACTAGAGCAGACCGACTAACTGTCGATTCTACAAATAAAAAGCTTAATGAAGCGAAAGCTATTGCCACGAAAGCGGATAAGGGGAATACGGTCGTAATATTAAAAGAGGAGGAGTACGTTTCGAAAACCTTAGCGTTTTTTGTCGAAAATAGCATTACAGAAATTCCGAAAGACATAACAGCCAATTTCCAAACTAAACTAAAAAATGTTCTTAAACGCACGCACTTCCTGCTGACAGAAGCCGAAAAAAGAAGATGTGTTATCATGAATCCAACGGCCCCCAAATTAAGATCACAGGTGAAGATACATAAAGATCTGCATCCGGTTCGTCCGATTGTTAACGGTCGAAATAGTCCAGCATATAAAATAACGAAAATGTTGGACCAAATTCTGAAAAAGACTTACGTGTATAATAATAATTATTCAGTGCGTGGTAGTATGACCATGATAGGTGAAATTAAAGATACGCCAGTCACCGACACTTCCCGTTTGGTTTCGTTGGATGTTAAGAACTTATACTCCAGTGTTCCGGTTAACGAAACTATAGAAATCATTAAGAGAAATTTCCTGAAATACGGTAAAATTTCAACGCAAGAGACAATTGAATTTATTGAACTCCTACAGCTCATTACAAGTTTTAATTATTTTACGTTTAATAACAAATTTTATATTCAGGACGATGGGTTAGCCATGGGGTCCAGCATTTCAGGAACTATGGCGGACATTTTTATGAATGACCTTGAAGATAAAGTTCTAAATTCTGACGATAACATTACGGATAAAATTGTTTATTACAAACGTTATGTTGACGACACTCTGTTACTTGTTGATGGTTCCAGTGAGGACATTGAGGAAATAGTAAAAAAGTTCAACGACGCACATAATAAAATAAAATTTACCGTGGAGTACGAAACTGACAATTGTCTACAGTTCCTGGACCTGAATATAAAAAAGCAGGGCAACAAACATGCGTTTTCCGTTTATAGAAAACAAACTACAACTGATGCCGTGATCCCGAATGATTCATGCCATCCGCAGGCGTATAAAGAAACTGCTTTCCGTAGTCTCGTGCATAGGGCAGTCAATATACCTATGAGTGAAAAAGATAGGGAGACTGAAATTAACACCGTTAAGAGAATAGCGAAGAATAACGGTTACAGAATAGATATAGTTAAAAAACTGTTACGAAAATGTAATAAGCGCAAAAAGAATAAACCTGATGGAGAGAAAGCGAAAATTATAACGATGCCATACTACGGAAAAGTCTCACAAAAGATAGCAAATATTTTTAAGCCATACGATGTCAAAATAGCCTTTCAGACTAATAACCTAGTGAGGTATAGCCTTAAGCACGATATTGGCGAGAAGAGAAATAAGTTTGAAAGATCGGGAGTTTATAAGATTCAGTGCAGAACGTGTGATGCAAAATATATAGGGCAGACAGGAAGATCATTCGCGATCCGGTATAAAGAACATAAAGATGCGTTCAGGTTAGGAAATTATGACAAATCAGCTGTTGCGAACCATATATATGAAACAGGCCATCCCCTTAATAGCATAGAAGACAACGTAGAAATATTGCATGTAGAAAAGAAAGGGAGGAAACTTGACTTACTAGAGGAATTCGAGATAGCTATCCATGAAAAGAAACAAAGCAATATCCTAAATATACAAGATAACTTTAAAGAAATGAGATTTTTTAGCGGGTTTTTAGAATTATTTTAGGGCAGGCATGCGACTTAAAACTTGTAGCATGTCAATGACGGAGTTGCGAGAGGCTAACGATGGCAGACCAATGCAGTAAGGAAATGAGGCGCCCAATAGCATAGCGTTACCGTCAAGCACACGGCGGTAACCACGCCACAACACCTAGGCACGTTAGTCCACAACAGCACCCGAGCCGGCGCAGTCGACAGCATATTTGGTAGCTATGGGACGGCCATCGACCTGCGTCAACAACTTTAATGTAAGACGAGGACCCACAGTCCAATATACTTTTAATTCTTTTTTACTCTATGGACCCACCAACTATTGGTGATGGTATTTTGTCGGTATTTTGTCTTTTTAGTACGTTTAATTTCGCGACATAGATTTTACAACCTGATGATGAGAGCATTGTCTCTCGAAACGCGTTGTTAAAATATATATAAAAATCGCGGTTGAATGCTAAATGTGATAACCAATAGCAGTTCATGACAAATTACAAAACTCCGCCATCTCTCTCCCCACATCCACCACTGCTGGCGGCTCACCTCCAACTGCGCAACGCTACGCGCTGTTCACAGCCAGCTGTCTAACACTACAATGGCGAGTATTACAACAATGCAAAGCAGCCACAGACTGCACACAGCACAGCCAGTGATTTTCATACAGAGGTGGCGTTACCAATAAAAAAACCTAAACAGCCTACTTACACCATTTGAACTATTTTGAGAGAGGAGTGAGACAATATCCTCCAATAACTCCTCAACAGTTTGGTAGCCAGCATTAAAAGCAATTGAAAAGCGTGTATTAGTGCCCGAGGAGGGCATGCATATTCCTTACTCAGAATTGTGTATCGACATTTACGTTGGGAGTGTGATCTGTATCAAACATGAAAGTTATTTATATCTTTTATGCTGGTTTCCTATGTGGTGAAATCTGTACCATTTTCCGTTATAAGTATACCACATCATTACGCATGTACTGTGTTCTGTTTGGTCCATCATTGCCTGAGATTATCCCTGTCCAACAAAGTCTCAGTTCCTTAGCAACTGTCAAGCAGCGTAAAGAAGATAACAGATTATTTGAATACAGCACTACTTTAAAGGCCAGGTAGAAGAAAACTAGCCAGCAGCACACTTTTCTATAAACAGAACTGTTCTCACAAGCTCCTCACAACAAGCTAGATCGGGATCTATTCAGGACAGTGGGATTACCTAGTGTGTCCATACCAACAAAGATCAGTTAACTTAGCTTTAATCGAAAATTTTGCGAGGCTCAGCAAGTTTCACATTTTAGTAGGACTCGCACCATGAGAATCACCACTCCAATAAGTGTGACATGAGTCCTGCGCACTTAATAAACTCGCTCTTCCCCATCTCCTCCTCCCCCCCCCCCCCCATGTTTTCGCATTTCCTATAAGGGGTCGGAATTGTTATATGTATTTTGGCAATGTCAATGTCAGTGGCATAGGGTGAGAGGATGGCCTACCTGACGCCACCACTCTCCCCGTGAAAGAATCTGTGTGTTCCATCTGTCTGAGTCTAATGTAAATCTCATCTTCAAGTGTGAGAGCAGGTTTCTGAGGCGGGACGTGGGAATCAGTTCAGTAATTACCTATGTGGAAGACCATCTCCAGGTTCACCGGCCCTCGTCATCGGAGGCGGAGACGATCTGGGGCAGACTTGCTGGCCCGAATCCCAGAAGTGGAGCGCTAACTCGATCGGCTATACAGGTGGGCCACTCACTATAAACGTGGAACGCCATACCTAGCTGTCATACAGACAATCCACGAGTTTTCCTGATGCTCGGTCGCTGTGTGTAGGTGGGTCGTCAGCTTGATGACAATTACGGCGTGCTTTCCCGATTTGCTGGAGCATCGTGTGGGCTGTTTCCTCAGCCATCGCCGTACCATACTCCATCGAACAACTGACTGCCTTCCCCAAGTCCACTGGCGGGGTCTAGGCAAGCCAGAGAAAGCAGCTAACCACATAATCGCTGATAAATAAAATGTTCATGCTGCACGTTTCGTTATCAAAATAAAAACGCCAATTTCGATGTCTGTCATTAACACCAATTTCATTTTTGTCCTAGATATATAAATATTCCAGACAGATGCTTCATACAAACCTTTGCAAAATAATTATAATCATATAAAGCGTACAAAACTAAGACTAGCCTGACAACATTTTAACAGAGACTGTCATAATGCTGAAGGAAGACTGCCTGCGGTGCCTATTTACATAAACGTGTAGTGCAGTTTCAAAAAAGATTAAAATACAATGTAAAAGACAGGAATTATGGGCAATACTTTTACAAGACTGGCAATAACGTTATTGCACTTAAATAATGATTTTGTATTTAACAAATAACTTTGAAATGGATGAAAATTTTGGTGTGTGGAGTTTTCCAGTTATTGTTTAAGAAACACCAAGAATATTCTAGAAAACAGGATTTTATGTTTCAGATATTTCCTTAACTAAGGTTTTTCTTTGTAACGTTACACATTATTGTATTGTAAATCAGGGCAAAATAGAAAGACTATAAGTCTGCAAAAGATTACCTTCTAAATTCGAACATTCTGTAATTCTTACGACATCAATAACTTTGAATTAGTATATTTCCTATATTACATAATTTTGAAAGAGACAAAATTTTCTTTACATAGAAGACAAAGTGGACTTCCAAATAATGTATCCGAATCGCAGAATAAATCTTTGTCAGAAGGGTTGAAACTTTATGGGCACACGATATTTCAGCATCAAAACTTCTGTGTAGTGCCACCTACAAAATGTTTCTGTGTGTAATATCTGAGAGCCACAGGTGTCCTCTATTAGTAGTTTTGAGAAAAGTGGAACAAACTCTCAGTGTGAGTTTTGGTCTTGTGTCCTGATTCGTACCATATAAGTGAAACAGAACCTTCATAATAATTCTGCCATTTTTCTAAATCATCTTTTCATGTTTTTATGAGTTCCCTTGCACGCTGCTTGGTTCCCTAGTGGATATAGAAGCGAGGAACAGATGCTATTCACGAACAGAGAATTCAGATACACAGTTGTGAATTTATTCTAAATTTATGTCAAATAATATAAACAATACATATCTTTGTTGTTGTAGTTGCAATGCCAGTTGCTAACAGTAGATTTGAATAATGATATACAGGGTGTTACAAAAAGGTACGGCCAAACTTTCAGGAAACATTCCTCACACACAAAGAAAGAAAATATGTTATATGGACATGCGTCCGGAAACGATTACTTTCCATGTTAGAGCTCATTTTATTACTTCTCTTCAAAGTAAACAGCAACAGAACGTACCAGCGTGACTTCAAACACTTTGTTACAGTAAATGTTCAAAATGTCCTCCGTTAGCGAGTATACATGCATCCACCCTCCGTCGCATGGAATCCCTGAAGCGCTGATGCAGCCCTGGAGAATGGCGTATTGTATCACAGCCGTCCACAATACGAGCACGAAGAGTCTCTACATTTTGTACCGGGGTTGCGTAGACAAGAGCTTTCAAATGCCCCCATAAATGAAAGTCAAGAGGGTTAAGGTCAGGAGAGCGTGGAGGCCATGGAATTGGTCCGCCTCTACCAATCCATCGGTCACCGAATCTGTTGTTGAGAAGCGTACGAACACTTCGACTGAAATGCGCAGGAGCTCCATCGTGCATGAACCACATGTTGTGTCGTACTTGTAAAGGCACATGTTCTAGCAGCACAGGTAGAGTATCCCGTATGAAATCATGATAACGTGCTCCATTGAGCGTAGATGGAAGAACATGGGGCCCAATCAAGACATCACCAACAATGCCTCCCCAAACGTTCACAGAAAATCTGTGTTGATGACGTGATTGCACAATTGCGTGCGGATTCTCGTCAGCCCACACATGTTGATTCTGAAAATTTACAATTTGATCACTTTGGAATGAAGCCTCATCTGTAAAGAGAACATTTGCACTGAAATGAGGATTGACACATTGTAGGATGAACCATTCGCAGAAGTGTACCAGTGGAGGCCAATCAGCAGCTGATAGTGCCTGCACACGCTGTACATGTTACGGAAACAACTGGTTCTCCCGTAGCACTCTCCATACAGTGACGTGGTCAACGTTACCTTGTACAGCAGCAACTTCTCTGACGCTGACATTAGGGTTATCGTTAACTGCACGAAGAATTGCCTCGTCCATAGCAGGTGTCCTCGTCGTTCTATGTCTTCCCCAGTCGCGAGTCATAGGCTGGAATGTTCCGTGCTCCCTAAGACGCCGATCAATTGCTTCGAACGTCTTCCTGTCGGGACACCTTCGTTCTGGAAATCTGTCTCGATACAAGCGTACCGCGCCACGTCTATTGCCCCGTGCTAATCCATACATCAAATGGGCATCTGCAAAATCCGCATTTGTAAACATTGCACTGACTGCAGAACCACGTTCGTGATGAACACTAACCTGTTGATGCTACGTACTGATGTGCTTGATGCTAGTACTGTAGAGCAATGAGTCGCATGTCAACACAAGCACTGAAGTCAACATTACCTTCCTTCAATTGGGCCAACTGGCGGTGAATCGAGGAAGTACAGTACATACTGACGAAACTAAAATGAGCTCTAACAGGGAAACTAAGCGTTTCCGGACACATGTCCACATAACATCTTTTCTTTATTTGTGTGTGAGGAATGTTTCCTGAAAGTTTGGCCGTACCTTTTTGTAACACCCTGTATACATTAATACAAAAGATTTATAAATCTGTCACTGTTCAATACAATGTCTATTCAGAAGACGTTAAGCCCTGGTCACTATGAAAGTCTGTAAATGTTATTAATCGGGCAAACACACAAAATGGAGTCATCCGTGAATGTCTGAACTTAAGTACACATGCCACTGAAGCTTCAGAGGGTGGCATGCTTTTATCTCATTGACAGTGGCATAATCGTTTATGCAGAGCCCTCCTGTGGCAGAGGCAGCTGTGGCGCGACTGGCAGTACGCATATTTGAAAGTGCAACCAGCCAGATAACAATCGAGGCTGCACGTATAAGGGTGTTTTGCGGTTCAAAAGTGTGCGCATATGTTTAGTTCCTAAAATAAAAGAAAATTTGTAAGGGAAAGCGAAGAAATCAATATTTATCTTCTATTTAATACTTACAAGCAACACATTTTAAACACAGCACAGGGTCACACGTATCATGTAACTACATTTTATATTTAAATTACCCTTTATAAAACAGTATTCTGTATGTTCTCTACATTTTATTTTCTTAAAAATGTCTTTTATTAAAGATACTCAGCTGTATAATCCTTACCAACAGAAGGCCAGGAGAATATCTCCTCAACTTAAGCCATCACGTTTTGAACTGTAGTATGCTCTCATAGATCTCCTCCATAAAAACTGTAAATTTATTTTTTTATTTCTTGACGCCACCATTAGCTCTACATAGTCCTTGGCCAAATGAATACTATCAGTCTTTCTCATATTTCTTTCAGTTACCATAGACCGGATATACATTGACAGCCATGGATATTTAGACCACCTATACACCAAAAATTTTACATCTATCTGCTGACTGTCAGTTTGGTATTTAGTATATACTGTTTGGAGGTAAAGCACCATCAATATATGCTAGATAGTGCTATGTAGCACCAATTTTCTTGCACAAAAGTTGGAGAACCTGTTGTGACTTAAGATTGTGTACAATAAAATGCATTAAAATCTGGTTGTACAAATTCTACCAATGTCGTTTAACTGCAAAGCCATCGGTGTTTCCAACTACATCATACATGTTACTCAATTAATTCTCAAAATGGGCCACCAACTAGTTTTTTGTTCATATCTGCCAGTATATTACGATTTCTGATGCCATGTGCATGATATCTCTGTTTTGGGTTACTTTGACCAAACGTTATTGTTGCCCCAGGATTAAAGATACACAATTTATTAAACAATACTGATGCCAGTGACAGTGTAGAACTAAGGAATATAAACATCGATCGTTGGTACATAGATAAAGGCTCATTTGTAATTTTTAACTAAGATAAACAAATGTCAATCACACACTGCTAAAATTCCAAGTTCTTGTGGTTCAGATAGTGATTCAGGTATAACAACATATGGTGTCAAATATCACCCGCCCATATTAGGGATGAAGTCTGCTTGGCTTCAAGTGTCAGATATTGACTCATAAAATGAAAAATGGAAAACGTTAGTTCTAACTGTACTAGATGTTCTGAAAGGAGTATTTAACTTCAAGATGGAGAAATTTAAGGTATTAAGTTCAACTAAATTTGGAGCTATGTGTGTGGTACTCTATTCTAGTACCTTTCATTATGTCTATAATTTTGATGATGGTTCTCACTGTTTGATTCACGTACAATACTGGACTTTACCTTTATCAGACTCAGTAAAGCACTTCAGAAGATTTTAGATCGACATATTTATTTCTGGTTGGTCAAAGTTTCATTGTATTTTTTAAATAGTGACTAAAAATGCAATGGTAGCTGACAGTTGTGGTGGATGTATAGGGCAGTCAATGTATCCCTGAAACCTATGCTAACTTTCACCACCTACAATTTTTTCCATTACTTCTGCATTTTAGAAAACTAAGCTGTATGTGATCCTTTCATACAAGCCCCTACGTTCACTAACATAAATATCACATAATTAAAAAACAGTCATGACAATCACATCTGAATGCAAAAATCAGTCATATCAAGTTTACAGAGCTCCAAAATCTTGATCACATGACATAAAGGAGTTATCACATGTTGAGAAACAGTGATGTATGACATTTAACCTACTTTGATCTGTTAGCACAAGCCATATTTTCAGAACTATGTGGTTCTTGTTGTGTGCAGGACACATATCTGAAAACACATGCAATTATCTCACACCTTGTGAAAGACTTTCAAGATATTCTGAGGCAAATGAACAAATTTCATTCGACCCTTTGGTTCCACCATCTTCATAGTAGATAAAAAAATTTTGTTGTGATCATGTATACAACACACAGTAAGAGTGAGCTGCTTATGGCAAAAAGCCTCCTTAGCAGGAATTGTGGGGAGCTGCAGACTCTATGTGTCATCAGTATTGACAGCTGCTACGTCATACATTGTCTGCATTAACTCTTTCACTTTAATAAAAAAAACTCAGCTCTTCGATTGACCAGCCTATGGTCTCGATTTGCTGTGATGTCATGTATACTAACAAATGCTGACTTATACACCACATATTGTCCTGAAGGTTGAAATTCTGCATTTAATTCCACGACTTTTTGATTTACCTCTGTTAGTAATGCGCCATCGTCTTCTCTATATTGGAACAACTCCCATCCAGCTCTGCAAATACATGTCCTGCTCATTCTTGGTAATAAAAACTGTTAAATTTGTTGAACACCCCCTGCTGCTACTCCTCGATATTTATTCTTATGCAGCACTGGTTTCCATATCTGTTGGAACTTAAGAGAGCAGATTTTAATATCAGAGCCTATGTGGTGAAGTTAATTTTACGGTTTATGTAGTAAATACTTACTAACATGCTTCTCAACTTTCTTTCTGCAACAGCTTTTCCGTTACTATAAGGTTTTAACTTAAGGTCTCTTTATTTTCTTACACTTATACTGAACTTGAATCTGAAACTTTTTCCTTAACTTCAGCTTACAGAACAACATTTTCTTCCTTCAGGATGAACTATAATAGCAGATGGTTTATGATGGAGAAATATTGTGGACAGTGATTTATATGGTTGTTGCCGGAACCTTTAATTGAGTACAGCTCATATCTTGGAGCTGTGTGATTTCGCTAAGAAACAAGGTTTTCAAGACTGCTAAAAAACGGGGTGTATATGTATTCTTTCTCTCTGAAACATGAAGCTATATCCACTATACTTCCAGTCATATTAATGTGACCGCCTCCCAAAAGCCTGAATACACATGTTTTTCAGTGCGGACCACTGTTGGACGTGCAGGGCGAGAGTCAGTGAGGTTATGGAAAGTACCGAGAGGGGTGTGGAGCCAAGTCAGCTCCAGAGGCATGGCCAGCTGCGCTAGATTTCTTGGTTGAGGATCCATGGCGCGAACAGCTCAATCGAGGTGGTCCCACAGATCCTCAATTGGGTTTAAATCCAGGGAGTTTAGTGGCCAGGGGAGTATGGTAACTCATGCTTCTGGTATTCGAACAACACATGCACACTGTGAGCTGTGTGACATACTGCATTGTCCTGCTGGTAGATGCTGTCCTGACGAGGAAAAATAACTGCATTTGGCGGTGGACATTGTCCCCAAGGATATATGCATACTTCTGTTGATTCATTGTCCATTCCATAATGACGGATTCACCCACGGAATGCCACGAAAACATTCCTCAGATAATGTCGCTCCCTCCTTGTTTCCTTTGAGACGTTTCACACTGCACACGCTAGTGGTTGTCTGTCCAATGGAGCATAAAATGTGATTCATCAGGAAGGGCCACCTGTCGCCACTCAATGGACGTCCAATTGCGGTATTGGCGTGGAAACTCCACCTTTCGTCGCCAATGAAAAGCAATCAACATGTGTACATGGACCATACACCTGCTCTGGAGGCCCATATGCAGCAACCTTCGCTGAATGGTCGTTGTGGAGACACTGATGGCAGCCCCTTGGTTCATCTGGGTGGTGAGTTGCTCAACATTTGCATGTCTATTCACTTGTATACATCTCCACAGCTGTCATTCACCCCCGTTTCCTATAGCACGTGGTGCACCACAGTTTCCTCAGCGCTGGTTTTGGTTAGCGCCATTTTGCCATGCATTGTATACTTTAACCATGGTGGCAAGCAAACAGTTTACAAACTTAGTCATTCTGGAAATGCTTCCACCATTGACCCAGAAGTCAATGATCATGCTCTTTTGAACATCAGATTAATAGCTGTGTTTCTACATGATGACAATGACTGCACTGTTTTCCATGTCCCCATGACATGCTTTATTACCACTCCCCACCCCCCAACTGCTAGTGCTGGCACTTGCCTTCTGTGAGAGGTTACTGCACGTTGCTCTCGAACATAGCTGGTGATCACGTTAATGTGACTGGACTGTGTATTATCATGTATGCATTTAATCCATTTTGGCTTAAAATGGACATGTGTGGTTTCTCAAGTAACTGATTCATTTATACTAACTCCTCCTGTATGAAATGTGCTATGGCAAATAAGACTTATAGAAACATTCCTTTCAAAATAATGATGGTATTACCTATATGCCTGTACATATGTTAGAAAGATTTGTTATTTTAAGTACTAAAATGGAGTTATGAATGTGAGGTGTCTCTTCTTCTGGACACCTCCAAAAAAAACAGACACCTTACAGAATGTGATACATATTATGTAAGTTAAAGGGGGAGAAAGGAAAGGAAAGAGAAGGAACTATTGATATCAGCTGCATCATCTCTTTAGGTGGAACTAGCGATGATGAGTGAAAATGAGTGCTGGACCGGGATTTGAGCCCTGAATCTCCTGCTTACTAGGCAGTTGCATTAACCATGGCACCACGTGGACACAATGTCTACTACAATGGTGTAGACTATCTCGGCACACCCACCAATCAACCCACATTCCTATCTAGCGCCAACTATCCACAATCCCTCATGCTTGCTACTTTCAGGTTCCCACAGGAGGTCGGACTAACTCGTGCATCCACGCTCAAGGTGATGGATTCATTGCCCATCGAAGTATCAATAAATTAAATGAATTCATGTGTTTGTTCTTTTGGACATGTCCAGGGAATGCACGTAGGTGCCACTAAGCGCTAATGTGGGTCAGCTGAGGAGTGTGCTGAGATAGTCCATGCAGCTGCAATAAGCACTGTGTCTGGGGTGGTGCAACGATTAAAACAACTGCGTAGCAACCAGGAGATCCCATGTTTGAATTCAAGTCCGGCACACATTTTCACTCATCACCGTTAATTTCGAATTAAGCCCTGATGCATCTGATATCAGTAGTTACTTTCCGTTCATTTCCTTTTTTCCTCCTCCACCTTCCATTTACATAATAAAATGTATTATGTATTACTATTTAAATAGTATGGACAAATGTCTCACAAATGATTATCCGATTTGAAGATGGACCAAGTAAGGTGCACGAATGTTGTTATTTGTGGTGTGTGGCACAAATATAGACACGGTATCTGTAACAGTATGTTATGGAAATCTGTATACTGAACATGGCATGACAACGCTAGTTACTTAACTTTGAATCTGGAATGGTAAACGGTACATGACCATTTAGTCATAACTTGCATACACCTTGAATCTTCCGCAGAATCACTAGAAAAATTCACATTTTCATGGTTTTCATCGTTTTCATCACTAGAATTGTTTAGAAATAAACCATTCTCATAATCAAAATCGCTCTCACTTTCGTCATCACTTAG
This sequence comes from Schistocerca nitens, assembly GCF_023898315.1. NCBI lineage: Eukaryota > Metazoa > Arthropoda > Insecta > Orthoptera > Acrididae > Schistocerca > Schistocerca nitens. The sequence continues at coordinate 1,270,744,507 of NC_064614.1, read as the reverse complement.
AGATCCCTCTAAAAGCTGTAAAATCACTTCCTCAGAAAAATTGAATGTGAAAAATTATCCTTTGCCCACACACGAGCTTGAACGTTATAGTTCTAACATTCCTTTCAAGACAACTGCAACAGCTTGACACTGAGTTAACACAGGTTCTCCTAGATCGAAGCACTAAGCAGCTTTGATGCCTAGTACTGTCAGAATCGAGAACTGAGCGTGTGAGAGCCGCAAAAAATCGTGTCGAGTGAGGCTTGACGTCAGAGGGAAAAACAAAATTCACAATGTCGAGCACTGCTGGATGTTTGAGTATACATGCTTAATGTAAATTTACTTTATTATTCCTTAATTAACCTAAGATTAAACTGATTTTCCTCACACATTTACCTCAATACAAAAAATGCAGCTATCCCTTACATGTGCACAAAGTACACCATACAAACACTCGTATTATAAAAAATGGTGCACCCACTTCCAAATTCATAGAATATATTTATTAATTGCTAATTTTAATCCAGTAATTTGATAGTGAATGCAACCAAAACTGAAATTCTGACATTCAAGCTATAACTTATTTTTGTATTTTTATAAGATATAATTAAAGCTCTTTTGTACATAACTGTATAATTACATGTTTGAAATTAAAATTCCATTGTTTTTTTCAGAATATGATGATTTCATCTTATAGTCACAAATAAGAATAATCCATTATTAAAGTTTAAAACTCCTTTCACTATTTTCATAATTCTTCACTTTGACACATTCCCAAAGGAATTTGGATGAAGGAAGTTTAGACTATTCTCTAAATTTGTAGATTGTGATTAATTTTCAAAAACTTTATTATGCTGATATTGATTAATTGTGTTCCTTCATTTTCGTTTCCACAATATATTATGAGAATATGAAAATTTTTATTTTAGTTTTTTCAAAAATGTGAACATCCCTTCCAATTTCAAAATAATGTTACTGTTCCCTAATATTTCCCTTAGTATTGTGATGTTTAATTACAATACAAAAGTAAATAAGTCATCTTTATTTAAACTATTCTATGAAGTAAATTTGTTTCTCTTGCAATAATCATGAAGTTGTGCAATTTTGAACCTTATCAATTTTTCCACCATGTATAAGAGAAAAAATTGTACTAGACAGACAAAAATAAGAAAATTAAAAATTATTTAAAATTAATTATGTACAAGAAAAATAAAAATTAAAAGAATTAAAAATATTATAAATCAATAATATATGACAAATGAGTAAATTTAATTGAGTTCAAGATAGACATAAACTTGGAGTTAAGATGTTGAAACTATTTTTAACTGTATTCAAACAGATTTTTTATCAACCAATTTCTTGACTGTCTATAAGAAAAATCTGTTAGAAATATAAAAAAAATGAGAGTTGAAAATTTATTCAGAATTATTAGGAATTAATTGAAAATGAGATAAATATAAATTTAACTTAATTCAGTTTTCAAATTACGTTTTACATGATTTTTAATTCTATTAAACTGAATTTTACCATCAGATTTCTTACTTTTTCCTTATTCTAGAACATGGGTTTTACATTTACATCAGTGTTTGTCTTTCTATGAGAGATATGAGAAAAACAATCAAAATTCAATTTTTGATGTGTTAAACAGTTTCTTCTTTCATGAATCTGAACTTAATTCTGATAATTCTGTAAATCTGCTTTTTTTATCTTCCTGAATACAATTTTGAAGACTAATTTGTATGTTTCTCTTTAGATGATGAATTCGAATAAACAGTCCAAAACTTAAAAAACTTGACAATTAATACAGTTTATAATTTCCCATCCATAATAAATCTTTGAATCTTCATCATTGAAAACATTTTTCAAATCTCATTGTTATAATATTAAGAAAGAAATTTTCCACATACACACAAAATTCGTTAACTATTATACAGTTTTTTTATGATACTCACTAAAACATTGTCTACATATTGTCTTTTAAGAGTCTTTTGTTATTTTTTGTAAATTTAAATTATTAATTAACTTGTCAGTCCACGCATTTGACAATGTTTAGTTTTAATTCAATCCTAATATTGCTTTGGCAGTCAATTAAACTCTTCTATTTAATAGAAAATAATTTTTAACATAAAAAATCTATATACGAGTTAACAGTCCAAATTTTATAATTTCTTCTTTCAAATAGGAATTAATTTATGTTATTTAATGTAATTCACACAAAACGTAATAAAATGTCGCTAAACAAAAGTAATTAAGATTAAAGAAAATTATTTTTCTACTGATTTCATTTTCCTACTAAATGAAGTCATCAACAACAATCTTGTTTATAATAATAAAGAAGTTTTTCTGTTAGTTGATGAAAAACTAATCCCTGGTTTTAAGCTTAAGATATTGCTGAAATCAGAATACAAAACTAAAGATCAAGCAAACTGAAAAAAATGTTGATGTGGAAGACATACAAATATTTTAGAAAGTATAAAGCCCATCTATCATTCAGTCTAACATACAATGAAATAGTATTATATTTATTAGCGAATCTGGATGACATACAAGTGCAGTTTGGAAAGTTCTTGGAAGAGAATAGAAAAAAAGTACTTACATCATTGAAGCTTTTTTTTAATTTTGAATGCAGTCTCCTCGTAGATTAATGCACTTAGTCCAACGATGATCCAGTGCCTTGATGCCACCTCTAAAATGAGTTTCCTCCAGGCTTGCAAAATAGTTGTCAACTCCGGCTATCAGTTCTTTGAAGTGAATCTTCATCCACCAAGAAAAATTATTAGTTTTGGGAGGAGATGGAAGTTTGATGATGAATAAAGCGGATGTGGCGACAATTCATACGTTCTTTTGTGTAATTTTGCCATGGTGATGGCACATGTCTGCAGGCATGTATTGTCTTGATCGAAGATGACTTTCTGTAGTGTAGTATCCTCCAGGAATTGTTTGCCCAATGGGGAGAGAATCTACAAACTCAAGACCCTTCGCTTCCCAGAACACTGATACCATCACCTTTCCCACCAAAGGAACTGTCTTTCCTTTCTTTGGTAATGGAGAATCAGCATATTTCCACTGCTTTGACTGTTGTTTGGTCTCTAGGGTATAGTAGTGTACTTAAGTTTCATCTGCGGTCACAAACAGGCGCAAAAAATCTTTGTTTCTTCTAAAATGGGCCAAACATTGTTCTGAATGTCCATTCTCATGCGTTTTTGATCCAGCATCGAGAGTCGCGCCACCCATCTTGCAGATATTCTTTCGTTTCTAATTCTTCAGTTAAAATGTGATATAACCTTCCTGATGACATCTGGCAAGCATGAATAATTTCACCCACTTTCAACTGGCGATCCTCCATGAGCATTTTGTGCACTTATGCAATGATTTTTGGAGCAGTGACGCATCTTGGCCGACAACTGCATAGATTAACATCTACGCTCTCCCAACCAAATTTAAATTCATTTGTTCACTTGGCAACAGTTGAATATGAAGGAGCAGAGTCCTCCAGTGTATTCTGGAAATCGTCATGAATGTCCATTGCTAACATAATTTTCCTTGCGAAATACTTAATCACTGCTCGAATCTCGATTTTTTCCGTCTTCGCAAATCACTATGCAGGAACATAACAGAGCAACATCATCGCCACAGCTCTCTTCCAACAGCACTGATGTGGCACGTCATTAGATCCAACAGTTCAACGAATAGCACATGAACAACTCATTGCACTAGTGCTGAGCTCTCAAGGTGATTCCGAGAACTTTTCAAACCACCCTCGTAGTTTGATTTTATCATCCAGAAAAGAAGAAATAAAAAACTGTAAAAATGGATAACTAGCAATATGTTACCATCGAGTAGAAAGTGTGGTAAATTTAACAACAACAACAAAACTATAGACTTGGAGAATGAAGAAATAAGCTACGAAGATTACTCTACACAACAGTTGCAAACAAAGAAATACATTAAATAATGATATTGTCCATTTAAAAAATGATCATCCTGAATTTAAAGATAACTGTATACAGAAATTAAACATACCAGTTACCAAAAAAAATGAAAAATATAATATCACCTCCTTTTGTATCCCAAACAATTAATCAGAAAATAAAATTTAACTGTGTTCTCTTAAAACAATTTCATGGTAATTGTAATTATAAATATTATCTTCTTAGAACACAGAGAAAAACTTTAGAAAAATAACTGAGCTACATTTAAATATATATCAAAATTGTTTCGAAATGTTATGAATTAATTTTGCTATGTGCTGAATAAAGTTATACCAAATGTTATGAATTTAAAAATTAGTGTCACTGGGATACAAGAAACACTTTTACAAAAACAATCGAACTGTATTGAAAATAAATGTACAATTCGTCTAGAAATGTTAAGAATTAATTTTGATCCTTACTCAATACATTTCTACCAAAGGTAGTAAATTAAATATTAAATTCATTAGAATACAAAGAAAATCTTTACAAAAACAGATGAACTCTATTAAAAATAGGTATCCAAACTCTTGAGGAATACTAAAAATTAATTATGATCGTAACTCAATAAATTTACACTAAGGATTGAAAGAAACTTTAAAGATTTTTTGTCATCAAAATTATTCCAATATTTTCCACTATAACACACAAGAACAATTATAGTTGAATTCTTTTATCTTGGCGGCTCGCACATGCCCACCCAGACGCGGCAGATTGCTGCGTTGCCAGTTGCACACGACGCACGCGCCAAGAGAAGCAGCGCCATAGTATAGCATAGTTCGCAAGCTTACGTTTAGGGGGGGAGCGCGCAGTTCGTGAAGTAAAGCCACCACAGCCGCATTAACCCTTTCGCTGCTACAGAGACGTGCTCCCCGCATTCCGTGCTGTGGGCGATTTTGTCACTGCACTGCTCGCCTGTGCTGACACATGGTGTTCCGACTGCTTTGACACTCTTATCATTCTCTTCCACAAAAACTATTTGGCCCAAAAATTAGATTTTTACACATCTTCTTGACTGATACCTTCCCCCCATAAAAGACTTAATTTTGTTTCGATGTTCAACGCAGTTATTATGCAGCATTAAATATAGTAAACCATTGCACGAAATTTTGAAGAGTTTGCAGAGGTAAAAGTCCATAGAGTACACTTTCCATATGGTCGATTTTAGTTGCCACAATGTTGAGAATGAAATGTGGACAAGATACCTAAATTTCATATAAAATTTACTGTATAACAATGTCTCATTTAATTTAAGTACCACATAGGTGTCGTATGTAATATTGAGAAATATTCCGTCTTTCGCGACTGTAACAAAAGTTTTATTTACACTGGCACATTTGGCGCAGAGCGGAATACAGGGAGGACGCGACTGCAGCAGCGAAAGGGTTAATGAAGAGACAAAGCACTAGAAATTTCAAAAAATTGCATTCAAACGAATAAAATTCGTGAAGTAAGACACTTCGATATTGTTTTTAAATAAAGAAAATATTCAGCATCGCACAAGGTTTGAGCTCTGTACCCATCGCTTGCTGTCCCAACGCCTTAACCGTTGCGCTAACGCTGCTCATCCTGCAATGTACCTCCATAAGGTAGAAAAAGGAGGACTCTAACAGGTCACGCAAAATTCTGACAAACACTGTTGGTATGCCTATGAATTACTCGCACTTCATCGAAGTACAATAGGAATGAAACAATTACCGCTGTTCTTTATTGCGAAAAAGCGGTTCGTGAAATTGATACAAACACCTTTCCTTGCTATCGCCTGAATTAAGAGTCTTATTGCTTCTTTGGTTTAATTAATTAATACAATATGAAGCAATTGGTATAAAGAATGGTTTTTCCAAACTTTCTATAAAACAAAGTCTGCTATCAAGACATTGCTTTTGTTCTATTACTTTATTTATGACTGAACGTTTCTAAAACTGAAAACACTCGTCCGTGCTCTGCTCTGCAGTCGAGATCCGGAAACGTCGTTCTCTGTTCATTGGCTGACTGTATTTTGTGACGTCAGATGCGCACAACGAACCTAAACTCGGCCGCCAACATAAATGACACGCACTTTAGTTTATGATATAATAAAACTTCATTAGTTTTTTGAACAACCAAAAGCATTAGATATTTCATAATCCTTTAAATTTCATAAATAATTGACAAACTTCTTACTTAAATGATTTATAAATGTAGATAAACAGGCACAACCTCCAGCCTCATCATTAGTGTAACAAACAGAGAGAAAAAATGTAAGTGCAAGTTTTTTCATTTATATGTAAAAAAAATTATGTCAAATAGTATTATGTTTATTTACCCAACTGTTATGTGAATTCTCAGACCCTAACCCCTTAACATAAACTTCCTGTTTTTCTTAAAACATTCTCAACTAAATGTATATTTGGAAATTCTGATTTTTTCATTTTCTCCAGCAAAAATTTTGCTTTTAGATCTGTCGATTTGTATGTAGTTGAATCTGAAAATATGCTACCTTCAATTTCAAAATATTGTTTTGACCAGTTTCCATTAAACTTTTTTTTAAAAAATCCTTTCAATACGGTTATTCTCACTTCATCCTCTATTTTAAACTGTGGTAGTTGCCAACATTTCCAGTTTTTGAAACAGCGTCTATAAATAGGCGATTGAAATTAGGTTGGCCTGATAATTTAATAAACAGAGACAATGGGTTTCCTCTTAGCAAGACGTGGAATCCTGTATTTTTTCGCATCGAAATTGAACGTTCTTCGGTGCGGCCCTGAGTGCGATATATCGATGCCAGCAGTGTTCCACTAAGGGCGGCGCCACCTCCCTGTCTTGGAGGGCAGCATCAGTGATGGGCGGCGCATGCGCCGTGTACTGAACCGTGGCCCATATAGGACATCGATTTGCAGCATGGCGTCAGTTCTCAGCGGGACTCATCAGCAGAAGCAGCATTTTCCTGCGGATGACGACCAGATGGATCGCCGAAATATTGAGTCAAGTTGATTTTAGGGTCCGGCAGCAAACCCGAAGAGACTTTCAAGACTTATTACGCTGGGAAAGCCTACGTAATCACATAGGGTATTTCTCCCCTATAAGAATTCTGAATGTTTTTTACATTAAGAAATAAATTAAAACATAACAAAGGAACTAGGCAACCTTTATTCATTTATGCTTCTGATTTTGTATATTGTCTATTTTTTTCTTCCCCCATGAACCATGGACCTTGCCGTTGGTGGGGAGGCTTGCGTGCCTCAGCGATACAGATGGCCGTACCGTAGGTGCAACCACAACGGAGGGGTATCTGTTGAGAGGCCAGACAAACATGTGGTTCCTGAAGAGGGGCAGCAGCCTTTTCAGTAGTTGCAGGAGCAACAGTCTGGATGATTGACTGATCTGGCCTTGTAACATTAACCAAAACGGCCTTGCTGTGCTGGTACTGCGAACGGCTGAAAGCAAGGGGAAACTACAGCCGTAATTTTTCCCGAGGACATGCAGCTTTACTGTATGATTAAATGATGATGGCGTCCTCTTGGGTAAAATATTCCGGAGGTAAAATAGTCCCCCATTCGGATCTCCGGGCGGGGACTACTCGAGAGGATGTCGTTATCAGGAGAAAGAAAACTGGCATTGTACGGATCGGAGCGTGGAATGTCAGATCCCTTAATCGGGCAGGTAGGTTAGAAAATTTAAAAAGGGAAATGGATAGGTTAAAGTTAGATATAGTGGGAATTAGTGAAGTTCGGTGGCAGGAGGAACAAGACTTTTGGTCAGGTGATTACAGGGTTATAAATACAAAATCCAATAGGGGTAATGCAGGAGTAGGTTTAATAATGAATAAAAAAATAGGAGTGCGGGTTAGCTACTACAAACAGCATAGTGAACGCATTATTGTGGCCAAGATAGACACAAAGCCCATGCCTACTACAGTAGTACAAGTTTATATGCCAACTAGCTCTGCAGATGATGAAGAAATTGATGAAATGTATGACGAGATAAAAGAAATTATTCAGGTAGTGAAGGAAGACGAAAATTTAATAGTCATGGGTGACTGGTATTCGTCAGTAGGAAAAGGGAGAGAAGGAAACATAGTAGGTGAATATGGATTGGGGGGAAGAAATGAAAGAGGAAGCCGCCTTGTAGAATTTTGCACAGAGCATAACTTAATCATAGCTAACACTTGGTTCAAGAATCATAAAAGAAGGTTGTATACCTGGAAGAATCCTGGAGATACTAATAGGTATCAGATAGATTATATAATGGTAAGACAGAGATTTAGGAACCAGGTTTTAAATTGTAAGACATTTCCAGGGGCAGATGTGGACTCTGACCACAATCTATTGGTTATGAACTGTAGATTAAAACTGAAGAAACTGCAAAAAGGTGGGAATTTAAGGAGATGGGACCTGGAAAAACTGAAAGAACCAGAGGTTGTAGAGAGTTTCAGGGAGAGCATAAGGGAAAAATTGACAGGAATGGGGGAAAGAAATACAGTAGAAGACGAATGGGTAGCTCTGAGGGATGATGTAGTGAAGGCAGCAGAGGATCAAGTAGGTAAAAAGACGAGGGCTAATAGAAATCCTTGGGTAACAGAAGAAATATTGAATTTAATTGATGAAAGGAGAAAAGATAAAAATGCAGTAAATGAAGCAGGCAAAAGGGAATACAAACGTCTCAAAAATGAGATCGACAGAAAGTGCAAAATGTCTAAGCAGGGATGGCTAGAGGACAAATGTAAGGATGTAGAGGCTTGTCTCACTAGGGGTAAGATAGATACTGCCTACAGGAAAATTAAAGAGACCTTTGGAGAGAAGAGAACCACTTGTATGAATATCAAGAGCTCAGATGGCAACCCAGTTCTAAGCAAAGAAGGGAAGGCAGAAAGGTGGAAGGAGTATATAGAGGGTTTATACAAGGGCGATGTACTTGAGGACAATATTATGGAAATGGAAGAGGATGTAGATGAAGATGAAATGGGAGATAAGATACTGCGTGAAGAGTTTGACAGAGCACTGAAAGACCTGAGTCGAAACAAGGCCCCAGGAGTAGACAACATTCCATTAGAACTACTGATGGCCTTGGGAGAGCCAGTCATGACAAAACTCTACCATCTGGTGAGCAAGATGTATGAGACAGGCGAAATACCCACAGACTTCAAGAAGAATATAATAATTCCAATCCCAAAGAGAGCAGGTGTTGACAGATGTGAAAATTACCGAACTATCAGTTTAATAAGTCACAGCTGCAAAATACTAACGCGAATTCTTTACCGACGAATGGAAAAACTGGTAGAAGCGGACCTCGGGGAAGATCAGTTTGGATTCCGTAGAAATGTTGGAACACGTGAGGCAATACTAACCTTACGACTTATCTTAGAAGAAAGATTAAGAAAAGGCAAACCTACGTTTCTAGCATTTGTAGACTTAGAGAAAGCTTTTCACAACGTTAACTGGAATACTCTCTTTCAAATTCTGAAGGTGGCAGGGGTAAAATACAGGGAGCGAAAGGCTATTTACAATTTGTACAGAAACCAGATGGCAGTTATAAGAGTCGAGGGGCATGAAAGGGAAGCAGTGGTTGGGAAGGGAGTGAGACAGGGTTGTAGCCTCTCCCCGATGTTATTCAATCTGTATATTGAGCAAGCAGTAAAGGAAACAAAAGAAAAATTCGGAGTAGGTATTAAAATTCATGGAGAAGAAGTAAAAACTTTGAGGTTCACTGATGACATTGTAATTCTGTCAGAGACAGCAAAGGACTTGGAAGAGCAGTTGAACGGAATGGACAGTGTCTTGAAAGGAGGATATAAGATGAACATCAACAAAAGCAAAACGAGGATAATGGAATGTAGTCAAATTAAATCGGGTGATGCTGAGGGAATTAGATTAGGAAATGAGACACTTAAAGTAGTAAAGGAGTTTTGCTATTTAGGGAGCAAAATAACTGATGATGGTCGAAGTAGAGAGGATATAAAATGTAGACTGGCAATGGCAAGGAAATCGTTTCTGAAGAAGAGAAATTTGTTAACATCGAGTATAGATTTAAGTGTGAGGAAGTCGTTTCTGAAAGTATTTGTATGGAGTGTAGCCATGTATGGAAGTGAAACATGGACGATAACCAGTTTGGACAAGAAGAGAATAGAAGCTTTCGAAATGTGGTGCTACAGAAGAATGCTGAAGATAAGGTGGGTAGATCACGTAACTAATGAGGAGGTATTGAATAGGATTGGGGAGAAGAGAAGTTTGTGGCACAACTTGACTAGAAGAAGGGATCGGTTGGTAGGACATGTTTTGAGGCATCAAGGGATCACAAATTTAGCATTGGAGGGCAGCGTGGAGGGTAAAAATCGTAGAGGGAGACCAAGAGATCAATACACTAAGCAGATTCAGAAGGATGTAGGTTGCAGTAGGTACTGGGAGATGAAGAAGCTTGCACAGGATAGAGTAGCATGGAGAGCTGCATCAAACCAGTCTCAGGACTGAAGACGACAACAACAACAACTATTTTTTTTTAATGTTTGGCATTTTCTATTAAAAATCTCTAAAGTTTCCATGATAACCAGTATGTGTACATAGTCTGCTTTGTTATGCTTTATGTGCACAGGTACTCTTCCTAAAGCTGACTCTTACATTTTGTAGGTTTTAAGGACTTTTATGTTATGCTTTATCTTCTGTAATGTCATTTATGGTCTATCTTGAATACACTATATGTATACTCGTTGTTTTCAACATGCAGGGGCCTTAAGATGGCATTAATGAGATGTCAAAACTGGTCATCTAAATCAAGTAACAACTTCTGAAAACATACGACTGTTTGGCGGTTTTTGTTTTGTAAAAATCTTATTTTTAAGTATAGTTGCATGAGCAGGACTAAAAAATAATGTGTTCGCTAATGTTAAAATTATTCACGTGTATGTATGCTATTAATCAATTGACATTCTTTCAATAAAGAAATTGTTCAAATTAGGCACACAACTTGTGGGTAACTAATCCAAATAATTATGTGACACTGACAGCGGGATACATGGAGCACATGCCAGGAAGTCCAGGTCAACAACTGACACATGTTCACAATGTTTCTAAGAATTTATAATTCCTATTATTCACTGCCCCAATCAAGTAATAATACATCTCTACACTCGTACCAGCGGTGTACTGTTTTATTGGGAATGACCTCAGAAGGTCAAGGCACCCGCATTTGCCCATAACGCACGCTTCTTTCTATTGCGTCTATACCGATTTCCACTTTTCCAGACCCACGCCTTATTCCCAACCTCACCACATTCAGAATACTGTGGCTGGTGGCATTGCTTTTTCATGTGACTCGCACATCTGCATCTCTAGCACTTGACCTCAGATGATAAGACACCATAACCCCACCCCTTCTATGTCACAATATCACTCTCCTCCAGCTGTGAGGCAATTCTAAAACCTGAGAACAAATCACCAGGATTTCCCATTCTCACCTGTCGTGATATATCCGCTGAAATACCCCTAACAAATATTTCTAAGGCCCTATTCTCTGCTTCCACAAAAGAATTCTATCTGCCTCCGCAGCCTGCACCTGTTCGTAAGTCTGCGAGCTTAACTTACGAATTCTGTCAGGAATGTCTCAACTATCTCACTATGTTTCTGTATAAAAGCCATGAGCGTTTCCCTCTAAAATTTGCCACTATTTTGTTTGCGATAGCATTGGGTTAGTTCTTTGTCTACATGGTCAGATGTCCGTGTTTTACTAAAGGTTTCACTAATTTAGCCAGACAGACATGTCGCATGGGACCACTTGCCTAACCGAGATGCTTCCCTCACATCATCCAGAATAGCTCATACATCCCTGGATGCTTTACCAGAAATATGTATATTGAGACTAGCTGCCATTGATGCTACAGCAGCTAGGGTGGGTCAGGTACTTTTACTATGGTCTTGGTATCCCCCCTGCGACTGTGTTAAACCAGTTGCGGCACATAATGCTTCTAATTCTTTATTCCTTTCCAAGGGTGACTTTGTTTTGTTTTATCCTGGAGTCTGTGCCTTCACTCAAAGCTGCTGCATGCGTTTGTGGTCGTTGTGTAACTTCCATATCGATTTATAATATAGAACAAGTGGGAACCCAGTATACCGACACGACTGTATTAATCTTTTCCACATATCATAGCCCAGAGAGACTTTTTGCACTGCCATGCTTCATGGTAAAATTTTCTACAAGTTCCATGCGTTACTGGAGCTACCTTAGTTCACAGTAATCCGTGTTATAATAAACTGCAATACTGCCACCAATTTGGCTGAATTACGCTTCCCTAGAGTTACCCCATAACTGTGAATGGTCTGCTGGTTCTTGGGGCCTATACAATGTCAGTTTCAAGTTCATATGGAGATGCTTCAGACTCAACATGCTCCCAAAATAAAAGAAAACAAAAAATTTGCCAACAATAATTGGTCGCTCACTACACTGCACAATGATACATGTCGATGGCTCCTGATGTGCAGGTGTGGCTCCTTGACAACCGTGATACCTGACATCTCCACTTTTGGCACCCATCTTGTTAAACATAAGAAATCACAGCAATTTTTAGGACTTCAGGTTGTTCTGACACCAAATTTGTAGGAACCCATCAGATGTTGCCTTCTATGTGCGAGAGGGATAGATGAGCAGAGATGCAGTGGAGAAATCCTTTGAAGCCTCATGTCAGTAATGAGACATCATTCAGTTAACAGACATTTACTTCTGAGAGTTTTACAGTCACTCTATCTTCTTCCCAGTGCTGCCTAGCAACAGCTGTGCTGAGCCTGTGGGTATTAGCAGGCACAGGTTCTGGCGTTGCCTGTAGTCAGTGCTGCAGCGCCGTTGTAGGAGGGTCTCACAGCCCACACATTATGTGAGCCCACTGTGGCTGTAGACACCTGTCGGAGTCTCAGCTCTCAGACTGAAGCGGTACTTAGGCTATGCCCGAGAATTCTGCATGCCCCTGTTGTCAGCTATTGAGACAGCATGTAGCAGAAGACCATACATCGACACAAAGGGCAGCCAGGGAGGTGGCCCTAGCATACAGCTGCTACGGTGGTACTTGTACTACACAGGAGTGGGTGCAAAGGCACCCTGCATCCGAGCTAAACAGCTCGTCGATGGGCAGATCGGTTCTTCATCCACTGAAGATCGGCCCAGCCCTCATCTTCTGTCAGTCACTATTATTTATTTATTTATTTATTTATTTGATTAACAGTACAGAGTAACCCACTGCCTTGAAATGTAAGGTGATTCGGATGCTTCTGAATCTAATAGCAAAGACTTCTCATTGTTACAGTCTTATTGGTATACAGTTCTTAACGCTTTTTTTTAATAATATGAAGAAGGTAATATATAAAGATTCTCTGAGGTTACAGCGAATTGAATGCTTAACAATTGTTAAAATGGTTCCATATAATTTGTTACTACCTAGTTGATGATAATATAATTTATACAATGCAAATGTCAAAGAAAAAAATGTAACACAATGAGCGTGGTTATGAATAATTTGTAATGTAGAGAGAGCATGTTTGTTAGTAATATGGCGTATTTCTATCTATTTCGGATGAGAAGGTCTCGGTACAACCTCAAGTTATTCTAATCTGAAATGGTTTGTGGCAATGTATGTTTACACAGATTATACAGATTAAATGCTGTTTCAGCACTTCATACATGGAATACATGAGAAATACACTTATATTTGTAACTTGTTAGTTGGAATAGAATATAGTTCATTACTACCTGAATGCATTATTCCTTACATAATACATTTCTGATATATGAAATTGATTTATTATAGCTTTGAATAGAGAAGAGAATATACTTGTGTCCACACACAATAAGACGAGCGATACATTACTGCTTGTGTGCAGTATACACCATTGTGATTGGCAGGAGTTCAGCTCCTGGGGTTGAATTTCCTCTACAGCCAGATGGCTGCAGACATGTAGTAGACAAGGTGGCGGTGGCTGTAGATACTTTGTTGCATTCACCAGGGCAACCTGCAACCAACATTCCATTGTTCTTCCTGCAACTAACATTCCATCGTTATCAGTGATTCAGTGATGCAGATGGAACGGCGTAACTCTGAGAGTGAGAAGAGAGAAGGCAAGGGCTTTATAGAAGATGAAGACGTGACCACACCCCCTTCCCCCCTCTACCTCCTCCGACCCCCCACCCCCGCTATGGGTGACCGAATGTTCCCTCGTTTTCTGAGCTTTTCAGCACACTTAACTGTCCTAATGTTGAAGATTGCTGCGCAAAAGGCGTTCTTGTGTTATCCCTAGGTGAAGCTCCTACATGTTGCCTTGTTGCAGAAGAGCATTGTGTCTCGTTTTTCTCTTGCCCAACGTAAAGTCCCGAGCGACTGGAAAAAAGCGCAGGTGACGTCTGTGTATAAGAAGGGTAGAAGGACGGATCCTCAAAATTACAGACCAATATCCTTAACATCGGTTTGTTGCAGGATTCTCGAACATATTCTCAGTTCGAATATAATGAATTTCCTCGAGAAGTTGCTGTCCATGCATCAGCACGGCTTTAGAAGGCATCGCTCCTGCGAAACGCAACTCGCCCTTTTTTCACATGATATCTTGCGAACCATGGATGAAGGGTAACAGACGGATGCCATATTCCTCGACTTGCGGAAAGCGGTTGACTCGGTGCTCCACTGCAGACTCCTAACTGAGGTACGAGCATATGGGACTGGTTCCCAAATATGTGAGTGGCTCGAAGACTTCTTAAGTAATAGAACCCAGTACGTTGTCCTCGATGGTGAGTGTTCATCGGAGGTGAGGGTATCATCTGGAGTGCCCCAGGGAAGTGTGGTAGGTCCGCTGTTGTTTTCTATCTACATAAATGATCTTTTGGATAGCGTGGATAGCAATGTGCGGCTGTTTGCTGATGATGCTGTGGTGTACGGGAAAGTGTCGTCGTTGAGTGACTGTAGGAGGATACAAGATGACTTGGACAGGATTTGTGATTGGTGTAAAGAATGGCAGCTAACTCTAAATATAGATAAATGTAAATTAATGCAGATGAATAGGAAAAAGAATCCCGTAATGTTTGAATACTCCATTAGTAGTGTAGCGCTTGACACAGTCACGTCGATTAAATATTTGGGCGTAACATTGCAGAGCGATATGAAGTGGGACAAGCATGTAATGGCAGTTGTGGGGAAGGCGGATGGTCGTCTTCGGTTCATTGGCAGAATGTTGGGAAGATATGGTTCATCTGTAAAGGAGACCGCTTATAGAACGCTGGTGCGATCTATTCTTGAGTTCTGCTCTAGCGTTTGGGATCCCTATCAGGTCGGATTGAGGGAGGACATAGGAGCAATTCAGAGGTGGGCTGCTATATTTGTTACTGGTAGGTTTGATCATCACGCGAGTGTTACGGAAATGTTTCAGGAACTCGGGTGGGAGTCTGTAGAGGAAAGGAGGCGTTCTTTTCTTGAATCGTTATTGAGGAAATTTAGAGAACCAGCATTTGAGGTTGACTGCAGTACAATTTTACTGCCGCCATCTTACATTTCGCGGAAAGACCACAAAGATAAGATAAGAGAGATTAGGGCTCGTACAGAGGCATATAGGCAGTCATTTTTCCCTCGTTCTGTTTGGGAGTGGAACAGGGAGAGTAGATGCTAGATGTGGTACGAGGTACCCTCCGCCAGGCACCGTATGGTGGATTGCGGAGTATGTATGTAGATGTAGATGTAGATACTGTTGTTTAAGTGCCGAATCAGACGACTTTCTCTCTCGCACACTGTGAGGCAATGACTCTCTGTCTACGTACTAGATCTTCCGAGTGTCGACACCGGTGGCACCACTGTCGTGTACTCGGCTGGTGTGCTGCACTTACTTAACATTCCAGTCAGTTCCGACAAAATTTTATTCTCGCACTTAATTATTGTTCCTCTCTGCAATAGGGTAAAAGGATTGTCGAAACGATGTACGGAGCATTACAGTAACTAGTGCAAACGATGGTGTGACACAGGCAGCAGGGTACATGCAGCACATGCCGGGAGCGGTGGTGTACTTCGGCCTGGGCGCGCACTCGCTGCTGTGGCAGCTGCAGTTCCTGGGCGCGGTGCTGACGGTGCGCGACCGGCTGGGCGCGCTCAACGCGCGGCTGCTGCGCGCCGTGGGGCCGGGGGCGGGCGGCGAGGCGCAGCTGGAGGAGGCGGCGCTGGCAGCGCAGCAGCGCGGGGCGCCGCGACCGCCGCCGGTGTCGGCGCCGCTGCTACTCAGGCTGCAGCGCGCGCGCCTCTCGCTGCTGCGCGCGCCGCGGCTGCTGGGCCGCCACCTGGCGGCGGTGCTGCCGCTCGCCGTCGTCGGCAGCTTCGCGACGGCCGTCTCGGTGGCGTACGCGGCGGCGTACGTGGGGCGGCGACGCGGCCAGGGGCAGGGGCAGGCGGTGGCGGGGCTGCGCGGCTGGCTGGCGCTGTGCGCGGCGCGCGCGCTGCTGCCCTGCTGGGCCTGCTCGTCCGCCGCGCGCCGCGCCGCCGCGTCGCGACGCCTGCTCGACAGGCTGAGCCTGCTGGCGCCGCGCGACGCCGCACCGTTGCTGCAGCTGCCCGTCGACGAGCTGCGCTTCTCCGCCGGCGGCTTCTTCGACATCGACCTTCCCTTCTTCGGATCTTACGTCGTCGCTACTGTCACGTACTTCGTAGTAGTCGTACAGTTTTATCCCGTATAATCCATTAACTGACAATTACGGCACGCCAGCTGATCGCCTCCCGTGTCAGTTTACTTATGCCGGTATTTCGTGCTGGTTCTTTTTTCAGAGTTACGTATTAGGTTACAAGTTGACGATAAATTCAACTGGGAGGAGCGTACCTTAGAACTACAAAACGAGTCATGAAATGCGGACATCGTCAGACACAGGATTTCCAAAAGGGAAAAAGCTAACATACTTCACATACTTTCATATCGTAATTTCGTACAGGATCGTGTTTGGGCTAACTAAAATTTATCGAGTACAAAAACGTGTGATGAATTAATTCTAGTGTGAACTCGAGAATGTCGTCCAGATGCCCGTAGAGGAAATGGGATACTGACACTCTTTCCCAATATATTTATTGGTTAATCAAATTTATAAAAAATAATGTATATCTTTTTGAAACTAACAGCTGAGTTCGTGTAATCAGAATAGAAATAAGAATAATCTTCACAAAATGTTGAAATCTCTTAGTTTACTCCTGAAAGGTGACCATTATATGGGAACATACATTTTCAAAAACTTCCTAGTAACCATATTAAGTAGTAATAAAGTGCAGAGGAGCTTAAGGAATTTAATGACTGCCAACTCGTTCTACTCCACTGATGAATATCTTAGTACAACCAACTGACATCAGTTGCTTCCACCAAGTATTCATCAGTGTAGTAGAAGGAGTTGACCACCATGTATATATGTTAGCAATGTATATATGTTACTAATTATATCAAGTAGTGCGAGTAGTAATACAATCTGACATCTGTAAAAATTCAGTTTTAGTAATGCAATCATTATAAATTAAATAAGTGCTGTTTCATAACGCGAGGCTACAAGTACCCTAAGAACTCCCACAAACACATTAATGTACTGAGTATTCACTTTTTTGTGACAAGTTATTTATCACCTTTTAAAAAATAAATAAGTATATCTTTTAGATTTTGTTACTTATTTGACATCCATGGGGACCATTTGATTTCGCATCTGTGTAAGGTACAGTCTTAGACATAAAATCCGGCCACTGTCTGGCTGCCACAGAAACTACATCGCAGTTGTTCACTTAAGGCGGCTTATATAACCGGCCGCCCTTGAAATTCCATGTTCGGCTATAAGAAAGATCTGCCAACATTGTAGGGTGCAAAGATGCCACTTTTACAAGCTGATAGAGTGTTGTGCCTACTTATTCTCTAGTGGAATGCATCGCGCAATGCAAATATAAAGTCCCGAGTTCAAGTCCACTCCATTCCCTACATTTTTAAATCGTATGTAATGAACAGCAACCATATAAGCATCATGCAACATTTGCATTCAATGGGCAAGGCTTACAAGTCTGCTGTAGGAGTACTCTAGGTCCAATTCAAAACAATAAAAGTCAAAGCTGTGCTTATTACTGCGTTTTTCCTTGTATGCCATCAGTTTGAGTATTGAGCGTTCCTATGCAGTATTGCTACTTGTGGCCTGTTATGATGAAGAAATTAACAGCTGAGTCTCAACAAGAGACAAAAACTCAAGCAATCATCACTGTGAACGTATTTTGCATCTGTTGGCTGAAAAAAGGTGTTGTGCACCGGGAACTCCTGCCGAGGGCTGTGCCCATCGCTGCTAGTGTTTGTTTCCAACGACTGAGACAACTTTCCGTCGCAGTGTAAGAAAAATTACAGATAAAGCTGCAACTCATGTTCCTGTTACATAATACTGCAAACTCCTGATTTCAAAAACAACACGTTCCAGTACGTTGTTTGGGAAGTTATCCCTCATGCATTAAACATTCTGATCTTATGCCCTTAAATGTTTACTTTTCCTGCACCTTATCGAAGAAGAAAATTCTTTTCCCGTCGAAATGCACTTGAAACCTGGCTTGATGACATCTTTAACTCAGAACCAATGGTTTTATACAGGCGTGGAATCGGTAAATTACCTCAGCGTTGTCAGGTTGTTTTAGATAATGTGAAAGAATACTAACATAAATGAAATGCAACTTACCATGATAAACTTACGACGAAAGTCTTTTTAATAGAACAGTATATGTTTTGCGACATGAGGGTGCCTACAGCAGTGACGGATACATATGGGGGGAGCACGGGGCGTCCTCCCCCCCCCCCCCCCCCTCTTCCGGGGCCGCCTGAATTGCCACCCGCGCCGTCCGCGCCAGTCAGCCCGCACGCTATTCGTTCGTTTCTTTCGTTAGTCGAATCGACTGAATCGAGTTATCGAGTAATTGTACTTTCCTATGTAGCACGCGCGTCCGCATCATCGTATTTTATACGTTTCTGTCTGGCACATACCTGTAGATAGCTAACACATACCTACGAGGAAAGTCGCGGCCATTCTGGTTATCTCGATACCTTATTCTGTCTCGCATTTGTTCGAAAAAAGTCGCGAATATACTGTTTTCTTGTACAGAGAACCTTCGAAACGTAGCGTTATAAATACAGACTACTCGCCGAAAAGGAAGCTAGTTCACTTTCAGAAGAACAAATATTAAGACTGAAGAATGAATAAGTGAAAAGGCCTAGTTGTAGCAAGTGTATGTGTGAAGATTAGTCAAGAATGAGAGTAATCAGTTCATTGTGAAGTATTAATAATAGTAAATCATAGTTATTTCTCGATAAAAACAGTTACGAGACTCGTAACAATATTTTTATTAATAACGTAACAATACTAGTAGCTTCACATACCTAACTCGTAATACAAGTTAGGTATGGGAAACTATTGATGCGTATATCTCTGGTAATAGTGACTTTCGAGAAGATTCCTAAAAATGCATTGTTACTATATAGGCCCTCTATCGAATGCAGTAGAAAGGAACGGAATCAATAATAGAAATTCCACACTCATAAAATGCCGGATGCTGTCATCATTGGAAACTCGGCCTTATATCATACGTCGAAAGGTACATATTGGCTTGACGATTTCACAGTAGGTATGTGTTCACAGTCCATAGAAGTCTGGAGCGAACATTCTGGCAGCGAATGTTCTCGAAACAACCGAGCCAGATATACACTCCTGGAAATTGAAATAAGAACACCGTGAATTCATTGTCCCAGGAAGGGGAAACTTTATTGACACATTCCTGGGGTCAGATACATCACATGATCACACTGACAGAACCACAGGCACATAGACACAGGCAACAGAGCATGCACAATGTCGGCACTAGTACAGTGTATATCCACCTTTCGCAGCAATGCAGGCTGCTATTCTCCCATGGAGACGATCGTAGAGATGCTGGATGTAGTCCTGTGGAACGGCTTGCCATGCCATTTCCACCTGGCGCCTCAGTTGGACCAGCGTTCGTGCTGGACGTGCAGACCGCGTGAGACGACGCTTCATCCAGTCCCAAACATGCTCAATGGGGGACAGATCCGGAGATCTTGCTGGCCAGGGTAGTTGACTTACACCTTCTAGAGCATGTTGGGTGCCACGGGATACATGCGGACGTGCATTGTCCTGTTGGAACAGCAAGTTCCCTTGCCGGTCTAGGAATGGTAGAACGATGGGTTCGATGACGGTTTGGATGTACCGTGCACTATTCAGTGTCCCCTCGACGATCACCAGTGGTGTACGGCCAGTGTAGGAGATCGCTCCCCACACCATGATGCCGGGTGTTGGCCCTGTGTGCCTCGGTCGTATGCAGTCCTGATTGTGGCGCTCACCTGCACGGCGCCAAACACGCATACGACCATCATTGGCACCAAGGCAGAAGCGACTCTCATCGCTGAAGACGACACGTCACCATTCGTCCCTCCATTCACACCTGTCGCGACACCACTGGAGGCGGGCTGCACGATGTTGGGGCGTGAGCGGAAGACGGCCTAACGGTGTGCGGGACCGTAGCCCAGCTTCATGGAGACGGTTGCGAATGGTCCTCGCCGATACCCCAGGAGCAACAGTGTCCCTAATTTGCTGGGAAGTGGCGGTGCGGTCCCCTACGGCACTGCGTAGGATCCTACGGTCTTGGCGTGCATCCGTGCGTCGCTGCGGTCCGGTCCCAGGTCGACGGGCACGTGCACCTTCCGCCGACCACTGGCGACAACATCGATGTACTGTGGAGACCTCACGCCCCACGTGTTGAGCAGTTCGGCGGTACGTCCACCCGGCCTCCCGCATGCCCACTATACGCCCTCGCTCAAAGTCCGTCAACTGCACATACGGTTCACGTCCACGCTGTCGCGGCATGCTACCAGTGTTAAAGACTGCGATGGAGCTCCGTATGCCACGGCAAACTGGCTGACACTGACGGCGGCAGTGCACAAATGCTGCGCAGCTAGCGCCATTCGACGGCCAACACCGCGGTTCCTGGTGTGTCCGCTGTGCCGTGCGTGTGATCATTGCTTGTACAGCCCTCTCGCAGTGTCCGGAGCAAGTATGGTGGGTCTGACACACCGGTGTCAATGTGTTGTTTTTTCCATTTCCAGGAGTGTATAAGAGAAGCAGAGTCGCTGCCAGGTAGACAGTTTGAAAGCTACAATCGTCGCGATAACTTGGAACTGATAAAAAGCGAAGAACTGCGATTATTGGCTATTACTACGGACTTTATTCAATGTTGCGCTCAGTGATATTAGAAATACGCGGAGTGTGACCGCGTCTGTTTTAGTGCTAAGCATACTAGTGTTGCATTTTTCAGTGCGAAGAAAGTGTTTATTCGAGAATAATTGGCATCTAATTTATCTACGTCATAAGAATATAGTAAAATGGATCCTTAAGTAATAATAAAAAGAAAAGTAGAAAAATCTGAAGATTCCGGTCACGTTTCAGCCGCAAAAACACCGCCAGATGTACAGACAGAGCCCAGAACTTCGTCGAAACTTCCACAACAAAGTCCATCGACTGATTCCTTTAAACACACGGATATTGGCAGTTGTTTGGATATATTTGCGTCAGGAAATATTAGTGATGATATAAAACACAAGCCTCTCACAGCTCCAAGGAAACCTGAAAAAGGTTATATCTTTCCTACTTCCGAGCACAGCAAGAGGGGAAGGCTTGTACGCAGACAATTACACGATAATCACTTTGAACAGTATCCTTGGCTGGTGTTCTCACGAGTTAAAAAGAGACTTCTTTGCATTAACTGCTCAATTTTTGTGAATAATAAAACGGTTAGAGGAAAGAAATCCATTATCGCCAAGAAACTTGTGACTGGACCACTGACAAAGTTTGCCAAACTTACTGGTAAAGGTGGTGACCTTGAGACCCACTCTGAGCTCAAGCACTATTTTTAGCGACACGAGACAACCACGAACTTGAGGTCATAAATCGTCAAGACAGAGAATAGAAAGCATTAGCTAAAACAGACCGTCTTGCATCTATAATAAAAACAATCATATTTCATGGAAAGCAAGATATTCCCCTGCGGGGACAGAGATATGATGGGAGTCTATTAGAAAACGAAAATGATCGTGAAAGTAGAGTAACGAGGAAAACTTTATAGCTCTTCTAAGATTTAGAATTGACCTAGAGACTTGCAACTTAAACATCACCTTGATACTACTAAAGCGAAAGCCACTTACATAAGTAAAACAGTGTGTAACGAACTTATTTCATGCTGTGAAGTAGTGATGTCTTCGAAGTGGAAATCAAAGGTTCTCGTTGTTACAGCATAATCTTCGATGAGACTACGGACATAGCGCACGTTGCACAACTGAGTTTAGCTGCAAGATATGTTGATGATGACGGAAAATGAAACGAAAGATTTTTGGGTTTCGTTGACATCCATAAAGACGACTGTAGTGGAAACATTGACGATGAACCTCAAGAGAGCCAAGATGAAGAGCGTAGCGTTACTGGTGAAGTATTTGGTACTACGGTTGTAAGGAGAATGGTTAGCCTTTCTCTGTCACTGGAGAACTGTGTGGGTATAGCCTGTGATGGTTGCTCAGTGAATACGTCAGAATTGAAAGGAGCCGTGGCTACAATATTATGTAATGAACCGTTGCAGGAGCAGGACGACGGGTAGGGCAGGGGTCGACACCCGAAGCCTGGCCATCCCGCCGCCACGCCCAAGCAACGTGTTCGAGTTCGATATCTCTCGCAGTTGCAGAGTTACAAGCGTGAGGAACTCACAGTACTATTGAAGAAGTACTATCGTTCCTCACAGCGTCTATCAAGCGGTTCGCAACATTGAAGAGTCACCTAAAACACTCGCTGCAGTCACATTGTCAAACGAGATGGGTTGAGCGACATGAAGTTGTTATTCAATTCGCAGCTGATCTCGGAACAGTTTGCAAAGTTCTTCAAGAAATACAGTTTTGGAGGGATAGAACAACGGCTGCCAAAGTCAATATTCTCATTCGAGCTCTCTCTAATTCCAAGTTTATTATCACTCTGCCGGCCGCCGTGGTCGAGCGGTTCTAGTCGCTTCAGTCCGGAACCGCACGACTGCTACGGTCGAAGGTTCGAATCCTGACTCGAGCATGGATGTGTGTGACGTCCTTAGGTTTAAGTAGTTCTAAGTTCTAGGGGCTGATGACCTCAGATGTTAAGTCCCATAGTGCTCAGAGCCATTTGAACCATTTTCGCCGGCCGCGGTGGTCTAGCGGTTCTAGGCGCGCAGTCCGGAACCGCGCGACTGCTACGGTCGCAGGTTCGAATCCTGCCTCGGGCATGGATGTGTGTGATGTCCTTAGGTTAGTTAGGTTTAAGTAGTTCTAAGTTCTAGGGGACTGATGACCACAGATGTTAAGTCCCATAGTTCTCAGAACCATCTGAACCATTTTTATCATCACTCTGTTTACAATGAGTGATATATGAGCATAACATATCCAGTCAGCTAAATCTTACAATGCCGTAGCTTGAACGTCGCGATGGCAAAAGCAAAATTAGATTCGACGGTGAAGGTGTACGACGGCATGAGAGCTAATGCTGATAGCCATTTTTCTCGTATTGTTGAAGAGGCGAAGGCAGTTATGGAAGAGTTAGACGTGGAGTGTCCCTCGTCTTACAGGCAAAGACGCAGGGAAAACTGCGATCTTAATGATGATGCTATGACATATCAGAAAAGAACTTTTTATTTCAACACTGGACCATGCTACGACTGACATGAGAGAACGTTTTGCGGAAGAAAATATTTACCATTTAAAACTCATTATAATTTTGCCCTCACAACTACTGACATATGACGGTAATGATCAGTCACATAGACTGAATCAGTGCTTAACTGAACTGCCGTTCTTTGAAGAAGAATCACTCTTTGTGACTGAAAAGAGACTAATGGGAGGGATTCTTCAATACAAGCAAACGAGCATAAACGCCCTTAATGTCCGTGATTCTGTTACGCAAGTGTTGTCTGTTTGTCCTAGATCTGACTATCCTACTTTGCACACGCTGTACAAAATATTTGCTTGTCTACCTGCATGTATTGCTACAGTAGAAAGAAGTTTTTCAACACTGCGGAATACAATGACTGACTTAATGGCTTAGCTCTGTTGAACACTCACCCTGGCATTGATTGTGTTATTGATGATGTAGTTAACCAATTTGTCAGGAAGAATATGCGGATAGAATTCATCGTTTAAGCAATGGAACCACAACTCTAACTTCTTTATATCATAAAATGGCATTGTCTTGTATATGTGTCTAATCAGCTTAAATAAAACTTCCTTAAACTTTGCATGTGACTTGATTATTTCTTATTACGGTAAAAGTAAAGGTAGAAAATATCTTTAGCGCCCCCTCCTTGAGGTTTTTCTGTATCCACCACTGGCGTATCCACCACTGGCGTATAGCAACATTAATTAGTAAGATATTATTCGCTTTGGGCTTCAAAACTGTCTGCGTTTTCTTGTTAACCTGTGCAATACTCAAGTAGTATCGAAACATGGCATATCATAAATAAAACAGTGTATTCAGAAAAACCAAAGGTTATGCCAGTAGAAGTGGAAAGAGACAATATCATTTGTGCAGCATCATACGTTTTCGTCCTTACACTATCAGGTACAGAAAGTAGGGGGCAATATTTGATGGAAAAGTTTCCTTAAGGCTTCCTTTCTGATTTTCGATACGGTTGCTTGTAGCTCTGTAACAATATGGCTGAAAATATTGCCTACAGCGAGACTGCAACTACAAGCCAACAGTCTTCGTTTGACAGACACTAGTGAAGAGCTCCATTACTTGTCTCTCGCTTATTGCCCTGTGGTGGCCGGAACAGACAAATCGCAACATGAAAGACGAGATTAGTTGCAATTTCCGCATGTAATGACTTCCCTGGGCTCAAAACCACAAATTTGTAACCCTATGTCTTATCTTCAGTGAAAGTCACAAATATTATTCAATGGTAGTGACACATAAAATCGTTTGAATTTAACAGGATAATTCTGTCCGCCCGCAAGTAGCTCATGGGGCACAGAGTTGCCAGACTTATTCTGCATTATTGGCGAGATTCAATTATACTAGCAGCGGGGACAATACCAGCCGATATGTGCCGTGATTGGACTCAGAAGTAGCTACAGCCTACTTTTCATAGACATGGTTGCTGAGGGTTGGAATATCAACCGTTTATGTCACTGAGTTTTATTCCCATTTTTGTAAAGAAGTTTAGGAACTAGAACATAGTTCCTAATAATACTGATTTCAGAGACTGCAAATTAGTTACTATAAATTCTGTTTCTCTATCTTGCGTGCACCCATTGTTGAAAAGCTTAGTCATCTGACAGGGTTCACATTGTTGGATCGTTCCAGCGGCTACACTGTAAACATTATGAACAGGCAACACGTTATTTGATCATTATACACTTTGAAAATATTTTTCTTAAAAGCATCGACATTGGCACTATCCCTAAAACAGTGGAACACAAATGCAAAGATACCAACACAGCATTGATGGCGAAACGCGAACCTCAACAGAGACTTCGTAAGCTATGAATAACATGAAGTTCCAGATCAGATGGTCTACTGTCACGGAAACTATACACCCTGTCTGAAAAAGCTATCTCCAAAGTGACCAGAAAAAATTAAACTAGCTAACATGAAAGGAGAAGCAGATGTCACCAGGACGCAAAAAAAGGACACTGAACGCTGACAGTAACACAGGCCAACGATGGAAAAACTTTTTTGCTGAAAATACCTTATTCTCATGTTTTTTAGGGTGGGAAATCCAAATATGATACTTACAAAACTGTTTCACCCACGATTTCTTCACATTTTACAGTTAAGTTTATTAAATTAAGCAATTTTTGAAAGAATTTAATAGATTTTATATAGTTAAAATAATTTAAAAAGGAGGAGTAATGAATTTAGATGACCAAAAAGGTCGATTAGATTTTTGTGTTAACAGATGGTGTTTTGTTTAGTCAACCTAACCTCAGTTTCCCATTTCCTGTACATGTGCTCAGTACAATGTCTAATCATGGTTGCAAAAATATTGCTGACAGTTGTTGTTATATTTGTGGTGAATATGTGATTAAAAAACTCCAAAGAAACAGTACAGACTTTGTGAAAAATGTTTATCTGTCATACTTTGGATCTAAACTTGGTGATCAAGATAAATCTTGGGCGCCACATAAGGTAGGTTATGTGTGTGTTGAAGATCTGAGAAAATGGTGCAGGAGCCTTTAGATTTGCTGTTCCTATGATATGGAGGGAGCCAAGAAATCATTCCGATAACTACTACTTTTGCAGCGTTGATATTACTGGTCATAATTCGAAAAATAAGAAGGTAATAAGCTACCCTAACCTTCCGTTCGCCATGGTAGGGCATGGTGTAGATTTGCCGGTTCCTGAACCACCAAATGATTTAAATACTATTCCTACAGAAGTATTTTCTGATTTACAATCTGATTTAGATGAACCACATGATGATGAATTCCAATGTAATACAGAAATTCTAGAGCCCAATTTGTTTACTCAGGACGAGCTTAACGATTTGGTTAGGGTTCTGGGCTTAACGAAAGAAAGCTGAATTGCTTCGCTCTAGATTAAAAGAAAAGAACTTATTGGCAGTTGGAACCAGCATATACATGTATAGGAAGAGAGAGCAGCAATTTTCCAAGTTTTTTCAACAAGAAAGTGACTTAGTGTACTCCTCAGACATTCCCAGTCTGATGAATGAGTTTAGTATTGAATACAAAAAGGAAGACTGGAGACTGCTTATTGATTCATCCAAAACTAGTTTAAAGGCTGTTTTATTACACAATGGTAACATGTATGCATCTATACGTGTTGGACATCCTGTACATATGAAAGAAAGCTATGGAAACCTAGAAATAGTGCTAAATACAATAGGCTATTCTACTCATGGTTGGATGACATGTGGCGATCTAAAAGTAACATGCATTATCCTTGGTCAGCAAGGTGGCTTTACCAAAATTCCATGTTTGTTGTGTGAATGGGACAGTAGGGCTAGGGATCAACACTGGTGCAGAAAGAACTGGCCTGTGATGGAATCTTTAAAACCTGGTGAGAAGAACAATCTACACAAAAACCTTGTAGATCCAAAAATCGTACTCCTACTACCTCTACATATTAAGTTAGGCCTAATGAAACAGTTTGTAAAGGCTTGGCCTAAAGATGGGCCATGTTTTAAGTATCTCTGCCAAAAGTTTCCACACCTTTCAGAAGCTAAACGAAAAGAAGGCGTCTTTGTCGGACCTGACATTGGAAAACTGATGTTTGATGTTAACTCTGAATCTACAATGACCTTAAATGAAAAAGAAGCATGGGTATCACTCAAGCAAGTCGTAACAAAATTCTTAGGACACGAAAGAGACCCAGAATATGTTTCTATTATAGCTACAGTGTTAAAGAAGTTTAAAACTTTAGGATGTTTAATGAGCCTGGAAGTTCACTTTTTGAACAGTCACCTTGATTACTTCCCGGACAATATGGGAGGTGTTAGTGAGGCGCAAGGAGATCTTTTTCTCCAGGACATTAAAGTGATGGAGAAACGCTGCCAAGGCCGCTGGAACACCAACGTGATGGGTGACTACTGTTGGTCACTTCACCGAGAAGTTCAGCAAGCGACTCATCGTAGAAAAAGCTACACAAGAAGCTTCGAAGAAAAAAGAGAAAGAAAATACAAACCAATTCCAGCTGACAAGTGAAACCTCTATTAACATGTACCATTGTTTTAAGTAGACAGAATGAGATTTTCACTCTGCAGCGGAGTGTGCACTGATATAAAACTTCCTGGCAGATTAAAACTGTGTGCCGGGCCGAGACTCGAACTCGCGACCTTTGCCTTTCGCGGGCAAGTGCTCTACCAACTTTTTTTTTTTTGCCAAGTTGTAAACAGAAAATTTTATGGTGCACAAAAGACTATCACTTCATTGTTGAAGGAAAGTTGCTCCGCTGCTCTGCGAGAAAAGGAAAATGTTAAGACGAAAATGGGAAAGAAAAAATGCCTTCTGCATTGGTAAGCATCTGAATAGTATCTTAAAATTCCGACAAGAACTAAAGTCCCAGGAAGCAAATAGGATTCGTACATACAGGTCACTGGCAACCTCTGCTATCCAGAATATTGTATTTGAAGCATTTAACCGTTAATTATGATTTTCAGCATATTTCCAAATATCCTCCTGTAGTCACAATGTTGGCTTGTTTTAAAGTGTTCAATTTCTATGTAAGTTAGTGCGACTGTCTAGGAAAGTAGCATGCCTATTCTGCATAATAAACGATGCTGTGTGGCCCATGATCCACGTTGCAGCGTTGGTTTTTGCTCGTGGATATCTCAGTTTTTGTGGCTGAATGACCTCTAAAAGGTCTACACCACTGGGCGTCGTACGGTCTATCACTGACAATCGTTGACGAAGAAATGTAATTTCTTCTGCATGTCCGCACGTGAACCTATGAATAAGCGTATCGACTCTTCCGCATGCGTCACAGTCGGGAGTTGGATGAAGGCCTATTTTATGTAGCTTTTCATTCGTTGCTACTTTATCGTTGACTGTGAGATACCAGTCGGCTATGACGCGTTATGGTACTATGTCGCTGTGCACATTCCGCCATACTATACTCTAATGAGTATGTGGATGTTTTTCTTCGAGACGATTCCTGTGGTTTGTTGTCATGAGAAGGTCATAAAGCTTCGTCAGGCTTCCGTTACCGACGATGTTGTGTCGAATGTAGCTCATTTCCATGTAGTACAGTCGCACATGTCGGTAAGAAAGTGGAATGCCGGCGATACCAACGGGTGGGTCAAAGCTATGAGGCTTCCACCGCTGAATGAGGTTTCTGATGATACTGGTCCTCCGGGTACGAAACTCCTTCCTGATGCGATTTAGGAGCAGGGTGACACATTTTTTGTGTACTTTAATGAGGTTAAGGCCACCTTTGGACGAAGGTAAGGTTAAGGTATCGAATTGAACTTTGAAAATATGCCCCCTAAAAAGAAACCAACATAACGCTTGTTGTATACTCTTGGCTAGATGGTCGGAGATTGGACGAATTTGCGCCAAATAATTCATCTTGCTCGTAATGGCGATCTCGATGGTCTTAACTTTCTGTAGTATGTTCAAGTCACAGTCGGAGTGAAGTATCAAAGCAGCACGTAAATTATTAAGCATGTGTGACCAGTTCTTCGTCAGGAATTTGTCTGGTTTGGCCCCAAAGGTAACACCGAGGGTTGTGTGATAATCCTTTACCTCGCACCAGGTAACATGGGATATGTTTCCGATACCGCCACCGATCTGCAAAGCTGTGGTTTTAGTTCTATTGAGTATTGCTCCTGAAAGAAACGTGAATGTTTGTAAAAGAGTTTCCGCTGACAGAAGTTGTTGCGATGATGACACAGTTACGCATATATCGTCAACATACGCAATGCATGGGATAGTGACAGACTCGACGCTAAGCCCGATCCCGCTATGCGCTAAGTTGTTCAGTAGCGGCTCTACTGCAATGGCGTACAAAATCATTGACAGAGGACATCCTTGGCGGATGGATAGCTCAATGGAAACTTCTTTTGTAAAATGGCCATTAATGAGAATCCGTGAAGAGGCGTTTGTAGTAAGTTTGCGAATTAATTCTATGAGATGAGGTCCAAATCCTAGTTTCTTCATGCTTTTAAAGAGGAAATCATGACGTACACGGTCATAAGCCTTCTCAAAATCTAGAAAGATCAGAGCGCCCTGTCCTTTGGTTTCAGCATATGAACAGATGATGTCCCTCAAATCGCAGGCAGCTGAGATTGCACTTCGGCCTTGCACTGCACTGTACTGGTAACTGCCTAAAACCTTGTACACAACGGTTTGCATCCTTAGCTTAATCGATCTGGTGATGATTTTGAAATCGGCATTCAGGAGTGTGATGGGTCGCATGTTTTCCACCTTCCTGCTGTTCCCTTTTTTCGGTAAGGGCAGGATGATACCTTCCGTAAATGCCTTGGGTATGACTTCCAGGTGCCAAAGTTCATTCGCTATCTCGAGGAGTATCGGACCGAGGAGGTTCTAGTATCGCTGGTAAAACTCAGCGCTGAGACCATCGGGTCCTGGTGATTTCCCTTTCTTTGCACTGTGGACCGCCAGTCGGATTTCGTCCTCTGTGAAAACAGATTCCGGCTTTGCATTATCCTGTTGTGACAAGCGACAGCTCAAGGTCCTAAGAAAATCGTCGCACGAGTGTTCATCGACGGGTTGCTTCTTGTAAAGTTGACTATAACAGTCGTAGACGTGCGAGATGATGTCACGTTGCTTCGTGATGGCATTCTCGGCGTCATCAACGATGGCTTCAATCAACATGGCTTTACACCGTTTCGTCGTTCTCAGGATGTGGTACAGAGAGGCCCGTTCTTCGGCGGCAACGTCCTTGGGGTGGGCTCGCACGATGATGCCGTGCATTCGTTGGCGTTGTATCGCCGTGATTTTCGCTTTATATCGTTTGATCTTTACGTCGATATCGCGAGAAGGATTGTTAGTGCGACTGTACAGTGCTCTCAAACAGCGATAATAAAATGCATTAGTCTGTTTCTGCCAAAAGCTTTTTTGTCGGGCGTAGCCCATGAGGGAGAGGCGTAATTTAGGCTTAGCACACTGAATCCACCACTGTAGAACGCTAGCGTAACGACGTCGGTGCCGCTGGAGCTGTTGCCACGTTATGTTCACCTCCTCTTCAAGTTGGGCATCCTGAAGAAGGCTGACATTCAATTTCCAGTAGCCCTTCCCGCGGTAAATTTGCTGGCGTTGTAGGTTAAGGTAACACTGATATGCACAATGGCCGGAGATGTTGACAGGAGCTATGTCACAGTTCACAGTGTGTCGCTGGAGGGCATCGGACACATAGATCCTATCCAGCCGACTGGCAGAATGACTGGTTACGAAGGTGTACGCTACCGTTCACCGTGCAGTTGTTCCCATGTATCGTGAAGACGCATGCCATGAATTAAATGTTCAAGTTCGATACATCTGTTCGTGTTTGGAGTTTGGTCTCTGTCGTTAAGCACACAATTGAAGTCACCACCAAGGATGAGATGTGCACGATAAGCGCTAAGAAGAATGGGAACCTCGTTTTTATAAAATTTTGAACGATCTCTCTTAAGAGTGCTACCTGAGCGGGCGTACACCTTAACAATCTGCACACCATTCACTCGAAGAGAAGTGCCACGACTACTGGGCAGCCGCTGCACATCCGTAAAGGGTATACCGTCGCGCAGAAGTATGGCAGTGCCTACAGCATCCTGGAGATTGATGTTATCAATGAGAACGTAACCGGGCACTTCTAAGACTGTGACTACCTCCTGTATGAGGGCAATGTCAACGCTGGTACCATACAAGAAATCAGTTAGCGAACGGAGTTTCACTGCACTTTGAATTCTATTGACGTTAAGTGTGGTAATGTTGTAGGTTTGGCTGTCACACATGATGGTTCAGAGGACAATGAGCTCTGAGTTTTGGATCGTCCTTCTCGCCGGCTTTGAACCAAACTCGTTGGTAACGTTTGGAGTACGAAGCGAAATGTCAAAACCAATAACGGGTCAGGGAGGGGAAGGTCGCAGCGCGAGAGCCGCTACTGCTGCATCTCCTCGTCCTCTGCCACCACGGCTCATTGCTGTCGGGGTGCTGCGCGGTGCGCGCGCCGCCCTGCCCGCCACCGCCGGCTGAGTCTGTCAACGTGGTCGCGTCCGCCTGGCCACCACGCGGGGCTGCGACTGACGTCAGCGAGTTCCTGCGGGAGCGCTGCTGCAGCTGCTCGCTGCTCTGTTCGTTCCTCTTAGCCGTTACGGTGCTCTGTTCCCTCTCAGCGCTCAGTAGTGCCTTCAAGTGTTTGGTTTGTTCACGGATGCGTTCTCGCCTCGCAGTGTCCTCGCAGCGCACGGAGCAAGAATTTTGAGGTTCAGTCTCGCTGCCACTTTCTGACATGTGTACGGGTCTCAAATCATCCGACTTTTCCTCTTTGCTACTATTCCCTTTGCTTCTCCTTCGGCGGCCTTTCTTCGTGTCTGCTGCAGTCTCTACCGATAGGGGTGGTTCAGGCAAACTGATCTGCACCCGCTCCTGTATCTCACACGGCTTAGTTGCAGAGGTGGCTGGCGCATCGTTGGTATCCAGCGGTAACTGCCCCGGTGAGGATGACGGTGCCGAATCGACGTCCGTCCTACCGCGAATATCTTTGGCACTGCATTC
Organism: Schistocerca nitens; assembly: GCF_023898315.1. Lineage (NCBI taxonomy): Eukaryota > Metazoa > Arthropoda > Insecta > Orthoptera > Acrididae > Schistocerca > Schistocerca nitens. The sequence goes on along the minus strand of NC_064614.1, from coordinate 1,270,712,331 downwards.
CACCTGAACTGGCATCTCCGCCTCGCTAACATTTTCCGGCTGCCGGGGTGGTGGTACAGTCCCCGCGACTACCTCACTACCGTCTGCAGGACGTTCCCGTGGAAGTTGAAATGGACGTCGACGTGTACAGTTCATCCGCAGATGTTCTGTTGAATGGCAGATCGAACAGGTAGGGGGTTGTCCAACGTAAGTTACCTGTTCACAACAGCCGCCAATGGCAACATACGAAGGTATATGCATTTTTAAGTCTACACGTACACTTCGCACCCCGCTGTTAACTTGATAGCGATATGCACTCGACCATTTTTCATTTGTAACTGACAAAACAGCGCCGTACAGTGACAGAGAACGTGCAATCAGGTCATTAGGGCACTCAGGTGGCACATTAAATACCCTGACGGTTCTCACTCCGTATCCCGAAGGCACGATTTGGACATTACTAATACTGCCATCATTATGACGGAATTGTCTCACACCAACATGCTTCTCAACGAATTTCTCATAAGTGTCACTCGAAATAAATTTGATAAATAACGAGTACTGCACAAAGTCCAACTGGAACGTGTCGACTATATCTTCAGGAAATTTCAAATCCTCAGAGATCCACTCATGAATTTCAAACGCCGTCGGTCGCCAGGCAGCGCGATCGAAAACACACTGAACGCTGTTCGCTCTGTTAATTGTCGACATCTTGCTTAGAACAGTTATGCAGAAACAAACGTTAACAGCGCTCGCACTCGCTGCTCAGTTCTCCACCTCAGCACTGCTCGCGACGTACTGGCCCGCGCTGCCGCCCGTCACCGCGCGGTGTGCACTGGCCGAGTGCCGGAACACGACTGTACCAACTAAGCCACCCAAGCACGACGCTTCCCCCGTCCTCACAGCTGTACTTCTGCCAGTACCTCACAGTCGCAGGAGAGCTTCTGTAAAGTTTGGAAGGTAGGGGACGAGGTACTGGCAGCAGTAAAGCTGTAAGGACGGGGCGTCAGTCGTGCTTGGGTGGCTTAGTTGGCTAATGCCGGCACGGTAGCTCAGCGTGTTCGGTCATTGGGTTAGCTCCCTCTGTAATAAAAAAAACTGAGTTAATCGATCAACAGCAAACTTAAACGGATGTCCTACGACGTCCGCCCCGAGCAGATGCAACGAACAAAATCGAACAAAACGAGATTTAAAAAAGGAAAAAAAATTGGTAGATCACTTGCCCACGAGAGGCAAAGGTCCCGAGTTCGAGTCTCAGTCTGGCACACAGTTTTAATCTGCCACGCAGTTTCATTCTTTTAAATAGCTTACTGTAAATACAAACCACGCTTATGTTGTAAGAAAGCGTTTCATTAATTTCCCCGTTTACTGTATTGCATAGGATTTTTATACTATATAATAAAAAGCATATTGCTCGAAAACTTTGAGTAATAAAAAAAAACTAAGGCTAGATTTGGATTCAGCTCATAAAAGTCTATAAAGATCAGCTATCAAAGTAAAAAGAAATTTTCAAACAAAATTTTTCGTTGGCCTGTGTAATGTCTAAATAAGTTATAGCTTAGCAAAACCGTCATTTCAGTCTATAAATACTGAAAGAACGACGAAAAAATCATCTGATTGTAATGATTACAATATTACCACTTCTGATACTTTGTCAATAAAAGCAAAAAGCGTCTATGTTGAAGAGCTTTTCAGCTTACAGTACGTTTAAGACAGAGCAAACCAGAAATAACAGCAGGTTCACGAGCTGAGCGTTGTGCTGAGATTCTACACAGCAGTAATGCAAAGTATTATTAATTTATCCACTGACGTTTTCATATGAAGGGCTCCTCTAAGTTATCATAACATTTATAAGAGAATTATCGAGTTGTAATGTGACGGCATTTGCCGAGATTGTCCAGAGCTGCTGATTCATAACGTCAAACTAACACTTCGTCGGATTATAGTCTACACTTAATTTCTGTCTGCGAAACAAGTGCTCAAAAGTGGGCGACTAACATCAACACCTCTGAAACTTCCTGGCACACATTCCGCTGCAGAGTGAAAATCTCATTCTATCAACACCTCTGCACCCCACACACAACACAGACCCATAATATACCAATTAATTGCAGTAGAATTCTCTATGCTTGTATGTTTTTGTGAACGACTTAATTCATTTCGCAGCAGACAGTCACCCCATTGTGGAGGAGAGGAAAAAGAAATGGTTCAGATGGCTCTGAGCACTATGGGACTTAACTGCTGTGGTTATCAGTCCCCTAGAACTTAGAACTACTTAAATCTAACTAACGTGAGAACATCACACACATCCATGCCCGAGGCAGGATTCGAACCTGCGACCGTAGCGGTTGCGCGGTTCCAGACTGTAGCGCCTAGAACCGCTCGGCCACCGCGGCAGGCGGAGGAGAGAAACAAGTGCTACAATCTACCACGCCGGCTTCGTTCCCCTATCTACGATACCCACTGCAGAAGTTTCATAACTTATGACAGTGAACAGAGATTTATACACGATGGTGCAAACTTTCCAGAATGATGCATAAGAGTAAAGGAACCCAGATTCGGAAATGATCGGTCGGAAATTTTATAAACGAAAATCGTTCTGATATCTCTGACAGTGGCCCTCTTATAGGGCAAGCTCATTGCTTTCCACATTTTGAGAGATGATAATGCGGACCGAAACAAGACAAAAATGTCTAGTAAACATTAAAGTCAGCGTTATGAGCATCTCTTCCACTGAGAAAGTGCTCAAGAGCTCTTAAGGTAAGCATTTTAGACCTCATGTTTATTAGACAATTTCCCTTCATGCGTTACTTGTGGTGTCACCGCCAGACACCACACTTGCTAGGTGGTAGCTTTAAATCGGCCGCGGTCCATTAGTACATGTCGGACCCGCGTGTCGCCACTGTCAGTGATCGCAGACCGAGCGCCACCACACGGCAGGTCTCGAGAGACGGACTAGCACTCGCCCCAGTTGTACGGACGACGTAGCTAGCGATGCACACTGACGAAGCCTCGCTCATTTGCAGAGCAGATAGTTAGAATAGCCTTCAGCTAAGTCAATGGCTACGACCTAGCCTTATACATTTGTTTATAGGCCTAATTCTCGTAACGTTTTTGGAGAATCAAAGTTAAAGTACCTCGTATAATTGTCCTTTTTTTCATTCAATCGAGTGAAATATATAATAAATAGCGTATACCTTCATTGTTTTAATACAGATCTCAGAAAAACAGCGGAATTTTAAATCAGAAACTTGCTTATATACATTTGTGAATAGGCTTAATTCTTGTAACGTCTTTTTTGATTTTCGGTAATTTAATTATTATTTTTGCTATGAGTGAGAAGTGCCTGACTTGCCGTAGAATTGTTAGTTCCGGGGTTTGGTGTGATGGATGTAGTAGTTTTTTTCACAGGGGGGACTGCAGTGGCGTGGGTGTTGGGAAAGTGGATCAGGCTCATCAGTGGTTATGTAGGATTTGCAGCAGAGATAGGAAGATAGTGGAACAGGAGGGGAAAATTGCTGCCCTTCAGGCTGAGCTAGATCAGGCTAGGGAAGATCTGGACAGGTTAAGGAGGGAAAAGGGCAAAGAGAGGTGGGAAGTGGCAACAGGTAGCAGAAGGAACAGGCCTAGAACTAAGTCTGACAGTTTTGCGGTGAATGTCAAAAATAAGTTTGAACTGTTGCTTCAGTTAGAAACTGATGAGCCTCAAGCAGATGTAGGTGTAGACAGGACACAACAAACTTTCAATAGGAAATTGAAAAAGAATGTAGGAAAGTCATCTAAAAGGAAGAAAGTTTTGTTGTTAGGCAGTTCTCATGCCAGAGGTGTAGGCCAACTTCTGCAGGAGGAATTAGGACCAGAATACCAGGTCACAAATTTTTTTCAAACCAAGTGCTAGTCTGGATCAGGTGACAGAGGATTTAGGTTCACTCTGTAAAGGATTTACCAGGGAAGACACCGTGGTTATTGTGGGAGGGCCAGGGAACAGCATCGACAGAGATCCTGGGTACAGTATAGAGTGTGACCTGGTAAAGATGTCGGCATCGAAACACACCAATGTTGAATTTGTATCTGTCCTGAGACGCCATGACCGGCCTCATTTGAACTCTTCTGTTGGGAGAGTTAATTTGGAGTTGGAACGGCTGCTTGGGTCGGGTGCGGGAGCTCATATTGGTGTGGTTCCTGTTGATTATCTCAGTAGGTGGGACTATACCAGGCACGGCCTACATCTCAACAGGAAAGGGAAGGGGAAACTGGCTGGGGTAATAGCAGGAAATTTAAGGGGGGGAGGCACTGCCATGAATGGTAAAATACCAGTGGTTACAGGTGTTGGAGCAGCACCTTTTTTAGGATAGGTAAGACAGAAAGATGTCAAGTTCTACGAGAGGTCAGGATTGAAACAAATCTTCAGTTTAGGGAAGAAATTAAACAGCACAATTCTAGCACATTGGATCACCAATCACAGCTATCAATTATAAATTTTCACCAATCACCAGAAATTTTATCTCCACCAAGTTGTATCTCAGTCCTAGGTAATTGCATTGATGAATTAAAGTCACCCAACCCAGTTGACATAATCTGCCTCTCTGAACACCGTGTGACCACTGGTATAGGAACTAGGCCTAAGCACAATGAGAAACTCAGACAGGAGAGTACTGCAAATGTTAGAATAAGGAAAGGTTCTCATAAAAGTATAATTAAAAATAATGTAATTATATTTCATCAAAATATTGGGAGTTTAAAGAATAAAGTAGATGAGCTTCTGGTCTGTTTAGAAGATTTAGAAGCTGAGAATGAAATAGATATACTATGCCTGTCTGAGCATCACATTGTTACTGATATGGATAAGGTAAATGTAAGTGGATATAAGCTCTCTGCACATGTAATGAGAGAAAATATGGAGAAAGGAGGAGTTGCCATATATGTCAAAAGTTATCATTGTGCAAAAAGTATAGAAACAAAAAAGTTTTGTGTAGAGAAACATATAGAAGCATGTGCCTGTGAGCTTAAATTAAATAAAGGCACATTTATAATTGTAACTGTATATAGGTCCCCATCAGGAAATTTTCATCTATTTCTGAAAAATTTGGACTCCTTGTTGTGCTATCTGTCAGACAGGGGGAAGCAAATTATTATTTGTGGGGACTTCAATGTAGATTCTCTGAAAGGGTAATAGGAAAAATGACCTTGAAGTATTACTCGGTTCTTTCAATTTGACACCCGTTATTGATTTTCCTACTCGGGTGGTAAAGGATAGCAGCTCACTGACAGATAACTTCTTTGTAGACCAAGATAAGTTTAACCAGATAAATGCTCAGCCTGTTGAGAATGGTCTTTCTGATCATGGTGCACAGCTAGTTACAATATATGACATAGCTCCATTCAGCAATACTAAACAGTCCTCCAAAGTAGTACGTCCAGTCAACGATTTAACAATTGCAAATTTCAGGGAAAGCCTACAGCAGTTAGACTGGGATGAGGTGTACCGTGAACCTGATGCCAATTTAAAATATAATTTATTTCATGACATTTTTGTAAATGCATTTGAAAACTGCTTCCCCAAGAAAATAGTTAAATATACTCGTAAGAAACCTTGTAACAAACCATGGCTTACTAAGGGTATAAAAATATCTTGTAACTGGAAAAGGGAAATGTATCTGACAGCAAGAAAGAGTATTGACCCAGAAACTATCAAACATTATAAAAACTACTGTGTTATATTAAGAAAAGTTATTAAAAAATCCAGGAGTATGTGTATCATGTCTGAAATCAGCAACTCTGATAATAAAATTAAAACAATTTGGAATATTATTAAAAGAGAAACAGGTCAACCAAGAGCAGAGGAAGACAGTATTACCATCAAATTGAATGAAAACTTTACGAACAAAAAGTCAGAAGTTGAAAATATTTTTAATAATCATTTTCTAAATGTTGTGGATATAGTAGGATCCAGGTGTTCATTAGAAGATGCTAGGCTGTTAATGGAAGAGGCCATACCTATGCAATTTGATACAATTGAAATCTCACCCACTTCTCCCTCTGAAATTAGGAAAATAATAAACTTGCTTAAAAGCAAAAACTCACATGGAATTGATGGCATTTCCAGCAAAATACTAAAAGCTTGTTCTCAACAGATAAGTGAGATTCTCAGCCACCTGTGTAATAGCTCTCTGGAACAGGGCATTTTCCCTGATAGACTGAAATATGCTATTGTTATACCTTTGCATAAAAAGGGGGATAGATCTGATGTCAACAATTACCGTCCAATCTCCCTTCTAACAACTTTATCCAAAATTTTTGAAAAAGTAATGTATTCAAGAGTAGCTTCACATATCTGTAAAAATGAAGTACTAACAAAATGTCAGTTTGGTTTCCAGAAAGGCTTTTCAACAGAAAATGCCATATATGCTTTCACCAGTCAAATTTTGAATGATCTGAATAACCGAACACCACCCATTGGGATTTTTTGTGATCTCTCAAAGGCTTTTGATTGTGTAAATCATGAAATTCTGCTAGACAAGCTCAAGTATTGTGGCATGAGTGGGACAGTGCACAAATGGTTTAATTCGTACCTAACTGGAAGAGTGCAGAAAGTTGAAATAAGTAGTTCTCGTAACATGCAAAGATCAGCACATTCCTCAAACTGGGGAACTATCAAGAATGGGGTTCCACAAGGGTCAGTCTTGGGTCCTTTGTTGTTCTTATTATATATTAATGACTTGCCATTCTATATTCATGAAGAGGCAAAGTTAGTTCTCTTTGCTGATGATACAAGTATAGTAATCACACCTGACAAACAAGAATTAACTGATGAAATTGTCAATACTGTCTTTCAGAAAATTACTAAGTGGTTCCTTGTAAACGGACTCTCACTGAATTTTGATAAGACACAGTACATACAGTTCCGTACAGTGAATGGTATGACGCCATTAATAAATATAGACCTTAATCAGAAGCATATAGCTAAGGTCGAATATTGCAAATTTTTAGGTGTGTCCATTGATGAGAGATTAAATTGGAAGAAACACATTGATGATCTGCTGAAACGTTTGAGTTCAGCTACTTATGCAATAAGGGTCATTGCAAATTTTGGTGATAAACATCTTAGTAAATTAGCTTACTACGCCTATTTTCACTCATTGCCTTCATATGGCATCATATTTTGGGGTAATTCATCACTGAGGAATAAAGTATTTATTGCACAAAAGCGTGTAATCAGAATAATAGCTGGAGTCCACCCAAGATCATCCTGCAGACATTTATTTAAGGATCTAGGGATATTCACAGTAGCTTCTCAGTATATATACTCTCTTATGAAATTTGTTATTAACAACCAAACCCAATTCAAAAGTAATAGCAGTGTGCATAACTACAATACTAGGAGAAAGGATGATCTTCACTATTCAAGATTAAATCTAACTTTGGCACAGAAAGGGGTGAATTATACTGGCACTAAAGTCTTTGGTCACTTACCAAATAGTATCAAAAGTCTGACAGATAACCAACAAGTATTTAAGAAGAAATTAAAAGAATTTCTGAATGACAACTCCTTCTACTCCATAGAGGAATTTTTAGATATAAATTAAGAAAAAAAATATTTAAAAAAATTTTAAAAATAAAAAATAAATAAAAAATAAAATAAAATAAAAATAAAGAAAAACAAAAAACACAATAAAATAAAGTTGTCATATTAACTTAAGTATGTTGTTAAATTAACCTTATTATGTCATGTATTGGAAAATTCGACTCGTTCCACATCATTACGAAATATCGTATTCATGATCCATGGAACTAGTATTAATCTAATCTAATCTAATCTAATCTAATCCAGCAAGGCGCCATTAGCATTACATTGCATGAATCTACAGAGTCTCACTTGTATCATCAAGAACGCTGTATACAAATGATGGATTAAAGTTAAGTATTCCAGCAGCTACGTACTTTTCTTTATAGCATTCATTACGTATCCTGTTTCAGACCATCACGCCATCCTTCGTGTGTTTATAGCGTGCATAGCGGTCCCCTCAAATCACACTGTGTCGGCACTTCTGTCGACACATCATTACTATTGCATACAGATCCTTTTTAAGGACTTTGGAAATATTTTTCAGCAGAATGAGCGTTAGTTACATTATTAACTACGCGTGAGGAACAGGCAGTAAAGGAGAGTATCCATTACAGCAGTGAAGATCTTTGCGCAAGTCCATATTTATCACTGACTGCCAGCTGCTATAATGCTTTACAGAATTCATGAGACAGCAACACCAGTGTCAGAACAGTTCAGACCGCACTCAATAATTTGTAGGTGAATGACTGAAAGTCTAATTAACGTCACTTCCCGAGTGATATTCAGCACAAAATGTAGTACTACAGCAGTGTTCTAACAATTGCATTTTGGTAACTCCCATATGAATACTCTGAGAGCCAAAGGGACACGCTACTGTGGAACTACCAGGAGTTAACGAAGATCAAACAGCAAGAACTCGAGAAATATATAGAGACTCTGTCCTCGCTCCGTTCTGTTAACCTGTTATTGCTATTCTGGAGTCTCTTCCTCTCTTAGGTTTACTGCGTTGATCAGGCGCTTTTCGCTTTTCCTGGCAAAGCATCAGCAGTAGTCATATTGAAATCATTGCTGCTTAATCAGATTAGTGCAGTTTCTCAATGGAAATGGTGGTGTTATGCTGTCCACCTATTTTAAATGACGTTAGTGATGGCGCACTTAATCTAGCGCTGACTGCTTAAGTGAAGATAGCGTCGTGGAATCGTCTCTTCTTATGAGCAACAACACTGATTAAGATCTACTTACTCCATCCTGTTCCGCAAGCTAGCATACACTATGCATTGATGTGCGACCTGGAACACCTGACCTGTTACATCGCCTCACGTTACCCACAAGAGCAAGCATAGAATGGAACCGAAAGCTTCCAACATTTCAAGCGAAACACCCGTCAATCTGCTCATTATAATATACGAAGCACCTATCTCGTTAGCACTAACCAGGCACACAGTTTATTCTTGTGTAATTACATTAACTCTACACATAATTTCTTAATAAAAATTCCCTTCTGTTATGAAACATAAATGACGACCACTACACAGTTTCTGTATTTTAATGTTAGATCAGTGATTAGCTCGCTGCACTCCTACTCCCACTGTTCTGAAATATACTGACCATTAGTTATGAGAGTAAATAGGCGCTACATTCGGATTCACATGTATTTAACATGGGTTATCGCCACCACAAAACAATGACTAAGTGAAGAATGCATTTAAAGTGTTATTACGCATATAGTTAAGACAAATGTTCGCAAATCACTTGAATTGTCTCAAAAAACTATTAAACATAAGACGCCAGACGTTTAGTAATTCAGTGACAGTCGATAGACTTCCAGGGCTAGAGCTGAATTATCCTATCAGGCCCACTAGATATTTACTTGTAATTGTAATTAACTAATCTGAGCGATTCCTGCGTAATAAGTGACAGTGAGTTGGAAATATTAAGGTTTCGACTACAAGAATGTTATTTTACGAGTAAATCACAATGTCTCTGATCATTTACTTTGTGGTAAAACTGCTTCTTTCTGCCTTAGCCTCTACTACTGCATGAGAAAATGTTCACGTCCTCGACGACAGATTAACTGCGTGCTACTACCCGTGTAGCCATAGATTCAAATCCAGCTAGAAAAGTGTATTTCAGATATGTTTCCTCTTCCTCTGTCTTAATTGAAAACGGCCTCAACGAATTTAAGTAACGGAATCGTACGAACCCTTGACTTCGTCTGCAGTTCCGCGTCGGTAAAAAAATGCATTTTTAATCGACAGATGACTGATAGAGTTTGCCAAACTTCACTAATTATTATTTATTAGTTCACAGGCGCTTTTCTGTCACTTATTTGCACTATTTTTCTAATGATGGAGGTGGAAATGGAAATGCCGTGTGACTAGGGCCTCCGTCTGGTAGACCGTTCGCCTGGTGCAAGTCTTTCGAGTTGACGCCACTTCGGCGACCTGCGTGTCGATGGGGATAAAATGATGATGATAAGGACAACACACCCAGTGCCTGAGCGGAGAAAATCTCCGACCCTGGCGGGAATCGAACCCGGACCGTTAGGTATGACATTCTGTCGCGCTGACCATTCAGCTACAGGGGGCGGACAATCATGGAGAGTTGTAACAATGTAAACATCTGATGTACGCATTATAGAAAATTATTATTTATCTGACGTACTTATCTTCAGAGCAACGGCAGAATAACCAGTCAAAAAATCAGAGAACAACTGCCGGTCAATATACAGGGAGATTCCGTGATTATGTTGCAGAGTTTCAGGGATGATGGAAAAGGGTTAGTGTATCCTGAAACGACCGAGTCGAAAGATATAAGCGAAAGTCGTTCTGATACATCTGACATTGGACCTCTTCTACTGCAACCTCTTTGCTTTCCATATTTTGGGAGAAGCTAGTATGGATAATTAGAAGGAAAAAATGGTCTACTAAAATCTAAAGCGCATAATTTAAGAGCTGCTTAGCAAATGCTCTTACCCCTGACTTTAGGGCCCATGTTTACTGCATACTTTTTCTCTTTTCGGTCCATACAACCGCCTCTCAAAATATGAAAGGCAAAGAGGTTACAATAGAAAAGAGCCACTATAAGAGGTATGAGAACAATTTTCGCTTATAAACTTTCGAGTCGGGCGTTTCCGGACCAGTGTCCCTTACCTCAAAATCATACATTTAGTCTTCTCTTCACTAATTGTCCTTACATTGAAAAAAGGGAGTTGAAAGGGTTGTGGAATCTATAGGGGGGTCAAACTGAGATCCTGGCGAGCAGAATCCGAACACAGGTCGAGAAAAATTTGAGAGGGAAGAGCAAGGCTTCAGGCCTAGGAGGTCAACTATTGACCTCATATTTGCAGTGAGGCAGCTCCAGGAGCACCACTGTGAATTTAGGAAAGACCTTGTGAAGGCCTTTCTCGATACAGAGAAGGCATTTGATAAGGACGGATTGGTTCCAGCAAACAAGTGGCGTGAAACAGTGTAGTGCATTGCACCTCTCCTTTCCATTGTGATCATGGAGGTGTCAGAAAAAACTGGAGAAGACAAAATGAAAGCAATAGTGTTTTCAGATGACTCGATGATCTAGGGAAACAGGGAGAAGGACAGACAGGAACAGCAAGATGCTTGGGAAGAAAATGTGAGAGTGTATGGAATGAAATTTAATGTAAACAGATGTGAGATACTAGTTACAACTATAAAGAAAGACAGACCAATTAGCAGAATAAGGAATGGAGGTGAACAACTGAAGAAGGTAGAAAATGTCAAGCACTTGGGAAGTGCAACACAAGTAAATGAAAGAAATGAGAAAAAGATAAGTGAACGTGGCAGACAGGCAGAAGCGTTCCAGCGAAGTGTTAAGTGCCTGGTCTGGAACAGAGACGTCCCACAAAAAAAAGTAATATGTATAAGTTGTTACATCCTAACACTGACTTATGCATCTGAAACATAGGTAATGACGAAAACAGATGTAAGCAGATTACAAGAAAGTGAAATGAAGTTCTTGAAAAGTAGGATAGAAGTAACAAGGAAAGATAGGCTGATGAACGAAAGGATAAAGGAAATAGTGAAAGAGGAATCCTAGCAGAGCAGAATAGAAAAATCAAGGATAAGGTGGCATGAGCAGTTAAAGGAAATGGTAAACAAGAAGAGTCCTATGAATATACATGAAATGGAGATACGAAGGAAAAGGCTAACAGAAAGATTAACAGGCAGCTGGCTGAAAGATGTGGAGGAGTGTATTGAAAAAGGAGGAGAGGACCAAGGTATATAGAAAAAGCAGGTAGGCCATTCCAGCCCCAAGTGAGTAAAAAACTCCCAGACGCCCTTGCGCGCCTTGACGTCACGCAGAGGACGCTGCAGTGCTGTGCATTCAGTGGAACACAGAAGTGGTAGTGTACATCCAATAAAAGTAATTTGTTTTGAGACAGTCATGAGCAAGGGCCACTGTATCTGTGCCGTGGCACATTGCATTAATACTGCTCGAACGACGACGGACGTTATTTATCACGTTTTTCCCAAGGATGAGCACTTGCAACGCGAATGGATAGTTCGACGCAAACGCAAGGACAAAGTGAATGTGAAAACTGCACGTGTGTGTTCAGCTCATTTTCGGCCTGAAGATTATGAACGATATCTGAGAAATGAGCTTTTAGGGTTACCTTCAAGAAAGAAGTTATTACCGACAGCAATCCCCTGCATAAACATTCCGAACTGGCATGGAGAAGAAATTGCGGAAAGCGGTGATGCAAACGAAAGGGTAGGACGTCTGCACATACATAACACTTTAAATAACTGAAACTGAAAAATTACCGTAATACAAACGAATTCACATAAATGCAACGCTTTTTGACGCATTACTATACTGCTTTACGGGAGTGAATGACTCGCTATATTGAACAGGCAATAAGTAATGTTGCTCAGATGTATTTGCTTTTCCTCCTGGATATAATAGCTTCATTTTTCATAGAAATAGCTGTTATTTTTACGTATTCTCGATATGTTAACTATTTTGAAGCTAGTATATAGTTCAAATAACAAAATCAGCATATATTGCGTTATTTGTTTACATTTAGTGCTGTAAGATAGCTAATACGGATCAATTGATTTCGTAGGGTCGTGGTATGGCATCTGACTCCTATGTTGGTAGTTATGGGTTCGTATACCTGTATTTCTTCTTAAATTTTTATTTTTACATTATATCAAATTAAGCTACTGGAGACCCTTATGTCATTAATATTTACTCGCTTTTGTCAATTTATCTGATTTTTAGTGGGAAATTAATGCAATTGCATAGTACTTAGTAAAAAAATTTTAGGAATAGTAGGCCAGCTCGGTAAATAATTTTAGGAGTAATAAAATTAAAATTAAATTCATTCCTTAGGGATCCGGAGGTTGTGCACAACGCTGTGGAACAAGAAGTTTGCAAAAGCGAGCTTTGACGACTTTAGAAAACGTGTCACCGAAAAAAAAAGTCGACCGAACCACATGTGCAGATTGCGTTCATGAACTCACTGAGGTAGTGAATAAGGATTTGGAAATTAAGGAACTGAGGTCCGAGATTGAACTTTAAAAAAAAAAACTGAATGCACAGAAGGAAGCGGCACTAAAAAAATATGATGCAGCCTTACGAAGAAAGCGAACGATCTCCGACGTGTTCTTTCGTTGAAGCGGACAGAAAAGTCAAATTGCACAAAAGTGTAAACAGTGTATTGTCAAAGCGTTTTACACCGGCGCAAATAAGATGCCTATTAAACGAAAGTAAAAGGGTAAAGTGGAATACAGAGGACATTGCCCATGCATTGACTTTAAGAGTTCTGTCACCTAAAGCATACACTTACACTCCTGGAAATGGAAAAAAGAACACATTGACACCGGTGTGTCAGACCCACCATACTTGCTCCGGACACTGCGAGAGGGCTGTACAAGCAATGATCACACGCACGGCACAGCGGACACACCAGGAACCGCGGTGTTGGCCGTCGAATGGCGCTAGCTGCGCAGCATTTGTGCACCGCCGCCGTCAGTGTCAGCCAGTTTGCCGTGGCATACGGAGCTCCATCGCAGTCTTTAACACTGGTAGCATGCCGCGACAGCGTCGACGTGAACCGTATGTGCAGTTGACGGACTTTGAGCGAGGGCGTATAGTGGGCATGCGGGAGGCCGGGTGGACGTACCGCCGAATTGCTCAACACGTGGGGCGTGAGGTCTCCACAGTACATCGATGTTGTCGCCAGTGGTCGGCGGAAGGTGCACGTGCCCGTCGACCTGGGACCGGACCGCAGCGACGCACGGATGCACGCCAAGACCGTAGGATCCTACGCAGTGCCGTAGGGGACCGCACCGCCACTTCCCAGCAAATTAGGGACACTGTTGCTCCTGGGGTATCGGCGAGGACCATTCGCAACCGTCTCCATGAAGCTGGGCTACGGTCCCGCACACCGTTAGGCCGTCTTCCGCTCACGCCCCAACATCGTGCAGCCCGCCTCCAGTGGTGTCGCGACAGGCGTGAATGGAGGGACGAATGGAGACGTGTCGTCTTCAGCGATGAGAGTCGCTTCTGCCTTGGTGCCAATGATGGTCGTATGCGTGTTTGGCGCCGTGCAGGTGAGCGCCACAATCAGGACTGCATACGACAGAGGCACACAGGGCCAACACCCGGCATCATGGTGTGGGGAGCGATCTCCTACACTGGCCGTACACCACTGGTGATCGTCGAGGGGACACTGAATAGTGCACGGTACATCCAAACCGTCATCGAACCCATCGTTCTACCATTCCTAGACCGGCAAGGGAACTTGCTGTTCCAACAGGACAATGCACGTCCGCATGTATCCCGTGCCACCCAACGTGCTCTAGAAGGTGTAAGTCAACTACCCTGGCCAGCAAGATCTCCGGATCTGTCCCCCATTGAGCATGTTTGGGACTGGATGAAGCGTCGTCTCACGCGGTCTGCACGTCCAGCACGAACGCTGGTCCAACTGAGGCGCCAGGTGGAAATGGCATGGCAAGCCGTTCCACAGGACTACATCCAGCATCTCTACGATCGTCTCCATGGGAGAATAGCAGCCTGCATTGCTGCGAAAGGTGGATATACACTGTACTAGTGCCGACATTGTGCATGCTCTGTTGCCTGTGTCTATGTGCCTGTGGTTCTGTCAGTGTGATCATGTGATGTATCTGACCCCGGGAATGTGTCAATAAAGTTTCCCCTTCCTGGGACAATGAATTCACGGTGTTCTTATTTCAATTTCCAGGAGTGTATTTGCGAAAGAATTCCTTTGCCGTGTAGGGCAACCCTTCAGAAATGGACGAAGGAATTTAAATGCGGACCGGGTATTCTTGAAGATATCCTGTGTTTATTGAAAGCCAAGTCACACACTTTTACTTCTCAAGGGAGACTAGCAGTTCTGTCTGACATTTAACGAAATGAATGTTGATTGCCGCTTATGTTACGATTCGTCTGAAGACGTAGTAGTCGGACCACATTCCAATGTACAAGTTTGCATGATATGTGGGTTGTGTAAGCAGTGGAAACAACAGTTTTACTATGATTTCGACACAGCGATGACTAGTAATTTGCTTCAGAGCATCATAAGGCAGTTGAGGAATCAGGAATCAGTGTTGTTGCTGGGACGTGTGATGTTAGCGGAAAAAGTTTGGAAGGAACTGTCTGTCGATACAGAGAGAACTTATTTCGTAAATCCAGCAGACGACAACAGGAATGTATGGGTTTTCTTCGATGTACCACATCTGTTAAAATTATTACGGAACCATTTCTTGGATACAGGCATTACGCTAGCTGATAGATACAAAATATCTAAGGCAGCTATACAGGAACTTTTAAAGCATCAAAAGAGTGACTTAACGGTAACACACCACATTACTGAAGCGCACTTAAACGTAACTGGACGAGCAAGGCAGAAGGTACGGATGGCAGCGCGCCTATTTTCACGACGAACAGCTCAGGCTTTGAAGTATGTTCTTCATAAAGACGTTGAAAGTAATTTTACTGAACTCGTTAACGACGACTTTGATGTCTTGAACTCTAGAGCTCCCCTGCGTAATGGGTTTGGAATGAATCTCACAATTCAAGAAAATACTTTGATGAGATTCTTAGATGCGCGTTGGTGACAAAGAAAGAATATTGCCTTTCCAAAAAGGTTTCATAACTACAATAAAATCTCTCTTTGGTCTTTTCGAAAGTCTGAAAAGTATGAAAGTTAGCTATATATTAACTTGTAGGCTGAATCAAGATTGCCTGGAAAACTTTTTTTCTAGGGTACGAGGGTTAGTTATATTTTAAAACAATCCTACACGTTTTGAAGTAAGGAAAGGATACGTCTCCTTATACTGACGGGTAATGCAAGTGATTTTTCTTTCTCTGGGAACACGCCAGTAACTAAATAATCAAACACAGACTCTCCCCAGTGTGACGTCGACCCGGATTCTGCATCCCTCAGTTTCGTTACCAGTGAGCTCTGTGTAAATGTTGTTGACGAAGCGCCGATACGAGAAATCCCAGAAACTGTGAATATGGAAGAAAATTTACTGGCAGATGTGGTAACAATGGGGGATGACTTTGTAATCTCAGATGTTCTTCCGGAAGCGGTAAAATACATTGCAGGCTATATTGCATTTAAGCGCCATAACATTGATAAATCACTAGGCTTTCCAACAGCAAAAAGGGATGGAGATCATGCTGCAGACTGAATATCAATTATATCTCGTGGTGGTCTTTACACTCCAACAGGTCGCACGGGATTAGCCGGGCGGTCTCTGGCGCTGCAGTCATGGACTGTGCGGCTGGTCCCGCCGGAGGTTCGAGTCCTCCCTCAGGCAGGTGTGTGTGTGTGTGTGTGTGTGTTTGTCCTTAGGATAATTTAGGTTAAGTAGTGTGTAAGCTTAGGGACTGATGACCTTAGCAGTTGAGTCCCATAAGGTTTCACACACATTTGAACAACATACACTCCAACGCCAGCATGGGAAAACAGAGTGTTGCAGTTCGAAGAAGAATTTGCTGCTTTTCACGGAAATGGAGTGTGTAAACAAAAAATATGTAAAGTATCTGTGCTCTATTTTAAAACAAAAGTTTCCCGAGGTTCATGAAGCAGTTATTACTCTTTATGTAAAAGTGAGAACATTTATAAGGGTTAGGCATCTCAATCAAGAAGCAAAGTTGGAAGCAATGAAGAAATGTGCCGCAAAGAGGAAGCAGTTATGGATTGCATCGTCGTCTGGTAAATGGCGGTAGAAACAGACTACATTAACATTTGCTTCTTCATCAAACGAGTGAGTTATTTTTCATCTTAATTATCATTCATTTACTCTTAATGTGTACAAAACCTGTCATGCCCCTTGTTTTGACTTGTACAGATGCGTATCGAACGAAACCGAAAGTAAAATGAACGAGTAACATGGCACTGAGTTTGTGGTGCGGTGCATTTGCCGTGTAAGCATACGGCTGCACTGAGCTAGGGTCCTCGTCGTGACGTCACAGCGCTCCACCCAATAGCGAGCGTTTTCGCCTCAGTGGCCCACCCTGGAGAGGACTGGACCAGAGTGAATACAGATAGATGGTGCGAAACCAGGACTAGTTGACAAGACTTATACTCCAAAGAGATCCAGCCTGGAGCTGGAAACTGTTCAAGATGATAATGATAATGACAATGATGATGATGATGATGATGATGATGATGATGTCTCTTCTCTATCATCCCTGAAAATCTGTACCATCATCAGATAATCACCCTGTAGGTGATATGAAACATCCACAGTGGGTGTGAGAGGGGGAGGGTGTGAACGATGGTGTGGTGGCCCATAAAACACATTTCTCGCCTCCACAATTGGGTGACTGTCTGCTGCGAAAGGAATTAAGTCGCTGACAAAAAGATACAGCATTAAACATTTTGCTGTGATTAATTTGTACATTATGGTTCTGTGTTGCATGTGTAGGGTGACCATATTTTCTTCGGGCAAAAGTGGGACTTTCATACATTTTTTTGGCCAAAAAGTGGGACAATTTTTATTTCTCGTTAAATATCGCTTTTAATGCTAACATTTCTTCTTCCTCTGCAAATATAGCCTTCACTGATATTTGTGTGTGTGTGTGTGTGTGTGTGTGTGTGTGTGTGTACAAAACCAAACAAAGAATGGAAAGACTGGAAAGAAATACATTTCAAGTTTTCAGAAATTTACTTATTAATAAATGTAACATTTATAACACAGAATGTAGAAAGACAGTAACAGTCACTATAAAAAAAGTTCTTAGTGAACAAAAGGAATTTATGGTTTTGTGAATTCCACACTGCAGTCATATTTCTTCGAAGACGAAATTTCATTCAGCAACTCAGGTTTGCCTAATAGGTATGAATAGAAGTCAGTGCAACTGTATTTACTGAAGTTTAAACAGGTCAGTAAAATACCCTTAACGCTCCTCGCCGTAAATCTATTCCTCTCATCTGTCCACTGTGACGATAGTAAGCTGAAAACTCTTTCAACATTTGCATTGTGGGCAGGGAGTGAAAAGAAGTACTGCGCTATATTAAGCGATTCTCTGAACTGTTCATTACACTGGCTAGATCTGAAAAACCTACACCATTTTTCATGTGCCATCAACTGATTCCATTGTTCACTGTCTGTTTCCACTTGTTGTTTTACAAATGACTGTATATGAACTATTTCATCAATTAAGAGGCTGTCATTTGTTAGAATGCCCTTTTCATTTAGCCACATTAAGGTATTTTCAACTACTGACCATTCTGGTGGTTCTGTGAGCATCATCCATGAGAATACAGAAAACTCAGCTATTCCCTGTAACCATGAGGATAAATAGTCTACTGAAGCATCATAAAACGTTGATACTGCTATGTCAAATTTCTTAACAGACTGGGCATCACAATCATTCAGCAGTTTTTTTACACTTAGTGGTACAAAATGTTCATGTTTCCTTGAATTTAGACTTGTCAAAGTTCTATTTAAGACTGCTAATACTTCACATATGGAATTATTCTGTTTCTCAATGCTCAGAATGGATTGTTGGAAAAAACTCATTTGTGAATGTACAAAAAGTAAATAACATTCATTCATAGGATCACTGAAAAAACTCTTTAAGATTGCAGGGCACTTTGAGTTAGACTGTGACAAAAAATAAGATTTCAAAGGTTCATACATTTTCAAGATCCTTTCTATGGCTGGCAACAATGAAAGCCACCTTGTTTTGGAAAAGGAAAGTAAATTTTTGTAAGTGACACCAACAAATTCACAGAATTCAGTGAGTTCTGCATCACGAATAGAAAAAATGTGAAAATGGTTGTACAACTTCATGACAATGCAGTCAATGTCAACGGGTAAAACATCACAAGCACTTTGAAGTGTGTTATGAACAACATGTGCTGGACAACCTATGCCAACAATGTTAGAGGTTTTTAATTTTTCTTTCTGATGTGTGAAAACATTATTACCCTCTTCCTTCATTAACCCCCCAAAATTACAGTTAGTATTGTCTGCACCAAATGCAACACACTTTGAGATGATACTGAATGACTGTATAACACGAGAAAGATAATTGGAAATTGTTTCGGACTTTTCGTTCTGCAATTCATCAAGATCAAGCAATTTCGTCTGCAGTCCACCCTCACTTACAGAAAAATACTGAACTATCACTGGAAAAATTTTCTGATGCCCATGGTTGCTAGCATCAGTAGATATTGAAAAGTATTTTGCACTGTTTACAGCAGCTATTACCTGTTTCTGGGAATGCGGAGCTATAACATTGTTGATAATTGCTTCACACTTTGTTCTTCCACACGAAACATTTTCTGCAATCTTAGAATCAGGAATTTTTTTTTTTTTGTTTAGTTGAACATTGCTGTCATTAGAACGATAGCTTTGGTGGTGTTTGACAACATGGAATGACAGGGTTTCTTCTGCTGCAGCTACGTTTTTCTGTTCCTGTGTATTTGAAGTTACAATATATCTCGTCATTTTTTGCGAGGAAACTGCCGATCGAAGATACTTCCTGTGTTTCTCTGATTCCATATGATGCTTGAGATCTGCAGCACCACCATGAGACACGGATACAGCACAGTTACATACGTTACATTTTGCTGAACGGTCATTGTCTGTAGCAGTGAAGCAAGGAAATTTCCTCTGAAGCTCTTCCGAAAACTTTGATTTTCGTTTCGGCATCGCCACGACGTGCTAGCACTTCACGAAACCGATACTGAGTGCTGACAACAATGACAAGTAAAAGCAAAGAAAATAAGAGTACGCAACAATTATAGTGCTTAAGGTGTACATTATCAGGGGGTACCAACGAACGGAATGTCAGTTTCAATTGATAGTTTATAAAATCGTCACTCAGAAAATATTTTAACCACTTTGTAAATGTGTGAAAATAATCCTCGAAAATCGGGACAAATTGCTTGTTTTTAAAAAAAAGTCGGGACAAATTTTTGAGCCTCAAAAAACGGGACAATCCCGATTAATCGGGACGTATGGTCACCCTATGTTGTGGGGTGCATGTGCTATATCACCCACTGTTGAGCAATCCTTTCACAGGCCGAAAATAAGTCTGGGCTATAATCCAACGTAGTGATAGTTTAACGTTACGAATCAGCAGCGTATAGATAGTCCCGGCCAACTCAACAACCGTCCGCCAATTTATGCCGTCCCATTATATCTCGACAATACTCATTTGAATATTGTGGTAGTCTAGAGACGTCGTTCATATGAAAACGTCAAGGGCTAAATTAATCTCAGCCTCACGCTCCGCTTGTCGAACCTGTTGTTATTCCTGGTTCGCTGTCATAAGTTTTTTGCTTTTATTGACAATGCATCAGCAGCGGATACAACGAAATCGTAACGAGTAGATGACATCTGCTTGTTTTTTCATTGGGTATTTATAGACTGAATGACAGTTTTTCTTGAGGATAACTTATTGTAGATATTACCATCAGCGTTTTGCGTTTCTCATTGTACGTCATCATAACAATTGTTTCTCCTAGCGTGTTAGCAGTAGCTGGAATCGAGCGTGGAGTGCATGCATTTGCTGGTTTCGTTTTCAACGGATTTCTGTGCCCGCATTTTCTGTCATTGCGTATTGTTTCCTGCACAGTAGCCTTTCTTGATCTGGTACTACATGTTGTTAGTAGCTAACGAAGTCTTCCAGTGCGTATTCATATTTTGCAAACGGTTCTGTGTTGTTGTCTCTTCATTAGTGTGATTCTCTTTTGAGAGAAGAACCAACAATAACGATCTCAAGAAACAGATGTTCTGAGTCAATAATTATAATAAAGACGTGCTGCCTACTCACAATGTGGTCAATATAACAACTGGATATGCTCCAAAAATGTGAATCGCGTCATATGAAGGAGCGTTTTAGTTTTCAGTAGGCTTGGAACAGTCATACACAATTAATTTTAACAGTTATTGATTTATGACGACTAGTTTGCAGTCGATGCATCTGAGCATTATTGTAACTTCGCTTTAGACCTTACATCTAGTTACTGAAAAGCAAATAAACTCATAGACATGTCGTTTGGGTATTCCGGCCCCCGGAAGCTGTGGTCACTTCCCAGCCAGTTCCGGGAACGCATAGACTGGTATCATTGCCGCTAGTGGGGTAACTGAATCTTGGCAACAACACAGGATATATTTGGCAACACTATGACCAACACGTTATTTCCTGGATGGTATAGAATATCCTGTTTAATTCACTTGATATGTTTGTATCATTTCCATAGAATAATTGAGGAGCGGTTTTTCAAAACTCGTTATATGCAACAGATACAGTTTTTCATAAAATGAGCTTTTCCGTTTTCACCTAGCTAGATATGTCCGGGCGTTTGAATTTTTACATGACTTCTAGATCTCACTGACATTAATAAAGCGGGGTAACAGTTACGTTGCCTTCTTTAATTCCGTGTATTTCCTTTCGACGACTAATTTTTTATGTGCTGTAGCATTTATTATATGCTTGAATTGTTGTAAAATGCATATTTTTTCATATATTATTACATATAGCATTTCTTTAAATTTACAGTTTTTGACATTACTGAGAATACAAACAACATTCACAGAAATACAGTGGCATAATACAATAATAGCAATGACATACATTTTAACACAATTGTGTAGCTTATATCATTATTACCAACACCACGTGAGGTATGAAATGAATAACACAAACGGCATCACATTGTTATTGTCATATTTTCCCTCTTACATCTACACTTTATACGTTATTCATCTAGGACATCCTTGTAAAACTCCTTTGCATTATCTGGAACTTCAGAAAAATTTAGCATGGCAGACACGTCTTTCTTATTTTCTTTGCTTGCTATATTTGGTTTTGGTAAAAGGATGGGTGTTAGTGTTGGCTGGTATAGTTTCTTTCGTCCCAAGATGTCAACTTGTACTGGATCTCCAGATTATGTCTCATTTACTGAAACACTAACAATTTTCTTTGCTTTCTGGCTGTTCATTTTGAATACTGGCTTGGATTTTAGTACTTTCTGTGCAATGTCTCAGATTTTTAACAATCCAATCTGTGTTTAGAACTCTGCGAGTACCATCCTCTTCTAGAATATCGTGATATTCTTTAAGAGACAGGGTGCTGTCTTTTTCCCATGTAATACTTCTGAATTCTACCAGACATTCGGCCTGAAGGCATGTAGCTACTGCCACGAACAGGGAAGAATTGATGCATATTATTGAATTTTGTGCCTTTTTCCAAGAACGCTCTAAATGTCGCCATGATACAACCGTCTTTATTTTGGCTGTAGCAAGAATCTAACAACAGATGGTGCCATCATTTAGCTGTTTTTCATCTAAGTCAGAAAGAAGGTCCTAAAAAGCCTTAGTGACTTGATTGCATCCTCTTGAATATTCTGTCTCCATCCAAGTGTAGATAACGTTAGCATGAATCACGATGCACAGATGGTATAACCGTAGTTGTCTAGCCTAGAAAACCTCATTGACTGATAGTTTTGGAATAGGTTGGTTTTGCTGCACGTCAAAGCAAATCTTAATGAAAGTAAGATTACCTTCCTTCATTATATCATAAATCAGCTTAGTACGAATTTTATGCAATCTGTGTCTAGTTAATAGTTCATTCTTCTCCTGCACACATGTTTCTACTTTTATTTCCGTTAAACCAACCGTACACGTGGAGCAGACATAGGTGTGAGGGGTCGTGATTGATGGATTGAAACATTCGTAAAATATATGCTTGCATTTTAAAATAAGGAACATTCTTACAGTCCTAATTTTTTTCCTATTTCACAGAATCTCTTGAACATTTTATTGACTGTGAGATCTGAAGGTAAATAATCTAGTGCAGACTTCCCGCTTCCATGGTGGCTCTCTACATTTATCTTTTTATATCACCAAGCAGGAGTTGTGCAGCATAAGCCAAAAGTCGATAGGCCTGTTTCCACATCTGAATGATGATATCTATTCATATTTTGCGCCAGTCGCATAAGAGTGACGCTAGTAGCGCCAATACGAGGATGCAAGTCGGTTTTGCTTTAAATACACGCTGTAACGGTCGTGCGCGTTAGTTGACTTTGTGATTGGACGTCGTGAGTTGAGTCAAGAATGCCTTTAAGGCGACAAAGACGCCATTATCAACACCTCACTGAGTTTGAATGCGGTCGTGTAATAGGACTACGCGAAGCTGGCTGTTCATCTGGGACACTGCAGAAAGATTTGACAGGAATGTAGTAACCATTGTACATGATTGCTGGCAGCGGTGGTCACGAGAATCTACGGTCACAAGAGTACTGGGCTCCGGACGGCTACGTGGCACTACCGAGAGGGAAGAACCTCGAGTTCGGCGTAGAGCTCTGGCGCATAGTACTGCATCTGCAGCAGCAATTTCAGAAGACGACCTGTTACAAATCGGTTACTTTAAGTACAACTCTGAGCCAGACGCTCTGTAGCGTGCAGCCCACTGACCCCAAACCACCGCCATTTGCGACTTCAGTGCCGCCAAGTGAGAGTTCATTGGAGGGTAGAGTGGAGGTCTGTTGTGTTTTCTGATAAAAACTGGCTCTGCCTCGATGCCAGTGATGGTCGTGTGTTGGTTAAAAGGAGGCCAGTTGAGGCCCTGTAACCGACCTGTCTGGGTGCTAGACACATTGGACTTTCACCTGGAGTTATGGTCTGGTGTGCGATTTTGCATGACAGCAGGAACACTCTTTGTGGTTATTGCACGCACCCTGACTGCAAACCTGCAAATCAATTCGACTTTTGTGCTGCAATTCATGAAGAGTATTCCAGGGGCTGTTTTCCAACAGGATAACGCTCGCCCATAAATGGTTCAAATGGCTCTAAGCGCTATGGGACTTAACATCTGAGGGCATCAGTCCGCTAGATTTAGAACTACTTAAACGTAACTAACTTAAGGACATCACACACATCCATGCCAGAGGCAGGATTCGAACCTGTGACCATAGTAGCAGCGCGGTTCCAGACTGAAGAGCCTAGAACCGCTCGACCACAGCAGCCGGCAATGCTCGCCCACTTACCGCTGTTGTAACCCAACATGCTCTATAGGGTGCCGACATGTTACCTTGGCCTGCTCGATCATGAGACCTGTCTCCAATCGACCATATATGAGACATCATCAGACGACAGTTCCAGCGTCATCCACGAACAGCATTAACTGACCCTGTATTGACCGAACACGTGCAATAGGCATGGGACTCTATTCCACAAACTAATTTCCGGCACCTGTACAACACAATGCACGCACGTTTGCATACTTGCATTCAACATTCTGGCTTTTTACACTGGTTATTAATTACCAGCATTTCACGTTTTCAGTGACTTATCTCGCGCATACATTAACTTGTGATCTTGCAGTGTTAATCAATTGAATATATTGACAAATGTACAGCTGAAATTTTATTACTCTACTTTAATTATTTTTTGGCATCGAAATATTTTCCGTCGTTGTATATCATACAGTTAAAACGTGTTTTTTTATATTAATTTTGGAATTTAATGTATATATCGAGAAAAGGAAGTATCTTGGTTGCTAGCACACTGCAGTATGTGGTAATGCTATAAGACTCGTAAACAGATGCCGAGATAATCCAAAGTACGTACGTCCTCACCACACACAAACGAGACTGAGCAATGGCCACAGTACAGAAAAAAAACTCTTATTACATACGAAGTAACTGACTCACAGTGGTCACGTCGCCTACCCCGCTACACAATAACAAATGCAACCTTAGAGATCGAGCGCCATTGTCGATAAGCATATTCTCCAAACACTGAGTTACAATTAACTACTACCACAGTCATTGAAATTGTGAATAGCACATGAGCTATGACTGCTGGAAAAACAGGCTCCAGCACAATTACTGCCATATAATGACGAGATGGTATGCATCTCTGCAGACGCTACCGACCGATTGCCACGGGCCTCTCCGCCCATGATCGCTACGTCCAAAAGACCCTTACGAAACGATATGTGGCATCCACAACTTCAGATGTCAGATACTCAAATCGGTACCAAATGTTGTGTGTCGATAGAGTATCAACCAAAACACCGATTTAGTTTGTGTTGTGTAATACCACAACTACAGAGCTCAGCTTTTCGGTCAGATGATTAGCTGCTCTGTGTAATAAAAAAAATTGAGTTCATGGATCAATGATGAACTTGAACAAGTGTCATGGGATGTCAGCCCCGAACAAACAGAACGAACAAAATGAGATCAACAAAAAAAAAGTGATAGAACATCAGATTATCGTGTTAAAGGTCTCGAATTCGAAACCCACGGAGGTTGATATTTTTAAACAGACGACGCGTGAAATTGTTATACGGAAGAACATTTTTTCTGCCGTGTAAAAGGACGTTTCGGAATTTGTAGCAATGTTCTTTTCATAGTCTGCTTTCGCTTCGTTAGTTGAAAGAAGCAAACCTGTAGCGTACATTTGTATAGATAGGCGTGAAGTAATGCCAAAAGAACATTTCTGCAAACTCTGAAACGTCCTTTTACATGGCAAAAAAATGTTCTCTCGTATAAGAATTTCACGTGTAGTCTGTTAAAAAGCAAATCACCATCAGTGGGTTTCGAAGTCGTGACCCATTGTACGACAATGTGACGCTCTACCGACTCACCTACCAGAGATCTTCACATTGACACCTCACAGATATGATTTGCCCACAGTCCGTAGTTCTGGTGTTACTTTTAATTACCGTTTACGCATGTTTGACTGGACGACAGCACATAGCACGAAGTAAATCGGTGTTTTGACTGATACTCTATCACACACAAAGTACCGATCTGAGTGTCTGGCATCTGGAGGTTTGGGTATGACCAGCGTTCTGACAGTAGTGAGGGTGTCTGCAACCGCGAGAGGCCTTTTTGTTACGGTGGCCGTCATGTCGCCTGCCGGAACGCAAAACAGCCACAGGAATCTATGGGAATAAAATCGTTCTAATATTATTACAATTACAGTCTATGAGCACCTGGATTTATTCATTAGCAAAAACATACCCTACTTCTACTGTTAACAATAATATCATAAGGTGTATTATGTTGGACGTTAAGATTTTACCGTGAATCCACATATCACTGCTTCCCATATATCGTTACAGCCCAAACAACATCCCGTCTCCGACATCGTCGTCGATGATGAATCGCAAATCAGGTAATATCAGAGTCAAGTTCAGCTTAGAGAGGCGCAGGCCGTAGAAATATTACTAAATCTTTTTCTCGTTTTCTTCTAAGATGGTAAATGCAATATATCTGTTGGGGGAAAAAATGCTCGTAATCCTTGCATGTAATGTACTGCTCTTATAGGACTCTGCTGGATTACATGTTAAGGGATAGTACGTTAAAGATATGGTGCGTGATAACTATATTCTATACCTACAATATGATCAAAATTATCCGGACACCTGGCTGAAAATGACTTTCAAGTTCGTGGCGCCCTCCATTGGTAAAGTTTGAATTCAGTATGTTGTTAGCCCACCCTTAGCCTTGATGACGGATTTCACTCTCGCAGGCATACGTTCAGTCAGCTGCTGGAAGGTTTCTTGGGGAGTGGCTGCCCATTCTTCACGGATTGCTGCACTGAGGAAAGGTATCGATGTCGGCCTGACACGAAGTCGCCGTTCCAAAACATCCCAAATGTGTTCTATAGGATTCTTATAGCATTTACTAGAACTGAAGCCTTTTTCACAAACAAAGCAATGACGTAATGCTGGACTTGGTAACAATATTCATCAGACTACGCTGTTTTCACGAAAATCACAGCTGAGTTTAACATTTGTAGCCAACGTATATTTTGAACAACGTAAGAAAAATTGTCCAGGTGTTACTAGAACACGGTCTCTGAGGGTTCCATACAGTCTTAATTATATATATAAATAGTTAATTTATTCCGGGAATCGATGATCTCGACGATTTTTGCCTGCTGTCGACATAGATACTGGCAAGATATAGGTCTCAGGGATTCCATGGCTCCTGAGAATGTTTTGGTTTGGAAGTCGGATAACAAACGACAAAAGAAATATTTTTTCTTGTGATATAATTATAAATTAATAATTTTCTGATTTTTTCTCTTTCGTTGCACTGTCAAAACTTTCTGATTGCCAAATTTCATGTTTCTACGTCAAGGGGAAGTCCTTATAGGTTTCAATGAGCGAGTTTGCGAGTGTCAGAATACGTGACATAAATGGCGGTATCTTTTGGTTGCATTGACTTAGAAGCTTGATATTTTTACACCACAAAATCACTATAAACCGCAGTACGTTTTACAAATTTCAACTCGATATGGCTACCCGTTCCTAAGAAAAAGGGGTCTTAACAGACAGGCGGACAGACAGGGAGTCTGATAACAAGCGACAAAAAAAAAGGTTCTTTGGTTTAATATAATCACAGACTAACACTTTCCTTAACAATTTTTTTATTTTTCTCCTTTAATTATAGTGTAAAACGTTCTTCTTGGCAAACTTCATGTTTTTATGTCAATGGGAAGAGCCCTATAGGTTATGATGAATGAGTTTGCGAGTAAAAAAATATATGCCATAAATGGCCGTATCTTTTAAATGCATTGACACAGAAGCTAGGGACCGTAGATCTTAGTATGGGGGATAAATTTCAACTTGATATGTCTACCAGTTGGTGAGCAAAAAGATTCCGAACAGTCGGACAGGCAGACAGACAAATGGACAACGAAGTGATGCTATAAGAGTTCCAGTAACCTAAAAACTAAGCATCGATAAACGTGCGTTACTCTCTAGCTTCGTTTTTTGTGAGTGGCCCATTGTACAGTCGTGCTCAAACGTATCCGAACGACCTGAATTGCATTTCGCCGGATTCACATGCAACCCACATAACGCAGCTGTCTAGCAGGTCCTCTAATCGCTCCTTGGTACAGTCGTTTGACTATTGAAAATGGTTCCAACAAGTCACCACTAGAAAACACTGCTCTGTATCGCAATAACTCAAGATGTAAAGTAATACTACGATACTACAAATATCAGGGAACACCTTATCACAGATACGACTGTCCTTAAGGATTGTAAGCTCACATTTATTACAATAAATGACATACCTGAAATGTTACCACTCTAATTATTACGTCACACAGGTAATGCCCGTAGTAAGTTCAT
Organism: Schistocerca nitens; assembly: GCF_023898315.1. Classification (NCBI taxonomy): domain Eukaryota; kingdom Metazoa; phylum Arthropoda; class Insecta; order Orthoptera; family Acrididae; genus Schistocerca; species Schistocerca nitens. The sequence goes on along the minus strand of NC_064614.1, from coordinate 1,270,684,160 downwards.
CGTATTCATGATTTCCTCTTCAAACTAACATACCGTACTTATTACTTAACACAAAATGACATTAAAAATTTAAGTTATTCACGAGCAGCTAGTTGAGAATATGTATGAACTTCAAATGACACGACGAACCGTCCCGTTCTGCATATGGATTCAAACCCAGGTCATGCAGGCTAAGCAAAGATTTCGTGACTGACGGAAACTAACAGTCATTCCTGATTAGGCATACAGAGAGTGATATACCTCGATTTTAGACAGTATAAATTAGCATTTACCAACTTTAAATTACATAACGCAAACATTTTTAACGGACGCGAATTCCTAACCAGCACCTATTGTCCCTGTTAACGAATTACGAGAGATGTTAAATCTTGCTTCTTAACAAGTAACTTACTTGAAATGTCGTGAGGTAAACCTATGTGTTGGACAGGGATTGGACCCCAGAACCTAATAAGATAGATATCGAAGCACAATCAACTGCGACATAACGCATTTTCTTGGCAGTAGCTAGATGTTTTAACTGAAATGACGAGACGAAACATTAATTTTTTCCTTCCCAGGACTCCAATCCGGCACCTATCGCTGTTATATTCTAGAGAAAACAAACGTTAAATATGGGTTTGTTGCACCAGCAGCGACATGTGAGCATGTTTGAACTAGAAATAATATGACGAAGAGTTCAGTGCCGACTGGGAATAGAGCTCCACACATATCGTTGTTGACTACACACAAAGAGACGCCAGCTACCAAATTTTTCTCCACCAGCAGCTCGGGATAACATCTTGAACTTCCAGTGATCTCGCAAATAGGTCTGTGTCTCATTGGGAGTAAAAAACGTCAAATATCGTTAGTGTGGACAACGAATGAAAATACATTAAACATCGAAATTGTTATCCACCAGCAGATAGGTGTTCTCATGGTAGATCTTGATAATACATAATGAAATCTTTTGTGCCGGGCCAGGATTCGAACCCATTCAAGCTCAATATGTGGAGATGTTGAGGAATCCGCAGTTTTGAACAAACAACAAATTGTAGCCGAGCTGTATTGCCACGAAGGGAACAAATTCCGCGTTAAGGGCGGTCTGAGTTGCATTCACAGTTCAGAACCAATTTTATCGACATAGAGAAGCTCAGGTAAAAGATGGAATAAGTGTCCTGTGATCCTACATAGCGTTTGTTTCGTTACTAGAAATAAATAACTAGTATAAGAAAGGTTACTGGTGATAGAGTTTCTATATGTTCCCACTCCAGACTTTATTGTGGCTCAACTTAACGTCTACTTGGTAGAGAAGGAATATCATTTTTAAAGTGAATTTCAGACCACAATTAGAGAAGGAATATCATTTTTAAAGTGAATTTCAGACCACAATGCCATTATATCTTCTTCACTTGGTGCAGCCAGAAGAGAATGGAATCTGTCTCTCCCTGTCTAAAAATCACTGACCGAAGTTGGAATCGAACCCAGACCATAGACACATGAAACTATCATCAGCCCAACAGACCACCAAATCCTCTCCTCACTGGCTTACTTTTCTATCATAACCCCTTTGTGCCACACTGGCTGAGAACTCTGACACACAGGCGCACTGTAACAATTTGCAGCATGTTCAGTACATTCATTTACTTGGTTGACCGAATCACCATGAACTAGATGCCTCGGCTACCCGGTGCATACATTCAACTTTATTTTGTAATCACCGAAATAAAATCACGTAACTGCCACCTACACATAACTGCCATCAGTGTAGGATGCAGAAATTTAAATAGGAAGTGTTCCTTTCCACTTGAGCTACTGAGCGCTATGTGTTTGTTGAAAACGTCGTGCAGTGCAAAAGATAAGGTATAACTGTTTGTCTCTCATAAGTATTGACGTGGCCAGATGCATTATCCCACAGCGCTGTGGAATGCAGAAGGTCTGGAGGAATTATTCTTGACTTCAGGAGCTGTTACAGCTACGTGTCAGCTAGTAGCGTAATGCTACGTATTGCGCCCGGTAGGTAAGATGTCTTGAGTTCGAGTACATCCACTGCCATATTTTTTTTTTAATACGCAATTCTGTTGTCTGATAAAGTTATCAATCTAATGGAACTTGTAACATAATTCTCTTCACTTCTCAACCCAAAATAGTTGCATGTGGGGAAAGGGCTAACTTCTGCGACATTTTATTCTTTTCAGGTTTAATAGACAACCAGGCAGCAGACGCATCTCGAAACTTTTGTATTATGAATGTGGAGAGCGCATCGTGCCAAAATACGTCGGAAAAGTATTTTCTACATTAGCTGTCGTCTGGTAGTGGCATTCTATTCTCCTTCAAACCTTGTTTGACAGCTTTAAGAGAACAAGTTTTCTACATGCATGTAATCAATACACCGCATGTACATTTTCAGACTGTTATAGATAACATCAGAGCATTCGCATATATCGTTGATTATTAATTTCTCTCTCATGTTTACTATTGTTTTAACAACACTAAAGGAAACCTTACGAAAATTATGAGCTGTTTTATAAGAAACGTAATAAAACTACCCAGAATAACCTTACGACGAAAGTCTGTTTTTATAAAACTGAGTATCTGTACACGAGCGTGCCTCTATCGACACGAATTGGTAAAATACTGCTCACTTAGATTTTGATTGGGTCTGCGTTTAATTCGTATGCTGTGTCATACTCAAGAGGGTTGCAAATGTGGCATTTCATAAATAAAGTTCTGTATTCCTAGAAACCCAAAAATTGCTTGTCAGCAGCGGAAAGAGGCGTTACCTGTTGTGCAACGTTGAAAGTTTTTCACCATTGCACTATGAGCCGAAAGTATTTTCTTGCGATTTCCTTATCGATGTTTGATCTGACTGTTTCTAACTCTTTCACAGAAGGGATAAAAACGCTACAATTAGCGAGACTTGAACTGCGAACCACAACAGACTCTTTTTCACAGGTCAGGACGTTACCACAGAGCTGGTGTAGAAGTATGTTGCTCAGCTTCCTCTTACGAGACCAATAGTGACTAGAACTCGTCAACCACTATTTGAAGGACGAGATTATTTGCGATTTCCACGTGCAACGACTTTCCTGGGCAGAAAACCGTAAATTTACAATCTTTTGTTACACCTCAAGCGATAATAACTCAGATTATTCAATGGAAATGACAGGTAAAATCAAGTGAACTTTGAGGCTTAATTCCGTTCACACCAGGAAGTAACTAAAAATGGTGCAAATGGCTCTGAGCACTATGGGACTCAACTGCTGTGGTCATTAGTCCCCTAGAACTTAGAACAACTTAAACCTAACTAACCTAAGGACATCACAAACATCCATGCCCGAGGCAGGATTCGAACCGGCGGCCGTAGCAGTCACACGGTTCCGGACTGCGCGCCTAGAACCGCGAGACCACCGCGGCCGGCCCAGGAAGTAACTCGTCGATTACAAAGTTGCCAAACTAGTGACTAGAACTCGTCAACCACTATTTGAAGGACGAGATTATTTGCGATTTCCACGTGCAACGACTTTCCTGGGCAGAAAACCGTAAATTTACAATCTTTTGTTACACCTCAAGCGATAATAACTCAGATTATTCAATGGAAATGACAGGTAAAATCAAGTGAACTTTGAGGCTTAATTCCGTCCACACCAGGAAGTAACTAAAAATGGTGCAAATGGCTCTGAGCACTATGGGACTCAACTGCTGTGGTCATTAGTCCCCTAGAACTTAGAACAACTTAAACCTAACTAACCTAAGGACATCACAAACATCCATGCCCGAGGCAGGATTCGAACCGGCGGCCGTAGCAGTCACACGGTTCCGGACTGCGCGCCTAGAACCGCGAGACCACCGCGGCCGGCCCAGGAAGTAACTCGTCGATTACAAAGTTGCCAAACAGACATTGCCATGTTGCCAAATCTCAGTTACAATACCAGCAGGAAGAAGACGAACCGATGTGATCCTATAGCGGGCTGGGAAGTGACCATAGCTGGTGTCTCCAAGTCGCGGCTGCTACGGCCTGGAATACGTAATGCGTCTGATTCGCATTTCTGTAACTAGGTTTAGGGACTGGAGCGTTGTTACTAATGATACTCAGAACTGATTGCAAACTAAGCATCATAAATCAATAATTCTCATAGTTGTTTTTATATTTCTTTCCTAAGTGTACTCAAAACTAAGAAACTCATTCACAGACGTTTTCGGGCCTCGCCGATGGTCGAGCACAACAAAGTAATAAATAAAAAGAAAAGAATGTGTGTGTGTGTGTGTGTGTGTGTGTGTGTGTGTGTGTGTGTGTGACAGAGAGGGAGAGAGAGAGAGAAATCAAAAAGAATGAGAGAGAGAGAGAGTAAAAAATTGTAAAGAAATTGAATCATGGTACGTAAAGAAATCATTCATTAAAATGACACACTCCACTGTGGTGTCACCGCCAGACACCACACTTGCTAGGTGGTAGCTTTTAAATCGGTTGCGGTCCGGTAGTATACGTCGGACCCGCGTGTCGCCACTGTCAGTGATAGCAGACCGAGCGCCGCCACACGGCAGGTCTAGAGAGACTTACTAGCACTCGCCCCAGTTGTACAGCCGACGTTGATAGCCATGGTTCACTGGCAATTACACTCTCATTTGCCGAGACGATAGTTACCATAGCCTTCAGCTACGTCATTTGCTACGACCTAGCAAGCCGCCATAGCATTTGATATTATTTTATGAAGCATGTACAATCAAGAGCGATGTTCTACAATTATGGATTAAAGTTAAGTATTATTAGATTTTCGTACTTTATTGCAATTCTCAAGACATTGTCCTGTTCCAGACCTCACGCCGGTCTGCGTGTATTTAAACGCGTGCATTTCGGCCTCCTCTAGCAACACAGTGTTGGCAAATCTGCCAACACTACATCCACATCATTACGAAATATCGTATTCATGATCTATGAAACAAGAATTAATCTAATGTAATCTAATCTAATCATATCATATTAATGACTAGCCATGAAGAGTCATGAATTATCGAAATTTTTGCTAATACCAGTAACCAAATCTAAACTTGAAAATAAAAGACGACAGTTTTTGTAATAAACCGGGACTTCTATCAAGACCCTTTAGTCCCTGTTAACTAACCACGAAAGATGTCTGATATACCTCTATTCTGGAGCAATAAAGTGTGAATGCCTTTAAAGATAAAGCGCTTGATGTGAAGTTCTGTGACAGAGATATGAACCCAACACGTTTCTTTGCCTGTCTACGGAATCCTTTTCATGTTAATATCAGACATCATCACTTACTCGTAGATTACATTAAAACTAAAGTAACTGATGAAGACGTTACTTGACAACAAAAACTCGGTGTCTTTCTTCATTTACTTGCACCTAGAAATGGCTATCGAGTACTCCCAAACCAAAACGCAACAGATCTTGATGCCTTCCGATATACGTCGCTGTCAGTTCTTCCATATGATTTGGTCGACATGACCTGTTTCAAGTTCTGTATGACAGACAATGTTTTAGAAAATCATTTTTTTTCCTTTGCAATAAACAGAAAGATTTTAATTCTAAGCTATCCAAGTACAAAGTTTTCGCAATATTAGTTCAAATTTAATATTCGCTTCTATAATGTAGGAACCATGGACCTTGTCGTTGGTGGGGAGGCTTGGGTACCTCAGTGATACAGATAGCCGTACCGTAGGTGCAACCACAACGGAGGGGTATCTGTTGAGAGGCCAGACAAACGTGTGGTTCCTGAAGAGGGGCAGCAGCCTTTTCAGTAGTTGCAAGGGCAACAGTCTGGAAGATTGACTGATCTGGCCTTGTAACAATAACCAAAACGGCCTTGCTGTGCTGGTACTGCGAACGGCTGAAAGCAAGGGGAAACTACAGCCGTAATTTTTCCCGAGGGCATGCAGCTTTACTGTATGATTAAATGATGATGGCGTCCTCTTGGGTAAAATATTCCGGAGGTAAAATAGTCCCCCATTCGGATCTCCGGGCGGGGACTACTCAAGAGGGTGTCGTTATCAGGAGAAAGAAAACTGGCGTTCTACGGATCGGAGCGTGGAATGTCAGATCACTTAATCGGGCAGGTAGGTTAGAAAATTTAAAAGGGGAAATGGATAGGTTGAAGTTAGATACAGTGGGAATTAGTGAAGTTCGGTGGCACGAGGAACAAGACTTCTGGTCAGGTGACTACAGGGTTATAAACACAAAATCAAATAGGGGTAATGCAGGAGTAGGTTTAATAATGATTAGGAAAATAGGAATGCGGGTAAGCTACTACAAACAGCATAGTGAACGCATTATTGTGGCCAAGATCGATACGAAGCCCACACCTACTACAGTAGTACAAGTTTATATGCCAACTAGCTCTGCAAATGACAAAGAAATTGAAGAAATGTATGATGAAATAAAAGAAATTATTCAGATAGTGAAGGGAGACGAAAATTTAATAGTCATGGGTGACTGGAATTCGAGTGTAGGAAAAGGGAGAGAAGGAAACATAGTGGGTGAATATGGATTGGGGCAAAGAAGTGAAAGAGGAAGCCGCCTGGTAGACTTTTGCACAGAGTAAAACATAATCATAGCTAAAACTTGGTTTAAGAATCATGAAAGAAGGTTGTATACATGGAAGAACCCTGTAAATACTAAAAGCTATCAGATAGATTATATAATGGTAAGACAGAGATTTAGGAACCAGGTTTCAAATTGTAAAACATTTCCAGGGGCAGATGTAGACTCTGACCACAATCTATTGGTTATGACCTGTAGATTAAAACTGAAGAAACTGCAAAAAGGTGAGAATTTAAGGAGATGGGACCTGGATAAACTGAAAGAACCAGAGGTTGTGCAGAGTTTCAGGGAGAGCATAAGGGAACAACTGACAGGAATGGGGGAAAGAAATACAGTAGAAGAAGAATGGGTAGCTTTGAGGGATGAAGTAGTGAAGGCAGCAGACGATCAAGTAGGTAAAAAGACGAGGGCTAGTAGAAATCCTTGGGTAACAGAAGAAATATTGAATTTAATTGATGAAAGGAGAAAATATAAGAATGCAGTAAATGAAACAGGCGAAAAGGAATACAAACGTCTCAAAAATGAGATCGATAGGAAGTGCAAAATGGCTAAGCAGGGATGGCTAGAGGACAACTGTAAGGATGTAGAGCCTTATCTCACTAGGGGTAAGATAGATACTGCCTACAGGAAAATTAAAGAGACCTTTGGAGATAAGAGAACGACTTGTATGAATATCAAGAGCTCAGATGGAAACCCAGTTCTAAGCAAAGAAGGGAAAGCACAAAGGTGGAAGGAGTATATAGAGGGTCTATACAAGGGCGATGTACTTGAGGACAATATTATGGAAATGGAAGAGGATGTAGATGAAGATGAAATGGGAGATACGATACTGCGTGAAGAGTTTGACAGAGCACTGAAAGACCTGAGTCGAAACAAGGCCCCCGGAGTAGACTTAGAGAAAGCTTTTGATAATGTTGACTGGAATACTCTCTTTCAAATTCTAAAGGTGGCAGGGGTAAAATACCGGGAGCGAAAGGCTATTTACAATTTGTACAGAAACCAGATGGCAGTTATAAGAGTCGAGGGACATGAAAGGGAAGCAGTGGTTGGGAAGGGAGTAAGACAGGTTTGTAGCCTCTCCCCGATGTTGTTCAATCTGTATATTGAGCAAGCAGTAAAGAAAACAAAACAAAAATTCGGAGTAGGTATTAAAAACCATGGAGAAGAAATAAAAACTTTGAGGTTCGCCGATGACATTGTAATTCTGTCAGAGACAGCAAAGGACTTGGAAGAGCAGTTGAATGGAATGGACAGTGTGTTGAAACAAGGATATAAGATGAACATCAACAAAAGCAAAACGAGGATAATGGAATGTAGTCGAACTAAGTCGGGTGATGCTGAGGGAATTAGATTAGGAAATGAGACACTTAAAGTAGTAAAGGAGTTTTGCTATTTGGGGAGCAAAATAACTGATGAAGGTCGAAGTAGAGAGGATATAAAATGTAGACTGGCAATGGCAAGGAAAGCGTTTCTGAAGAAGAGAAATTTGTTAACATCGAGTATAGATTTAAGTGTCAGGAAGTCATTTCTGAAAGTATTTGTATGGAGTGTAGCCATGTATGGAAGTGAAACATGGACGATAAATAATTTGGACAAGAAGAGAATAGAAGCTTTCGAAATGTGGTGCTACAGAAGAATGCTGAAGATTAGATGGGTATATCACGTAACTAATGAGGAAGTACTGAATAGGATTGGGGAGAAGAGTAGTTTGTGGCACAACTTGATTAGAAGAAGGGATCGTTTGGTAGGACATGTTCTGAGGCATCAAGGGATCACCAATTTAGTATTGGAGGGCAGCGTGGAGGGTAAAAATCGTAGAGGGAGACCAACAGATGAATACACTAAGCAGATTCAGAAGGGTGTAGGCTGCAGTAGGTACTGGGAGATGAAGAAGCTTGCACAGGATAGAGTAGCATGGAGAGCTGCATCAAACCAGTCTAATGACTGAAGACCACAACAGCAACATAATGTAGGAAAGTATTTCACAGTTTCGAAATTCGCATCCGACTCATTGACCTTACACTTAGTCGCTGACCACAAAGTCTAGCTCAGAGTGACACCAGATTAAGTAACCTAATGCAGCGAAAACTGTTTGCCAGTGCTCTTTCTCACCGGAAAACACGCAATTCACTCATAGGGCTCCATAAGTACACTGTAACAGTAATTTCTGTGCGTATGCAATGCATACGGATTAGAATTTAGTGGTGCTCTCTCTTCCACGTCTGTGCCGGCCGAAGTGGCCGTGCGGTTCTAGGCGCTGCAGTCTGGAACCGCGAGACCACTACGGTCGCAGGTTCGAATCCTGCCTCGGGCATGGATGTGTGTGATGTCCTTAGGTTAGTTAGGTTTAACTAGTTCTAAGTTCTAGGGGACTACTGACGTCAGAAGTTGAGTCCCATAGTGCTCAGAGCCATTTGAACCATTTTTCCACGTCTGTATACAATATGCCTGACCTAAATGGGTCCTTTATCATTACAGGCCCTGGGCAGTGCAACATCATACTGACAACAGTAATGTGCTTATACTGACAACCTGACTGTTCGTTTTACCCGATTTTGTTATTATTTAAATAAAACAACATGACCTTCCAGTGGGAGGCATTTCATCCCCCATTTCCCTCTGTGAAATTTGTCAGTAAGCTTTTTGCCTTCCAGCCTGCGAAATGCGGCAGAGTACGGCCGGTAAACGACTCACAAACCACGATTTAGTGCCGTTAAGACGATTTCTTTAAACATTGTCATAGCTGAAGGAATTTAGTTTCGTCTTAAATCATCTCAAGCAGCAATGTTCACAGACATCTAAATAGGGAAAAACTCATTATCCAGGTACGAAGGTTGTAAAACAAACTTCCCACAGTTTGTGTCAGGTTGATCTTTTCGTCTGATAGCACTGCGTAAGTATTTTGTCTATGAGGTATCACTGGTAGTGTTCCTGTAGCTGTGGGAATCATTGGTTGAAAACGAATTTAACACCAATGAGTACAGTGCTGCTAAATATTCAAAATGATTATCAACCGAAGTCTGAGTTCATCCGCAAACTGAGGCGAAATTATAATATTGAACCTAGACTGTGTATCCTTGCCTTCCTTGAGTGGGCATTGGAAGACGTTTACACACACGTATACAATACTAAGAATACTTCGAACGCTATAGTTAACGTTGCTCTCATAAACTAGGTTTATTTTTTAATTCTTCTGGGTCTTCAGCGTGCAATATGTGTTGTAGATACAGTCTTAGAGCAAAAAATGTACCGCAGAGTCGTTCACGTAAGGTGGGCAATACAGTCTTGCTCCACTCAGAATCATATGTCCGGCAATATGCTCGATCTGGCAACACTGTAGACTGCGGCACTTCCCAGAGGAAGTCTTGACTTCAGTCTTAGTACTTTATTCTTGACTACGACCGTAGTCTTGAGGTAAAACGCAAGACTATCTAATACGACGTCTGCTAACTAAAAGCACACGTCGAAAAAGTTTTTATCGCCCCTTTCCTCTCGGTGCTGAAGCTACGAGTGTAATTCAAGCTAATCTACAATAGATTTCGCTTTCTGTCACACTGGTAATAACAGTTGGTCCAACAATGTTTTAGCGAAAGATTTCTTTGCCGACCATCTGCCTCTGAACACCGCGTGCGTCTGAGTTCTCTGGGACCCGTTTACTGCCTACCGGCGGGGGCTGAGGCACTGCAATGTCTCGCCTTCTGCCGACAACGTCTGCTCCACTTCGCACTCTCGAACATGTAAAATGCTTTAATAATGTTGAGTGGTGGCCCATAAAATCTGCCTACGATTTGTGTTTCACTCTTGATAGCAAAGGAGGCACAAAACCGTTTTTATTTGATGATTATTTTATTACACTAGAATGCAATACATCAATGTGGCACAGAATTAATTTCATTGTTTCTGATCCAGTGCACTACAATTAAAGCGTCACATTCTGTTCTTTTTCCTTTCACGGGAGGTTCCTCAAATAATTTATTATTGCCATGGATTCATATGTGTTAGTCAAGGCACAGAGAGTAAATGCAATGTAATGTGTTTGATTTCTTTCTTTGATTCTCTATGGTAAATGGATGCAAAAGATTGTGTCAATACCTATCACAACGTGCTCTATAGCTACTCAGACAAATTGCTTGTCTTGATGTCTATACCTTAATTAATGGAGAAGTGGAGAAGTGTCTATACCTTAATTAATGGAGAAGTGAACGCTGTTTACACGTGATATTTAAAGTATTCAATTGGTTTTAAGGCGACAAAATTGCCCATATTTGAAGCTACCCAGAGAAAAAGTAAGTTGCTAGAGCCGCTGTTAGCAAATGTCTGCAGGGAGTTCCTAATTGCTACTGTGGAAATTTAGCATAGAGGCCCTATAGTAATCAAGAGGTTCATTTCCTTCATACTTATCACCCTGGCATGTGAGTCTTAAGTGAATAACAATATTGAAATTCGTATTGCTGATGGTCGATTCGAATTTCTTCAGAGATGCTAGTATTGTGAAGCAGCTTGGCAGTCAGAAAGCCAAGATCTATGACCATTAACACAACTTACTGAGTCGAGCTACCAAGAGGATTTGATGTGTAAAGGTTTTCTTCCGATTTCGATACAGTATTTTTTCTGGAAATTCGCAGCTCCGTAAAATATATCAGAAAAAAAGCTCGCATATGCTATGCCCTTACCACGGTTAGAACTGACGACTGATTGAGTAGTTCTGACCCGAGACACGGGCGGTATCACCGGGCTACGGTCTCACTGCTGCCTGTACGCCACTCTCATCCTGGTATTTGTCGCTCAGCCTCATAACACATCGTGAAAGATGATAAAAGTTGTCACTTGTGTGAAGAATAGCATTTCTTTAGGCAAAAAATTAAATTTCCTGCCTCAGTGTCTTAGTTTACATGAGAATTATATACCACAAGTCATTCAAATGGAAAGGGAATATCAAGTGAATTTAGCGAATCAATTCAGTACCATACGCGGAAGTGATTGCACTGTCACAGTGTTGCCTAATGTTTGTGATGATGTTGCCAATTCTCAGCTGTGCTAGGAACAGCTCTGTAGCGGTATGCGAGGAGAATCCCGTGTCATAGGAGGATATGGAGAGGAACGCGGGGTTTGGTTAATATGGAGCGTTTTCTCCTACCAGTTGTGTCAAACATTCAGGTGTATAATCTTCCATCACGATTACAGTTTCCTAAAAAATATATACGAATAAAACACTTACCTTGTTAATTTGTGAAAAAAGATAATTTCAGTACAGTAAAAAGTCTTTGGAAATCACCTGTCACAAAAGTAAGATAACAAACACTTTGCACCTCGAAATCGATTGCACCTATGTACAGTCTTGTTGACGTTTAAATAAATCGTCTTAATGGCACTAAATCGTGGTTTGTGAATCGTTTACCGGCCGTACCCTGCCGGCAAAAGGCTGACTGACAAATTTCACAGAAGGAAAAGTGGGACAAAATGTCTCCCACTGCAAGGTCATGTTGTTTTATTTAAATGATTACAAAATCAGGTAAAACGAACAGTGAGGTTGTCAGTATAAGCACATTACTGGTGTCAGTATGATGTTGCACTGCCAAAGGCCTGTAATGATAAAGGACCCGTTTAGGTAAGGCATATTGTATACAGAAGTTGAAGAGAGAGCACCACTAAATTCTAATCCGTATGCATTGCATACACACAGAAATTACTGTTACAGTGTACTTATGGAGCCCAATGAGTGAATTGCGTATTTTCCGGTGAGAAAGAGCACCGGCAAACAGTCTTCGCTGCATTAGGTTACTTAATCTGGTGTCACTCTGAGCTAGAATTAATGGTCAGCGACTAAGTGTAAGGTCAATGCGTCGGATGCGAGTTTTGCAACTGTGAAATACTTCACCACATTATAGAAGCGAATATTAAATTTGAACTAATATTGCGAAAACTTTGTACTTGGATAGCTTGGAATGAAAAATCTTTCTGTTTATTGCAAAGGAAAACGATTGATTTTCTAAAACATTGTCTGTCATACACAACTTGAAACAGGTCACGTCGACCAAATCATATGGAAGAACTGACAGCGACGTATATCGGAAGGCAGCAAGATCTGTTGCCTTTTGGTTTGGCAGTACTCGATAGCCATTTTTAGGCGCAAGTAAATGAAGAAAGGCAGCGCGTTTTTGTTATCAAGTATCGTCTTCATCAATTACTTTAGTTTTAATGTAATCTACGAGTAATTGCTGATGTTTGATATTAACATGAAAAGGATTCCGTAGACAGGGAAAGAACTTGTTCTTGAGAAACTACTTCTATAGTGACCAAAGGCATCAAATGATCTTCAAGTACAGTGTTCCGGCAGCGGTATGAAGAAAATGATAGTAATAATGACGGTAATAATCGAATTATCCGGTAACTTCACACTTCCCAGTGGATTTTCTTGAACTAAGAAATTTGATGAATTTGTGAAAATTTCAAAATGGCTTCACATCGAGCCTATGATGCCTAGAAGAGTCTTTACATCCTGCTGACATGAGAACAGCATAATCTCCGCTTCAGAAGCTTGCTTCTACTTAACCATTTAATATACTCGCGTTTTTTCCACTATGACTAATATTGTAAGCTAAGCACATCATTCGTTACAGCACACTCCTGGGGCTGGCCAATGTGGCCACAATGGCCTGGTGGAACGAACTATCACAGGTGCAATGCGTGGGTTCAGGTATTGACTTTTAAGAGGCACAAACAGATTTACTTTACCCCTGGTAACATCAAGAGAAAGACGTTATAATCCAGAATCCGCATTAAACATCACGTTCCTTCATTACCAACTAGGCAGAGCCGGTTTACGTTGGGAAAAGACATAGCGGAAGTCATGGTAAACAGAAATACATTCGCCAGTAAACTTACTTACATTAGAGAATTTTATTTTATTTGATGAACCGATAGCCGTTTAAAGGCACAGGGCTCTTACTTTACTTGTACTTGATTCTACTAGAGACGTTGAAAAATTTGGTGCTGGACTGTGATTCGGAATTCGTATCTCCTCTTTCGAGGATCTGAATCTCTCGGAACAGTATAGTTCAATCATTTCATTCCTTTACTCAAGACTGCAATCTTCTCTAGGTCTCCTCCAAAGGTAAGTATGTGGGTCCGAATCCAGATCCAGTACAAAAATATTCATAATTTCATTTCAAGCGCTATCACGTGTACATCGGCCTGTTAGTGAAAATTAACGTACATTTTTAATGTCTGTTCATCTGTTCCAAACAGTCGCAATAGGTGTCGTTGTTTCTGGTCATACACGCACAAATCTTCCTATTGGTGAATATGCAACTGATACTTAAGCTATATTCGTGGATGCACAGAAGGTGTGCACTCCGATTGTCGCTTAGGCACAGAAGTTTGTATCCTTATTTTAGATTCAAACACCTAGCAGCTGGTAAGAAAAACCGATACGAAACATTTCATTTTACTTAGTTAACAATCCGATTAGGGGTTAGCTTCGTATTTCCGTCACAGAACTTCACATCAGGCATTTCATCTTTAAATGCATGCACACTTTGTTACTTCAGAATAGAGGTATATCAGACACCTTTCGTGGTTAGTTAACAGGGACGAAAGGGTCTTGATAGAAGTCCCAGTATGTTACAAAAACTGTCGTCTTTTATTTTCAAGTGTAGATTTGGTTACTGGTATTAGCAAAAATTTCGGCAATTCATGACTCTTCATGGCTAGTCATCAATATGATATGATTAGATTAGATTACATTAGATTAATTCTTGTTTCATAGATCATGAATACGATATTTCGTAATGATGTGGAGTGTGTCATTTTAATGAATGATTTCTTTACATACCATGATTCAATTTCTTTACAATTTTTTACTCTCTCTCTCTCTCTCATTCTTTTTGATTTCTCTCTCTCTCTCTCTCTCTCTCTCTGTCACACACACACACACACACACATTCTTTTCTTTTTTTTATTACTTTGTTGTGCTCGACCATCGGCGAGGCCGGAAAACGTCTGTGAATGAGTTTCTTAGTTTTGAGTACACTTAGGAAAGAAATATAAAAACAACTATGAGAGTTATTGATTTATGATGCTTAGTTTGCAGTCAGTTCTGAGTATCACTAGTAACTACGCTCCAGTCCCTAAACCTAGTTACAGAAATGCGAATCAGACGCATTACGTATTCCAGGCCGTAGCAGCCGCGACTTGGAGACACCAGCTATGGTCACTTCCCAGCCCGCTATAGGATCACATCGGTTCGTCTTCTTCCTGCTGGTATTGTAACTGAGATTTGGCAACAAGGCAATGTCTGTTTGACAACTCTGTAATCGACGAGTTACTTCCTGGTGTGGACGGAATTAAGCCTCAAAGTTCACTTGATTTTACCTGTCATTTCCATTGAATAATCTGAGTTATTATCGCTTGAGGTGTAACAAAAGATTGTAAATTTACGGTTTTCAGCCCAGGAAAGTCGTTGCACGTGGAAATCGCAAATAATCTCGTCCTTCAAATAGTGGTTGACGAGTTCTAGTCACTATTGGTCTCGTAAGAGGAAGCTAAGCAACATACTTCTACACCAGCTCTGTGGTAGCGTCCTGACCTGTGAAAAAGAGTCTGTTGTGGTTCGCAGTTCAAGTCTCGCTAATTGTAGCGTTTTTATCCCTTCTGTGAAAGAGTTAGAAACAGTCAGATCAAACATCGATAAGGAAATCGCAAGAAAATACTTTCGGCTCATAGTGCAATGGTGAAAAACTTTCAACGTTGCACAACAGGTAACGCCTCTTTCCGCTGCTGACAAGCAATTTTTGGGTTTCTAGGAATACAGAACTTTATTTATGAAATGCCACATTTGCAACCCTCTTGAGTATGACACAGCATACGAATTAAACGCAGACCCAATCAAAATCTAAGTGAGCAGTATTTTACCAATTCGTGTCGATAGAGGCACGCTCGTGTACAGATACTCAGTTTTATAAAAACAGACTTTCGTCGTAAGGTTATTCTGGGTAGTTTTATTACGTTTCTTATAAAACAGCTCATAATTTTCGTAAGGTTTCCTTTAGTGTTGTTAAAACAATAGTAGACATGAGAGAGAAATTAATAATCAACGATATATGCGAATGCTCTGATGTTATCTATAACAGTCTGAAAATGCACATGCGGGTTATTGATTACATGCATGTAGAAAACTTGTTCTCTTAAAGCTGTCAAACAAGGTTTGCAGAAGAATAGAATGCCACTACCAGACGACAGCTAATGTAGAAAATACTTTTCCGACGTATTTTGGCACGATGCGCTCTCCACATTCATAATACAAAAGTTTCGAGATGCGTCTGCTGCCTGGTTGTCTATTAAACCTGAAAAGAATAAAATGTCGCAGAAGTTAGCCCTTTCCCCACATGCAACTATTTTGGGTTGAGAAGTGAAGAGAATTATGTTACAAGTTCCATTAGATTGATAACTTTATCAGACAACAGAATTGCGTTTAAAAAAAAAATGGCAGTGGATGTACTCGAACTCAAGAGACTTACCTACCGGGCGCAATACGTAGCATTACGCTACTAGCTGACACGTAGCTGTAACAGCTCCTGAAGTCAAGAACAATTCCTCCAAACCTTCTGCATTCCACAGCGCTGTGGGATAATGCATCTGGCCACGTCAATACTTATGAGAGACAAACAGTTATACCTTATCTTTTGCACTGCACGACGTTTTCAACAAACACATAGCGCTCAGTAGCTCAAGTGGAAAGGAACACTTCCTATTTAAATTTCTGCATCCTACACTGATGGCAGTTATGTGTAGGTGGCAGTTACGTGATTATATTTCGGTGATTACAAAATAAAGTTGAATGTATGCACCGGATAGCCGAGGCATCTAGTTCATGGTGATTCGGTCAACCAAGTAAATGAATGTACTGAACATGCTGCAAATTGTTACAGTGCGCCTGTGTGTCAGAGTTCTCAGCCAGTGTGGCACAAAGGGGTTATGATAGAAAAGTAAGCCAGTGAGGAGAGGATTTGGTGGTCTGTTGGGCTGATGATAGTTTCATGTGTCTATGGTCTGGGTTCGATTCCAACTTCGGTCAGTGATTTTTAGACAGGGAGAGACAGATTCCATTCTCTTCTGGCTGCACCAAGTGAAGAAGATATAATGGCATTGTGGTCTGAAATTCACTTTAAAAATGATATTCCTTCTCTAATTGTGGTCTGAAATTCACTTTAAAAATGATATTCCTTCTCTACCAAGTAGACGTTAAGTTGAGCCACAATAAAGTCTGGAGTGGGAACATATAGAAACTCTATCACCAGTAACCTTTCTTATACTAGTTATTTATTTCTAGTAACGAAACAAACGCTATGTAGGATCACAGGACACTTATTCCATCTTTTACCTGAGCTTCTCTATGTCGATAAAATTGGTTCTGAACTGTGAATGCAACTCAGACCGCCCTTAACGCGGAATTTGTTCCCTTCGTGGCAATACAGCTCGGCTACAATTTGTTGTTTGTTCAAAACTGCGGATTCCTCAACATCTCCACATATTGAGCTTGAATGGGTTCGAATCCTGGCCCGGCACAAAAGATTTCATTATGTATTATCAAGATCTACCATGAGAACACCTATCTGCTGGTGGATAACAATTTCGATGTTTAATGTATTTTCATTCGTTGTCCACACTAACGATATTTGACGTTTTTTACTCCCAATGAGACACAGACCTATTTGCGAGATCACTGGAAGTTCAAGATGTTATCCCGAGCTGCTGGTGGAGAAAAATTTGGTAGCTGGCGTCTCTTTGTGTGTAGTCAACAACGATATGTGTGGAGCTCTATTCCCAGTCGGCACTGAACTCTTCGTCATATTATTTCTAGTTCAAACATGCTCACATGTCGCTGCTGGTGCAACAAACCCATATTTAACGTTTGTTTTCTCTAGAATATAACAGCGATAGGTGCCGGATTGGAGTCCTGGGAAGGAAAAAATTAATGTTTCGTCTCGTCATTTCAGTTAAAACATCTAGCTACTGCCAAGAAAATGCGTTATGTCACAGTTGATTGTGCTTCGATATCTATCTTATTAGGTTCTGGGGTCCAATCCCTGTCCAACACATAGGTTTACCTCACGACATTTCAAGTAAGTTACTTGTTAAGAAGCAAGATTTAACATCTCTCGTAATTCGTTAACAGGGACAATAGGTGCTGGTTAGGAATTCGCGTCCGTTAAAAATGTTTGCGTTATGTAATTTAAAGTTGGTAAATGCTAATTTATACTGTCTAAAATCGAGGTATATCACTCTCTGTATGCCTAATCAGGAATGACTGTTAGTTTCCGTCAGTCACGAAATCTTTGCTTAGCCTGCATGACCTGGGTTTGAATCCATATGCAGAACGGGACGGTTCGTCGTGTCATTTGAAGTTCATACATATTCTCAACTAGCTGCTCGTGAATAACTTAAATTTTTAATGTCATTTTGTGTTAAGTAATAAGTACGGTATGTTAGTTTGAAGAGGAAATCATGAATACGATGAACTTACTACGGGCATTACCTGTGTGACGTAATAATTAGAGTGGTAACATTTCAGGTATGTCATTTATTGTAATAAATGTGAGCTTACAATCCTTAAGGACAGTCGTATCTGTGATAAGGTGTTCCCTGATATTTGTAGTATCGTAGTATTACTTTACATCTTGAGTTATTGCGATACAGAGCAGTGTTTTCTAGTGGTGACTTGTTGGAACCATTTCCAATAGTCAAACGACTGTACCAAGGAGCGATTAGAGGACCTGCTAGACAGCTGCGTTATGTGGATTGCATGCGAATCCAGCGAAATGCAATTCAGGTCGTTCGGATACTTTTGACTATGACTGTACATACTGTGTGTGTGTGTGTGTGTGTGTGTGTGTGTGTGTGTGTGTGTGTGTTGGGAAGAGAGACTTCATGATCGCATGATCCTCTTATAGGATATTAGCGACCTAGATTTCGGATAAGCATTTTAAAAACATAGCGAATCTGGGTCTCATATTTGTCCTGCACTGTGCGCATGTGAGCACTGGAGTGTCGATAAAACAGGACTCTATGGATCTTCCAGTTGCATGAAATTTGTGACAACAGTCCTTTTTTCACATCAAGTGAATTGCATCCATGCATGCGACATACATGTTTTCTGAGTATCGTACCGCTTCATAATGCAAAATCATAAGATCCAGAAGAAGGGTACTGTAACTGTGGCCTGAACGGTCTTTCCAGTACATTTTTTTTTTTACATTATGACTCATAAAACTTTTAAATCAACTGACTCTGTCCGCAGAAGCCTACACAATTACATATACGTACAACCCACAATTTTTTTTCCCACAATAATCGGCGACTTTGTTTCTGCAAACCACACTGCTGCCTACATGCGCTGCTGTGGAGACGTCATTTTCACTTCATGCAATCGTGCTGCGCTCTGGTGACGATAGTTGGTTCCTCTGATGTGGGAATGTAAAGTCCTTGAGATGTTCTAGAACATGGTGCCATCTCACTATCATGTCTATTATAGTATTGTTTTCTCCTGGGCCTTTGAAATATGGGATGTTTGAAAGGGATACCTTGTTACTCCAGATTCGCACCTATTAAAGGTTGTGTTCCACGCGCCATCCTTTTATTTGTATGCAATACTGCATTCGTCTCTGTGGTGAGTTATGAATTCTTTCTCACGCCCCTGATCATCATGCTGCAGTTCGCTGCTCCTCTTCTTCAACCATATTCGCTCGCCATACGCGAGCGGTCATCTGTGACGGACGGACCACAACCGCCTGGTGGCGTAGTCTCCCGCATCTCGCATCTCCCCCCCCCCCCCCCCGACCGATGGGCGACGGAATTCAGGAGTCACGACTGGGTCTCACAACAAGTATGTTGAACAGTGCAGCGTTTTATAGGCATCTAATGTATTGTAGTACAAGCGTTGGAAGTTAAATAGTGGCAACTATTTACCCACTACCGATACAAAAGAGTTCCTTTTTTGCATCTGTTACTGTCCTTCAAAGTAGTCACCAGCGTTGTGTAGAACCCGTTGCCATCGATGTGGCCGGCCGGTGTGGCCGAGCGGTTCTAGGCGCTACAGTCTGGAACCGCGCGACCGCTACGTTCGCAGGTTCGAATCCTACCTCAGGCATGGATGTGTGAGATGTCTTTATGTAATGTTGTTGCATTAATTTGTTCTGACTGGGGTGCTGATATTCAAGACCATAAAAGTGGGTTAAAAGTTGTGAGCTACCTGAGGAAGTTAACCTTGCGTTACTGCGCAACTGTTTCACCAGGTATCCAGTCTAGCTTACCAAATTCCCAACCAGACTAACATTAATTATAATCTTTTAGTACTCATCTTACGATAACCGGTGACATATATATAAAAAGACAATTTAAATAAAAAGAAATAAATCAATTTATATTTGGACATTTATTTTAAATTTGATAATTGTTCCGTTAAAATTTCAGCATATCAAACTTGATTCATAACTTAACTGGTGCCTTATTTAGGATTGTCCTATACCAACCTAACAAGGGACGGACAGGACCATACTACGAATAGAAGCCTCTCTGCTTTTAGAAAGCGTATCTACCTGTTCTGACGTTGGTCCTACTGTTCTCTAGCAGACAGGCTTGTCTGCTACCATCAAGCATGCAACTAGAAATACATTTGCTCATTCATCCTCTCACACAGAAGGGAAGGGGGATGACAGTATCTTATCCTATACAGTATATAAAAGAAAGCGGATGTAGGTTCCGTATGAGACTGTGTGACATGAATTACTATAAACTGTGTTTTAAAGTGTAGTAGTGCGAAAGATCGTTCTTGTTTATATGGTTGGTTGGTTTGTTTGGGGAAGGAGACCAGACAGCGAGGTCATCGGTCTCATCGGCTTAGGGAAGGACGGGGAAGGAAGTCGGCCGTGCCCTTTGAAAGGAACCATCCCGGCATTTGCCTGGAGCGATTTAGGGAAATCACGGAAAACCTAAATCGGGACGGCCGGACGCGGGATTGAACCGCCGTCCTCCCGAATGCGAGTCCAGTGTCTAACCACTGCGCCACCTTGCTCGGTTGTTTATATGTAAAAGTAACACGTTTCACTGCTCAGTCTCCTCCCAGATAGTCTGAAACTCCACAGTAAATTTAGAATAGGAATTTATGCCGTAAATGACAACAGATTTAAGAAATTAACATGAAAGGAATCCAACAGAGACCTTTCATAACCCCAACGCTCCGGGAAAAGACTGTGCAGGGAATTTTCTGGCCATGCTAGGAGATTCCCAAGCAGGCTTCTCATACCCAACTTTAACCAAAAATGTAAAGAAAAGGCAAAAGGTCACCAGCTACTTGCTAAAACACAATAATTTCAACACATCTTTAGAATCTACCAATTTCAAAGAGAAAAAAACAGTCTGTGACACCTATTTAAAAGATAGTGTAGACCTAATTCGGTCAGCAAGTAAAAACAATGGTTCCTGTGTCATTAACATGAAAACAATTTCTGGTTGTTACCCTTACGGAGTTCACCAGTATATGCTCATTGCAAGAGCCAATTGATCACAGGAAAATTTATGACTGTTTATTAACAAGTAAAATTTATGAAAATAGCAAAGGTGCCACAGCAATTAAAAAAAAACATGAAAATAACATCAGTATTATAAAGCAGAACATTACAATGCACAATCCACAAAAGCAAAAAAAAAAGATAAGAGAAAAAACATGTTTTACAAAGTGGTTATCGCAAAAAAATTCTATATCCTATAAAACTAATAATTTGTAGAATTAAAATAACTTTGTGGCACTAATTTAATCACTCTACTATATTTCAGTTAGTTAGCAAACAATGATCACTGTGTCATTATACTGAAACTACAATTAATTATGTGGTTGTTACCCTTAAGGGGTTCCTCACTATAAATATGCCCCATGCAAAAGCTAATCGATCACAGTCCAATGAGCATGAATAGCTATCTGACTGATAAACGAAGCAATGCCGCAGGAATGAATTTACAAAACAGAATATCACAAATCTAATACATCACACAAAAACAAACATTGATAAATAAAACAGCTCTGAAAGTTCAATAGTCACGTCTAAAAAAAACACCAATAAATAAAACACCTGTAAAATACAAGAGTCAAAGTCTAAAAAAACAATAAATAGAACACCTGCAAAATACATGAGTCAGTCTAGTAAAAAAAAATACCAATAAATCGAACCCCTGCAAAATACATGATCAAAGTTTCTCTGAAAGAACACACGTATATGCATTGGACTAAGAACCGTATAATCACTGTTCACTGGCACACTTAGTGGTTCCACTGTTCCGAGGCACAATATAAGAGGGGGGGGGGGGGGGGCGGTTCGTCGCTGCAGCTGTCAGTAGGGATTTTTGTCCATCTGTTGCGTGCAATCCCGCCGTCTCTGCCCTCTCATGAAGTTTCTCTTAGTGGCCCATGTCACGTACATCCCGATTTGGTTCCATGTTTGTATTGTCAAATTCGTGCAGTATCTTCGTTTGACTCGCCGGTTTGATATTCCTGGGCAAGGATGACACTTAGTGGCTCTTCTTTGTGCCACCCTTAGCAACCAGAGAACAACGAACCATGATTTACTGTCGCTTGACAATGGGCTTCCGCCAAGAAATGTTGATAGTCGTCGTTGACACCTGCAAGTTTCTCTGGACAGTACCTGTCAAAAGGTTCCATGCCCCTTTATCCCCTGTCTTCTGTCATTTCACCGCGGCCGTCTCGTCACGGTCGTGTGCGTGTGGTGCGTTTCCAGCAGATGGATTTCCGCCCGGTAGACCGCTCGGCCATCTCAGGTCATCGCCTCCACGAAGGGTCGCACTGGTGCGGCCTGCGTTAGCTCCGGGTGCAAGGGAAAGTGTTTGCCACTAACTCTTCTTTTGTTGTCGACCGCGCTCCCGAAGTGGCCCGGTTGACAGTGTGTCAACCCGCCTGTTTACAACTGGGAAACCCGCCTGTTTACAACTAGTGCACCTCGCTGCTCCCGCTGTCTCTTAAGAATTTAGCCGGTTCGTTTTCATGTTCTCAACTGCATTCACAGAAATTGTTCATCATAGTTATGTGATTACAAAATGTCATGCATAATACCGCTTAGTATTGTATTTCACAATTTTTAAGAACAAAAGTGAGACTTATTCTTTTTTTTCAAATAAAAAAGTTACATGAATCGACAATATAAAAATAAAAGTTAAATGACTTGACAATATAAAAAAATAAAAGTGAAATGAATTGACAGTATAAAAATAAAAATTACATGAACTGACAATATAATACCTAAATCCACATCACTAATGTGGTTCACTTGTGTTTTAATAAATCAAATGCTACTTATTAATTCACTAAAATGAATAGGATTATGCCTTGTGCAAGTATAGGTCAGGGCAGCATAGGGTTCACATGTTATTTACACACACACACATGCACACCTGTTGTCTATACTACAAACTAACTACCCATAAACATGTATTACTCAAAATTCTACTTCAATCCACTACTAGTTAATCCAACAAGCTACTTCAATGCTACTTTAACACAGTGTTTATACCACTACAACATTGTTCCAATTCGTCCTCTTCTTGACGCTCGTGGCATATGTCTTGTCACATGATAAATATGGAGAAACTTTCCTTAAACATACATAGTGAAAAGAAGAATGGTTATTTGCACGCCAAAACATTTATACCAGTTGACACACCTGATAAGAGACTCGCAATTATAATTTATCATACTCATATGTTCATACATAAAACAGTAAGACAATTTCATCCAAGATTACGTTATCACAAGAATTAATCACGCAGATGACTCTGAGAAGGGTAAAAATATTTTCATCCTACAGGTTATATTACATTTTCTTACCCATTTTGCTCCAATTTCGTTCCTTCTTTAAGTTACCTTTCGCCTCCAAATCAGTTATTTCGCCTGTGGTGGTTATTCTGGATTCATTTCTCATGAATGGCAAAATTGTGGTCTCCTCTACTCTGTAAAACAGTTTCATCTTAACATATTGAACTTACAACAGACACAAAAGATCCGAATCCTCCTGTAGTTTAAATGACAAATGTTTTGCTTCATCCTTATTACATTAAACCAAGCTTTCCTTCGGTCCCATAATCAAAATTATTTAATCTTCCTCTACCTTCAAGAGTGACATTACTTCAGTTCAACTCATATAGGCTGCAGTGCATCCCGCACCAGCGAAAACAGTAAGCTGTAATGCTCACAGCATCAGCAAAACACATAAACGTCACTTTTCTAGGACAAGTATTAAAGCAGAATAATTTTTCAGGCTCTGGCTCAACATCAGTCAAGACTACAAAAAGGATCCATACTTCCGTTCCATTCTCCATTTGCTGGAAAACTGCACGTCATTTGACTGCCATAATACTATTTCAGGGCCACGTAAATTACACAGACCACAATTCTTCGTTCACCTTGAAGGGAATCAATATACTGACGAAATCCACAGACAGCACTTTACATACTCAGCTATAAAGAACAAAAACAGACACATATCATCAATATTAACATATCATCGCATATTGGGAAGCCAATGGTTAACAATCGTATTATTCCATCCTGTTTTCAAAATTCTAAACATACTCATTCCTTTCTCAGAGTTCTCCTATCTTAAAATATTCATACAGCACGCATACTATAGTAAGAGATCCTCATTTACACTGACAGATATAGAATAGTAATAGATAGATAGTAGCACTGAAAGCAGAAAATCGGAAACAAGGCTACTAACAGCTGGGGACCTGGGTTTGCCAGACCCATAATACCCACAGATCGGATATTCCCCTGAGTTTTGCATTAATTCAACACAGATCTTGCTTCTCTCAGGAGCGACTCTTTTTAATTTACACAAAAAAACCATAAACATCATTTCACTCGTTCACAAAGAAACCTTTTACCTTCACATTTGAACCAACCTAAATCCTAATTGCACAAGGAAAGAAAAAAAAACTAAAAACATCAATCAATCACAAAGAAACATCTTTATCATTTTTTTACCAACATATTATTCAAAATGCATATCTCACAAATGTAAACCAGTCAATTCATTCTCCTCTCTATACACCCTATGTACTCATTTGCCATGTCACTCATTTGTTGCGATTGGGCGCCTTCTGCGCTGATCATTTGTCATTGCCGATTTTGTTCATTTCCATTTGCTGGGTTATGTCTAGGGTTGGCCGGCCGAATTCCAATATCATGTGGTGCTCCGCCTACAATCATATTCCCACCGTGTTCATCGTAGTATCGATTCTGGTTGCCGTACCTGTTGCGTTCACGATCTTGTCCACGTCCTCGATCATTTCCGTTGTTCCACCTGTGTTCGTGACTGTTACCCCAGTTTCTATATGGCCGGTCCCGATTATTGTTCCGTTCGCGTCGCGACGACCAGTCACGCCGTTGATTAGTACTACGGCCACGACTGCGATCGCGCTGCTGTGCCCCGTAATAACTTTGTGCCTGATTAGGCGGGCATTCTGCTGTATTATATTCCAACTCTTGGAGAAGTGTCTTAAAAGTTTCCACGTCCTCTTTGCATCGTCCCCCAAGAATGACGTGGCGCAAGTGCGTCGGCAATTTGGTGATGCATATCCTAATTAGTTCCGCAGGCCCGTATGGGTCGTACAGAAATTGATTTGCCTGCGGCATGTGGTCGAATAGGCGTGCTGGGCTGCCAAAACCAGACTGGTTCAAATTTGGCAGCATAATTATGCCATGTTTGACCCTATCTTGTGCCACTTCCGACCAATAGGCGGACAGAAAGGTTTGTCGAAACTCCCGAGTGGAGTTGCAGTGACGCGCTGCCGACCTCATGCGAATCGCCGGTTCGCCTTCCAAATAGCCACACATATATTCCATATTATGTGAACTTGCCCAGTCGGGGGGAAGACAAAACTCAAATTGCTCGAGCCATGCTCGTGGATGTATTCCTTGTTGCGAATTTCGAAATATCTCAAACTTTCTCACCATAAGGAAATGTTTGAAATCAAATCCCCGCATTTCCTCCCGGCGAGGCCCTTGAATGTTTCTATTTTTCTCATGTCTGCCCCTCAAAATACATTCTTCCCTGTCGTCAAAATCAAAATTTCAGCATCTCAAACTTGATTCATAACTAAACTGGTGCCTTATTTAGGATTGTGTAAATGTGAGTTTGTAATCTTACGGAACACATCAAATAGGGAGCTAAGATTGGGAGACTACGTACAACACTGCATTCATAAAATAACACACGAAGAACGTTTAAACATATGCAAGAGGAAATTAACCACAACCAACCGATTCAATTTTCACCCAAAGAAGTTGCGTTCGTAGCGCAATCCTGTCCGTCATGAAATTACCACACACTGGTAGCCTAAATTCATACTAACTCTCTGTGAAATCTTCCCGAAAAGAATAGCTGAGGGCTACTTTGATGCTTACACCACATGCTTCACGTGGTCAACTTTGTTTACACAAAGAGTGTAACTCCACAATAATTTTGATAGTTAAAATAAATTACATCGAAACGCAATTTACAAAAGAAAAACCTCGAACTGGTTACTATCGTCTTACTATTAACTTGATGGATCAAACAATTGTATAAGCACGTGGTACTGGTCTCACAAAGTACACCCCACGTGGGTTGAACATAAAGAAAAGTTGCT
This sequence comes from Schistocerca nitens, assembly GCF_023898315.1. Taxonomy (NCBI): domain Eukaryota; kingdom Metazoa; phylum Arthropoda; class Insecta; order Orthoptera; family Acrididae; genus Schistocerca; species Schistocerca nitens. The sequence goes on along the minus strand of NC_064614.1, from coordinate 1,270,657,924 downwards.
ATATTGACAAATATTGTCAAGACGAGACGTTATAATCTCACGCACGTTCGCAATTAAGATTGATGATCTTAGTTAGAGTTACTGATCAACACGTGGTTCCACTTTACTCACAAAGTAGTGACAAAGCAACTACCGGAAGATATTCTAAACTTCACACTCGAATTACACTGCGTTGCAATTTAAGATAACATTAGATATTTTAAATCCAAACCTGAAATAAAGGTGATTAATTTTTCAGTTAGGCTGAACTTAAGAAATCCATTGTCCTACGGACTTAGCACAGACGCTCTTAACCAGAGATCTTACCACTTCAGACGCTCGCCGCGGACAGACTAGCCTGGGCTCCTACCGAGCGTGCTTAACAGATACAAACGGAAGTGACCAGAGACGCAGCGTCCTATACCAACATGACAAGGGACGGACAGGACCATACTAAGAATAGAAACCTCTCTGCTTTTAGAAAGTGTATCTACCTGTTCCGACGTTGGTCCTACTGTTCTCTAGCAGACAGGCTTGTCTGCTACCATCAAGCATGCAACTAGAAATACATTTGCTCATTCATCCTCTCACACAGAAGGGTAGGGGGATGACAGTACCTTATCATATACAGTATATAAAAGAAAGCGGATGTAGGTTCCGTATGAGACTGTGTGACATGAATTACATATAAACTGTGTTTTAAAGTGTAGTAGTGTGACAGATCGTTCTTGTTTGTATGTAAAAGTAACACGTTTCACTGCTCAGTCTCCTCCCAGATAGTCAGAAACGCCACAGTAAATTTAGAATAGGAATTTATGCCGTAAATGACAACAGATTTAAGAAATTAACATGAAAGGAATCCAACAGAGACCTTCCACTTAGGTTAGTTAGGTTTAAGTAGTTCTAAGTTCTAGGGGACTGATGAGCTCAGATGTTAAGCCCCATAGTGCTCATAGCCATTTGAACCATTTTAACCATCGATGTGGAAGACGTAGTATACCGTTAGCAGAGTCTGTTCTGTTGATGGTGCGAATGTAGCGGTCTAAAGTTATGGTGATTCTCGTGTACGACAGTGATGGTGTTATCCTAACGAATTGCGTTCCTCCACAGCAGAACGTCAGTGCACACTATTACTGTTCGTCTCTGGAGCATCACCTGCGACCAGCTTTGCGAAAGAAGCGGCGACGTTTTCTGCGCAACCCACCCATCATTTTTCACGACAACGCGCGGGCGCATACAGCTCAAGCTGTCGCTGCTCTGTTCGGTCGATGGGGCTGGAAAGTACTGACTGTACCATCCACCATACTCCCCGGACTTGAGTCCTTGTGACTTTAATTTGATTCCGAAGACGAAGGAACCACTTCGTTTCACTCGCTTCAGAACTGTTCCAGAAATTCGACAGGCATTAGACAGCTCCATTCGCACCATCAACAGAACAGGCTCTGCTAACGGTGTACTACGCCTTCCACATCGCTGGCAACGGGTTCACCACAACGCTGGTAACTACTTTGAAGCCGGCCGGGGTGGCCGAGCGGTTCTAGGCGCTACAGTCAGGAACCGCGCGACCGCTACGGTCGCAGGTTCGAATCCTGCCTCGGGCATGGGTGTGTGTGATGTCCTTGGATTAGTTAGGTTTAAGTAGTTCTAAGTTCTAGGGGATTGATGATCTCAGAAGTTAAGTCCCAAACTACTCAGAGCCATTTGAACCATTTTGAACTACTTTGAAGGACAGTAGCAGGTGCAAATATGTACAAAAGAGTTTGTATCGGTTGTGAATAAATAGTTGCCTCTAAGTTCCAACGCACGTATATTTTCACACTTTGAAAGTTGTTTATATCTTCAGTAGAATGTATGAGCTTCGCTAGGAAGAAAGCTGTCTAGTTGCCGGCTGTTTAAGCCTTTGTAAAGCAGAGTGATTCGTAATATCTGTAAAATAATAGCGTTGGTTTATACAATTCATCCCTTTTTTACCCTTCTCTTTCTGTCATTTGCCAAACCCTCATTTCGATATCTCAAACCATTTCTGAGATATGAGGGTTGTTACGAGTATTTCATTCTAGATTTATTGCCTGCCCACGCTGTCTCAAATGAGTGTGGCGCATGACATTGATTTTCTCGAGATGAGTAATAGACACAAACACTAAGATCTCCCCCCAAGTCTAAAGAAAAATTCAGTATGTTCCTAAAGTTAATTCGCAGCAATATATGGTCTAATACAGTGGTCTCCAAACTACGGCCCGCGGGCCGAAATCGGGCCGCGACGGCCTGCAAACCGGCCGCGTTTAGCTGGCCGGACATCCTCGGTATCCGGCTCGCCAAATATTTGAGGTGGTACCTATACTGCCAACAACTGAGTTTCGAGGCCTATCGCGACCAGTAACACCGCGACATTGGCTCTGCTACTCGCTACAAGACTATATAACTAAACTTATTGTTGCGCCGCTTGAAATAACAATGCGTTGACATACTCTACCTTTGTTACGTCTTGCAGTAATAGTGTTGCTAACAATGATTTTGAGATTTCGTTAACTTTGTAGGACGTTTTCGTGAAGAGTGTGCAGTGAGATACTTTTTTGTCGGTGAAATTCGCCAGAATAAAATACGGCAGAATTTCGGTCAGGTACGTCCACCAATCAAAATTATGCAATTAAATAAAAATCGTAGTTCGTTTCAGTGTTAGCTAGTCCCAGAACCTTAGATTTTTGCGATTTCATCTTTCCTTTAGCCTTACATTACGGTTATCATGGAGCGCTAGGGTGCTTCAATCCCACTAGGTTGATCTTAGCCCTTATGACTTCGTGAAGGAGTCAATGTGGCCCGCGGACTAAAAACTTTGGAGACCCCTGGTCTAATACCTACCAAACGTAAATTAATAGTGTCCCCTATTTTTCATTCCAATTTTTTCGAATTTTACGCAGTCTCTTACTTATAAGTGAAATATCACAATAACTGTGACCATTAACAAAATGATAGGCATTTCATCATGAAGCTGACATATAAATATATAACTGAACTATACTGAAGAGTTTCTTTAAAATCGTTTGAGAGGGCTTGCGGGGTAGCCGACGTGAACGCGCCATTCTTCCGTACGAGGGCGTCAACCTCACCAGCTCGCCGGAGGTAACGGACTCGGCTGAATGACGCCCGCCGCAGAAATCTGCCCGTGTGTGTACCTGCTGAGAAGCCGTATGGGCAGTTCCTGGGACTGCGGGCAACGGTTTGAAGGTCGTGTCTCGACTAACCCGTGGGCGGGGACTGCAGGTATTCAAGTGTCGACCTGCCGTATTCGTGAACCGTTGCGGAAATCCATTCGTGTATGGCCAGTTATTAACGGGAGACAGGTACACTTCAGTTTTTGAATTGATCCTAGACAGAAAATCCAGAGGATTTAGATAAGGTGACCTTGGAGGCCAAGGTAAAAGTTGTTATAAACCTATCCATCTTGAACCATTCTGCTGTGTTAGCTGCAGTCGCATATCAGTATAAAATGCGGCTGTCCCCCTCCAAGTCACGCACCACATTCCCTACAGCTGCGCAAGCTAAAATGGGTCACGCGTAAATTTTGAACTACATTAGATGGGGTTTTATCGACAAGCTTACATTTTAAATAATTTTGAACTAATCAGGCCAAATACAGAAGTCAGTGGAGGGTCATAACCACATATAGGCAATTACGTTACCAACGACTCGTTTCCGATTCTATGTTTAGTGGAATGTTTTTGCTTCTGCTTTCGTATACTTTCACCGGCATTAGTTTTCACTGTTAATCGTTAAATATTTCCCATTGAAACCATTTCAGTGATACAATGTCAGTTTATATTATTACCACTAGTCGAAGCCAACTCCATGGCCGGCCGGTGTGGCCGAGCGGTTCTAGGCGCTACAGTCTGGAACCGCGCAACCGCTATGGTCGCAGCTTCGAATCCTGCCTCGGGCATGGGTGTGTGTGACGTCCTTAGATTAGTTAGGTTTAAGTACTTCTAAGTTCTAGGGGACTGATGACCTCAGAAGTTCAGTCCCATAGTGCTCAGAGCCATCTGAACCATTTTGAACTCCAAGGCGTGAAAAGTTTGACGCTATCATTCAGCTCTGGATGGGGATTATTATAGTCATGGCATGCATAAAATGCTTCTCATTGGTTACTGCTCACCTCAGGGTGTTTTTACTAATAGTTCGTCGTCAGTGCACAGTGATGAGGAAACAGGAAACACAGTCTCCTATCTTACAAGTTGGTAATAAAACTGGTCATGTAGTACGCCTGTATGGGTACATGTAGCGTCTAAGGACCTCAACAGACATCGTGTTGTTCAAAATAAGGCACTACGAATCATATTATATGCTCCGTGGTTTGTCGTAAACGCAACGATTCAAAACTACTTAGAAATAAAAAATGTTTCAGACGAGATCCAGTCCATATCTGAAAGTTGTTATGCCAAACTTCCTTTCTCGACTAACATACTCGTTCTTAAAATATTCAATTATAATCTCAGTGAGCTGCACAAACATAAACTTTTACAACGTTGGTGGTAAAAATAATGGCTGACGTACGGCATACAACATCTTAACTGTGGTGTCACCGCCAGACACCACACTTGCTAGGTGGTAGCCTTTAAATCGGCCGCGGTCCGTTAGTATACGTCGGACCAGCGTGTCGCCACTATCAGTGATAGCAGACCGAGCGCCGCCACACGGCAGGTCTAGAGAGACTTCCTAGCACTCGCCCCAGTTGTACAACCGACTTTGCTAGCGATGGTTCACTGACAAAATACGCTCTCATTTGCCGAGACGACAGTTAGCATAGCCTTCAGCTACGACATTTGCTACGACCTAGCAAGGCGCCATATTCAGTTACTATTGATATTGTGAATAATGTACAGTCAAGAGCGACGCTCATCCTTAATGGATTAAAGTTAAGTATTCCACCAGCTACGTCCGTTTTTCTAAATTCTAATTTCCTTGTCCTGTTCCAGACCTCACGCCAGCCTGCGTGAGCTAAAACGCGTGCCTTTCGGCTTCCTCTAATAACAAGGTGTTGGCTCTCCTTCCAGCCCACAACATTAACCATCGTTCTCACATATTCGTATACATTACCAGTCACTCATCATTGTAAATAATGTTTTGTGATATTGTAAATTGTAACGTTGCACTTGTAATATTACACATTATAAGTAATGCTTCGCACTTTTTATTTAACAATGTGCGTTATCCAATGCTTACATATTTGTAATCTACCATTCATTACAATTTACTTGTCGTCCAGTCCTTGCTGCACAAAACTTGAATCCATGTTCTCTAATGACCTGCATCTTCTCACGTTGTGGGGTTTTTATTGCCTCCACGGTAAATGTTTTGCCCCATTATCGTTATGTTCTGCTAGTTACACGAAATGTTTTGCAATTGGATGTGAGATGAGAACCCTCGGATCGAATCCTACAAAATATACAATAAAAAAAGAAAGCCACGAGGAACAAATCGTTTACCGACACAGAATTACGCACCCTAGCGAGCTGTGGCGCCTCCCCCTTCTCCTCCCCTACTGCGCAGGCGACAATGACATCCAAACATTGCGGTAGCAGCACTTGCTTAAGGCTATTTTACATTGCCTCCTACGAGCAGCGAAAAATCTTGTACGTATGTTTTTTCTCCAAATACAAGTACTGTGAATTTAGGTGATGACCACCCTACTGCATCGATGACGTTCGAGAACTGATTGGTTGATTTTTTTTGGGGGGGGGGGGGGGATAAAAAAAGCGATCCCTTCGGATGAGGGAAGGATGGGGAAGGAAATCAGCCGTACCCTTTGAAAGGAATCATCGGCATTTTCCTGAAGCGATTGAGGTAAATGGTAAATGGCTCTGAGCAGTATGGGACTTAACTGCTGAGGTCATCAGTCCCATAGAACTTGGAACTACTTAAACCTAACTAACCTAAGGACGTCACACACATCCATGCCCGAGGCAGGATTCGAACCTGCGACCGTTGCGGTGGCGCGGTTCCAGACTGAAGCGCCTAGAACCGCTCGGCCATCCCGGCGGGCGAAGCGATTGAGGGAAATCACGGATAACCTAAATCAGGATGGCCGGACGCGAGATTGAACCTTCGTCCTCCCAAATGCAAGTCCAGGGTGCTAACCACTGCGCCACCTCGCTCGGTCTGAGAACTGCTCTATTCTCCACAGGTTGTATTATTTTCTCCCTCTTCTGTCTCTCTTCAAAGTCAATGTCTCTTCAAAGTCAGAAACTGTATATGTAGCTATTCTTTCTCGGGTGATCCTACGTTTCAACAGTTGTTATACGTACACTGTTTTTGCTGATAGTAGAAGATAATCACTCTCTATACCAATAGATCATTGTATCTCGGTTGCGTCTCTCTTTCTTTTCCTTGGAGCTCTTAATCACATAAGCTATATTAAATGTTCAAATACTTTCCCCAACATCACAATGTTGTATGAACTGGATTTGCTGTCTCTCCGAAAAATGGCAGTCACGAAGCTGTGTAATTTGTAACGTACCAGTGTTGTCAATGCCAATATTTGTAACGCAAGAATAATATCGTGGAACGCGTGACTGCAAGGTGTCCCAAAGATATGTATACGCTGTCTTACACCTAATAACTACAATACTTTTATATTCATTTTTCAGATGTGACTGCTTGAAAAATAGCTGACGGTAGGTTGACGCTTGAGCAAAGAAAATCCATTTTAAAGGGCTAATGGAAGACTGAGGACGTAAGTGAAGTGCAAAGGCAGTTCAGAATAAAGTTTCAAAGTGATGTACCAAAGCGACTCACAATTATACGTATGTGAAATAAGCTTTAAGAAGAAAGAACTGTCCAGAATACCCACAAGAACCATTCTGAAAGACCACGATCATTCACAAGCCACACAAGAAAAGAGAAGTTATCGAAAGATGTAAGCAGTCTCCTAGAAAGTCTATGCGGCAAGCGGCACGTGAGAAAGGCGCTCAAAAAACGAGAGTTCATCGCATTTTGATGCGTGTCCAAGGGAAAAGTTTTATTCCTAGATTACTTCACATTCTGATTGAAGATGATCATGACCAGAGAATTGAATATTGTGAGTGGTGTCAAACAAGATGTGCACAGGATAAACAATTCCCATACAGGATTGTTTGGGCATGTGAGGCCACTTTTAAGTTAATTGGTTCAATTAACAGTGTAGCAGCACGTGAATCTACCAGGAGTTACAATGTGGTGTTGTTTATCCTCTTTTGGCCGGCCGAGGTGGCCGAGCGGTTCTAGGCGCTACAGTATGGAACCGCGCGACCACTACAGTCGCAGGTTCGAATCCTGCCTCGTGCATGGATGTGTGTGATGTCCTTAGGTTAGTTAGGTTTAAGTAGTTCTAAGTTCTAGGGGACTGGTGACCTTAGAAGTTAAGTCCCATGGTGCTCAGAGTCATTTGATTTTTTTTTATCCTCATTTGGTTTGAATGAACCTTTCCTTTTTGAGCATGGTTTTCCTTAGGGCAGCATCCCTACAAGCAGTCTTCAGTGTTACAGTAGTTTCGGCGGCCACTGTCCCCAAGAGGAAAAAAAAATTCACAGCACCGCGTTGCCCTCGACAATCTGCCATCACGTTATCGCCAAAATAGAAACAGTTGTTTTACAAATAAATTCCCCCCCCCCCCCCCCCCAAGGGCGAACCAATGCACTCACAGCCACACAACTTTGCACACTGAATCAGGTGGCGTGACCGTAACGGACACGTGGCCGAACAATGGCTTCCACCACTCTACCTCCCCACATCAGCCCAATTCCCGTTACTTTTGGGTTCCCCTCGTACAGTGACTGGCGAAAATTACACAAACTTCTTACAGAAGCATTCCGTGCCACTCATCGAAATAATGTTTCGGGATGAAGAATGGTATTTTCTACAGGATGGAGCACCTCTCCACTACCATCGCGACGTAAGGGCCTACCTAGACGTACACCTTCCGGACAGATGGACAGGACGAAGAGGCAGTATCGAGTACCCTCTGCGGGTGCGCACATTAGATTTGACCTCGATGGATTTTTTCCTATGGCGGAGTGTGAACACAGCGAAACGCAAGACTAGTTACAGTCAATGAGTTGAAAGCATGCATTGAAAACGAACATGCCAAAATACCAATTGCAACGATAAGGAACGTGTTTGAAGAAATCGGTCAATGTTGTCTGCTGTGTCTGGAACACAACAGCCAACATTTGAACACTTCCGAAAAATGGCTTGTTAGCATTATTTTCCACTAAGAAATTTTTCCTCAGCTTAATAAAAATTAGTGTTACAGTGATAAAAAGAGTGTATACGTTCTTTCGGGACGTCCTGTATTATGTGTGTGTCAGACGAAGAAGATGTAAAGCTTGTAAGCGCCTACTATAACCACTATGAAAAGAGATCAAATAACACCGATGGTCCAAAAGAATAATTATTTAGTGCTTGTAAAAACATGGTGTTTAGCGCTGCGAAGCTATCCAACCTGACTGGTCGAAGTTCACGATTTCCAGAGACAATGCACCGCGCCGATTGACGTGGCATTTATTCCGTGACGCAGTGTAGCGCAGACTGTAGACCTAATCGCTGCAACGGCTACAATAGCGCGACCGTCGCTTGTTCAATAAATAAGACGACTCGTAAGTGTGTAAATTGACCACTTAGTTAAATTACTCACTGCCTTTGTAATTGACGGAATGATTATATTCACAGGAAAATTTACGGAACCTATCGCAAGAAGAAGAGGCGAAATAAGTATCGTCTTGCATGTTTTTGTTGGAAGAAAGGATTCAAAACCATCCCTGATGTTCTGGAACAAAAAGCAGAAAAATCTGGTCACACACCAATTCGTCAGTGTCTTCTGTCAGCATCGCACACAGTGGTTGCACAAGCGTGATAAGGCGCGAGGAAGAGAGACTGATATCTTCTCCTTCAATGAGTTGCAGCTAATTTTATTTTAAAGATAAGTTGCAACGAAATTACATAGTAAGTAGTTACTTTGCAATATTTTGACCACACAATTTGAATTTTGCTGTAAGAGTAAGTCTGGGCTAGAGGAACGTTCGATGCTAGTCGTTGGCGACGTGTAATACTGTTGACGTCACGTTTTGGTGCTTATTTTGAATTGAATTTCTGTGTAGCCTTACATTCTGTCGGCATTAATCTCGTTGGTTTATACATAAAGTAATTTCTTAATATTTGCGCGGAATTTGAAACTGCTTTTCAAGTATTATTAGCATCACTAAATATGGAGGCAAATGCGGTACCAAGTTCTGCGTCTGATTTTGAAGACGTGGAAAGAAGTGGCAATGGGGAACAACGTATCCCTCACATTCGTTTCACTATTGTGAAACTGGCTGATGAACTGAAGGAGCAAATGAATGTCATCAGTTTTTCCAAACAGTACAATTTAATTGCTTGTTATTGCAAGTGTAGTGTTTGCACCAACGAGATGACACTGTGTAAGGTTTCGAAGAAACGCACTGAAGAGTTACGTATGTGGCGCTGTGCAAAAGATAGTGAGTGGCAGTCTATTCGTAGAGGGACGTGCTTTGAGAAATCATGGCTTCCAATGAAAAGTATTTTATTATTTTTTTAAGTTCTCTTATTTGGCTTTCTGCTCATGAAACTAACAGACTAGAAAATTGCTAAGGGTCAACAGAAAGGTCCGATCTTACTCGTCGGCTTTGACCCGTGACGTAAGCGTGTTGTGGTGTGTGACGTCATTACGGCGCGGAAAACCTAATACATGGTTTGATGTACTCTTGTTTAAAGAACATGTATACGTAATATGAAGCAATTTGATGAACATATTGATCTGTAGCGTAGCCCACTTGAGGTTACGTTGGGAGTTTTTTTTTTGGAATGCGGCCGCGGCAGCGGCCGCCTATGATTCGAAAATATTGATTTGACACTAATGAAGCCTGTGGGGGGATGGGGGGGCACTGCAGACTCCCCCCACCGCATAACGACATATTTAGTTTCTCCCCACCCAAAAACCCCCAATTTCCCACGCTTGTCCCGTTACAGTCATTAGGTTTTTTGTGAAACTTGTGTATTTCAGTGTTTACAATACGTATTCCATGTTTTTATATCCGCCATATTGGAATTGTTGTTTATGGTCGTTTCCGCGGTATTTGTGACGTCATGGGTCAAAGCCGACGGGTAAGATCGGACGCTTCTGTATTTCCAATTGCTAATAGATACCTTTCGCTCTGAATAATTCCTTTAATGTTAGGGACAAAAAAATTGGGGGAAAATAAAAAGTATTATTTGGCGAGGGAATAGGAAAATTTCAGTACTACAGAATCATCTAAGATGAGTATGTCTCGTGCAAGAATGTTCCACAAAATCCGTGCTTGTTTGAGCATACGTCAAAGAAAGAGAGTTAGTTTCTGTTTTGGAATGGAGGTGCATTTTTTTTTATTTTTTTATTTTAATTTTTGCCGTTACTTTTATTTTGTTATGTTAATTGTGTTTAACCTTTGGTTTTGAAGTATTAGGACGTTTTTAAATAGTTCATAGATAGCCTTGATTTCTTGGACATCAACCTATTTGGGGACACATCCTACTATTGGTAATTGCTGGTGCGTACCCTATTACCGTAATTTTCATTTCTGTATTAGTTTTGTCTAACAGATACATGCTGTGTGGTGGTTCTTGCACCGTGTGCTGGTGTTGGCAATTGTTTGACGTTGGTATTAGCGAACTTGTAGATAGCAACTGCAACGAATCTTACAGTGGGAAAGGTGTCTGTAGCATAACCTGAGGTCTACTTTGGCTGGACTGTATCAATTTGGTTTTGAGTTGACGAAGCCAACGAATCAGACAGCGGAAAAGATTCCGTTGCTGACACATTGATCTGTAGCGCAGACCGATGTCTAGGTAAGGTTGGAATGTAACAGTTTAACTGTGAGTTGGCGAAACCAACAAATCTGACTGAGGAAACGACTTCTGTGGTAACAAAGTGATCTGTAGCGTAGCTCGAGGTCTATGTTAGGCTGGAACGCAACAGTTTGAGTTGGTGAAACCAACAAATGTGTGAGAGGAAAAGATTTCTGTGGCGACAGATTGATCGGTAGCGTAGCCCGAGGTTTAGGTCACGTTGGAATGCAAAGGTTTGGTCGTGAGTTGACAAAGCGAACGAATTTGACAGCGGAAAAGCTTTCTGTGGTAACACACTGATCTGTAGCGTAACTTGAGGCGTAGGATTAAGTTGTAATGTAACAGTCGGGTTGTGAGTTGGCGAAGAATCTGACAATGGAAAAGTTTTCCGCGGTGACAGACTGATCTGTACCGTAGTCTGAGGGCTAGGTTAGGTTATGTTGTTGTTGTGGTCTTCAGTCCTGAGACTGGTTTGATGCAGCTCTCCATGCTACTCTATCCTGTGCAAGCTTCTTCATCTGCCAGTACCTACTGCAACCTACATCCTTCTGAATCTGCTTAGTGTATTCATCTCTTGGTCTCCCTCTACGATTTTTACCCTCCACGCTGCCCTCCAATACTAAATTGGTGATCCCTTGATGCCTCAGAACATGTCCTACCAACCGATCCCTTCTTCTGGTCAAGTTGTGCCACAAACTTCTCTTCTCCCCAATCCTATTCAATACTTCCTCATTAGTTATGTGATCTACCCATCTAATCTTCAGCATTCTTCTGTAGCACCACATTTCAAAAGCTTCTATTCTCTTCTTGTCCAAACTATTTATCGTCCATGTTTCACTTCCATACATGGCTACACTCCATACAAATACTTTCAGAAATGACTTCCTGACACTTAAATCTATACTCGATGTTAACAAAGTTCTCTTCTTCAGAAACGCTTTCCTTCCCATTGCCAGTCTATATTTTATATCCTCTCTACTTCCACCATCATCAGTTATTTTACTCCCCAAATAGCAAAACTCCTTTACTACTTTAAGCCTCTCATTCCCTAATCTAATTCCCACAGCATCACCCGACTTAATTCGACAACATTCCATTATCCTCGTTTTGCTTTTGTTGATGTTCATCTTATATCCTTGTTTCAACACACTGTCCATTCCGTTCAACTGCTCTTCCAAGTCCTTTGCTGTCTCTGACAGAATTACAATGTCATCGGCGAACCTCAAAGTTTTTATTTCTTCTCCATGGATTTTAATACCTACTCCGAACTTTTCTTTTGTTTCCTTTACTGCTTGCTCAATATACAGATTGAACAACATCGGGGAGAGGCTACAACCCTGTCTCACTCCCTTCCCAACCACTGCTTCCTTTTCATGTCCCTCGACTCTTATAACTGCTATCTGGTTTCTGTACAAATTGTAAATAGCCTTTCGCTCCCTGTATTTTACCCAGCCACCTTTAGAATTTGAAAGAGAGTATTCCAGTCAACATTGTCAAAAGCTTTCTCTAAGTCTACAAATGCTAGAAACGAAGGTTTGCCTTTCCTTAATCTTTCTTCTAAGATAAGTCGTAAGGTCAGTATTGCCTCACGTGTTCCAGTGTTTCTACGGAATCCAAACTGATCTTCCCCGAGGTTGGCTTCTACTAGTTTTTCCATTCGTCGGTAAAGAATTCGTGTTAGTATTTTGCAGCTGTGACTTATTAAACTGATAGTTCGGTAATTTTCACATGTGTCTACACCTGCTTTCTTTGGGATTGGAATTATTATATTCTTCTTGAAGTCTGAGGGTATTTCACCTGTTTCATACATCTTGCTCACCAGATGGTAGAGCTTTGTCAGGACTGGCTCTCCCAAGGCCGTCAGTAGTTCCAATGGAATGTTGTCTACTCCGGGGGCCTTGTTTCGACTCAGGTCTTTCAGTGCTCTGTCAAACTCTTCACGCAGTATCGTATCTCCCATTTCATCTTTATCTACATCCTCTTCCATTTCCATAATATTGTCTTCAAGTACATCGCCCTTGTATAGACCCTCTATATACTCCTTCCACCTTTCTGCTTTCCCTTCTTTGTTTAGAACTGGGTTTCCATCTGAGCTCTTGATATTCATACAAGTCGTTCTCTTATCTCCAAAGGTCTCTTTAATTTTCCTGTAGGCAGTATCTATCTTACCCCTAGTCAGATAAGCCACTACATCCTTACATTTGTCCTCTAGCCATCCCTGCTTAGCCATTTTGCACTTCCTGTCGATCTCATTTTTGAGACGTTTGTATTCCTTTTTGCCTGCTACATTTACTGCATTTTTATATTTTCTTCTTTCATCAATTAAATTCAGTATTTCTTCTGTTACCCAAGGATTTCTACTAGCCCTCGTCTTTTTACCTACTTGATCGTCTGTTGCCTTCACTACTTCATCCCTCAAAGCTACCCATTCTTCTTCTACTGTATTTCTTTCCCCCATTCCTGTCAATTGTTCCCTTATGCTCTCCCTGAAACTCTGTACAACCTCTGATTCTGTCAGTTTATCCAGGTCCCATCTCCTTAAATTCCCACCTTTTTGCAGTTTCTTCAGTTTTAATCTACAGGTCATAACCAATAGATTGTGGTCAGAGTCCACATCTGCCCCTGGAAATGTCTTACAATTTAAAACCTGGTTCCTAAATCTCTGTCTTACCATTATATAATCTATCTGATACCTTCTAGTATCTCCAGGTGTCTTCCATGTATACAACCTTCTTTCATGATTCTTAAACCAAGTGTTAGCTATGATTATGTTGTGCTCTGTGCAAAATTCTACCAGGCGGCTTCCTCTTTCATTTCTTAGCCCCAATCCATATTCACCTACTACGTTTCCTTCTCTCCCTTTTCTTACACTCGAATTCCAGTCACCCATGACTATTAAATTTTCGTCTCCCTTCACTACCTGAATAATTTCTTTTATTTCATCATACATTTCTTCAATTTCTTCGTCATCTGCAGAGCTAGTTGGCATATAAACTTGTACTACTGTAGTAGGTGTGGGCTTCGTATCTATCTTGGCCACAATAATGTGTTCACTATGCTGTTTGTAGTAGCTTACCCGCATTCCTATTTTCCTATTCATTATTAAACCTACTCCTGCTCTACCCCTATTTGATTTTGTGTTTATAACCCTGTAGTCATCTGACCAGAAGTCTTGTTCCTCCTGCCATCGAACTTCACTAATTCCCACTATATCTATCTTTAACCTATCCATTTCCATTTTTAAATTTTCTAACCTACCTGCCCGATTAAGGGATCTGACATTCCACGCTCCGATCCGTAGAACGCCAGTTTTCTTTCTCCTGATAACGACATCCTCTTGAGTAGTCCCCGCCCGGAGATCCGAATGGGGGACTATTTTACCTCCGGAATATTTTACCCAAGAGGACGCCATCATCATACAGTAAAGCTGCATGCCCTCGGGAAAAATTACGGCTGTAGTTTCCCCTTGCTTTCAGCCGTTCGCAGTACCAGAAAAGCAAGGCCGTTTTGGATATTGTTACAAGGCCAGATCAGTCAATCATCCAGACTGTTGCCCTTGCAACTACTGAAAAGGCTGCTGCCCCTCTTCAGGAACCACACGTTTGTCTGGCCTCTCAACAGATACCCCTCCGTTGTGGTTGCACCTACTGTACGGCTATCTGTATCGCTGAGGCACGCAAGCCTCCCCACCAACGGCAAGGTCTGTTTCATGGGGGGGGGGGGAGGTTAGGTTATAATTCAACAGTTTTCTCGTTAAAGCCAAGAAAACTACACGTGTTAAGACTCATCTGCAGTGTAGAGAGAGATCTGTGTTAGATGTAATCTATCACAAAGCGAAAAAAGTGGTCCAACTAAAAAATTCATATTTCTTTACGTACTACACGAATATGTAATAAAAATGGAGGTTCCTATTTTAAAAAAACGCTGTTGATATCCGTTTGACCTATGGCAGCGCCATCTAGCGGGCCAACCATAGCGATATCTGGTTTCCCCCTTCAAGCTAGACGAGTTTCGTTCTTTGTAGTTTTTTCATTTGATGCTTATTTCGTAAGATTTTTGGCCCCGTCACTGTCAATGGACCACCTTGTATACTAGAGTAGGCTAGTAGCTACACACGCCATACAAAACTTTGATATTCAGAGAGGATTATTTTGCATGGTGAGCGCACTGTTTTCGCCGAAATAAGCATAATGTCTTAGGAATGGAAGACTTTTTGTGTCTACATTTGTGCGTAAGCGTGGAATGAGTGGAGGTAGTGCATTTAACACTGAATTGCAGCTCCAGCTTTCATTAGCATTAGTCCTAAACTTTACATCCGTGACGGATGATGCTTTTCACTGGCTTTTCAATACATTTGAGAAGGAAATCGGCTAATATAAGAAAGACTAGCATTAACGTTCTGTTTTTCAGTAACTGGAGACATGACGTTACTGTAGTGATTGTTTCGCGTTTTTCAGTTGCTGCCCAGATAATTTCCAATGTCTGCAATGGTATACGAAGCACTTCAAGGATTTTATAAAAGTACACGTAAGGAAGATAACGCCAATAAAATGTGATTAATCAAATGTGAAATATACAGTACAAGAACGGTTAACGGAACTAAAAGGGGAGGGGGGGGGGCGGGAGATTTCTGATAACAGTGTTTTCGGTAAGGCCAAGAACATCTAATATCTACTACAGTATTCTGTTGTGTACGTATTTCTGAAAGTTTTGAAGGTCAAACAAATTCAAAAGTCTCCTTCCAGTCTACGCTTAGGTTCTTTATAAAAGCTAAAACTACAGTTTTACGATTACAGTACATTAATATACAGTATACTCTACTTCATAGTCTGTAGAACAGCACAAAAATACACACACAACAGAAACAAAAAAGCACTTGAATGTACTGTTGTTGGTAGTGTAGCTTTGTTTAGACTGGTGAATATGTGATAATGGAAGCAACTCAAGGTCAGGCGTTCACCGTTGACCTGCACAAATTCGCCTGGAATTGTTTCTGAAGGTACAAGTTCTTTTGTATTTACTTGCTATTTCCGGAGTCGTTTCGGATAACCCATATTTCAGTTGACCCTAGTTCGGTCAAGTGGGGCTTTTCCGTGCAAATGACCTGTCACAAAGTCACTTGATAAATTTGCTACGTAACATAGTTTGTTAGAGGACCGATAGCGTTATCACGGTTCAAAAATGGCTCTGAGCACTATAGGACTTAACTTATGAGGTCATCAGTCCCCTATAACGTAGAACTACTTAAACCTAACTAACCTAAGGACATCACACACATCCACGCCCGAGGCAGGATTCGAACCTGCGACCGTAGCGGTCGCTCGGTTCCAGACTGTAGCGCCTAGAACCCCGGCCGGCCGTTATCACGGGTAAGGCATTTTTAGTTATCATCAACGATCTGTAACATAACAGTGACACATTAGCCATGTAATTACAGCTACCATAAATTCAAGCGACAACAATAGTTAGACCTTTCATATATTTGTAATTTTAATCAGCACATTAGATATACATTCTCACTTGGGGCTAAATGGTTGGACGTCCACTGCTCTTCATAGAACGTGGAGCTCGGAGACTTGTTTGCTCTGTAAAGTAGGGTAAATGGCGATCGATCTGTGACATTTCTGCCGAACGAGCACAATGCTGCTGCGCGCACAAGTGTTTCGGAGCACACCGTTCCTCGTACAATGTCGAACATGGAACTCCTCACTAGACCAACACTACGTGTTCACACGTTGATCTCAGTGTATCGTCAATTACGACTGCTGTGGGCACGGGACCATCGGAATTCGACCGTCGAGCAATGGAAACGTGTCGGCTCTTCGGGTGAACCATATTTTTTCTGCACTAGGCTGACGGTCGTCTCCATAAAAGTCGTCATCGAGGTGAGTGGCGGCTCGAAACGTGCAGAGCGTCACGGACGCAGGCTGCTATGGGAGATATTCTCCTGCGCTTGCTTGGGACCTGTGGCACCAATCGAAGACACGCTGACAGCTGCGAACCACCTGCATCCCTCCATGCTCGATGTCATCTTTCAGCAGTATATTTGTCTGTGTCTCGGAGCGAGAACTGTGCTAAAGTGGTTTGAGGAGTATTATAGTGAACTGACGTTGGTGTCTCGGTGACCAAATTCGCCTGATGAAAACCCTATGGGAACCATCTGTTTCGCTTTCGGACGTTATCACCGCGTACGCAAATCGGCGGTCCGTTATCTGCGAGAATTATATGGTCTGTGTCTAGATGTCTAATGCCACATACCTTCAAAACCCTACCAACAAACTGTCGGACCACTGATACGCAGAATTAGTGATGTGTATTTCGTTCCAAAGACGGACAAACAGGCTATTAAATAGGTGGCCTTAATGTTTTGGCTTATCAGTGTATATTCTTCTATCAACAATACTACTTTCTTTGCAGACCACTCCACTTCTAGCGTGACAACAGAAATAGACAAAATGATGGAAGTTTTTTGTACTGCTATCGCCGAAGAGGAGAGTGCGCCAACTTCCTTTGATGATTTGGTAAAAGACCGACAACCAGTGGAACACGAGCGAATACGATCACTACCGAAAGCAGATTGCTGTCGCGTGTCTAGCGGTTACACCAGAAAGACTTCCCGTTCGCTGTTGCAAGTTCGTTTGTGTTCGCTGCGGTGTGAACCAGGACGAAGGCAACCATGTGAACAGAAATACCAAAGACATGAAAAAATTAAAATGTCATACGCTGTTGGGGATGTTCGCATGAAGTATGCTATTAGTTTAATCTATAGAAAGGTTTTGTAGAGAAAGCTCGTCCCTGGCAACGTGGACACTTCCGATATTTTATAAACGGTTAGAAATACTGGACAAGAATTTTCTGTACGTCATAGTAGGTAAGCAGGCCAATATTTTAGTGTAATAGTGCTTGTAAATATACTGTCGGAAGAAAGCAACACCAATAAGAAGTTGCGCTACATAAACGAAAGTTGGTAGGCGTGTTTCCACATCTGAAAGATGATATCTATTCAAATGTTGCGGCAGTCGCATAACACTGGCGCGAGTAGCAAATCAAGTTTGCTTTAAATACGCGCCGTAACGGTCGTGAGCGTTAGTTGCCTTTGAAATTTTATATTTGTATGTTAGTCAAGAAAGTCTTTAAGGTGACAAAGACATCTTTACCAACACCTCTCTGAGTTTGAACGAGGTCGTGTAATAGGGCTAGGAGAAGCTGGATGTTACTTCTGCGATAGTGCAGCAAGACTTGGCAGCATGACTGCTGGCATCTATGATCACGAGAACATATGATCTCATGAGCTCTGGACGGTCACGTGGCACTTCTGAGAGGGAAAACCACCGTGTTCTGCGTATGCCTCTGGCGCATCGTACTGCATCTGCAGCAGCAATCTGGGCAGCGGTTGGTACCACAGTGACACAACGAATTGTTGTAGATTGATTACTTCAGAGACAGCTCCGATCTAAACACATTCCACCGACTCCAAACCACCGTCATTCGCGACTTCAGTGATGTCAAGCGAGAGGTTGCTGGAGGACAGGGGGGATGTCTGTTGTGTTTTCTGATTAAAGCTGGTTCTGTCTCGATGCAGGTGATGGCCTTTTGTTGGTTAGAAGAAGGCCATTTGAGACCTGCAGCCAGCCTGTCATCGTGGTAGACGTACCAGACCAAGCCTAGAGTTACAGTTTGAGATACGATTTCGTATAACAGCAGGAGCATTCTCGTGGTTATCCCTCGCACCCTGACTGCGAATTTGTACGTCAGTCCGGTGATTCGACCTATTGTGATGCCATTCATGAACAGCATTCCAGGAGGTGTTTTCCAACAGGATAACACTCGCCCACATACTGCTGTTGTAACCCAATATGCTCTACAGAGTGTTGACATATTGCCTTGGCCTGCTCTATTACCAGATCTGTCCCCAATCGGCCATCGGACGACAATCCCGGCATCATCCACAAATAGCATTAACCGTCCCTGTACTGACCGACCAAGTGCAACAGTCGTGGAACTCCGTCCCATAAACTGACACGTGGAACCTGTAAAACACAATGAATGCACATTTGCAAATTTGTGTTTAACATTCTGGCAGTTCCACAGGTGATTAAAGTTTCAGCATTTCACTCTTGTAATGGCTTGTCTCGCGCTTACATTATCCTGTGATCTTGCAGCTTCAATCACTTAAACATATTAACTAGACAAATGTATTCCCTAAATTTCACTAATATACATTAATTATATTTCGGTGCTGCGGTTTTTTCCGAAAGTGGATCTTTATCATGTGTTACGTTAACGAAAATGTTGCTTTCGATAGCTTGTGAAAATAGTGTGTAGTAATAACAACGTTGCCGGTGTTTCCATTTACATACCACACAAGAAACAGAGAAAATAACTGAAAATAACACCAAACGGTGCCAAAACGGCTCAGTTTCACCTCCACATCCTATAAAGTAATGACAGATTTCAGTGCTATTGTGCCGACGACTTCAACCTTGCAATTACATTTCCGGATGTAACGGTACCGGCACGTCAAATGTTCATCTGCAGAACACCGACAAACTATCTATAGTTATAAAGATATTTTAAAAATATTGTCGCGTCCCGAGCGTGAGTTTTGCAAGGGACTGAGCGACAGGAGTTCACGCTACAGAGAATTCTATCGGTTTACTTAAGTGAGAGGAAGACTTGATTGCAAGACGAAAATTTCCTGAGATGGATGTATAGGATCGGAGGAGAATTATCAACCCAGAAGATACAATCAGATTCGTAACTTTTATACCGTATTACAGAGTGACTTTCTATATGATATACATCCACACTAAAATAAAGTCCTCACACGGAGACAGTGACTGTTTATCACCGTGCTGTCTGCTTACTGAAGTGCTCGTGTAGAAGCTAGTGTTATGCTGACACCGCGCTGCTTGCCGACATGAAACAAGCTCACTACAGGTGATCGTAGCCGGCACTATCGCCAGACGATAGTATCAAAAATGGTTCAAATGGCTCTGAGCACTATGGGACTTAACATCTATGGTCATCAATCCCCTAGAACTTAGAACTACTTAAACCTAACTAACCTAAGGACATCACATAACACCCAGTCATCACGAGGCAGAGAAAATCCCTGACCCCGCCGGGAATCGAACCCGGGAATCCGGGCGTGGAAATCGAGAACGCTACCGCACGACCACGATAGTATCAAGCTGGTTTGTATTTCGCACCGCGACCATCGCCGTAAGTCCTAAAACTGGAGCCGTGATTGATTGTTTCAAGGTTAGTCTATCTGTGTCCTGTTTGAAAGCTTGTCGTTCCGCAATTTCTCACATAGTGTACATCTCAAGCTCCGTCTACATCCGTACTCTACAAACTAATGTGAAGGTCACGGCAGAGGCTACTTCTCACTCTACTTATCTTATACTCATTTCAACAAAAGATTGGAATATCATATGATTTACTACAATGAATTCTTATAACACGCTCATTGAGGTTTGTATAATATCTTATTAACAAAATAAACATATTTCTTTCTGAAAACAAGAACGATTTTGGTTAGTTGCAAAAAATCATTACAAAGCAAAGCAGGCTCTCTCCTAGGTGCATATCTTGAAATAAAAACAATGAAAATCTTTATCTCTTGGCGATGATTGTAAGCCTTTAGTAGTGAGCACGTCCTCCCTGCACACGGTTGAGTTCTTCCGCTCTGTGAGGCATGATCTGGATGAGACCTCCCGGGATCGATTCTCGGCGGGGTCAGGGATTTTCTCTGCCTCGTGATGACTGGGTGTTGTGTGATGTCCTTAGGTTAGCTAGGTTTAAGTAGTTCTAAGTTCTAGGGGACTGATGACCATAGATGTTAAGTCCCATAGTGCTCAGAGCCATTTGAGCCATTTTTGGATGAGACCATCAAATTGGGGTTTGAGCTTTCCACTCCTCAATGGCAGTGTCATTGACGTCCTAAAGATTGTCAGGTGGATTCGGACGCTGTGCAATGGCCACCTTCAACAGGTCCCATGCATACTCAATCGCATTCATGTCTGGGGACTGTGCTGGCCAATGCATTCGGTTGATGTTGCATCTTTGAAGATACCAGGACAGAGTACAGTGCGGTCTTGCATTGTCACTGACTTCCCGTCTGTAGGGCCTTACAGTCCTTTGTAGGACCTCTTGTAGGTATCAGGGACCAGTCAAATTTCCTTAGATGGGAATTAGAGGGATCCGCCATCCCATCATTATTGCCACACAGAACATTACACTTCCACCTGCAAACGGCTGGAGTTCCTGGACGAATCTTCATTCCTGGTGTCGTCTAGCGCTTCTCCAAGCCCTAACACGTCTAGCGTCTGGTCGCAAACCAATCCTGGCCTCGTCAGCAGACATGACATTACTCCATTCTGCAATGGTCCAATGTTAATGTACAAGATCCCAGGTCCTTCGGTTGCGTCAGTGCAAAACTTTTCATTGGTCTCGTGGAATGAAGACAACCCTGATACAACCTTCTGCGCACTGTTTGGTCTGAGATATGAAACCCTGTTGCCCAAGAGAAGTCATTTCCAATATTTCTGGCAGTTGGTGTTGGGCGCCTGCGAGCTGATAGTTGGGGGAAACGGTCCTGCATTGGTGTTGTCGTACGAGGACGACCGTGCGAGGTCTACCGTTCATATTCCCCGACTCCACACCTCAGACACAGCAATTTGAGTGACATGTAACGGTTGGGCAACATCTTGTCTGTATGACCTGCGGAAAGTGAAGCCACTATTCTGACTCTATCAAAGTGTTTTATGCCTCTACGTGGCATGTTACTGCTGTGCTGAACGCATACTAAATGAAGCTGTTGTTGATGCTGGACTGCTTGCAGCGGTAGCGGTATGTTTACATGACTGTTAGGCTTTCGGGAGAGAGTTTGTTGGTAACTTCCCAGTATCCTCCCAGTGCAACCACCTACGCAGACAGTAATATAACAGATTTGTAATTAACGACTTTTATATAGGAATTTATTTCAGCCGGTTTTGGACGCAAAGCTATCTAGGACCAGAGGCATACAGATAATCGTAACTGTTTCGTGATGGATAATATTAGATGTAATAATGTTTGGAAATTACTTCCTCTGCTTCACCTAATTTATCTTTTTATTTTTTCGTTATCATCTCAGCACTAAAATCTGAAAGTGGTGGATGTAGTGTATAAAGTAGATGTGGGTAAAATTGGCGAAATATTACGTCAAAGTGAGTAGACCTATGACTCGCTCTTCAACAGAAATTACGCTGATAATTTTGTGTCTGTTCTGGTTTAATAATATTTAAAATAAAATGGAAAATTTGTTACGACATTCGTAATTATGTGAAAAAATTCTCTGGATAATTTCTGAGCTGTTGTTAGTACTTCTGAAACTATCCGCAGTGTGGGCGACCTACATTCAAAGGGTGCATCCATACCTCTTCTTTGTCGTTGTCAATAACCACATTTTTGGCGAGAACGAACCACTATTACTGTTGTCAGACGTTGCCTCACACGCCTATAGTTACACACACACACACACACACACACACACACACACACAAGGGTGCAAGTAATCCACTCAGCGATGTGATCAGCTTGAGGGTAAAGGCTCCTAGAGGGAAAGTGAGATGCTGTGCAACCAGCGAGCAGCTACGTACTATCAACGAGGCTGCTTCGTAAAAACAGCCCCAGAGAGCTGCGAGGTGCCAGCAGTGCGATTGCAACATAAACGTACCATAAGACAAGCAGAGCCCTTGCAGGTAACATCTTGCTAGTGACTCCGGCCTGCGTCTGCTACTGCTTCTCGCGTCTATATAACCTGTACTACCCCCTGCTTGAAACACACTTCTCTCCGTACTACTTCTCTCTCTCGACAGACAGCCCTCGAGCTGTGTCCTGCTTTCACCTCCTCCCCGGCAATTCTAGACATGACGTAGTGTCGAAGGCTTCGTATGGCCTTATTCATGGCTACACTGATACCTTTCAGAGGCCTGGTGGAGTAGGTAGGACGCCTTTCCCTGTATGGTAGGGAGCTATGTCCTAGGCCTTTCATTAGCTTATTATGACGAGCATAGCCCCAGCACTAACCCCTCTCTCTTCCTTTCGTGCAGCTTTCGCTCTCTGCCTCAGTTCTTGCCCATTTATTCTCTAAGCATCTTGTCTCATTAATTCTGTCACCTTATTTATGTTTTATCGTCTAAGGAAACTGCTTCTTTAATTCTATCACCTTATTCATTCTTTTATCCTCTAAGGACTTGCTTCATAAATTAACACCTTTTTCACTCCTTTGTCGTCTACAGGCCTCATCTCATATATCTTGTCAAAGAAATTACTCCGCAGGGCCCCATAGTTGCGTCCTCTGACCCTGCGCAAAGGTCCCTGCCGCTGCATCTGCTGTGTCCCAGCTCTGCCATTAGTTTCAACCCCGTCTACAGGACTTGGCTTTTCTCTGTGGCGTTAAAATAAAGGCTTACCAAATGGTTCCTTTACAAAATAAAATATGGTGTTTCATTTTAAAAGTATATTTGCCTCAATATCTCATAACCGGTACACAAAAAAATTGAGTGTGTTCCATATCAACATACTCGACCATCAGGGTTCTACAACTTTTCAGGAATAATATTTCGAGGTGTACACCACGCTAGGTGAGTCAACATTACTGTACAATTGAGATGGCACTGCTGCGTTCACACGACTTTTTGTCTATATTTTCCTTATGTCTGTAGGATTGCGTATTTTGATATTACGTATTAGTGATCAGCTGTGTAAAAGGACTTTGCCTTTAATTTGTTTCCAAGTTATGGTTTGTTTGCATGTCTATTGGAAGATACTGGAAAAATATCATATGCGTAAGAACCGCAACACACCAATCCCCAATATGAATCTCAACCCCACTCAATTTGTATTTCAAATGCTTCTGTCTGCAGAACACGTCTTGTGGTATCCTCTGCCTTGCACCCTACAGTGGCTTACGGTGTATGTATGTAGCTGTAGATGTTGTTCCAATTCAGGAATAATCTGTGCAAAATTGAAATGATAAAATACTGCCAACTGATCTTTTTTGTGACTCAAAAGCATTTGAGTGTGTAGTTCTGAAGTATATATAGCGCACACACGGACATAGTGGAGAACTTGAACAATTGAAAACGTAATAAAATCTTCTTGAAAATTAACAAGTGATTATCTGGAAATGTGCTGGCACAGACGTTTGATAAAACAACTACCTAAAATTTTGTGTGCAAAAGGCCCGATCACACTATTAGGAATAACACAGGAGGGTAAAAGAAACAGAATATTCTAAATTCTTAGTTGTTTATATTGATGAAAGTCTGAGCTGGAAGTAGCAGAGATCTTATAAGTTAAATGTCCGCATTTTTTCATATGCGTATTCTGGAGGCGAGAACGTGAGAAAGTTGACATTACTTTTCCTAATAACCGCTACTACCGGTACAGGTTTCTTGTTAAGGGGGAGTACCGCGGGAAGACGGCTGCCCCCTCCCTATACAACGAATGGTTTTAAAATTAATGGAAATGAAATGATCACATGGATTCAGTATAGATAAGGCAGGTGGCAGACTTCGGCTTATTGGCTGAATACTGGAAAACATCTCTTCAGTCTACTAAGGAGAATGATTATGAATCACTTGTGTGTCCCATCTAAGAATATTGTTTAAGTGTGTGGGATGCATGCCAAATAGGAACAACACGGATATTGAAAGTCTGCAAACAAGGGTGCCACAAATGGACAAAGATTTGTCTAACCCATGGGTCATGTCGAAAAAGCAGAGTTAGCAGTTAGATGCAAATTACCCCGCGAGAGCCTACTTACACAATTTCGTGGACCAGTATTAAGAGTATTCTTGAGCCTCCTAAGCATCGCTGCCTTAGGGACCGCGTAGACAAATTCAGAGTAGTCACAGCGCGCATAGAGGTATTTAAGCCGTCATTCTTGGCGCTTTCCACACCGGTACCCGATTGGAATGGGACGAAACCCTAACATGTGGCTACCTCTGCCATGCATTTCACAGTGGTTTGCAGAGTACGTATCTAGGTGCAGCTGTGGATATAAAGTGAACTCCAATCCTGCCCCGCCACAAAAACAGACGTACCAGTACCGGTTTCAATTCAGTATCCGTTTGAAGAAAGACGAAGGGGTAACGGTAAAAAAATGGAAATGAGCGTATGGCATCGTCGGCCGGGAGGCCCCTATCCAGGGAAATTCGGCCACTAAGTGTAAGTCTTATTTCAGTCGACGCCACATTGAGCGACTTGCGTGGCGGTGATAAGGATGAAATGATGATGAGAACAACACAACACCCAGTCCCTAAGCGGAGGAAATCTCCAACCCGATCGAACCCGGGCCCACTTGCATGGGAGGCTAGCACGTTGTCACCCAGCTAAGCAAGCGGACAAGGATAACGGTAACGGATACTGACCAGTAGGAAGTGCAGCCAGAACCATTTGCCGCTTTACGTTAGCATAAAGATATTTCTCGTTAGCAGTAACCATACGAGATAGAAATGGTCGGCCTGTTTTTACTTTTTTTTTTTAGGAGATGACGAGCTAGCTGAGATACAGCCTGCCCGGCTAGCCGCGCGGTCTAAAGCCGTCGGCACACGGACCGTGCATCCGAAAGTTGAACGTTGAGCGTGCCGAGTTTCTGAGGTCATAGCGTGGAATAGCACGTTCGGGAATCTTTCCGGACGTGCAGAGCGATATCTGGCATGTCAGATATTCTGAGCGTGCGTCTGAGCGTTGACCAATGAGATGGCACAACGCCACCTACGTCACACACACGCCGTCTCCCTTCAGTACAGAGTTATGAGGCGCCATATTGGCATTCATTTCAAGCCTATATGTATATATGCCGTTTCTGAGCACCAGCAAATTGAAAATCACTGGGAAATCTGTTGTTAGTTTTGTGATTCGTTCCAATAAAATAATGAGAAACATCATATTCGTGGGAAAAGAGTTATTGTAACTTGCGTATTATGATAGTAGGCTATTTGAAGGCAGCGACACACTGAAGATCCACCAAAAACGCATTGTTCTTGGTACAATTTATTATGATTAAATTTCAATTAATAACTTAACTATCTAAGATTAACGTTTCCAATAAGAGGTAACATAATATGATTAGGTACAAGGAGCATGTTGATGACATCTTCAACGGTCAGACGGTCCGTAAGTAAAAATTATCAATATACCGTAATACTGCATGTTGTTGGTTTCGCCGCGCGGGATTAGCCGAGCGGACTAGGGCGCTGCAGTCATGGACTGTGCGGCTGGTCCCGGCGGTTGTTAGAGTCCTCCTTCGGGCATGGGTGTGTGTGTTTGATCCTAGGATGATTTACGCCGGCACGGTAGCTCAGTGTGTTCGGTCAGAGGGTTAGCTGCCCTCTGTAATAATAATAAAAAAAACTGAGTTAATCGGTCAACAACGAACGTAAACGGATGTCTTACGACGCCCGCCCAGAGCAAATGCAACGAACATAAGCGATCAAATACAGCCGACACGGTAGCTCAGCGTATTCGGTCAGAGAGCTGGTTGGCCTCTGTAATAAAAAACCGAGTGGAAGGATCAATAAACGAACTTGAACGGAGCCGGCACGGTAGCTCAGCGTGCTCGGTCAGAGGGGTAGCTACCCTCTGTAATAAAAAAACTGAGTGAACGTATCAACAAAGAACCTGAACGGATGTCATCGGACGTCCGCCCCGAACAATATAGAACAAAAAAAAAAAAAAAAAAAAATTGTTCAAATGGCTCTGAGCACTATGGGACTTAACATCTGTGGTCATCAGTCCCCTAGAACTTAGAACTACTTAAACCTAACTAACCTAAGGACATCACACACATCCATGCCCGAGACAGAATTCGAACCTGCGACCGTAGCGGTCACGCGGTTCCAAACTGAAGCGCCTAGAACCGCACGGCCACACAGGCAGGCATAGAACAAAAAAGCCGGCACGGTAGCTCATCGTGTTCGGTCAGAGGGTTAGCTGCCCTCTGTAATAAAAAAACTGAGTTAATGGGTCAACGACGAACTGAAACAGATGTCTTGCGATGTCCGCCCCGAGCAAATACAACGAATGAAAACGAACAAAATGTGATTAAAAAAAACGGAAGTCATGTGACGTCCGCAACGACCAAAGACAACGAGCAAAATGAAAAATAATAATAATAATAATAATAATATTAATAATAATGAGTAGCGTTGTCCGTTAATGAGTTTTTGTTGAGGCGGTGGTTCGCGTCTTAACACTTCCAATTTTTTTCCCTAACATTCGTGTTTTTATTAGGTTCTGATACTTTATTATTAGTTTAATATAAGTATATGCTATAATATTTGATGTTATGTAAATATAAGTTCACCTTTTTTTGAGGGGTGACTTTGTTCGATTGGCTTAATCTACAGGACAGCTTGCGCTACTTGTATAAAGATATTTTGCTCCTTTTTCTTTTACGCTTCCTAATTCACATGTTGTAAAGATTCTGCTATTGGGTAGGAACAGTGATCAAGTAAGACTGACCCTGGGGATTTACTAAAATCTGGGAATGATGAAATAATGTTTATCTTATGCGGAGAAGTATTCCAAATTTGTACCGCACTGTTTGTAATGGAACTTTTATAAGCCTGTGTCCTTACTGATTGGACATGCTACTTTCCTTTTCGTGGACGACGGAGGAAATGTGCGTTTTAATAGAGCTAACGTGGGGATTTTACTCGAGTCCTTTTAGTAAACAGTGTGATTTACGAACTAGAAACATCCCTCAAACTGCCGCTGGAGTGCGTTGCGATTGCGTATACCACGTTGGGGCCCACGTACCGTATGCACAAGTAGCATCGTTCCTGAGCCTTCAGCAGCACGTTGAACTAGACAACGCTCAACGTTAATGTTCGATAGCACGGTCCGTGTGCCGACGGCTTAAAGCACTGCGTCCCGAGCGGGAAAGCGTGACGGTCCCCGGCACGGATTACTGTCGAGCTCCGGTGTGCCGGCCTGTCTGTGGATGGCTTTTAAGGTGGTTTGCCATCTGCCTCGGCGAATGCGGGCTGGTTCCCCTTATTCCGTCTCAGTTACACTATGACAGCGATTGCTGCTCAAACACTGTCTCCACGTACGCGTACACCATAATTACCACGCAAACAGATTAATTACACTCATCTGGTATGAGGCGTTCCCGAGGGGTAGGGAGGAGGGTCCACTGTTGGCCGAACCGCACAATAACCCTGGGTTCGGTTGAGAGGTGGGTGGACTGCTGTGGCCTGTTGTGGGCTTGTGAACCACTGAGGGCTACGGCGGGACGAAGCGTCTCCGTCGATTCTATGTCCACGCTTTAGTACACAATAGACGTACGCTGAGACACACATATGGGCACCTGCTGATTTCTGTGATTTTGGCTTGGAGCATGCGGTACCCTTACACCCGATTTTTGTATTGCAAATGGCGCATGACGGAGGATTGATCACAGTTCATCACCTTCGCCAGTTGTCGAGTACACTGACGTGGATCGTTGCGGATTAATGCATTCAAACGATATTCATCTAACGTGAAGGGCTTCCTGAACCTGGTGAGTCACTAATGTCAAAATGACCCTCCTCAGAACAAGAAAATCGTTTCCTTATCGTGCTCTGTCCAGTGGCATTATCCCCATACACCGCGGAAATTTTTCTGGTTGCCTCCGCTGTTGTCACCCCGCTATTGAACTCAAACAGAAGACTATGTCTGAAATGTTCCGATTTCTCCAATTGGTACTCCATGTTCTACCGTGCACAGCTCCAGTTGGTACTCCATTTTCTACCGTCCACAGCTCCACTCACTATCTTCAAAAGACAAAATGACATTATGTAAACTCAAATAGCAACAGTAAATTACAAATAAAAAAATGACGATCGACAAATAAACCCGCAGCAACCGGAATACCAACAAGACGCTACTAATTTATGCACAAACCTTAAATTTTCAAAGGAACCACCTCAGCACTTGTCTTTTATTGTCTTCTAATATTATTTACAAGCTGATTACCCAGCATTGCCCCTGCATGTATTTA
Organism: Schistocerca nitens; assembly: GCF_023898315.1. Lineage (NCBI taxonomy): Eukaryota > Metazoa > Arthropoda > Insecta > Orthoptera > Acrididae > Schistocerca > Schistocerca nitens. Next base: position 1,270,629,033 of record NC_064614.1, on the reverse strand, counting down.
TTTCAGTTCTATTAGTCAGTGTCCTCCTGCCCCCTCTCTCTGTCCATCTTTTGTGTTCCCCCTCTCTTCCCATCCTTTTCTCACCTTTCTTTCTGTCGACCTCTTGCGCCACGTCTTCCCCTTCGTCTGTCCATCTGCCACTTCCCCTCTCTCTTTCCATATTCTACTCCTCTTTCCTTTCTCTGCCCACCTCCTCCTCCCCCTCACTCCTTACCGTACAATACTTTGTAGGAACATTCAGCGGCATTTGTGGACACTGTCTACTAAATACGACGCAAATACAATTACTAGCAAAGAAGTCATAAATTAAAACGTCATGTCTGACGCGAAAATGAACAGAAAAAATGTAGTAAGCGATAAATGTTTTTGCTCTCATCATTTTGTGGGAGGTGTCAGCGAGAAAAAGTTTCGCAAAGGTTTGAAATCATGTGTAAAAGTTCGTTGCGAGTCACTAAGTGCTCGCCAGCTAAAATACTCGATGCATAAAATCTGGGTATTCGCGCGTCATGTCCTGCACTTCTTCACCCCCACCGTTACCCGTTTTATAGTTGGCTGGTTCTTACCCTTACAGCGATTCTTTCCAGACAGTAAGTGATAATTTATACTGTACCAAGTTTCGTTGAAATCGGTCCAATGGTTTCAAGGGAGATTTGGAACGTACATAGATACATTTTTATAATATTTATGAATGTCTTTTTTCCATGATAAAATTTTGATGAAATATAGCCTATATAGCACCCTAGTTACGCTGAAGTTATCAGTCAAAACCCCATAAAAATCCGCCTGGTAGTTTTGGAGAGTAGCGTGTTGAGACAGACGAGAAAGTTTTAGTAAAACTTTAAATCACGATATCTTTTTTCCGTGATCCGATTTTAACGAACTAAAGCTTATCCGGTACCCTAAACAGTGCTCAAGTTATCTGTGAAAACCTCATGAAAATTTGTCTTCTACTTTGGAGTAGATAGAGACGATGGTTTTGCAGATTTATTAGCAGTATGGATTAGTATTAGCGTTCATGAAAGCGTGTATTAATACCACGTGTAAATTACGAGATATTAATTACATTGTCATCCCATAAAACTCACATTGTTTTCTTGAAATCTTGTAAAGGTACTTTGCATATTAGCATGGTAACCAGATAACCTGATTTCTGTTATTGTACTTCTTCTCGTTTAATACCTATAGAAGACTGAACTATTGGTTTTTTGTTATGTAGTGTGAAGTTAATACAAGTTTTCTTCATTTCCTTAATCAGTGGAGATGGTTAGGCTTCTTATTGTTGCGAACATCCAGTCGTCTTTGTTGCTTATGTAAAAGGACATCGTGATTGTTAAGCTAAACACTGTCCAAAATCATTTCTAGTGTGTAATCAGTATGAATCTCGCCTTTGAGAATCAGTGTTTTATTTGTAATCTCATTTAGAAGCGTTTATTTAGGCTAACGTGTGTACCGATACCTTATTTTACCTGATGAAATATGCAACAGTGATCTGCGAGAGGAATTAACTGTTACTTGTAATCCACGTTGCTCGAATCTCAGTCTTTCATACAGGTTTGAGACCGAAGGTACGTGTACATTAGTTTCTATGTTCTGCTGCGTAGATTCCTGAACAATTTAACTTTTGTCTCATTACTTTTACAAGCACGGAGATTCTGTCGCTCTCGGTGTTATTTCTTTCGGTTCCACTTTATTTTTTTGAATAAATAAGACTAACTTCCGAATTATACAATTCCACGTCCTTGTTAAGTATTGGGTGGTGGTGCTGTCATACTGTGTAAAAATAAGGATGTTATCCTTACTTCAGTGGGTTCTAATTTTCCTCGACCGCGTTAAGTTTGTCTTTAACGCGTGGCAAAATAGTTTTAATACAAATCTCTGCAAAACCAACTGATTTGATGGGATGAAGACAGCAAAGAACTAGGTTGTGGTCTTATAAGTAGGGAAAGCACCGAGTACGTAATACAAGAGAGTGGGAGAGGAATTAGAATATTGTTCACTATGGTAATATTTTAATTCGGTATCATTCGTAGCCGTGTCAAACATTTGCATATAGCACACAGTCGTGAGGAAACGACAGCCTAAATGTATTGAAATTGAAGAGACCAATTTTTTTTAATACCGGTACCAGGAGGGGCATTTTTATTTGTGTTTTAAGTATAGATAGGTTAATTTTAATGTATCTTACTGAAGTTTAATTGCTATGATACTTATGACGTGCTGCTCTTCCAGATGCAGGTTCATAGTAAATGCAAATGTTTATCTGCCTCTGTTTCCTCCGTGTGAAAAATGGTCTTTATTAACAGTTAAAGAATAAATTGTTCCTCAGGCGAAATTTAAGACACTTTACGAAAGCTCAGGCATTTAAGTAAGCCTACCTTATGATATTCAAAAGATACTTTATGAAGATTCGAAAGATGTTTTACAAAGATTCCATCATTTACATGCCAGGATCTTCTCGTGTAAGTATCTACATATGTTCTGATTGTACAACTGCCATATACCGTGTCGCCTTTGTGCCCTTGTTACCTACAGAACGTTGCCACTAACATGCAAAATTATTGCCAGGCGAAAAATAAACCCTGATAGATGATAGATGTTAACATATATCTGGTAGGCTGTAATCAAAACAGGTAGGACCAAACACAGTAATGTTTTTTTTCTTCTGATATTTTAGTAGACTTGATTTTTTCGGCAAAAGCAAATAATATTCTTGTGAAGCACATAATGAGTATGGATGTAGTAAACATGTAATGGTTGCTACAATAACGCTTCATTTTTTTTAGAGTTTCATTGGTAGTACTAGAAAAGTAACCTTCAATATTGAGCTGGAGTCTTCCTTACTGGTATGGTATGTGTTTTGTTTTGTAGAACCTAAGAACATTGCCACTAAATGCCCTGTATTTAGGAAAGGAAACAAATTTGTTTGACTGTCAGCAGAATCTGGGACATGGCACTCAGTTGGATTTATATATCAGTTGCTACATTTTGGCATTCTAAGTGATTTTTAAAGAGATCCACTTATAAAACAATCAACCTAAGCTACGTTGTTGACCTGAACGTCATAGGTAACACACGTGCTAATTCATAATTTGGCACTTCTACAGTGAGAAAGCGAATATGGTGGGTGGTTCATATGGAACGGAAGTCAGCAGGTGTTCCCAGGGAAATGTGTTGGGACCCTTACTGTTCATGTTGTATAGTAATGACCTTGGGGACAATATTAATAACAACCTCAGACTTTTTGCAGATGATGCAGTTATGTATGATGTGTCTGAAAGAAGCTGCATAAATTCAGTCAGATCTCGATAAAATTTCAAAGTGGTGCAAAGATTGACCATTTGATTTAAATGTTCAGAAATGTAAAAGTTTGCTTACAAATCACTCATGTGACCAGTTCTAGAACATTGCTCAGGTGTATGGGACCCCTACCAAATAGGACTAACAGGGAATATTGAACTATACAGAAAAGGGCAGCATGAATGTCACAGGTTTGTTTGGTCCATGGAGAGGGACACAGAGGAGCTGAAGGAACGGAACTGGAAGACTCTTGAAGATAGACATAAACTATCCCAAGAAAGTCTATTAACAAAGTTTCAAGGACCAGCTAGGAATATACTTCAATCCCCTGTGTATTGCTCATGTAGGGATCATGAGGATAAGGTTAGAATGATTACTGGAATTAAAACAGTTATTCTTCCCGCATTCCATACGTGAATGGAATGGGAAGAAACCCTGGAATGGGAAAAAACCCTAGTAACTGGTATAGTGTGAAATACCCCCTGCCATGAACCTCATGGACTTTTGCAGACTATAGATGTAGCAGTAGATGCTGATTTACAGTGTATTAATATCCATTGCATGTGAGGTAGACAATATAGACTTTTGACTATGTATTTAATGTCAGTGATACACTATTCTGCACCTGCTGATTATAAGAAAAGTGTTCTGCCTCTCCATATTAAGAAAAGTATCTTAAATTTAAGAAAATAAACAAATGATTATTAATATTATATATTTTTTGTAACTTATTCCTTCTTTCTGGCTAAGATTTGGGAACTTATCAAATGGATGTGTTGCATATTGACTTATGTATACTGTAATCATTCAGGAAATTGAGCACAATGGAGAGCAGAAGTGTCATAGGAAGAACTCGTGCTAGGGGTCGAGCGAGAGGACCAGCTATAGAAGCCAAACCACCAGAAGCTCTGACAAGAACAAGAACTTCTGGCGTAAGTATTCTTGCATTTATTTATTTTCATTAGTCACCAGTTGGTAAGCAATGATGGTGTGACCTGTTAAGGTTTATAACTGCAGGGATCAAATTTACCATATTCCTTAATTTTTTTTTAATTTTTCCAGTGCAGTATAATGAAACTTGTCTGTAAATTGTACACATATTTACTGAGGTATAAAGGCCTGCTACATGGCAAAGGTGGTGATGTAGGGCCTGATGCCTGTCATTTCATGTCAATTAGCTGATCATAGTGGTCAATTTAAGACAAAGGGCTTAAAATTTGAAGGCACAAATTTCAGATCTATAGCTAGCCAATGTAAATGCACACAAATTATTTTCATGTTATACAACATATGTGATAGTAGGCCTATGTTAAGAATTTATGTAGTTAACCGTGAGAAAACTATAAGTGACAATTGCCTCAATTTATTTTCAGAGCAATGTTAAGTGGAAACACATTCAGTAGGTACAGCAATAAACAGGTCTAACAAGGGAACCTCCCCATAGCACCCCTCTCAGATTTAGTTATAAGTTGGTACAGTGGATAGGCCTTGAAGAACTGAACACAGATCAATCGAGAAAACAGGAAGAAGTTATGTGGAACTATGGAAAAAATAAGCAAAATATACAAACTGAGTAGTTCATGTGCAAGATAGGCAACATCAAGGATAATATGAGCTCAGGAGCACCACGGTCCCGTGGTTAGCGTGAGCAGCTGCGGAACGAGATCCTTGGTTCAAGTCTTCACTCAAGTAAGACTTTTTTTTTTATTTTCGCAAAGTTATGATCTGTCTGTTCGTTCAGTGACGTCTCTGTTCACTGTAATAAGTTTAGTGTCTGTGTTTTGCGACCACACCGCAAAACCGTGCGATTAGTAGACGAAAGAACGTGCCACTTCAATGGGAACCGAAAACATTTGATCGCAAGGTCATAGGTCAACAAATTCCTCCACAGGTAAACACGTCTGATATATTCTATACGACACTGGTGACAGCGTGTGCGTCACATGACAGGAATGTGTTGTCGACCCACCTAACTTGTACACTTGGCGAATGGGTAAAAAGATTCTTCTACCTTGCCTGATTTAGGTTTTCTTGTGGATGTGATAATCACTCCAAAAAAGTGATGAAAACATAAGAGTTTGTCAGATAATAATTGTCTGAAAATAAAACATTAAATTTTTCACTCGAGGGAAGACTTGAACCAAGGACCTCGTTCCGCAGCTGCTCACGCTAACCACGGGACCACGGCGCTGCTGAGCTCACATTATCCTTGATGTTGCCTGTCTCACCATGGACTACTCAGTTTGTATATTTTGCTTATTTTTTTCATAGTTCCACACAACCTCTTCCTGTTTTCTCAATTGATCTGTGTTCAGTTTTTCAAGGCCTATCCACTGTGCCAACTTATAACTAAATCTGAGGGGGCTGCGATGGGGAGGTTCCCTTGTAAGAAGAGGTAGGAATTTGACTCCTGTGTTCTCAGTTCGAGTCAATACTAGATGAGGACACCAAATTATTTACCTTTAGTTCCAAGTATATTTCAAAATATGATTTCAGCAGGCAAACATAAGACAGTCAAAAGTCACAACAGTAAGCAATATGATTTGTGATGCTGAGCACTTCAGCAAAGTATTCTATCATTCACCATTTGATTCCAAAATCCCACAACTGGTATCAGTGACTTCATTCTTGATTCTTCTTTGCAATTATTCCAGATTATATATAACTGCAAGACAATCATATGGTCACTGACATAATCTGCTGAAAGAAAATGTCATTTATGCAGAGCAGGTTATTGGAAGCCATTCAAGGAAAGAAGACTTATTATTAGAGGCATATCCAGTTGAACTCTTGCAGTAGTTTGATAGGGGACATAATCTTCAGAAAGAATGTGTCATGCATATAGAACAGGTTATTGGAAGCCATTGAAGAAAAGAGTAATTATTAGATGCATGTCCAGTTGAACTCTAGCAGTAGTTTGATATTAATGTGATTCAGTATCTCTGAGTTATAATGAGGTGGAGAACTTCCATGATGCAAAATTAAGTCTTTCACATGTGTCATCAATTTGTTAGGGCCCTCGTTGAATGTTTATTGCTCACACTCCTCACTCAATGGATGTTGAAGGTTTCTTAGGGTGCAAAGCCAGCCAGTCTCACTGAATTGCTCATATTATCCATAAAATTTTTCACTAAATTGATACTTTTGACTGGTATAGGGCCTAAAATTTGCACCAAGCTGATGCATATGACTCCTGTTCACTGCAATAAATTAAGAAAATTACATAATTCACTCTGTGTGCCCTGATACAGTCACCTGTGGGCATCACATTGGGAGGCAAAATTGCACAATGAAGTATCTGGGATTAATTACCGATATGAATTATGATAGATTGCTATTCACCATATAGAGAAGGCACTGAACAGCAAACAGGCACATTTCACAGTGGAATGGCAGAGTTTCTGACATGCCTAAAATGCCAGAAAGGGCTCCGCATAAAACTTTATTTTAGTGTATGTTAATTCCCATCTTTTTGCAAGTTACAACAATAATTATTTAACATGATAATTATTACATTACTTATCCCGACAAAAAATAATTTACCAACATAGCTTTAATCATACTAACAGGTTTCCTAAACTATAGGTGTTCATATATTCACTATGTGTAGAACCTTTTAGACACATTTAGTGTATATGGTCCATATTGCCCTCAAACACATGGCTTTGTTGTACTTTTTACTCAAGTCATTGGAGTTTGCTAGATGCACTTAACACAGTTGATTTCTGTTGATATCCACATTTTCTGCACACCGTTTTTGTGCCATTTTTCACAGTTGTCATGCATCTTGTGGCCTTTTCAGAGGCTGATTTGGCACTTCGTCTGCTTTCTAGATAATTCTGGTCCCATATCCTCTTCTTTTGTCTGTTCTTGCTCTTTCATTCCCTTGAGTTCATTCACCAGCAGAAGTATGAACATCCTTTAAATTTTCTTGTTTGTTACTGTTACATGGATGACACGTACATTTATTGCCACCGTGCTCAAGGTTTTGAAGAAATCATGCATTAGCTGTCACCTACATGCAACCTGTGTAGTATTTTTATGAGTCTTTGATCAACCACATCCGTCTCATACTTTGTTACATCATAGGATGCTATGTTTTCAAGCCCTAATCTTTCTTATCATATCTTCATGGTTCCATGCAAAATGTGCATTGGTGGCAGTAGAATCATTCTGCAGTCTGCCTCAAATCCCAGTTCTTTCAATTTTCTTAGTAGTGCTCGTACACCATCTTCCCACCAGGGATTCCCATTTGCGTTTCTGAAGAATATCTGTGGCAACTGTGTGTTGCTTGAACCTACTGGTAAACAAATCTACCACCCCACCTCTGAATTATTTTGAAGTCTTCCTTTAATCTGACCTAGTGCAGATCATGAACACTTGAATAGTACTCAACAGTGGGTCACACTAGTCTCCTGTATGCAGTCTCCTTTACAGGTGAACCGCACACTGCTAAAATTCTCCCAATAAACCAAAGTCCACCATTCGCTTCCCCCACTACAGTCTTTTTGTGCTCATTCCACTTCATATTGCTGTGTAAATTTTCCTACATTTAGAGCTAGCTGCCATTCATAACACTAACTAGAAATTTTTGTAAGTCATCTTGTATCTTCCTAGTCACTCAACAACAACACCATCCCCTACGCCACAGCATCATCAGCAAGCAGCTGCAGATTGCTGCTAACACTGTCTTCCAGATCTTCTTCTTTGTTTTCCAGTCATCGGTCTACTGAGTGGTTTGATGTGGCCTGCTATGAATTCCTCTCCTGTGCCCACTTTTCCATCCAATAGTAGCAATTGCAAGCTACATCCTCAATTATTTGTTGGATGTATTCGTCTCTGTCTTCTTCTACAGTTTTTACCATCTAAAGCTCCCTCTCGTTACGTGGAAGTTTTTCCATGGTGTCTTAATAGATGTGTTATCATCCTGTACCTTCTTGTCAGGGTTTTCCGTGTTCCTTTTCTCACCGATTCTGTGGAGAAGTTCCTCATTCCTTACCTTATCAGCTCATCTGATTTTCAAAATTCTTCTGTGGCATCACATCTCAAATGCTTCTATTTTTGTCAGTTCTTGTTTTCTCACAGTCCATGTCTCACTGCCACACAATGCCGATGCTCGTAACTTACATTCTTATTACTTTCTTCCTCAAATTAAGACCTATGTTTGATAGTATTAGACTTCTCTTGGCCCTTTTGGCCAGTACTAATCTGCTTTTTATGTCCTTCTTGCTCCATCAACCATGTGAAAGGCTTATTTCAATAGTGGTATAAGTCCATTACCTCCACTTTTCTGTCTATAATGCTTCTGAAATTAATGATCCAAACAAACAGAAAGAAAGGTTCATCTCTAGCAAGAAGCCATATGCTTGAATATTTCTGGTATCTCAACTGCAGATTTTTCAGCGCTCATTTCACTTTGGGACTCTGTATATCAAAATGAACAAAAATGGACATATACCACTATTGAAATAAGCCCTTCATGTGTCATTCTGCTGCCTAGGTAGAAGAATTCCTAAACTTTGTCTGTTTCATGATCTCCAATTCTGGTGTTAAATTTCTCACTGTTATCATTTCTGTTACTTCTCATTACTTTCCTCTTTCTTCGGTTTACTCTCACTGCATGTTCTGTACATTCTTAGAAAGTTCATTCCATTCAACACATCCTGTAATTCTTCATTTTCACTGAGGAGAGCAATGTCATCAGGTAATCTTGTTGTTGTCTTTCAGTCCTGAGACTGGTTTGATGCAGCTCTCCATGCTACTCTATCCTGTGCAAGCTTCATCTCCCAGTACTTACTGCAACCTACATCCTTCTGAATCTGCTTAGTGTATTCATCTCTTGGTCTCCCTCGACGATTTTTACCCTCCACACTGCCCTCCAATGCTAAATTTGTGATCCCTTGATGCCTCAGAACATGTCCTACCAACCGGTCCCTTCTTCTTGTCAAGTTGCGCCACAAACTCCTCTTCTCCCCAATTCTATTCAATACCTCCTTATTAGTTATGTGATCTATCTATCTAATCTTCAGCATCCTTCTGTAGCACCACATTTCGAAAGCTTCGATTCTCTTCTTGTCCAAACTATTTATCGTCCATGTTTCACTTCCATACATCGCTTCACCTCATACAAATACTTTCAGAAATGACTTCCTCACACTTAAATCAATACTCGATGTGAAAAAATTTCTCTTCTTCAAAAACACTTTCCTTGCCATTGCCAGTCTACATTTTATATCCTCTCTACTTCGACCATCATCAGTTATTTTGCTCCCCAAATAGCAAAATTCCTTTACTACTTTAAGTGTCTCATTTCCTAATCTAATTCCCTCAGCATCACCCGATTCCTGCCTTACACATTTCTCAATCTGAGTGCTTCGTTCTTGGTCTCATATATTCTACACACCAACGCGAATAGTCGTTTTGTTGCCACTTCCCCCAATGATTTTAGAAATTCTGATGGAATGTTATCTATCCCTTCTGCCTTATTTGACCGTAAGTCCTCCAAAGCTCTTTTAAATTCCGATTCTAATACTGGATCCCCTATCTCTTCTAAATCGACTCCTGTTTCTTCTTCTATCACATCAGACAAATCTTCACCCTCATAGAGGCTATCAATGTATTCTTTCCACCTATCTGCTCTCTCCTCTGCATCTAATAGTGAAATTCCCGTTACATTCTTAATGTTACCACCGTTGCTTTTAATGTCACCAAAGGTTGTTTTGACTTTCCTGTATGCTGAGTCTGTCCTTCCGACAATCATATCTTTTTCGATGTCTTCACATTTTTCCTGCAGCCATTTCGTCTTAGCTTCCCTGCACTTCCTATTTATTCCATTCCTCAGCGACTTGTATTTCTGTATTCCTGATTTTCCCGGAACATGTTTGTACTTCCTCCTTTCATCAATCAACTGAAGTTTTTCTTCTGTTGCCCATGGTTTCTTCGCAGCTACCTTCTTTGTACCTATGTTTTCCTTCCCAACTTCTGTGATGGCCCTTTTTAGAGATGTCCATTCCTCTTCAACCGTACTGCCTACTGCGCTATTCCTTATTGCTGTATCTATAGCGTTAGAAAACTTCAAACGTATCTCGTCATTCCTTAGTACTTCCGTATCCCACTTCTTTGCGTATTGATTCTTCCTGACTAATGTCTTGAACTTCAGCCTACTCTTCATCACTACTATATTGTGATCTGAGTCTATATCTGCTCCTGGGTATGCCTTACAATCCAGTATCTGATTTCGGAATCTCTGTCTGACCATGATGTAATCTAATTGAAATCTTCCCGTATCTCCCGGCCTTTTCCAAGTATACCTCCTCCTCTTGTGATTCTTGAACAGGGTATTCGCTATTACTAGCTGAAACTTGTTACAGAATTCAATTAGTCTTTCTCCTCTTTCATTCCTTGTCCCAAGCCCATATTCTCCTGTAACCTTTTCTTCTACTCCTTCCCCTACAACTGCATTCCAGTCGCCCATGACTATTAGATTTTCGTCCCCATTTACATACTGCATTACCCTTTCAATATCCTCATACACTTTCTCTATCTGTTCATCTTCAGCTTGCGACGTCGGCATGTATACCTGAACTATCGTTGTCGGTGTTGGTCTGCTGTCGATTCTGATTAGAACAACCCGGTCACTGAACTGTTCACAGTAACACACCCTCTGCCCTACCTTCCTATTCATAACGAATCCTACACCTGTTTACCCTTTTCTGCTGCTGTTGATATTACCCGATACTCATCTGACCAGAAATCCTTGTCTTCCTTCCACTTCACTTCACTGACCCCTACTATATCTAGATTGAGCCTTTGCATTTCCCTTTTCAGATTTTCTAGTTTCCCTACCACGTTCAAGCTTCTGACATTCCACGCCCCGGCTTGTAGAACGTTATCCTTTCGTTGATTATTCAATCTTTTTCTCACGGTAACCTCCCCCTTGGCAGTCCCCTCCCGGAGATCCGAATGGGGGACTATTCCGGAATCTTTTGCCAATGGAGAGATCATCATGACACTTCTTCAAATACAGGCCACATGTCCTGTGGATACACATTACGTGTCTTTAATGCAGTGGTTTCCATTGCCTTCTGCATCCTCATGTCATTGATTATTGCTGATTCTTCCGCCTTTAGGGGCAATTTCCCATCCCTAGAACAAGAGAGTGCCCTGAACCTCTATCCGCTCCTCCGCCCTCTTTGACAAGGCCGTTGGCAGAATGAGGCTGACTTCTTATGCCGGAAGTCTTCGGCCGCCAATGCGGCACAGTTACGGTGTGGGTAATGGATGTAAAGTAATTTTTAGAGATGATCATGATGTCACTCATCTTGATGCTGCTGAATATCCGTTGTACCTGTGGCTTTGTTGTCTAGGTGATCATTGACTCCTTAGCTGCTCTGGGTGAAAAAGGTGCAGGTTTTTACTATTGTGAGACTACTGAAATCATGGAGCAGGATTCCATGATTCTTTGTTTAGAAAAAACACATATTTATTGTCAGAACTTTGAAATTGAAAGTAATTTAGTAAATTTCACAATCTCACATCAAAAAAATAAGGTACCATGTGCATTGTGGACACCACACATTTATCAAGAAACACACATAAAAACTACAACTTTCGACTGAGGCCAAAACGCAAGTGGCCAAAATAACATTGCTGACCTAATATCACAGTCATATCAACAAAGAACTTACGATTTCTGTATCGATTATTGATACTGCATTTTTAAGTTACATGAAAACATATCAAATAGCATAAAGGATGATTCAGTGACAATAATAATATGAGTGACAAAATTGTACATATAAATAATGCAAGTCAAAATTTTAGAAGTAATAAAATTCATAATTTAAATGTACACACTTTCAAATTTGTATTGATCGCAACTGAGACACCCTGCTAAACCCGCAGGACAGGACAGGTAGTTTAAGTTGTGGAAAGGGGCCAAAATAAGCGGCTGTCAGTTACACTCGAACATACAACCTTTTATTTGATAAACATTACAAGAGCCAAGAAATTTTTGTTTTAAAAAAACATAGCTTTCGTTTTGGAACTTAATTAGCGGCTGAATGCGCCGTACAATCTCATGCCTTAAGGGCAAGACCACTTTAATTTAAAAATGGCTGAAAGCCAATAACTTAAGGCTCAACCAAAATCAGAAATTTAAAAGGCAAAGCCTATTCTTAAAACAGCTCCTTAATTAAGCTGAATGCCCAAAGAATTTGACACTTTAAGAGCAAACAACTTAAATTCAAAATCGGGTGAAGGCCCAACACTTAAGAATCAATAACATTAATTTTAAAACTGCCAAAGGCTTTATGTAAAACAGTTCTTAAATTAGGCTGAAGGCCCAAACCATCTAACACCTTAAGAGCAGAACAACTTTAATTCAAAATCGGCTGAAGGCCCCAAGAATCTGACTCTCTAAGAGCAAAACAACTTAAATTCGAATTCGGCTGAAGGCCCAACACTTAAGACTCAATAACATTAATTTTAAAAATGCCAAAGGCTTTATGTAAAACAGTTTTAAAATTAGGCTGAAGGCCCAAACCATCTGACGCCTTAAGGGCAAAACAACCGTAATCTAAAAATCGGCTAGAAGCCATACAAGTACAAACAAAAAGAACAAACAGGAAAAGGCAGTACACCCAAGGGCGCTCAGAAGTTCCGTGGGTGAGCCTGGAATTCAAACACTAAAGCTCGCTTAGGTGAGACAGGCAGTCAGCCCAACCATTGTCGATCCGACGACAACCCAACTGACAGTCAACGGACCCACCGACAAGATGACCTCCGGTTCACCCGACCAGCATACAACAGGGAGTTCAATGGAACAACCAATTTTACATTGAGCTGTCAAACTACATACCATGCTGGACAGCGACAACACAATGATTAAAATACACTGCCTGAATTTGTGTCAATGGCCAGGGCAGGTAACCTCAATGTTAACAGCTACAAGGCAGAAGATTCCGCTGGTGCACTTCAGTTCAAATAGCTGAGTATAGTTAATTTCCAGCGGAGGGTGGCTAAAATTTGCCACCTTGAAAACGCATGTTGTTGCTCATGGGAATATCCCAACAGCCAACAACGAACTCCAAATGACACAATATGAACAGTCGTGACTTTCCAGTAGATTAACTCAAAACTCAACTTTCATGTCCAGGATCGGTGAGCCATGAACCTTGTATCAATGGGAACAGCACCACAACTCCGACACCACATAGAGGCCGCCAGCGGGCCTGGCAAAACTATGTGCTGCGGAGATTTCCTCGCTGCTCCATGCCAACTAACCATCTGGTAGCACACAGCCCAGCCGGAAGCTATAAGCGCCAAGCCAAAGTTAGTCCAGGGTGCGAATATCGATACACACCGCTGCTGCCACCCGCGGAAAGAGAGGATAACAGCATAATCACGATAACTGCGAGAGACTAAACACAGAATAGCAACCTAGGTTTAATCCAATGCATAGCATGAGCCAGCCATCGCTCAACAACACCTTGAGCAAATGGTTTTCAAAAACAACTTTAATTAGTGTATAATATCTCATAACAAAATGGGCTCTATCAGTCAGTTCCACTACGCTATCTGCTCCCTCCTCAGCATTTAACAGTGGAATTCCTATTGCACTCTTAATCTTAGCACTCTTATTTTTAATTGCACTGAAGGTTTTGACTTTTCTATATACTGAGACTGCTGTTCTGACAATTTATTTTTCGATTTCTTCACATTTCTCATGCAGCCATTTTGCCTTCCTATTTAGTTCATTCCTGAGTGACTTGTATTTCCGAATTTCCCATCACATTTTTGTATTTCCTTTTGTCAATCAGCTGAGGTGCTTCATCTGGTTTCTTCGCAGTTGCATTCCTTGTACCTAATGGTTTTACTCAAACTTCTGTGATTGCCCTTTATAGACACATCTATTCCAACCCAACTGAACTGCCTACTGAGCTATTCATTATCGCTGTATCTATATTCTCCGAGAACTTCAAGCGTGTTTCTTCTACATCTACAGCTGTACTCTGCAAACCACCTGTGAGTGAATGGCAGAGGGTGCATCCCACTGTACCAGTTATTAGGGTTTCTTCCCATTCTATTCCCGTATCGCATGAAGGAAGAATGATTCTTTGAATGCCTCTGTGCATGCAGTAATTATTCTAACCGTGTCCTCATGATCCCTGATGTGTCGGCAGCTGGGCCAACACCTTGTAGAATGAAGTGGCTGAAAGTGCACGCTAAACTAACGCAGACGGGCGTGAAGTACTGGAACATGAGACTTATTAATGAATAAGAAGAAAAGTACGTAGCTGGAATAATATACTTAACTTTATTCTCTTGTTAGAATACATCTCTTGAATAGTAGTAAGCTATAAGCACTGATACAAATGGCGCCTTGCTAGGTAGTAGCTATGGAATAAGCTGAAGGCTATTCTATCAGTCTCTCGGCAAATGAGAGGAAGACTTGGTAGGTCTGGTCGCAAGCTATGTCGTCCGTACAACTGGGGCGAGGTCATGTCCGTGTCTTGTGACCTGCCATGTGGTGGCGCTAGGATTGCGATTACACAGTGGCGACACGCGGGTCCGACATGTACTACAGGACCGCGGCCGATTTAAGTTACCACCTAGCAAGTGTGGTGTCTAGCGGTGACACCACATTCCTCCCCCGCAAATCGGCGAACGGTCGTGAGATAAGGCTTCCGCCCGCCGTGGGGAGGACCCCATGTTGACGTATGCGATGAGGTGGGGAGCCTAACAACAGGCGAGGCTGTGCCACCCGCACCCGGCCATTCGGTCCGAGGGGAGCTAGGAAACGCCTGCAAACCTAGTCCAGGGTGCACGTCAACATGAGGTGTATGCGCACGTAATGAGACAGAAGGGTCGACCTCCATGTGGTCGGAGCACCCGACGGGCGAAGACGACATCTGGTCCGGAGCGGGCAAGAGGTCCATGGCGGAGGACGGCTGGTCACGGGAAGCGAGCGGCGGCGCGTGACCCAGGGAGGCGCCAGGCGGTTGCAGCGACGCGTCCACTGCGGGCGGCGCCGGCGGCGGCTGCGGCGGCGGCGCGACGCCATGGGGCAAAATGGAAGGCAGCGTCGGCAACACCTGGGGATGAGGCGAGCCAGTAGATGGGTCCCCAAGGCGCTGACCTGACGGCTCCGTCGCTGAAAGCAGACGGGGAGCGGCAGAACCCAGGCGACGACAGAGGCGCAGCTGATTGAGATGCCGACGCACCTCACCAGAGGCCCCCAAAACCAAATACATCGCGCGGCCGAGGCAGCGAAGAATGCGCCCTGCGAGCCAACGCCGTGAACCGCGATAGGTGCGATAATAGACAACGTCGCCAAGAGCAAAAGCAGGAGCCTGCCGCTGCACAGGAACCTGATGCGGCGGATGTAGCAAAGACATCAGGGTGCGATGAGATCGACCATGGAGCAATTCAGCCGGCGAGCGACCATCGCGGGGCTGAGAGCGATACGAAGACAAAAAGAGCAACAAAGCGTCCTCCCGAGAATGCGACCCTTTCAATTTCAACATCTGGGACTTGAAAGTCCGGACCAATCGTTCAGCGGCACCGTTTGACTGAGGCGAAAACGGCGCGGACGTCAGATGTTGAATACCATTGGCCTTGCAGAATGACTGAAATTCTGCGGACATGAATTGTGGGCCATTGTCGGAAACAATAGTCTGCGGAATACCTTCAAGGCAAAAGATGGCAGACAAGGCTTGGATTGTGGCAGAAGACGTCGTGGAAGACATCCGGACAACAAAAGGAAAATTACTGAAAGCATCGACCACAACCAACCATCGAGCATTCCAGAACGGACCAGCAAAATCTATGTGCAAACGTTGCCAAGGGGAAGTGGCTTTCGGCCATGCAAAGAATTTACGCGGCGGTGCGGATTGGTGTTCGGCACACGCCACGCAAGAGGAGCACATATTCGTAATCGCAGCATCGATTCCGAACCAAGTACAGTGCTGACGAGCAAGTTGTTTCGTACGCACTATACCCCAATGTCCTTGGTGAAGAAGCTTTAAGACAGAGGACTGCAACGAACGTGGGACCACGACTCGGGATTGATCATTATCAGAACGCAACAACAAAACACCACGTCGTACAAAAAGTCTCTCCTTGTGAGCAAAAAAACGGCGAACCAAAGGATCCTCGATCCGTGACTTTGACAAGGGCCATTGCGTAGCAACAAAACGCAAAACAGTAGCAAGGACAGGATCAGCAGCTGTGGCTGTAGCTACACGACGAAAATCAATCGGAAACGATGCGACCACGTCATCGGCTTCCGAATCAATGAACATGCAAGCAAGTTCGGAAGAATCGAATGCGTTATCCTCAGCAACAGGCAAACGGGACAACGCATCAGCGTTTCCGTGCTGAGCAGTGGACCGATACAAGATATCGTAGCGGTACTGCGAGAGAAAAAGTGACCAGCGAATGAATTTCTGCGCTGTACGTGGAGGTACAGGCTTGTGCGGATGAAAAAGCGATGTCAACGGTTTGTGGTCTGTGATGATGGTAAAGTGACGACCATACAAGAAGTCATGGAACTTGGTAACACCAAACACGAGAGCTAAAGCTTCTTTCTCTATTTGTGAATAATTTCTTTGCGCAGATGAGAGCAATTTTGACGCAAAGGCAATAGGGCGATCATGCGAGCCATCTTTGTGCGCAAGCACAGCACCGATCCCGAAATCCGATGCATCAACCATCAACAAAAGGGGTTTTCGGGGATCGAATGGCGTAAGGCAAGTATTTGAAAGTAACGCCGATTTCAACTGGCGAAAGGCGCGTTCGCATTCCGTCGTCCAGACGAACGGAACACCTTTACGGCGTAAGCGATGAAGCGGAGCTGAAATGGAAGAAGCATTGCGCAAAAATTTATGATAATAATTTATTTTACCCAACACACTCTGTAGCTGTTTCAAATTCTGCGGAGCAGGTAAGTCCTGTATGGCACGGAGGTGCTCTGGACTCGGATGTATACCTTGGGCATTTATGACATGCCCCAGGTAGGGTAAGTCACGAGCAAAAAACACACATTTGTCCTTCCTCAAGCGAAGACCATTCTGACGCAAGACCTGAAATAATGTTCGGAGATTTTGCAAATGTTCTGCTTCTGTCTTCCCTGAGATTACAATATCGTCCAGATAGTTCGCAGCAGTAGGGACCGACGCACACACAGTTTGTAAATATTGCTGAAACAATGCAGGGGCGGATGCACACCCGAATGGCAGTCTTTTGAAGCGATACAAGCCAAGATGCGTGTGTACCACTAAGACGCGCTGGGAGTCTTCGTCCACAGGTAGTTGCAAGTACGCATCTGCTAGGTCCAATTTTGAAAAATATTTTCCCGGGCACAGTTTGTCAAAAAGATCTTCCGGGCGGGGCAAAGGAAAAGTAGCAGTCACAAGTTGTGGATTCACAGTGGCCTTGAAGTCCACACAAAGTCTCAGTTTTCCGGAAGGTTTTGGCAAAATTACTAAGGGTGAGGCCCAGAGAGAAGCCTGCACACGTTCAATTACACCTTGAGATTCTAAATCGTGTAATGTTCTGGCGACCTCATCACGCAATGCGTGGGGAACATTGCGCGCTCTGAAAAATTTCGGTTGCGCGTTGTCTTGCAATTCCAAATGTGCTGCATAGTTCTTAGCGCAACCAAGGCCCAGTGCAAAAATGTCTGCAAATTCTTCACAAAGACTAGAAACACTGGCGGAAGGCACAGTCTGATTCACTGATAGGACCTGATTTACTATAGACAAATTAAACAATTGAAACAAATCTAAACCAAACAAGTTCACTGCACTAGAAGAACGAAGAACGTAAAATGATACAAGTTTTGTTTGTCCCTTGTATGTTGCAAGAAGGCTGCACTGTCCGAACACAGGGATCTGCTGTCCTGAGTAACTAGTTAACTTAACATTTGCGGCACGCAATGGCGGTTGGCCCAGTTGTTTGTACGTGTCGTGATTAAGCAATGAAACTGCAGCTCCGGTATCGAGCTGGAATGGTATCACTTTGCCTTCAAAGTCTAAGTCCACAAAAAGTTTATTGTCCTGCTGACGACAAGAGCGACTGTCACGTGCAAGTTGAACTGATACAGGTACAGAAGCACTTGCGACTTTACGGGATTTCCTGCGACGTCGACACACACTTTTGGTGGGACGAACACAGTCACTGTTAGCTAAAGTGTCACTGGACGGGTGGGA
Source organism: Schistocerca nitens (assembly GCF_023898315.1). Classification (NCBI taxonomy): domain Eukaryota; kingdom Metazoa; phylum Arthropoda; class Insecta; order Orthoptera; family Acrididae; genus Schistocerca; species Schistocerca nitens. The sequence goes on along the minus strand of NC_064614.1, from coordinate 1,270,610,524 downwards.
ATGAACTACATTAATGTCCATGGGCGAAGGTCCACGAGCCTGATTGTCCTGGGTGCGATTCCGGCGCGAAGCAAAAGGCCTGGAATTATTGCGATTGTCTGATCTAAGCTTTTTCTGGCAAACACTTTGTACATGTCCTTTCTTTTGACAATAAAAGCAAATAGCTAGGCGTGACGGGCAATTTTCACGCGAATGTCTAGTGGCACACCGCGGGCATGATTTCACTGCAGTTGCTTGCTTACGCGGCGCACGTGTTTGCGAGCGAGGCTGCGACGGGCGCGAGGGCCGCTTAGCGTCCCGTGCAGCGGGCCCGGCGGGCTGATTAATGTGACACACTGCTGGCGAAGTTTCAAATGAGTCCTGAGCAAAGTCAAGTGTGTCTTGCCTATCCAATATGTCTATCACTTGTTGAAGGGAGGGATTTACGAGTTTCAAAATCTGTTCCCGTATGCGAACATCAGAAACGTTCTGTGCTATTGCATCACGCACCATTGTATCGGAATATGGGAGGCCACATTCACAGGCAAACGCGCAGTCTCTAGTAAGGCCTTGCAAAGTTGCAACCCACTCCCTATTAGTCTGACCGGCCGTACGTTTTGTACGAAAGAACGTATACCGTTTTGCAACTACATTTACTGTTTCTTTGAAATAGGCATCTAAAGCCGACAAAATTTCCTCGTAGGTCAGAGTTGCTACGTCGCGCCGGGGAAACAATTTCACTATCACACGGTAGGTAGACACACCGACACAAGAAAGCAAAAACGGCTGCCGCTCTTTACCTTGAATTCTGTATGCCGCGAGATGAAACTGGAACTGGCTGGCCCACTCAGTCCAGGTTTCGCACGTGGCCTCAAAGGGCCTAAATGGCGGTGCGACAGCGTTGTGTGGCTGCGGTAGCGATGAAGCGGCGGCTGCCGCATCGGTTTGCAGCGCACGTTGACCCTGGACGAGCTGTCCAAGGGCTTCCAATAACGCCTGCGTCTGCTGATTCTGCAAGCGAAAAAATTCGGACAGTACATCTGGAGATTGTGGCGAAGCCATGACACAAGCAAATCAGAGCACAAAAAGGGAAAAAGAACAAATCAGTCCAAAGCAGAAAAAACACTTTCGCTCGTCGCCATGTGATGTGTCGGCAGCTGGGCCAACACCTTGTAGAATGAAGTGGCTGAAAGTGCACGCTAAACTAACGCAGACGGGCGTGAAGTACTGGAACATGAGACTTATTAATGAATAAGAAGAAAAGTACGTAGCTGGAATAATATACTTAACTTTATTCTCTTGTTAGAATACATCTCTTGAATAGTAGTAAGCTATAAGCACTGATACAAATGGCGCCTTGCTAGGTAGTAGCTATGGAATAAGCTGAAGGCTATTCTATCAGTCTCTCGGCAAATGAGAGGAAGACTTGGTAGGTCTGGTCGCAAGCTATGTCGTCCGTACAACTGGGGCGAGGTCATGTCCGTGTCTTGTGACCTGCCATGTGGTGGCGCTAGGATTGCGATTACACAGTGGCGACACGCGGGTCCGACATGTACTACAGGACCGCGGCCGATTTAAGTTACCACCTAGCAAGTGTGGTGTCTAGCGGTGACACCACAATCCCTACATGAGCGATAAGTAGGGGGTCATTCAAAGTCAGTTCTTGAGACTTTGTTAATAGGCTTTCTTAGGATAGTTCATGTCTATATTCAAGAGTCTTTGAATTCAGTTCCTTCAATAACTCTGTGACACTCTCGCACAGATCAAACAAACCTGTGGCCATTCATGCTGCCATTTGCTGTACATGTTCAGTATTCCCTGTTATATTTGGTACAGGTCCCACACACATATTCTAGAACCAGTTGCATGAGTAATTTGTAAGCAATCTCATTTGTAGATTGATTGCATTTCCCCAGCATTGTACCAATAAACCGAAGTCTACCACCTGCTTTACCCATGACTAAACCTATGTGATCATTCTATTTCATATATCTCCAAAGTGTTACACCCAGGTATTTGTCTGAGTTGGCTGATTCCAACAGAGATTTATTTTTTATTGATGATATAGTCAGAGGATAGTGTATAAATTTCAAGCTTTCGCAACCCACGGTTGCTTCATCATCAACCGTCGGTTGCGAAAGCTTGAAATTTGTGTGTGTGTTTATGTTTGTTATTGCTTCTATCAACGTACCAACGCTTTCGTCTGGTAAGTTACAGAATCTTTGTTTGGATATATATTTTTGAATTGCACAATTTTACATTTCTGAACATTTAAAGCACAAACAGCCAATCTTTGCACCACTTTTAAATCTTATCAAGATCTGACAATATTTATGCAGCTTCTTTCAGACTGTGCTTTATAATAGATAACTGCATCATCTGCAAAAGTCTGAGGTTATTATTAATATCGTCTGCAAGGTCAAGATATTTGAATTCTTGCAGATGTTCATAGCTGGTTTTGTTTACAATTAAATCTTGAGAGTTTTGGATATTTCTTCCAATGGTCATGTACTCAGTCTTTTCAGAGCTATGCCATAACTCCAAGGTCTGGATACTTCTTTTCAGATCTTCTTGTGCGCGTGCTAATAGTGCAATGTTGTCTGCATAGGCCAGATATGTAATGTGTTCATTGCCAATTTGAATGCCTTGGAAATTTTCTTTGTTGAAATCCCGCATTACCTTCTCAAGTGCCAGGTTGAAGAAGTAAGGTGATAGCCCATCTCCTTGGTGTAATCCTGCTGCAAAATGGTTCAAATGCCTCTGAGCACTACGGGACTTAACTTCTGAGGTCATCAATCCCCTAGAACTTAGACCTACTTAAACCTAACTAACCTAAGGATTATCACACACATCCATGCCCGAGGCAGGATTCGAACCTGCGACCGTAGCAGTCGCACGCTTCCAGACTGTAGCACCTAGAACCGCTTGGCCACCCTGGCTGGCAATCCTGTTACAACTTGGAAGCTTTCTGCCATTTTATTGCCTACCTTAACCTTAAGTTTTGTGTCACCTCTACCAGTTTGACCAATTTCTTTGCTATACCAAACTCTGTCATAGTTATAATCAGGCAATTTCTGTGTATACTGTCATAAGCCTTCTTGAAGTCTACGAACAGGATATGTATCTCTCATCTGTATTCGTCCATTTTTTCACAGACCTGTTTTAGGACAAAAATCTGGTCCATGGTTGATCGTCCTGCTTGAAAACCTCCTTGGTATTCTCCAATTATGTCTGTTGCTAGAGGTTTTACTAATTCTAATAGGCAGTTGGAGAAGATCTTCTGTTTTGTCTTTCTTTTTATATATGGAGCATATCACAGCTACCTTCCATTCCTCTGGTATTTCATGTTTTGCCCAAATATGCTCGATTAGCTTGTGGATTTTGAAACAGAGAATTTTGTCTCCAGCCTTGAGAAGTTCAGTGGGAGTTCTGTACTCTCCTCGACTGTTACTATTCTTAAAGTTTTTTATCTGGTTCCTTATTTCTTCAATGGTGGGTGGAGGATATTCTGGGTCTACTGTTCCTGACTCATCAAACTCAAGTAGTTCGATTGGTTCATCAGAGTTTAGTAATTCTCTGAAGTACTCTACCCATCTTCTCCCAATTTTTTGATCTTCTGTTAACATTCTTCCATTTGTATCTTTTATGAATTTGTGTTGATGGTAAGTCCCTCCTTTAAAACTTTTCACTTTTCTATAAAGTTCTTTATACATATTTCCATGAAATTCTTGTTGAGCTTCCTCCGTGATGCTTTTTACATATTTCCTCTTTGCTTTCCTCACTGTGGCTTGTGCCTGCTGTTGTATTTCTTCTAACCTTGATTTTCCTACTTCACGCATATTACTTTGTATCCACAGTAGTTTGGCCTGTTGTCTCTCCGTGATAGCTTCCTCACACTCCTCATCGAACCACACTCTTTTTTCCTTAGTTCAGTTTGGGATTACTTCTTGGGCTGTTTCTTCAATGGTCTCTGCAATTGCCTTCCAATTTTGAGCTACCACAGTATCTCCTTCCTCTTCATTCAAAGCCTCAAAATGGTTTGTCAGTGCTATCTTGAAAGTTCTTCTTTTATTATCTTTAATCAGACTCTCCTGGTCATATCAAATGACTCTTTGCATTCTTTTGTACTTACTGGCTCTCTATATTGTTTTCATCCTTCCACTGACAAGGAAGTGCTCTGATTCACATTCCACAGCTCTTGCCACTTTCACAAAAGTATCCACTTCTTTATTCTCATCTCTACAATTAGGTGGTCAATTTGGTTTACTGTCTTCCCATCCAGAGACAACCAGGTTCCTTTATATATTCTCTTCCTGTCGAAATCAGTACTACTTATAAACAAGCCTTTTGCAGTCGCAAAGCTAACCAGCCTGGTGCCGTTACCACTGCTCACATCATGTAAACTCTGCTTTCCGATGGTCCTCATGAAGGCTGCTTCTTTCGCTATTTTCACATTAAAATCTCCAAGGATAACTTTGTAATGTTCACTTGGCACATTGTCTAAAACCGTTTCTAGTTCCTCATAGAAAATATCTTTTTTGATGTCATCACTTTCTTTGGTCAGGGCATGACAATTTATATATGTGAGTTTGTGTTTCCCTGTGTCTATGGTTAGGAGTGAGATTCTGGGGCTGATTGATTTAAAATCTATGGGAGTGGTACAGGGTGATTTCTTCACTAAAAACCAGTTCTTCCTAGTGAGTGGTTTGCTTCTCAGGCTCCATGGAATATGACATAGTTTTCCATTTCCGTAGCTCCTGTTTCTGTCCACCTTGTCTCTTGCAGAGCCAGTTGATCTATTTCATACTTATCTGTTTCCCTTATTACGCATTTTGCTGCCCCAGGTTTGTATACACTTCTGACATTACAGGTCCCTAGTTGTATTTCCTTCTGTAGCCCTTGTTCTTGCTTAGATTGTTTTACAGAGATCAGTCCTATCCAAGGCTCTTCTGTGATACTAGTACTGGTGATTATTTTTTCCACGATAGGTTGGTAGCCCGTCACCAACCCCCACCCAGAGGACTAGGATTTTTAATTTGGGGTTTTCTTCCACAGAAAGATTGGCTTCTCCACACCTATAGAGGTTTTTCTGCCGTTTTGTACATGTACCAGGGAATGACAGGAAAAGGAAATGGTGAGGACTGGTTTTGGGATAGGAAAGGGGAGTGGTAGGTTGTTGTGGGACACACTTTGTCTGGCTCCTCCTCTTTGGCCTGTCGAGCTTGGATGACCCTGCTGGTAGCTACGTTACCACCAACAAAGGCCTCCAGATCTGGAGCATGCAAACCACCATGCTCGGACAGAAAGTGCTACGTTAAGGTGGTGTCCCCTGAGGAGGAATTTTCAGATATACAGAATTTTATCCACCATAAACTCTGCAACAGAAGAATTGACAACAGCCTCCAAATAGCTTTAATATATTATATGGTATTTAAATATGTAGAACTTAAAATATTTACAGACACTGCAGAAAAAACCACCTCATTTCTCAGAACAACAAAAACTGTAGAAAATGCCTGTAACTGTTTATGGCAGTCTCTGATGAGTGTTCCTTCATCTGATCCTTAAAATGATCATAAGATTTAAACACCAACAAGTGTTCCTAGATACACTATCACTATCTTACAGGTGCAACACTCTCCCCTACTTACAAAATCTTCAAAGTTTATTTAAGTTGTGCCAGACTGTAATTTATTTTTCATTAGATAAATAGTCATCTTTCTATTATTAAAATATTGTTGATGTACTAAAAATTAGTACGACATCCCAATATTTCATAATGTAAACAAACTTTTTCACCTGCTGTTCTCTGAAAATTTCGAATTTCAATTCATGGGTATTTCACATACCATTTATAACTATATTAATGCTTAGATTTTTGTGTTTATACAGGGTGTATACGACCCGGGAGATCCGGGAAAAATCCGGGAATTTTTTCATCCGGGAGAAAACCGGGAAAAACCTGGGATATTTTTAGAATTCCGGGAATTTTTCAATTTTAATTTACAGTTAAATTTTTGTAATTTTGACTGGTAAGAACCAAATCTCTAACAAAGGATTTTACTGTATCCCACTACTGCAGAATAATACTTCAACAATAAAACATAAACGAGAGAAAAAACAAAAATAACTTAAATTTCATACGAAATGCGCCATATACAACAATGACATACAGTGCTTATGCAAGCGTCTGCCAATTGAACACTATGCAGTGCTTCATAACAACAAATTGCCTCCAATGAGTGTGAAGTCACAACTGTTTACATTGGATTCATTTTAGAGTTACGAGCGGGTTCGTGCGCATGCGCAATTGAGTCACGTTTGAGTATTAGATTCTCCCGCTTCTGGCTACAGGAATGTGGCTGTTGGCTGTGCAAGCAGTCACAGCAAGCTGCTAGATGCTACCGGGAAAAGGGGGCGCCAAATTCATATTCTTGAGGAAAAAAACTTGTTTCACAAAGTGCCTAGCATCCAGCGCACATTTGTCTATCGATTATTCATATGATTTTGAAACGCTTCCCTGTTGGTTTTTTAATGTTTCTGAACACATTGATTTCTGACCAAATCATAAGTTGACTTTTGAATGCATTCATTGTGTACGCGATGTCTCTGTCAGAAGAATCCTCGTCACATCTAGAAATAAACTTTCGCAGACAAAAGGGGACGGGGCTATACGAGCTAAGGGAGTAAAGCCGAACGGATGAAAACCAATTGCTGTCTGATTATGTGGTTGATTGGGTTAGTGAATGATCAGCATTGATATAATTACTAGCTTAATCCATAGATTCAGACTACCAGAATGGAAATAAACAACTGACAGGAACAACAGGTGAGAAAGATTACGTATTATCTTTTCGGTGTATCCAAGAAAATGAAATTTTGACAGATTGCTACAGTAGTAAGGACCAGTAGTACAGTCCCCTGCTAGCAGCCGATAAGTTCTATTCTGGAAGTAACACAGAAAACGTTGTTCGAACACATAATAACGCTTAACCGGAAATAATTAAACCTGTGATTCTGGCAGGGTTAGTGAAGTTGATCGGCGAACAAATTTTGACAGTGGCACCAATAGCTACAGAATTGGTGATGACAAGATTGTCAGAACGAGGAAGGAGAAGAAACGGGGACATCACACAAATTATGGAAGAATAAGACGATTCAAAATTTATATAAAAATTTCGTAATACTACTTTTCGATCTCATGTTTGAGAAGCTGGTGCATATGAATGAAATGTGAAACTATTTCCTAACATAAAACTTTTTGCTTGTAGTAGGCCTAATAGGCATTTGATATTGGTACTTCGTGAATTATATTCTGTCATGTTATAAAAATGGCCATTTGTGCCAAAACAGTCTAGTTTATTTGGTGTGTTACAAAATTGCTGCCATATTAGAAAGGCTTATTTTGTTTTATCTAGCAGACAGTGACAAAATAGATGTAATCAGATCGACAAACCACACCAGTCTTGGGTATTATTTGTATTAGCAGCTTTTTCAGTATTAGATAACAACATTTCGATTTTTCATGTAGCAAATCGTTTGACGAACTTTGATGAGGTAATAGATTCTTTTGCAGAAAGGAAAGCACGCCATGTAAAGCTGTAGCAAGATTAGAGAGAAAAAAATGCTAGGAGCTAAGGTTTGAAGAAATGTGTAATTTCTTGCTCATCTCTTGACAGTATTGGTTTTATATATCCTATATTTAATTTTGTGTTGCACAAAACAGCAAGTTTTTAACTAATAGGCAATAAAGACTTCAGATTTTCTGAAGAGTTGTTGTTCTCTCGATTACAAGTAATCCCATACACTATTAACTGCGAGATTTTTTTTTTTTTTAAGAGGGCCAGAATGTCAAACCGGCCGACTGGGAGCAGGAGAGGCACCACAGGACATTTCAATTTCCACTCCCCTGAATATAGTTTGGACGTGTGGTAGAAAAATGCTTTATGAAGAGGTGTGGCACTGCACTTTGGCATACTGAAGACCAAATAATATGTCTTACATTTCCTCGAATACATATGTTTTATGTTTCTGACTTTTCAGAAAGATGTGCGCAACAAAATGAACATATTTTGAAAATTCGATTTTTTTTAGTATTGACCCGCTTCGCAAGTGTCGTAGATCTGGGTCTGATGTGCAGAGCAGTCTGAGTAATAGTGGGTAGTCTTCACGTGACCCGTGTTTACATTTGGTGATTTTGCTGTTTCCCCTTCACTTACTCTCATGTCAAATGAAAACAAAACAGATATCTGTGGCCGGGAGCTATCAAGTGAATTAAAACACAGTCACATAATTACAGAAAGCTGAAATATGTCATTAGTTTCAGATTTTATTTTATTTCCACCTTTATGCCATAATAAAGAACCAAACATGATATAATACAGTACTGGTGCTCCAAGAAAATTTACATCCCGAAAACCACACTGAAAAGCTTAGTATCAGGTCGAGGTCTACTTCATTGGGAATCTGGACATACGAATGTGCCCTTTAGGTATGCACTTTAAATGTGCACATTTTAATATGGTTCACAAAATTCCGATACTCTTGCAGTATCCTCTGATGTCTTGTGTCTTTTATGCCATAATGTATGATCTTTTAATATTTTACACGTACGTACATATGGGCTTCCTACGTCATGATAGCTACCCAAGTGCGGTGTCGCCTGTTATCTGCGCTCTCTGGCAACTGCTGAAACGAACCTATTTCTAACAGGTCACAGGAAAATATTGCGAATAGTGGTTTGAAAAGTGTTACTTTCAAAGTAAATATCCTTTTACCTAAGTTGAACTATGTGCAAGGATGTACCATGAATTTATTAAACCACAGAGCGTTTGACTCTCATTTAAAAATCAACTCTTTGATGATGAGCCATTTAGAAGAATTTCAAATCCTGAAGATCAGACATTTATGTCATTATTAAAAATGTTACCGGCACATTTGTGTGATACATCATAAAGTGTAACACGCGCATAAAAGATCAACAGTATATGCGAAAGATTAGCTTCTCTTGCAGCTTGAGGCCAGTATTGTATGTGAAAGCTTTGCTTTTCTTGTAGCAACACTATGTATATTAATTTAAACTATTAACTTTCCCTGTTTGTGTGTTCGTGCTACTTAACAGTGATGCTGCTGTTGGCTGACTGCATCACGTGTCCTATGCTCTGAATATCCGCTGTCATCGGCTGGCGAGATCACGTGACATGAGCTACGAACGCTTACAAAAGCGCATCGAAATCTCGATTTCAATGGTTCGGAAAATAACATACGGTGTTTGGTGGAATTCCAATGTATACTTTCGTAATACGAAAATACGCAGCGTACATGTTGCTGCACATCAAAGATATTTCCAAAACATGTCTTTTTCCCTGAGTTTTGTTTTCTAAAGTGCCGGGAAATTGTACCACCGCGTATAAAACCATAACCATTCAAAGGATTGATAAGGAAAAATATACTGTCACCCGGGAGAACGTATTTTTAACCGGGAAATCCGGGAATTTTTTTCCCTTGTCCATGTATGCACCCTGTTATAAAAACACACAATTTTTATGTAAATTTTCTCTGTTAAGAAAACCAGGTGAATGTAGGTTTCCAGGGTATTGTGGCACAAACATGTAGGTTATAAATATTGTCAAAAATGTGCCAAGAGTTAGTTTGTAATTTGCTTTTCAAAGAGACAGATCATACTTTGCTGGTCTTTGCAAGCAGTTCTTGGTTCTTTCGTACTCTGAAAATGTATGTGAATTAAGTTTCTTTGTAACTCACACTTTGTTTCAAGAATATCATGGTGTGATTTTTTTATATTGTACAATGGAAAAATGTGAAATATTTTTCATTGTGACTTTCTGTTGTGACGTTATATCATTTTTTAAACAAATGTGAAAACATGTTGTGATGCAGTTTGGAGATATAGGCAGGACATGTAATTACTGAACAACTTTATTTAGAACTTACATATGGAGAATAACAGAACTAAGAATCAAAAACAACAATATGCTTGAAAACATCTGCACAGTGACATCTGTAGACACCAAATGTACAACATGGTGGTAGAATTTAAATCTCAACATGCCCTTCATTTTATGCAGACTGATACAAGTTAAGAATTGAGTCTTAAGTCTGTAGCTCTAGGATTGAGCTCCAGTTCCTTCAACATATTGCGTGTGCTTTGGTGTGGGAAGAACCTTTGTCAGTACGTATGCCATCATACCTTCTGTTAGCTGATATCCCAGTTTCGGCAGATATTTTTTATGGATTTGCTTCATCTTTGAATGAAAAAAAAATTATGTGCTAACTTTGCAGATGATTGACTGTCACTGAACAGGGTGACAATTTCCTTAAACCCAACCCGTTTATGAATGTTAACGGGTCAGTCACTTCCTTTGCTGCTTCATTGAGACTCATAAACTCAAGCTTCAGTTGATGAAAGAGGAACAATTCTTTCTGTGTGTAAACACCATGATATTTCTGACCTTTATAATGTGAAGTTGTAGCCTGTATATTACTTCCCATCAACATCGGAACTTCCCCAATCAGCATTTGTGAAATCAAAGATTCTTTCCTTATCACTGATATAGCTTACTTTCTTGTCTGTGGTTCCTTTGAGGTAACTGATTCTCTTAGCTCATTGCCTGTGAACAAAATTATGGCTGTAATGTACTGGCTTAGCTTATGACTGCATGGCATAAATCAGGTCGCGTGGTGATGGCAATGTAGATCAATGCTCTAACCAGTTCTCTAAAGGATAATGAGTAGCATCTTGTGTTCATACATGTTGCATCTAGCTTGCTCTGTGTTACCAGTGGAGTTGTTACTGGCTTGCAATCTTCATTTCTGAATCAGTGTAAAACTTCTCTCACATAGCCACTTTGACCTCGTGTAATTTTATCCTCAGATTGACTTATCTTGATATCTAGATTAGCAACTTACGACATGACCCTTGGCATCAAAGCTGGCAGATAACATATTCTTTATTTGTTTTGCCCTTCCTGGATCTGGTGAAGTGATTATAATGCCATCAACTTTAATGAGTAGGAAGATCGGACTTTTCCTACACTGTCTGCAAAGGAAAACAAATCTGAATATGTGGGTTGCAACCTAATTGATTTTAGGGTTGCATTCAGCTTGGAATACTACTGTTGACCAACTAGGCACAACCTGTTAATGGCTTTTCTAAGTTCACATACTTTATCAGACATCAGAGTCTGGAGCTTGTCAGTTGTGTCTTCACGAGCATGAGACAGTTTTTCTTCACATCGTTCATCTTTCCTAAGTAGTCTACCATTGAGTCCAGCTGTTCCATGAATATTTCTGTGTCAATTTCACAGTTGATAAATGCAGTAGTGACATCCAGTTGTGAGACATGCAAGTCAAATTTGACTGATACCATAAATAATCTAAATTATTCAGTTCTTGCAACTGGAGAGAATCAGCATTGTGTATAACCTGTTGCCCAAGATGTGAAAGTTGTATGATACTCTTAGAAACCCCAGATGTGTTGATAGTTTGAGTGGGAGGTTCGTTGCCTGACAAATCTCTGCCTTCTCCCTGTAAGCTGGTCGTCAGTTGTGTTCCAAGAATGGACATCTTAGAGAAAGAAGGAGCAACACTTCCTGCAGGATCTGCCCATCATTGTGCAGGACAATGCTCAGGTGCATATGGTACAAGTTGTGACTGATTTGTTTGATCAATGGGGCTGGAAAGTGCTTATCCCACCCACCACACCCCTTGGACTTGTGCCCTTGTGATTTCAACTTGATTCCTAAATTAAAAGAAGCACTTCGTGGCATTCACTTCAGAACTGTTACAGAGACTCGTTGAGCGACAGACCACTCCACTTCACTATCAACACAACTGGGGTTTCTATAAGTACTCTACGACTTCCATATCTCTGGCAACAGGTTATCACAAATGCTGGTGATTACTCTGAAGGATAGTAGAACTCTGAAAATGGATTTTTGTGTATAAGATGTAAAGGAATAGTTCTTTCAATTAAAGTTCCAGCACTCCTGTATATATTGACATTGTTCCATTTTCAGTGAAAAAAATATCTGTGGCTCTTGAAGAATTATTTATCACATGAAAAGTCATTGTTGGGGGTAACTTCTTGGCCAGCAGTGATTGGAAGCTCATTTTCTTCAAAGCTGTAGAATGGTTTATTGTCTGACAATGGCTCTGATTGAGTATCTGCATCACTGTTGAAATCTTCTCCAATGGAATTCATGTTGCTGCATGCTCTTTGGTGACGATCTGATTCATCTTCAAAGATATCTGTGTAAGTCTTTGTGGACTTAAAACTGTCATGTTCAAGGAACTTCACAACTCTTGAACAAGTGCATCCTGCGGTCTCATGGTACCTACACACAGTAGGCTTTCAAACATTCAGAACAGTATAAAAAATTGTCTTCCTTTCCTTTAAGATTGAACTTTCATTTATTTTGCGATTTGTCCAGGATGCACTTTCACTGTCTTTCTGAATCTCACATTGTATTGTTCCAAGATTTTTATATGTAGCATCTCTGCATCTGGTACCTACTCACAGTTGGCTTTCAAACATTCAGAACAGTATACAAAATTCTCTTCTTTTCCTTTAAGATTCAACTTCCCTTTATTTTGCGATTTGTCCAGGATGACAACCTTTTGACCAAATGTACAAAGACAATGTAGGTCAGTTTTTCTCTTAGCCCATTGTCATGTGGAGTTCCATCAGACAGTCCTTTACTTAAGCAATGTCTTTGGATGTAAGTAGCTGTGTTGAGTGTCTTAGTCCAAAATGGTGGTGGTAGTTCTGACTCAAGCAGCATGAACAAGCCACCACAACCAACAAATGGTTCTTTTGTTCGGCAACACCATTCTGCTGCAGTGTTACGGAAATGTTAGATGTCATTGTATTCCTGCCATTTTGAGGATGGGGTCCGTTCTTTTCATTGCATTACTCCTTACCATTATCTGAAGGAAAGGATTTAACTTTATATGACTGTACTTATTTTTAACTAGTTTTTAAAAATCTCACACGTGCTTGAGACATTTCTCTCACTGGCCCACGGATGTCAGAATGGATTAAATCCAGAAGTCAGCTCGAGTTCCATTCTCACTCATTGAAAACAGTGGACTGATTCTTCCTTCAAGACATGTAGTGCTTGTAGTGAGATTGGTGTCACTGAATATCAGACCTGTAATATATTCATTTATGAGCATTTTGATCATATCTTGCAAGCGGCCTAATCTGTCATTCCAGATTTGCATATCAATTTTCATAATTTGTGACTTGGCAAAAATGTACGCCTTTGGACCATTTTTTTGTAAATAAAACAACGTACCAATCTGTTTGAAGTCACTTTGACTTTACCATTAGTATCTCATATAACTACATGAGTTTTCTAAGATTTCACTTTGTGGTTGTTATTAATGAACTTTACCACTGGAATGAGATTGGTTCTGAGTGTAAGCGTGTACAAAGTGTTTTTCAGCATTACAGAGTTGGCACCACTGGCTGTGGTTGTGAAGTGTAACCATTACTTGTCTAGTGCTGTTGTCTACCAGCATTAAATTATCCTGCATTTCTGTCACATGTGTGAACTCTTTCAGATTACTGCATACATGTGACGTGCAACCACTGCCTATGCATCAAAAAATGTTGGAGTCACAAAACTTCAGAGCAGACTCATTCACAGAGAAACAGCAGTGAGCTTCTCTGACACTCTGACACTGTTTGCAGCTTGCACACTTAGTTTTGTCTTGAAATACTCTTTTTCTGTCCATTCATGTCACAAAAGCTGCATTTGTAAGCTGAAGTTTCCCATTTTTGTTTTGTTTTTGTTCCAATTTGTCACTGTTAGTCACAGCACTTTTTGTCGTTCACAAAATGTTTACCCAATATCACATTGTGGCGCTTGCACTTTCACTGTCTTTCTAAATCCTTGCATTGTATTGTTTCAAGATTTTTACATCTAGCATCTCTGCATCTGGTAGATTATTCCATGATTCAGTCGAACGTTTAAAATTGTCACTATTGACAATAGATCACTGCTTATGTTAACATCTGTTGCTTGTTCACAGCATCAGAGACTCAATATGTTGTGTCATGTCATCACTAGATTACATTTTGTGAAGCTTGGGGTGTTTGAGCAGCACTGGTTTGTGAGCAGGTCCTCTGGATGCATATGTTGATTCATGTTTAAGCTGCAGCTACATCTACATCGACATCCATATCATGCTAACCACTGTGAGGTCCATGGCAGAGACTGCTTATGTTAACATCTGTTGCTTGTCCACAGTATCAAAGACTCAAGTAAGATGATGTGTCATGTCATCACTAGGTTACATTTTGTGAAGCATGGGGTGTTTGAGCAGCACTGGTTTGTGAGCAGGTCCTCTGGCTGTATATGTTGATTCAAGTTTAAACTGTAGCTACATCTACATCGACCTGTGAGGTCCATGGCAGAGAGTACATTCCACTGTACCAGTTATTACGGTTTCTTTCCATTCTATTCACATATGGAGTGTGGTAAGAGTGATTATTTGAATGTCTGTGCAGTAATGATTCTCATCTTTTATCTTCATGATTCCAATGTGAGTGATATGTAGGGGATTGGAATATATACCCAGAGTCATCATTTGAAGCTAGTTTTGAAACTTTGTTAACAGCCTTTCTCATGAGTCGATCTTTAAGTGTGTGCCAGTTCAGTTCCTTCAGTATCTCTGTGACACTCTTAGACAGATTAAACAAACCTGTGATCATTTTTGTTGCCCTTCTTTGTATACATTCAATATCCCCTATTAGTTCTATTTGGTATGGGACCCACGCACTTGAGCAGTATTCTAGAACCAGTGGCTTTAGTGATTTGTAAACAATCTCATTTGTAGACTGATTGTACTTCTGCTGTATTCTACAAGAAAATGAAGTCTACCATTTGCTTTACCCACGACTGAAACTATGTGATCATTCCATTTCACATCCCTACAGAGTATTACACCCAAGTATTTGTATGAGTTAATGATTTCTTCAGTGACTCGATGATATTATTTTCATATGCTACTACGTGTTTTGTTTTTTTTCCATTTTGTGAAGTGTAAAATTTTACATATCTGAACATTTAGAGCAAGTTGCCAGTCTTTACATCACTTTGAAATCTTATCAAGATCTGACTGAATATTTACACAGCTTCTTTCATATAGTACTTCATTGAAGATAACTGCATCTGCAAAAAAACTCATTTGACTATTAATATTGTCTGCAAAAGCATTAATATACAACATAAACAACATAGGTCTCAACACACTGCCCTGGGGCACACCTGAAGTTACTTCTGTATCTGATAATGGCTCCCCATCCAAGATAACATGCCGTGTCTTCTGCATCAAAAAGTCCCCAATCCAATCACAATAATTATAGGTGTGGTCAAACGCTTTTTGGAAATCAAGAAATACTGCATCTACTTGGTTGCCTTGATCTGAAGCTTTCAGTTGTCATGTGAGAAAAGTGTAAGTTTGGTTTCACATGACTGATGTTTTTGAAATCCACGCTGGTTAGCATTCTGGAGGTCATTCTGTTCAAGATACCTCATTATGTTTGAGCTCAGAATATGTTCTAACATTCTACGACAAATTGATGTTAAGGATATTGGATAGTAGTTCTGGGGATCACTTCTTTCACTCTTCTTGTATACAGGTGTGACCTGTGCCTTTTTCAAAGAACTGGCTGTCAGGGGACCATTGACAGATTATAGTTAGAAGAGGGGCTAACTCACCCCAAATTCAATATAGAATTCAACAGGGATTCCATTGGGCCTGGAACTTTGTACGATTTTAGCAATGTCATCTGTTTTTCAACACCATTGACACTAATACTTATTTCATTCATCTTGTCAGTGGCACGAGGATTAAATTGGGACAGTTCTCCTGGGTTTTCCTTTGTAAAGGAACAGTTGGAAACAGAATTAACCATTTCAGTTTTTGTGTTGCTACCCTCAATTTCAGTTCCTGTCTCATTCGATAGGGACTGGACACTTAACTTTTGGTGCCATGAACAGCCTTTGCATACAACCAGAATTTCTTTGGTTTCTGTGAAAGATCACTTGAAAATATTCTTCTACAGTAGTCACTGAGGACATCACGCATTGCTCTCTTGACAGCCAAATGCATTTCATTCAGGATCTCTCTGTCATTGCATTTCTCTTGCATCTACTGAACAACTGAACCACTGATACTGGCAAGATACCTACATCTACATCTACATCTACATTTATACTCCGCAAGCCACCTTACGGTGTGTGGCAGAGGGCATTTTACATGCCACTGTTGTTACCTCCCTTTCCTGTTCCAGTCGCGTATGGTTCGCGGGAAGAACGACTGCTAGAAAGCCTCCGTGCTTGCTCGAATCTCTCTAATTTTACATTCGTGATCTCCTCGGGAGGTACAAGTAGGGGGAAGCAATATATTCGATACCTCATCCAGAAACACACCCTCTCGAAACCTGGACAGCAAGCTACACCGTGATGCAGAGGGCCTCTCTTGCACAGTCTGCCACTTGAGTTTGCTAAACATCTCCGTAACGCTATCACGCTTACCAAATAACCCTGTAGCGAAACGCACCGCTCTTCTTTGGATCTTCTCTATCTCCTCCGTCAACCTGACCTGGTACAGATCCCACACTGATGAGCAATACTCAAGTATAGGTCGAACGAGTGTTTTGTAAGCCGCCACCTATGTTGATGGACTACATTTCCTAAGGACTCTTCCAATGAATCTCAACCTGGTACCCGCCTTACCAACAATTAATTTTATATAATCATTCCACTTCAAATTGTTCCGCATGCATACTCCCAGATATTTTACAGAAGTAACTGCCACCAGTGTTCGTTCCGCTATCATATAATCATACAATAAAGGATCCTTCTTTCTATGTATTCGCAATATGTTACATTTGTCTATATTAAGGGTCAGTTGCCACTCCCTGCACCAAGTGCCTATCCGCTGCAGATCTTCCTGCATTTCGCTGCAATTTTCTAATGCTGTAACTTCTCTGTATACTACAGCATCATTCGCGAAAAGCCGCATGGAACTTCCGACACTATCTACTAGATCATTTATATATATTGAGAAAAGCAATGGTCCCATAACACTTCCCTGTGGCAGGTCAGAGGTTACTTTAACGTCTGTAGACGTCTCCCCATTGAGAACAACATGCTGTGTTCTGTTTGCTAAAAACTCTTCAATCCAACACAGCTGGTCTGATATTCCGTAGGCTTTTATTTTGTTTATCAGGTGACAGTGTGGAACTGTATCGAACGCCTTCCGGAAGTCAAGGAAAATGGCATCTACCTGGGAACCTGTATCTAATATTTTCTGGGTCTCATTCAGAAACGACATGATACACGAGCAAAAAACATGTTCTAAAATTCTACAAAAGATCGACGTCAGAGATATAGGTCTATAGTTTTGTGCATCTGCTCGACGACCCTTCTTGAAGACTGGGACTACCTGTGCTCTTTTCCAATCATTTGGAACCTTCCGTTCCTCTAGAGACTTGCGGTACACGGCTGTTAGAAGGGGGGCAAGTTCTTTCGCGTACTCTGTGTAGAATCGAATTGGTATTCCATCAGGTCCAGTGGACTTTCCTCTGTTGAGTGATTTCAGTTGCTTTTTTATTCTTTGGACACTTATTTTGATGTCAGCCATTTTTTCGTTTGTGCGAGGATTTAGAGAAGGAACTGCAGTGCCGTCTTCCTCTGTGAAACAGTTTTGGAAAAAGGTGTTTAGTATTTCAGCTTTACGTGTGTCATCCTCTGCGTCAATGCCATCATCATCCCGGAGTGTCTGGATATGCTGTCTCGAGCCACTTACTGATTTAACATAAGACCAGAACTTCCTAGGATTTTCTGTTAGGTCAGTACATAGAATTTTACTTTAGAATTCACTGAACGCTTCACGCATAGCCCTCCTTATGCTAACTTTGACATCGTTTAGCCTGAGAGGTTTTGGCTGCATTTAAACTTGCAGTGAAGCTCTCTTTGGTTTTGCAGTAGTTTCCTAAGTTCGTTGTTGAACCACGGAGGGTTTTTCCCGTCCATCACAGTTTTACTCAGCACGTACCTGTCTAAAACACATTTTATGAGTGCCTTGAACTTTTTCCTTTGTATAAGATGACCCTGGATATAAGACGACCTCCCTATTTTTTTAGAGACTCCTTGAGAAAAATTTATTTTTTAATGTATTCTGTCCAACCAGAATTACAAACTTTTTTTGATATAAAGTATCTGCATAACAAATTAATATTACACCTATTCTCAACTTATGCCATTTATTCATTATTTACACTTTGATAACACAAGGAAAAATAAAATAAACAAAACGGAATTGCTTACATTAATTTTATCTTCAGTGTATTTTTTGTGTACTTAGCCTGTCGTCTGTGGCACCATTATTTTTATTCATTGCCGTCATCATCCTAACAGGACAGCCATGAAACTTCATTCTCACAAATATTTAGTTATTTCTTCCAAACATGTTGTGATTTCTGAGATTGTGGTTACAATGGGACCTGAGGACATATATGTTTTTTCCTGACCACATAGTGGATTTCACTTCTATACTGACATGAGCACATTATAATGTCTCTTGCATCTGACTATCACCTTCCTGCTGCTCTCCATTGGCTGTGTAGAAGCAGCAGCTGACAAACCCCCTATACAATAACCTTGACAGCATTGCTGCACAGAATACATAAGTGCACCACTGGCCCCAATCCAGACTTTTAGCATTTCCTGTAGCAATGTATGCTGTTATTGCATATTTGGCCAATTTTAGTCAGATCGATTCCGAGTACAAATGGATTCAGGCAAACGGCAGTTTAAACATGGTAGATGTTCATAAAAAAGACAAAGTAAGTAATATAGATTCTTGTGGCTAGCAACATGACAAAATTTGCTGCTTTCTCAACACTCACCTCTCCTTACACATCATAGTTCCCCCTCTAACCCTTCCATAGTGCTGTGCTTAGCAGTAATTAAACACAGACGGCAATATCTTCTTGGGTATAGGTCATATGTAACAACAGCAACTGATATATAAATAAAAGACCGAAATCATGATTCAATCTGATTCTCGAACTTGGGCTTGTCCTGTGATCTAATGATGTCTGTTGGTACTGCCTCAACAAATGGGCCTTTCCACTTCAAATTATTCTCGCAGTAACAATTGCAGTCAGTTTAATGTGATTTATTTCATGTGTTAGACATTTAATTCTGGATTAACTTTTTTTCTCATTTCATCTTAATGCCACCATCTTGCTCTGTAGCTGATTAAAAGCTAGTGACGGTTTTGCCCAATATTCTAATACATGAACAGTGACCAAATTTCTCATTTGCAACCCACTTGGTAAATCATTACAGTTTCTCATAACCAAATAGAATGTTGACTTGGGTTCAGAATCAAGTAATGGGTGTTGAGAAAAGATGAATGTTACCTTTATTTAAAAAGCTGCATAGATATGTGTATGGACTAGGGGATATCCGTACATGTATGAGAA
Source organism: Schistocerca nitens (assembly GCF_023898315.1). NCBI lineage: Eukaryota > Metazoa > Arthropoda > Insecta > Orthoptera > Acrididae > Schistocerca > Schistocerca nitens. The sequence continues at coordinate 1,270,591,020 of NC_064614.1, read as the reverse complement.
CTTTTATTGCAAACCTGTTGAAATACAACAAAAGTTTGTACATTGATAGAATTCAATGCTATTTCCTCCTGTGTTTCACAAAATCTTCAATTTTTAAACAGGACATTAGATTACTGCAGTGACAAGCTTCTCACATATCCCTTGCACTAGCACTACATCAATACTGTACTGAACACTTTGGTGTATCGGGAAATCTCGAAACTATTCACATGAAAATATTGTTTGCTCAGCCGTACTCTTCAGAACTCCTAAAAATAAATTTGTATGAAACCTAAATAGCCAAAGCTTCATCTGTAAATGTAAAACAACCCCTATATTAATCTATTAAACAATGTAAAACCATTGACCTCAGGAGCAATAGTTTAATCTGTGAATATAAGATGACCCCATGTTTTTGGAATGACGAATTTGGGAAAAAGCCTCATCATATAATCAGGTAAATATAGTAGTTCAGGAGAGACACGATAAAAATGTGGTGATTTTTCATTCACTTGGTGTAGGTGAAATTAGTTCCTTTTATTCTGAGATATTATTTTGACAGCTTACACCAGCACATTTTATATATGACTTTGATGATTTGTTATTGAATTGAGTCTAGTATTAACTTTAAAAGTGGAATCAAAACAAAACTTATAGATGTGCCTTAGTTTAATGTCCCTGACCCCACCCCTTTCTCTTTGTCCCCTCTCAAACTTGTGACAGGTGGGCCACTCTCATCCTGGGTTTTGAGTGGCCTGCCCTTCCTTTTTAAGCTTCCCAAACCTGTCTGTCTCTGCTCCATGTGTAAGAAAATAATTAATCTTCAAAGCTAGGATAGTGTGTTTAATTGTGTCAATCACTAGTATTAATTTTTTCCTTCCTGAAGGTAAATGCCAGACAGCTATTCCTCCCCTCTTTTCTTTTTACATAATTGCAATACTTAGTCATGACCGTTCACATAAATGCCAATGGCACAGCTACATGAATTTCTGAGTGTGAAAAGTAAATGTTAGGCAATGCTCCAACAGATATATTCTGGGAAGGTATTGCTTTATCAGGTTTATGGAAGATTCTTGAGTAAATGGTGCTTGTAAAATAGCATCTCTTCAATCCTTACCACCAAAACTGTGCAGGATTTAAGTCTGTGATGGGCTTTAGTGTATGAAAATGGGTCACAAAACTGTTCAAGAAATTCTGGGGACTTAATTCAAAAAGCATTGTGTATCACACAGGATTAGTGATTACTGGTTTAGAGCAGTAAATGACGAGATCATCAGTGCCCATGCATGAAAATCTGCTAAAGAATTAACATAAAATTTAAAATCCAAGTTGCATCAACTCACAGGACCTGAAAATACAACACTAGCACTGTGTGATGCTTAAGAGATCAACCATAAAAGCCAGGCAAAACACAGCAGAATAACTAGATAAAATCAAGGATAAACCCTCAGTACAGACACAGTTAAAAAGTGGATAGATGGCTGTGGCTTGGTGACTGTTTAGAAATAATGGATGATTAAGCCACTCTGCGACACATTAAAACCTCACATACAGCATTTTGGGAAGAAGTCCTGATGTGACAGAGAACACGAACTACACTTACCTCATTATCAGTTAAAATAGGTGGCAGGTCATATGAAAGACCCAGATCTACTCCAAGGTCATCATATAAAACACAATCAATTAAAAATATTTCTTACTGACATGTGTTATCTGTGGCACAACTCATGGCTCCTCGTGGTAGAAGAAATGCCTTGTGTCAGGGGCAATGTCCCGCTCTTAAGACTTGTAAGGCCTACTTCTTCGGCTCATCATCGTCAGGAAGACTAAGCCATGTCACACGGAAAGTTTTACTGGAGGCAGCTTATTATTCCTTACATCCAGTCACTGAGCTTCTGCCATCTGAGTTGGTTATGTGGTAACAGCCTGCAAGGGGACTGAACTGTGAGTGGGAGGTGGAAGGGAGCAAGCCTCCTTGTCAGCCGCATCAGTAAGTTCATTTTCTCAGATCCCTCTGTGCCATTGAACGCAGCAGAAAATTATTTCATTTTGTTGCCTTTGCGAGGCACTTTTGCAACATCCAATTTGCTGAGCGCATCTGACCAATAGAACGAAGGGCTCTTGGGGGACCTGAGCAGATGAGGAATTTCTTGTGACAGTACCATCTTATCTATGACTTCTTATAAAATACATTCAATCTATAGGGGGACACAGACATAGCACTAGAGGAAATCTACAGAAGGAATTGAGACCACAGATCTGAATACATGGGAACGTCACAAATGCCAACAGAAAACCCTGGGAAAATTATCACTCGCAACCATTTGTAGGGCACACACTAATGCTTTAGCGATACTTTTAAGTAATTATGTGTTTTACTTTGTATTTGTTGGTACTTAAACATACCTTCTGTTGTGTCTAGCTCATACAGCATAGACACAATGAGGTAGCTAGGTGCACGCTAAACTAACGCAGACGGGCTTGAAGTACTGGAACAGGAGACTTATTAATGCTCTAAAGAAAAGTACGTAGTTGTATAATACTTAACTTTATTCTCTTGTTGGAATACATCTCTCTTGAATATTAGGAAGCTATAAGCACTGATACAAATGGCGCCTTGCTAGGTCGTAGCTATGGACTAAGCTGAAGGCTATTCTATCTGTCTCTCGGCAAATGAGAGGAAGGCGTCGTACTTCTGGTCGCAAGCAATGTCGTCCGTACAACTGGGGCGAGGTCTAGTCCGTGTCTTGTGACCTGCCATGTGGTGGCGCTAGGTTTGCGATTACACAGTGGCGACACGCGGGTCCGACATGTACTACAGGACCGCGGCCGATTTAAGTTACCACCTAGCAAGTGTGGTGTCTAGCGGTGACACCACATTCCTCCCCCGCAAATCGGCGAACGGTCGTGAGATAAGGCTTCCGCCCGCCGTGGGGAGGACCCCATGTTGACGTATGCGATGAGGTGGGGAGCCTAACAACAGGCGAGGCTGTGCCACCCGCACCCGGCCATTCGGTCCGAGGGGAGCTAGGAAACGCCTGCAAACCTAGTCCAGGGTGCACGTCAACATGAGGTGTATGCGCACGTAAGGAGACAAGAGGGGCCGAAGGGTCGACCTCCATGTGGTCGGAGCACCCGACGGGCGAAGACGACATCTGGTCCGGAGCGGGCAAGAGGTCCATGGCGGAGGACGGCTGGTCACGGGAAGTGAGCGGCGGCGCGTGACCCAGGGAGGCGCCAGGCGGCTGCAGCGAAGCGTCTGCTGCGGGCGGCGCCGGCGGCGGCTGCGGCGGCGGCGCGACGCCATGAGGCAAAATGGAAGGCATCGTCGGTAACACCTGGGGATGAGGCGAGCCAGTAGATGGGTCCCCAGGGCGCTGACCGGACGGCTCCGTCGCTGAAAGCAGACGGGGAGCGGCAGAACCCAGGCGACGACAGAGGCGCAGCTGATTGAGATGCCGACGCACCTCACCAGAGGCCCCCAAAACCAAATACATCGCGCGGCCGAGGCAGCGAAGAACGCGCCCTGCGAGCCAACGCCGTGAACCGCGATAGGTGCGATAATAGACAACGTCGCCAGGAGCAAAAGCAGGAGTCTGCCGCTGCACAGGAACCTGATGCGGCGGATGCAGCAAAGACATCAGGGTGCGATGAGATCGACCATGGAGCAATTCAGCCGGCGAGCGGCCATCGCGGGGCTGAGAGCGATACGAAGACAAAAAGAGCAACAAAGCGTCCTCCCGAGAATGCGACTCTTTCAATTTCAACATCTGGGACTTGAAAGTCCGGACCAATCGTTCCGCGGCACCGTTGGACTGAGGCGAAAACAGCGCGGACGTCAGATGTTGAATACCATTGGCCCTGCAGAATGACTGAAATTCTGCGGACATGAATTGTGGGCCATTGTCGGAAACAATAGTCTGCGGAAGACCCTCAATGCAAAAGATAGCAGACAAGGCTTGGATTGTGGCAGAAGACGTCGTGGAAGACATCCGGACAACAAAAGGAAAATTACTGAAAGCATCGACCACAACCAACCATCGAGCATTCCAGAATGGACCAGCAAAATCGATATGCAAGCGTTGCCAAGGGGAAGTGGCTTTCGGCCATGCAAAGAATTTCCGCGGCGGTGCGGATTGTTGTTCGGCACACGCCACGCAAGAGGAGCACATATTTGTAATCGCAGCATCGATTCCGAACCAAGTACAGTGCTGACGAGCAAGTTGTTTCGTACGCACTATACCCCAATGTCCTTGGTGAAGAAGCTTTAAGACAGAGGACTGTAACGAACGTGGGACTACGACTCGGGATTGATCATTATCGGAACGCAACAACAAAACACCACGTCGTACAAAAAGTCTCTCCTTGTGAGCAAAAAAACGGCGAACCAAAGGATCTTCGATCCTTGACTTTGACAAGGGCCATTGCGTAGCAACAAAACGCAAAACAGTAGCAAGGACAGGATCAGCAGCTGTGGCTGTAGCTACACGACGAAAATCAATCGGAAACGATGCGACCACGTCATCGGCTTCCGAATCAATGAACATGCAAGCAAGTTCGGAAGAATCGAATGCTTTATCCTCAGCAACAGGCAAACGGGACAACGCATCAGCGTTGCCGTGCTGAGCAGTGGACCGATACAAGATATCGTAGCGGTACTGCGAGAGAAAAAGTGACCAGCGAATGAATTTCTGCGCTGTACGCGGAGGTACAGGCTTGGTCGGATGAAAAAGCGATGTCAAAGGTTTGTGGTCCGTGATGATGGTAAAGTGACGACCATACAAGAAGTCATGGAACTTGGTAACACCAAACACGAGAGCTAAAGCTTCTTTCTCTATTTGTGAATAATTTCTTTGCGCAGATGAGAGCAATTTGGACGCAAAGGCAATAGGGCGATCATGCGAGCCATCCTTGTGCGCAAGTACAGCACCGATCCCGAAATCCGAAGCATCTACCATCAACAAAAGGGGTTTTCGGGGATCGAATGGCGTAAGGCAAGTATTTGAAAGTAACGCAGATTTCAACTGGCGAAAGGCGCGTTCGCATTCCGTCGTCCAGACGAACGGAACACCTTTACGGCGTAAGCGATGAAGCGGAGCTGAAATGGAAGAAGCATTGCGCACAAACCTGTTTGGAAATATTGCTAAAAAAATGCAGGTGCGGATGCACACCCGAATGGCAGTCTTTTGAAGCGATACAAGCCAAGATGCGTGTTTACCACCAAGACGCGCTGAGATTCTTCGTCCACAGGTATTTGCAAGTACGCATCGGCGAGGTCCAATCTTGAAAAATAGTTTCCCGGGCACAGTTTGTCAAAAAGATCTTCCGGGCGGGGCAAAGGAAAAGTAGCAGTCACAAGTTGTGGATTCACAGTCGCCTTGAAGTCCACACAAAGTCTCAGTTTTCCGGAAGGTTTTGGCAAAATTACTAAGGGTGAGGCCCAGAGAGAAGCCTGCACACGTTCAATGACACCTTGAGATTCTAAATCGTGCAATGTTCTTGCGACCTCATCACGCAATGCGTGGGGAACATTGCGCGCTCTGAAAAATTTCGGTTGCGCGTTGTCTTTCAGTTCCAAATGTGCTGCATAGTTCTTAGCGCAACCAAGGCCCGGTGCAAAAATGTCTGCAAATTCTTCACAAAGACTAGAAACACTGGCGGAAGGCACAGTCTGATTCACTGATAGGACCTGATTGACTATAGACAAATTAAACAATTGAAACAAATCTAAACCAAACAAGTTCACTGCACTAGAAGAACGAAGAACGTAAAATGATACAAGTTTTGTTTGTCCCTTGTATGTTGCAAGAAGGCTGCACTGTCCTAACACAGGGATCTGCTGTCCTGAGTAACTAGTTAACTTAACATTTGCGGCACGCAATGGCGGTTTGCCCAGTTGTTTGTACGTGTCGTGATTGAGCAATGAAACTGCAGCTCCGGTATCGAGCTGGAATGGTATCACTTTGCCTTCAAAGTCTAAGTCCACAAAAAGTTTGTCCTGCTGACGACAAGAGCGACTGCCACGTGCAATTTGAACAGACACTGGTACAGCAGCACTTGCGACTTTACGGGATTTCCGGCGACGTCGACGCACACTTTTGGTGGGACGAACACAGTCACTGTTAGCTAAAGTGTCACTGGACGGGTGGGAATGAACTACATGAATGTCCATGGGCGAAGGTCCACGAGCCTGATTGTCCTGGGTTCGATTCCGGCGCGAAGCAAAAGGCCTGGAATTATTGTGATTGTCTGATCTAAGCTTTTTCTGGCAAACACTTTGAACATGTCCTTTCTTTTGACAGTAAAAGCAAATAGCTTGGCGTGACGGGCAATGTTCACGCGAATGTCTAGTTGCACACCGCGGGCATGATTTCACTGCAGTTGCTGGCTTACGCGGCGCACGTGTTTGCGAGCTAGGCTGCCGCTGCTGTGCGGACGGGCGCGAGGGCCGTTTAGCGTCCCGTGCAGCGCGGCCGGCGGGCCGGTTAATGTGACACACGGCTGGCGAAGTTTCAAATGATGCTTGAGCAAAGTCAAGTGTGTCTTGCCCAATATGTCTATCACTTGTTGAAGGGAGGGATTAACTAGTTTCAAAATCTGTTCCCGTATGCGAACATCAGAAACGTTCTGTGCTATTGCATCACGCACCATTGTATCTGAATAAGGAAGTCCACAGTCACATTCAAAGGCGCACTCCCTAGTAAGTCCTTGCAAAGTTGCAACCCACTCCCTATTAGTCTGACCGGCCGTACGTTTTGTACGAAAGAACGTATACCGTTTTGCAACTACATTAACTGTTTCTTTGAAATAGGCATCTAAAGCAGACAAAATTTCTTCGTAGGACAGTGTTGCTACGTCGCGTCGGGGAAACAATGTCACTATCACACGGTAGGTAGACACACCGACACAAGAAAGCAAAAACGGCTGCCGCTCTTTACCTTGAATTCTGTAGGCTGCTAGATGAAAGTTGAACTGGCGAGACCACTCGTTCCAGGTCTCGGACTGGGCCTCAAAGGGCCTAAGTGGCGGTGCAGCAGCATGTTGAGGCAGCGGTAGCGAAGAAGCGGCGGCTGCCGCATCGGTTTGCAGCGCACGTTGACCCTGGACGAGCTGTCCTAGGGCTTCCAATAACGCCTGCGTCTGCTGATTCTGCAAGCGAAAAAATTCGGACAGTACATCTGGAGATTGTGGCGAAGCCATGACACAAGCAAATCAGAGCAAAGTACAATCAATTTATGCAACGTGGGCGCGGCACCACTCCTCGGCGCCAAATAATGTTGTGTCTAGCTCATACAGCATAGACACAATGAGGTAGCTAGGTGCACGCTAAACTAACGCAGACGGGCTTGAAGTACTGGAACAGGAGACTTATTAATGCTCTAAAGAAAAGTACGTAGTTGTATAATACTTAACTTTATTCTCTTGTTGGAATACATCTCTCTTGAATATTAGGAAGCTATAAGCACTGATACAAATGGCGCCTTGCTAGGTCGTAGCTATGGACTAAGCTGAAGGCTATTCTATCTGTCTCTCGGCAAATGAGAGGAAGGCGTCGTACTTCTGGTCGCAAGCAATGTCGTCCGTACAACTGGGGCGAGGTCTAGTCCGTGTCTTGTGACCTGCCATGTGGTGGCGCTAGGTTTGCGATTACACAGTGGCGACACGCGGGTCCGACATGTACTACAGGACCGCGGCCGATTTAAGTTACCACCTAGCAAGTGTGGTGTCTAGCGGTGACACCACACCTTCCACTCACTATATTAATTATTGGCCTTTGAATCTTCTCCAATCTCGTAAACTACTCACTTCTGAGATTATTTTTTTGTAATTATCATCTTTTGTAAGCAACCTTAGAGGATCCAAGACATTGTAAACTAAGAAATTTATGTGTAGTGTGAATGGGAATGGGCTGTCAAAGTTTTCTGAGACACACCTGATACTGTCCCACTAAGAATGAATATCTACTCATAATTGCATGTTACAGTCTTATTTGATAAAAAGCTTTTGATTGAGTTGTGTATGTAATTATGTATGCCACAGATACATATCTTCTCGTTTACCCAATACCATGGAAATATTCAAAACCAGTTAATGTGGCACCTACTAAGTGCATGCAGATTTTGAGAAATTTAAAGTTTAGATGTGTAGTAAAGAGTTTTATATGCATGATAAATGCAGTTGTCTGTAACCATTCTCCAGATCTCATAATTTTATGTGATCTTTTAACCCATAAAAATTTATTATAAATATCTGGTTTCTACTGCTTTCAGAGGGGTCGTACTACATCATTTGACATGACAGCTGTAGCCAAGTCACTACCAACAGGTAAGAAATATCTCATTTTCACCTCTTCCTCCACCCTCACCCCCAACCCCCTCCCTCTTAACCCTCTCTAGTTGCTTAGTACATATAGTAAATAGAGCAATATTTTTAATTACTGTATTGTGATTCTGCATTTGTGTGTGGTATACTGTATTTACCTGAGTATAAGATGACCCTAAATGTAAGACAGCCCTCCTTTTCTAAGAGGCTCCCTGAGAAAAATTTGTTTTTTAACATATTCTCACTAATAAAATTACAAACTTATACTGGCATAGGGTATCTGCCTGAGAAGTTACCATTTCACCTATTCTAAACTTATACCATTTACTTATTGTCTTCTGTTGTTGTTGTTGTGATCTTCAGTCCAGAGACTGGTTTGGTGCAGCTCTCCATGCTACTCTATCCTGTGCAAGCTTCTTCATCTCCCAGTACCTACTGCTCCTACATCCTTCTGACTCTGCTTAGTGTATTCATCTCTTGCTCTCCCTCTACAATTTTCATCCTCCACGCTGCCCTCCACTACTAAAATTGGTGATCCCTTGATGCCCAGAACATGTCCTACCAACCAATCCCTTCTTCTAGTCAAGTTGTCCCACAAATTTCTTTTCTCCCCAATTCTATTCAGTACCTCCTCATTACTTATGTGATCTACCAATCTGATTTTCAGCATTCTTCTGTAGCACCACATTTCGAAAGCTTCTATTCTCTTCTTGTCTAAACTATTTATTGTCCATGTTTCACTTCCATACATGGCTACACTCCATACAAGTATTTTCAGAAATGACTTCCTGACACTTAAATCTATACTCGATGTTAACAAATTTCTCTTCTTCAGAAACGCTTTCCTTCCCATTGCCAGTCTACATTTTATATCCTCTCTACTTCGACCATCATCAGTTATTTTGCTCCCCAAATAGCAAAACTCCTTTACTACTTTAAGTGTCTCATTTCCTAATGTAATTCCCTCAGCATCACCTGATTTAATTTGACTACATTCCATTATCCTCGTTTTGCTTTTATTGATGTTCATTTTATATCCTCCTTTCAAGACACTCTCCATTCTGTTCAACTGCTCTTCTAGGTCCTTTGCTGTCTCTGACAGAATAACAATGTCTTCGGCAAGCCTCAAAATTTTTAATTCTTCTCCATGGATTTTAATTCCTATTCTGAACTTTTCTTTTGTTTCCTTTACTGCTTGCTCAATATACAGATTGAACAACATCGGGGAGAGGCTACAACCCTGTCTCACTCCCTTCCCAACCACTGCTTCTTAGGGATATGGCGGCTAAGGAGGGGAAGAAATCCAGTGTGCACTCCGTGTGCATTCCGGATGGAGTCATTCATTCCGGATGGAGTCATTCCTGATGTGGAAAGGGTCCATCCGGATGCCATGAAGAGCACAGGGTGCAGCCAGCTGAAGGTGGTGCCACATGTCGGCACTAATGACGTGTGTCGCTTTGGATCTGAGGAAATTCTCTCTGGATTCCAGCGGCTATCTGATTTGGTGAAGGCTGCCGGTCTTGCTTACGAGATGAAGGCAGAGCTCACCATCTGCAGCATCGTTGACAGAACCGACTGCGGACCTTTGATGCAGAGCCGGGTGGAGGGTCTGAATCAGAGGCTCAGACGGTTATGCGACCATGTTGGCTGCAGATTCCTTGACTTGTGCCATAGGGTGGTGGGGTTTCGGGTTCCGCTGAATAGGTCAGGAGTTCACTACACTCAGCTGGCGGCTACACGGGTAGCGGAGGCTGTGTGGCGTGGACTGGGCGGTTTTTTAGTTTAGAAGGCCTCGGGAAAGTACGGGGTGGGCTGCAATCTCAAAGGTTGCATGGCAAATACAGGACATGCTTGGATCAAGGAACAGTCGGAATTGTAGTTGTAAATTGTTGTAGTTGTGCTGGGAAAGTCCCTGAGCTTTAAGCGCTAATAGAAAGCACAGAAGCTGAAATCGTTATAGGTACAGAAAGCTGGCTAAAGCCTGAAATAAGTTCTGCAGAAATTTTTATGAAGTCTCAGACAGTGTTCAGGAAAGATAGATTAGGCAGAATTGGTGGTGGAGTGTTTGTGTCTGTCAGTAGTGGTTTATCTTGTAGTGAAGTCGAAGTAGATACTCCGTGCGAATTGGTATGGGTGGAAGTTATACTTAACAGCTGAACTAAGTTAATAATTGGCTCCTTCTACCGAACCGCAGACTCCGATGATATAGTTGCGGAACAGTTCAGAGAAAATTTGAGTCTCGTAACAAATAAATACCCCACTCATACGGTTATAGTTGGTGGGGACTTCAACCTTCCCTCGATATATTGGCAAAAATACTTGTTCAAAACCGGTGGTAGGCAGAAAACATCTTCCGAGATTGTCCTAAATGCTTTCTCCGAAAATTATTTCGAGCAGTTAGTCCACCAACCCACGCGAATTGTAAATGGTTGCGAAAACACACTTGACCTCTTAGCCACAAACAATCCAGAGCTGATAGAGAGCATCATGACTGATACAGGGATTAGTGATTACAAGGTCGTTGTAGCTAGGCTCAATACCGTTTCTTCCATATCCACCAGAAACAAATGCAAAATAATTTTATTTAAAAAAGCGGATAAAGTGTCACTAGAAGCCTTCCTAAGAGACAATCTCCATTCCTTCCGAACTGACTATGCAAATGTAGACGAGATGTGGCTCAAATTCAAAGATATAGTAGCAACAGCAATTGAGAGATTCATACCTCATAAATTGGTAAGAGATGGAACTGATCCCCCGTGGTACACAAAACAGGTCCGAACTCTGTTGCAGAGGCAACGGAAAAAGAATGCAAAGTTCAGAAGAACGCGAAATCCCGAAGATTGGCTAAAATTTACAGACGCGCTAAATTTGGCACGGACTTCAATGCGAGATGCCTTTAATAGGTTCCACAACGAAACATTGTCTACACAAGCGGCAAGACGCAGTTGATACCTTCGCTGCGCAGTGCCGATGGTACTGTTACCGACGACTGTGCCGCTAAGGCGGAGTTATTGAACGCAGTTTTCTGAAATTCCTTCACGATACAATAGCTCCCTACTTAGCACTCATATACAACCGCTCGCTCACTGATAGATCTGTACCTACAGATTGGAAAATTGCGCAGGTCGCACCAGTGTTTAAGAAGGGTAGCAGGAGTAATCCATCCAACTACAGACCTATATCATTGACGTCAGTTTGCAGTAGGGTTTTGGAGCATATACTGTATTCAAACATTATGAATCACCTCGAATGGAACGATCTATTGATACGTAATCTGCATGGTTTCAGAAAACATCGTTCTTGTGCAACGCAGCTAGCTCTTTATTCGCACGAAGTAATGGCCGCTATCGACAGGGGATCTCAAGTTGATTCCATATTTCTGGATTTCCAGAGGGCTTTTGACACCGTTCCTCACAAGCGACTTCTAATCAAGCTGCGGGCCTATGGGGTATTGTCTCAGTTGTGCGACTGGATTCGTGATTTCCTGTCAGGAAGGTCGCAGTTCGTAGTAATAGACAGCAAATCATCGAGTAAAACTGAAGTGATATCAGGTGTTCCCCAGGGAAGCGTCCTGGGACCTCTGCTGTTCCTGATCTATATAAATGACCTGGGTGACAATCTGAGCAGTTCTCTTAGGTTGTTCGCAGATGATGCTGTAATTTACCGTCTAGTAAGGTCATCTGAAGACCAGTATCAGTTGCAAAGCGATTTAGAAAAGATTGCTGTATGGTGTGGCAGTTGGCAGTTGACGCTATATAACGAAAAGTGTGAGGTGATCCACATGAGTTCCAAAAGAAATCCGTTGGAATTCGATTACTCGATAAATAGTACAATTCTCAAGGCTGTCAGTTCAACTAAGTACCTGGGTGTTAAAATTACGAACAACTTCAGTTGGAAAGACCACATAGATAATATTGTGGGGAAGGCGAGCCAAAGGTTGCGTTTCATTGGCAGGACACTTAGAAGATGCAACAAGTCCACTAAAGAGACAGCTTACACTACACTCGTTCGTCCTCTGTTAGAATATTGCTGCGCGGTGTGGGATCCTTACCAGGTGGGATTGGTGGAGGACATCGAAAGGGTGCAAAAAAGGGCAGCTTGTTTTGTATTATCACGTAGTAGGGGAGAGAGTGTGGCAGATATGATACGCGAATTGGGATGGAAGTCATTACAGCAAAGACGTTTTTCGTCGCGGCGAGATCTATTTACGAAATTTCAGTCACCAACTTTCTCTTCCGAATGCGAAAATATTTTGTTGAGCCCAACCTACATAGGTAGGAATGATCATCAAAATAAAATAAGAGAAATCAGAGCTCGAACAGAAAGGTTTAGGTGTTCGTTTTTCCCGCGCGCTGCTCGGGAGTGGAATGGTAGAGAGATAGTATGATTGTGGTTCGATGAACCCTCTGCCAAGCACTTAAATGTGAATTGCAGAGTAGTCATGTAGATGTAGATGCTTCCCCTTCATGCCCCTCAACTCTGCCATCTGGTTTCTGTACAAATTGTAAATAGCCTTTCGCTCTCTGTATTTGACCCCTGCTACCTTCAGAATTTGAAAAAGAGTATTCCAGTCATCATTGTCAAAAGCTTTCTCTAAGTCTACAAATACTAGAAATGTACATTTACTTTTCCTTAATTTATCTTCTAAGAAAAGTCTTAGGGTCATTATTGCCTGACGTGTTTCAACATTTCTACAGAATCCAAACTGATCTTCCCCGAGGTTGGCTTCTACCAGTATTTCCATTTGTCTGTTAGTGTTTTGCAGCCATAACTTATTAAACTGATCATTCAGTAATTTTCAAATCTGTCAACACCTGCTTTCTTTGGGATTGGAATTATTGTATTCTTCTTGAAGACTGAGAGTATTTCGCCTGTCTCATACATCTTGCTCACCAGATGGTAGAATTTTGTCAGGGCTGGCTCTCCCAAGGCTATCAATGGTTCTAATGGAATGTTGTCTACACCCAGGGCCTTGTTTTGACTTAGCTCTTTTAGTGCTCTGTCAAAATCTTCACGCAGTATCATATCTCCCATTTCATCTTCATGTACATCCTCTTCCATTTCCATAATATTGCCCTCAAGTACTTCACCCTTGTATAGATCCTCTATATACTCCTTCCACATTTGTGCTTTCCCTTATTTGCTTAGAACTGGGTTTCCATCTGAGCTCTTGACAGAAGTGGTTCTCTTTTCTCCAAAGGTCTCTTTAATTTTCCTGTAGGCAGTATCTATCTTACCCCTAGTGATATACGCCTCTACATCCTTACATTTGTCCTCTAGCTATCCCTGCTTAGCCAGTTTACACTTCCTGTCAATCTCATTTTTGATATGTTTGTATTCCTTTTTGCCTATTTCATTTACTGCGTTTTTATATTTTCTCCTTTCATCAGTTAAATTCAATATTTCTTCTGTTACCCAAGGATTTCTACTAGCCCTAATCTTTTTACCTGCTTGAACCTCTGCTGCCTTCACTATTTCATCTCTCAAAGCTACTCATTCTTCTTCTGCTGTATTTCTTTCCCCCGTTCTTGTCAACCGTTCCCTAATGCTCTCCCTGAAACTCTCTACAATCTCTTGATTCTTTCAGTTTATCCAGGTCCCATCTCTTTAAATTCCCGCCTTTTTGCAGTTTCTTCAGTTTTAATCTATAGTTCATAAGCAATAGATTGTGGTGAGAGACCACATCTGCCCCTGGAAATGTCTTACAATTTGAAACCTGGTTCCTAAATCTCTGTCTTACCATTATATAATCTATCTGAAACCTTCTAGTGTCTCCAGGCCTCTTCCATGTATGCAACCTTGTGTCATGATTCTTGAACCAAGTGTTAGCTATAATTAAGTTATGCTCTGTGCAAAATTCTACCAGGTGTCTTCCTCTTTCATTCCTTGTCTCCATTCCATATTCACCTACTACTTTTCCTTCTCTTCCTTTTCCTGCTATCGAATTCCAGTCACCCATGACTATTAAATTTTCGTCTCCCTTCACTATCTCAATAATTTCTTTTATGTCATCATTCATTGCATCAATCTCTTCGTCAGCTGCAGAGCTGGTTGGAATATAAACTTGTACTACTGTGATAGGCATGGGCTTCATGTCTATCTTTGCTACAATAATGCATTCACTGTGCTGTTTGTAGTAGCTTACCCACGCTCTTATTTTTTAATTCATTTTTAAACCTACTCCTGCAGTACCTCTATTTGATTTTGTATTTATAAGCCTGTATTCACATGAGCAGAAGTCTTGTTCCTCCTGCCACTGAACTTCACTAATTCCCACTATATCTAACTTTAACCTATCAATTTCCCTTTTTAAATTTTCTAACCTACCTGCCTGATTAAGGGATGTGACATTCCACACTCCGATATGTAGAACGCCAGTTTTCTTTCTCCTGATAACGACGTTCTCCTGAGTAGTACCCGCCTGGAGATCCGAATAAGGGACTATTTTACGTCCGGAATATTTTACCCAAGAGGACGCCATCATCATTTAACCATACAGTAAAGCTGCATGCCCTCTAGAAAAATTAGGGCTGTAGTTTCCCCTTGCTTTCAGCGATTCGCAGTAGCAGCACAGCAAGGCCGATTTGGTTAATGTTACAAGGGCAGATCAGTCAATCATCCAGACTGTTGCCCCTGCAACTACGGAAAAGGCTGCTGCCCCTCTTCAGGAACCACATGTTTGTCTGGCCTCTCAACAGATACCCCTCCATTGTGGTTGCACCTATGGTACGTCTATCTGTATTGCTGAGGCGCACAAGCCTCCCCACCAACGGCAAGGTTCATGGTTCATGGGGGGGGGGATATGTTTTGATAATCCAAGAAGAAATAAAAGAACAAAAAGAAATTATGCACATACATTTTTATTTGCTGCTTCTTTTGTTTAGCCTGTCATATGAGGTGCCACTATTTTTTATCATCATCACCATCCAAATTGGACAGCTGTGAAACTTCGTCTTCTTTGTCATAAATATGTCGCTGTTTCTTCCGAATATGTTATGATTTCTTTTTTTGGAACTCACACTGGATTTTGCTTCTATACTGACATGAAAATGTTACAATGTCTTTTGCTCATCTGCTTGCCACTCTTCCATTGGCTGTGTAGAACCAGCAGCTGATGCACTCCCTATCATTTGCATCATGCCTCAGGGTGAGCATCGACAACATTGCTGCATAAAACACATGATTATGCCACTGGCCTCCTTTCCAAAATTTATGGTATTGTTGTTCAATTCCAAGTACAAGTGGATTCAAGCAAACTAGTTTAAAGATGGTAGAGGTTCATAAAAAGCTAAAATCCATTGTGTAAATTCCCGTGGTTGGCAGAAAGATAGAATTTGCTGTCCACTTACCACTCCACTCCCCAATCTCATTATAGTTTTCAGCTAAGGTCATATCACTATTTCTCCTTCAAGCCTTTTGTAGTGCTGCGCTTGAGCAACAGTGAAATATTGATGGTTATTCTACATATTGGGGACTCTTGAGTCTAATCAAGCGAAAGTATTGTTTGCTAAGCTCTGCCTTTCAGAACCCTTGAAAATATATTTGTACGAAACCTAAAGAGCCAAAACTTCAACTGTAAATGTAATATAACCCTTACATTAATCTATTAAACACTGAAAAAATGTTTACCTCAGCAGCAATACTGTAATCTGGGAATGTAAGACGACTCTGTATTTTTCGAATGACAAATTTGGGAAAAAACCTTGTCTTATATGTGGCTGAATATGGGAGGCCTATGTTAGTTTTGGTAATATAAAAAAGAAATCCAGATAGATTGTTATGCATATGGTTTTATTTCTTCTGAAATAGACAACAGTTTATAAGGTTAAAATAATTATTTTCATTGTAAAAAAATTAAATTTAGTATAATATTATGCAGAATGTACACAAAAATTTCCAGAAATAGTTAGCTTTAAAAGTATTCCATAGTTTTGGCTTGCTTTAAACTTTTGATAACCAGTGAGTCAATTTCATTCTCTATGATTTCATTCTCTATTTCTGATGAAATGCATCTGGTGTCAGATCAAGTTTCATACCAACAACTGGACATACTACGTGCTCTCCTCAGAATATCCTCTACCTCCTGACACTTTTCCACATGTGCTCTGATTGTGTCGAGATCCAGTTTGGCCTGCATGGCCATCACTGGTGGTACTTCTTTGATGTCCCCCTCTGCCCTTTTCCCTTCAAATTAATCACTGTTTCTCTCTTCTTTTTCGTTCACTGTCTTCACAAAGTCAACAGTCTCAGCTTCTGTTTGTGATCCTTGTACTGCATCATTGTCCACATCCATGAAATCTTCAAAATGAACATAAACAGTGTTAAAGTGAGTCACCACTTTTGTCCATTTGGACTCGAGGATACTGACAGGAGGTGTTGTCTGTAAGTACTTTAGAAAATAAAAACTTTATCCAAAATTGACACAAACCAGTGTCAGAATCAAACTTAAGGTTTTACATGCTTAAGTATTAAAATCATGAGCTGCTCATTTTCATCTATCGTTGAAAATTCACATGTTCAGAAACAATTGACGATTGTTTGCTCCTTCATGTTTCCCCACACTTTATCCAGCATTCTCATAGCATATAAAATGTTGATAATTGTAGGTTTGTCATTGTTAATATTGCAGAATGTCATTTGGACCACTTCATACCAGTAGTTTTCTTTGGCATTCTCAATTATTCTTTGATCCGAGGGCTGCAATTTTGACACAGTGTTAGTTTGTAAAAATTATACTCTCACAGATTTTAATGGAGCGATAGCGTTGTGCACACTCCAGTTGTCCACAGGCAACATAACCTTTTGGTTTTCATAAGTCATTTTCCTATCAAAGCCCTTTAACCAACTGGAAAACACTTCTGAAGCCATATGTGCTTGTTCACAGTTTACTCACAGGGAGTGACTTACACCTGGAAGAACATGGCAGTTTCTTTATTATGAAAATGAAAGTTGCTACTCATGATAAAGTGGAGATGTTGAGTCGCAGATAGGCACAACAAAAAGACAGTCACAAATAAAGCTTAAAGCTTTCAGCTATTAAGGCCTTCGTCAACAATAGACAGTAGACACATGCACACACACTCATGCAAATGCAACTCTCACGCATGACTGTAGTCTCAGGCAGCTGAAACCGCCAGTTGTGACAGTCTTTTTGTTGTGCCTATCTGCGACTCAGCATCTCTGCTATTGGTGATTTGCAACTTTCCTTTTCATAATATTGTTACATTCCATCCTGGATTTTCCGTTGTTTGATGGCAGTTTCTTTGATTTTCCCATCATAAATGGCTCGAGTTTTTCTGTGCCAGTCATATTTGCTGCTAACAGAATGGTAACAAGATCTTTGCTCAGCTTGGCCCCATGGTATTTTTCTCCAAAAGTCAAAGTTTTGTATGGATACATTTGTAAAACAGTCCAAAAGTCATCTGCATTAAAAACATCATCCGGTTTGTAATCTTGAAGAATCCTCTGCAATTCTAGCTTCCACTGACACAAATTTTGTTATCTCCTGTGGCACTTTCCCCATTCATTTTACAGAAAATTTCCTGAATTTTTCTAACCTCCCATTACTAACACAAAACATATCATATCCCAATGTGCTGCAAAATAATCCAACTTTTCTTTCAGTTTTGTTCCTCTTGTCAGAACTACTGAACTAAACACTCTTCTAAATCTGGAAACTCAGCCTTTGTCATTTCTGATCTGTCCCTTCATTTATGGCAATGACACAGTCTTTATTCTTGATTATTGTTGACAGTGTGTTTAACACAATCCCAAACTCTGTATCTATGTCTATCTTTTTTTTTTTTTTTTTTTTTTTTTCATTCCTGCTTTCCCTTCATCAGTTAACTTTTGCTTTATGGTCAGACATTTCCTCTTAGAGTGCATGGCTGACACTTACAGCTCACACTCAGTGAAAACAAACACTGTCTCAAATCACACCTGCACAGAGGATGTGGGGACTGCAATGCGACGCAGATCTCACTAATGCTTCAACGCAGGAAGGGGAGGGACTGGGATTACCTTCTTTGCGCACGTTTCGATATACGGAGGTAGTATATGAAAGACTTCAATATATGAAGGGGACTTCATTATAAAGAGTTTTTGTCCTATCAACTTCAATATATAGGGGTAAAATGTGCCCTTCTCAAGCCTTCCAAAAACTTCAATATAACGATGGGTTTTCTGCAAAATATCAGGATTTTTGGCTTCCAAGGGAAGGGACTGAAGAAAAAATTTGGTACAGACAAGTCTTCGATATTTCAAGGTTCACTATATTGTGTGATTATTTTTTAAAAGAAGCCCATTGGACAAAATATTAATCGCCCGATTTAAATAACACAGTGGTCACTTTTGGGTGCTGTAGATGTTACAAGACTGGTGCTGGTTGCATGGTTACTGATGTAAGTCAGGACAGTGAAGTGGTATGTTTGTCTGAGCCGGTTATATGGAATCAGCGTTGTAAGATGGATTGAAGAGGAGGCATAATAATGGCAGAAAGCAGCTATTGTTTGGACGTATCTATAACCACTCCATCAGTTAAGTTGATTGACTTGTTGGTACATCAGCATGGACTATCTGTGTCTACAAGTAATGATGCATCCCTTGCAACCATGTAAAACGGCATAAGGACACCTGTCATAGAAATATCCTAACTTAAAGGGACTGGAGACAAGTATTGTGTCATATTAATGATAATTTGTTCCAACACAGCACAAATTGCTGCTGTGAGTGAATGAAGTTCTATCTCACTCATTTTACAAGCAAACATTGTCAAGGGAACTCTTTAAGTAATGAACCTTTCGAGGCAGTTGCCTCACAAAAAGCCACTGCTCACAGCGGCACATAATGCTACATGGTTTTAGGTGAATAAATATCAGAGAAGCTGGACAGTATCTGTTGACTGGAAGAATGTAGTGTGATGTGACGAATCATAATTTTTCTGCTCATCATCATCATCATCATCATCAATTAAGACTGATTATGCCTTTCAGCATTCAGTCTGGAGCATAGCCCCCTTATAAAATTCCTCCCATGATCCCCTATTCAGTGCTAACATTGGTGCCTCTTCTGATGTTACACCTATTACTTCAAAATCATTCTTAACCAAATCCAGGTACCTTCTCCTTGATCTGCCCCGACTCCTCCTACCCTCTACTGCTGAACCCATGAGTCTCTTGGGTAACCTTGCTTCTCCCATGCGTGTAACATGACCCCACCATCTAAGCCTGTTCGCAGTTCATTCCCAGTTTTTCTTTGATTTCCTCATTGTGGACACCCTCCTGCCATTGTTCCCATCTACTAGTACCTGCAATCATCCTAGCTACTTTCATATCCGTAACCTCAACCTTATTGATAAGGTAACCTGAATCCACCCAGCTTTCGCTCCCATACAACAAAGTTGGTCGAAAGATTGAACGGTGCACAGATAACTTAGTCTTGGTACTGACTTCCTTCCTACAGAAGAGAGTAGATCGTAGCTGAGCGCTCACTGCATTAGCTTTGCTACACCTCGCTTCCAGTTCTTCCACTATGTTGCCATCCTTTGAGAATATGCATTCTAAGTACTTGAAACCGTCCACCTGTTCTAACTTTGTTCCTCCTATTTGGCACTCAATCCGTTTATATTTCTTTCCCAGTGACATTACTTTCGTTTTGGAGATGCTAATCTTCATACCATAGTCCTTACATTTCTGATCTAGCTCTGAAATATTACTTTGCAAACTTTCAATAGAATCTGCCATCACAACTAAGTCATCCGCATATGTAAGACTGCTTATTTTGTGTTCACATATCTTAATCTCACCCAGTCAGTCTATTGTTTTCAACATATGATCCATAAATAATATGAACAACAGTGGAGACAGGTTGCAGCCTTGTCTTACTCCTGAAACTACTCTGAACCATGAACTCAATTTACCGTCAACTCTAACTGCTGCCTGACTATCCATGTAAAGACCTTTAATTGCTTGCAAAAGTTTGCCTCCTATTCCATAATCTCATAGAACAGACAGTAACTTCCTCCTAGGAACCCGGTCATATGCCTTTTCTAGATCTATAAAGCATAGATACAATTCCCTGTTCCACTCATAACACTTCTCCATTATTTGCCGTAAGCTAAAGATCTGGTCCTGACAACTTCTAAGAGGCCTAAACCCACACTGATTTTCATCCAATTGGTCCTCAACTAATACTCGCACTTTCCTTTCAACAATACCTGAGAAGATTTTACCCACAATGCTGATTAAAGAGATACCTCTGTAGTTGTTACAATCTTTTCTGTTTCCATGGTTAAAGATTGGTGTGATTACTGCTTTTGTCCAGTCTGATGGAACCTGTCTCGACTCCCAGGCCATTTCGATTATTCTGTGTAGACCTGACATTCCACTGTATTTGATGAGTTCCGACTTAATTTCATCCACCCCAGCTGCTTTATTGCACTGCAGTCTATTGACCATTTTCTCCACTTCCTCAAATGTGATCCTACTTCATCATCATTTCTATCCCATTATACTTTTAAAACAATATTCGACATTAAGAACATTGACAGTACCAATGAGGCATTTAACCCCTGCAGTCTGTGCATCGTGTAGTTCGGGCAGAATGTGATTCTGTGATGTTTTGGGAGTGTTTGCGGAACCATGACTTGGTCCTACTCATTCAGGTTATGATTCAACATTATTAGTGACAATGTATTACTCGTTTTCTATATCTTCATGATTAGTATGCTGTGGACACTCCTGTCTTCCAAGATGATAGAAGCCATGTCCAAATGACTGCATGCATAAAAATCTGCTTTGATGAACTCGGTTATCTTATTACACCCAGACTAGCCCACAAAATCGCCCAGCCTTGCACATGCAGAAAATGGCTGTGAACTATTTGAACCACTGGGTGAAACTTGTCAGTCAACATGTCCACAGTTTGGAATCTCTAATATGGGAGCATCCCCAGCTCAACCTCATATTTAGTCAGAAAAAAGGTGTCAGCCACAGTAGTTGATCATTTGCAAAAATTTGGGCAAGAATTCTGGTAGTACGTAGTTATGACCTTCTGAATTTACAGCTTTCAAACATTAACATGGACTGATTGCTACTCACTCTGCTTCACTGCAGCCCCCTAATGCCTGAGCACAAAGTACTGTACAGTGGTACTCCTGTTTATAATTATAATATTTTTAATCAACAAGTAACAGTGCTTATGTCATTGCATCACTGTGCTTGGTTTCTAAACTGTAGCTGGTGCCAGAGATCTTTCTGCTTTGAACAATTTTATGTTGTGGTTCATGAATGCAGTGTAAATTAATGACATGAATAAATCATTAAAGACATAGCATAGCACTATTTAGTTATTAACATTGCTTTTGTGCATTATTTTCTTTGGATTGAAAAGCTGACACTGTTAAAAAGAAGTGTTCACATTTGCAGGAGCATTGCTATTCTTCAACATGATTGGCATGATTAAAATGCAAATCAAAAACTGTTAACTCCATTTCATAATAATTCTTCAGTTGCATTGGTTTATTCATTTTGAAGTGAAGGGAAGGGTAGTCTGGTCCTAAATAGGCCTAAGTAGCCACATGTATGTGAGACCTTTTTTCATGTAAAACAACATACTGTTGAACAAGATTTCAAAACACACTCAGTAGACATGACCACCTCCCCCATAATCTGCCATTGCCATCTACATCCCATGAATAGGAGGGTGCAGGTTGTCACTCAGCTGAACAGTACTTCTACTTGGGGATTATATGGCAGCAGATGGATGGAGTGAGTGACAAACTGCAGGTGTGCGTGAATTTTAAAAACTGCACGTTGACAAAGTAATAATTGTGTGCTATCAGAATTATAGCCCAAATTTTCATATGTGATTGATTGACGGGGCTGTTATATTGATATTGTGTTTGTTTCTCCTTAAACCATGAGGTCAAGCTGGTGACGATACCAAGAGGCAGTGTTACATTGCTGACATCTCTCAGGGCTGACTTCACTGTGCTTATGATGATAATCTATTTCAGAGGTACTTAACATGTGGATTTAGGGTAACTTTGATACAAAGGGTGTATACGACCCAGGACAACTGGGAGATCTGGGGAAAACCCGGGAATTTTTTCATCTTTGAGAAAACCGACAAAAACCCGGGAATATTTTATAATTCTGGTAATTTTTCATTTTTTTAGTTTTCAGTTAAATTTTTGTAACTTTGATTGGTAAGAACCAATACCCTAACAAACAATATTACTGTATCTCGCTACTGCAGAATAATACTGCAGCAATTAAACATGAACAAGAGAAAAGAAAACGAAAATAAAACCTAACTTGCAAAGGAAATGCGCCATGTACAACAGCAAAACACAGTGCTCATACAAGCGTCGGCCAACAGGAAAAGTGTCAGAGGCTTTAGGAAGACTGTGCATTGCCTCATGACTACAAATTGACTCGGATGAGCGTGACGTCACAACTGCTTACGTTAGATTCGTTTGAGCAGTTGTGAGTGAGCTCATGCGCAGTTGAGTCACATATGAGTAGTACCTTCTCCCGCTTCTCGTTACAGAAGTGTGGCAGTTAGCTGTATAAGCAATAGCAGCAAGATGCTACCTGGAAAAATTTTACTGACGCGCCTAAGCTGGCAGATTCACGCATGCGTAACAGGCCCGGTTCTAGGGGGTGGGTGGCAAACTGGAGTATGTGACCTGAGTGGCAATTTTTTTTTTTTTTTTTTTTGGCAGGGGGGGGGGGGCAATTCATATTTTTGACAAAAAAGACGTTTCACAAAGTGCCAGCATCCAGCGTATGTTGATCTATCGATTGTTCATATGATTTTAAGACGCATCTCTGTAGGATTTTGAACATTTTTGAACAAATTCTTAGTTGATTGTTGAATGCGTGCATAGTGTACATGATGTCTCTGCCAGGGACCCCCGTCGCATCTAGAAATAAACTTTCCTGCAGACGAAAGAGTACGGGGCTACATGAGCTGAGTGGAACAAAGCCGAACGGGTGATTGTCACTCGCTATTGATATGGTTGACTGGGATTGCGAATGATCAGCGTTGTTATAATTACTAGCAAAATCCATAGGTTGACACTAGCAGAATAGAAATGAGTAACAGGAATAAGAGGTAAGAAAGATAATGTATTATCTACTCGGTGTATCCAAGAAAATGAAATTTTGACAGAAAAGTTTTGGCTAGACCGTTACACTAGTAAGAGCCAGTTGTACAGTCCCTGGAAAACAGCTGATAAAGTAGCGTGGAAAACACATTGTATGAACACTTAATAATGCCTAACCGGAGAATAAACGTGGTATAACTAAACCGGTGATTGTGGCAGGGTTAGTGAAGTTAACTGGAGAGTAAGTTTTGACACTGTCAGAAATATTTACAGAGTTACAGAATTAGTGATAACAAGGTTGTTTGTTAGGACGAGGAAGGAGAAGAAATGGGGACATCACACAAATTATGGAAAAATATTCGAAATTTATATAAAAATTTCGTGCTACTACTTTTCCATCTCATGCTTGAGAAGCTGGAGCCTATGAATGAAATGTGAAACTATTTCCTAACATAAAACTTTTTGCTTGTAGGTGGTCTGATAGGTATTTGATATTGGTAGTTCGTAAATTATATTCTGTGATGTTATAAAAAAATGCCCAAACAGTCTCGTTTATTTGTCTCATTTATTTGGCATGTATTACAATTGCTGCAATATTAGGTAGGCCCATTTCATTTTATCTAACAGATAGTGCAAAATACATGTAATCAGATCGAGAAATACACCAGTCTTGGTTGCTATTTGTATTAATAGCTTTTTTAGTATTAGACAATGACATATCATTGTTTCATGTAGCAAAACGTTTGACAAACTTTGATGAGATAATAGATTCTTTCCCAGAAAGGAAAGCATGCCATGTAAAGCTGTAGTAAGAATAGAGGAAAAAAAATGCTAGGACTTGAGGATTGAAGAAATGTGTACTGTCTTGCTTGTCTCTTGTCTTTACTTGTTTTATGTATCCTATATTTAATTTTATGTCACCAAGTTATTAGCTAATATGCGATAAAGAGTGCAGATTTTCTGAAGAGTTCTTGTTCTTCTGGCTGCAAATAATCCCATCTAATATTAATTGCGAGTTTATTTATTTATTTTTTAAAGAGGGGCAGAATGTTGAATATAGTTTGATGGCATCCATTACAAAATATTACACATTTGAATTCCACAGAGCAAAATACAGTGACGCACAATAGAAAAATGCTGTGTGAAGAGGCATGGCGCTGCACTTTGCCGCACTTACAACCAAATAAAATGTCTCACATTTTCTCGAACACGTATGTTTTATGTATCAGAATCTTCAGAAAGATGTGCACTAAAAAATGAACATATTTTTTGATAAGTCGATTTTTTTAAGTTTTGGTGTCCTACCTCAAATGCTCTCTGGGGTGGCGAGGGGGGGGGGGCACTATCTTGTTTTGCCCCAGTTTGAAAATATCGTAGATCCAGGGGTGATGCACAGAGCAGTCTGAGTTGTACTGATATATGTGTGAGAATGTATGATGAATTTCTTAAGTCACAGAGCATTTGACACACATATAAAAATCAACTCTTTGAGGACGACCATTTAGAATAATTTCGAGCCCATCAGATCATTAGAATAATTTCGAGCCCAGAAGATCAGACATTTATGTCCTCATTAAAAATTTTACTGGCACATTTGTATAATGTATCTTAAAGTGTAACGCGCAAAAAAGATCAACATGGTATGTGAAACCTTAGCTTCTCTTGCAGCTTATTAATCTTCGAGGCTAATATGTGAAAGATTTTCTTTTCTTCTAGCAACACTGTATAGTAATTTAAACCATTAACGTTTCCTAGATTTTCTTTTCTTGTAGCAACATTGTATATTAATTTAAACCACTAATGTTTCCTATTTGTGTGTCATGCTACTTAACAGTGATGTTCCTATTGGCTGACTACATCATGTGTCCTGTGCTCTGAATATCCACTGTCAGTGGCTGGCGAGATCACATGACATGAGCTATCAGTGGCTTACAAAAGCTCATCGCATCTCGATTTCAATGCTGCGGAAAGTAACATTCAGTGTTTGGTGGGGTTTGAATTTATACTTTTGTAACACGAAAATATACAGTTTTCATGTTGCTGCACATCTGACATCTTTCCATTCATGTTTTTTTCCTGAATTTCGTTTCATAAAATGCTGGGAAATTCTATGCCGATATATAAAACCATAACCGTTCAAAGGATTAGTAAGTTTTACAGTTTGAGGAATAGTATACTGTAACTTAACACGGAAAAAGTGTATTTTCACCTGGGAGGAAGTTTATTTTTTACCGGGAAATCCGGGAATTTTTTTTTTTTTTTTTTTCCATGTCCACATATACACTCTGTAATCATATTGCCTTAACTCCTGATTCAAGGCGATTGTTAAGCACACTGTGTCTGTTTCTAAGTGATTATGATAAGTAGCCAGTTATGTGACTGTGGGGCTATCTAACATATAATGGAGCAAATTTACTGAGTGAGAATAAGTCCTTTAGTTGCTGATTTATAATGTATCAGTCAAAATCTTTGCTATCATTGGAAGAATAACAGGAATAAATAATTATCTATAGTCAGTATGGTGAGAAAACATTCAAGTAGGCTTGGAGTTGCTGCTTCAAATGGCTGCTACAACCAGTCATTTAACATTTAAATCATGTGACAGTCTCTGATATTTTCCTGGCAGATTTTTTTTACCCCTTTCTTCTCAGTTTCCTTGGCCAATCACCTTTTGTTTTTGTACTTCTTCATCACGTGTTTAACTTTCATCTATCTGTTCTATATGGTCCTTCATATGTCAACTGGCTTTCATGCTCTGCTTCCTACATCATGGTCCTGTCTTTTTTTTTTTTTTTTTTTTTTTTTTCACTGCAATCATGTGCCCCTCTTCCTGTGCTCAGTGCTCAGACCCTCAGACCTCTCAATTTCTGCAGTAACTTTCATGGATACCCATAGAAAATTCCAAAAACTGATGCATCAATTAAAGACCCACTGATGTGCAGAGGAATGCTGGCACTGAACTCATACTCTCACAAATTCCAACTAGTCATGATAGAGATTGTACAGTACACATTAAATACTGAGCCTCACATAAATGTGAATTGTGAGGAAATATCATCTTAATCACTGTGAAAAGTATTTACAAGAAAAAGAAAGTTATGCTCAAAGTAAAATGAAGAAGAAATTTAAGGTGAGATGAGTGATGGCACACAAAGAGACATTGCAAGCAAAAATGAAGATGACAGCTGTTGTTTCCATGTCTATGGTGTATATTATTAACTCAGATGTCTCTTCATTCTTACTGATGGCATACTGGCTTAAGAAGACCAATAGTGTTTGTACATCAGTCGGTAAAGCACAGTGGTCGTCTCACAGCTGGCTCTACGTTCAGTATAACGTAAGTTTTGCCAGTGATCAAGTTGGACTTGGTGTGTGTTGGAAGGTTTATAATGCAATTTTGTCAATAAAGCTGAGAATGAGGAAGTGACCTATGTGAAAATTGAGGTAAGGCTCAGTGGAGGAATGACTAAAAAGCTACGTATGTGTAAAGGTTATCAAGAATGGTGCTATTATATACGTTGCACTGCAAATGTGAGATATTTTAGGGAAATTAATGTGTGTATTTTGAGATGAAAACACTAAATGGTATTATTAAGAAGTGAATTACAAATGTTTATTTACCTCTGAAATGTCAGGGACCCTTAGTTATACTAAGACTGACAATGACTTGATTTAAAAATGTGTAGAGCTTCTTGCTTTCCACCTGTGAACATCTGTTGCTCTCTGCAAAAACCAACCTTAATCCTGTATCATGTCTGGACTGAAGTGGCCTTGATATCTTACTTCCATGGTAGACATCTCCTGGTGGAAACTTTTCACCATGCTCATCACTCACGGCTCCCATATTTGACAGAAATAAGGTAAGATATGAATGCAAGAAATGCATCTTTAGTGACATTCAGTGAGATGTTGGAAGGCTCTTAGCAAGTTGCCCACAACTTGTGCATAGTTGTCTGCTCTATGGTTTCCAAGAAAGTTGTGCACAACAAGCACAGATGCATACCAAGCTGCTAGTTCTCGTTCTGTGAGCTCCAGTCTGACATGTGAATCTCGAATCAACTTCCGTATTTCTTGTCCAACAAAGTCTCCTGCTTTCAATGTTGCGTCAGTTTTCATATTTCCAAACTTGCCTTTGAGGTACTGAAAACCACGGTTTGTTTTATCCTTCACTGCAACAAACTCTTTCATAAGACCCGATTTGTTGTGGAGTAGAGGTAGGTAAATCTTGTTACAATCCACAAGACGTACATGTGGAACGTTGTGCTGTCTGACTACAGGTAAATTTCTGGGTGGCTAATTTCTCACTGTGTGGTGATTCTTGTCATTGCGACTATTCCACAGCCATTGAAAGTGCATGTGCTTTGTGTACTCAGTCTGCATTCCTAACAGAAAGGCTGCAACCTCCAAATCACTGCAAATATTCCAGTTATGCTCAGAGTACTTAATCAGCATCAAGAGAGTGTTCATTGTTTCATAGATTTCGTTCATTCCCACAGCATGAGCAATAGGAATTGATGGCTTCTGGTTGTCATTGTGTATTAGTGCAGCTTTGAGACAGCTTGAGCTAGTGTCAATGAAAAGTCTGCACTCTTTTGCTATGTCTTTGTTACCTATTTCCTTTATGAGTCCTGACACATCATGACAGAAGCAAACACCTCGTTGAACAGCGTAGTATGCTGTGAATTTCATGTGGTGATCTTGAAAGTGCATAACTGTAGCACCTCTCTCGAGTAAGTTCGAGTCCTTCAGTCTGGAACCTAAAAGTTCTGACTTTTATTTCGACAGGGACAAATAGCGAACCAGGTCATCCAGTTTCGCTTGGCTGATCAAATGTGGCTTTTTAATGTCATTGTCGGGATCATTCATGTATTTCAAGGCTCCAGCATCACTGTCATTACCTTCAGCATCACTTTCTTCATTGTTCATTGCATCGGATGAAGAAGGAATTGGTACTTGGTAATCTGTACCATGCGCCACAGGCTATAGTGCAGACTCACAATCTGAAGAAATGGATTTTTGACTTGTTCTTCTTGCTGTACCTGGATATGTTGGTCAAGTAAGAATAGCAATCTCTCAGCTCCTGCCAGATCATGGAAACAGCAAATAGCATTTGATTTTGCTTACCATTTAACCACTGGGTTAGGTCGGAGTAACAGACTTGCAACAGAGATGAGCCGCCCAGGATTTTGTTTGACCTTCCATTTCACATCCTAAGTCATGTTCTTGCACTGCTTGGATGTTGTATACTTGCCACAAATGTGGCAAAAGCAGTCCGGACAATTCACACAACTGTGCCTATTCATCTTTTGTTTACTGAATCACAATATACGGAACTACCAAATCGCCTTATATGAAATAACTTATATGCATGTTACTGGGACTGTTGATTAATAAAACACAGAACTACACTAGCACGAACTATTCTCTAGTCATGTCTGAATCAGACTGATTGACCAACAGGAGAAACAGCATGTGAACTAATTTTATAAAACATGCTGAAACCTACATGCATGCTGTAGTTTGTGGACAAGTTAGAACTTGTCACAGACTAGTCAGAAAATTTCCAACCCTGCTTGTTTGTCTTTACTCCAGTACATGTATATTTTGACAGATGCATAAAGCAGAGTAACCTCGAGAATACACACACTCACACATTCATACATTAGACATGGCTCATTGATGCAGCTACAGAACCCATGTACTGTCTTTTAATATCTTATCACTTTCAGCTGTAACTTTAATTCCATATGTCCTACAACATTTCTGATTGCAGAATCGGAATCAGCACACCATATTACATAACACTTGCATTATTTTCATACAGTTAGTATTCTCTCATGACATAAACTCTCATTTTTTGAATATGATTCCTCAACTTTAAAAAATTTTGAGATCACTTTAAATTTTATTTTTGTTTCAACCACATTCATCTCAGTTCATTTTAACTGGTGCTAATAACCTTCTGCTTGATTTCGCTAATGCTCACTGTCCCTCCCACACCACCACCACCACTAAAAATATATTTATTCGTAGAGAATAAGCAAGGATATTTGTATGTGATTTATGAAGTAGTTCATTTTCCTTCATGTAAGAAACTTGATCTTCAACTTGTGTTACTCAGCTGGTCTCTGTAAATAGTTTTTCATTCTCATTTCATTATGTCCTCCCCCCCCCCCCCCCACCCCCAATCCCTCAAATCCTTTACCCTGTAATGCGCCCTCTCCATACCATTATCGTTTCTTTGTGTTAAATTATATACTCTGTTTAAATGGAAATGGCTGACACTGAAAATCTTGCATGAAACCTAGAGAAGCTGCTACTCTGACAAAGATGTAATTTAATTTTATTCTTGATTTTCTGAAGAAAGTAAGTTTAACCTTATGTCAGCAGTTGGCATCTTAAAGACTTCTCCACTTTTGTAGTTGCAGTTCCAGTTCCAGTCCAGAAAGCACAAGCAGCCCCCAAACGGAATGTTCAAAGGCAAACACGAGTTGTGGAGGACAGCATAATAACAAGACCGGAATGGTTGTCTAGTAAAAAGGGTAATTGCTTTTAATATGTTAACCCGTAACATCTACTGCTTGATTTTACTGGTAAAAATTAATTTCATAAGAATGTAGTTTCTTGTTTGCTTTAAGGTAGGGGTCAGTCCATTTCAGATCACACAATATAAATCATATTTTTTGCTTAACATTTTTTTTATTTTCGCTATTTTTTTCCATGAGTTCCCTATAGGTAGTGTCACAAAACACTGTATGAAAAATTTTTGTAAGCCATATTTTTTTTCTGGCAGCCATTTTTAAAATGGTGGTTGGACCAGGTTTAATGGAAAACGTGGTTTTGCAGGAAGTTTAATTGCCAAGTTATTTTAAAAGATATCAAAATAATTAAAAAACCACTGTGTGATTGTTCAATTTCTCCCAGCGTATTTCTTGTTCGAACAGTCCACGTGTGTATTGCCGGTCCATAGTGTCCAACAGGCACAATATTTCGGCAATCAGACATGTTGCCATCATCAGGTGTGCTGACGAACTGAGCTCTTCAGTTTCTCGCGGCATATTTCTTGCTCGAACAGACCATGGGTCTACTGCCAGTCCATAATGTCCAACGGGCACAATATTTCGGCGATCAGGCATGTTGCCATCGTCAGGTGCGCTGATGAACTGAGCCCACCCTCAGGGGGGTGTGGTTGCTAAAATATTGTGCCCGTTGCAAACTATGGACCGGCAGTGCACCAGTGGACTGTTCGAGCAAAAAACCACTGTGTTCAGCATGAACTTCAGGCATAAATTTTTTTAAAATTTTTATATCCTGCAAGACACTCAGTCAAACTATTTCTGCAAAGACTCAGAAAAAATTTATCAGTCATTATTTTTGATGAAGGAAGAGAGACTTGGTAATAACATGTTATTTCTGTGTTGAGTATGTACATAACTATATGCAGTATAAGTTTTAGTCCTGAGAATACACTCCTGTTTTTTCTAGAGCTTTTCAAAAATGGCCAAAAGCCTTGTAACGTCAATTATCACAGGTCAATATCTAAAAAGTGACTGAATGAAAACAAGTGAGCATTTTAGAGAATTTTTTTATACTCATTTAGACAAATGCAACCACATTTTTGGGAAATATGTTGTGACCCATTTGGTACTAAGAAAAAAGTTAAAAACGGTTTGCATAAAATACTAATTGAACATCTTTCCAAGAGTAAAAATGTGAATATTAACTTAATTCCTGGACAAGCTCTATGTCTAACATGTGCATCAAGAATAATTGTAGAAAAACCAATCAAGGAAGTGGCAAACAGTGTCAAAAGTGAGCGTGAATTTCTTTCTGGGCCTTTCGAATGTGTTGAGAATAATGTGTTGCATCAAGTAGAATCCATTTGTAAAACTTTGGAATTATCTCCTTTGTGTAAAATAATGAAGCTTAACACAGAACACTGACTGTCACTTTACAAAGAAAAACTGATAAAATCACAAGTGCAGTCAAGCGAAAATTGCAAGAATGTTTCCATAATTACTTAGAATCTCAGAATCAAAATAATACAGAAAATGTGCAAAGTGAGTATGATATCTTATTACCAAAGAGTGAAAGAAAAATTCAAAATTTCTTGTAAAGATCATGAAATTAAGATAATTAGCTTCTTGCCAAGATCATGGCCTAAGAAAAAAATAATTGAGGAGTTTGATGCATCTGAATACATGGTGAAGTTAACTAGGCAGCTAGTAAAGGCTCAAGGGAGGATGATGAAAATAATTGCTTATGTCCTGGTAAGTAATAGTGTTTTTCAACTGTTGTTAACAATGTTAAGGTGCAGAAGCAGAAAAGATTAATTCTTGTCTCGCTGAATGATCTCTACAGCCTCTATAAACAGAAATATCCAGGTCACAAAATTGGCCGCTGTATGTTTTGCATTCTAAGACCAAAGTAGTGCGTTCTTCTGGGTTCATCGGAACTCATAATGAATGCGTTTGCAAGCATCATAAAAACACAAAGCTTATGATGTGGGAGCAAAGCTTAATGCAAATTATAAAGACCTGATAGCTTTCATGGTATGTGACATTAGTATTAAAAAATGTGTGCTTGACACCTTAAAAAAGGAACTTGGTATCTTGCCTGACAAAGTAATTTTCAAACAGAGCTGAGCTTATTACAGAGGTAATGCCCAGTGATGAATTTTTACATTCTCTTGTTGATAAGCTGGTGCTTTTAACATCCCATCACTTTATCTCAAGAGCTCAAGGCCCATATTTCAAGGAAACAAATGAAAACCTGAAAGAAACCCACTGCTTAGTGACTGTTGATTTTGCAGAAAACTATACAGTTACAGTACAGGATGAAATTCAAAGTTTTCATTGGACTAATACACAAACAACACTGCATCCATTTGTCATCTGCTTTAAAAAAGAAGACAAAGTATGTTGCAAATCTATTTGTGTGATTAGTGACCACCTTGATCACAATACCACAACTGTGTATATGTTTCAACATCATCTCATTAGGGAAATTAAGAATATCATATGTAATGTTGAAATGGTCATTAACTTTAGTAATGGTGCAAGCAGCCAGTACAAAAATAAGGAACACTTCATTACTGCTTGACAACATAAAAATGATTGGTTTACTAGCAGAGTGGAATTTCTTTGCCTCATCACATGGAATGAATTCTTGTGATGTTGAACGAGCTTCCCTTTAAAGACCTTAACACAGAACAGATCCTGACTCCACAAGGTATATTCAAATACTGTCTTGAATTAAATATATATTTACCTCTTCGCCTGAAATTGAGCAAATCAAAATGAAACACAGAGAGATTTGAATGTTGTTTACCAGTTTAAGAAAAAAGAAGCCATCACACATACGCCCCCAAATATGATGTATTGTTACTTCCAAAGCCTCAAACTTTGATGATCATCAGACTTCAATAGTTTTTACAAACATATCATATTTCATGAATAATGACTTTGTTGTTTGTAAGATGAGAACTGGTAGCTTGGAAAAATTGAAGACAAAAGTGAACATATAGGGTGCAAATGCTCCGGGACAACTGGAAAAACCTCGGAATTT
Source organism: Schistocerca nitens (assembly GCF_023898315.1). Taxonomy (NCBI): domain Eukaryota; kingdom Metazoa; phylum Arthropoda; class Insecta; order Orthoptera; family Acrididae; genus Schistocerca; species Schistocerca nitens. The sequence goes on along the minus strand of NC_064614.1, from coordinate 1,270,558,043 downwards.
TTTCATCCAGGAGAAAATCGGGGAAAACCTGTGAATTTTTTGGAATTCTGGGAATTTTTCATTGTTTTAGTCTTCAGTTAAACTTTTATACTTTTGACTGGTTAGAGCTAATGAACAGCAATATGTGTCAAGGCTTTAGGACAAAGACTATGGAATACTTCAAAACAATAAACTGCTGGCAACGAGCATGATGTTTCAATTGTTGACATTAAGTTCATTTGAGCAGTTGGCCACAAGCTCATGCACGTGTGCAGTTGAGTTGCATATGGGCAGTACCTTCTCCCGCTTCCAGCTGCTTGAAGTGTGGCTGTTCACTGTATCAGCAGTAGCAACAAGCAGCCAGATGCTACCCAGGAAAATTTTTTTGGAGTGCCCAAGCTGCCAGATTCGTGCATGTGCATAGCAGTCTGGGTTCTAGTGGGGAGGGGTTAGTCTCCACGTAAGCTGTGTTTACGTTTAGTGATTTCCTCTTTGTTTACACTTCTCACATCAAATGAAAATGAAATGGATTTCTGTAGTTGAGAGCTATCAAGTGAATTAAAATACATTCACATAATTATGGAAGGCTAACATGTTATTAGTTTCAGTTTTCTGATTTTATTCTACTTCCATGTTTTTGGCAGTCAGTCGCTTTGCAAAACGAAGGAATTATTTTTGTCCAGTTGCTAAATAAATGTGGCTTTTATTAATCTTTTCTCCAGAGGCAGTCAATTTATTAAAAACCGTGTTTCATTCTGGATTATTGGCTAGTTTCAATGTGTCACTGAATTTCAGTTGCACATTTTCAACTTCTGGTATGTATGGCATTATGCCATAACAAAGAACCAAACATGAGGTAATACAATACTGGTACTCTAAGAAAATCTTCATCCAGAAAACTGCACTGAAAAGCTTAATATCAGGATGCGGCCTACTTCATTGTGAATCTGGACATACGAATTTGCACTTTAAGCTGAATTGTGCATTTTATTATGGTTTAGGAAATATGTAAGATCTCTTAATGCTGTATATGTATGAACATATGGGCATCCTACATCATCGTACCTGCCCACATGCAGTAACACCTGTTTTTTGGTGCTCTCTGGTAACTTGTGAAATGAAGCTATTTCTAACAGGTCACGGGAAAATATCGTGAATGGCGATTTGAAAAGGGTTAGTTTCAAAGTAAGTTTCCTTTTATGGAAGATGAATTATGTTACATCTGTGAATGTGCAATGAATTTCTTAAATCACAGAGCATTTAACTCTCATTTAATACTTAACACATTGAGGACTAGCCACTTAAAAGAATTTCAAGCCCAGAAGACCAGACATTGTCTTTATTTAAAATTTTACTGGTAATTTTGTGTAATGTATCTTACAGTGTAACACACACAAAAAGACCAATATTATATGTGAAAGCTTAGCATTTGTTGTAGCTTATTAATCTTCAAGACCAATATTATATGGGAAAGCATAACTTTTCTTGTAGCTACATTATGTTCATTAATTTAAGCGATTAACTTTTTCAGTGTGTGTGTTCACACTACTTAACAGTGATGCTACGGTTGGCTGACTACATCACGTCAGATGCTCTGAATATCTGCTGTCATTGGCTGGCGACATCATGTGACATGAGCTGTGACTGTCTTTCAAAAGTGTGTTTCACTCTAGATTTCAATGCTTCAGAAACTAATGTGCTGTTTCAGATATATACAAATAAAAAATATATGCATCGTAAATGTTGCTGCACATCAGATCTTTCTAAAACCTTTTGCCAGGGTTTTTCGCTCTCTGAAGTTTCACAGCAATGTATAAAACCTTTACCACTCAAAGGATTGATATTTTTATGACTCCAAGGGAAAGTATAGTGGCACTTATCATGGAAAAGGTGTATTTTTCACCTTGGAAGAAGTGTATTTTCACATGCGAAAAAGTGTGTTTTTAACTGGAAAATCCAGGAAATATCCGGGAATTTTTTGTTCTTGTCCATGTATATGCTCTGACATAACAGTGATGATGTTTTGGTACCTTTTTTTCACCCTTCTGAACCAAAAACTGCCTTTCAACTTTGCTTGGGTGCCTGCAAAGAAAATAGTATCAGAAGTGACTCCATTGAAACTCACAACAGTGTCTGGTAGAACACACAACATAACTGGTAAACTGTGCAATGAAACATCATGTTTGTTTAGCTCTCTAATGGGAATTGCAGCTGGCAAGTAGTTACAACTAAAATTTTAAATCTAAATACAGTTTGTACATAAAGTCCGGGAACACTTTCATCAATTATTTATTTCTCAAGAACCAAACATTGTATAGATATCATCCATATGTCATTTTGAAGAGAAACCCTGAAAGCTTTTTTTCGTGTATACCACCACAGCGTAGTTTGGTAATTTGCCGATAGTCAGCACTAGTTACAAAACACACTAGTTCAGGTGTGGACCGAGCTTTCTGTGTGTTGGAGTTCGACAAAAACATGTGTGCTACAGCTGTTCAACGGATCTTTAGAACCAAGTATGCTGAGAAGCCACCAACAAGGAAGGCCATTTACCACTGGCACAACAAATTCGTTACATTACGGATGTCCCAGTGTGAGTGAAGTGAATGTGGAGCATGTACGAGAGTCTCCCTTCCTTCATAAAAAGTAATGATTGATTAATTTTTTCTGAGTCTTTGGAGAAATAGTTTGACTTGACTGTCTTGCAGGATATAAAAATTTAAAAAAAAATTATGCCTGAAGTTCATTTCATGTTGAACACACTGTTTTTTTAATTGTTCTGAGATCTTTTAAAATAACTTGGCAGTTAAACTTCCTGCAAACCACATTTTTCATTAAACTTGGCTGAAGTGCCATTTTAAAAATGGCTACCAGAAAAATACTATGGCTTATAAAACTTTTTCAAACAATGTTTTGTGACGGTCAGGAAAATAAAAAATATTGAGAGCAACATCGCCTGGATGATTTGAAATGGATTGACCTGTACTGTACAATATGGCAGGCAGTCTCCATGCAGTTTTATCATTGCAATATGTTTCTTAATCTTTGATATCAGGTATATATTTTGAGAAGTGATACTAATCATCAACCTTTGGTAAACAGTGCTACAGTTTCTCTTAGACAACAAGTATTTAATCTAAAGAACAAGGATTTTTTAAAAGGAGGCATGTCCAGAATTGTACGAAAAGGCTATATATTTATGAAAAATATACACTTTCACAGATGTACTTCAAACATCATTTTCCAGTGGAGTCACCATCTATTTCAGTGCATTTGTGGAGCTGAGTTTTCTGATATCTACTTCAACCACTCTTTGAACCACTGAACATCATCATCGGTAGGAAACCCACTTTTACACCTGCAAACAAATTCATAGTGGTGAAAATACGAAGGTGAAAGATCAGGGCTGTGGTTGATGATGTCACAACAGTATGAACCCAAGATTTGCCTTATGGCATTGGCTGTATGGGGATGTGGATTATCATGCAACAAGCACATTCACTTCATTAACTTACTGCTATTTTCGTTATATATCACACTCTGTTGTGTTTTTAGGATTTTACAGCACTGTGCAGCATTAATCATTTCTTGTTTTAATGCACCCAAAGTTTTGAATTTTTTCACTGATGATTGTGTTTCCATTCCAGGGGTATAGAAGGCCACTTATCACCATTCACAAGAGAATCAAGGAATTCTTTGTCTTAGTTTGAAGAAGTAAAGAAACTCCCATGGAGATGTGACTCTGTTGTTGCCGCGCGGGATTAGCCGAGCGGTCTAAGGCGCTGCAGTCATGGACTGTGCGGCTGGTCCCGGCGGAGGTTCGAGTCCTCCCTCGGGCATGGGTGTGTGTGTGTTTGTCCTTAGGATAATTTAGGTTAAGTAGTGTGTAAGCTTAGGGACTGATGACCTTAGCAGTTAAGTCCCATAAGATTTCACACACATTTGAACTTTTGTGATTCTGTTGACTTTGTGTTGATATGTGAACTGTTTTGGTACCCATCTCACACGCAATTTTCGAAAACCAAATGTTTGAGTAATGATTCCATGCAGAAGAGATTGCAAGATTTCTGGAAACATTCTGTTCATCTCATCCAGAGCCAATCGGTGATCACAATCAATCATTTTATCGATCTTGATCACCATCTCATCAGCCACAATGGGGAATGCCAGCTTCTTCATCATGAACATCTTTTCTGCCAGCTGTAATCTCATTAGTATGATTCATCACACCATCCCCACAAACAAGTTTAATTTCACTGAAAATCTCGAACAGCACATTTCCCTTTCCAAGAAGAAACTGTATTATGCTCCTCATGTCGCAGCTTGTGGGCTTCAGAATAGACACATTCAATTCAGCACAGCACTGAACTGAGAGAAATGAGTGTGCCTTCTACTGCCATCACCTTGTCGTTGAATGCAGTGCTGCGAACAATATCCGTTTGGGCATCAGAGGCTCAGTTCTCTTATTTTCTGGACATGCCTCATAGCTTTCTCAGTTATTATTTCTAGGAAATTGTCACTGCAAGTTGCTAGTTTTACTTGTATGACCATGGAAGCAAAGATTTAAGTAAAGTTTCACCCAACCAAAAATATGTCTCCATTTTCTAGGAAAGTCTGGAACCACAATCCGGATGAATACAAATTACTTCAAACTGACGTCAATAACCGACTTTATGTTGTACCAGTACCGTGTTGACTTTGCACCAGAAGAGGAAACTACAGCTGCAAAAATACAGTTGTTGAAAATCCATAAGGAAGCTCTGGGAGGATACATTTTTGATGGAAGTGTAATGTTCACAGCAAAGAAGCTAGATAAGGATGTGAGTCAGGCATGAGTTATGTATTAATTACCTTCAGTATCACAAGAAAATATTCACTGTATTCCATATGTAAACATGTTTGCAGTTGGAAAGGGGTGGGTTGTGCGAGGTTCAGTTAGTGACCTGCCCCTTATTTTTCAGATGTCTAATGTGCCTACCAAAGGTATTAAATTGGTTATCAATATTGCGATAGTTGATGTTACGACAGTCATTTCATTATGTTCCAAAAGAACATGCTGGAACATACTAGTGAAGTTCTACATAAATTATGTATTTTTTTATCAGAGTTTCTGCTTGACAGACTTTTTGATGTTTAAAATTTGTATTTATTGTACATTGTCTTATTTTTAAGGTCAAAAAATGTTTGATACTAGGTGTTTCTGAAGTGTATCCTTTGTTGATATCAGCTCACACACACACACACACACACACACACACACACACACACACTTTTCATATTAGGTGTATTGTACTGACATCTACTGCCACATAGTCCATATCAGTGACCTCAGTAGTCATTAGAGAGCAGAATGGGACACTCCAGGGAACTCATGGACTTCGAACGTGGTCAGGTGATTGGGTGTGACTTGTTTCATGTGCCTGTGCGCAAGATTTCCACACTCCTAAACATCCCTAGATCCACTGTTTCTGGTGTGATAGTGAAGTGGAAACATGAAGGGACATACACAGCACAAAAGCGTAGAGGTCGACCTCGCCTGTTGACTGACGCAGACTGCCAACAGTTGAACAGGGTTGTAATGTGTAATAGGCACACATCTATACAGACCATCACACAGGAATTCCAAACTGCATCAGAATCCACTGCAAGTACTATGACAGTTAGGGGGGAGGTGAGAAAACTTGGATTTCATGGTCAAGTGGCTGCTCAGAAGCAACATATGACGCCGGTAAATACCAAATGACACCTCGCTTGGTGTAAGGAGCATAAACATTGGATGACTGAACAGTTGAAAAACATTATGTGGAGTGACAAATCACGGCACACAATGTGGCGATTAAATGGCAGAGTGTGGGTATGGCGAATGCCCGGTGAACCTCGTGTGCCAGAAAATTCGGAGGCGGTTTGTGTAATGGTTTTTGTCGTGTTTCTCATCAAGGGAACATGAACCCCTTGTTTTGCCCGGCACTATCACAGCACAGGTCTTCATTGATGTTTTAAGCACTTGGTGCTATCTTCATAAACCCAAACAAATTCCTGTGTGAAAAATTGTCTGGGAAAGAATGGCACACATTTAAATAGATTAGGTTCAGTAACACTCAGCAGAATGTATGATGATGTTTGTAAAACCATTAGAAACAAGGGAAACTAACATTGTATACTGGGGGTGAAAAATCAGGAAATTTGATATCCACAAAAAACAGTGATAACAAAAAAGAATATAGGACAAAAACAAACATAGAATTAGGATATTCAATTATAAAAATAGTGCACCACAATATACAATACATAAAAAAATAAGGCAACCCAATTAGAAATAATGCTAAATGAAGAAACTCCTGACATTCTAGCTCTGACAGAACATGGCCTAAATGAGCATGAAATTCTAAATCTTACTGTTCCAAATTACAATGTAACAGCTAGCTCATGTGGAGGAATAGTAAGGGTGGTGGAGCTACTATACTAACCCATAACAATGTAAACAGAAACCACATAAGCAGTCTTCACTTATGCACAAAATATGTAGTCGAAGTAACAGGCCAAAAAATAGTTTTACGTAGTTCCTCACTGTACATCTTAAACATCTACAGACTGCCAAATGGGTGCATAGAAACGTTCATTGAAAACATAGGAGAGCTCTTACATATCATCCTAAGCAAGAACTGTGCACTTGTACTACTAGGTGTCCTAAACATAAACACATTGCAAGACACCAATGACAGTAGGGAGCTCCTAAACACAATGAAAACATATGGCTTATACTATGCAGTAGCTACTCCAACACATATAACTGCAAATTCCTGTACTCAAATAGATCACTTCTTCACAAATTTAAGGGACTTTCAGTACAAAAGTGAAGTTACAGAAACGGCCCTGTCAGATCATGATGCAATAAAAATATGTCTAAATGATATCACCACAAATGAAAACACAGAAAAAATGTGGGAAAAAAGAAGCTTAAATGAACAAAACGTAACAGCCCTTAGTATAAAACTTGAAAAAGAAGGATGGGAATGCTGGAAAAAGACTCTCCATCATTGGATCGTAAAGTGACTCACTTTATTGACACACTATCCTACCATCTCAGTATTACATGCCCAGTAATAAAAACTAAAACCAAAACCACAAATAAAAACAAAAAATGGATAACAAAAGGCTTTTTGGTCTCTAGGAACAAGATAAAAATGCCGCACAGAATATATAAAACTAGCAATGTTGAAAATTTTAAAGAGTACTACAGAAAATATAGAAGAAAGTATGCTAAAGTACTGCAAGCAGCCAAATGACTAGAATCAAAAAAAGCATATAAATAGTGCTGATAATAGAAGCAAGGTTTTTTGGTCTATTATAAATACAAATCGCAAACCCTCCAACTCACATGAAGACAGCAAAGTACAGTTCATGATCAGCAAAAAAACTATAACTGAACAGAATAAAATCATAAATCTTCAATGCCTATTTTGCCACAGTAGGCCAAAAACTAAAAGAAACAACAAATAATAAAAAACACAATAACACCTGGAATACATTTATTAATCCCCAGGGAAAACAATGGCACTTTTCCCAAGTGACAGAAGAAGAAACACTGTTGTTGTTGTTGTTGTTGTTGTTGTGGTCTTCAGTCCTGAGACTGGTTTGATGCAGCTCTCCATGCTACTCTATCCTGCGCAAGCTTCTTCATCTCCCAGTACCTACTGCAACCTACATCCTTCTGAATCTGCTTAGTGTATTCATCTCTTGCTCTCCCTCTACGATTTTTACCCTCCACGCTGCGCTCCAATACTAAATTGGTGATCCCTTGATGCCTCAGAACATGTCCTACCAATCGATCCCTTCTTCTAGTCAAGTTGTGCCACAAACTCTTCTCCCCAATCCTATTCAATACCACCTCATTAGTTATGTGATCTACCCATCTAATCTTCAGCATTCTTCTGTAGCACCACATTTCGAAAGCTTCTATTCTCTTCTTGTCTAAACTATTTATCATCCATGTTTCACTTCCATTCATGGCTACACTCCATACAAATACTTTCAGAAACAACTTCCTGACACTTAAATCTATACTCGATGTTAACAAATTTCTCTTCTTCAGAAACGCTTTCCTTGCCATTGCCAGTCTACATTTTATATCCTCTCTACTTCAACAATCATCAGTTATTTTGCTCCCCAAATAGCAAAACTCCTTTACTACTTTAAGTGTCTCGTTTCCTAATCTAATACCCTCAGCATCACCCGACTTAATTCGACTACATTCCATTATCCTCGTTTTGCTTTTGTTGGTGTTCATATTATATCCTCCTTTCAAGACACTGTCCATTCCGTTCAACTGCTCTTCCAAGTCCTTCGCTGTCTCTGACAGAATTACAATGTCATTGGCAAACCTCAAAGCTTTTATTTATTCTCCATGGATTTTAATACCTACTCCGAATTTTTCTTTTGTTTCCTTTACTGCTTGCTCAATATACAGATTGAATAACATCGGGGAGAGGCTACAACCCTGTCTCACTCCCTTCCGAACCACTGCTTCCCTTTCGTGCCCCTCGACTCTTATAACTGCCATTTGGTTTCTATACAAATTGTAAATAGCCTTTCGCTCCCTGTATTTTATCCCTGCCACCTTCAGAATTTGAAAGAGAGTATTCCAGTCAACATTGTCAAAATCTTTCTGTAAGTCTACAAATGCTAGAAAGGTAGATTCGCCTTTCCTTAATCTAGCTTCTAAGATAAGTCGTAGGGTCAGTGTTGCCTCATGTGTTCCATTATTTCTACGGAATCCGAACTGATCTTCCCCGAGGTCGACTTCTAATAGTTTTTCCATTCGTCTGTAAAGAATTCGCGTTAGTATTTTGCAGCCGTGATTTATTAAACTGATAGTTCGGTAATTTTCACATCTGTCAACACCTGGTTTCTTTGGGATTGGAATTAAAGATGATAAAAAACCTAACACAAACAAAGTCATGTGTAATTGACAGAATATCAAGTATAGAAATTAAACACTGTATGCAGTAACTCAAGAAACCTCTTACACAACTAATTAATTCATCATTCCTGGAAGGAACTTTTCCAAAGTGCTTAAAGACAGCACTGATAAAACCAATACATAAAAAGAGTAATGAATACAATCCAGATAATTATAGGCCTATAGCTCTTTTACCAGTCATATCAAAAGTATTTGAATGAGCTTATGCACAGAGACTTGTTGCTTTTCTGATGAAATATGAAATGATCAACAAGAATCAGTTTGGCCTCCAGAAAGATAAATGCACCATAGATGCAATAATAGACCTCATTAGAAATGTCATAACAAACTTGGATTCTAAACATAAATGAGTAGGAGTATTTATGGATCTAGCAAAGGTATTAGACTGTGTAGACCACAAAACTTTAGTAGAAATATTAGGAGTGTATGCCATAAGAGGAAATGCAGGAGACTGGATTCCTCAACAGAGAGTGTTCATTAGTGACAAGGTTATCTTCAGGAGCACCCCAGGAAAGTGTGACGGAACCATTATTATTTTCTATATACATATATGATCTGGCAGAGGGTAGATGCCAGTCTGTGGTTGTTTGCTTATGATGCTTTGGTGTACAGGAACGCGTCAAAGTTTGAGTAAATGTAGGAGGATACAAGATGACTTAGACAAAATTTCTAGTTTTTGTGAATCCATTGTGGACATTGGACAGCATCTGGTCAAATATTTAACAATGAAATTTGCCAAACAGCCGTGCATTTGAGATGTAACTTTATTTTATTTTCGCTACCACATTTGGCAGTGAAGATGACATAATGAATTGCCAAAACTGGTAGCGAAAATAAAATAAGATTTCAATTGTGTGGCTGTTTGGCAAATTTCATTGTTAAATAAAAAATTTCTATTTGCTGTGATGAATGACAGCTAGCTATAAATATAGAAAAAAGGACTTTCTTTTAATGAATAGGGGGAAAAGACCCATAATGTTTGAATACAGCATTAGTAGTGCCCTGCTTGACATGGTCACCTCATATAAATATCTGGGCAGAACATTACAAAGTGGATATGAAATGGAATGAGCATGTGAGGAGTTTGGTAAGGAAAGCAAATTGTTGACCTCATTTTATTGGGTGAATTTTAGGAAAGAGAAGTTCATCTGTAAAGGAGACTCCATATAAGGCACTAGTGCAAGCTATCCTGGAATACCACTCAAGTATTTGAGATGTGCACCAGATCAGATTAAAGGAAGTTGTTGAAGCATTTCAGAGGCAGGCTGCTAGATTTTTTATTGGCAGGTTCAAACAACACGCAGGATACAATACTTCAGGAACTCAAATGGGAATCCCTGGAAGAAAGGTGGCATTCTTTTTGAGGCACAGTAATGAGAAAATTTAGAGGACTTGCATTTGAAGCTGACTGCAAAGCAATTCTACTGCTGCCAACATACATTTCATGTAATGACTACAAAGATACAAGATATTAGGGCTCATATGGAAGCTTATAGACAGTTGGTTTTTCCCTAACTCTGTTCCTGAGTGGAACAGGAAAGAAAGTGACTGGTAGTGGTATAGGACACCCCTCCCATAACACTGTACAGTGGCTTGCAGAGTCTATATAAACATAAACAGACACACAAACATAGATGGAAGGACAATACAAAGTATAGAAGGGAAAATTAGGAAGGAATGTATACAGGGTCTTCATAAATGAAACAAACTTGCGAACAATATTATAGAAAGGGAAGATGAGGTAAGTGAAATGTGATGGGAGATATACTATGTTATCAAAAGTGTCCAGACACCCCCAGAAACATACATTTTTCATATCAAGTGCATTGTGCTGTCACCTACTGCCAAGTGCTCCACATCAGTGACCTCAGTAGTCATTAGACAACATGAGAGAGCAGAATGGGGCATTCCGCAGAACTCATGGACTTCGAATGTGGTAAGGTGATTGGGTGCCACTTGTGTCATACGTCTGTACATGAGATTTCCACACTCATAAACATCCCTAGATCCACTAGTGATAGTGAAGTGGAAACGTGAAGAGACACACACAGCACAAAAGTGTAGAGGCTGACCTCGTCTGTTGACTGACGCAGACTGCCAACAGTTGAACAGGGTTGTAATGTGTAATAGGCTCACATCTATCCAGACCATCACACAGGAATTCCAAACTGCATCAGGATCCACTGCAACTACTATGAAAGTTAGGTGGGAGGTGAGAAAACTTGGATTTCATGGTCAAGTGGTTGCTCATAAGCCACACATCACACTGGTAAATGCCAAACAATGCCTCACTTGGTGTAAGGAGCATAAACATTGGATGACTCAACAGTGGAAAAATGTTGTGTGGTGTGATGATCCGATGGCAGGGTGTGGGTATGGCGAATGCCTACTGAAAGTCGTCTGCCAGTGTGAGTACCGTATTTACTCGAATCTAAGCCGCACTCGAATCTAAGCCGCACCTGAAAAATGAGACTCGAAATCAAGGAAAAAAAAATTTCCCGAATCTAAGCCGCACCGGAAATTTGAGACTCGAAATTCAAGGGGAGAGAAAAGTTTTAGGCCGCACCTCCAAATCGAAACAAAGTTGGTCCATTGTAATATGAGACACAATTTAGGTCGAATGAAATACGATACAGCTACAGTAGTTTGGTTCGAGTCGTAAGCTTAGCAGTTAAGCTTTACCAGGTAGCCATTGCTATGCATCAGGCGCTCCGTCCATATTTATACGGGTACCCTTCCTTTTTCACGTGCTTCGTCTGGTTTGAATCGATTGCTTATTTTGCTTTGATCTGATAAGTGCCGTTTTCTTTGTTATAGGTGTTTACGTCACTCTAAGCTGAAAATGCATTACTGTACTGTGTAATGCATTGTTTGTCGCAGGAATCGTCTCATTAGCGAAACAATGGCAAGAGACTGCTATTTGTTGTTACTTACACTGCTGCTTTCTTTGATAATGATAAAAAAGAACCAAATGCGTATGATAGAACATGCGTATGATAGAACATGTTCTGAACGAGAGTTTTGCGAAAATTTTCCTCCGTTTGAAAATCTTTGCAGCCGCTTCTTTAGTACATCAAATTCTGCACAGAAATTAGTCATCTTACATTTAAAATCTAGTCAGTTGCCGTGCTTCATTTCTGACTGTATCACTATTAGGCATAAGAATAATACGAATATAAACATGACACGATACGTATATTCTTCCGCATTTGCTGTTGTCTCACTCTAGTTTCGTAGTTTATTAGGCAGACAGGATTTAAATGAGATAGCAGCAAACACGAAAGAATACATGGCAAAATGTTTATATTCGTATTATTCTTATGGTGAAGAGAACACTGCATGTGATTCACATTTCATCAGGTTCCTATTAGCAACCATCTCTTCTCACAGGTAGGAAAAAACTCGGAATGTAGAGTTGGCCATATTGACAAACATCCCTAACAGTCTTGCCAGTCGGATTTTCGTAGTACATTGAAATTCTGCTACATTCGAAGATGAACAATACGGAATTTGTATTTACTTCGTTGGATAATGTATGAAAATGCAGTGGTCGAAACTCGGGGCGGAGAAAAAAAAAGCTCGTCTTCTACCCTTTTTTTTAAATTTATTTACTGATGCAGAGGTTTTGGCGCCAGTATTTATCTTTGTGCCCACAAAGCATGCTTGTGTAGCGCTACATATATTCGACGGCAGAAGTTAGTTGTGGCGGCACCTATCAACATTTTTCAGAACTTCCGCTTGCTTTGCACTCGATTCTAAGCCGCAGGCGGGTTTTTGGATTACAAAAACAGGAAAAAAAGTGCGGCTTAGATTTGAGTAAATACGGTAGTGCTGACAGTAAAATCTGGAAGCAGTGGTGTTAAAGGTGTGGTCATGTTTCTCACGGAGGGAGCTTGCACCCCTTGTTGTTTTGCCTGGCACTATCACAGCACAGGTTTTTATAGATGTTTTAAGCTCCTTATTGCTTCCCACTGTTGAAGAGCAATTTGGGGAGGGCAATTGCATCTTTCAACATGATTGAGAGCCTGTTCATAATGCGTGGCCTGTGACAGAGTGGTTACATAACAATAACATCCCTGTAATGGACTGGCCTGCACAGAGTCTTGACCTGAATACTATAGAACACCTTTGGGATGTTTTGGAACACCGACTTCATGCCAGTCCTCACTGATCGACAGCAATACCTCCCTTCAGTGCAGTGCTCGGAGAAGAATGGGCTGCCATTCCCCAAGAAACCTTCCAGCACCTGACTGAGCATATGCCTGCGAGAGTGGAAGCTGTCATCAAAGCTAAGGGTGGGCCAGCATCATATTGAATTCCAGCATTACCGATGGAGGGCGCCATGAACTTGTAAGTCATTTGCAGCCAGGTGTCCGGATACTTTGGATGACATAGTGTATAATAGTGCAAGAAGAATTTGTCAGAGCACTGAAAGACCTAAGTGGAGACAAGACCCCTGGAGTAGATAACATTCCCTCAGAATTATTGTGGTCCTAGGGAGAGCCAGCTATGACAGAATTATTCCATCTGGTACACACAAGATATGAGGCATATAAAATACCCCAAGACTTCAATAAAAATGTAACAATTTTAATTCCAAAGAAATCAGTTGGTGACATGGATACTACCAAACTGCTAATTTAATAAGTCTTGGTTGCAAAGTACTGATATGACTTATTTACAGAGGAATGGATAAGTGGTGGAAGTCAACCTTGGTGAATAATCAGTTTGAGCTCCAGAGAAAATGACAACATACAAAGCTGTGCTACCCTGTCCGCCCCTGGTAGCTGATTGGTCAGCTTGACAGACTGTCAATCCTAAGGGACCGGGTTCGATTCCCCGCTGGGTCGGAGATTTTCTCCGCTCAGGGACTGGGTGTTGTGTTGTCCTAATCATCATCATTTCATCCCCATCGACGCACAAGTCACTGAAGTGGCGTCAAATCGAAAGACTTGCACCAGGCGAGCGGTCTACCCGACGGGAGGCCCTCGTCACACGCCATTATTATTATTGTGCTACCCTAGGACTTATCGTAGAAGTTAGGTCAAACAATGAGAAACATATTAGAAATTAGGTTGAACGACGGCAAACATACATAAATAACATTTGTACGAGGTGTAGCAAAAGAAGAAGTTCTCCAGTTTTTCTTTTTTTTTTATTTATTAATTTTTCATATATGTAGAAAACACGTTAATTGACAATGAGTGTTACATTGATGGAAAGGCTGATCTTTAAGTTATTTTTTGATGTAATCACTGTTGCAATCAGTGCACGTTTGTGTGCTCTGTGACCTTTTTTTGCCGTAGAACTCTCCAATCCACATTGCACACATAGTGCTCAACCTAGTTTTTCAACTCGTGTGTGCCCATCTGTATACAGATGGTTACAGGACTTCGGCTGTTCAGAATGTCAAATCAAAACAACTTTCAGCCACCTAAATTTCCAAATTGTCATTCTATTGAGCAACCAGTTTTGGCAACATATTATGCCATCTTCAGGCCGCCTGACTGACATGTAGGAAGATTCCCTCCTCTGGTCCAGTCAAAATATGGGCCATAGATTTTTGACACAGCAAGCGCTTCACACATTAACTTCAATCATATTTGTCTAACAGTCAGCAGGTGATGATTGGAGTGATCACTGTGTAAAAACATATGGATACCAGTCATTGAATGCCGGTCCCTATTTTCACTGGACCAGAGGCGGAAATCTTCCTACATGCTGGTCATGGGGCCAGGAGATGGCGTAATATATTGCCAAATGCAGTTGCTCAATAAAATAATAGTTTGTAAATTTAGATGGTTGAAAGATGTTTTGGTTTGACATTCTTCTTGTTTTTAACTTGTCAATGGTCTGGAAATGTGTTCCAACCAGATATGACTTCAGGAAACGTGAATATCACTTCATGCTAAGCCTGGGCTGTAGGGTGATGGGTGAGGAAGTCCCACCCACATTGGGCTAGATAGGCAGTATGGGGACAAGTATTATCATCATGAAAACACACTCTTCATCAGCATACCTACATTCAATTTTGATTGGCATGACAGTTGTTTTAAAGTGGCAAGTAGCATTAATTACTGTGCTGGTAGGCTTAAACACTCACAGCAGTACAATCAGAACATACTGTCCATCACTTTGCTGGCAGACAATGTTTGTTTGAACCTTTGGTGCTTCAACGAATTCGAATGCTGCCACTTTCAGGTGTCATGTAATATACCCAGGTTTCATCACCAGTGACAATTGAATCAAAAAATACCTCACACTGTTCTGCATAGCACTTCCATAATCCATAGGCTGCTGCAACACTTTGCTGTTTATGGTTTACAGTGAGCATTTAGGGGACCCACGTTAGACAGGTCTTGCAATAATTCAAATGTTTAGTCATAATCTTGTCAGTCATACTTTTACTGAATTCAGGGATCCAGTTGCATGGATCACTGCATGCAGCTCACACTTGCCAGGTGTAGTGGAGGGAGATTCATTGTGAAAAGCTGCTCAGGCAAGACTTAGCATCACAGCTGGCTTGGTTGGTGGGGATTTGAGGAGGGGTAGCCAGACTACAGAGTTGCAAAAGGTTCCTGTGCCTTGGAACCTTATTTTAACGGATGTACCTCACAGATTTCACAATGTTGAGTGGACTACACTCTTAGAAATTTTGAAGGCAGCAAGGATAAAATACAGGGACCATAAAGTTTATTTACGTCTAGTACAAAACCCAGACTGCAGTTATAAAAGTCAGAGGACCTGAAGGGAGTTAGTAGTAGTAAGGGAATCCAAGGGGAAGTTTGGAAAGGGAATTAAAGTTCAGGAAGAAGAAATAAAAACTTTGAGGACGTTTGCTAATGACATTGTAATTAGGGAAGGGACTTGGAAGACCTGTTGAATGGAATGGATAGGTTATTTGGATAAGATTGCAAGATGAATTTCAGCAAAAATGAAACAAGGATAATGGAATGTGGTCAAATTAAATCATGCAATGCTGAGGAATTAGATTAGAAAATGAGACACTTGTAGTAGTGGAGCAGTTTTGCTATTTGGGCAGTAAAATAACTGATAGTGCCCAAAGTAGAGAGGACATAAAATGCTAAGTGACAATAAGAAGAAAATTATTTCTGATGCAAGTAAGTTATTTGTATGGCTTTTGGTCCCACTACTGAGTTAGTCAACAAAGTTGTTATTTTTTAAGGGTTAGCATGAATTACCGTCTGCCCCCTCCTTGAAATACTCGTTACTGAAAATGCTTTGGTATTACTAGGGTTAAATCAGGAATTGTCCTCATAGATCCATAGTAGACTGAAAGTATAGTAAAAGGGGAGTAAGTTATGGTTGAACCATTGTTACCACAAGAAAGTGCTAGTAGAATAATTACTACATTTCTGTTCAGTACACATGCCTGTTCATATTATAAATTTTTCACCATAATTGTTATTTTCAGTAAGCTAAACAAAAATTCATTTCATTAATTGATTACTCTTGGTGCTGTTTAGATCATGGAGTTGTACTCCACGAGAGAAACTGATGGTACTAAAATGAGAATAACAGTTAGGCTTGTTGGTGTATTATCTACTGGAGATCCACAGTACCTCCAGGTTTTCAATATCTTGGTGCGCCGGTGCCTGCAAGGATTGAACCTACAGTTGGTAATGTATTACACAAAAAACATTGTCTGCATAGTTAATCTAGTTCTGTTTGTTTGTTTAACTTATTGAATGTACCTGCAGATTCAGTTCCAAATAGCATAAAGAATTTATTTAATAACAAGGCTAATACATGAAATGTGTAACACCATACATTTCCTTATAAGTGAGTTACACTAGGGATGAGCCAGACGAAACTCTCCTATTGTTTTCTGTCCAGAAAGCAGTAAGTTTGTTCTCACTGCAGAGCCATTTGCAAGGCTAAACAAATCTCTAGCATTTTATATGACCTTTTGGTGCAATGGATTGAGTAGTTCATAACTTTGTATTAAAATATGGAGCAGTGAAATTGGTGGCTGGAGGAACAGGAATAGAAGGTACTCATTCCACTGTAGATGCACACTTACCTCACTTATACTCCTGCCACAGGTCGTAATCATCAGAAATCAGAAGGATATATATACCATATGGTGCCCATGTACATATTTAAAAACGCACGTATTTGAATGCATTGTTGTGTAAAACTTACAAAGCAATTGATGAAGAATGTTCGTAGATTTAAGAATTTGAACAAACATACATTTACATTTTTATTTACATAGATGTAAATGTTCGTATGCTCAAAATCAGAAATATTTGAAAGTTCACCCATTACTTTGAAATTTTGGCTCAATGTTGTGTACAAATACATGCTTGTCTTTATGTACATACTAGATGTGTTACATAAATATAGGAGTATACAATACATAAAGGAGATCCTGTAACTCCTTGTAAATGGAGCAGGACTGCAGCTGGTTGAAGACTTGAAGAAAATCGCTACCAACAGGCATAATTTTATTTATCTACCAGTTTCAGTGCCTCATTAGCACAATCTTCAGGACCCTGTACACAAAATTAAGTGAATCATCCAGGTGTTAGAGGTGTGAAGGGTCCACCACATTGACTGAGAAGTTTTTAGAAGTCTACAGAAACCAGTTGGATATACTGGTCTTATGATAACACAAACAACTGGATGATGTACCCACTTTTGTGTACAGGGACCAGAAGATGGTGCCAGAGAGGCCGAAAACTGGTAGATAAATAAAATAATTGATAAAATTATGGCTGTTGATAACCTGTTTTCTTCAAATCAAAATAAAGTAGATATGTATATAATAGAGGGAAACATTCCACGTGGGAAAAATATATCTAAAAACAAAGATGATGTGACTTACCAAACGAAAGCGCTGGCAGGTCGATAGACACACAAACAAACACAAACATACACACAAAATTCAAGCTTTCACAACCCACAGTTGGTTCATCTGGAAAGAGGGAAAGAGAGGGAAAGATGAAAGGATGGGGGTTTTAAGGGAGAGGGTAAGGAGTCATTCCAATCCCGGGAGCGGAAAGACTTACCTTAGGGGGAAAAAAGGGCAGGTATACACTCGCACACACACCCATATCCAACCGCACATACACAGACACAAGCAGACATTTGTAAAGGCAAAGGCAAACTCTCCTTCCCTCTTTCCTGACGAAGCAACCGTGGGTTGTGAAAGCTTGAATTTTGTGTGTATGTTTGTGTTTGTTTGTGTGTCTATCGACCTGCCAGCGCTTTCGTTTGGTAAGTCACATCTTTGTTTTTAGATATAAAGTAGATAATATGTTGACTAAAATCTCTTGCTCGTTTGTTTAAAATATTGTGTATCTGAAAGTTCTTCACCAGTTCCTTTGAAATTTTGACATCACGTTGCATTCAAATATGCCCTTGTTTTTTGTACTGGATCGCCATGCCATATGGTGGTCAAACTGTGGTATAAAAACACAAATTTATTCAAATGCAACAATGCATTAAAATTTCAAAGCAGTTGGTGAAGAACTTTTGGAATTTACGATTTTGTACAAACAAACATTTACATTTTTTATTCATTTTCTATTCATCAAGTGGTGGCAGGAGAACACACACATAAAAAAGTTTTACTTATGCAAGCTTTTGGAGCCAGTGGCTCCTTCTTCCGGCAGAAGGGGTGAAGAGGAAGGAAGAAGGGCAAAGGAAAAGGACTGGAGAAGTTTGGAAAAAGTGCAAAGTTCAGAAAAGTCACCCAAAACCCCAGATCAGGGGAGACTTACCAAACAGGATGAGAAGGAAAGACTCAAAAAATGGTTAAAAACTGATTATTTTTGTTATATATTTTTATTCATGTAGATGTGCCATGTGTGATTGATTGTCCTCATAATACTGAGTCTACAACTAATCTTAGAAGAAGGGTTAAAGAAAGGAAAACCAACATATTTTAGTATTTGCATATTTAAAGAAAGGTTTGGACAGTGTTGACTGGAATACACTCTATGAAATTCTGAAAGTAGTGGGGATAATATACAGAGAGAAAAAAACTAAGCTACAACTTGAACAGAAACCAGATTTCAGTTAAGAGTCAAAGGACAAGAAAGGGAAACTAATGTGTAGTTGAGAAAAGAGTCAGACTGGGCAATAGCCTCTTCCCTATGTTATTTGATGTGTATGTTTAGCAAACAACAAAGGAAACTGTGGAGAAATTTGGAAAGGGAATTATTGTTCAAGGAGAAGAAATAATAATTTCGAGGTTTACTGATGACATTGCAAAATCACTAAGTGGATCTAAGGCTTCCATTCAGTCCCTTCTTGACCAGTCTGTTGTGGCAATTGAAGATAACAACGCAAGGCAAAGTTTTAAATTTCATGTTCAAGAAATTGTTCACACAGGTGAATCATACAAATATACCATCATTTGACTATCAGACAGACTCCTGTATGGATGACATTGTAATAAGCATACCTGGTGTAGAGAATCAGCTGAAAGTTTTGAAAGTTCCAGATGGCATTCCATTTAAATTTTACAAAGAGTACTGGATGACATTGGCCCCTTATCTAGCTTGCATTTATCGTGAATCTCTCACCCAGTGCAAAGTCCCAAATGACTGAAAAGAAGCACAGATGATTCCAGTATATAAGAAGGGTAAAAGAAGGGACCCACAAAATTACAGACCAATACCCTAACTTCTGTTTGCTGCAGAATCCTTGAATATATTCTCAGTTTGAATATAAGAAACTTTCTTGAGACTGAGAAGCTTATGCCAATGAATCAGCACTGTTTTTTGGAAGCATCACTCATGCGAAACACAGCTTGCCCTTTTATTACATGAAATACTCAGAGCTATGGATGAACCGCAACAGACTGACTCCATATTTCTAGATTTCTGGAAAGCATTTTATACAGTGCCCCATTGGAGGCAGTTAATGAAGGTACAAGTATATGGAATAACTTCACTGATATGTTAGTGGCTCGATGACTTCTTAAATAATAGCACCCAGTATGTTGTCCTCAATGGCGAGTGTTCATCAGAGAGAAGGGTGTTGTCAGGAGTGCCCCAAAGAAGTGTGATAGAACCTCTGTTGTTCTCTGTATACATAAATGATTTGGCAGATAGAGTGGGCAGTAATCTGTGGTTGTTTGCTCATAATGCCAAGGTGTAGGGTGAGGTGTCTGAAGTTGAGTCAATGTGGGAAGATTCCATACACTTAGACAAATTTTCAGTTGGTGTGATGAATGGCAGCTAGCCCTAAATTTGGAAAAATGTAAGTTAATACGGATGAGTAGGAAGATCAAACCTGCGATGTTTGGATACAATATTACTAGTGTTATGTTTGACAAATACAAATCATTTAAATTTCTGGGCATAATGTTGCAGAGTGATACGAGGTAGAATGAGCATGTGAGAACTATGGTAGGGAAGGCGAATGGTTGACTTTGGTCTATTGGGAGAATTTTAGGAGAGTGGTGCACCTGTAAAGGAGACCGCATATGGGTCCCTGGTGTGACCTATTTGTGAATACTGTTTGAATGTTAGTGATTCATACCAGGCCAATTTGAAGGAAAGTATTGAAGCATCTCAAAGGCGGACTGCTGCATTTGTTACCGGTAGATTTAAACAAATCTTAAGTGTAACAGAGATATTTCAGGAAATCAAATGGGAATCTCTGGAAGGAATGCGATGGTCCCCCTCACCTGCACCACCAAAGAAACACTATAGAGAAAATTTAGAGAACCTGCATTTGAAGCTGACTGCCGAATAATTCTGTTGCTGCCAACATACATTGCGCCTAAGGACCACGAAGATAAGATACAAGAAATTAGGGCTCATATGGAGGCATATGGACAGTCGTTTTTCCATCACTATTTGCTATTGGAATAGGAAAGGAAATGACTAATAGTGATACAGTGTACCCTCCACCATGCGTCATACATTCACTTGTGGAGTATCTATGTAGATGTAGATGTAATTCTGTCAGAGTTGGCAAAGGAGTTGGAAGAGTAGTAGAATGGAAGGAATAGTGTCTTGAAATGACAAAACAGAAATGAAGGTAATGAAGTGTAGTCGAATTAAGTCACATGATGCTGAAATAGATTACAAAATTGAATACTAAGAGCACTGGATGAATTTTGTTATTTGAGTAGCAAAATAACTGATGCCCGAGGTAGAGAGGATATAAAATGCAGCCTAGAAATAGCAAGAGAAACATTTCTGAAGAAGGGGAATTTGTTAACATCTAATATTAATTTAAGTGCTGGGAAGTATTTTTTAAAGGTATTTGATGTGTAGCATTGTATGGAATTGAAACATAGATGATAAAACTGTTCAGACAAGAAGAGAATAGATGCCTTGAAATCTGGTTACAGTACCACAGAAAAATACTGAAGATTAGAGTAGTAGATTGAATAACTAATGAAGAAGTACTGAATTGAATTGGTGAAAAAAGAAATGCTTGGCATAACTTACTTGAAGAAGGCACCAACTGATAGTAAAAATTATTGAGGGAACCTTAGGCATGAATACAATTTGCAGATTCAGGCAGACGTAGAGTGCAGTAGTTATTCAGAGAAGAAGGGGCTGGTACAGGATAGACTAGTGTAGAGAGCTGCATCAAATCAGTCTCTGGTCTGAAGACCTTAAGAACATATTCCCCTCGCTTGCTTCATTTTATGCATTCTCATATTTTCGACTTTCATCAGATGTCCATGGTTTTCTGCTGTCCCTATGTTTATGGCTATTTAATTCTCTGTTCCCTTCATTATATCATCTCTTATGGCTACAAATTCACTTCTTTCTGTGTACCCTAGCCTTGTTTCAGTCAATGATGCCTAAAGCTCCCTTTGCAACTTCCAGCAGCCTCTGGTTCTGTCAACTTACCCAGGTTGCATTATGTTAATTCCATGTGTCTGATTCAAATCATTGTCCACAGCAAAATGGGAAAGATCATGGTTCATGATTTGCATTACATATACGAAACATAATTTTCCTTGTGATTAATTTGCAAATTTACTTTAATGGTGCACTTATCTCTTGCATATCTGCCTTTACAGGTTGGCCGTCACTACTTTGATGCCCAGTCAAGTGTGCCTATTAGGAATTACTCTCTTGAGCTCTGGCCCGGATACATAACGTCAATCCGACAGCACGAAGATGAAATACTCATGTGTACAGAAATTACCCACAAAGTCATGCGCATGGAAACTGTACACGACATTCTTAAAAGAGTAGTACAAAACAATCCACAAAATTTCAAGGTAATAATAATTGTTGTTGTAATTAGTAAATGATTCGTCTCTTGTTCATAGCATATTATGATTTCTTTACCACTGAAGGAACTTTTAAGAATGAATTAATGAATGGAGAAAAGAATTCTTTAAAAGAATGTATGCCAATACATGTTTAGGGAATAATTGCGAGAATGGAACAATATATCATTTTAATTAACTTGAGTGTTGGTTCTTGGTGAAATGTGAACTTTGTGAACATGTGATATATGAGCAAAAAACAATTGTTTGTTTTTTACTTCTTTACTCATACTTAAGGTAAAGAAGAAAAAAGTAAAAAAAGAAAGAAAAAAATGTGATTTACTCAAGGTATACCCTCTCCAAAAACATTTTCTTCTCTTTTTTTCTAATAAGCAAACATGGATGGAAGAACTTCAATCTCAAAGGATTAGATATTTTATTGTTTATACTATTTCAAACTGGATATGTGCTCACATTACCTAAAACTGTTACAGAAAAATTAAGATGGTCGTAAAACTGCAAGGATATACAATTACTGCCTAGAACTTACGATCAACAGGGAAAATCACTGGAATTTTGCCCACTGAAGATTATACAATCTGTTTGCTTGTAGTTTTACATTTTTCGCTAGTGATTTCTCATTTTGATATTTCTTGAGGTAAGCAAAAAAATATAATATTTTTACAGGAGGAGTTTAAGAAGAAGGTGATAGGATCAATTGTTTTAACAGACTACTCAAACAAAACATACAGAGTGGATGATGTTGATTTTACTGTCTCACCAAGAAATACCTTCAAGAGACCATCTGGAGAAATTTGTTATATGGATTATTATAAAAATGTAAGTACCAAAATATTCAATAGTAAATTGTTATGTGTGCAAAAGTTGACAGTTTAGTGGCATTTCACTTGTTTGATAATATGTAGCATACCTTTTAAACTTGGTGCTGTAAACACTGACAGAAAAAGTGTAAATATAAACTTATATAAAATAACGATTGTGTCAAAAGGAAAAAAAATCAGTGGAGACAGTTTCATTAATTGAATTTTCCTTTGTTACAATTTACTGTGTTTGTGGCATTTTCTTTTGTTCTGTCAAGGTATTTTCTACAATTCTTGCCTTCCTTTGATATAATTGACTGTCTGTCTGGAGCTTCTTTTGTTGCATCTGTGCGTTATCTACAATTCTTGCCTACCATACTTTTCATCATTTAGTGGTCATTTTACTTCTTCTGTAATCTTTTTTTTTGTGATCAAACACAATCCCTCCTTTCTTCCATGTCCAGATACTTTTTTATGTTTAGTGTCTTTTTTCACATTTAGTAATAATTTATTTATTGATTTATTATTTGTTTATTTGGTGAGATTTTTCATATTTTCCATGGCATTTGTGTCCAGTTCCTTATCTGACAGATTTTTTTCATTGATTATTGTCCTTTCTCAGTATCTTGTGATCTACATTTTTGTGTGGTTTTTCAAACAACTTTCGCTGTTTTCCTCTATTCTGCTATAGTATCTCCTTCATTCATTGGGCAATGTCTCTTGTGCAACTACTGTTATTCTGCTTTTAATGACATTCTCCCATTTCCTTGCAGTCTTCATTCATTTTTCAGTGAGATTGACAGAACATTGACTATTACTTGTTTCAGTTTTACTGTCTTCAGCAGCTTTTTACAGAAGTCAGTGAGTCCTTCATGTTATTTTATCATTTGCCAATCATTTTTATTTATTCAGTGATTTTTCCATGTTTATTGACTTTTTCATGTACTTAGAGCTGTATTTATTACCTGTTTAGAGCTCCCCTATTTTTTTCTGTCATTTTTCTTTGTTTGGTTGCTTTTTTAATTTTGTGACTTTCATTTTTTAGCAGTCTATTTCTTCGTTTTACCATTTCTTGGCACTTATTTTTCCTTGATAACAATAGTTTGTCTTATTTGGTTACTGCTTTTTGTATTTATCTGTTTCCTCCCATTCCTCACAGTCTTCTATGCCTTTTAGCAATCTCTTGAGTATCTCTTTTCTGTTATTTCTTGAACATTCTTTCAGTCACCTTTTTTGTCGCAATAAAGTAGTCCTAAACCTTGCTCCTGACTATGTACTTCAATATCTGGCCAAACAAGAATCCCATGTACTATTCTTATAATCTTCATTAATCTTTGGTATTGCTCCCAGAGATCTTACATTGAAAGTCTCTGATCACTTGTAGTGACTGACCCAAAAAATTCCAGACCAAAAAATCCTTAGTCCTTACCTAATTTATCCTTGACCAATACATTGCCTCTACTAATTTCCAACAGTGGCTATCCGTCTGAAAAGTATTCTACCTTCCAAACCCTTGATGTGCTACCCCTCCCAGCACAATTCCCATTGAAGCCCGGCTAAACTTGAAAATCCTCCAACCACAGGAAAAAGCAAATAAATCGCCATGTCTGGATGGAATCCAAATTCAGTTTTACAAAGAGGACTCTATGGCATCGACCTCTTACCTAGCCTGCATTTAACGTGAATCTCTCCCCCAGCACCAAGTCCCAAGTGACTGAGAAAAGGGCAGATGACTCCAGTATACAAAAAGGGTAAAAGAATGGACCTGCAAAATTACAGGCCAATATCCATAACTTTGATTTGGTGCAGAATCCTAGAACATATTCTTAGTTCAAATACAATAATCTTTCGTGAGACTGAGAAGCATGAATCGGCATGATTTTAAGAAGCCTCACTAGCGCAAAACTCAGGTTGCCTTTTTCTCACGTGACATACTGTGAACTATGGATGAAGGATCAACAGACAGATTTCACATTTCTAGATATCTGGAAAGCATTTGACGTGGTTCCCCATTGCAGGCTGTTAACAAAGGTACGAGCATATGGAATAAGTTCACAGATATTGAGTGGCTCGAAGACTTGCAGAGCCCCATTGTATCTTCTCTAAAACTTAGAGCTGCACTCCTTGGACTATCAGTGTGAACTTACTTGAATGCCGGATAGAGGCTCAGCTTCCCCGCAGCTCCGGCGTCTTCTGCTTGCATCAAACTCTTCTCCAAAGATTCTATATTTTGAAGAAGGTGAAAATTCATCTACTATTCCAAAATCCTATTATCTAGACCAAATAAAGACTCTCTCAAAATTCAGTTGCTGTTAAAATACTCTATATTCAAAATTCAATACAGCATTTCACTGCCACAATAAACAGTAAGCCCACACTTTCTTAGGGCAGTTGCACATGACTGAATTCAACCAAATTAAATAACATTTTTTCTCAACGATACAATACTAATATACATGTCCGTCTGCTTGAGACCAAATCACTATTAATAATAATCAATTTTTTTCTTCCGTTGTCTCTCCACAACACACAACAATCACCAATGTTTTTCGTGCATGAAATTCGTCCACGGAATTCTGCGCCGGAAGTTTTTCTTTTCTCTTTGCTGCAACTGAGTGTGTCACTTGCTGGCCCGGTTTTGCTCTTCTTTCTCAGTTAGCCTGCACAAATAACGTTCTGCGGCAGTGTGTATCTGTTTATGCTACAACCCACTACAAAATTACGTGTGCTCGAAGCGGCTGGAACACAAGTGACTCCAGACTTTTGTAAAATTCTGGGGGCACTACATATCCCTCCCCTTAGCTCAAACACTCATTATTTGAGATACAACATATAATATTTTTTGCACTTATTATTCACACAAAACCTTTAGCACGGAAATAAAAAATACATTTGTCTCATTGCTATCGTTCCCTCAGATGGTCAGTCATTTTGGTAAATAGACTTAGTAGTACAAGCAATTTAAGATACAACAAATCTTGACTAGTTAATAAAATATAAGCCTTCCTTCGAGGCTTTTTTAGGATCGTGCAAAATAAATCCCTCCCCTTAGCCAGTCACAAATTTCAGGTGTTGTTCTCATCAAATAACTCTTTCCTTCTTTACTTTACAGTTGCAACAGTAACCACCTGTTCTTTCAGAATGCATTGTCTCTAGATAAGGAAAAAAAATTCAATGTTACCAGGGGAAGCTTTTCCACAATCAATTAGAATTACGATACCTCCCATTTCCTGCGGGTATAGTATCTATCAATGATATAAGGTATGATCCTATGAACATAATTTTCTTCCTGACATACAGGTAGGTACACCCCTTCCACTTGCTTAAAACTATAGTACTGGTCAATTCCCTTCTGGTGCCCCTGCCTGCACAGTATAGGTCAGCCTCCTCCGGGTCTGCCTACCTGTCACTTTCTCTCATTTCAACAATATCGGGTACGCCCTCCTGATCCTCTCTCAACAGTGTTCAAAGTCACTCCTCTGGCATATACCTCTTCATACAATCATCATCATCATCATCATCATCATTTAAGACTGATTGTGCCTTTCAGCGTTCAGTCTGGAGCATAGCCCTCCTTATAAAATTCCTCCATGATCCCCTATTCAGTGCTAACATTGGTGCCTCTTCTGATGTTAAACCTATTACTTCAAAATCATTCTTAACCGAATCCAGGTACCTTCTCCTTGGTCTGCCCTGACTCTCTTGGGTAACCTTGGAACTCCCATGCGTGTAACATGACCCCACCATCTAAGCCTGTTCGCCCTGACTGCTACATCTATAGAGTTCATTCCCAGTTTTTCTTTGATTTCCTCATTGTGGACACCCTCCTGCCATTGTTCCCATCTACTAGTACCTGCAATCATCCTAGCTACTTTCATATCCGTAACCTCAACCTTATTGATAAGGTAACCTGAATCCACCCAGCTTTCGCTCCCATACAACAAAGTTGGTCGAAAGATTGAACGGTGCACAGATAACTTAGTCTTGGTACTGACTTCCTTCTTGCAGAAGAGAGTAGATCGTAGCTGAGCGCTCACTGCATTAGCCTTGCTACACCTCGCTTCCAGTTCTTTCACTATGTTGCCATCCTGTGAGAATATGCATCCTAAGTACTTGAAACCGTCCACCTGTTCTAACTTTGTTCCTCCTATTTGGCACTCAATCCGTTTATATTTCTTTCCCAGTGACATTACTTTCGTTTTGGAGATGCTAATCTTCATACCATAGTCCTTACATTTCTGATCTAGCTCTGAAATATTACTCTGCAAACTTTCAATCGAATCTGCCATCACAACTAAGTCATCCGCATATGCAAGACTGCTTATTTTGTGTTCACATATCTTAATCTCACCCAGCCAGTCTATTGTTTTCAACATATGATCCATAAATAATATGAACAACAGTGGAGACAGGTTGCAGCCTTGTCTTACCCCTGAAACTACTCTGAACCATGAACTCAGTTTACCGTCAACTCTAAACAATTCTCTTTAAAATTACATGGTCAAATATACATGTCCTCTATGATTCCTTTTTCTTACAGACCGCTTCCATAGCTTTAACACTTAATTATCCTCTACCTATTTTTTATTACTCTAGTGTTTCTTATCAGGCTATACGGGATTCACAATCCTATTCTTATCCTCAGAAACTTATGAACTCCACCTGTTGATACAGGTTCTGGTAGTGTTTTTATTCTCTGGCTTAACTTTTATCTTCCCTTAGCTCTACTTATTCTACAAGGTACTACCACATCTAGGAACAGTTTATTTTAATTTACTCTAATCGCATCATTCCCTCTGAGAGGTGCAACTGTCATCCTCATAACCAAGTGCTCTAGTCCTAGCACTACTTCCCCCTCTTACACGTGACTGTTGTCACATCTTATCTTGTGTTTCTTGTCTGCACGTTTGTCTTCAATTGTCTGAGTGATAAAGTGTGATCGTGTGTCCTGGTTCTTCGGGCAGCTAAGGTTCTTAGTTGAAGATTTATATAAATCACAGAAAAGAGAAGGACTTCAATGATAGAAGTATATGAATGTGGATAGAGGGAAAGATAGATTGGTACTCTAAACAGAAGTAAGAAATGAAATAAAAGAGTTGGTTGCTAAGATCGAAGAAAGAAAGAAGATAGCTCTAAAGACAGGAAACCCTTCGCTCCCTCCTTCCCCTGAAGCCCCACTTCGCCAGTACTTAGGTGAGAAGCTGGAGGAGGTATGATGTTCAGCGTCTCCTACAGAACGGACATTCTCACCATCACCTTAGAAGTCCCCGAAGAAAAGATCTTAGCAACTCGTATGGAATGGCAAATGATAAAGAACCAGTCACACTTGTTTGCGAGGGCTGTATGAAGGGTGTGGTGTTTGTAGCTATTTCGTTCATTTCCTCCTGCAGCAGCCACACTTTTGTAGGTACTTTGCGCATAAAGGAAACCTGTAAACTCCTGTTTAGGCCTCTCGATTAATTTCGACGATCTGGCTCCCGGCCCTGGGTCCAGATCGCTCCATGTTTTCTCACGGGTAGCAACCATGGGCCTATTTCCAAAGGTCGGTACAGCGTTACCCACTGTTTCACAGCTGTTGCTGGGCCACAAATTCCTGTGTGGTTACTGGATCGAGGTTAGATGAGAATTATGCTCTTGAGCCACCCCCTCTATTACCATTTCTCTCCAGTTGGTGAACTCAGGCAAAGTTAGTTTCATATCGTTTTGATTGATTCTTATTATTCATGTTAACCCTCCTAAAATTCTGATTTTCTTGTGCATGGAAGTTCTCATTTCTATCCTTATCAATAGCATTTAATGCGTCTACGAAAGATAGTAGCTCCTCTACTGTCTTCCACCCACTACATAAGATATCTTTCCGTACATAAGTAGGTAAACATCTTATTAAAATTCTTACTAAACCTTCCTCGTCCATTGGTTTGTCTAAATACTTGGACCTCGTCAAGTGCGAGTCGAAATACTTACGCATCGGACCCCAGGTGTTGCTGTAGTATTTTGGGTCCCGTAAATCTGAAATTAACTTCTCCTGTGCACTGGAAGGCCAATATTTTTCTTTAAATTTTCTTTGAAAGTCTTCCCAGGACGTGAAGTTCACTATGTTTACTGTGCCCCATTCTGAAGCTTCGCCCCCCAATAACCTATCGCAAATTCTATTTTCTTAGCCTCTTCCCAACTTTAGGCATGGCCTGATTAAATCGTTTTAGGAAATGGGTGGGGTGTACCTCCCTGTCTGGTTTAAATCTAGGGAACTGTCGGGAAAATCCTGAATTCGATCCCCATTGCAAATCGTTAATTATTTCTTGATTTAGAACAAGATTTTGAGATACTGTACTCTTTTTCAAGTTTCTCCTGAATAATTTTGAATTCCCTTCTTAGGTTATCTAAGTCTTTTTTAGTATGATCTAATTCGGAGGTCATTATAGGCGAAGGAATGTCAACGCTTAATTTTTCTTCCACTTTTCATTCTATTAGCTCATCCACCTTTTCCTCTATACCGGTTAGATTGATCAACTCAGTTGTAGTTAACTTTTCCTAGAGATTTTGTTCTACAGTTTCTAAACGTGAGCTAACTCCTGAAATTTGCGCCTGAACTAATGGGAGCAATTTATCTTGTTTATGTACACTTGTTTTAATGTTACTTAATTCCTGTTTAACCACATCAAATGTGACCTTACAGACATCTTTCAAGGAATCAAAATTTTTGTTGACTCTGGTTTCTAGGCTACTACATTTACAGTCGACATCATACTCTAATTTCTGGGCTATTTCCCGTAAATTTTTCTCCTGTCTCTCCTCTAAGCCTTTAAACAAAATATTTACTCTTTCACATAGAAAGTCAGACAATTCTTCAAGTCTAACTTGAGGTGTTGCATTTGAGTGTTCTGTAAATCTAATTTAGACTTTACTTCTGAGTTCTGTAAATCTAGTTTAGAACTTAATTCTGCCTTCAGTTCGTCTTGTCTTGTGTTCTGTGACTCAAATTGAGTTTTGATAAACTTCATTAATTCACCCAAATCAGGTCCTGGGTTTCCTATCCCCATAGCCCCAACATGCTCTTCTGATTGTTGATTATCCCCTTCCATCTTATTCTTCTTAGCCTTAAGTCAAGTCAACATTCACAGTACCCCATACTCACAAGTCTTACACTGCACAATTGAACAAAAGTCAAAGTTCGCTCACCCGTTGTGACTTAACGATCTGCTACCGGCGGTGTCGGTGTTGGTATAGACGGCGGCGTCGGCGTTTGTAGATGGGAGCGTCAAGAGTTGTAGACGGTGGCATCGACAGCAGCATCGGCGTTGTGAACGGTGGCGTCGGCGTTCGTGTGAACGGCGGTGTCAGCGTTTGTGAATTAATGGATTGACTGTGGCATTCATTCTACTCGATTTCCTTGCTTCTATCACCATTAACCAACAGGACAATTTTCAATAAGTATCTTCGAATCTTGTTCGCTTTTACTCGTTGCTATGGCAACACTCGTCAATCTTTTCAACTTGATTTCGTTAATCTTCCACCTTCTTCACAGGTCCTTTCTTTACCGGTCGCCACATTATGTGGTGCCCCTTTGTATCTTCTCTAAAACTTAGAGCCGCACTCCTTGGACTATCATTGTGAACTTACTTCAATGCTGGATGCAGGCTCAGCTTCCCCGCAGCTCCGGCGTCTTCTGCTTGCATCAAACTCTTCCCCGAAGATTCTATATTTTGAAGAAGGTGAAAATTCATCTACTATTTCAAAATCCTATTATCTAGTCCAAATAAAGACTCTCCCAAAATTCAGTTGCTGTTAACATATTCTATATTCAATTAAACAGTAAGCCCACACTTTCTTAGGGCATTCACACACGACTGAATTCAACAAAATTAAATTACATATTTTCTCAATGATACAATACTAATATACATGTCCGTCTGCTCGAGACCAAGTCACTATTAATAATAATCATTTTTTTCCTTCTGTTGTCTCTCCACAACACACAACAATCACCAATGTTTTTTGTGTATGAAATTTGTCCACGGAATTCTGGGCCGGAAGTTTTTCTTTTCTCTTTGCTGCAACCGAGCGCGTCACTTGATGGCCCGGTTTTGTTCTCCTTTCTCGGTTAGCCTGCACAAATAATGTTCCGCGCAGTGTGTATCTGTTTATGCTAAAACCCACTCTTCTTTCTCGGTTAGCCTGCACAAACAACGTTAATAACGTGTGTTCGAAGCGGCTGGAACACAAGTGACTCCAGACTGTCGTAAAATTCTGGGGGCACTACAGAACCCAGTATGTTGTTCTCAATAGCGAGTGTTCATCAGAGACAAGAGTCTCATCAGCAGTGCTTCAGTCAAGTGTGATAGGACAGCTGTTGTTCTCTATATACATAAATGATATGGGGGACAGAGTGGACAGCAAACTACGGTTCTTTGCTGATGATGCTGAGGTGAACAGTAAGGTGTTGAAGCTGAGTGACTGTAGGAAGATAGAAGACGATTTAGATAAACTTTCAAGTTGGTGTGATGAGAGGCAGCTATCTCTAAAGGTGGAAAAAATAAAGGTATTGGGGATGAGTAGGAAGAACAAACCTGTATCATTCAGATACAGTATTGCTGGTGTTCTGCTTGACACAGTCAAATCATTTAAATATCTGGGCATAATGTTGCAAAGCAATATGAAATGGAATGAGCTTGTGAGAACTGTGCTAGGGATGGCGAATGATCAATTTTGGTTTATTGGGACAACTTTAGGAAAGAGTGGTTCACTGGAGACAGCATATAGGACACTGGTGCGACATATACTTGAGTACTGCTTGAGTGTTAGGGTTCCATACCAAGTTAGACTGAAGGAAGACATCGAAGCAATTCAGAGGTGGTCTGTGCGGTGTCTTGCCCACACGTTACTAATAGGGTGCCTACGGAATGCAGCGCTCTAGGAATGCTATATAATAATTCAGTGAAATAACATTAGTAATTTTATTCCCAGAAAGCAAATTGACAATAATTAACTTGACTATAGAAAACAGCAGTCTGATAGCGAAGCACTAAGCACGTTGTGGACTTGGGCCGACATAAGCGGCTGAGGCTAACAGGAGCTGTGCATATATTCAGTTGCTGCAGGAGGCACACCTGGTGCGGGGTAGTCAGATTCCACGCACCATTGGTTGCCCTTCCTTCACAGCCTTCTATGCTCTTGCATGCCACCTCTTCGTTCTGGCATTTGTGGTTACACCGGAACAGTCTGCTAGATTTGTTGCCAGTGGGTTCAAACAACATGTGTTAAGGAGATGCTTTGGGAACTGAAATGGGTATCACCAGAGGGAAGACGACATTCTTTACGAGAAACACTGATGAGAAAATTTAGAGAACTGGTATTTGAAGATGAATGCTGAATGATTGTGTTGCCTCCATCATAAATTTGCATAAGTACCACATAGATGAGGTATGAGAAATTAGGGCTCATGCAGAGGCATATAGACAGTCGATTTCCCTCACTCTACTTGTGAATGGAACAGAAAGGGAAATGACTAGTAGTGGTACAGGGTGGCCTCTGCCATGCTCTGTACAGTGGCTTGCAGAATATCTATGCAGATTTAGATGGAGATGTAGCCCCTTACCAGGTGTGTGTACCAGGATAATGTCTGGAATAAGTGACATAGTGTAAGTTGTTGTGACTTGGCAAGACAGCCAAGCCACTATGAGGTAGCCGAAAGGCACGCGTTTAAGCTCACGCAGGCTGGCGTGAGGTCTGGAACAGTTAAAGGAGTTGAGCCTAGTAAAAGAAGTACGTAGCTTCTGGAATACTTAACTTTAATCCATAATTGGTAAACATCGGTCTGACGGTACATGCATCACAAGATAAATAGCAAATGATAATGGCGCCTTGCTAGGTCGTAGCAAATGACATAGCTGAAGGCTATGCTAACTATCGTCTCGGCAAATGAGAGCGTAATTTGTCAGTGAACCATCGCTAGCAAAGTCGGCTGTACTACTGGGGCGAGTGCTAGGAAGACTCTCTAGACCTGCCGTGTGGCGGCGCTCGGTCTGCAATCACTGATAGTGGCGACACGCGGGTCCGACGTATACTACCGGACCGCGGCCGATTTAAAGGCTACCACCTAGCAAGTGTGGTGTCTGGCGGTGACACCACAGTAAGACTGTTTACTTGCTTCATTGTAACACCAAAATTGGCATTCCCAAGATAGACCATGGAGTATGTGATCCATTCCCTGTAGGACTGGCCGTGTTGTTTATGGCAGCTTCTTTGGAACACCGAAATTGGCATTCCAGAGAAAGACCTTGGAGCACCACGAGCCAGGTTTGAGTCTGTTGCTTATGGCAGCCGAAAAATTTTGCCGCACTGCAGCAACATGTACCTGTGAGTCAAAATATTCTTGCAAGCAAAATTTTGCTTCCTTGTATGATAAGGGCATTTGGTTCTAATTCAGGTTTCAGTTGCTGAACAAGGCAGTAAATTTCTGGTCCAACATAGGTAGGAGAAACGCCCTATGATGGGTGTCATCTGAGATACCATAAGCCTGAAAACACTGCTTGAGGTGCACCACATATTTTGCCTACTGTTTGACTTTCTTGTCAAGAGGGGTAAAGGGCAGAGCTGCACTGCAAAAGCCTTCAGCCATGAGGTCTGGAAAAGAAGGGCACTAGGAGCCATCAGCAGACACTGTTATAAAGCTCACTACTGTGGCAACCGAATCTTGCATGACCTGCTGCATGTCCTGCAGAAAGAGCAACATTTGTTATGTCAAGGGGTTTGGATACTGGCTGTTTGACTGTTGAGAAACAAGGAAAGGGAACAGAATATCAGGCGACATGGGAGAATAAGGAAGAGAAAAAGAGACACACACATGACCACCTGGATTCAGATATCTCGTCACCACTGCAACATCTCCCGTGGGTAGAAGCTTCATAAGAAATAATCAGATGAAGGTAAAAAAGAAATGGGTTTGTTACAACCACAGTAGAGAAATCCAATAATAAAGGAAAATCCTCTCAGTAAAAAATAATACAACTTCTTGGTCACTGACAGGCATGCACCTGGAACACCCAGTGAATAAACGTAGTGGGATGTGAAGACAATGCCCCCTAATGACAGAGGTTGAGTGGTTGGCATAATTGGCCCCCAGGTACAGCTCAGGATATCGCTGGAAAGTCATAGGTCCTGCTGTGTGGCCTTCCAAACGGGCTCTGACTGATGGTTTGCTAAGACCCAGTGCTGCATGAACTGGTCCAGAACTCCGGTTGAGTGGACTGCCGAAGTGTTGACGTGTGCCACCCTGTATAGCCGGGGTGCAGAGGAATTAGTGTCAATCCAGTTCCACACATGTGGCACAGTAGAGGAAATAGGTCCCTGGCACAGAGGATTTCTGGTGGCCTTTGTCCTGCTGGCTGTCATCCTTGTGATCGAGGCAGTCCAGGGAGGCAACGCCTTGTACGTATGCAAACCCGTGATGCTTCAGTGTCTGAGGGGTTTGCCAACCCCCTTAGGTGAAGGGCAGGTACATGGCAGTCAATATTGGCATCCTTAACAGGAACTCAAAAGATTTATTTCTCAGTTTCTGGATATTGTAGCTTAAAATATGAAAAACACTTGGATAGACTGGTAACAGATATACTCACACTTTGCTGTATCATAGCTGGTGCTGTTTTACAGAAGGGTACCACCTTGCAGATCTTCCTTTTGGCTGCAGTGTAGTGCTCTCCATAGCAGCTACTGGTGAGGCTGAATCAACAGCTGCCAGCAGACAATTTCCTGCTACTGCTGCTGTCTCATCTTGCAACTGCCAGATTGAGATCCTCTGCTACCAGTGAAGGAAGGGTCTCCCACCACCAACGATGTGTTGACCACCGCTGGTGAGGTGTCCCCTGCTGCCGGTGAGCTGTTCCCTCTCTCCAGTGAGGTGTCCTCCACTGCCAGTGTAAAGTCTTCTGCTGTAGGTGTCCCAGTCTGACCTGCAGGTGACCTGACCTTTACTGTAGGTGGTTTGGCCTCAATTGTGAGTAACCAGACCTCAGTTGCAACATTACCTGATTTTTATATTCTTAGGATTTGAGCTGTCATAGCATATTTCCCCTTTCTATTCCGGCAGAGACCACACCAGGTGACCTCTTAACAGTACTGCTTGCCTAAACAAAAGGTGCATTTTCAGACTATCAGCAGGTATTTTGGAGATATTTGTTCAGGTCTTTATTGTACAGTTGACACATAAGGTCATGTGGATGAGATACACTAACAATGATGAAATTCACTTCTGATATTTTTTGTAGTTTCCATAAGAACAGACTCAGCAATTTTGCACTAGTTTTTATAAATATAATTTGCAACTCCAGTTAATATGCAGTTACAGCCAGGTTCAACTATCTTCTCACACCCTTTCAGGATGTTCTTTGAGGGGTCACTGGGCTTGGTGATACCCACAGTACTGATATCATGTTAATTGCTAGCCATAATAGCTGCCAGAACCCCTTCCATCGCTGTGACACAATATGGTAACAGGCAATTTTTTCCCCCCTGCTGCACTCGTTTACATTTTATCAGCTTAGGCGTACATGCGCAAATCATTGCATCCCCCAATGAGATTGACAAATGTGAGGTTATGAAAGGTTCATCAGAATCCTGGATTTGGAATTCATTACCTAGACCTGACCAACAATTGTGCTCTACCGCTATGCTGTAGCCGAGACAATCTCCTTGGCCTCCAGTAACATGTTAGTGTACAAAGTCCTCTTGCAAAGAATGATTTACAGCTGCCTCATTCTGTTCTGGGAAGTGTTCCCCAAGGTGTGTGGAAGAATTTAGCGAGTCACATGCAGAAATTTGAAAACAGATATAAATAAGAACCCATGGTCTTGACATAGAAATAGAACAGTTGCTGGTGCAAATAGATGACTGCAATAGCAGCAGCAAGACCTCATCCAGCAGTGAAAGCCATTAAGGTAGGTTTTATTCCATTCATTATTCTTTTCTGCAAAATTAATTTGGGCTAACAGACTTTTCATTTACTGTTGAAATGAACAGTACATTTCAGTGTTCATTTATTGAGAGCTGTTTACAAATATTGTATATTGAGTGTTAAATTGTAACTTGCCATTCTTTGCTGGTGAGCAGGCACTAACATTGCATTACAGCTGTGGCAGCATGTTGGTGTGACAACTGTGCTCCACCACAGTCCTGCCTGGATTGCAGCTACCGACAAACCCTTAACTGACTGACATGGAGAGAATTCTATAGTAATAACATATGGTGTAACTGACGAAAGTTCAAACTTCACACCCACACTTTATACACTGCAGTAACTACAGTGATAAGCTCAGTCACAGTGTCTTACATTTGACATGATAGCGATAAAATGGCCAATCAGACATTAATGAAAATTTACAAATGGAGAAGGTGGGTATCTTTAAACTTTGTCAACAAAATTTTTCTTGTAACTGTGGTTTGGTTTCTGTGTCTCAACTATGGTTTGGCTTCTGTGACTCTGTGGCAGTCCCTTCTGTTTGCATCCACTTGTAGCAGCAGATGATGTGCTGTGCTGACCAAAAACCAGCGACTGGCAAAGCTTCTATTAGCCAGGGTATCAGCACATCTCCCCAGCACCGTCACTGGTCACTCCCACTGGAGATAGACCTTAGACAGTGTGAGCTGAGCCGTCACTCACCAGCCTCCATTTCCGTTTCTTCAAGGCAAAGTCTGCTGGCAGTGCTCTTGACAGCTCAACCTGCTCAACACAATGTGGCTCACATCATCAATTGCCGTGCTCTACCGGTGTTCATGCTGGCAGCAGAATTTCACGTCCGTGTCCAATTTCTGTGCCCAGTTAACAAGAGAAGTGCTATCGCATCTTCTGCACCACCTTCCTGAGCCGCGTTCCCTTGAGGGTCATCTCTCGACTGTGACTGTGCAAAGTCTGATGCCGGGAACCCTGTGTTGTGTCCCAGGTGCAAACTACCAAATGGAAAGTCAGAATTACTTACAATTTAGCAGATCTATTCTGAAAACAAGGTAAAACATAATTAGCATAATCACTCAGGTACAGGCCCACAGCCAAAGTGCATCTCCTGTAAATACTATCACAGTATCAGCGTCGTGGCTGAGAGGAGACGTGCTCGATACTCCAGAGACGTGCTCCGTACTCCAGTGGCCCACTAGATGACTCCCCTTCCAGGCTGCGACTTAATTATGTGGGGCTGCATCCTGATTGGCTCTGTCGACTCCAGAGGTATGACTGCTGCATTTCTTGTGGTGCCCCCACTGTGAGCACTTTGAAGTACGCCGCGCTGCTGCCACTGCAGCATTGGCACACAGTGCTCGAGAAGGTGGTGGCTGCACCTTACACGCGGTGACTGGGCTGTATGAATGCAGGGCACAACACCACTCCTCCCCGAATCTTTTCAACACCGTGGAATAAGGGCATTCGTGGATGCAGCAGGAGGAAGAAGCCATACAAAAACGATGTTCAGGGTGCCCACCAGAAGGAATGACAACATCGGCGGTGGTACCTTCGGAGACATCTGTCGGCTCTATAGATGGCAAACACAGGATCCCCGCCGGTGTGTGTGACTTGTCCACCAAAGGGGGTGGCGCCTGGTGCACCACTAGTGGAACGGCATTGTCTGTACTGATGACTAGGTCTGGGATGGAAGGTCAGGCCACTGGGATGGACTGCAGAGGTGAAGGGTGCACTACCGCTCTGCATGCCCAGTTCATTTTGACGGGTGCTAATAACCTTCTGCTCGATTTCGCTAATGCTCACTATCCCTCCCAGACTGCGGTGAGTCTGCGGGAAAAGAGCCGACAGCAGAATATTGACAGAAGTGGGGACAGAGCTGATTAACATGACAGCGGAAGTCACTGTCGGCTCTGCAAATGATGTACTGTGCACAGCCATCTACACATACTACAGTACTGGGAAGTCACACTAGACAACGGCCATGGAAGGAAGGAAAGAAGACTGGATCTCCAAGGCTGTAGCGCTAGAAAAGGTTCCCTGAAACATACTGTGGGGAATGAGGTGACAACAAATGAAGCAGTGTGTGGTGAGGCCACGCACAGAGTAACTTGGTCAGAGATTTCCCAGTAGCGTGAAGGGAACAGTAGGAGCCAAGGAAGGTGACGAATGCTTGCTCTCTGAACATCATGAAACTAAGCTTGATCTCTGAGACTTTAATGTTCGAACAAATCTTTCGGCCTCGCTGTCTGACTGTGGATAAAAAGGTGCAGTCTTTATGTGCGTTAAATCTGAAGAAACTGCTAAAAGGTAGGAATTTGAGATGGGACCTGGATAAACTGAAAGAACCAGAGGCTGTAGAGAGCTTCAGGGAGAGCATTAGGGAACGATTGATGAGAATGGGGGAAAGAATACAGTAGAAGAAGAATGGGTAGCTTTGAGAGATGAATTAATGAAAGTAGCAGAGGATCAAGTAGGTAAAAAGACGAGGGTTTATAGAACTCCTTGAGTAACAGAAGAGATATTGAATTTAACTGATGAAGAGAAAACATAAAAATGCAGTAAATGAAGTGGGCAAAAAGGAATACAAACATCTCAAAAATGAGATCGACAGGAAGTGCAAAATGGCTAAGCAGGAATGGCTAGAGGACAAATGTAAGGATGTAGAGGCGCATATCACTAGCGGTAAGATACTGCCTATAGCAAAATTAGAGAGACCTTTGGAGAAAAGAGAACCACTTGCATGAATATCAAGAGCTCAGATGGAAACCCAGTAATATGCCAAGAAGGGAAAGCAGAAAGGTGGAAGGAGTATATACAGGGTCTATACAAAGGCGATGTGCTTGAGGACAATATTATAGAAATGGAAGAGAATGTAGATGAAGATGAAATATGAGATATGATACTGCGTGAAGAGTTTGACAGAACACTGAAAGACCTAAGCCAAAACAAGGCCCCGGGAGGAGACTACATTCCATTAGAACTACTGACAGCCTTGGGAGAGCCAGGCCTAACAAAACTCTTACCATCTGGTGAGCAAGATGTATGAGACAGGCGAAATACCCTGACACTTCAAGAAGAGTATAATAATTCCAGTCCCAAAGAAATCAGGTGTTGACAGATGTGAAAATTACTGAACTATGAAATATGCTCACTATTTTTTTATTTACTTAAATTTGGCATATTTCGTGACAGTACCTTTTCCGTAAAATGTTTACAAGGCAATATTTGTCTTGGCTTCAGTTGTCTAGTGGAAGTATGATTCCACTATGCAGTTTCGTTGGCTGCAGAAATGACCTGGTTCAATGCGTTTGCCTCATTTTTGGTGCTTCAAATACCATTTTTTCGAATGTGGTTTCTTCTTAAAGTTTATATAAAAAAGTAGTAACATAATTCATTTTTTTTTTCTGTCTTCCAAATTATTATGACCGCGACCTGCACATTGTTCTACCGTCAACACACACCAAGAGTTCACTGCCGACTGACTACAGTCAAAGACGACTCCAGCGTCAAAGACATTTTACACAACACACAAACTTCCACTTGTAATCAGCCTCTTTGATATTCTTCATCACATCTACTAATAGTAATCAATATGCTGTCACTCTCAAAAATATAAGTAAATTAACATAAAATAAGGGCAAATTACAATCAAAAAAATTCTGACAATAACATAAGAAAACATTTACAATTTGCTATCGACAAATCCGGTAGAAAATAACACATCTCCCAGATCCATTACAACTGCTCCCCAGGGCTTTTGTTGTTATGAACATATACAACAAAATCCCGACCACACTCAGTAATGGATCTGTATTACACAATTAGTACATTAATGATGCAGTCTGATAACCTCTTCCAAAGTTGGACTCTTTGAATCTGTGGACTTGTTACTGGCTGTTGTTGCAATGATAATTCCCGATCAATCTCATACACAAAAAAAATTCAAGTAAAGAAATTATTTAACATGACAAATATACATGGCATAAAACATACATGAGAAATATTCTAACATACAGCATACAGATTGAAAAGAATAGTAAGATAAAACTCCTTTGCTAGGATAAGATATCTACAACCACTTCTTTTATCACACTGTGCCAACTGGCTCTTGAACATATATAGTGTAGTGTTTTTTTATATATTTGCCTTTTATATATTTTTTTACTTATTTTTTTTTAATTTTATATTTTTAGTCATGTTTTTTCTTATTTTGTATATTTTTTTTGCTTATGATTTTTTTGAATTTTATATATTTTTTTATGCTTTTCTTTCTTTTAGTACAACTAACGGTACATCAGTATTATCTAATTTTTTTGCAATTATTTATGTACACTTGCCTCTCTACTACAATATTACTATAAGTCACATTCTTATGAAGAGTACTTTTGCTCCCCACAATATCAGTATAAAGAATAATAAATTGCTCATATATCATGAGGCTTTATCTAAAATTGGTTTTGGAACTTATACCTTTGCATGCATGTCCTCACATGCATGCCTTCACCTACAGGGAAGACGTAGCTTCCAAAAATTAGAAAAATTCAGAAATGCTCACTATGGAGACTTTTTTTTTGTAAAAAAGTAAAAATAAATCTTTCTCTCATTCTTTGTTACAACAGTGTTTTTTCATCAGTTTCAATTAACATGTGACTTCAAATTATTATTTTATACATGCAAATATACATACTTGGTTGTACAGGTAGTTTTGTTCTAAGAAGCATATTCCAGTGGAGGACTTTTGTTTTAGATGATAATAGGTTATTTAAATTCTGAAATTATGATTTCTGTTTATATATTTTCAAAGAGACAACATTCCTGAGACCAAAAAATTGCTTTGACTTAGGGTACACCAAACGATAAGCATTAGGGTGTGGATTTTCTATGACTTCAAAAGGCCCAATATAGATATCAAAGAATTTTTTAATTTCTGAAGTTAACATTTTTGATTTTTCATGAGATTTGACCAGAACAAGATCCCCAATTTTGAAAGTGGTTAATTTTACCCTATTGTTACGTCTTTTATTCCTCTTTTCCCCTTCTTTCCTCATAGTTTCCCTGACAATATCTTCTCTCTCTTGCATAGTTAAAGGTGTACATTTAGGAAATTCAATAAGTTCTGATATAAGATTTGGAGGTCTAATATTAAACATAATCTCATACGGTGAAAATCCTGTGGAACTATGTTGTAGGCTATTCATAATATCTTCAAAATTTCGAATGTGCTCAAACCAGGTTGGATGTTTATGGCTACAATAGGTTCTGCAAAGTCTCCCAATTTCCCTCATATATCTTTCTGCAGGATTGGTGGATGGAGAATAAACAGATATAAGTATATGCTTCAATTTTGATCTTTCAATAAACTTTTTCCAAATTTTAGAGATGAACTGTGAACCATTATCTGATAATATAGCTTTTGGTTTACCCACCTGTGCGAAATAATCTTTTTCAATTTTCGGAATGAGATTTTCACTCTGCAGCGGAGTGAGCGCTGCTATGAAACTTCCTGGCAGATTAAAACTGTGTGCCCGACCGAGACTCGAACTCGGGACCTTTGCCTTTCGCGGGCAAGTGCTCTACCATCTGAGCTACCGAAGCACGACTCACGCCCGGTCCTCACAGCTTTACTTCTGCCAGTATCTCGTGTCCTACCTTTCAAACTTTACAGAAGCTCTCCTGCAAACCTTGCAGAACTAGCACTCCTGAAAGAAAGGATATTGTGGAGACATGGCTTAGCCACAGCCTGGGGGATGCTTCCAGAATGAGATTTTCACTCTGCAGCGGAGTGTGCGCTGATTTGAAACTTCCTGGCAGATTAAAACTGTGTGCCCGACCGAGACTCGAACTCGGGACCTTTGCCTTTCGCGGGCAAGTGCTCTGCCATCTGAGCTACCGAAGCACGACTCAAGCAGAGCCTAAACATTCTTTGATTAATTTCCAACTTTGATCTAAATTTTGATTGTTCCTAATTTTGTTACACATAGCTCTAATTGTTTTCTCATTTTCCACCCCTTTCAGGTATCTAATTTTAAATTGCTTTTCCTCCTCTTGTTCAAAAATCTCCTTTGCTCCCCCAATTGGTAACCTTGAAAGTGAATCAGCTACTACATTCTCAGAACTTTTTATGTGCTTGATTTCAAAGTCACACTGTTGCAGAAATATTGCCCATCTGGTCAATCTACTGTGGTATAATTTGCACTCTTGTAAGTAACTCAAAGCTTTGTGATCCGAAAATACTATGGTTTTGCGTCCAATAAGGTAAATTCTAAGTTTTGTAAAAGCCCAGTGAAGTGCCAAAAGTTCCTTCTCTGTGACTGTATAATTTTTCTCATGCTTGAGCAACATTCTGCTTGCAAATTGATACAATGTATCTTAACTCCATTCTCTACTCTTTCTTGAAATAACTCTGCTCCAAGCCCATAATTACTGCTATCAGTGTTCAAACAAAATGGTAAATTAAAATCAGGTCTGTGTAATAAGTGTTGCTTCCTCAACTCTTGCTTAATTTTATCAAACTCTTCCTGACAACTTTTATCCCAAACCCAAATAGTGTTTTTCTTAAGTAACTGACTTAAACATGGTGCATTCAGACTCTGATCACTTATATGTTTTCAGTAATAACCGCATAACCCGAAGAACGACTTTAATTGTTTTTTAGTCTTAGGAATAGGAATTTCTGAAATTGCTTTAATTTTGTCTGGATCTGCCAAAATTCCCTTGTCTGTGACAACATGACCCAAAAATTTTAATTCAGAAACTGCAAATTTACATTTGTCTAATTTCAATGTCATCCCCCCTTTTCTAAGTTTTTCACAAACTGACTTCAAAATCGAAAAATGTTCCTCCCAATTTTGCCCTGTAACCAAAATGTCATTTACATAAATTATCAGTTTAGACGCAAGTTCTTGCCCCAGTACATGATCCAAAGCTCTTATAAATTCAAAAACAGAAGAATTTAACCCAAATGGCACAACACAATATTGGTAACTCTTACCATTGTACAAGAAAGCAGTATATTTTCTAGAATTAACCGAAAGTGGTACCTGATGCAAACCCGAAGTTAGATGCAAACTTGACATATATTTTATATCTGTAAATTTATAGAGTAACTCATCAATATTTTCGGGATGGTCTGTCTGTCTGAACAAAATTTTGTTGAAGTGTCTAGAGTCCAAAACCAATCTTACTCCACCATCTTTTTTCGAAACAACTACTAAAGGATTATTATATGCACTGATACTCCTTTCTATTATATTACATCCTTCCATCTTTTTCAGCTCTTTCTCAACAGCAGGTCATTTTGATATTGCAATACTGTATGGTTTTATGAAAAATGGTTCATGAGGTTTTACCTGAAGCTCACACTGATAACCCTTTACCCTACCAGATATGTCACTGAAAACATCATTGTATTCTCACAGCAGATTTTCTAACTGTTGTTTTTGCTCCCCAGATAAATTTTGTGTTTCTGAAATTTTCAAATTTACTAAATTCCCAAATTCAACTTCATTAGTATCAAATCTATGAATTTCAATGTTCTCCAATCTATTTTCTTTTAGTAAATTGATACTGTCAAAATCTCCGTTACTCTGATCACCAAGTGTATTCACAAAATTTGTCTGAATGTATTCCCTTTCACTAGTTTCTATCAAAAGTTTTCTTCCAACCCAATCAAATGCTGTATTTACTTTTACTATCCAATTCATACTCAAAAGAAAATCCTCATTAAATTCCTGAATTACAAAACAACCATGTGTGAACAACTTGCCTTCAATTAAAAATGTCACTAAAGCCTGGCTCTTTACCAATTTACTGCTCTTCCCAGTAGCACCTTTTATCTTCACCCCAACAACTGGCATTTCAACGTAATCTTTCCCTTCTTTCAATTTCTTGCATAACCTTTCAGATATTCCCAAGATCTCACTTCCTGTATCAATTAAACATTTACCAATCCATGACCCTATTTGAACTTTTATATAAGGACTGCAAAACTGATCACGTTTCTCAGAAGCTGCATCCTCATGTAATAAATCACTTTCAATTTCCCCAAACCTATACTTATCAGAATCATAATGGTATATCATTACATGTATTATTTGTCACAGTTATAAAATTTGCACAAGATACAAAATTGTCATTAGTACTCTCTATTATCTCAAATAGCCAAGAATTTTCATCCAAATCACATTGTATACTATTGAAGTACTTATCCTTCAGCTTTTCAAAAATAAAATATCTCATCTTTTTCCACCACTCAGGACATATAGTTTCTCATACATTAATAAGCATCTTTCTAAAGTTCTTGTCAAAAGAAATAGTTTCACTGTTCAGCCATAGATTCATAAGAAATGTGTGTGTGTCATTAGTATCTGTAAATGTTTCACTTAGGCTA
Organism: Schistocerca nitens; assembly: GCF_023898315.1. Taxonomy (NCBI): domain Eukaryota; kingdom Metazoa; phylum Arthropoda; class Insecta; order Orthoptera; family Acrididae; genus Schistocerca; species Schistocerca nitens. Next base: position 1,270,513,712 of record NC_064614.1, on the reverse strand, counting down.
GAAGTTATATGTATGTCATCATTATTTGTGTAGTCAGATTATTTACCTACAACATCAAAATTCACACTTTCACATACACCCTGCTTGCGAGCCTTATTCATCCTGGTAACATCCCTGGGAATTTCTATAATATTCTCACTATTTAATCCATTTTCAACCATGTGTATACACAACTCCCTATTTAAACTAATGAAACACCTTTCCTCAACATCATCATCAGTACCATTACCATCATTATCAACTTTATCATCAACATCATTATCATTATACATATTCAGGTCATACACATTCAAATTATCCCCTAAAATATTATTTCCCCTTTCTAAGGTTACCAGATCCCTTTCACCAATATTTTCATTCTCACAGCATGCATTCTCTCTTTCATTCACACATGTCTCTGAACTACTACAAATGACATCATCTGACAAAGTGTCATTCTTTTCTGCCCATGTGTTAAACTCTGTTAAATTAAACGAATCACAATTACTTTTATCTACTGTATGTTCTTGTGTACTGAAAATTTTATCTTTATCAATATTATCATTATTTTCCTCTTGAAATTTTTTCAATAAGTAACAACTAATAACCTCATGTGATAGCTTAGGTTTGGAACTGTCATGTTTGGGTTTATAATAGTCACATCCATTGGTCCTTTCATCATGCTCACCTTCTGCCTCAACCTTGCAGCCCTTCAAGGGGGCATCTAGTCGTTTTTTATTTCCTGAATTACAACTGATTCCTGTTTGAACTGCTGATTGTGGTTCTGCCAATGTCTCTGATCAACATTTCTGTTCCCATTCCTATGCCAAACATTACCTGGTTGTTGGTAGTTTCTGTTGTACTGATCTTTAGCAAAATTTCTGTGATTTTGATCCCTAAAGTGTTCTCTATTTTGTTGATTATTTCCGCAAAAATGTTGTTCTTGTTTTGGATGAAAATTATGGTCCTTCTTTTGAAAATTGTTATATTCCCCTGAATTTTGACTGACACCATGATAATTGTTTTGTTCCCTTTTTTGAAAGTTATCATTTCCCCAATTTTGACCATTACCTTTCTGAGTAAACCCACTGTGTGTTCTTGTTGTTACCCGATCCAACTTTTCAATATAATTGAGAAACTGCTCAAAATTACTATCAGGACAGAACTAAACTCAACTGCATTGCTGATGGCAATTTTCTCTTTAAGGTATCAATTTTGATCAAGTCATCCAAATGTTTTGTTAAATGAATAAGTTTTTGAAGTTCACTTTTGCTAAATTGTTTCATGCTCCCATCTGATTCTCTATAGTTTCTCCCATTCAAAAATTCACTTTTGATTCTAGTTTGATTGAGATCATCCCAAAAATTTTCCAGAAATTTTGATTCAAATTCTGAAAAGGTCATCCCCACAGTTACAATCTGGTTTGCCCAAGTCAAAGCTTCCCCTTCCAAGAATTTTTTCACAAATTTAATTTTCATATCATCTGGTGAGTGAGGTAAAAAACAATCCTTACAATACTGTATAAAATCAATGGGATGTAAGGGTCCATCTACCGAAAAGTGCTTCACTGGAATATTAGATACAAGATTGCATGTGTTGACATTGTGATTTTTGCTTTGAAATTCAATGTCAAAACTTTCAATTTTTTCGCTAAGATCTTTGACAGATTTTTTGTTTTCTAAATCATTGCATTCTACTTTTTTTTCTAGAGTAACCAAACAATTGTCAGTTTCTTGTTCTACATTTTTTACTAAAACTTTTGTTTTCTCATCCAAATTTTTAATTTCCCCTTTTATCTCATTAAAATCAATTAAATTTCTTTCCCTATCTGCCAGTAACTCATTGTTTACAGTATTAATTTCATCCCTCAATTTAGCATCAATTTCATTTACTTTTGCTTCCACAAATTCCATTTTTTTCTCAACACTGCCAACTCTGTTCGAAAGATCACCCACTTGGGTATTGACTGCTTGGACTTGCAACAAAATGTTATCAATTTTTTCATCCCAGTAAGTCTTATTGCCATCAACTGATTGTTTAATTTCTTTCGTGAAATTTACAAGAAAACTTTTTAAATCAAATTGATCGGTTCCTTCTGTTTCATTTGAGCTGTCATGATTTTCGAAGTCTATTAAATTACTATTTTCTACTTTGGGCACAATAATCTCGAAAATCTCATAAGTCATTGTGAAGAACAACAAAATTATACACAACAAAACAAAACAAGATAAAAAGATTGTTTTAACAAAATACGAGGGTTTCGTGACTTATCTGGAACACTCTTTTACAGTTGCAAATCCTTGTTTTCCATCCATGTGATTGTTGACCAAAATTCTTGAAATTTTTTCTTCTATCGAAAATTATATTTTTTGCCGAAACATTTCTTCTACAAAACTTTTACTTCCCGATGAACACAAATACTGTGACACACATTCTGAAAAACTGGTATGAACACACAAAAATTTTCTTCTTCGTAGCACTGTTGAAGATCACGTGAACACAATATCCCAGCTACAGTCCCCAGTTGAAATATGATATCCCGGCTGAGCCCCCAGTTGAAATATGCTCACTATTTTTTTGTTTACTTAAATTTGGCATATTTCGTGACAGTACCTTTTACGTAAAATGTTTACAAGGCAATATTTGTCTTGGCTTCAGTTGTCTAGTGGAAGTATGATTCCACTATGCAGTTTCGTTGGCTGCAGAAATGACCTGGTTCAATGTGTTTGCCTCATTTTTGGTGCTTCAAATACCATTTTTTCGAATGTGGTTTCTTCTTAAAGTTTATATAAAAAAAGTAGTAACATAATTCATTTTTTTCTGTTCGCGTCCAAATTATTATGACCGCGACTTGCACATTGTTCTACTGTCAACACACACCAAGAGTTCACTGCCGACTGACTACAGTCAAAGACGACTCCAGCGTCAAAGACATTTTACACAACACACAAACTTCCACTTGTAATCAGTTTCTTTGATATTCTTCATCACATCTACTAATAGTAATCAATATGCTGTTACTCTCAAAAATATAAGTAAATTAACATAAAATAAGGGCAAATTACAATAAAAAAAATTCTGACAAAAACATAAGAAAACATTTACAGTTTGGTATCGACAAATCTGGTAGAAAATAACACATCTCCCAGTTTAATAAGCCATGGCTGCAAAATACTAACACAAATTCTTTACAGACAAATGGAAAAACTGGTAGAAGCTGACCTCGGGGAAGATCCGTTTGGATTCCGTAGAAATGTTGGAACACATGAGGCAATACTGACCCTATGACTTATCTTAGAAAATAGATTAAGGAAAGGCAAACCTACGTTTCTCGCATTTTCAGACTTAGAGAAAGCTTTTGACAATGTTGACTGGATTCTCTCTTTCAAATTCTGAAGGTGGCAGGGTTAAAATACCGGGAGCGAAAGGCTGGTTACAATTTGTACAGAAACCAGAGGCAGGTATAAGAGTCGAGGGCATGAAAGGGAAGCAGTGGTTGGGAAGGGAGTGAGACAGGGTTGTAGCCTCTCCCCGATGTTATTCAATCTGTATATTGAGCAAGCAGTAAAGGAAACAAAAGAAAAATGCGGAGTAGGAATTAAAATCCACGGAGAAGAAATAAAAACTTTGAGGTTCGCCGATGACATTGTAATTCTGTCAGAGACAGTAAAGGACCCGGAAGAGCAGCTGAACGGAATAGACAGTGGCTTAAAAGGGGGATATAAGATGAAAATCAACAAAAGCAAAACAAGGATAATGGACTGTAGTCGAATTAAATTGGGTGATGCTGCAGGAATTAGATTAGGAAATGAGACACAAAGTAGTAAAGGAGTTTTGCTATTTGGAGAGCAAAATAACTGATGATGGTCGAAGTAGAGAGGATATAAAATGTAGACTGGCAATGGCAAGGAAAGCATTGAAGAAGAGAAATTTGTTAAAATCGAATATAGATTTAAGTGTCAGGAAGTCGTTTCTGAAAGTATTTGTATGGAGTGTAGACATGTATGGAAGTGAAACATGGATGATAAATAGTTTAGACAAGAAGAGAATAGAAGCTTTCGAAATGTGGTGCTACATAAAAATGCTGAAGATAAGGTGGGTAGATCATGTAACTAATGAGGAGGTATTGAATAGAATTGGAGAGAAGAGAAATTTGTGGCACATCTTGACTAGAAGAAGGTATCGGTTGGTAGGGGATATTCTGAGGCATCAAGGGATCACCAATTTAGTATTGGAGGGCAACATGGATGGTAAAAATCATAGAGGGAGACCAAGAGATGAATACACTAAACAGATTCAGAAGGATGCAGGTTGCAGTATGTACTGGGAGATGAAGAAGCTTGCACAGGATAGAGTAGCATGGAGAGCTGCAGCAAACCAGTCTCTGGACTGAAGACCACAACAACATTATGTGCGTAACCCCATAGGCTTGACAAAGGGACAAATCTCGGCAAACACGAACTGTGGACCATTGTCACTAACCAAAGTATCTGAAAGCCCTTCAATGCAGAAGACACCCTGTAGGGCCCGGATGGTTGCTGAGGTTGTTGTCAATGACATTGGAAGGACAAAGGGAAATCGACTGAAGGCGTGGATGAGCAGAAGCCATTGGGTTTTCCAGAAGGAACCAAGAAAATTGACGTGAACGCATTGCCATGGTGCTGAAGGTTTTGGGCAGCTGAAGAAGTGCTGCTTAAGTGCTGTCTGGTTCTCAGCACTGGGGTGACACTGTCCAGTCATGCGTCCAGTGTCTTGATCTATGCCACTCAAAGAGCTGTACTGACGGACGAGATGTTTGGTTCTCACTACACCCCAATGTTCTTGACGAAGCAACTGCAAAACCCTTTGGTGCAAAGGCTAACGGACAATGACACACATCTGACCATTCTCAGTGCGCAGGAGGAGGACCCCACATGATTTGACAAGAAGTAGTGGATGCCAAAGAGGCAGCGAACGCCAGCCTGACAAAATTTGAGATCTTGAAGATGACCATCCATCATAAACATAATGGAGAGTCACGGTGAGGTTGGAGTCCTTGGCTGACTCTTGAGGAATATGTTTGGTGTCCAGTGAAATGCCTGAAGGGCTGAAAATGGTTCAAATGGCTCTAAGCAATACGGGACTTAACATCTGAGGTCATCAGTCCCCTGGACTTAGAACTAATTAAACTTAACTAACCTAAGGACACCACATACATCTGTGTCTGAGGCAGGATTTGAACCTGTGACCGTAGCAGCAGCGCAGTTCCGGACTGAAACTCGTAGTACCGTTCGGCCACAGTGGCTGGCTTGAAGGGTTGACTTTTCTGCATCTTCAACTTGGAAATATGCGGCATCCGAGGAATCGAAGGCTGCATCCTGTCCTACAGGGAGCCTGGAGAGAGTGTTCGCATTGGCATGTTTTGTGGTAGCCCAAAACATAATGTCCTACTGATAGTTGTACAGAATGAGAGCCTATCGCTGTAACTTTGATGCCACCCAATTGTACACCCCTTTTGTTGCATTGAAGGCTTGTAGTCGGTGACTAAGTAGAACTTTTGACCATACAGGCATTGATGGAATTTAGACACTATATATGACTGCGAAGGCCTCTTTCTCCGTCTGAGAATAGTTTTGTTGGGTAGGCATGTGGACCTTGCGATGAAGGGTCCTATACCATCAACTTGGTGAGACGAGACCGCACCTGTGCTATAAGAACTTGCATCAGTTGCCAAAAAACACAACTTGTCCGGGTCATAATACATAAGTCACCAATCGGAGAGAAGAGCTCATTGAAGGTGCAGAAATGCCTGGTCGCACTCGGTAGTCCACTGGAACAGTAATGCTTTTCAGTGAAGCCTGTGGAGCAAAGCGGCAATTTGGGCAGTGTCCAGGAGATACTTGATGTTGTAAGACAGTTTGTCCATAACTGCCTGCAGTTCAGAAACATTCGTAGGTGCGGGAAGATACTGGATGGCTTCCAAATGATGATGACTGAGATGGATACCCTGTCCATTTGCTACATGTCGGACATACTCAACTTCAATGACAAAGAATGTACACTTCCCTCTGTTGGTACACAAACAAGAGTTGGACAAGGCCTGAAATAACTGTTTGTGGCTTGATAAATGTTCCGCAGGAGTTCCACCAGATACAACCATGTCATCCAAATAGTGTGAGTAGGATGGAACCTTCGTCAGCAGCTGTTCGAGAAACCATTGGAACAGAGCCGGGGCGGATCCCGATCCAAATGGAAGATGTTGATACTGAGAGAGTGCCATATACATATTGATAACCATGAACTGTTGGAAGCATTATCCAGAGGCAGCTGAGATCAACTTCGGTGAGATCAGTTGGACAACTCTTCAGGTCGAGGGAGTGGGAAGAAATCAACAACTGTCTGTGGATTAACCATTGCCTAGAAGTCAGTCGTAACTTGCCAGACCGTTTTTTTTTTTTTTTTTTTTTTTTTTTTTTTTATCACCACCATTGGTAATGAATAATGATAATGAGCCTATGGCATTGGTGGCCGGGAGACCCCTCGCGGGGCGGTTCGGCTGCCGCCCCACGAGTTCTTTAACGCCACTATGGCGACTTACGAGTGAAACAGGATGAAATGATGATGAAAGACACACAACACCCAGTCGTCTTGAGGCAGAGAAAGTCGAACCCGGGACCCCGTGTGCGGGAAGCGAGAACGCTACCGCAAGACCACTAGCCGCGGACACCACCATTGGTGATACCCACTGAGATGTTGAAATAGGCCATATGATGTCAATATGCTATAGCCTACGCAATTCAGCTGCAACAGCGTCTCTGAGCACGTGCAATAGCACCCGGGCTCTGTGAAATTTAGACTGCGCACCCTGTTTTACGAGTGGTATGGAGTTTCAATCCCTTAGCTTTACCGAGTCCCCCTTGAAAAACGTTGGAATATTTGTCACAAAGTTTTGCAATTTGGTCCTGAAATTGCTGTGGGGGTATGTGAGAAGCTACTTGAAGCACATTGTCCACAAGAGAAAAATCAAAGTAGTTCGAGTGCGTCCATACCAAAAACATTAGGTGAGTCAAAAGATTCCAGCACTATAAAACAAACCATGTGTGTCTGACTTTTGTAGTGCACAGACAAACTACAAGTCCCTAAGAAGGATCAATGCACCATTGCATGCAGACAAAACTTTGGTACAGGGAGACAACTGTGGGGAACCGAGGAGCTGATATGTATGCTGGTTCAACAAGGTGATAGTAGTTCCTGTATCCAATTGCAATTGCACTATTTTCAACCCTTTGATGAACACATCAATAAACAATTTGTTTGCAGACTTACTAGACTGTAGAGAAACTGGTGTCAGCTGTGATGGAACTTTGTTCTGAAAGTCAATGGGATCTACCCGTCGACGTTGTGTACCTGAATTGATGTGTATAAGGCTGTTATGTTGCTGTCCATACTTACAGCTTACCACATGAACTGCAGAATTGATGGACTGATCTGAAACACCGCTACCCAACATCGACACAAATTCACAATTCAAAGCATTGTGTCGAGAAACACCATTGGAGCCTACACAACGACAACCAAGTGGGTCGGAGGCAGAGAGCCGTAGTCCAGGACCTGCCACATCACCTGTGGTGGAAGATAGGAGTTCTGATATTACTCTCAGTGTAACTACTGACTGGTGAGTGGCAGCTTGTGACACAATATGGGTATACTGGGCAACCAAATATGATTGTGGAAGTTCCAACCCAGTTACCGAAAGCACATAGACATAGTTAGGGCTGAGAACCACTGTATTCACCTGAGCACTACTGGAAGAGACAATACCGATGTTCATACGCTGCTGTGTATTTCGACTTACTGGAGTGACAAACAATTGAAACATGACTCCTTTTTCTGCATGTAAAACTTGTGGCATTACAGAATTGACTCCTTTTGTTTATGTTGAATGCCGTACTGTGTACAAGGTTTACTACTGTCAGTACTGGACTTACAGGAAAACCCAGACACAGTTTGAACTTGCTTACACGAGCTGCAAGTATCACAATGGTGGCATGGAGTGTTTACTGCATTGACACTTGTTTTGTGTGCACTAAAACTGCACCTTGTACCATCACGAGACACATGACACATAAATTTTGAAGACATGTCCTGTTATGCATTGAAACTAACTTCATGATTGTCAGGATTGTTTAGCACATTCTGGTGGGAAGGATTCTGATGTTATAAGGTAGCTGCACGTGTTCTAGAGTCTGACAAATTCTCCACTTATGCATCACGCAATATTTGGTCATAAAAATTTGTATCGCAGTCACAAGCAAACCGACACTGTTATAACAGCCCTTTTAGTTCCATGACTCACTGATGACTATGATCGGATAATCTGTGTAGACAAAAATATTTGAACTGTGCACCTGCTACTAACACTTGTTCAAAATAACTGTCTAGCAATGAGAGGATACGGTCCTTCGACAACTGTTCAGGACAGCAGGCAGAACTGAGTTTCAGGCAAAAGTTATGGGTATAGGCACCTATAATGGGTAAGACAAAATTTTTCTGTACTTCTTGTGATGCATTATAGATGGTGAGATATGCCTCCAGTTGGTGTTTATATATGTCACATTCCTCTTGCTGTGGGTCAAACTGACGGTATGGAGGTATGACTGGAAATAGTAGTGTAGGCTATGTTTGCTGCTGCTGCTGCTGCTGAGTATTCAGAGTGACATTTGCTGTTGCTGCTGCTGAGTATTCAGAGTGACAGACTGTTTTAATGCTGCAATCAACTCGTTGATTTCCTGAGCCTGCAAATTACAAACTTCAGTAACTGGAACAACAGAAACAGGTTCTTGTTGTTGTGATATTTTAACAAATCTTATGCAATGACTGTCACTAAATATACTAGGATGGAAACTAAGAATAGGAAAACAAAATACACAAGTGACAGCAGAGAACCACAAAATAGTACCTGACTGCAGTACACTGTACTGAAAACGGAATATCTAAATACCACACAAGAAAAGAAAACCACCAGCTCAGTTATCAGACACAGGAACACTATCAAATCATTGACAGATGAAAAAAAAAACTTCCAAAACCCTTAACTTCTTGCAGAGGACCGACTAGAAGCATGGGGAATTTGTTGTGTCCAGATACAAAATACCAAATGGAAAACCAGAATTAATTACAACTTAGAAAATTTATTCTGAAAACAACTTAAAACATAACTCAGTGTAATCACTCATGTCCAGGTCCATAGCAAAAGTATATCTCCCATAAACACTATATAACAACAGTGTCGCAACTGAGAGGAGGCCTGCTCCGTTCTCCAGGGCTGCTATGACATTACTTAATCACATGGGGCTGCATCCTGATTGGCTCTGTCGACTCCAGGGGTATGACTGCCGCATCTCTTGTCGTGCCCCCACTGTGAGCACTTTGAAGTCTGCTGTGCTGCTGCCACTGGAGCGTTGGCACACGGTGCTCAAGAAGGCAGTGGCCACGTCTTACATGCAGTGACCATGCTGTATGAATGCACAGCACAACACCCAGTTTCCCCCTCTCGTATCAGCGTGTGGGTTCTGTGTGCAGTGTTGTGTACTTCAGTGAGTGCCAGGTGTACCAGGCAAGTTTGTTACCATTTCATTCCTATCCGGCTTGGCACACTTTCACTGATGCTGATTCCAGCAAAACCCTTTGGTGATGTCCCCCTTCTCAGTACTTGTCATCTTGTATCACCAGACAATGTCAAACAAAGTACTGCAAACCATTCATAGACTGTGCCACAAGCAAGGACCCTTCTTGATTATGAGGCTGTAACCCATTAAATTTTTTGTAGTAGTCTGCTTTTAGAAATAAATACTCTCACAGGCCAGCTTGTGTATCTCCTTCAGTACACCTCTTTATTTGCTGTTGTGTTTATTAATTAGCATGTGTCTATAAACATGTGTGCCCCTTAGGAACATAGAAGGGAATCTTTAAATCGTTCCTTCACTTATGACCCCCACTAAACCAAAGTGCCAAATCTCAGTACTGGAACCTGCTGGTTTTTCTTTTGTATTATTACAATTAGCACATCCTATGTGGTTGTGAACTCTGTCTCCATTAGGTAGGCTGAACGCATCACACTCGCACCCTCATTCACCTCTTGCCTGCCCCACACCATGCCCTCCTGCACCTTTCCATGCACACCCTTGCTGCACCCTCCATGTGAGCCCTCCCTCCTCGTGCACCACCATGTCCCTCTCACACTGCTCCATGCATGCCCTTCCCACACACACCACTAACCCCCTTTCGTATCCTCCATTCATGCACTCCATCCGCATGCACAACCATGGAGGGGTTCCTCCATGCCCCACTCGCAACTGACAGTGCATAACTTCCCGCACACCCTGACAAGTCACAGTTTTACTGTGTACGTACTGAACCCTCCTTTCCGCAGCAACTCCCGGTGGAGATTGCATTGCCTGGTTCACACTGTGCACATCCTGCTCACCATTTTGTCTGCAATGTTATTTGCCAGCACCATCCCACATACTGTGACACGCTGTACCCACTGTTAAGTCACTCCATCACTGCAACACTTTCCTACTTTTGCAGTAGTCGTGCCCCACAGGCTCCCCAACCAGTGGCCTCCCATTATCCCTCCTGCCTCAGCACCTACAAGCACTTCTTAGGTGTCAGGATTTCACATACAACTGTCAACAAGCTAGCTCTGGCAGACCCTTACCCCAGTCATGTGGTCGCCTATTTGCCCTCCTTCAACTCTTGTGACCAACCTTTGTTTTCACAGGGTGTGCTGTCATGAGCGATGTAGCAAAATTTGGGATGGTAGTCAGCCATCTTGACCTGACTACCGCCATCCAAGTAAAGGATGTTATTTCCCACCTACACCCTCTCCAGCAGCTATAATAAAATAAAACAGTGCATCGTACCCGTAATTTGTTGCCATCTGAGCAGTGTGGCGACATGTGCCCATCTCTGTTGCTGGACCAAATCCGGGCTCTCGCAGAATCATACATCCTCCCCACAGGCCTGCTCCTAAATTGCTGGCCCGTGCACCTTCCCACCCCATGCAGGCTTCCCTGGCCTCACACATCCATTTATCATTAGGTGACACAATAGCCTTGGACAATTAACTCCTTCTCAGCTGAAGCATGGATGCTGGTTATTGCCCTGCGGTGCAGGCTGGCTATTGACCAACCCTTCACGCCCCACATGCACAATGTTCCCTCCACCCTCCACCCAGCTCACAGGCCCCTGCCCACCACCAGACTGTGACACACTTGAGCTTTGAGATGGTAGCACTGGCTTGCACATCATGCACCCACTGCCAGGTGCTGACCACCTCCACTCATGAGATGCCTCCCAACTGAAAACAGCCACCCCTGCCAGCCCTCTGATGACCACCACAAACTAGGTGCAATTTGCTGGTACCCCCAGAGGTTTGGTGAGGACACCACCACTTTCATACCCATGTGCTCCTGGTCCCCAAAGCCCAGCAGCATCTGAAAGTAGGCACACATCCGTATGACGGATGTTCTGATCCCATTCTAGGATCCTACTTCCTCGGTCATTACTATCTACTTGCTAACATAATGAAGTGTTGTTTAGTCAACAGCATCTCCAGTAGGTTCTTCCATTGCAGCTCTTGTCTGCCATGTGTTTCACCTTTAAACAGCTGGCCTGTATGTTCAGATCCTTGCAGTATTCCCCCTCCTCATCCAGCAATGCGTGGAAATCGTCAGGCAACCACTCACCCTCTTTTCATTCAAACTTTGACATTTAATGCCACTGGGGCACAAATGACCACGAGCTGCTCACAGCCCATGAATCTGTCTGCTATTTTGCACTTCAGTTGAGGGGCTCGTCTTTATGATCATTACAGATCACAGCCCCCTTGTTCTCAGTTTTTGCAGGAAAGACGTAGATCAGATCTCCTCCTGACTGTTTAGGCTATACTGCCGACATCCGGCATGGTGCCAGCATTGATGACAATTGTGGCAGATAGACTCAGCTGGTCTTGTGCTGTCACGCAACCCTTAGACTACCACGCCCTGGCCACTGCTTGAAATGGTGACCTGGCCCTAACCCACCTCCTTCAGAACACTGGCTCTGGCCTGAAACTCCAGCTAAGATCCACCCGGTGATGACAATAAGACCTTATGTGATGTCCTCATGGATCCTTCTCAACCAGACAGTTCCAACAATTGCTTTCAGCCCCTCTCCCTCCAGCCTTCTGAAAATTGGCATTTGACGCCATACACAGCCTACTACACTCACACATTCACACTTCTGCCACGCTTATGAAACAATGTTTTGTATGGCCGGCTGTTCAACATGACTACAGCAACCAGACCTGGTCCTGTATTCTGTGCCAGCACAACACGGTCGGATGACACATTCACTCCCCTGCAGAAGCCTTTCCCCCCATACAGTACCCGTTCATGCACTTACACCTGAAATTGTTGGTCCACTATCATCCTCAAATGGCTGTCAATATCTGCTGACAATTATTGACTGACCCCATCCCCAACATTTCAGCTGGAACTGTGGCTGCAGCCTTTGTTCAAACCTGGATTTCCCACTTTGAATGCCCCTGCAATATCACTACAAATTGCAGGTGCCAGTTCACTTCTGCCCTTTTCTGATCTCTGACAACCACCAGTGGCTCCAGTTTCCACCATATCACCAGCTCACAGCATAGTGGAACAGTTCCACTGCACATCTACATATGTATCTACAAAGATCCTCCACAAGCCACCATACGGTGCATGGCGGAGAGTATCCTGTTCCACTATTAGTAAAAAAAAATGGCTCTGAGCACTATGAGACTCAACTGCTGTGGTCATCAGTCCCCTAGAACTTAGAACTACTTAAACCTAACTAACCTAAGGACATCACACACATCAATGCTTGAGGCAGGATTCGAACCTGCGACCGTAGCAGTCGCACGGTTCCGGACTGCGCGCCTAGAACCGCGAGACCACCGCGGCCGGCTACCACTATTAGTCATTGCCTTTCCTGTTCACTCTACTGACTGAGGGAAAAACCAGTTCTCTTAATTACCTCAATAGTGTTTCTCAAAAAGAACATTGCCCTCCCTCCAGGGATTCTCATTTGAGTTCCCAGAGCACCTCCATAACACTTGCGTGTCATTCTAACCAACTGGTAACAACTCTAGCAGCCCACCTCTGAATTGCTATGACATCTTCCTTCAATCTGACTTGGTACAAATCCCAAACCCTTGAGTAGTATTCAAGAATAGGTTGCACCAGCACCCTATATGTGGTTTCCTTTACAGGTGAGCCACTCTTTCCTAAATTCCTCCAAAAAAACCAATCTTGACCATTCGCCTTCCCTACCTAAGTTCTCACATGCTCATTCCACCTCATATCACTCTGCAATGTTACTTGATTGTGTCAAGCTGGACACTAGTAATACTGTATCTGAACATCATAGGTTTGATCTTCCTACTCATCCTCATTAGCTTACATTTTTCCACATTTAGGGCTAGTTGCCATTCATCTCACCAACTGGAAATGTTGTGTATGTCATCTTGTATCTTCCTACAGTCACTCTTACCGTACACCGTGGCATCATCAGCAGACAGCTGCAGATTGCTGCCCACACTGTCTGCCAAATCACTTATGTATGTAGAATACAACAGCAGTCCTATCACATTTCCCTGAGACACTCCTGATGATACCCCTGTCTCTGATGAACAGTCACTATCAGGACAACATACTGGGTTCCATTATTTAAGAAGTCTTCAAGTCAGTCACATATTTGTGAACTTATTCCATATGCTCATATCTTTGTCAACAACCTGCAATGGGTCACACGCATCAAATGCTTTTGAGAAATCAAGAAATATGGAATCTGTCTGTTTCCCTTCATCCACAGTTTGTAGCACACCAAGTGAGAAAGAACAATCTGAGTGTCACATGAGCGATGCTTTCTAAAGCCACACTGTTTTGTGAAGTGCTGCTTCTCAGTCTCATTCTTTTGAATGGTCTGCTGCTCTATCCCAGGTACTTCTAGGCCTGCAGATCACAAGGAGAACCAACCTGGGACTTCTACAATTGAGCTGATATGTGGACAACCACTTTCCATTCTTGACAGTTTTTTGGGAGCAATCTCTTTTTCTCCCAACAGCATTATCCCAGGTTTCATGCAGCAACTCCAAGGCTTCACGGTCCATCTGTGACCAATACCTCCACAACATCATTGTGAGAACCATATCCTTATACACTGTGACCTCACAGCATGCACCCACTTCATGTTTCAGTCGGACACATACCAGCCGTCACTCCGCCCACATACATGGGCCTGCACTTGGTGTTGCAATGTGGGGGCAACACATTCTCCATTTCACCTGAATGGGGCTGCAGAAACTGTCTCCATAGATAGGCTCAAAATGTCCTATAGGCACATCCAGACAATCAGCACAACACCGTTGAGGTGGAGTTCCCCCTGCCTAGCATCAGCCCCAGTCGCAGCACCACCAACAGCGCCTCCAATATGAAGCAGGCCAACACTAACCCCTTCACTTTCACAACATGCCACCGGGCACCACCGCTCCTCACGGGAAGTCTGACACACTGCCAGCTGATGCCAACCCCTCCGCCCTGCCGCCAACCTTGCTGCCCCTGATATCGCCTTTGCCCGCCACCATCTGACTACACTTCTAACACACTACCCAGTGCCTGGAACCCTGATGTTGCAACTGCACTGCCCTTTCTGCGGTCTCCGGCTGGTGTAGATGCTGCCCTGTTCTACAGACATCTGTCACTCCCGACATATTACTGCCACCACCGCTGCCAGCAACCTCTCTGTTGTCTGTTGGAGGAATGACACTGTTTCACAAGCTACCAACACTGTGCACAGGAGCTGCCCATGCCCCTCCTCTTACCGGAAACTACAGTACTTGAATGAGCACAGCAGTGGAAACCCATGCATGCCCCCAACCCCCTCCCCCCCCCCTCCCTCCCCGAGCAAGCATCCTTAGTCAGAACCAAACACCCCTCGCCCTTTGTGCAGTTGGTACCAGTGTGTTCCTCTCAGAAGGGGGGAACTGTTTGGTGACTCCTTCCGTTTGCCTCCACTTTTCGCAGAAGACGACATGCTGTGCTGACTGGAAACAAGCGACCAGCAAAGCTTCTGCCTTTCAAGGTATCACCACATCTCCACAGCATGCTTGCTAGTCATTTCCACCACAGGTAGTCTTGCACTATCATGCTTTATGGTGACGCATGTTGAGCCATCACTCAGCAGTCTCCATTCCGGTTTTGATGAGGCCCAGGCTCTCGGAAGCTCATCCTGCACAATGCCCTGTAGGTCACGTCGTCAGATGCTGTACTGCGCCAGAGTTGATGCTGACACAGGATTTCATACAATTGTCCATTTTTTGCATTCATTTAACGAGAGAAGTGCTACAGCATCTTCCACACCAGCTTCCCGAGCCACATTCCTTCATGGGGCTCCCCTTGACTGCAACTGAACAAAGTCTGATGCCGGACACCAGGTTCATTCCTCTGGTATCAGCACATGGATTACTGTGTATAGTGTGGTGAGGTTCAGTGAATTTATTACCATTTCATCCATGGCCATTTTGGCATCCCTTTACCACCCATGCATGCCACTGAACCCAGTTTTCTCTCTGACAGTGCTGGCTCCCTGGACTACCAGGTGATTGTCTCATTCTCAAACTTACCATCATCTTTTTCATGTGGGTTCAGTAGACTTGCCTATGGACATAATTCCAGCAAAACCCTGTGTTGATGTCCCCCTTCTTGGCACTTGTTTTCTTGTCTTGCAAGGAGACATTCAAGAAAGTACTGTAAACAGTTCATAGTTAGCTCTGTTCAAGGATCAAGGATGCCGCAATGAACAAGGAACACCCCCCCCCCCCCCCCTTGATTATGAGGTTATAACACATTAAATTATATTATAATAGTTAGCTTCTAGAAATAAATATTCTCACAGACCAGCTTGCAAACGTTTTTTAGTACATCTCATTATTCCTTGTTGTCTTTATTAATTTGCATGTCTCTATAAACATGTATGCCCCATAGGAGCAAGAAAGGGAATATTTAAATCATTATTTCAACTCCTCAGAACTGGCACTCACAAAAAAGATTAAAAAGCATGCTTCGTCCTAAATATTACAATGTATGTTGGCCCCTTTTCAACTAAAATGTAGTATTTTAGTCCTGAAGGCAGACTGCTCTGTCATTGTCCTTCTTGCGACCAAGTGCTCGACTACTGAAGCACTTGACCATTAGGAGTAGCTGCCAGTATGACATCATCAGCTCTCAGACTTTCCAGTATAAAAAATTGTTCCTAATCACTCAATCCCTTCCATCCATACTGAGCTGCAAAAGTCCCTGAAAATCCTAGGCTCCTCACAATGATTCACAACAGCTTCCCTTTAACTTTGTACCACTCACGGTCCACACATCACCAGTTCCTGCGTACTATGCAAAATACACAAATAGAACCCTTTTTGTCACCAATGTTACTTCAGTTTACACAGACATCGCATATACACATGACCTCTCAGCCCTACAGTCAAGACAGTATAAGAAGATCCTGGACAGCTCGCAGCACTGTTGCCAGCTTTCAGCTGTGAAATACTAACAGCTGCAGGCAAGAACAGTAGCTACCTACAGAGCTGTGAGAACACTGAGGCATTGCGATATAGATGTTAACAAAAGTTTGATATGATGTTGGTTGAGGTAGACCTGCAAAGCTTCTGTGTCAAGCCTACTGCAACTGTTGGGGATCAACTTACACCGATTCAGCTGTGGAACACTACTAAATGCTATGGGACGCAGGATGGCCTATTTCCTGCCAATCTTTTCCTGGCCTGTATAGAAGAGATACTTTCTGGACCTCCTGGATTGATACAGGTATACTGATGACATTTTTGTTGCCAGCACTTAGGCACAGCTTAACTGCTTTTTCCAACTCAAATTCACCTGGTTCTTTTCCAAACCAAAAACCCCCTTCATTGATATCAGCCTCCGCCCCACAGGAAGCCCACATCCAAACCTCAGTCCACATAAAATCAACTAGTAAGCAACAATCTCTACACTTTGACAGCTGTCACCCCTTTCAAGTCACTCACTTCCGTACTGTCTTGGCATCCGTAGAAAATGTATTTGCTCTACCACTGAGTCCCTCAACACCTATAGAAACAACCTCTCCCAAGCTTCCTGTCCTGTAGCTACCCCACAGATCCTATTCACAAGCAAATCTTCCAGACAGACTTGTCTTCTCAAGCTCTGACTAATGGAGTTCACACTTCTGAAAAACTCTAAAGCACCCTCTGCCCCTCCCTATGTCACTCAGAACCACACAGGCCGTGAGTGCTTCAGTACTTTATTCCAACAACGATATGACTTTCTCAAGTCTCAAAATGAGATAGTCTATCCCTGGTGTTCTCTCCACACTGCCCTTTACCTTTTGTCACTCTCCTAACCTCGGAATTGCATAGGTGACAACTCCTCCATACAACATATCCTATGTTCCTGTAACACACTGTCCTCAACCTTTGGTATTCTGTCCCCACATGCTTCCATCCCCTTCCTTGCCCTCACTCCTACCTCACACAGACCTGCCATCTCTCTTCCTCCCTCCTTCCCCTTCCCCTCAAATGCACTTGCATAGCCCTTTCCCTTTCTCCAATTCTATCCTCTTCTCCATCGCAAGCAGTCTCTGATGCTGTACCTAGCAGCTCGTGACCTTGCCCCCACACACATCTGCACAGTCCCACAGGCAGCACTGTACCATCTTCCCCCTGCTGTCCATCCTCCTACTTGCCTCATGCCTCTTCTGTAGTCTCACTACCTATCCCAAACAAGATCGTTACTCATGGCAATTGGAGCTCAGAACTGAATATGACAAGTGGGTATGTGTGTGAAGCGTGCACATATGAAAGTTTGTGTGTGTGTGTGTGTGTGTGTTTGTGTGTGTGTGTGTGTGTGTGTGTTGTGTGCAGGTGGGTGTGTATTTTTCTACATCTGAAGAGGTACTTTCATCTGATAGCCAATAATATCTAACAATCTTCGTTCAGTGTGCCCATCTGCTGCCCAGTGTATCTTCTGTGTGGTGATTACCTATCTCTACATTTCATATTCACTCTTTTTGCAGTCCTAGTTTATAACTGTGCACTATTCTTCTCGCTTCCTCCTAATATATCTTTATTTTTGACTCTATCTTTATATCTGGAATGAATGTGTCACAGTGCTCATCAGTTTACCATTTCTGACCTATTCTCTCTGAAGCCTCTCCTTTCATCTTTGTCATGCTTGTGCTCACTACAGGTAGGTCCTTCTCATCCTGGGTCTGAGTAACCTGCCCCCCCCCCCCCCCCCATTTTTTTTTACTGTACGCAACATATTTATCTTCCCTCCCTAAGGAAGGAACTAATGGCTCCAAAAGCTAGGTAGTGTCACATGTGTGTATGCCTACTGGCAGTACTGCATACTTCCACCTCCTAAATGCAAGTATTGGTCACCAGCTCTGTCTCAGATTTGTTATAACATAATAATTAAACATCCACTGTATTGTCTATTTGAAAACATACTGACACACTCAGAGCATAGCAAAATCAGGATGAAATCCTTCCCCTCACTGATGAATTTGTTTGCAATTAATGGCCATCCAAGGAATATATTATGCCGATTCCGTTACATTCCCATCTCTTTCTCTTCCAGTTTCAGATCATGATTGACTGAACATTAATCCCAAGACTTCTTTTCACTTTATAAAAAAAATTAAATTAAATAAAAGAATTGGAATTACTAATCTAAGCTTTCAGAAATAACATGTTAGGTTTTAAGGAAATAATGTGGAATTGGTTGGTGAAGGCTGGAAAGGGGGGAGGGGCAGCATGTAATTTCTGCAAGTTATGACTTGTGTTTTTCTACTTTTAAGTGTTTCCACCCCAAAGACGTAAGTAGTTTTTATTTTTGCACGTGCTTTTCAAACACCCCTCGTATGTCCTTGCACAGTTGCAAGGGCACTGGAAGTAAACAGTAATTTATTACACAGTGGTTAAAAATGCGTAACATCTGGAATTACAGTATTGAAGGCTCTTCCAGATCTGACCTGGAACCACCATGGCATGAGCATAACAGGCACGCGGTAATGAGTGGCAAGTGCCTGTTGATTAACACTGCGGCAAGAGGAGCATGATGGCACCTGGCGACACTGTGGTATTGATAGCCTCTTGAGCCAGTGGCAACATTGACTGGCATCAGTGGGCATTGGCAGCTGTTGGTGAGACAGTGCTCCGTCTGCAGCAACCATCCAGACCATGCTAGGCAGACAGTCTAGTAAAGGCCGTGTTGCTGTGGGCCAAGGCAATGTTGCTTTGGACAAAAAGAGAATTGGCAGACGTCCAGCAAGTGCCAACGCTTTTTGAGAGGGGCACAACTAGTGCTGGGTGAGAATGACAGCATCGGTAGCCCAACGAGACAGCAGTGGCGGTAGCAGACATCGACAGCTGCCGGCGAGGCAGCGCATGGTCAGCGGCAATCAGTTGGAGTGTGGCAAGGCCGACAGGCCAGAGATAGCTTTAGTGACAGCTGGGAGGCAGCACTCAACAGCAGGGCCACCCAGGACATTGAGGATGCTGAAGGAGTGTGCAGGTGTAGAGCTGGAGATGACATTGGCAAGTGTCGAGGGCAGATGGGAGAAATGGCTCGACCAATGGCAGCCCTCCAAGGATGTGTGTATACATACAGGTTGGTGATACAGACAGTGAGGCTCTAACTGGTGGGCTGCAAGTGTCCAGTGTAACTACCCAGAGCGGGAGAACCGTTTTCAGCTGGTGGCCTCATCACAGCAGGTAGACTGATATGTGCTTAACTATGTAACTGATTGCAGTTCCCCTATGGATGGTGTGAGCACAGATGTTTTAGCCATTTGATTGCAGATGAAGAAAAGAGTTCCACAATCACAGTGCCACTATAGATGTCCACACACAATGTTGTGGCAAACTTGCACATCTGACAAGGAAATGCCTGCTGCCCAGGCACTAGTCAGTCAGCAGGTTGAACAACAGGAGAGGGGCATAGGAGTGCCAAAGATATGCAGAAGCTACAGAAGAGCACCAGAAGGATCAATGGGTTTCCTGTGACTGTGGGAATCGGCAAGGCAGCAAGCCAGGGCACCAGTAGGAGTCGAGAGCTGACCAACAGTGGCCACCCAAGATACAAGATTACCAATGGGCCGAGGCAGCCAATGAGAGGCAGGAGCTCTTTTGTCAATGGCTGTCAGAGATGGGAAGGTAATAGTGGGACATTGGTCCCACAGCAAGGCATGCATCAAGATGCCGGCAGCGCGTCCAGATGCCGACGAGCTGATGGGACATGGGCTGGGGCTCCAGTTGGCTTGGTTGAAAGCAGATGGGCTGGTGGGGCACCAGTGAGTCTTATCATCAGCCAACAGGAGGCAAGCTTGACTGTTGCTGGGTGCTGGAGATGCCATTTCATTGATGGACTCAGAGAGGTGATCTTGGCAGTGTCTGTGTCCAGATTTGTTGTCACCTTTCAAAGATCTGGGATTGCTGGAACATTCCTGTCAACAGCTCATGCATCCTTGCAGCAACACAGGGGCACAGGACAGTGACAATGAATGGGGTGATATACATGGGCAGACAGATTTGTTGTCAGCTTTTCTCCACAGGTGGACATGTTGCTAAGAATGACCTAGAGGATGGTGACACTGCCAGTACATTGGACAGCAGCAGTTGATGGGAGTGTGACTTGACCAGTAGGTGATGCGACAAGGAGGACACAGGTTCCAGGACGGTGGGCTTTGCCATATGATTGAAGCGTGGCAGGACTAAAAGCCACCAGTGGGGTGACTGGATCTCCAGAAAATTCCAGGCGTCAGCAGCTGGAGAGAGCTGGGCACAGCTGGAACATCTCGTCACCAGCTTCTGTGTGTCTGCACAGTTACTAGGTCACATGAAGTAAACAGCACTTCCCATTAACATCTGCAAGAGTTTCTTGCACGATGGTTAACAACACAGCATATTGAATTACAATATTGAAGGCCCTCCTGGATCTGGTCTGGACCCAGTGCAGTGTTGTGGCATCGGTGCATCTGGTGCCTGGTGATGCTTGACATGGCACGGCAAGTGCCTGGTGATACTGCGGTGAGAGGGGTGTGGTGGCACCTAGCAAGACTGGCAGCATTGGTAACCTAATGAGCCATGGCCCCTTTGATGAACATTGGTGGCCACTGGTGAGTCAGCAAATAAATATAAAGATCACAATTAATGATAACTCTATTTATTGACAAATAAAATACAATAAACAATACATGACAATGCATATTTAATTGTAACAGTGGCCTTGCGTTTCTTTGGAAAGTTTGACTAGTCCACTTTGTTGTTTTTAATTTTAGGCAGGATTCCTGGTTTTCGACAATAAGGTGATTTCTCCGGTTTCTTTTTATTAGGTTTGTGCTTGAAAAAGATTGTACACATGTACACGTGGAGCTGAAAAGTGACAAAATTGTAAATGGTAGTTTTTTTTTATCTGGTGGAATACTTTTCCAGATGTTAAAAATTACCATGTCTTCCCTTTCTAGGTCTTTCAAAGCGGATCATTTGTACCATGAACTGAGATCACATTTTTTGCTGTCTGATTGTTCCAAATCAGCATTAAGATGCTAAGATTTAGAGATCCATAGTTCCTTGTTTTTAGCCCTATCAGTTGCATTTCAAAAGTGCCAATTTCAGTATTATCAAAGATAGCAAAGTTTAGTTTTGTGATGTTAGAATGAGTGGATTTTTAACAAAGGCAAATGGCTCTTTGCTTGTTCTGAACTCCTCAAACCTCTGCAGGAAAGCTTCCCTCAAGTTTAAAATTGTTCTCTGGAAAGAGGACATGTCAATTACCAAGTTATTTTCTTGCCGATATTTCAACAGACTTGGGAAATGAATTAATGGTCCTCTCTCTAAATCTTGTGCCAAAGGAGCCAATTTATTTTCAAACAAAGCTATGTTTCTAACATCAAAAATACTTCGATTCCCTTGTAGTTTATGATACAGCTCATTTAATGTCTACCATAAAATAAGATTTTTGGACCCAGTGTTCTTGTGTCAATTTAGGATAATCGATTCCCTTTTCTAGGAGAAATACTTTAATTTCTGGTAATAAAGCGAAATGCTGTGGAACATATCATCTTGTAAGCCAACGTACGTTGTTATAAAGGAGAGGATATGCATATTCACTCTCCATTTCAATCAAAAATTTCTTAAATTGCTGATTATAAAGAGCTTTAGACATTAATGTGTTGACTAGGTCCATAACAATACCAATTTCTTCTGGGAATGTCTGGGCACAGAGTGCTTCTTGATGAATGATGCAATAATAAACAAGTACCTCATGGCTGATTATTTTTTTCCTTAAAAAGAGAAGGAGATTCCTTTCTCCCTCCAGTCATACTTTTTGCCTTGTCTGTTGCAACTGAAACAATTTTATCAACTGGAACGTGGTATTTGTTCTAGTATTCAGTGATACTATTTGCAATATCCTCGCCACGTGTTTGACCATTGAGTGGCATTAATCATAAAAGTTCTTCTTTAGGACCCATGAGTGAAACAAACCACACTAAAAGTAAAACTTGTGCTGTGCCATTTATGTCACAAGAGTTGTCTACAGCTACAGATAAGGATGAAACCAATTAAAGGTCTTCAATTAGTTGATAAGCATTATTTCAAGTTTGCTAAGAATCTCTTCCTTGTTCTGAAAATCATGGAGTAACACTTCAGATGCAGTTACAAAACAACTTTTTATGTATTTTCCATTTGTGTACAGTTTTTCTATCTTACCAATTTCTTGACTTACAACAAAGCTTGCAAGATGTGTTGTTAGAAGATTAAATATCAAATTTGATTGTTCCTTATTCATTTGAAGTTCCTGAACAGCTTTTTTTCCTGCATCACTGGTGGTATACATACTTCCAAATTATGCTCTTTGGTTGTAAAGTGCCTCTCCAAATTTTATTTCTTATTATGTACCAGTTTTTCTCGACAAATGAGGTAGGTTGTAACACCATTTGAGTTTCGAAGGCAAATTTCTCAGTCCATTGAACTTTAAATTCACCAATTCCATCTTCCGTTTTTCATTGATTCTTCTTCTTTGTAGCCATGGCTAGGAGGTGGCACCTAAAAAGTTTATCATTTTAATAAAACCAGAAAGACTAAGCTGTAAAAATTTCTTAAAAATGTTGTGGGAAATGGCCTGAGAGATTTCTGGTATATACTCCTACACACCAGTTATTAGATCGTAAAGCAACATTTTGTTTCTCTATACTTTCTTGTGGAAACTTACGTTAATGGCTCATATAGTTTAATGTTTTATTTGCTGTTCATCATCTTGTATAGAGTAGGGATCCATTTTCACTATGCGTGAATATACTGTTCATGATTACTTACAAACAAGCAACTGGGAACATTAACGATCAATAGTGTCCTCAGGCAAAACACTGATTGGTGAATAGACAAAGCATAAAACTTGTTGTCACCTCAACAACTGCCAATTCAGGTGGGATCACTGTGAATTGTTGACTTTACTGTGGCATTGTTTCGAAAGATGCAAGAGCAATACATGTGTGCATCTGAAAAATGGAGCACTATGTATGAGCTGGACATATTTGTTAACAGATGGACTGCGTCATTAAACATACACTATGTGATCAACAGTATCCAGACACCCCCGGAAACGTACTTGTTCATATTAGGTGCATTGTGCTGCCACCTACTGCCAGGTACTCCATATCAGTGACCTCTTCAGTCATTAGACATCATGAGAGAGCAGAATGCGGCTTTCTGCAGAACTCACAGACTTAGAACGTGGTGAGGTCATTGGGTGTCACTTGTGTCATACGTCTGTACGTGAAATTTCCACACTCCCAAATATCCCTAGGTCCACTGTTTCCGATGAGATGTTGTTGTCGTTGTTGTGGTCTTCAGTCCTGAGACTGGTTTGATGCAGCTCTCCATGCTACTCTATCCTGTGCAAGCTTCTTCATCTCCCAGTACCTACTGCAACCTACATCCTTCTGAATCTGCTTAGTGTATTCATCTCTTGGTCTCCCTCTATGATTTTTACCCTCCACGCTGCCTTCCAATGCTAAATTTGTGATCCCTTGATGCCTCAAAACATGTCCTACCAACCGATCTCTTCTTCTAGTCACGTTGTGTCACAAACTTCTCTTCTCCCCAAGCCTATTCAATACCTCCTCATTAGTTACATGATCTACCCACCTTATCTTCAGCATTCTTCTGTAGCACCACATTTCGAAAGCTTCTATTCTCTTCTTGTCCAAACTAGTTATCGTCCATGTTTCACTTCCATACATGGCTACACTCCATACAAATACTTTCAGAAACGACTTCCTGACACTTAAATCTATACGCGATGTTAACAGATTTCTCTTCTTCAGAAATGCTTTCCTTGCCATTGCCAGTCTACATTTTATATCCTCTCTACTTCGACCATCATCAGTTATTTTACTCCCTAAATAGCAAAACTCCTTTACTACTTTAAGTGTCTCATTTCCTAATCTAATTCCCTCAGCATCACCCGATTTAATTTGACTACATTCCATTATCCTCGTTTTGCTTTTGTTGATGTTCATCGTATATCCTCCTTTCAAGACACTGTCCATTCCGTTCAACTGCTCTTCCAAGTCCTTTGCTGTCTCTAACAGAATTACAATGTCATCGGCGAACCTCAAAGTTTTTACTTCTTCTCCATGAATTTTAATACCTACTCCGAATTTTTCTTTTGTTTCCTTTACTGCTTGCTCAATATATAGATTGAATAAGATCGGGGAGAGGCTACAACCCTGTCTCACTCCTTTCCCAACCACTGCTTCCCTTTCATGCCCCTCGACTCTTATAACTGCCATCTGGTTTCTGTACAAATTGTAACTAGCCTCTCGCTCCCTGTATTTTACCCCTGCCACCTTCAGAATTTGAAAGAGAGTATTCCAGTTAACATTGTCAAAAGCTTTCTCTAAGTCTACAAATGCTAGAAACGTAGGTTTGCCTTTTCTTAATCTTTCTTCTAAGATAATTCGTAAGGTTAGTATTGCCTCACGTGTTCCAACATTTCTACGGAATCCAAACTGATGTTCCCCGAGGTCCGCTTCTACCAGTTTTTCCATTCGTCTGTAAAGATGAGATAGTGAAGTGGAAACATGAAGAGACATGTACAGTACAGAAGCGTATGGATCAATCTGGTCTGCTGACTGACAGAGACTGCCAACAGTTAAAGAGGGTCGTAATGTGTAATAGGTGGACATCTATACAGACCATCATACAGGAATTCCTAACTGCATCAGGATCCACTGCAAGTGCTATGACAGTTAGGTGGGAGGTGAGAAAACTTGGATTTCATGGTTAAGCAGCTGCTCATAAGCCACACGTCATGCCGGTAAATGTCAAATGATGCTTTGCTTGGTGTAAGAAGCGTAAACATTGGGCGATTGAACAGTGGAAAAGTGTTGTGTGGAGTGACAAATCACGGTACACAAGGTGGCGATCTGATGGCAAGGTGTGGGTATGGCGAATGCCTGGTGAACGTCATCTGCCAGCATGTGTAGTTTCAACAGTAAAATTCGGAGGTGGTGGTGTTATGGTGTGGTTGTGTTTTTCTTGGAGGGGGCTTGCACTGCTTGTTGTTTTGCATGGCACTATCACAGCACAGGCCTACTGTGATGTTTTAATCATGTTCTTGCTTCGCACTGTTGAAGATCAATTTGGGGATGGCGATTGCATTCTGTGGCAGGGTGGTTACACAACAATAACATCCCTGTAATGGACTGACTTGTACAGAGTCCTGACCTGAATCCTATAGAATACCTTTGGGATGTTTTGGAATGCCGACTTCATGCCAGTCCTCACTGACCAACATTGATACCTCTTCTCAGTGCAGCACTCATTGAGAAATGGGCTGCCATTCCCCAAGAAACCATACAGCACATGATTGAATGTATGCCTGCGAGAGTGGAAGTTGTCATCAAGGCTAAGGGTGGGCCAACATCATATTGAATTCCAGCATTACCAATGGAAGGCACCATGAACTTGTAAGTCATTTTCAGCCAGGTGTCTGGATACTTTTGATCACATAATGTAGCATCAACCGTTCATTAAATTTAAATTGAACTTGGTAATTTTCATAATGCCCTCTATGATAGAAAATGCGAGAATTAAGAAAAATTATATTTTTTCTTTCTTTTTTACCTTGACTTTTTTTACACCTTTTTGGAGTCACCTTGTTTACTGATATCGGGCATGTGAATATAAAATGTGGACTTTTGACCACTGAGATCACTACCACATAGTAACTGGCTAATTGTGACCATATGCTAGTCGGGTGCGACAGGTAGTGTGTCATTATAGTTTTGTTTTGCCTGTCAAGATATATTATCCAGCTTGCAAACGCATGCATTACTATGTGTAGCTGGAGAGTTTTATATCATGTTCTGTAGTAGGGAAGGCAATGGCTGCACAAATCTTTGCCGAAAAGTTGTGATGTGGAAGACTTTGTCATCTTTTGGGTTTATTACTGTATGAGAGGCTTTTATTATAAAAGTCGTTGTTTTGCTTGGATAAATTTGAATACCATAAAAGAAAGCTAGCTTTCTGGAACATACATGCAGGCCGGTGATACAGACAATGAGGCTCTAATTGGTGGGCTGCAAGCGGCCAGTGTAATAGCCAGAGTCTAAGAACTGTCTACAGACAATGAGGCTCTAATTGGTGGGCTGCAAGCGGCCAGTGTAATAGCCAGAGTGGAAGAACTGTCTAATGCTGTCGGACTCATCATAACAGATAGACTGATATGTCTGTAACCATGTGACTGACCACATTGCCAGTGTGGATGATGCGTGCACAGATCTACATCTACATCTTCTAGCCACAGGTGAAGAAAACATTTCTGGGTCACAGAGCTATATGTTGTTCGCATCGTGAATAGTGGGAAACTGGCACCTATGATGAGGAAACGCTTGTGGCTCAGCCACAAAATAACTTGCAGGGTGCTGGATAAATGTTGGTGGTTTTTGTGGCCTGGTTAGGGGCCAGCTACTAGACTGATCAGTGACTGACTTCTGCAGGCACCGTTCAGTTTCTTGAAACAAATTGAAAAGAATAGATTGCTGCTCACCATATAGATGAGATGTGGAGCCACAGACTGACATGACAAAAAGACTACTAAACAAGTAAGCTTTCACCCAAAAGACCTTCTTCTGAATTAGACAAAACACACACACACAAATTCAACTCATACAGGCATGACCCCTGTCTGTGGCTGCTGAGGCCAGACTGTGAGCAACAGTGCATGATGAGAGAAGCAGTCTGCATTACGGGAGTAAGGAGGAGGTTGGGGTGGGGAGGGATAGCAGGACAGAGGGTGGGGGGTGGTAAAATGCTGCCTGTGGGAACATAAAGGGATGAGGTGGGGGAAAGGTAGGGCAGCAAGGCAAGGTGTAGTTGGGATGTTAGACAGAGAGGCAGCACGAGAGGGGGTGGGGTGGAAAAGGGGGAAGTAAAGCGACTGTGGGCGCAGGGCGAATTGGTGAATAGAAGGCTGTGTTGTTCTGGAGTGGGAATGGAAGGGGATAGGTGGGTGAACGACAGTGACTAGTAATGGTTGAGTCCATGAGGGTTATGGGAATGTAAGATATATTACAGGGAGGGTTCCCACTTGTGCAGTTCAGAGAGTGTTGTTTTGACAGGAAGGATCCAGATGGCACAGGCTGTGAAGCAGCCACTGAAATTAACTTGTGTTGGGCCGCATGCTCAGCAACTGGTTGGTCCAGCTGTTTCTCAGCCACAGCTTGTCAGTGGCCTTTCATGCAGACAGACAGCTTGTTGGTTGCCACGCCCATGTAGATTGCAGCATAGCTTGTAGATCACATGACTGGTTTCACAGGTAGCTCTGGATTCAATGGGATAGGTGATGCTGGTGACTGGACTGGAGTAGGTGGTCGTGGGAGAATCAGTGGGTCAGCTCTTGTGTCTAAGTCTGTTACAGGTATATGCATCATGAGGCAAAGGGTTGGGAGCAGGGTTTGTTTTGGAATCAATCCCTACATAACCCTGCTCCCAACCCCTTGCATCATGGCTCATATCCCTGTAATATACCTAGATGCAAGACCTGTCCCATACGTACAACCCATACATTCTCCCCCATCATCACCTACTTCGTTCCATTCACAAGCAACACCTATACTATCAAAGGTAGGACTACCTGTGAAACCGTTCATGTGATCTACAAGCTAAGGCACAACCACTGTGCTGTGTTGTATGTGGACACGACAACTTGTAAGTTGTGTGTCCTCATGAATGGCCACTGACAAAATGTGGCCAAGAAACAGCTGGACCACCCAGTTGCTGAGTATACTGCCCAAAACAAGTCCTTCATTTCAGTGACTGCTTCACAGTCTGTGCCATCTGGGTCCTTCCTGCCAACACCAGCTTTCCTGAGTTGTGTAGATGGGAACTCTCCCGACAGTACATTTATGTTCCTGTAACTTTCGTGGCCTCAACCTTTGTTAGTCACTTTCCTTTGCCCATCTCTTCCCTTCTACTTTCCCACTCCAGCACTACACAGTCTTCTATTCCATCAACACACCCAGTCTTTTTTACTTACTCCATTTCCACCCCCTCCCCTGCACTGCCCTGCCCTCCGTCTAACCTCCCGATTACGCCTTGCTGCTCTACCCTCTCCCTACCTCATCCCTGTATGCTCCCATAAGCAGCACTTTGCCATCTGCCACCCCTACCCTGCTATCCCTCCCCACCACAGCCTTCTCCTTATTCCCACCACCCAGTTTGCTTCTCCCATCGTGCACTGTTGCTCATGGTATGGCCTCAGCAGTCAGAGACAGTGGTAATGTGTGTGTGAGTTGTGTGAATGTATGTGTGTATGTTGCCTAATTCAGAAGAAGACCTTTTGTCCAAAAACTTAGTTGTTTAGTAATTTTTTCACCGTGCTTGTCTGTGACTCAATATCTCAACTATACGGTGAGTAGTACTCCATCCTTTTCATATTCATCCATATTCCATCCTGGATTTTCCATTGGTTGATTCAGTTTCTTGTCTTTCTCTACGAATCTTGCCCATTTTTCTTTTTGTTCAAATTTGTTCAGGCAGTGACATTGTTTACAAGATGTGTATCATTTGCAGGAGCATCTAGTGTAATTCTTGGTAGCACAGCAGAACTTCTTTTCATGTTTCTTATTTTCTGACTACATTACCACAAGTGAATAAAAACTGTAGTATGAATATTAACAATGTGACATTCACTTACCATTGTATTTTCATTTTTCAATTGCCATGATATTTACAGCCTAATTTTACTTCTAAATATTCTTATCCTTTAATAATTTTATCGGCAATATTTTCTGCGATTTTTTCAAGAAAAAAAGGCAAATAGAAGCATCTTCATTAACTGTGCAATGCCTTATATAACATTAGACTTCTTACTTTCATACCCAAGTTATTTAACTTTGGTCATGAAAATATACATAGCTGCTCTGACTTATCTTCTGAAGTTATGTAACTAGGATTCATAATCACATAATAGCTCTGGTGCAGACAGAGAAATCTGTTACTTACATGTTCTCATGTACCTTAATCCCAGTTGGTCTCTCAACCACAGTGTCTCCAAAAGACACACTCATAAGGATAGGTGCCAATGTCTATGTCACTATCATCTTTCATTAAAGTGCATTTTTCTGATGTCACAAATGCATCTAGTGAAAGATGTCTCACTTATTGAAAACATTTCACAAGAAATGAATACACTACAAAAACTCTTCCAGAGAAATGGTTTCATCCATCAAAATCATTAATTATTGACTACCTCATTGTGACCATGCAAGCAAGCACCTGTGACTAAAGTTTTCATTTTACCACTCTATGATTCAGTGATGGATATAATTACTTTGCTTTTGTAGAGATACACACTAATTTGTAGGGTTTCAGCAATACTAAAGCAATGTATTGCACTGGTTATGATGTATAATTGTATAATTCAGTTTACCCATTTTGTATAAAAGTTCACATGATAGTGTAATTTACTATAATGGGCAAACTGTGCAAACTGTAAAGTTATTCCAGATTGAACAGGAGATGTGTTTGCACATATACTATCCTAACAAGTCAAATGTGGCAGAATATGTTCTAGGAATTGGACATAAAATTGTATTCAGTGTCATTGCTGTTATCATACAGATTAATAGTTTTGTGAACACTGTAATAAAAAAGCAGTTGAAAAGGCCTTCACCAGGTGCCTCAGTATCTATATATCTCAGTGGAACTTTGGTTCCAACTACCATGAGAGTTCCAACATAAGAAATATGGGGTCTGTTCAGAAAATTCCAGAAATTTCTCCACAACATTTTTCAAAGCTTACCTTTTACTTATTGTGCTTGGTTTCCATTGAAATACTCTCTTCCACGGCTGATACACCACTCCAAATGCCATTTCTGCTTCTGGAAGCAGCCTTGGTACACATCTTGCTGGATTGCACAAAGTGCCGTCTGCGAATTTTCTTTTTTTTGTGCAATAGTTGCGCACCAACGGGTGAATATGCAGGTGCGTTATTGCAGTGCAGGAGCCATGAATTGTCTCGCCACATTACATGCTGTTTCCTTCTCATATTTTCTTGCAGGCATCGCAACACATCCCAATGGTACCATTGATTAACAGTTAGTCCCTGTGGCACGAATTCATGATGAACTAATCCTTCTAAGTCAAAGGAAACTATCAGCATGGCTTTGACATTTGACATGACCAGCTTTTTTTGGTCTTGGAGAAGCTTTCCCGATCCACTGCGAAGATTGAAAATTGGTCTTAGGCCCATGTCTGATCACCAGCTATGATCCTCTTAAGGAACATCCCATTCTCATTTGTGCCATCCGAAAGCCCTTCACAGATTGAGAGGCGAAGGTCTTTCTGGTCTTGACTCATGAGCCATGGGGCGAACTTGGCGTCAACATGATGCATTCCAAAATGTTAACATGATGCAGTCCAAGATGTTGTGTCAGGATTTCTTGATATGATCCAACTGAAATGTTACATTCTCTTGCAATCTCGTTGACAGTCAGTCTTAATTGGCACGCACAATTTCATTGGCGTTCTTGACATAAGCATCATCAGTAGGCATTGAAGGATGTTCTTGAACGATGGTGTTCTCTAACTTATGTCCACCATTTTTAAACTGTGTGTATTATTTGTAACACTGAGTACGTATTAAGAACTCATCATCACAGGCTATCTGCATCATTCAGTGTGTCTCTGTAAAATTGTTCCCGAGTTTCATGCAAAATTTAGTGCAGACACGTTGCTCCTCTAACTCTGCTATCGTTTACTATGTGACACAACATTCTAATCAGTACAGTACTGAACAACAGTGAAACTGCCAGAAGTTACACATTAAACAGTGCCGTGTTCAGGGGTGCCAACTATATTTTGCTCCAACACATGACTGGTGCAAAATTATGAATGTTCTGGAATCTTATTAACAGACCTTGTAATTACAAAAGATAGAATGCCCTTGTAATACTTCTCAAACAAGAAAACCTCAGTAATGTGGTGTTATGGTTTTCACCTATTTCTTAACACTACTCTGTCCTGTGTAAGTTTCTGCATAATTTTTGCAATATCTATCCATTTTAATCTGGCTGCTGTAGTCAAGATTGGTGTCCCTCTACAGTTTTATCCCACATAAATCTGCATTACTAAATTGATGATTCCTTGATGTTTCACGATACACCCTATCAAATAATCCTTTATTTTAATCAATTTCTTCCATAAATTTATTTTCTTCTGAAATTTGATTCAGTACCTGTTTATTAGTTATGCAGTTTACCCATGTAACCTTCAGCACATACTCCAGACAAATGCCCGCAGAAAAGACATCCTAACACTTGAATATTTTTTCTATATTAATGAATTTCTCTTTTTGAGAAACATGTTTCCTGCTATTGCTATCTTGCATTTTATACCCTCTTTAGTTTGGCCATCATCAGTTATTTTGTTACTGAAATAGTAAATCTGTGTCTCATTTCCTAATCTTATTTCCATCAGCATTTTGTGAATCATTTAGAATTCATTCCATTGCCCTTGTTTTACTTTTGTTGACACTGATAAACTCTTTCCAATACACTGTCCATATTGTTTCACGGATCTTCCAAGTCTTTCGCCATTTCTCACTGGCAAAGCTTAAGGCTTTTATCACCCTGAACTGTAATTTCCTTTTGAAATTTCTCCTTAGTGTCCTTTACTGTTTGCGTAATGTAAAGAATGAATAGCATTGGGGATAGGCTACAACCCTGTTTTACTCCGTTCTCAGTTATTGCTTCCCTCTCATGTCCATCAGCTCTTATGACTGTAAACTTGTCTTTTGTAGACACTTTTCCAACATAAGAAGTTCAAAGAGTGTATTCCATTAAAATTTAAAAAAAAGTTTTCCCTTTATTTCTAAATGTAAGTCTTTTCCACTCCTCTGTAAATAAGTTGTCAATAGTTTGCAACCATGACGTAGTATTAAATTGATGGTCCTGTAATATTCACATGTCAGCAGTTCTTTGGAACTGGAATTTTATATTCTTCTTGAAGTGAGGGTATTTAATTTGTCTCATGTATCTTACAAAGTGGAATATTTCTCCCTTCATGGGTGTTCCTGAGGATTTCGGTAATTCTCAGGAAATTTTGTCAACTACAGCTGACTTGTGTTGACTTAGGCCTCTCAGTGCCCATCTCAAATTGTTCTTGCAGTAGCTCATTTACTGTTTGATTTTCATTTACATTCTCCATGGTTTCCATGATAATCTCTTCAGGTTACCATCCCTTGTGTAGCCCTTCCGTGTATTCATTCCATCTGGCAACCTTCCCTTTTTTGCTTATTATTGGCTGTATTTCTGAGTTCTTTATATTCACACAAGTGTTGCTCTTTTCTCCAAAATTTTGCTATTGGTGGCATCTGTCTTTTTCATAGTTGCAGTTGCTTCCACAGCTTTGCATTTATTTTTGAGCAACCCCTACTTTACCATTTTGCATCTTCTGTCAGTCTTAAGTTTTATATATCTGTATTCCCTTTTACTTGCTTCATTTTCCACATTTTTTAAATCTCTTCTTTCACCAGTCAGATTCAGTATGTAGTTTGTTATCAAAGGATTTCTTCTGCCTTTTCATCTGTCAAAGCTACACGGTTTTCTTCTGTTGCATTTCGTTCTCAGTTTCAGTCAATCATTGCGTAGTGCACTGTTTTAAGCTCTCAGAAACCATTGTTTCTTTCAGTTTCTCCAGTTTCCATTGCCTTATGTCTTAATTTCCTACTTTTCGTTTTTTTCTCAGTTTTAATCTGCAGTTCATAAACAATAAAATACGGCAAGAGAACGCATCTGCTCCTGGAAAAGACTTGCTATTTAAAATCTAGTTTCCAAACCTCCCAATTTCCATCACATAATCTGTCAGAAACCTTCTTGCACCTTCAAATCCTTTCCACATGACTTTCTATTATAAATTAGGAAAGCTCTGATAGACTGTAATACTGTAGGAGTAAAGGAGGCCACTCATTGAAAAGCAGAAATGGCAAGTCACTGATAGACACACACAAAAAAAGAAAGAAAACTTGCTAGCTCTTGGAATGACTCTTGTTGAGCTAGAGTACAAAACACACACACACAAACACACACACACACACCTTTGTTCTTACATGGTGCCAGTTGGACACACAATCTAGATTGAGAAAGGATTGATTTCCAAAGCTAGAAAGTTTTTATTCTTTTATGTGTGTGCCTGATTACATCTCAACACTTCTGCTTTTCAGTGAGTGGTCTCCTCTATTGGTAAAATATTAACCTTGTGTCATGATTCTTAAACCAACTGTTTACAATAGCTCTACTTTCTGAAAATTGTATCATTCCTACAAACCATGTTCCCTCTTATATTTCCTTCTTTTTTGAGCCTGTTGAATTTCATTCCCACATTACTATTTTATTTTAATCTCCCTCTGTTATCTGAATTATTTCATTTATACCATCATACATTCTTTCAATCTCTTTATTGTCTTTGATATAAATGTATAATATGCGATGCTAGTTAGCTTTGTATCTATCTTGGCTATGAAATGCATTCATTATGCTGTTCATAGTAGCTCACCTATAGTTACATTTTATTACTCGTTAGTTGACATGCTCCAGTTTTCTGCCGTTTGATGTGAATAGGGACTAGTTTACCTCTGAAATATTTTCTCCAAGGGAATAGCATCATCATTAAGAAAGATATAGATCGTAACCACTAAATGGAGAATCACTAATAACAAGTTCACGTGTTATCATATTTGCGAACGACATGGCAGAGGTTACTTCCTATTGTACCACAGATTCATCACTTAATACCAGTTCTTGAAGCATTGTAAGTAGGCATTCATGGTACAGTTGGTGTCTGTTTTCAAGCATCGGCCATTTCAGGTTTTTCCGCATTTCCATGATGTGCATCAATTGTGACTGTCTGAGCTGCTCATCTTTGTATATGTTCCATATCCCTGGTTAGTCCTGTTTGTTATGGGACCTACACAATTGATCAATCTCCCAGGATTAGATTCCTGAGTGTTTTATAAGCCTGTAGGTATGACAGGCCTGATGTAATCATTTCACTTCAAATCCCCACAAATTGTTACATTTAGGCATTTGTGTGAGTTAGCTGATGACATGATGTTTTATTACAGAAGTCTAAATTTTTTTTCGTTTTGTGAAGTGCACAATTTTGGATTTCTGAACATTTCAAGCAATGACAATCACTGGACCACTTCATAATATTATTAAGATCTGACAGTATTTATGCAGATTTTTTTTCAGATTGTACTTCTTTGTTGAGAACTATGTCATCTTCAAAAACTCTTCTTCAAAAGTTATTATTAGCATTGTCGACCAGATCAGTAACCCTTCAGGCCAGTAGTTTCTGTTCACACACCTAGCCCACTAGTGGTAGTTTATCTGGCTGGATCTTTATGATTAAATCATACATAAGCACTTAAAATGAATTTTCAGTGTAGTGTACCTTGAAAGACTTACGTCACAGTCTCTGCATCTAGAACTATGTTTCGTGTTATTCCCGTTTCTGTCTTAAAGCAGAATACTGTACATCTCTATGGGGGCTTGTTCTTCTTCTCTGTGGATTAGGATCTTTGCAATGAGATGTTGCTGTGAGCCACTTAGGGACTGCAGTATTTGAAGGTCAGCCACACTGAGGTGAAGCTACATGCTTTCCATGAATTTTCAGCAGTTCTGATTTGAGAAGTTTACATGTTTTTCTTCCTTTGTCTTTTCATTGGCTTCATAAACATTAAAAACATTGTGCACTTCAGTATTCATCAGCCTTCTAAACATTTTCATGTGATACTTCATACCTTTTTGCCTTCCATGCGAAAAGGTTTTAGTATCTTATCTTTCAGTTATACACCACCCCTAAGAGAATTGTGTTCTTTAATGCATTGAGCCTTTCTTACTTCTTTGGCTCCTTTGGTTCCTGTAGCAACTACACCATTATGGAATACTGAAATAAAGGTCACCTGTTTTTTATTAATCCATTTCAGTGCCATAAAGCCCTGTGAGTGCCGTGTCATAAGTTCACGTTTCTTGAATCTTGCATGAGTGACATGCTTCTTATTGAGTTGTAGTGTAACCAACAAAATTCATACCTGTTACCAAGCTTGACAAGTTTTACTAGGCTCTTACTTGTTTTCAGTGTATGTGGATTAATCTCAGGTTTTATAGGACTTTAAATTTTGCTACTTTTAGCCGTAGGTAGGTCTTTACTGCCAGCCTCTCTTTCCATTATGGAAGAGATTCATCAACATAATTGTTAAATGTATTATTCAAGTGCTAAATGACAAACTTGAACAATCTTTTAATTCCAGCAGTTCCTCATGGTTTACAAAATGAAGGAATCAACGAATTATCTCAAAACTGTCTTGATGCACAGTCTTGTAAAAAAGATGTGTATTCAAAAGCAGTTGCATACGGAAATAAGATTTAATGAGTGACTTGTGAATAATGCCTGTCAACATCTACAGTGGAAAAAAAAGACATAAATCTCATCTGTGTCAACATGTACCCAGTTACAGAACTTAAATGTGATTGTATAGCAGTCTGTCTCTGAACAAAATCTGCAGCATAATCGTTAGTTTCACACATGATAGTTTCTATGATTGTGTCACCAAAATACAACTTGAATGTTATCTGCTTCTTCCCACTTCCAGTGTTCTTCATATTGTGCTCATTTCACCGATACAGCTCATTCAATCTAATTATTATTCTCTGCTGTTACTTTTTCATTTTTAAGTTGTTTGTTCCACACAGTCAGTATCATTGTGATAATCAACAACAATATCATCAATAAGCATTATTGTGGTGCAGAGTAAAAAGGTACTTTGGAAATCAAAATTACTTCATCCACCAGATTGTCTTGATTCTTTGCTTCCGGAGTGTCTTGTGGAAAAAGCTAGAGTTCAACATTGTGTAACCAATGATTTTTCCTCTTTACTGGTGGACAAGAGAGAGGTCTCTCTGACATACTCCATTATGTGTTAGCTCAAAGATTTAATGACAGATGTCAGTGATGTATGGTAATTTTGTGGTTAACCTCTGCTACCATTCCTGTAGATAGTTGTGATTTGGCCTGGTTTTTTCTGAGGAACCTATGCTATAATGTGGTTACAATAAGGGGTATCTAGGCTGCAGATTGTGTCAGGAATCTGAAGGGCCTAGGACCTTCTTAAATTTTAAAAATTTCAGCTGTTTCCAAAAGCCACTGACAGTAATATGTATATCACCTATGTTTACAGTGGCATGATAAACTGAGGCACCACTGGTATCATTGTAAATATCAGCAATAATAAATACTACAAGATATTCTTCAGTTAAGATAAAGCGCTTTCTCTTATGTCCCAGATAGCACAGTAAGCTGGTTTCAAACTTGTTTCCAGATGTAAAGTTCAAGTATGTAAGCTTGATCAAAGCTGGAATATTCAGGCCTGTTAGTTGGATTCAAGCTTGAAACAAACATCAAAGTTGGCAGAGTTCAAGCTATATTTCAAGCTTCACTTATCAAGTTTGGCTCCAGCTGTATCTACACACGTGGAATACAGCCTGGTATTTACAGCTTGTTTTAAGCTATATAATTATTAATCTGAATTTATTGAACCTAATTAATTAAATAAATATCAGAACGGAAATGGTGTGAAACAGATTATTAAGACATGTATGTTTAAAATTTTTTATTTTCAAAGTGTTTAAAATTGTTTTATTTTAAAATTTAATTATTCTGAAGACCCTCCGGCCCCAGCACACAGACCAGAGCAGGATCAAATATCGCTAACTTCTGCCGGTAGAATGATCCTGTAACAGCTAAAAGAAAATGTTAGCCATACCTAAACATAAAAAATGTAAAAAGTTGAAACTGATCAACCTAAATATAATTTATGCCCCAGATTACCAAAATAACTTCAAACTCAGTGATGAAGGAGGAATCATTAACTAGTATAAACGTCACTGAGTAAGCAGCTGATTCTGGTGACTTCATTCCAAAGAGTTTTTAAAGTAATTTGAAATAACTTTTTGTTTGAAATTTTTAAAGTAAAGATTACATTTCAGTAATTTTGCGATGACTTCATGAAGAAGCCACACATCACTATTTCTAACAGTTTCAGGGCCATTTAATCTGAATTATAAAGAAACAATTACTTGAAATCATATACACCTCATACTGTAAGCTTATAAGGAAACTACTGTTTAGAAAAAGTAGACATTTTATTCTATCCACAGTTATGTTAGTGCAACTAAACACACACTATTTAAGCTAAATACAACATTAAAAAGGTACAAACATTCACAATAAACTCAGATTTTTTTAAAAGTTCTAGTCAAATGAGAAGTGTCCCCTGTTGTTCATAAATGTTGGAATATGGTAAGCTTTCTCAACAGTACTACAATCATTCTCAATAGATTCATCCTTCACAGTACAGCCCAGATCCAAAATTTGCCACTACTTTCCATGAAAAGTAATGTTACACTTATTATGAATTTGCTTAACTTTTGCCAAGCATGAGCTCAAGAAATTTTGTGTCCATCATCACAGAAAGAATTAACAGCTTCAACAAAATCTCTCAAGACTGATGGCGTAATAACAGACTGCAACTCTGATTTTACTGTTGCCCCAACTTAAAAGACTTCCTTGACTTGAATTTCTTGAGTATGTTTACTTTCTGCAAGAGTGTCATACTAACGGGAAGAAATTTTATGTTATCGCAATTAAAGAGCAGTCAAAGCTACATAAATAAAAAAAGACTGACACCTATGTAGTTACTGGTTCTTGATGTACTATTTCCCGTTCACCATGTCATTACTATTTGTATTCGCAAAGAAACTTTTCGCACTTCACGATTATTCATTCATGGTGTGACACACGCGAGTACTTACAAGTAAACAAATGTAACAGGGCGATATATATAAAAAGGCGAGATTTTAAAAAGGTAAAATAACATTAAGTTTTAATTTATTGGTGCCACGTACTAGAGAGCTAGTTTGAAATGACCTCTTTTTGCTGAACAACTTGAAATATGTATTCTTAGCTGGTAATCCATTTCACTTTCACCCAGGCTCAATTTTTCTACGTAAAAGAATATGATATTTCTTTACGTTACATAATAATATTTATCATTTGTAATATTAATGTACCACTAGAGAAAAATGCGCCAACGTACCTGTAATACACTATATATCCTCTTCAGACCCGGTGTAGCTGTAAGGCAGGAGACGCCACACACTTACCGAACTATTTTCCAGTATAAAACAAACTTCACAACAGTCAATGATCATTAACGCGTGTCACAAAGGTAAAATGGCCGTCAGTGCAACGTTTGTGACGCTTCCCGTGGACGTCTATGGAAGCTATGCTGCGCGCACATCTGCTGTACAGCCTTCCAGGGAAATTACAGTTTATTTCAAGCTTGGGAAAATTATTTTAATTCAAGCTAAATGTTTACAGCTTGATGTAAACTGTGTAACAGCTTGATTTTTCAATCTTGAATTTTCAACTGAACCTAAACTCAATATCCACCTTGAAATGAGCTGTGTAACAGATTGATTTTTCAATCTTGAATTTTCAACTGAACCTAAACTCAATATCCACCTTGAAATAAGCTTGAGTGCTAGCTGGGGTAATATTTGAGGTTGAGATATGCTTTTGATTTAGCAGAACATGGTTTTTATAATGTAAATTAGTTATGATTAGTTCTGGGAACAACTGAATGAGAACAATTGATTCAATCACTTGGACTCTTCAGTCATTCTTCTAAGTGAAACCAGTCATTGGGCCAGCCAAACGATAACAGTCAAGTCATTCAGTTGTCATTTTACATATTGGATGGATTATTATTTGTTCATTTCTTTTGTGTGTATCCAATCCATATGGGCAACTGTATGAAAACAGTCAAGTGAAACCAATGTGTAATTTTTATCATTAGTATTCAATCTTTAATCTGAACCCACTCTTTAATGTTATAGTTGACTGACAAAGGGAGGGCACGGGACGGGGCTCATCAATTTGGCTCAAACTGTGTGAGTAGAAGTAGATGACCCTGAGTGGGCCATAAGAAAAGAGTAAATGCTCTCTAAAGATTTTGAAGTAGTGTGTGAGGGAATTTTGAGCAACAAGAAACAAATCAGTGCCATAGAGCAGTGGTCTAGCACACGAACTATAAGTTTGTCAGCACAGATTTGAGTGTTACCGCTCCCATAATATATTTAGTTGCTTTTTTTTATTTCTCACAACGTTAAACCATTAATTTTAAAATTTAAATATATTTAATTAGTTCAATTTATATACATAAAATTAACATATCCAATTTAGTTACAATCAAACCATTAGAACAACTGTTTCTTCCATGCCATGTTCTTTCTCATCTGTACTAAAAATAAGACCACAAAACTGTCATATCTGTCTGTCTATTTAAACATGCTAATCTCCAAAACTACCAAACAAATTTTCATAGGGTTTTCACAGGTAACCTGAGCATAGCTTGGGGTGGCATTTAGGATTTGTTTCATCACAATGAGTTCATTTGAAAAATATCATGATTTCAACTTTAGATAGAACTGTTGTCTCCGTCTGTTTGCCAATTTGAACACACTAACCTCCAGAAGTAATAGACGAATTTTCATGAAGTTTTTACAGGTAACTTGATTGTAGCATGGTGCAACACATAGACTTTATTTCATAAAAATCAGAAAATGTAAAAAAAAAAAGATTTATTAATTTAAAGTTTCATTTAAAACCATTGTGTTTGTTTTGCCAGTTTGAACATACTGATCTCCAAAACTACAGTGTCATGGGGTTTTAACAGAATACTCAGGCATAGCTTGGAACAACATATAGACTTAATTTCATCAAAATCAAAACAAAATGTGGAGAAAAAAAAATGTGATTAGTTTGATCTGAAATCGTCTACTCAGCTTAGTAGTTTGGATGTTTACCTCAGTGGCACAATCATCATGGCATAGTACACCAACGAAATAGTAGATGGTGTTGTTAGATTTGCAGTACACCAAAGAAACAATAGATGGCACTGTTTGTTTCTTAGTACATCAAGGGACCAATAGGTGGTGGTGTTATTTTCGTGGTTCACCAAAGAACCAATAGAGGGCAGTGTTATTTGCTTTAACTTAGTGACATACATATTTTCACAAGTTTATGTCAGTGACAGAATGAAGCACTGCAGTCTTAGCTTTACAAATACAAACTGACATCGACTTTTCATGGCTAGGATATACAGATTTATGGATTTCACATTGTTTGTGAAAAACTTAGTGACATTGCTCTGCTCCTTTCAAGAAGTCTTATTTATATTTTTTGCCACATAAAACGAACTTATTGAGTTTGCTTTTTGATTTGGGTGTCTACTAAATACATTTAATTTTGTTTAGTTTATGGATAAAAATTACTACAAAATAGTCAAGTGTTTCTGAATACAACAGCACAGCTAATAGACAGAGGACTATGTGCTCTCCAGAATCCAAGGAAGATTGTGAGGCAAAATTTGTTGCAGCTCAAGAACATCAGGCTTTAACTAGATCTTTGGAGACACTTTCCAAAGGCAAGGCATGAAATAACTCTGATGGAGAGCGTCACACATAATCTCACACCTCTCCTTCATTTACAGAGTAAACTGCCAAAGTTCTCATGGTGTTTGCACAGCTGCTTCACGTCTGCTCCCTGCTCCCATTTTAGTGAAGCAAACAAAGTCTTCGTTCATGTCCCCAATCATACTGCTTCTCACACTGTACACAAAAAAACTTTATAAGTCAAAAATAAATTCCAATACTCAGTTAATGCCAGGTTTCTTATTGCACTGTTTTGTTTTCTTTGTCACAGTCAGTTTTCACAGAAAAGTTGTATTTATGGCTTATCAGCTTACTATTAGAATACTACTGCAGAATCTGAATTTTCAGTAACAATAAACAACGCTCAAGATCAGAGAGAGGGGAAGGAGTAAATGGACAGAGAAGGAAGGGAGGAAATTGACATAGAGGGAGGGAGAAGAAGATGGACACAGAAAGACCGTGGGGGGGGGGGGGGGAGGGGGGAAGGACATTAAGAGATATATCTAACTCCCATACTTATTTAGTAATTGTGAAGCATTGCTGGATTTGCTAGTTAATTATTAATTATTATATGTGAGACAGAAAGCAAAAAGGTACCTCCTGTTGAAAATTTTTGATTTTGAGTTATTGTAATTTTTAAGTTTAGTGCTAAATTCGGACCAGATTGGAAAAAAAATGCATATATGTACTATCCTTAAAATGTTCTTTGTGAAACGGTGTAGAGTTTTTTAAGTTAACAGAACACAACATGTGGTTAAGCCCTCCAGACTTATAGCACATTACAGTGTACATAAATTTAAAACAAGTAAATTAGCTACAAATTGAGAGAAATTAGTGAACCTTGTGTTGACTTTTTTTGAAAGAATATTGGTATTTTTATTCTACGTTATCCCCAACTGCAAATTGGCAATGTATGTAGGCATTTATAAATCCCATATAAAAAGGGATCACTTGTCTTGTCTTGCATTTATGTTCTGAGAAAATGTTCCTTTTTTATACAAAGCTACTCTGAGCTCCTTAAAATGCCTTTAAACTTTAAGACATAACTATTCTGCAAAACACTAGATACACTTCTGCATGATTTTGAAAGGGGGATCTTGCGGGCCAATGTTATTTCCCCGTAACGACAAGAGGTCCATTTTCGGAAGACTATTACTTTTAGTGATATTCCTGATTCCTGTTGAAGTCAAATAACTTTCAAATTAATATGAGGATGTATAGATGCAGTAAATTATTATAATGGATAAGAAAATGAAAAGGGATATTTTAGACATTATCAAACAGTTTTTCTTCTACTGAAAATTTTACTTCTCTGACAAGAGGTCCCATTTCTGTTTCTGTTTCCCATATTTAAATAGGAATTGTTGTAAATTAAACATTCAGACTGTTTGGAATTTCAGCTTTCCTTCAATAGCAAAGTTCTGGTGTTGTCATACCCTCACCCAATCACATTAACAGCTGCAATCGAACTAAACCAGCAAACTGATATTCAGTATGCTTGACTATTGTTCTATGCCACTTACGTGATGGTTATTGCTCAATAATCCCTCACACTATACTCGAAAATCTTAAGAGTGTTTTCTTATTCCCTATGGCTCAACTCATGCAAGGTACTTAATAGGGGCATATAACTGTTTCTATTCACACAGTTTGGACCAGGGTACCCCTGCTCTTGGGTGTACACTAATAAATCTCAGGGGTACCTGTATGCCAAAGTTATACATACTTATCTAATTATATACTGAATAAGCTAATATTTCTTTTCATGACTTAAAACTGATTAATGTACTGCTGTGGATTAAGTGGTTCCAGATGGAATATATAACTAATCGAGCTTATGTATTGTTGGGGTACAAAGGTGAACATATACCATATTTACTCAAATCAAAGCCGCACTTTTTTTCCGGTTTTTGTAATCCAAAAAACCACCTGCGGCTTAGAATCGAGTGCAAAGTAAGCGGAAGTTCTGAAAAATGTTGGTAGGTGCTGCCAAAACTAACTTCTGCCGTCGAATATATGTAGCGCTACACAGGCATGCTTTGCAGGCACAAAGATAAATACTGGCACCAAAACTTCTGCGTCAGGAAATAAATTTAAAAAAAAAAAAAAAAAAAAAAGGTGGAAGACGAGCTTTTTTTCCTCTACCCCGATTTTCGACCACTGCATTTTCATACATTATCCATCGAAGTAAATATAAATTCTGTATTGTTCATCTTCGAATGCTGCAGCGTTTCAATGTACTATTAAAATCTGACTGGCAAGACTGTTGTGGATATTTGTCAATATGGCCAACTCTACGTTCTGAATTTTTTCCTACCTGTGAGAAGAGATGGTTGCTAATAGGAACTTTTATGAATTGTGAATCCTAATAAACTACGAAACTAGATTGAGACAACAGCAAACGTGGAAGAATATACATATCATGTCATGTTTATATTCGTATTATTCTTATGCATAATAGTGATACAGTCAGAAATGAAGCACGGCAATTGACTAGATTTTTAAACCTAAGATGACTCTAATTTCTGTGCAGAATGTAATGTACTAAAGAGGCATCTGCAAATATTTTCAAACGGAGAAAAATTTTCACTAAACTCTTGTTCAGAACATCTTCTATCATATGCAGTCTGGTATTTGGTTCTTGTTGATCGTTTTCAAAGAAAGCAGCAGTGTAAGTAACAACAAATAGCAGTCTCTTGCTATTGTTTCGCTAATGAGATGATTCCTCTCTCTCTTTTTTAATTGTAAGCGGCGGTAGCATGCACTAAAGCAAACAATGCTGCGAGCGGCGACAGGCCGTAAACACTCATTATCAGAATGTGACAAACAATGCACGAAACAGTACAGTAATGCATCTTCAGCTTAGAGTGACATAAACACCTATAACAAAGAGAACAGCACTTATCAGATCAAAGAAAAATAAGCAATCAATTCGAACCAGACGAAGCACGTGAAAAAGGAAGGGTACCCGTATAAATACAGACGAAGCGCCTGACACATAGCAATGGCTACCTGGTAAAGCTTAACTGCTAAGCTTACGTCTTGAACCAAACTACTGTAGCT
The DNA here is from genome assembly GCF_023898315.1 of Schistocerca nitens. Taxonomy (NCBI): domain Eukaryota; kingdom Metazoa; phylum Arthropoda; class Insecta; order Orthoptera; family Acrididae; genus Schistocerca; species Schistocerca nitens. The sequence continues at coordinate 1,270,469,492 of NC_064614.1, read as the reverse complement.
GTATCGTCATTCATTCGACCTAAATTGTGTCTCATATTGCAATGGACCAATTTTGTTTTGATTTGGAGGTGCGGCCTAAAACTTTTCTCTCCCCTTGAATTTCGAGTCTCAAATTTCAGGTGCGGCTTAGATTCGGGAAAATTTTTTTTCTATGATTTCAAGTCTCATTTTTCAGGTGCGGCTTAGATTCAAGTAAATACGGTAATGTCCCTTAGGGATGCATGAAGAAGAAAGAGACTTTAACAAATCTTAGTGTCTGTCTGCATTCCATTTTTACTGAAAAGATGTAATGTACATTAATTAAAAACTAAATCAAGCCCTCTCAGACTGTGTTTGCATGCCATGCACTCTACTTCAGCCTCCTGCTGCTGCCAGGAGTACAGATAGTATGAGAAACTGGCTTGGCCTTCAGCAGTCTCCTGCCACCACAGGTCCCTGATGTGCTGGCAGCCAGGTCAGCTCCTCGCACCAGTGAAGTACAGACCTATAGCAGTCTGAGGCTGCCAATGGCCAAACCACCTCCTTGCTCCAGCTTCACTCCTGGCAGCAGTGGGCAGGCTGCTCGCACTGGTGCCACGTATCTGGGACAAACTCAGGGACAGTGAAAACATTCACATAATTGTCAGAGGTTTGAGTCAGTCAGTTGTCTCACATTAAGTTAAAACTGTCAGTCCCCAATGGTGAGTCAAAAATGTACTTATAACTGATGTGGCAGCAAAGACTAGTTTCATTAGGTAATTTACACTGAAGAGCCAAAGAAACTAGTACACCTGCCTAATATCGTGTAAGGCCCCTGCGAGCATGCAGAAGTGCCACTACACAACATGGCATGGACTCAGACTAATGTATGAAGTAGTGCTGGAGGGAACTGACACCACAAATCTTGCAGGGCTGTCCGTAAATCTATGAGTATGAGGGGATGGAGATCTCTTCTGAAGAGTATGTTGCAAGGCATCCCAGATATGCTCAATAATGTTCATGTATGGGGTTTTGGTGGCCAGCGGAAGTGTTTAAACTTAGAAGAGTGTTCCTGAAGCCAATCTATAGCAATTCCAGGTGTGTGGAGTGTCATTTTGTCCTGCTGGAATTGCCCGAGTCTGTCGGAATGCACAATGGGCATGAACGGATGCAGATGATCAGACAGGATGCTTATGTATGTGTCATCTGTCAGTCATATCTAGACGTGTCAGGGGTCCCATATCACTCCAACTGCACATGCCCCACACCATTACAGAACCTTCGCCAGGTTCCCTGTTAACATGCAGGGTCCATGGCTTCATGAAGTTGTCTCCATACCCGTACATGTGCTTGCACACAATTCAATTTGAAATGAGACTTGTCCAACTAGACAACATGTTTCCAGTCATCAGCAGTCCAATATCGGTGTTGATGGGCCCAGGCATGGCATAGAGCTTTGTGTCGTGCATTCCTCAAGGGTACATGAATGGGCCCTGAGCTCCGAAAGCCCACATCGATGATGTTTCGTTGAATGGTTCACATGTTGACACTTGTTGATGGCCCCACATTGAAATCTACAACAATTTTCTGAAGGGTTTCACTTCTGTCATGTGGAACGGTTCTCTTCAGTCATCATTGGTCCCGTTCTTGCAGGATCTTTTTCCAACCACAGTGATGTCAGAGATTTAATGTTTTACCAGATTCCTGATACTGAATGTACACCTGTGAAACGGTTGCACAGGAAAATCCCCATTTCATCACTACCTCGGAGATGCTGTGTCCCATCGCTTGTACGCTGACTATAACACCATGTTCAATTCACTTAAATCTTGATAACCTGCCATTGTAGCAGCAGTAACTGATATAACAATTGTGCCAGACACTTGTTGTCTGATATAGGTATTGCTGAATGCAGCGCTGTATTCTGCGTGTTTACATCTCTCTGTATTTGAATATGCGTGCCTGTACCAGTTTCTTTGATGCTTCAGTATAATTTGACTGAAGAAACTGACAGCAAAAAAACGTGTACATCAGTTGTTGAAACCAGCTAGTTGTCCCATCAATAGTTTTAGTACATCATATCACAACTGTCTAACTGAGCTGATTTAATTGTTTTTAGGCTTATGGGATAATCATAAAAGACCAACAACAACCGCTACTTGTCTCTCAACCAAAACAAAGGGACCGGAGGAGAGGAATTAACAACCTGATTTATCTGATTCCTGAATTGTGCCGCACAACAGGTATCACTGATGAAATGAGGTCAAATTTCAGCCTCATGCGAGCATTAGCTGAACATACCCGCCTCGGACCAGCTACTCGCCAGGAAAGGCTACGTAAATTTCAAGACCGTTTAAGAACAAATCCACAGGTAATGTAGCTGTGACTAATTCTATTTTTGTAATAAATGCTTCAGTGAATAAAAAATGGAAAAGTAACAATTCAGTACAGACAGACATACAAGCACACAACCCTGCAATGAATCTAATGAATCTAATGTGTCAGACAGAAAATTCAATCAATAAAGATGATATTTCACAGAGAGACAAGAAAGGATTGCCAGTAGTTACTTCCAGGATATATAACTCCCAGTGCTTCTGAAAGAAACACTTAAAATAGGAAATAGTACCTGTCTTCCACAACTATGAATTTCCAATCATTCTTCAAGAACTGAGGAAGTGAGGCAAAGACTAAAGTTACAGAGAGTAAATGTAGCATCTCTGACAACATAATCTCTTCACTACTAGTGTGTAGCATGCCTCATCTTGTTAAAAGTGGCAGCTTGTTGCAATGTGGGGTACACTGGACACCATAAATATTGGGGAGCAATTCTGAATCATGCCTTACAGCAAGCACACAGAACAACTGTAGATAGGTCAGAACAGGATTCAAAATGTGTGTATCCCTCATGAATATGTCCAAGATGTTCTCAATAGGTTTGTGAGATGACCGCTAACGAACAAGAAAGTACTTGCATCAAGCACTGTTTTCCCTATAAATCAAATGTTGAATTTTTAATTTTTGCTTTTTTTAACATGTTCGCATACAGTACTTAGATTCAGTCATTGAGTACACCGTTGCAGGCGCTCCTGTCTGTGATGCAGCGTGAAGGGTAACCGCAGCCATAGTCTCCGAGCTGATAGTCCATGCTGCTGCAAACATCGTCAGACTGTTCATGCAGATAGTTGTTGTCTTGCAAACGTCCCCATCTGTTGACTCCGGGATCGAGACGTGGCTGCACGATCCGTTACAACCATGTGGATAAGATGCCTGTCATCTCGACTGCAAGTGATACAAGGCCATTGGGATCCAGCACGGCATTCCGTATTACCCTCCTGAACCCACCGATTCCATATTCTGCTAATGGTCATTGGATCTCGACCAACGCAAGCAGCAATGTCGCGATATGATAAACCATAATCACAATAGGCTATGATCCGACCTTTATCAATGAGGCATCACAACAACATTTCACTAGGCAACACCGATCAACTGCTGTTTGTGTATGAGAAATAGGTTGGAAACTTTCCTCATGTCAGAACGTTGTAGGTGTCACCACCGGCGCCAACCTTGTGTGAATGCTCTGAAAAGCTAATAATTTGCATATCACAGCATCATCTTCCTGTTGGTTAAATTTCGCGTCTGTAGCATGTCATCTTCATGGTGTAGCAATTTTAATGGCCAGTAGTGTATTTGGCATACTGTGTTCCAATCCTGGTGTATACCTCAGAGATCTGACGGAAGATAGAGATGCAAAATACAAGCTAGTGAGATCATAGACTTGAGAAATAGTATCCAAGATGGACAGGTTAATAGGAATGAGAGAGGCAGGGAATTAGTGAAGGAGGAACTATTACAGGATAGAATAGAGTAATAAAGGCTTAGATGGTTTGGACTTGTTAAGCGAATGGAGGAGAAGAGGTTATACAGAAAGATTCACAGGATGAGAAGGAAGGGATATTCCTTGATATGAAATTTTACATTAACACTTTATTACAAAGCTATACTCATGTTGCAACATTAATACCATGTTGCACATTAATATTGCAGCCAATCTTTATCTGCGAATTGCCACTTACTGTAGCACAACTGCCAACAAACATAATTTTCTCCCAATTATCTAGAAACTTCTAATGATGGCTTCTTTGTTAGATAAATGTTAACAACTGCAGCTCCTAAATTCTCACATACTGATTTTTGAATACACATTGTGTGACTTTGCTAAGTCATGAATACCCCAATAAATCAGAATATCTCTTAGAGTGAATATACTGAAGATTTACATACCCAAAAAGGCCACTTTCTCTCATTAGATCATTGAATACTAACAGGTGCAGCACAATATATCTCATATATGGATAACCATAGCCAACAGTAAGTAGTTCATTCTAAAGTATTGACATGCATGTTGCTGCAGGGACCATATTTTCTCTTCTCCAACAATGCACATGATCCTCCGTCAGGTGCCTGTATGGCCTAACTGTAGGGAACAGGTGCCCACCTTTAACCTACATAAAACTTTCCTTCCATGAGGATGCCACTACCATCAGTGTAACCCATAGAAAAGATGAACTTGCCATCCATTGTGCTTTTCATAGTACTTCTATCCTGCCATCTTCTTATATAAATGAGCTTTATGAATGAAAAAAGAGAGCATCTCTGCAGAAGATTCTCAGAGCTAAAGAAAATTCTCCAAGAAAGTTTACAATTTCACATGAATAAAAAATGCAAAGCATATTGTCTGACCAGATAGTTTCTTTCTCACTAACTCCTCTCCTCCTCGAGAAAGTTCTTTGTGTGTGTTATGTGCCACATATGGCACAGACCACATACATTTCATGCAGCTTACTCAGACAGACAAAGCATTCAATGTACAAATACAGAACTGGTATGAATGTGTTCTGGAAGAGTTGAACTATGTTTTATTTTCAGTTTCATGTATGACAATAAATTAAGATGATATATGGACAGTTTATGAAAATGCATGTGCATGTTACTGAACTTTCAACATGGGAAACTTTTTTCTTATTGAAGTTAGTTGAACACCTTATGCGAACAAAATCTTCAGAGCACATTACCTTTCTGCCTACTCCAAACCAGAACACTATCATAGTTTTCTAACAGAAGATAATTTTGATTAAAATTAATGTGATTCACACTAGCCCACTTATGCATCAAATACTAAGTGGTCACCTGTGCAGTTTCATTAGGAGAAACAGACTGCTGGGTTTGTAATTAACCAGTTACAGTGAAACCCTACTTTTTCACTTTTCAAGGGACTTCAAAAAAAAATTGTGTAAAATGCGGGAAAATGTAAAATATTGGAAATAACATTTAAACTGTAGAAGTTACACATAGGATACCCCTTGCATTTTCACATTTTATGTATGATATATGTACATAACAGGCATCAAAAGACTTGTATATTATCCAGTAAAAACCACTGATTTAAATGGAATTGAAAACTGTCTGGGCAGTAGGAACGTTTGACTCAGTTTCATACTCTGTTTTTGAAAGACTGCAGCTGTCATTCATTATTTAAATAATGAAATACTGCACTGGTTATGTATTTTTTCATGCTTAGCACAACACATTTTGAGAATTTTTTTCTCATTATCAAGTGCAAATCTATACATAAGTTTTTTGTGTGGTGCTTGAATATGTGTTATTCTCCACCTCTTGCACTGTAGTCATCTTTTTGAGGTTATCAGGTACAGTGCCTCCTCAGTTATGTGGAAAACCACACACCACTATCACTCACATTGTTTGTTTGTATAACATCACAAAAAATGGATAGTAAATACTGCACTTGCCAATGAGAATAAATTCACATAACACCTTTCGCTCACCATGAAAAAAAATACGTAACCAGCACTGTGTTTAAACTACAAACATTTGAGCAACGCAAAGCGAATGATGGTGTCAGCTAGTGCTACAAGTGGTCAAACACCAAACCATACTAAATATGGTTCAAGAAAAGTGTCACGATGATCACAACAATCACAAAACTCCATTTGTGCAGTGGAGACATTTTGGAAATAGTTGTGATTGGTTATAATATCTTTATTTAGATGAACCTAGTTATATAACATCAACCACTACGCCAAGTATAGCTGCCAGCAGCGGGAGATATGGCATGAATTGTTCCAACTTTTACACACTTACCAGTTCAGATCCACTGAGTAGAGTGCCCTGGTGTCAAGAAACTTATCACGTAGTATTTGTAAATGCTACTGGACAGCCAACATCATGTCAGCATCATATTTTTGTTCCACAAACATTTTTTCGTAATGCATAAATTGAGGGGGAAATTATAAATTTGTTGACACAAAGTCAGGTGTAAATTAACGTTGTGTACATAGGAAATTTGACGGGAATTATAAAAAAATGTCGTAAACAGTAATTCCAGGAACGTAAAAGTGTATTATTTTTTCTGATCCACCTACGTATTTCTAACATAACAAAAAACAAGATTTATGCTGTGAGAAAACATACCGGAAATATGCCTGGGAGAAAGAACAGGAGGGCTTGCTCATGTGTCAAATACTAAGCACTACTTTTAGAGTTTCATTAGGAGAAACAGATTGTAGGTTTGTAATTAACAGGTTATTAATTTTGTGATCCACCTAGTTATTTCTAACATGACAAAAAATAAGATTTATACTGTAATAAAACATATCTTAAATAGGAAAACAGTTACTGGGAGAAACAACAAGAGCGGTGTGGGAGAAAGAACAAGAGCAATACAAAACAAAATACCTCAGTATTGCAGCAATATTTATTTTGTGTAATACAGACTGAATTAGAGATTAAATTCATTTGGAATTATTTACTGGTAAGGCCTTGTTATTAAAATTTCAAAACCTATGACAATATAATTTCGTTCTATAGGTGCTTACAATGATAAACTGTGCATTACAACATGCCATTGAATCTGCCTGTGCTTTATTTCTGTGGCAATTGTGGAGAAACTCTACTGACATCACACTCATCATTAATACAGATTCTTGAAGGGCCACTGTCACTACAACAAAATAATTGTCTCCTCATCTGAGTTTTCCAAAACAGCTTCATTCTGCCCTACTGAAGTCTGTTGTAGGCCCTCTTATCAGATGTTTGTGGATTCTGGAATTGTGTCATTAACCATGGTTCAATGTCATTCCTTTATTTCCAAAAATTAAATCATTATGCTAGTTTTCTCTTGGCACGTAGCATGCAACAGCATTTCCCTATATCCTAGCATTATCTACAGACCCAGGTCATGAAGCATCAATATTAGTAAACATTTCACTATAATCACTGCTGCCTGCACATTGATACTAGGAGAGCCCTTTTGGTAATATATTCATCTTCATGTTCAGTGGGCTCCAAGATTGGTATATACATGCAGTTGAGGCCCTCACCATACATGGAAACTGATACCTTGATACCTTGATTGCCATGTAAGTTTACTGTTTCTAGTTCTCCTATGTTTCTGGGACTGGAGCCACAAAGGTGCTTTATGGGTAACAAGTCAAAGAAAATCTGAAAATTACGGTGATACAGTTCCCTGGTGTGTACCTAAGTCCTCTCCTACACCATTCTGAGAACCTCGGTCTTGTAAATAGTGTAAAAATATATTCATTTTCATTTGGTTTGGAGGGGCACCCTCTTTTCTTTCATTATTTTTGGGAAGAAAATGATTCACTGCCAGAATAATGTTTTCATCAATAAACCTGTATGACCTTCTACAGTTTTCTCTTCAGTATTTCTTCAGGCTATGTATATCATTGCCTGTCTTATGAGACACTCAGATCAGTACCAAACACTGTATGTAGATAGAGTATCAACTAAAACACCAGTTTAGTATGTGGTATGTGCTGTTGTCCAGTAGAACATGTGTAAATGTTAATTAAAAGTAATAACACAACTATGGAGCACAGGAAATACATTTCAGAAAGTGATAATTTTTTTAGATCTTATGTGGTTGAGTTAGTTGAATGTCAGGTCGTCGTGTCAGAGGTCCCGTGTTCAAACCCCACTGATGACAATTTGTTTTAATTGTTTGTACATGAAATTGTTATGTGTGAGAACTTTTCCCTGACATGTAAAGGGATTTTACAGAGTTTGTAGCAATGTTCTTTTGGCAGTCTGCTTTCGCTTCATTAGTTGAAAGTCTGGTGCCAAGCGCCACGGTTTTCGAATCCGCGCCAGATGGCATGGACCTTGATTACCACTAGAGGTCTCTGCAGCTAGCATGCCGTAAGCTGTGGCTGCACGCGCTCTTGGCCCACGTATAATGTGAGAGCGCCACTCTGGGGCATGTGGTCCAGTTGCCAATAGCGATGTACCCTGTTGTGTATTTAAGCGCCTGCCTCTCACTTAGCGAATCAGTTTGATATTCACGTGAGTCTCTTGATATCTCACTTACAGACATCGTGTTTACTTTGCTTACTTCCGTGTATGAGTGGATGTTGTTGATTTTGTGAGGTTTTTGCTTGTGACCCCGTTGCTTATTGCTGGTTGTTCTTGGTGTCTTGCTCGGTCGTCTGTCGCTGTGCATGTCCTTCCTGTCCCGTTTGTCCATCTTGTTTGTTTGCAGGCCACTCCCATCCAGTCCCACCGTACTTTCATTCACGGCAACCACGTGACCGGAACGGTCATGGTTACAACAAAGTAGCATACCTATAGAATACATTTGTATAAATAGGTGTGCTGTTCTGTGGGACATGTGCAACAGAACATACATCACTCACGATGAAGCATCTAGTGCATTTGTAGTTTCACAGAATAAACATAAACAATTGGAACAGTAGAATAAAGAAACAATTGCATCACATGTGTAGGAGTATTAATAGTCCCATGTAACATTTTCATGCCAAATACAGTCAAAAATTGTCATAATTGGGGTATGGACCAAGGACCATTGGTATGACTAACACTCTACCAACTTCCCCACAGAAGCTATAGATACTAATTACTCAGAGTTATGTGTTTACTGTTCTCTGTAGTTCTGACATTACTTTTAATTAACCTTTACGCCCATTCTCCCTTAAATCTGTATTTAGTTTTCACAAATTTCTTTTTTTCAGATATGCTTTTCTTGCCATTGTCAGCCTGCATTTTTATATCCTCTCTACTTCTGGCATCCTCAGTTATTTTACTGCCCAAGTAGCAAAACACATACTACTGGAAGTGTATTATTTCCTAAACTAATTACCTTAGCATAACCTGATTTAATTCAATTACATTTCCTTATCCTTTTTAGCTTTTGTTGATGTTCATCTTATATCCTCCTTTGAAGACAATGCCTATTCCACCCAACTGCTCTCCCAGGTCCTTTGCTGTCACTGACAGAATTACAGTGTCATCAGCAAACCCCTACCTTTTTTATTTCTTGTCCTTGGATTTTAATTCCTACTACAGTTTTTTCTTTGGTTTGCTTTATTGCTTGTTCAGTGCGCAGATTGAATAACATATGGGATAGGCTACAACTCTGTCCCTCTCCCTTCCCAACAAATGCTTCTCTTTCATGCCCCTCGACTCTCATTACTGCCGTCTAGTTTCTGTACAAGTTGTAAATAGCCTATTGCTTCCTATATTTTACCCCTGCTACCTTCAGAGTTTCAAAGAGAACTTTCCAGTCAAAAATGTCAAAAGCTTTCTCTACGTCTACAAACGCTATGAACATAGGTTTGCCTGTCCTTAAACTATGTTCCAAGATAATTCGTAGGGTTAGTGTTGCCTTGTATGTTCTTGCATCTCTCCAGGATCCAAACTGATCGTCCCTGAGATCAGTGACTAGCAGTTTTTCCATTGTGCTGTAAAGAATTCGTGTTAGCACTTTACAACCATGACTTATTAAACTGATAATTTAGTTTAGTACTTTTTATCATGCCAGCAACTGCTTTCCTTAGAACTGCAATTATTACATTCTTCTTGAAGTCTGAGGGTATTTTGCCTGTCTCGTACATCTTGCTCACCAGATGGGAGTGTTATGACATAGTTGGCTCACCCAACGCTATCCGTACTTCTGAAGGAATTTCTTTTACTCACAGGGCCTTGTATCATCCAAGATCTTTCAGAGCTCTTTCAAATTCTTCTCACACTATCATATCTCCCATCTCATCTTCATCTATGTCCATTTCCCCTTCTTACCTTCAAGTTTATCGTCTTTGTATAAAACCTCTATATACTCCTTCCATCTTTCAACTTTCCATTCTTTGCATAGGACTTGTTTCCCATCTGGGCTCTTGATATTCATACATTTGCTTCTCTTTTCTCCAAAGGTCTCTAATTTTCATGTGGGCAGTATCTATCTTTCCCCTAGTGAACTATGCTTCTAAATTCTATTCTTCTAAATAGTTAAATTTTTCCTCTAGATATTCTTGCTTAGCTGCTTTGCACTTCCTGTAAATCTGATTTTTTAAAATGTTTGTATTCCCTTTCACTTGCTTCATTTGCAGCATTTTATGTTTACTCCTTTCATCAGTTAAATTCGGTATCTCAGGTGTTATCTACGGATATCTTCTAGCCCTAGTCTTTTTACCCATTTGATCCTCTGCTGCCTTCACTATTTCACCTCTTAAAGCTACTCATTTGTCTTATAATGTATTCATTTCCCTTGTTCTAATCAGCTGTTGCTAAATGCTCCCTTTGAAACTTTCAGCAGTCTCTGGATCTTTCAACTTAATCTGGATTCCATTGCCTTCATTTCCAACCTTTCTCCAATTTAATCTACAGTTCAATAAATTACAGTCTTGAGTCCACATCTGCCTCTGGAAATGTTTTACAATTTAAAACCTTCATTGCCTCAAGGTCTCTTCCACATATATAGTCTTCTTTCATGATTCTTTAACCAAGTATTAGTGATGATTAAATTATGCCATGTGCAAAACTGTATCAGGCAGCTTCATCTTTCATTCCTTTCCTCCAGTCCATATTTACCTACTATTTTTCATTCTTTTCCTTTTCCTACTTTTCAATTCCAGTCCACCATCACAATTAAATTCTTGTCTTCCTTAACTACCTGAATAATTTCTTTTATCTTGCCATACATTTCTTCAATCTCTTCATCATCTGTGGAGATGGTTGGCATATAAACTTGTTGTACTGTGGTGGGTGTAGGCTTCACTTCTACCTTGATTACAATAATGCATTCACTATACTGTTCATGTTATCTTACTTGCATTTCTGTTTTCTTATTCACTATTAAACCTACTCCTGCATTACCCATATTTTATTTTGTATTTATAGCCCTGTATTCATCTGAGCAGAAGTCCTGTTCCTTCTGTCACTGAACTACACACTAATTCCCACAATATCTACCTTCAGCCTGTCCGCTTCCCTAAGCTCTGACCCACAGAATGCCACTTTTGTTTCTGCGACAACCTGCAGAGTAGCCCTTGCCTGGAACTCTGAGGGGACTATCTTACTTCTGGGTTATTTTACCCAAGAGGATGCCATCATTATTTAATCACAGAGTAGGGCTGTAAACTTTCAGGGAAAATAGTGGCTGTTGTTCCCCCTTGCTTTCAGCTGTTCATATTACCAGCCCAGCTATGCAGTTTTTATTGATGTTACATGGCTAGATCATCCAGACTGTTGTCCCTGCAACTACTGAAAAGTCTGCTTCTCTTTTGAGAAATCACGCATTTGTCTGTCCTCTCAACAGATAACCCCTCTATTGTGGTTACACCTATGGTACGGCCATCTGTATTGCTGAGGCATACAAGCCAACCTACAGACAGCAAGGTCCCTGGTTCATGATGGGATTTTCCTCCATAAAATATGGAGTTACCAGAACAAACTATAAATCATTTTTCGCAACAATAATCTCAGAGTTTTCACTGAGCAGAGATATATCTCATTACTTAGCAGTGCTGTATTTTTGGAAAGCGCTAAGAAGCAGTCATGCTCTAATCTCCCTTCACCGTTGAAAATCATTTTATGCTCTTCTTCTTCTTGCATTTGGATTTGAACTGTGGAAGTGATCAGGAATGAAGGAGCATGAATTTTTTGGGACACTTTGATTATTACCAACAAGATTGCTGGAATAAACAGATCTAATATTGTTGTGTTCAACAGGGAATGGAGAACAATTCTCAGTGGTGAAAATGCAAATGATCTGGAATTACTCAACCAACTTTCCCAAATGTTTAAGTTCAAGTATTCATCTGTCACTTCTTTCAATATAGAAAGCTCATTTTCTGTATTAATGAATGTCTCAGCAGATGACCATATCAGCCTAAATGGGGAACATTTGGATTATAGTTTATTTATCATATTGCTTATAGTGCTGAATGTCTCTGAAGAGTTATTCTGCTGACCTTGCTGCTGAGGGGATTGAAATCTCCCAGTAAAAAAATGAATTCGAAAGAATGCCCAACACTGGCATTCTTCAAAATTGAAAATAAGAAACCCTAGAAACTTGTTTTCAACATTGCCAGCCAATGTATCCGAACCACCTCATTTCCCGAATCCAGGGATTGCTTCCTGAGTGTCTCAATAACCAGAGCTACTCCAGTCAGTGGAGAATGTCGATTGTCACAACAAAAGAAGGAATTTAGTGATTGCCTGTTTTTTCCCTTAACTGTGCATGTCTGGTCACCTGATAGTGCACAGATGTATGCATATTTTAAGATTTCATTGTATGCAGACTTCCTGGCTACAGTTATTACAGCATTACAAGAGTGTAAATAGATTTTAGAAGAAGGGAGGGGAGAATGCAGGGTGTAGTTGGCTTAGATGAATTCAAGCAGGCTGCAGAAAAAAATCTTTTAGAAACGAACTAACTATAGAAAGCACTGTTGTCACATACCCCTTCCACTCTTCACAAACACTTCCCCAACGTTCCATATTGGAAGTGGTTTTCATAATTGAGTACCACCCAGCTAACCAGATTGGACAATATTTTGCCATTTGAACTATTGGTGATAGAATTTTGAGCAAATGTTTTAAATAAATGCAACCATAGATGTTTGGGCTAATATTTTGTTGATGAACACAATTTTTGGGCAATGCAGGCAAATTGAAGAGCAGTTTTATGCACTCATTAAAATTATATAAAATATAATGTTATTGTAATGATGTTTACCACTCCACTGCCTTGTAAATATTGAAATGCTGCAACCTCAAACAGCTACCAGTCTCCAAATAATGACTCCAGAGCTAACATTAAACAGCAACAGATATGTATACTTTGGCTGTTATAGTAGTGTGTACATACTTTTAACATATTATAATGCTTGTAGACAAATCAAAATCAGTTTCCATCTTCTTTATTTTTAGAAACACGTGCATCATTAGAAACTACCATGACACCACTTAGCACAAAAACAATAAACGGCAATGCTTCCATGAAATTCAGCTGCAAGTAAGAACTGATTAACAAAACAACTGAGCTCAAGGCCAACAATGCAGAGTAGTTGGTCTTGGATAAAGTAGGGCTGGGCATTAGCCAATAGTGCTGTCAATATTTTTAATCTGCCTATTACTTTGTTGCCCACTGACAGTACATATCCCATTTTCACAGTATGATTGAAAATCAAAATATATTTCAATTACACTATATGGCAACTATGCCATGTGTAATTTCATTTAGGTGATTTGTGTGTGTGTGTGTGTGTGTGTGTGCAGACCCAAACTTTGGCAATGTCCTTGGCAGCAGGGGATGGGGGAGAGGGCCACAGAAAAGGAGAGAAGTAAAAAGACTGTGAGAGTGTTGGTGGAATAGAGGACTGTGTAGTGTTGGAATGAGAAAAGGGAAGGGGATAGATGAGTAAACAATAATGACTAACGAAGGTTGAGGCCAGGAGGGTTACGGGGACGTAGGATATGTTTAAGCGAGAGTTCCTAACTGTGCATTTCATGAAAACTGCTGTTGAGTGGGAAGGATCCAGATGACACAGGCTGTGAGGCAGTCATGGAAATGAAGAACGTAGTGCTGGATGTGCTCAGCAGCTGGATGGTCCAGCTGTTTCTTGGCCACAATTTGTTGGTGGCTATTTGTGTGAACAGACAGGTTGTTGGTTGTCATGCCCATGTAGAATGTAGCATAGTGGTTTCAGCTTAGCTTGTTAATCACACAACTGGTTTCACAGGTAGCCATGGCTTTAATAGTGTAGGTGGTGCTGGAGTAAATGGTGGTGGGAGGACGTACTGAACAGATCTTGAATCTAAGTCTATTATAAGGATATTAGCCATGAGGCAAATGGTTGGGGCAGGGGTTCATTAGGGATGGACAAGGATATTGTGTAGGTTCGGTGGGCAGCAAAATGCCACTGGGAAGGGGGAAAGATAGTGAGTAGGTTATTCCTCATTTCAGGGCACAACAAAAGGTTGTCAAGACCCTGGCAGAGAATGTGATTCAGTTGCTCTAAAAGATCATCTCTGACCAAATGGCGGGACTTTGGGGGGGGGGGGGGGGGTGACTGGAGAAATAAGACATGGGAGATCTGTTTTTCCACGATGTTGGGAGGGTAATAATCTGTGATGGCCTCATTGAGACCCTTAGTATATTTTGAGAGTGTCGGTTTGTCACTACAGATGCAAAGGCCATGGGTGGCTAGGCTGTATGGAAGAAACCTCTCAGTTTGGAATGGGTGGCAGCTGTCAAAGTGGAAATATAGTTGCTGATTGGCAGGTTTGATCTGGGTGGAGGTACTGATGTAGCCATCTTTGAGGTGGATCCCAACATTGAAGAAAGTAGCTTGGTGGGTTGAGGACGACCAAGTGAAGCAAATGGGTGAGAAGATGTTGAGGTTCTGGAGAATGTGTACAGTGTCTCCTCATCCTCGATCCAGATCATGAAGATGTCATTAATGGATCTGAACCAGGTGATGGATTTGGGATTCTGGGTGGTTGGGAAGTATTCCTCCATATAATTCATGAATAGGTTGGCATAGAATGGTGCCATGTGGGTGACCATAGCAATATCCCAAATTTGTTTGTAGATGATGCCTTGAAAGGAGAAATAGTTGTGGGTGAGCATATAGCATGTCACGTCAGCTGGGAAGAAGGCTGTGGGTATGGAATCTGTCCGGCATTGGAAAAGGTAGTGTTCAATAGCAGCATGGCCATGGGCATTAGGGATGTGGCATCAATAGTAACGAGCAGGGCACCATGTGGTAGAGGCAAAAACTGTGGAAAGAGGTTAGAGGAAATGGTTGGTATCTCTGTATAGGGGTGTAGTTTGCGGGCTATAGGGTGAAGGTTATGGTTTATGAGAGCAGAGACTCAGTGGGAGCACAGTAACCTGCAACAATGGGGTATCCTGGATGGTTGGGTTTATGGACTTTAGAAAGCACGTAGAAGGTAGGAGTATGGGGAGTGGTAAGGGTGAGAGATTAGGACTCTGGAAAGAGGTTCTGGGATGGGCCCAAGGATTTGAGGATAGACTGGAAATCCTGCTATATTTCTGGAATGGGGTCACTGTGGCAGCTGGATGAATTGAACAGCTAGCAGAGTCCTTCCGCCAGGTAATCCTTGCAGTTAAAAAACAACAATGGGCGAGCCTTTGTCAACAGGTAGAATTATAAGGTCAGGATCAGTTTTTAGGTGATGGACTGTGGTTCTTTCTGTGGATGTAAGGTTATCTTGCATGTTGAGGAATTTAGGGAATGATGGTGATGCAAGGTTCAAGGTTAAGAAATTCTGGAATGTTAATGGGGGGTGATTTGGTGGCAGTGGGGGTGAATCATGGTTCGATGAAGCAGTGAACATAAGTCAGGCAGGGTTTAACATTGGTCTTGGGTTGAGTGTGATTGGTAAAGTTTGTTGTGTTTCCACTGTAGGGACCAGTAAAAGGAGAGTAGGTCTTTAACAAGTCGTGTATGATTGAATTTGGAAAGGGGTCAAAAGATGAAGCCATTGGCAAGGACTGATACTTCAGTTGGGGCTAAGGCTTTTTGGGGAAAGGTTCATTGTTATGTTTTGGGTTTGTTTAGGTTGAGGGGAAGTTTTTGAGTTTGGGTAAATGTAGTAGCTCTGCAAGGCAGGGTTTGTCAGCTATGAGGTGATGTGGGGGAGGTTTGGAGGTTGCTTTAGAGGTGGTGGATTGTGGTAGTCCAAGGCAGCAGTAGGAAATGAACAGGATGGAGAGTGTCTTGAGGTGGCATTGTAGATGATGTTCTAATCCGTCATGGAAATAGTTGCAGTGTGTGACATGTGAGCCAGGAATGTGGGATTGCATAGCAGGAGAATTTTACAGATAGGAGGTATTGGAAGGAGGTTTGGGCCTGATTAACGTGGTTTTGCAGTACTATGTTGGTGGGGTTTAAGGATTGGCGCAATCTCAACAAATGGAGGTCATTGTGGAAGGAGGAGTTGCAGCTGGAGATGGGTAATTTTATGGTAAGGCTACATGGGGGGATTCCATGAGCTAAGCAGTCAGTGCAGGAACAGTATGTGGGACTGGGTTCTGGCTAGAGATACGGAAAATTTTCTGTGTTGAGGCAGTTAAAAGGAGCCAGGATTCATGGTGGAGAATAAAAAGAACAACCTCCAAACCTCTACAACATCCGCTCATAGCTGAAAAACCCTGCCTTACAGATCTGCTACATTTACCCCACCCTCAAAAACTCTCTCCCAGCACTACACATAATCCTGAACCTAAACAAACCCAAACACAGTCATGAACCATTCCTCCAAAAGTCTTAGCCCCACTGAAGAACCAGTCCTTCCCAAAGGCTTCACCTTTTACCCCACTTCCAAATTCCATCACGCAGGACTTGTTGAAGACATATTCTCCTTCTACCAATCCCGACAGTGGAAACACTTATTTGCCACCAATGCCCCCAGATCACCCCCTGTTAAATTACCAGAATTTTGTAACCTAAAACCTTGTGTCGCCATCATTCCCCAGATCCCTCAACATGCAAGCTAACCTTACACCTACAGGAAGAACCACAATCGACTACCAAAACACTTATCCCAGCCTTATAATCCTACCTGTTGACAATGACTCCACCACTGTTGTTTTTTTAATCACAAAGACTACCTGGCAGAAGGACTCCACCAGCTGTCAGATTCATCCACCTAAGAACCCTGACACAGTGATCCCATTCCAGAAACACAGCAGGATCTGCACTCTCTCCCCAGATCCATAGGCCCATCCCAGAGTCCATCTCTCTCCTCACCCTCACCACTCCCCATACTCCTACCTTCTATGTGCTTCCTAGAGTCCATAAACTCAATAACACAGGACACTCCACCGCGGCCAGTTACTGTGCCCCCATTGAGAGTTGGTCTCATAGACCAACATCTACAGCCTATTACCTGCAAACTACCCCCCTACATAAAAGATACCAACCATTTCATCCACCGAGTCTCCACAGTTCTGCTCCTTTACCACATGGGCCCCACTTGTCACTATAGACAACACCTCCCTTTACACTAATATCCCTAATGCCTATGGCCTTGCTGCTATTCAGCTCCACATTTCCCAATTCCTGACAGATTCCATACTTACAGCCTTGTTTCCAGTTACCATAACCAACTATATCCTTACCCACAATTACTTTTCCTTTGAATTCTGCAGTATGGCTATGGGCATCCTATGCCAACCTATTCATGGTCCATCTAGAGGAATCTTTTCTAACCACACAGAATCCCAAACCCACCACCTGGTTCAGATACACTGATGACATCTGCGTGATCTGGATTGAGGGTGAGAACATCCTATCCACATTTCTCTAGGACCTCAACACCTTCCCTCCCCCATTGCTTCGCCTGTCCTCCTCAAACCATCAAGCCACCTTCCTCGATGTTGACCCTCACCTCAAAGATGGCTACATCAGTATCTCCACCCATATCAAACATACCAACCACCAGCGATACCTTCACTTTGACAGATGCCACCCATTCTAAACCAAAAAGTTCCTTCCATACAGCCTAGCCACCCATGACCATCACATCTGTATTGATGAGCTATCCCTATTGAGATATGCCAAGCATCTCACTGAGGCCTTCTCAGACCATAATCACCCTCGCATCCTTGTACAAAAACGAATCTCCCATGTCTATCTCTCCAGTCACCCACCCCTTCCCAAAGACCCTCCAACTGCTTACAGAGGATCATTGCCCTCATGACTCAGTACCATCCAGGACTGGAGTAACGGAATCACATTCTTTCCCAAGGTCTCGACTACCTCTCATCGACTACCTCATCCTACCCATGTTAACCCCCCCCCCCCCTCCTCTGCCCAGTGGTATTCTGCTGCCCACCAAACCTACAAAATATCCTCGTCCATCCTTACAGAACCCCTGTCCCCAACTACTTGTCGTCCATCCTTACAGAACCCCTGTCCCCAACTACTTGTCGTCCATCCTTACAGAACCCCTGTCCCCAACTACTTGCCTCATGGCTTATATCTTTGTAATAAACTGAGATGCAAGACCTATCCTATACATCCTCCCACGACCACTTACTCCAGTCTAGTTACAACCATCACCTAAACTATTAAAGTCAGGGTTGCCTGTGAAACCAGTTGTGTGATGTACAAGCTAAGCTGCAACCACTGTGCTGCATTCTACATGGGCATGACAACCAACAAGCTCTCTGCCCGCATGAATGTCCACCGACAAACTGTGGCCAAGAAACAGCTGAAGCACCCTGTTGCTGCACACATTGTCCAACACTATGTTCTTCGTTTCCATGACTGCCTCAGGGCCTGTGCCATCTGGATCCTTCCCTCCCAACAGCAATTTTTCTGAATTGTGCAGTTGGGAACTCTCCCTACAATACATTCTACATTCTTGTAACCCTCCTGGCCTCAATCTTTGCTAGTTGTTGACGTTTAGCCATTTATCCCCTGCCCTGTTCCCACTCCAGCACTACACAGTCATCTATTTCACCAACACACCGACAGTCATTTTACTTCTCTCCTTTTCTGTCCCCTCCACCGCACTGTCCTGTCCTCTGTCTAGTCTCCTGACTGCGCTCAGCTGCCCTACCCTATCCTCACCCTGTCCCTGTATGTTCCAACAAGCAGTACTTTACGGTCCCCCACCTCTACACTGCTATCCCTCCCTCTCCCCACCCCAGCCATCTCCTTATTCCCATCACCCAGTTTGCTTTTCCCATCATGCGCTGCTGCTCATAGTCTAGCCTTGACAGCCAGAGATGCGTGCTCCCATGTGTGTGTGTGTGTGTGTGTGTGTGTGTGTGTGTGTGTGTGTGTGTGTGGGCGTGGGCGCGCGCGCGTGTGTGCGTGCGTGTGTGCGTGCGTGTGCGCACGCGCGCAAGTGTTTTGTCTGTTGTGATGAAGACCTGTTTGGCCGAAAGCTTTGTTTGACAGTCTTTTTGCTGCGCCTATATGTGACTCATCATCTCTGCTATATGGTGAGTAGCAATTACCTTCATAATTTTGACAATATTCTCAAAAATTCTGAAAGTAGAGTACATTCTCTGCTGTATTCATATGACCCAACATGTGGTACAACTCAATAAGTTATGGCATTGCTTCTCCATGAAATTATTTGTGCCATGTCGTATACAGTTAATAGGGGTTATGGAAAGAAACATTCATCTTGGTATCTCAGTCTAAAGATATGGTATTGGTTACTAGTATTGCTCACATGTTGGCATCCAGTTTTGAAATGAAAGAAATATGCAATTATTTTTAGCCCATCCATTTGCTATTGTATTGTATTTTAGTGGGTTGTTTTCTTTACAAAAGAAGCATATGCAGAGGCATTGTAGAAGTAAATTTTGATACGGTAATACATTTTCTATTTATACACTCCTGGAAATTGAAATAAGAACACCGTGAATTCATTGTCCCAGGCAGGGGAAACTTGATTGACACATTCCTGGGGTCAGATACATCACATGATCACACTGACAGAACCACAGGCACATAGACACAGGCAACAGAGCATGCACAATGTCGGCACTAGTACAGTGTATATCCACCTTTCGCAGCAATGCAGGCTGCTATTCTCCCATGGAGACAATCGTAGAGATGCTGGATGTAGTCCTGTGGAACGGCTTGCCATGCCATTTCCACCTGGCGCCTCAGTTGGACCAGCGTTCGTGCTGGACGTGCAGACCGCGTGAGACTACGCTTCATCCAGTCCCAAACATGCTCAATGGGGGACAGATCCGGAGATCTTGCTGGCCAGGGTAGTTGACTTACACCTTCTAGAGCACGTTGGGTGGCACGGGATACATGCGGACGTGCACTGTCCTGTTGGAACAGCAAGTTCCCTTGCCGGTCTAGGAATGGTAGAACGATGGGTTCGATGACGGTTTGGATGTACCGTGCACTATTCAGTGTCCCCTCGACGATCACCAGTGGTGTACGGCCAGTGTAGGAGATCGCTCCCCACACCATGATGCCGGGTGTTGGCCCTGTGTGCCTCGGTCGTATGCAGTCCTGATTGTGGCGCTCACCTGCACGGCGCCAAACACGCATACGACTATCATTGGCACCAAGGCAGAAGCGACTCTCATCGCTGAAGACGACACGTCTCCATTCGTCCCTCCATTCACGCCTGTCGCGACACCACTGGAGGCGGGCTGCACGATGTTGGGGCGTGAGCGGAAGACGGCCTAACGGTGTGCGGGACCGTAGCCCAGCTTCATGGAGACGGTTGCGAATGGTCCTCGCCGATACCCCAGGAGCAACAGTGTCCCAAATTTGCTGGGAAGTGGCGGTGCGGTCCCCTACGGCACTGCGTAGGATCCTACGGTCTTGGCGTGCATCCGTGCGTCGCTGCGGTCCGGTCCCAGGTCGACGGGCACGTGCACCTTCCGCCGACCACTGGCGACAACATCGATGTACTGTGGAGACCTCACGCCCCACGTGTTGAGCAATTCGGCGGTACGTCCAGCCGGCCTCCCGCATGCCCACTATACGCCCTCGCTCAAAGTCCGTCAACTGCACATACGGTTCACGTCCAGGCTGTCGCGGCATGCTACCAGTGTTAAAGACTGCGATGGAGCTCCGTATGCCACGGCAAACTGGCTGACACTGACGGCGGCGGTGCACAAATGCTGCGCAGCTAGCGCCATTCGACGGCCAACACCGCGGTTCCTGGTGTGTCCGCTGTGCCGTGCGTGTGATCATTGCTAGTACAGCCCTCTCGCAGTGTCCGGAGCAAGTATGGTGGGTCTGACACACCGGTGTCAATGTGTTCTTTTTTCCATTTCCAGGAGTGTATAATAAATTTCTTTTATTTAAATATTTTTCATTAGAGTACAAACCCTTGTGCTTTAAATATGACTTCAAACCATTTCCAAAGATATTTATAGCAGTGCTTACTTTTACATTTACGAGAAGTTTGTTAAAAAGTTTTAATCCTCTTGTGGAAAGCACCTTTTTGACATAGGAGTGTTGGTCTGCGTTAAATGTAAGATTTCATGTCTGGCATCATGATAATGAATATCTCAGCTTCTCTCTCTCTCTCTCTCTCTCTCTCTCTCTCTCCCCCCCTCTCCCTCCCCTCTCTCTCTGTCTCTCTCCCCTCTTTTTGCAGTCCACTATCCTTGCACTCATTTGAAAGAATGTAAGAGGTTCCATAATGTAGATAATATGATAAAGATACACCAGAGACCTAAAACAGTGGTTTGTATGACCTCTAGGTTCACAAAGACGATTCTGGGAGCACATTTTTTGCAATTTGTGTGTGCTGATAGTAGATTTAGAGTTCTGTCAAAATATGAGTATGACTCCATAGTGAGAATGAAATTAGACGTACAAGCTTCTAGGGCTTGTAGAGGGTTGAAGTGTCTCCAGAAAAGTACCAGCCATTTGAAAACATGTTTGCTAGGTATGTAGTCATGGCAGGGGTTGGTTACATCAGATTGGCTGGTGTCATTTAAGGGGGGGTAGGACATCAAACTGGCCGACTTGGAGCAGGAAAGACATCACCGGACATTTTAATTTCCAGTGTCTATATTTTTACAAATAAATTCATAAAACTTTGTCAGTATCACCAGGAAGGATTCAGGATTCACACTCATTGCAGTGGAAGTTCTCAAACATAATAAAATAATTTTTTTTATGTGTGAAATTTCATCTATTTTTCACTTACTAATGGCTGCATTTGTTGCTATAGGTACACTTTTCTTCATAAGTTAGAGAGATTCTTCGATGAATTTTGCACAGCATACATACCATACTTACAGGTGTATGAAACTCTAGAATTTATTTAATTTATGAAAAAACGAATGATCTGTTGTATTTTAAACTTCATGTTTAGAAAAAACACAAATTTTGTAGTTAATTACCTCAATTTTTACCACAGTTTTTAATAGATTTGGAAAATTCTAGAGTTTCATACACCTTTAAGTATGGTTTGTATCTTGTGCAAAATTCGTTGAACCATCTCTCTTACTTATGAAGAAAAGTGTACCTATAGCAACAAATGCTGCCATTAGTAAGTGAAAAAATGATGAAATTTCACATGTAAAAAAAATTACTTCGTTATGTTTTCGAACTTCCACTGCTATGAGTGTGAATTCTGAATCCTTCTTGGTCATGCTGACAAAGTTTTATGAATTTATTTGTAAAAGAATAGACAGTGGAAATTAAAATGCCCTATGGTGCGTCTCCTGCTCCAAGTCGGCCCATTTGACGTCCTACCCCCCTTAACATCTGTCCTACCTCTCTGACCTAGTTCGAGCCACATTCATATGTATGTGAGAGTTAGGCCAACATGCTTTAGTACACATTTGCAAAATACAACGTGATCCTTCTGAATGGCAAAGCTCACAGTAATAAACTCATTGCCTTTAACTGGATCATTCACCACAATGACCAACTCCATCACATAACCTTTTCGCCACAGTTAAGCAATGGCTTTGAGAAGGGGTACCTCCACCATCAACAGGTTTTACTGTGGTGTTCCAAGGAGACACCACGTGCCATGCTCGCCTTGGAAGAGGCAGTACTGAATCACATTGAAGAGAACATGTCAATGAGTACACAAGCAATTTCTCTGGCTATTAAGGAACAGAATTGTAAAACAAGCGATGTGCTGTGTTACGCCTAATCAATTACTTGTAAGAGTGATTGTATTACCAGCATGTTTTCAAATGATTGTAGCATGGAAATGGTATGTTTCGAGACATAGGTTTCATTTCAAATTATTACTTACTGTCTCCACTGTACAAGTCATAGAGGTTTGTAATGGGAGTTTCTGAACATCCTGTATACTGTTATTCTATTTTCAATCATAATCCTAAGAATTTGATTTCTATCATTTTACCAAGTGGTTCACCAGTGATAGAGAAAAATGGCCCATAAGTATCATTGTCTAGAGCATTCTGAAATGAAATTTAATTTTACTGTTCATAATAAATTGATAATTGGTTTTCTGATATAGTTTATTGATTGTTGTAGTTCTCTACTTTACCATTTAAAGAGAAGTATGGTGTTGAGAAGTATAGTATTGTATACAAATAATATAGTTTCATGAGCATCCTCATTGAAGCTTAAATAATCAGTGTATGAAAGTGGTCTTAAATAATCAGTGTATGAAAGTGGTCCCATGACGAATGTTTGAGGTACACAATAAATATTCAGAAATATTTATACATTAGTGTGGCTGCGGCTTCTGTTTGTTTATGATTACTGAGAAAAGAACAGGACTAGGTGTTGGATAGACTTCGAATACCTTATTGTTCAACTTTTAAACAGTGTTTTGTGATCCACCTTGTGAAAAGTTTTTGACAAGTTAGTTAATAGTTTTCTGATTCCTATTTTGTGTGTGTTGCACATTGTGCACATTTATGACACACATAAATAGCTATTATCATTGATCTCTTGTTTCCAAATCTGTGTTGTTCATTACATAATATTTTATGTTTATTTATAAATTTCACAAGTGTATCACACATAATTCTGCCTACAATTTTTGAAATTGTTGTGTAGTTACTTATATTGTCACTCCCACTATTTAACACATTTTTGTTAGGTCACATTCTTGTCTGTATGTTAGGTACAAATTTTGCAGTTAAAACTAACTTCCCAATGAGCTAGATATTTGAAATTTTCTGAACTGTATGACAATGCAATATTAAACAGCTTTCATGTCTGGTGTGTGATGGAGGGTACTTTGTTCACCCATGTGTGTTTTGTCTGTTCAGTACAAATTTTACAATTGGTATAAACTTAACTTGGAGATGAGGTGAGGACTTGACATTTTCAACATAGCTCAGAGCTGAATGACAATGCAATATTAACTCACTTTCTTATTTGGCATGTGGTGGAGGATTCTTTATGTACTACTGCTATTTATCTCTTTTTTTGTTCGTCACGAATGATTTGAAGTTAAAAAAATTTGCTGGGAAGCCTCTAGTCTCTCAGTTTTTTACCTTCATTGTGTTTTTGCAAGACGTATGTTGGTCCTGAGATTGGTTTGATGCATCTCTCCATGCTACTCTATCCTGTGCAAGCTTCATCTCCCAGTACCTACTGCAACCTACATCCTTCTGAAGCTGCTTAGTGTATTCATCTCTTCATCTCCCTCTACTATTTTTACCCTCCACGCTGCCTCCAAAGCTAAATTGCTGATCCCTTGATGCCTCAGAACATGTCCTTCCAACCAATCCCTTCTTCTAGTCAAGTTGTGCCACAAATTTCTCTTCTCCCCAATCCTATTCAATACCTCCTCATTAGTTATGTGATCTACCCATCTAATCTTCAGCATTCTTCTGTAGCACCACATTTCGAAAGCTTCTATTCTCCTCTTGTCTAAACTATTTATCGGCCATGTTTCACTTCCGTACATGGCTACACTCCATATAAATACTTTCAGAAACGACTTCCTGACACTTAAATCTATACTCGATGTTAATTTCTCTTCTTCAGAAATGCTTTCCTTGTCATTGCCAGTCTACATTTTATATCCTCTCTACTTCGACCATCATCAGTTATTTTACTCTCCAAATAGCAAAACTCCTTTACTACTTTGTGTCTCATTTCCTTATCTAATTTCCTCAGCATCACCCGACTTAATTCGACTACATTCCAATTCGACTACATTCCATTATCCATGTTTTGCTTTTGTTGATGTACATCTTATATCCTTCTTTCAAGACACTGTCCATTCGGTTTAACTGCTCTTCGAAGTCCTTTGCTGTCTCTGACAGTATTACAATGTCATCAGCAAACCTCAAAGTATTTATTTCTTCTCCATGGATTTTAATACCTTCTACAAATTTTTCTTTTGTTTCCTTTACTGCTTGCTCAATATACAGATTGAATAACATTGGGGAGAGGCTACAACCCTGTCTCACTCTCTTCCCAACCACTGCTTCCCTTTTATGTCCCACGACTCTTATAACTGCAATCTGGTTTCTGTACAAATTGTAAATAGCCTTTCACTCCCTGTATTTTACCCCTGCCACCTTCAGAATTTGATAGAGAGTATTCCAGTCAACATTGTCAAAACCTTTCTCTAAGTCTACAAAAGCTAGAAACATAGGTTTGCCTTTTCTTAATCTACCTTCTAAGGTAAGTCGTAGGGTCAGTATTGCCTCACGTGTTCCAGTATTTCTACGGAATCCAAACTGATCTTCCACAAGGTCGGCTTGTACTAGTTTTTCCGTTCGTCTGTAAAGAATTCGCATTAGTATTTTGCAGCCGTGACTGATAGTTCGGTAATTTTTGCATCCGTCAACACCTGCTTTCTTTGGGATTGGAATTATTATATTCTTCTTGAAGTCTGAGGGTATTTCGCCTGTCTCATATATCTTGCTCACCAGATGGTAGAGTTTTGTCAGGACTGGCTCTCCCAAGGCTGTCAGTAGTTCTAATGGAATGTTGTCTACTCCCAGGGCCTTGTTTCAACTCAGGTCTTTCAGTGCTCTGTAAAACTCTTCACGCTCTATCATATCTCCCATTTCATCTACATCCTCTTCCATTTCCATAATATTGTCCTCAAGAACATCGCCCTAGTATGGACCCTCTATATACTCCTTCACCTTTCTGCTTTCCCTTCTTTGCTTAGAACTGAGTTTCAATCTGAGCTCTTGATATTCATACAAGTGGTTCTCTTTTCTCCAAAGGTCTCTTTAATTTTCTTGTAGGCAGTATCTATCTTATCCCTAGTGAGATAAGCCTCTACATCCTTACAGTTCTCCTCTAGCTATCCCTGCTTAGCGATTTTGCACTTCCTGTCGATCTCATTTTTGAGACGTTTGTATTCCTTTTTGCCTGCTTCATTTACTGCATTTTTATATTTTCTCCTTTCATCAATTAAATTCAATATTTCTTCCGTTACCCAAGGATTTCTACTAGCCCTCGTCTTTTTACCTACTTGATCATCTGCTGCCTTCACTACTACATCCCTCGAAGCTACACATTCTTCTTCTACTGTATTTCTTTCCCCCATTCCTGTAAATTGTTCCCTTATCCTCTCCCTGAAACTCTGTACAACCTCTGGTTTAGTCAGTTTATCCAGGTCCCATCTCCTTAAATTCCCACCTTTTTGCAGTTTCTTCAGTTTTAATCTACAGTTCATAACCAATAGATTGTGGTCAGAGTCCACATCTGCCCCTGGAAATGTTTTACAATTTAAAACCTGGTTCCTAAATCTCTGTCTTACCATTATATAATCTATCTGAAACCTGTCAGTATCTCCAGGCTTCTTCCATGTATACAATCTTCTTTTATGATTCTTGAACCAAGTGTTAGCTATGATCAAGTTATGCTCTGTGCAAAATTCTACCAGACGGCTTCCTCTTTCATTTCTTAGTCAAAATCCATATTCACCTACTATGTTTCCTTCTCTCCCTTTTCCTACTACCGAATTCCAGTCACCCATGACTATTAAATTTTCGTCTCCCGTCACTATCTGAATAAATTCTTTTATTTCATCATACATTTCTTCAATTTCTTCGCCATCTGCAGAGCTAGTTGGCATATAAACTTGTACTACTGTAGTAGGCGTGGGCTTCGTGTCTATCTTGGCCTCAGTAATATGTTCACTATGCTGTTTGTAGTAGATTACCTGCACTCCTATTTTTTTGTTCACTATTAAACCTACTCCTGCATTACCCCTATTTGATTTTGTATTTATAACCCTGTATTCGCCTGACCAAAAGTCTTGTTCCTCCTGCCACCGAACTTCACTAATTCCCACTATATATAACTTTACCCTATACATTTCACTTTTTAAATTTTCTAACCTACCTGCCCGATTAAGGGATCTGACATTCCACACTCCGATCCATAGAATGCCAGTTTTCTTTCTCCTGATAATGACGTCCTCTTGAGTAGTCCCCGCCCGGTGATCCGAATGGGGGACTATTTTACCTGTGGAATATTTTACCCAAGAGAATTCCATCATCATTTAACCATACAGTAAAGCTGCATGCCCGCGGGAAAAATTACGGCTGTAGTTTCCTCTTGCTTTCAGCTGTCCGCAGTACCATCACAGCAAGGCAAGATGTATGTAGGAGAAACAATATGTTGACTGACAAGATGAAGAGAAACTGAAATAAATCTGGAATTAGCCACATGTTTCTGTTGTAAGCCCATTAAAATGTTTGAAAGTGATTGAAAATTTTCACACACCTGAGGTTAAATAGCAGAAAGTAATTATTTAAATAAACAACTTTTTAATACACTCCTGGAAATTGAAATAAGAACACCGTGAATTCATTATCCCAGGCAGGGGAAACTTTATTGACACATTCCTGGGGTCAGATACATCACATGATCACACTGACAGAACCACAGGCACATAGACACAGGCAACAGAGCATGCACAATGTCGGCACTAGTACAGTGTATATCCACCTTTCGCAGCAATGCAGGCTGCTATTCTCCCATGGAGACGATCGTAGAGATGCTGGATGTAGTCCTGTGGAACGGCTTGCCATGCCATTTCCACCTGGCGCCTCAGTTGGACCAGCGTTCGTGCTGGACGTGCAGACCGCGTGAGACGACGCTTCATCCAGTCCCAAACATGCTCAATGGGGGACAGATCCGGAGATCTTGCTGGCCAGGGTAGTTGACTTACACCTTCTAGAGCACGTTGGGTGGCACGGGATACATGCGGACGTGCATTGTCCTGTTGGAACAGCAAGTTCCCTTGCCGGTCTAGGAATGGTAGAACGATGGGTTCGATGACGGTTTGGACGTACCGTGCACTATTCAGTGTCCCCTCGACGATCACCAGTGGTGTACGGCCAGTGTAGGAGATCGCTCCCCACACCATGATGCCGGGTGTTGGCCCTGTGTGCCTCAGTCGTATGCAGTCCTGATTGTGGCGCTCACCTGCACAGCGCCAAACACGCATACGACCATCATTGGCACCAAGGCAGAAGCGACTCATCGCTGAAGACGACACGTCTCCATTCGTCCCTCTATTTACGCCCGTCGCGACACCACTGGAGGCGGGCTGCACGATGTTGGGGCGTGAGCGAAAGACGGCCTAACGGTGTGCGGGACCGTAGCCCAGCTTCATGGAGACGGTTGCGAATGGTCCTCGCCGATACCCCAGGAGCAACAGTGTCCCTAATTTGCTGGGAAGTGGCGGTGCGGTCCCCTACGGCACTGCGTAGGAGCCTACGGTCTTGGCGTGCATCCGTGCATCGCTGCGGTCCGGTCCCAGGTCGACGGGCACGTGCACCTTCCGCCGACCACTGGCGACAACATCGATGTACTGTGGAGACCTCACGCCCCACGTGTTGAGCAATTCGGCGGTACGTCCACCCGGCCACCCGCATGCCCACTATACGCCCTCGCTCAAAGTCCATCAACTGCACATACGGTTCACGTCCACGCTGTCGCGGCATGCTACCAGTGTTAAAGACTGCGATGGAGCTCCGTATGCCACGGCAAACTGGCTGACACTGACGGCGGCGGTGCACAAATGCTGCGCAGCTAGCGCCATTCGACGGCCAACACCGCGGTTCCTGGTGTGTCCGCTGTGCCGTGCGTGTGATCATTGCTTGTACAGCCCTCTCGCAGTGTCCGGAGCAAGTATGGTGGGTCTGACACACCGGTGTCAATGTGTTCTTTTTTCCATTTCCAGGAGTGTATAATGTGTTTTTAAAATGGACCAAAGAGTGTAAAAATTTCTTCTAGCCTAATACATGTTCCCAGCTCCACACAGATAGCTGTGAAAATTTTTGTTTATGAATTTTTAATAGCTGTGACAATACTCACAAAATTTAAAATAAAAAATGTGGAACATATGCAATGGATAACAGTAGGGAGTGTAGAGAGCAGTTGTCATTGAGAAATATCACACAATGGTTTGCAGTGTAATAAAACTGTTAGTGACTGAGGTGAAGTATTCATGTGTCAATTACTATTGCATGCAACTCTTATTTTTATTTTAAATTTTACAAGTACTGTCATAGCTATTAAAAATTTACAAGCACTAATTTTCAGTACTATCTTTCTGGGGTGAAAAATCTTTATGGGGCTAGAATAATTATGCTTTTTAGTCAATTTTAAAAATGTGTTAAGTTATAAGTTTTTTATTTAAATGGTACCGGAATGGTACATTTTCAATACACTTTGGAAAGTGCTGCATCGAGTGGGGAGTTAACATGAATGTATTGCTGACTCAAATAAATTAGGGCAATCATTCTTTAAGATTGGTGCGGGGATACCTTTAATATCTGTAGAACTGGAGTTTTTTTTTAGTAATTTCTGCAACATGTGTCTTAGCTGTTGTAAGGAATTTGTGAATTGTTTTATTTTATTGCGACTGTATTATATTTTTACATGATGCCTTCTTGCAACTTTCTTTTGTTATGTGCTCCACATTGTATTCACTTCATGTGTTGAATAATGCAAGTGAAGCTTTGTGGCAGATTAAAACTGTGCCAGTCAAGGACTGGAACTTGTAGCATTTTTACTTTTTTGGACCAATGTTTTACCAAATGAGATATAAAAGGCATGACATAACAGTTGTCCTCACAGCTTCACTTTGGCAGGTACCTCTCTCCTATCTTCCAGATTTCACAGACATACTCCTGAATAATTTGTAAGACTAACACTCGTGGAAGGAAGGATACTGAAATGACATAGTCACAGATAGGGGATTGTTCCCAGAATGAATTTTCTCTCTGCATCTGAATGTGCACTGATCGAAATCTCATGGCTGACAAAAACAGTGTGCCTCACTGCAACTGAAGCACTGAACCTTTGCTTTTTGTGAGCAAATGCTCCACTGATGGAGCTGTCCAGACATGATTCACAGTTTTACTTCTGATGATGCATCTCTCCTACCTTCAGACATCACTGACATTTTCCTGCATACCTTGCAGAACTGTCACTCCTGTAAGAAAGGATGGGGTGTTGTTGTCTTCAATCTGAAGACAGGTTTGGTGATCTGTTCTGTGCAACGCTCTTCACCTCGGCATAACTGCTGCAACCTATAGCCATATGAACCTAAGTATCTCCTTTTCAGTTATTCATTCTACCCATATAATCTACGGAATTATTGTATAGCACACTGTTTCAAATGCTATTCTCTTCTTGTGTGCACTATTTGTCATCCACGATTCACTTCCATACAAGACAACACTCCACACAAATACCTTTAGGAAAGACTTTCAAAAATTGAAATTTATATTCAATGTTAAAAAATCTCTCTTTTTCAGAAAGGCTTTTCTTGCAATACCAGTCTGCCATATTGTACTGACCAATGAACATAAATAGATCAAAAATAAATGTACACACAAAATACGTAAGTATACTTTATAAAGATAGGATAGGTGGTCACCTGCAGTCTTGATGAAGGAACTATTCTGACATTTGCCTAGAAAAACCACAGGAAGCCGAAATCAGGATGGCTAGACAGAGTAAACTTCTGAATATTAGATCAATGTCTTAACAAATGCACTGCCTTGTTCAAATGGTCCTTATTGTACAAACACAAATTTTGTCTTCATTGCTGCACACAAGGACACCCACTTATGACTTGAAACGATGAGCTTACTGTTATGTATGCCACTTGCTCTAACTCCAGTCAGTAAAGAAAGCTGACTCCATGCCTATAAACATCTCACTGTTTCTCGTGCATGTCTTCATGTCTTTCCCTCAGACCACCTGAAAAATTGAGTCAACATCCCCTCAGTTTGAGCAAGATGTTTTACATTGGAGAATAACAAGACATTATTGTCTTTTTCACATGATTTTCTTGTAAAAGTATTACAACACTGTAATGTGATAAGGTATTGTAGCTGTCCCCTTTCATTATTAACCACTACTCTGAATCTTGCACGTTGGCCTACTGCAGGGATATGATCACCGTGGCAAGGAGTTGAAAGTGGGAGTGGCACAGGGATCGCTAGAATGTTGTGTAGGTTATGTGGGTGACAACATTTTAGGAGGGATGGGAAGGATCTTGAGTAGGATGTGCCTCATTTCAGGACATGATGAGATACAATCAGAGACCGAGTGAAGGATTTACTTGCATACCTTCCCTTTAAAGGAAATGTAGTGGAGAGCCAGGATATACACTCCTGGAAATGGAAAAAAGAACACATTGACACCGGTGTGTCAGACCCACCATACTTGCTCCGGACACTGCGAGAGGGCTGTACAAGCAATGATCACACGCACGGCACAGCGGACACACCAGGACCCGCGGTGTTGGCCGTCGAATGGCGCTAGCTGCGCAGCATTTGTGCACCGCCGCCATCAGTGTCAGCCAGTTTGCCGTGGCATACGGAGCTCCATCGCAGTCTTTAACACTGGTAGCATGCCGCGACAGCGTGGACGTGAACCGTATGTGCAGTTGACGGACTTTGAGCAAGGGCGTATAGTGGGCATGCGGGAGGCCGGGTGGATGTACCGCCTAATTACTCAACACGTGGGGCGTGAGGTCTCCACAGTACATCGATGTTGTCGCCAGTGGTCGGCGGAAGGTGCACGTGCCCGTCGACCTGGCACTGGACGGCAGCGACGCACGGATGCACGCCAAGACCGTAGGATCCTACGCAGTGCCGTAGGGGACCGCACCGCCACTTCCCAGCAAATTAGGGACACTGTTGCTCCTGGGGTATCGGCGAGGACCATTCGCAACCGTCTCCATGAAGCTGGGCTACGGTCCCGCACACCGTTAGGCCGTCTTCCGCTCACGCCCCAACATCGTGCAGCCCGCCGCCAGTGGTGTCGCGACAGGCGTGAATAGAGGGACGAATGGAGACGTGTCGTCTTCAGCGATGAGAGTCGCTTCTGCCTTGGTGCCAATGATGGTCGTATGCGTGTTTGGCGCCGTGCAGGTGAGCGCCACAATCAGGACTGCATACGACCGAGGCACACAGGGCCAACACCCGGCATCATGGTGTGGGGAGCGATCTCCTACACTGGCCGTACACCACTGGTGATCGTCGAGGGGACACTGAATAGTGCACGGTACATCCAAACCGTCATCGAACCCATCGTTCTACCATTCCTAGACCGGCAAGGGAACTTGCTGTTCCAACAGGACAATGCACGTCCGCATGCATCCCGTGCCACCCAATGTGCTCTAGAAGGTGTAAGTCAACTACCCTGGCCAGCAAGATCTCCGGATCTGTCCTCCATTGAGCATGTTTGGGACTGGATGAAGCGTCGTCTCACGCGGTCTGCACGTCCAGCACGAACGCTGGTCCAACCAACTGAGGCGCCAGGTGGAAATGGCATGGCAAGCCGTTCCACAGGACTACATCCAGCATCTCTACAATCGTCTCCATGGGAGAATAGAAGCCTGCATTGCTGCGAAAGGTGGATATACACTGTACTAGTGCCGACATTGTGCATGCTCTGTTGCCTGTGTCTATGTGCCTGTGGTTCTGTCAGTGTGATCATGTGATGTATCTGACCCCAGGAATGTGTCAATAAAGTTTCCCCTTCCTGGGACAATGAATTCACGGTTTTCTTATTTCAATTTCCAGGAGTGTATTTGGTAAGGTGTATAAGGAATGAGTTAGTGGGATTGGAATGTGAAGAACCTGAGGAGATGTGGTGTTGGATTGTGGCAAGGCCAACAACATGAAGGAGGTTGGTGTATAGAGAGATAGCATCAACAGTGACGAGTAGGGATAAACAAGGTAAAGGGTTGGGGATGATGGATATTTAGTGGAGAAAGTGGTTAATATTTTCAATGTGGTAGACTGGGTTTTGGCCAGTTGGTTGGAGCTATTGGTCAGTAAGAGACTTGGGGGAGAGGTTCAGAGAAGGGCCTGTTGATTTCAGTAGAGTTTGGAGGCTATGTTAGACTGCTGGGGGGATCACTATGGCAGAACTTGGTGGAGGAATCAGACATTCGGTGGGGGTCACTGTGACTGAGTCACATCAGTGGTGGAGCCTTTGTTTGCATGAATGATGATTAGGTCAGGATCTGTTTTTTTCTGCTGAAAGGTTAGTGTTATTAGGAAAGGACCCTGTGATGGATGCTGAGGCCAAGTTGGAGGTAATGAATTCCTTGAAAGTGACCAGCGGGTATTTAGATGGGAGGTGAAGAGGGTGACTGTTGGCTGATGATATGAACTGTGACAGGCAGGATTCAGGGTTGGGATTAGGTTGGCTTTGGTTGGAGGGATTCATGATAAAGAAGTGTTTCCACTGTAGGAATTAGGAGAAGGCGAGGAAGACTTGGACAATTCCAACATGGTTAAACTTGGATGTGGGGCTGAAGGTGAGGCCTTTTAATAGGTTTAAAACTTCTATGGGGGTGATGTTTTTGGTGCAAAGGTTAACAGCAGTGTTTTGGGTTCTGGGTTTTGTGGAGTGTTTGGAGAGAGGTTTGGAGGATCAGCTAGGCACAGTACTTTGAGGGGTTCAGGAGGGGGATGAGTATTGGTGAGTAGTGTTGCCCCCAAGGCAGCAGCAGGATGTCAGCAGGCTGGACAATTTATGGAGGTGGTGTCTGGAATGCTACTCCAGGCTCCGGTGGTTCTGGGATGCCTATGTCATGGAGACATGTTTCTGGAGCATCAGGTTTGTAAGGGATAGCGACTGGTGGAATTTGAAAAGGTGAAGGTCAGGCACAGTACTTTGAGGGGTTGAGTAGTGTTGCCCCCAAGGCAGGAACAGTATGTCAGCAGGCTGGACAATTTATGGGGGTGGTGTCTGGAATGCTACTCCAGGCTCCGGTGGTTCTGGGATGCCTGTGTCATGGAGATGTGTTTCTGGAGCATCAGGTTTGTAAGGGATAGTGACTGGTGGAATTTGAAAAGGTGAAGGTCATTGTGAAAAGAAATGTGGGATCCAAATAGGAGGATTTTTATGGTTAGATCATTTGGGGGAAGGGGGAGAAGAGATGATTCTGGGGCTAAGATAGCATTTAAGGAGCAGGCTGTGCATTAGTGTTTTATAGTCAAGATGGAATAAGAAGATCCCTAACAGTTCAGCTCAGAAGCACAAATGGCTGCAGGCAAAAACAATAGTCGCCCATAGAGCTGTGACAACATGGAGGCATTGCAGTAGGCACTTTTACAAAATCACATGATGCTCATGGTTTGGATAGGTGTGTGAAGCTGCCTCTACCAGCCCACTCCAACTGTTAGGGATCAACTTATGCCATCTCAGTTATAGCCAGGTAAAGGGGTACCTTGTCTGAATTGGTGAAGATAGATGGAGAAGGAGTCCATTGAGATAGGATTCATGTTCATTAATGGGAAATAGTGTGAGAAATGGACAAGTGAAAGTGTTAGGTGGTTATAAGTGGAACTGGATAACAGAGCATGAGTTTGGGGAGTAAAAAGGACAGAAGAAATTGTGTTGGGAGCAATAGGATAGTGTTTGAACATGATGTGAGGATCAGATACAAAGGAGTGCCCTCCTCAACACCCAATATCACCCTGGACTGGAACAGCTAAACCATATCTGTTAATAGGGCTTTGATTATCTCTCATCATGCCCTGCAATGAGGCCCATTCTACCCAGGATCCTTCCCACCCATCCAAAGTGGTGTTCTATCAGCAACCCAAACTACACAACATCCTAGTCCATCCTTTTGCTACT
Source organism: Schistocerca nitens (assembly GCF_023898315.1). Classification (NCBI taxonomy): domain Eukaryota; kingdom Metazoa; phylum Arthropoda; class Insecta; order Orthoptera; family Acrididae; genus Schistocerca; species Schistocerca nitens. The sequence goes on along the minus strand of NC_064614.1, from coordinate 1,270,434,630 downwards.
CCTACTCCCAACCCCCTGCCACAGGGATCAAATACCTGTGATAGACCAATGTACAAGACCTGGCCATTTCAGTCACTCCGCACTTCCTGCTCCAGTCCTGTCACATACTCATCCCTCCCCCTTCAGAGGCCATGCCACCTGTGAATGCAGCCATATCATAGACCAGTACCTCTGTAAACACTTCACAGATCTTTATTTCAGTATCACTACCAACCAGCTGTCCACCAGGATGAACACCCACCACCAAACTATTGTCAAAAACAAAGTTGACCACCTGGTGGTACACTACATGTCTAGCCCGTGTACCTGCCACCCCTCCTTCCTATATTCGAAGCCGGCTGCCTCCCACTGAGCTGCTATCCACCCACCACCAGTTTCTTTCCCCACCTCCCACCTCTCTTCCCCTCTTCCCACCCCACCTGACACAAGCCCCACCGCAAATTAGCCCACCTGCTGAAATGGAGCACTGGCAGTATTCGCTCAGCCAGCTTCACGTAAGGCCACAATTGCATGTGTGTGTGTGTGTTTTACTGTAGCTTGAAAAAGGATTATTCCTTAGCAAGTTTTCTTTCATTTTTGTGTGCCTATAGATAAGTTGATGCTTCCACTTTTCAGTGAGTCGTCTCCTTTAATCCAGAAGTATTTGTAGATGTAATCATTGACACACAACAAATAAGGAAAAAATCGTAAGTATTGTATGACGGTTTATTTCATGAAATATGTTTAATTTTGTTAGTTGCAATCTGTGGTACAAATACCTGAATTTTTTTATTATGATTGAGGTTTTCAAATAAATGACTTCTTTTCAACAGGTACAGAAAGATCTGAAGCAGTGGAACATGTCGCTCAGTGATGAGCTGGTGACAGTACCAGCAAGGGTTTTGGATCCTGAAAAAATATTTTTGCAGAAGGCACAATGCACTGTTGGACAAAAAAATGATTGGACTCAGGAAGTAAAATGTAAGAAAATATTTCAATTATATACAGATCATTATGGTGATTTTGATATGAGGATTAACTATTTATGGTTTAACTAAATGCCATTAGTCACTTTTTGCTAAAAATCTCTTTGTAAAACTAAGCAATGGAAAATCTGTGTTGGAGTAACAAGGGGGGCCATAGGAACTAAAGTGGTTTTGTGTGTGTGTGTGTGTGTGTGTGTGTGTGTTTTTCTCAGTCTGATGAAGGACTTTGTCTTTTGTGTGTGTGTGTGTGTGTGTGTGTGTGTGTGTGTGTGTGTTTCTCAGTCTGATGAAGGACTTTGTCTGATAGTTGAAAAATGTGACAAGCAGTCTATTTTATATTTTCCTGTCTGTTGTTAAACGCTTCCTCTTTGTGGCCCTTATTCTGAGGGATGTATTTTTTTATCATGATATTTTCTGTGATACCTTACTTCTCAATATAGCCTCCTTTGGGGGACATACACTTGGTCCACAAATCCTCCATCTTTTTCATCCCTTCAGAAAAATAGGTTCTGTCAAACTCTGAAAAATACTTATAGACTGCAACTATCACTTCATCATTTCTCCCCAGAAAGCCAAAGTTTCAACTTGGGGAAGAGAACAACTCACTTGGGCCTATGTATGGTGAATAGGGTGGACGAGGAAGCAGTTCAAAGTGTAATTCATGCACTTTTGCCATTGTACCACCAATGTGTGGAATGATGTGTTCTCCTAGTTAAAGAGCTCTTTTTTGCACACCAACCTTGTTCATTTTCAGCCATCACAAGTTTCAAATGATCCAACAATGAAGCATTATAGGTTCCAATTATGGTTCTGCAGTTTTCCAAGTAATCTATGAGGATTATTCTTTAGGATTCCCAAAAAACAGTGGCCATCACTGTGATGTCACAGCCAGACACCACACGTGCTAGGTGGTAGCTTAAATCGGCCGCGGTCCTGTAGTACATGTCGGACCCGCGTGTTGCCACTGTGTGATCGCAAACCTAGCGCCACCACAAGGCAGGTCTCGAGAGACTGACTCGAACTCAGCCCAGTTGTATGGATGACAGAGCTAGCGACTAGACGTACTAAGCCTTTCTCTCTCATTAGCCGAGAGACAGAATAGCCTTCAGCTAAGTTAATGGCTACGAACTAGCAAGGCGCCATTAGCCTTACAGTGATTGTAATTAGAGTCTCACTTGTGTTCACCATAGAGATGTACAAGAAGAAATTAAAGATAAGTATATGAGAAGCTCCGTTCTTTTCTTCATAGCATTAATTACGTATCCTGTTCCAGTACTTCACGCCCGTCGGCGTTAGTCTCGCGTGCTCTTTAAGCCACCTCTATCTACAAGGTGTTGGCCCAGCTGCCGACACATCAATCACCTTTCCAGGTGACAAAATGGTCTTTGTCTTCTTTGGGGTTGTTTCATCAGCCTTTGTCCATTGTTTTGACTGCCTTTGTGACTCTGGCATGTAGTACTGTATTCAGGTTTCATCAACAGTCACAAATGGGCACAAAAAATCATTTCAGATTGCAATGGAACATCACCAGATTGTTTGTTGAAATGTTGTGCCGGATGCTTGTTTGGCCGACTGTGAGCATTTCCACCACCAATATTGCACACAGCTTCTTCATAGCCAATTATTTGTGCAGAATATTATGCACTCACTCAGTTGAGGTGCGTACAGTCTTAGGAATTTAATGAATTTTTATTTGGTGGCCTTGCACTACCGTGTCATGGATTTCGTCAATGGGCTCCTTTGTAGTAATCTCAGTTGGATGGCAGGAGTGCACTTCGGTGCTTGTCTGACCACATTTAAATTTGTTAATCCAAAAGTAACGTATATATCACATGTGTATATCATACAGGTCCACTGCGTCCAATCCAACAATTTGGAAACAATTCGTGAAGACATGCTGTAGTACTTATGCACTATGGACTGGACAGCCATCATGTTGCTACCACAGGTTCCTCCTAGTCTGTACAGAAGCGTCTTATAGCATCTGTGGAAGATGGTCTGTTACAAAGATGTGATATTTGTGCATGTTCAGTTGTTCCGTCTTTGAAAAACAGACCTAAGATCTGATGCTTCACTGTCCTGCATGACACATTTACACTCCATAAATGCTGATGGTTTACCTGGCTGTGATTGGTAAATGTAGCTTCATCACTAAACAAGATAAATGATACATCTGGAGTATTCTGTCTTCAGTGATGGTGCAGTGTCTGTGTGAACTTCATCCATTTCTGCTTTGATCTGTGCAGCTGTTCAACCCTTCAAATGAAAATGTTTAGCAACAGTAAAAAGCTTAGTTTTCTCCATTTTCAGTTGGAGTTGACACACTGAACAATTCACATGGATGTCAGCAATAAACTGAATGCTGTAAGTTCTTGAAATTCTTTATTGGACTAATCAGGTTTACCAATTACAGAGGCAAAACAAAAATGTTCCATTCTTTCATGGACCATTACTGTGGTGTCACTGCCAGACACCACACTTGCTAGGTGGTAGCCTTTGAATTGGCCGCGGTCCATTAGTATACATCAGACCCGCGTGTCGCCACTATCAGTGATTGCAGACCGAGCGCCACCACACGGCAGGTCTAGTCTAGAGAGACTCCCTAGCACTCGCCCCAGTTATACAGCCGACTTTGCTAGCGATGGTTCACTGTCTACCTACGCTCTCATTTGCAGAGACAACAGTTTAGCATAGCCTTCAGCTACGTCATTTGCTACGACCTAGCAAGGCGCCATATTCAGTTACTAAAATTACTTCAAGGATGTATTATGAACAGATAATATTGTGAATCATGTACCATCAAGAGCGATGTTGGTCATTAATGGATTAAAGTTAAGTATGAAACTAATTACATCCGCTTTCTGAATTCTCATTCCTTGTCATGTTCCAGACCTCACATCAGTATAGTTCTTCCCTCTTCACTCCAGCCTTGCGTGAGCTAAAACGCATGCATTTCGGCCTCCACACGTAACACGGTGTTGGCTCTTCTGCTAACACAAAATTACCATACTTGTCAAATCACCCTCACATATACAGGGTGAATCAGCTAAAACGTGCACTGCAAATCTTGCAGAAGTGGAAAGTGCTATTGATCTCCTGTTCTCACAGAATGGATTGATAGGCAGGGGCTCATATCATTAGCCAATCATCAGATTGTAATGGTGCTTAAAAATATATTTTTTGTGCAAACTTACACTTTTTTAAATGGAACAATGTCTGTTGACATTAACAAACTAAAAGTAATGTAAACTAGAATGTCAGTGGTGTTTGTTGCAGGATTCTAATGTGAGTCATTTACAAGATATAGTATTTTGAAAAGTACCCTCACTGACACTACGGCAATACCTGTGGTAGCACACACTGGATCCTAACCAGCAACAAGACAAATGACCACTGCATGTTATGTTCAAAATGACCACTGGTAGCAGCAATACATGCTTCCAGTCTGGTATTGAATGCCTGCTGCACACAGGCTAGCATTTCATTAGAGATTTCCGAGCAGTCTACAGTAATAAGTTGAATATCATCACGTGTAGTTATGTCCTTATAGACAGCGTCATTCAGCTTTCCCTACAGAATAAAGTCTACAGGCATCAAATCTGGGGAACAGGCCAGCCCTGATACGGGTCCACTGCATCCAATCCAGCGAGTTGGAAACAATTCATGAAGACATGCTGTAGTACTTCATGCACCATGAACTGGACAGCCATCATGTTGCTACCACAAGCTCCTCCTAGTCTGTAGAGAAACGTCTTAAAGCATCTATGGAAGATGGTCTGTTATGAAGCTGTGATATTTGTGCATGTTCAGGTGTTCCATCTATGAAAAATGGACCTAAGAGCTGATGCTTCATTGTCCTGCATGACACATTTACACTCCATAAATGCTGATGGTTTACCTGGCGTGACTGGTAAATGTAGCTCCTTCACTAAACAAGATATATGATACATCTGCAGTATCCTGTGCTAATTGTCATGTACATAAGTTAACTTGGTTCTCAGAATTGTTTCCATGCAGCTCTTGATGGTGAGAGATATGATGGGATGGAACCTATGTCAGTGGAGGACTCTTGCCTGACTCATGCCACTTGGTCGTGCAGTTTCACACAAGATAGTGTGCAAATCAAATGCAACAGCAGCAAGAACATTACTTCCCCCTCCTCTGTTGTCACTTTTTTCCTTCTGTTAGGTTGTCTAGGCATAACACTACGACATTCACATAACTGGTTGATGAAGTTGATAAATATTTGCCAAGATGGTTGTCATATGTTGGGATATCTTGCTGCATACACTGTACCAGCACAAACTGTATTATTCCTACACTCTCCATACATCATGAGCATGTTGGCTTTTTCTGCATTGGTAGATTCCATTTTTCCCATATGACCTACTGCTTGGACTATCACACACTTTTAGAGATCAGCAAGTCTCAGTACACTCAAGGAACACACAAGCACACTATAAGCAAATATAACATCATCATACCTGGAAACTACTCAGGTTGACTCACTAACAAGTGTGATTGTGGAAACTTGTCAGAGCACGATACCTCATAAACAACTCGCACTAGAATCCTTCAACAAGCAACTCTGATTTTGCCGGCCGGAGTGTCCAAGCGGTTCTAGGCGCTACAGTCTGGAACCGCGCGACCGCTACGGTCACAGGTTCAAATCCTGCCTTGAGCATGGATGTGTGTGATGTCCTTAGGTTAGTTAAGCTTAAGTAGTTCTAAGTCCTAGGGGACTGATGACCTGAGAAGTTGAGTCCCATAGTGCTCAGAGCCTTTAAAAAACCTCTGACTTTCTAATTTATCCTACTTTTAGTTTGTTAATGTCAATAGGCATTTTACCACTTGAAGAAGTGTATCTTTGCACAAAAAATACATTTTCTAAGTATTATTACATTCTGTTGATTGGCTAACACTACAAGCTCCTGCCTACCAATCCATATGTGAAAACTGCACGTGAGTAGCACTTTCCAGTTCCACAATATTTGTGATACAAGGTTTAGGTGATTAACCCTGTGTAGTATACAACTGGATCAATATAGTAATAAAATTTTATTCAAATGGAACCATTGCTTCAGGCTGTGCATATCCTATCAATACATTTTTTGCATATTTGATGATGGACTGAGTTTGTCACTTGAGAGTTGCATAATGTATTTTTGAATCTATAACATATTAGGCATATAGACTGAGTTTGTAACTTGACAGTTGCATAATATATTTTTAAATCTATAAAATATTAGGCATATCAGATTTACATTCTTTGTACACAACATCAATCATACTGCATTTATATGACCCATTGAGGTAGCCAAGTGCATTAAAACACCTGCATGTGGAACTTGGAAAGGCACACTTGCCCTCACCTCAAATGCATGATGTGCAGCACTTTGAAAACGGTGTCATGTTGGACAGTGCGATAACCCTAGACATGGACAGTAGGCGTACACACATTCTTTCCCAGAGGGCAGCAGGCAATAGTTTGAAAATGCCTTTGGGAGTTATGACCCCAACTTAATAATAGCCTGTGTGCGGGTATGGTTGATTCTCCACAAAATTGGAAAAGTATTATGCCAATCCTGTTTGGTATTTGCTGGATACAGGATATAGTGCTCCAAATAGAAAGGATTGCATTTATATGCTTTACACTTAGTAATTTAAAGATAATACACTGGTACTGTGAAGCCGTGTTGTTGTTGTTGTTGTTGTTGTGGTGGTCTTCACCCTAGACTGGTTTGATGCAGCTCTCCATGCTACTTTATCCTGTGGGAGGCTCTTCATCTCCGAATAACTATTGCATCCTACATGTTTCTGAATCTGCTTACTGTATTCATCTTTTCGTCTCCCTCTACAATTTTTACCTCCAACACTTCCCTCCAATACTGAATAGGTGATCCCTGGATGTTTCAGGATGTGTCCTGTCAACCGATTCCTTATTTTGGTCAATTTGTGCCACAAATTTCTTGTCTCGCCAATTCTATTCATTACCTCTTGTTACATGATCTATCCACCTAATCTTCAATATTATTTGTAGCACCACACTTTGAAAGCTTGTTCTCTTTTTGTTCAAACTATTTCTCGTCCATGTTTCAATGTCCATGTTTCACCTCCTTACCTGGGTACACTACAGAAAAATATTTTCAGAAAAAAATTCTCAATGCTTAAATTTATATTCAGGGTTAAGAAATTTCTCTTCTTCAGAAATGCTTTTCTTCCTCTGCCAGTCTACATTTTATATCCTCTCTACTTTCCCCAAGTAGCAAAACTCATATACTACTTTCAGTTTCTCCTTAACCTAATCTAATTCCCTCAGCATTACCTAATTTTATTCAACTGCATTCAATTATTCTTGTTTTGCTTTTGCTGATGTTCATCTAATGTCCTTTCAAGATAATGTCCATTCTGTTCAACTGCTCTTCCAAGGTTTTGTGTTCTCTCTGACAGAATTACAATGTCATTGGCAAACCTCAAAGCTCTTATTTCTTTTCCCAGATCTTTAATTTCTACACCAAATTTTTCCTTTACTGCTTGTTCAGTGTACAGATGGAATAATATTGGGGATTGGCTACAACCATGTCTCACTCCCTTCTCAACCACTGCTTCCCTTTCATGCCCCTCCACTTTTATTATTGCTGTCTGGTTTCTGTACAAGCCGTAAATAGTCTTTCTCTCCTTGTATTATACCCCTGCTACCTTCCAGTCAGCATTGTCAAAAGCTTTAAGTCTACAAATGCTATAAGCATAGGTTTGTCATTCCTTAACCTATCCTCTAAGATAAATTGGAAGGTCGGTATCGCCTCATGTATTCCTATATTTCTCCATAATTCAAAATGATCTTCCCTGAGGTCAGCTTCTACCAGTTTTTCCATTCTTCTGTATAGAATTTGTGTTACTATTTTACAACTGTGACTTATTAAAATAATGGTTTGGTAATTTTTACACCTGTCAGCACCTGCTTTCTTTGGAGTTGCAATTATTACATTCTTCTTGAAGTCTGAGGGTGTTTCACCTGTCTCATATATCTTGCTCACCAGATGGAAGAATTTTGTAATGGCTGGCTCTCCCAAGACTATCAGTACTTCTAATAGAATGTTGTATACTCCTGGGGCCTTTTTGCAACTTAGGTCTTTCAGTGCTCTGTCAAATTCTTCATGCAGTTACATCTGCCATCTCTTCTTCATGTGCGTCCTCTTCCATTTCCGCAAAATTTCCCACAAGTACATCTCCCTTGTATAGACCCTCCATATACTCCTTCTGCCTTTCTGCTTTCATTTCTTTGCTTAGGACTGGTTTTACATCTGAGTTGTTGATATTCGTACAGTTTGTTTCTCTTTTCCCCAAAGGCCACTTTAATTTTCTTGTAGGCAGTACCTACTTTTCCCCTAGTTAAATATGCTTTTAAAGCCTTACATTTGCCCTCTAGCTATTCCTGCTTAGCCATTTTGCACTTCCTGTCAGTCTCATTTTTAAACATTTGTCTTCCCTTTCACTTGCTTCATTTGCTGTATTTTTATATTTTATGCTTTCATCAATTAAATTCTGTATCTCTTGTGTTGTCCAAGGATTCCTACTAGGCATTGTCTACCTATTTGGTACTTCGCTGCCTTCACTATTTCATCTCCTGAAGCTACCCATTCATCTTCTGCTGTATTCCTTTCCCTTGTTCTAGTCAGCTGTTGCCTAATGCTCCCTTTGAAACTCTCAGCAACCTCTGATTCGTTCAGTTTATCCAGGTCCCACCTCCTTAATTTCCTACCTTTCTCCAATTTCTTCAGTTTTAATCTACAGAACATGACCACTATATTGTGGTCAGTGTCCACATCTGCTCCTGTGATGCTATACATTGTAAAAGTACTACTTTTTTCAGTCAAATCACACATTCTATTGAGATTCTTTATTTCTATCTTACAAGTAATCGCAGTTGCTAAGCTCAATAACTGTTAGCCTCCAGTTGGTGGGGTTAAGTTCAGTGCAGCCCATGCTGTTTGTGGTGTCTCACCATTCACAGTGTAGAAATTTAATTAAATGTAGCTACTTTTTCCAAGAATATTCAATAATGATTTTGTGTCGTAGAGCGCCATAAAAATCGATATTTGTTCTGTGCGTAAGTGTGCTATCTTTGAGGAGAGGGCTTTGGAGAGCATGTTGGACGTGAACGGAGTTAGCCTTCCGGACTTGTATATGTGTAGACGCTAAGTGTGAATAAATCTGTATATGAGAGAATTCTAGTTGTTTACCTACAACTATACCATATTCCCTTAATTTCAACAGTTGCAGAGCTGTAGGTGTATATGAACTATAAGATGTCCTAAAACTTCAGATTGCTGGAAAAATTTAAATGTAGCCTGTTCATAATGCTTGTGTGTAACATAAGCAGCCTTAAAACATTCTGTTGTTTATGCACTATGTGGTTCTTAAATTTGATTGCTTTCTGATAATTAATACAAAATTGTAATACTTTGGTACTTTATTTTTTGAGCATTGAGAGCTATATTTCACATAGCCAAAGGGACTGCGTCAGGAAAAGGAGAAAATTTATGAACTTTAAACCATACGTCAGCTGAATGCTTCAAAGTATGGTTCCCAACAAAGCAATCCAAATGAAAGTTAGTTACTGAGGTTCTGTAAATGCAAACAAAATAAAATTGATTGAGCAACTCTTCAAAATAGCTAGAAGGAAGAACTAAACACACGTCTTTAAAATAGGAACTACATTTTACAGTTTTGTACCTTATTTAATATTTTCTAAATAGTTAAAGCAGTCATGAGATATTCTAATCCTTTACTTAGAACACATTAATTTGCCAATATATTAGGTACATTTGCAGCAAAATGATATAACTGTATCTGTGTTTACATCTGTACTCTCTAACAACAGACTGTATGCTGGTTTATAGTGTATCAGTATAATTTTGTTCTCTTCCTACAAAATGTGTGCATTGATTTTTCTAATTTTATTTTCAATGTCATTTTTAAGGAAGTGGTGCATTTCTCAACTCATTTAATAGTGTATTATCTTGGAATTTCTACCAAAGGGAACTCCAGGTAGGAGCTACAGTAGTCTCAGGCGATTGTTATTGACAACCTTGGACCTTGGAAAGTGTTCACGTGGTTTCTGCCTTGTCTTCTCATCACAGAGCACAAATTTCATTATCTTGATATGTCAAACAGATACTGACATGCTACCAAATTGAAGGGGAACATTTCTTTGCACTGGACTGTGGCCAGCAATGTATGGTTGCACCATTACATCCTGAAATTGAAAAAAGGCGGCATGTAATGGCACAGAGAGACAAATCTGCACCCTTGAAAGCCAAAAACTGACTCTCTGTGGGTAATGTTCTGTCAGGAGTCTTTTTTGATTTTAGAGGACTTCTTCTCACAGATTTTCTCCGTGAACATAGTACTATTAATGCTGCATACCATTGCCTACTTCTGGACCAAATATAAAATGCATATCATTATAAAAGATGCACATTTCCATTCCGGGATGTAATTGTGTTTCATAACAATGCTTGACGACAAACAACTGCCCAAACTCAACAAAAAATTCTGGAAGTCTTCTGGACAACACTAGAACAACCTTCATATAGTTACAGCTTATTTCCCTGTGATTTTCATTTGTTTGGACCAATAAAGGAAGCAATCACAGAATAGAAATTTGACAACAATGACACTGTGGAGGTGTTCATGTGCGACTGGTTACTGTCACAGTCGTGTTCATTTTATGAAAATGGGATCAACAAACTGCCTTTATGCTAGGGGAAATGTGTTTCCCATTCAAGAGACTATATAAGTTCACGTATATGAATTTTTCTGGAGCTTAAAGAATTATGTTTGATTCACACTCATTGGTAATGTATTTCCAAAAAAAGTTAAATATAATAATTTAACCATCAAAAACATTCTTTGTTGGCCCTCATACCATAACAGACAGTTCTCTCATGATAAACTAAGTAAATTTACTGAGAAAAATAAATATCAGTTTGAAAATGATTATGAATGAGGATTTATGAACACAAACATTATGGATAGCTTTAGTCACCAACTACAGCTTGTGGACCGCTCTCTTGTATGGACTGCTATTGATGCTAACTCGAAACTTAATAAATTTATTAATTAGGTTCCAAATATGTTTCAAGAAATATTTCCTAAAAGGTAGTAGGTAAGTTTTGTGTGGTGTTGTCCGAAGAGCGAAGTACCAAAGCAAGAATGGTACCTCACAGTGCAACCACAAGAAATGACTGTCACTGCAAGCTCCATTGACAAATGAGCATCTACTTATGGCAAGCAGAGGACTGCTCAGTCCAGTCCACAATCATCGAGTAACACAGTAAGACAACAGCATCATCTTCTGCTAGGCCGTGTGAGTACTCAATGTCTTAGGCAGAACTATATGTGAAAGTTCTTTTAAATGTACAGTGATGAAGAGACTTGTGTTCTGTCTGTAATAGGTGATAACATTAATGTTCAAAGACAGTTGTGAATACATATGATATTTTTGTGGGAATGAATTGTACAAAATTAAGTAAATCATCCGTACCTATATTGTAATAAACTGAACTAATATTTCATGTTTTATAGCATCCACTCAGTCTCCTCCCAGAGCAAACCAAAGAACCCACTGCAGTACTGCTGAGTGGTTCTTTTTTCCTCCTCCCCTTCTGGGTGCTTCACTTTTTTTTGTCATGCTGTGTAGCTGCTTCCAGAATTGGCCTTTCACTCTACTGCAGCTTCTGCACTATATTGAAACTCCTGTCATATAAACCTTGGCTTCCATTTTGTTGCTTTTTTTTTAATTGTTTAAATAATACAGTGTTCTATTATATCCCACAGCTTATTAGGCTGTTACTTTTGGTTAATTAAGGTCTTTGACACTTTTTTTCAGCTAGAGGCCTTCTAAGTGCTCCTGTACTCAAGAAATGGGGAATTCTGTGCCCAAATTCACAGTTGCGGGCTTGTAGGGAATTTCAATTCACTCTTCAGAAAGCTGCTGCAGCCATTGATTTTAAAATTGAAGATGGTGTAGTGTATTCAGTTCAAGAAGAACAAGGGATTGCGGGCTACATCCAAGCTTTGGATCATTTGTTGTCATCTTTTACTCCTCAAATAATATTAATAATTTTGCAAAACAAACGAGCTGATAGATACAAGTAAGTACGTGTTTTATAGAAATAGTCCTCTATGATAGTTTCTTTTTCTAACATGCCTCGACAAGTATTACCATCTCAGGTGTTACTAAATGAGTTTGTTCACTAAAATCGATAGTCGGTCTGTAATCTCTCTCATTATGTAGTTTTCTAAGTTGTCCTTGAGTTTAGTTTGACAGGTATTAACTCCAGTAACAAATGAGCATCTCATGTTGGAAAATGAAAGCCCATTTGGACTGTGATATGAGTAAACAATCACTTTTTTTCTTATGCACACAAATAATTGCACTAAAATATGTCTTAATGCTTAGATTGATTGATTAGTTAGTAGGATCACAACAACGTATTATAGATTTTTGGATGAATGATATTCTAACTTACCATTTTTTGCCCACAAATTGCAGCACCTATATTCCCTTTAAGAAAACGATAGGTTGCTACTCACCAAGTAGTGGAGCTGTTGAGCTGCAGACAGGTACAACAAAAAGACTGCTAAACAAGGAAGGTTTTGGCCAAAAAGCCTTCTTCTGAAATTAGACTACACACACACACACACACACACACACACACACAAATGCAACTCATACACATCTGCCCGCTGTCTCTGACTGCTGACACTAGTAAGGTTTTGGCCAAAAAGCCTTCTTCTGAAATTAGACTACACACACACACACACACACACACAAATGCAACTCATACACATCTGCCCGCTGTCTCTGACTGCTGACACTAGTAAGGTTTTGGCCAAAAAGCCTTCTTCTGAAATTAGACTACACACACACACACACACACACACACACAAATGCAACTCATACACATCTGCCCGCTGTCTCTGACTGCTGACACTAGTCTGGCCTGGAATATGTCCAGCTATGTCCACTTCATTTGCATTACAATCAAAGTTGTATTTCCTATACCACTCTGTTCATCATTCCAGTTGCTTGTTTTCCTGTCTCTCTTAGTAGTTCCCTTGGTGAATGTTTCATCTGATCACTGGGTAACCATCAGTTTTATAATAGTTAACATATAAATAGTCAATGTTAATGTGAGCCACTTTATTTTCAGTGGTTTTATTACATATTTTGTCATACTGTAATTGATTTTCGTGGGTGTTGTCAAGCTGGATACATTACTTATTCCCATTAGTTGTTTATCTGTACTAGAGGCAATCAGAAGAAATCATCAGCAAACTGAAGGTGATTTTGGCATATTCCTGTAACAGGAATCCATTCTTCTTTTTTGCAATTTATGGATCTGAAGCCTTTGTGGGGGGCAGTTGAGAATAATTTTGGGCAAAGTGAGTCTCCATCCTGACTCCTTTCCAAATTTTGAATTTTCCACTAGTCTAAATGAAGTATAATGAAAGCACTGATGTCCATTTTCTTCAGTATACACTGATGGGGAAAAATTGCAACACCAAGAAGGAGTTGTGCAACATAAACAAAAGTTGATAGGCGTGTTTCTAAATCTGAAAGATGATGTCTATTTAAATTTTGAGCCAGTCCTATAAGAGAGGTCCTATTAGTGGCACAATGGGGATACACATCTGGTTTGATTCAAATAAATGATGTAACAGTTTTGAGCACTAGTTACTATAGACATTGGATTTACTGAGTTGATGTTAGTCAAGAATGTCTTTAGGGTGACAAACACACTTTTATCAACGTCTTACTGAGTTTGAATGAGGTCATGTAATAGGCTTATGAGAAGCTGGATGTTCCTTCTGCAATATTGCAGGAAGATTTGGCACGAATGTAGTCACTGTACATGATAGCTGGCAGCAGTGGTCACAAGAATTCATAGTCACAAGGGGACCAGGCTGCAGACAGTAACGTGCACTACTGATAGGCAAGACCATCATGTTTAGCTCATGGCTCTCATGCATCATACTGAATCTGCAGCAGAAGAGCAATTTGAGCAGCAATTGGGACCACAGTGACACAACAAATTGTTACAAACTGGTTACTTCAAGAACAACTGTGAGCCAAACTCTCTGTAGCGTTCATTCCACTGACCCAAACCACCGACATTTGCAAGTTCAGTGGGGTCAAGTGAGAGCTCATTGGAGCTTCAGGGTGGAGGTCCGTTGTGTTTTCTGATGAAAGCTGATTCTGCCTCAGTGGCAGCAGCGGTCATGTGTTGGTTAGGAGGACACCAGTCGAGGGCCTGCAACCAGTTTTTCTGTGTGCTAGATGCACTGACCTACATCTGCAATTAGGGTTTGCAGTATGATTTCGTATAACAGCAAGAAGACTTTTTTGGTTATCTCGCACACCCTGACTGAAAATTTTTATGTCAATCAGGTGATTCCACATGTTGTGCTGCCATTAAAGAACAGGATTCAAGGGTTTATTTTCCAATATGATAACGCTCGCCCACATACCACTGTTTAACCCAACACGTTCTATAGTGTGTTGACTTGTTGCCTTTAGTTGCTTAATCACCTGATCTGTCTCCAATCAAGCACATATTGGACATCATAGGGCAACAACTCTAGCATCATCCACAACTAGCATTAACCAACCCTGTATTGATTGACCAAGTGCAAGAGACATGGAACTTCATTCCACAAATGGACATCTGACACCTATACAACACAATGCATGTTTGCATCTGACATTCTGGTGGTTACACTGGTTATTAATGTACCATGATTTCATATTTGCAATGGATTATTTTGTGCTTACATTAATCTGTGATATTGCAACTTACATATGTTACCTAGACATACGTATTGCCAAAATTTCTTCACTCTACTTTTTTTTTTTTTTTAATTTTTTTCCTGTCAGTGTATTAATGAGGGTTGAATCAGTACTTAATTCTCAAGAGCTTTTAGTGTACATTTTGTGGAAGCTTAATTCAAAGTTTTCTCAAAATCTCTGAATCCCAGACAAAGTGATGATCAGTACCTTTTGCTCCAAGTATGATTATGTCGTTAGTTTACAAATGGTCCATTGTGCTATATCCACATTGGAAGCCATCTTATGTTATAGGTTAAACCTCAGTGCTTTTTGGCGCTCAGTGAGTGATAATTTCTGTGAATATCTTTAAAGCTACAGATAGGAAACTGAGAGGTAAGGAGTGTTTGTCATCCCTTTTTTCTGTCTCCTTATCATCAAAGCATATAAATTTTAAACACTTGTCTGCAATCCAACTGTACCTTTTTCAGTTCAGTGTTCTGTGTAGATCACATTTTATATTGCACAGCTTTTGCACAACAACATGTTTTGGCCTAGAATATGAAATAAAATATGCAGAAAGCATTCCTTTTTCACAAATATTCTGTAAACAGATTTGCAAGTTCCTGTTGTCTTACTCCAGATTTAATCATTTCAGTTCAGACATTCTAACTTGTTATGTTGCATTTTTCATACCTTAAATGGCTGTACAGACCGCATCTAGCATTACTCTGAGAAGTTCACTGGTTTAATAAGAGTTTGTTTTTCTTATCAATCTCTTGAACTTGAAAAAAATCATGGAGTGTGTGTACTACAATGTGTAATATAAAATCTGTCTTCTGACATTTGATGAAATTTCATTTCTCCCAGCATAATTTTTGTCTTCTTCACATTTGTATTGTTTTCAAGTGTTATTCTTATAAAATTTTCGCTATATCTTCTCATATACTCTCAAATGTGTTTATGAATATTTTTATTTAAATGGACATACTATTGTTTACTGATGTTCTTCCCTTCTTGTTTCATTTTAAATTTTCTTTTCTTTTTGTTTTTTGTACCTGCAGTGTTTTCTACTCTCTGGACAGTTGCCCCTGTACTTGTGTGAAAAATCCCCATTACCTAGAATACTGAAACTATTAGTTTATTTAATTTGACCTTAAATAAATTATCATAGTGTTCATTTCTGACTTTCTGTGTGCAAAAGTGGTTCAAAATCTATTAATTGTGCACTTCAGGGAGACAATGTAGTGGCTGAGGGAAGTAATACAGTCAACAAAGTCACAAGACAGTGTGTAACTTTCTACATCTACATCTATACTCTGCAAACCACTGTGAGGTATATGGCAGAGGGTACACCAGGGTTTCTTCCTGTTCCATTCATGTATGGAGTGCAGGAAGAACATTTGTTTTAGGTCAGTTACTTCAGTGTTTCTGTGACATTCTCCCATGCATCATACAAACCTGTAACCATTCATGCTGCCCTTCTCTGTGTAGATTCAGTATTCCCTGTCAGTCCTATTGTGTACAGGCCCCACACACTTGAGCAATACTCACACAAGTGGTTTGTAAACAACCTCCTTTGTAGGCTGATTCCCCAGTATTCTGCCAATAAACGAAAGTTTATCAACTGCATTACCCACAATGAGCCTATGTGATAATTCCATTTCATATCCCTGCAAAATGTTACTCCCAGGTACTTGTATGAGTTATAATTTTATTTTGTGAAGTATACAATTTTCCATTGCCAGTCTCTGCACCACTGTGAAATCTTATCAAGATCTGACTGAATATTTATGAGGCTTCTCATAGATAGTATTTCATAATAGATAACTGCATCATTCGCAAATAGTCTGAGATTACTATTAATATTGTCTGCAAGGTCATTAATATACAACATGAACAGGAAAGGTCCCAACACACTCCCATGGGGAACATCTGAATTTACTTATACATTTGATGATAACTCTCCATCCAGGATAACATGCTGCATTCTCCCTACCAAAAAATCCTTAATCCAGTCACATATTTCACTTGATACTCCATATGATAATAGTTTTAACAGTAGCTCTTTGCAATCAAGAAATACTGCATCTACCTGCCTGCCTTGATCCAAAGCTTTCAGTCTGCATCTATATCTATACTCTGCAAACCACTGTGAGGTGTATTGTACCAGTTATTAGAGTTTCTTCCTGTTCCATTCACATATGGAGCATGGCAGAAATGATTGTTTGAAAGCCTCTTTGCATGCAGCATTTATTATAATCTTATCCTCACGATCCCTGTGTGAGCAGTAGGTGGGGGGTTGTAGTATATCCCTACAGTAATCATTCAAAGCTTGTTCATGAAACTTTGTTAACAGACTTTGTCAGGATAGTTTATCAGGGTGTATATGACCCGGGACAACTGGGAGATCCGGGAAAAACCCAGAAATTTTTTCATCTGGGAGAAAACCGGGAAAAATCCAGGAATTTTTTAGAATTCCGGGAATTTTTCATTGCTTTTGTTTTCAGATAAATTTTTGTAATTTTGACTGGTAAGAACCGATACTCTAACAAAGGATATTACTGTGTCTCAATAATGCAGCAATAAAACATGAATGAGAGTAAAAAGAAAATAAAACTTAAATTGCACGGGAAATGTGCCATATACAGCAACAAAACAGTGTTCATACAAGCGTCTGCCAACAGCAAAATGTGTCAAATGTTTTAGGAAGACTGTGCAATGCTTTGTAACAACGAATTGCCTCCGATGAGTGTGACACCACAACTGTTTACACTAGATTTGTTTTAGCAGTTACGAGCGGGATCATGCGCATGCGCAGTTGAGTAGTGCCTTCTCCCGCTTCTGGCTACAGAAATGTGGCTGTTGGTTGTGTAAGCAGTCGTAGCAAGCAGCTAGATGCTACTGGGAAATATTTTACTAGAGCACGGGTGGTGGTGGGGGGGGGGGGGGGGGGGGGAATTCATATTCTTGAAGGAAAAAATCCTTGTTTCACAAAGTGACTAGCATTCAGCACACGTTAGTCTATCAGTTATTCATATGACATTGAAATGCATCCTGTCGGGTTTTGAACACATTTTAAGTTGATTTCTGTTGTGGCTGAGCACCTGAAGGATAATTTGGAAAATACACTCCTGAAATGGAAAAAAGAACACATTGACACCGGTGTGTCAGACCCACCATACTTGCTCCGGACACTGTGAGAGGGCTGTACAAGCAATGATCACACGCACAGCACAGCGGACACACCAGGAACCGCGGTGTTGGCCGTCAAATGGCTCTAGATGCGCAGCATTTGTGCACCGCCGCCGTCAGTGTCAGCCAGTTTGCCGTGGCATACGGAGCTCCATCGCAGTCTTTAACACTGGTAGCATGCCGCGACAGCGTGGACGTGAACCGTATGTGCAGTTGACGGACTTTGAGCGAGGGCGTATAGTGGGCATGCGGGAGGCCGGGTGGACGTACTGCCGAATTGCTCAACACGTGGGGCGTGAGGTCTCCTGAGCGAGGGCATATAGTGGGCATGCGGGAGGCCGGGTGGACGTACCGCCGAATTGCTCAACACGTGGGGCGTGAGGTCTCCACAGTACATCGATGTTGTCGCCAGTGGTCTGCGGAAGGTGCACGTGCCCTTCGACCTGGGACCGGACCGCAGCGACGCACGGATGCACGCCAAGACCGTAGGATCCTACGCAGTGCCGTAGGGGACCGCACCGCCACTTCCCAGCAAATTAGGGACACTGTTGCTCCTGGGGTATCGGCGAGGACCATTCGCAACCGTCTCCATGAAGCTGGGCTACGGTCCCGCACACCGTTAGGCCGTCTTCCGCTCACGCCCCAACATCGTGCAGCCCGCCTCCAGTGGTGTCGCGACAGGCGTGAATGGAGGGACGAATGGAGACGTGTCGTCTTCAGCGATGAGAGTCGCTTCTGCCTTGGTGCCAATGATGGTCGTATGTGTGTTTGGCGCCGTGCAGGTGAGCGCCACAATCAGGACTGCATACGACCGAGGCACACAGGGCCAACACCCGGCATCATGGTGTGGGCAGCGATCTCCTACACTGGCCGTACACCACTGGTGATCGTCGAGGGGACACTGAATAGTGCACGGTACGTCCAAACCGTCATCGAACCCATCGTTCTACCATTCCTAGACCGGCAAGGGAACTTGCTGTTCCAACAGGACAATGCACGTCCGCATGTATCCCGTGCCACCCAACGTGCTCTAGAAGGTGTAAGTCAACTACCCTGGCCAGCAAGATCTCCGGATCTGTCCCCCATTGAGCATGTTTGGGACTGGATGAAGCGTTGTCTCACGCGGTCTGCACGTCCAGCACGAACGCTGGTCCAACTGAGGCGCCAGGTGGAAATGGCATGGCAAGCCGTTCCACAGGACTACATCCAGCATCTCTACGATCGTCTCCATGGGAGAATAGCAGCCTGCATTGCTGCGAAAGGTGGATATACACTGTACTAGTGCCGACATTGTGCATGCTCTGTTGCCTGTGTCTATGTGCCTGTGGTTCTGTCAGTGTGATCATGTGATGTATCTGACCCCAGGAATGTGTCAATAAAGTTTCCCCTTCCTGGGACAATGAATTCACGGTGTTCTTATTTCAATTTCCAGGAGTGTATTTTGAGTAGATTTCCCCACCATGTTATAGTTCTGGGTGGAGATTTTAATTTACCAGATATAGATTGTGAGACTCAAACGTTCATAATGGGTGGTAGGGACAAAGAATCCAGTGAAATTTTTTTAAGTGCTTTATCTGAAAACTACCTTGAGCAGTTAAACAGAGAACCGACTCGTGGCGATAACATATTAGACCTTCTGGTGATAAACAGACCCAAACTATTTGAAACAGTTAACACAGAACAGGGAATCAGCGATCATAAAGCAGTTACTGCATCGATGATTTCAGCCGTAAATAGAAATATTAAAAAAGGTAGGAAGATTTTTCTGTTTAGCAAAAGTGACAATAAGCAGATTACAGAGTACCTGATGCCTCAACACAAAAGTTTTCTCTCAAATACAGATAGTGTTGAGGATCAGTGGACCAAGTTCGAAACCATCGTGCAAAATGCGTTAGATGAGTATGTGCCAAGCAAGATTGTAAGAGATGGAAAAGAGCCACCGTGGTACAACAACCGAGTTAGAAAACTGTTGCGGAAGCAAAGC
Organism: Schistocerca nitens; assembly: GCF_023898315.1. Taxonomy (NCBI): domain Eukaryota; kingdom Metazoa; phylum Arthropoda; class Insecta; order Orthoptera; family Acrididae; genus Schistocerca; species Schistocerca nitens. Next base: position 1,270,414,652 of record NC_064614.1, on the reverse strand, counting down.
TAACTTCACAGCAAACATAAACATAGCCGAAGCCTTGCAGACAAACAAAAATTACGCGAAGCGAAATGTAGTGTGAGGAGGGCTATGCGAGAAGCGTTCAATGAATTCGTAAGTAAATTTCTATCTACTGACTTGGCAGAAAATCCTAAGAAATTTTGGTCTTATGTCAAAGCGGTAGGTGGATCAAACCAAATGTCCAGACACTCTGTGACCAAAATGGTACTGAAACAGAGGATGACAGACTAATGGCCGAAATACTAAATGTCTTTTTCCAAAGCTGTTTCACAGAGGAAGACTGTGCTGTAGTTCCTTCTCTAGATTGTCGCACAGATGACAAAATGGTAGATATCGAAATAGACGACACAGGGATAGAGAAACAATTAAAATCGCTCGAAAGAAGAAAGGCCACTGGACCTGATGGGATACCAGTTCGATTTTACACAGAGTACGTGAAGGAAGTTGCCCCCCTTCTTGCAGCGGTGTACCGTAGGTCTCTAGAAGAGCGTAGCGTTCCAAAGGATTGGAAAAGGGCACAGGTCATCCCCGTTTTCAAGAAGGGATGTCGAACAGATGTGCAGAACTATAGACCTATATCTCTAACGTCGATCAGTTGTAGAATTTTGGAACACGTATTATGTTCAGAGTATAATGACTTTTCTGGAGACTAGAAATCTACTCTGTAGGAATCAGCATGGGTTTCGAAAAAGACAGTCGTGTGAAACCCAGCTCGCACTATTCATCCACAAGACTCAGAGGGCCATAGACACGGGTTCACAGGTAGATGCCGTGTTTCTTTACTTTCGCAAGGCATTCGATATAGTTCCCCACAGTCGTTTAATGAACAAAGTAAAAGCATATGGACTATCAGACCAATTGTGTGATTGGATTGAAGAGTTCCTAGATTACAGAATGTAGCATATCATTCTCAATGGAGGGAAGTCTTCCGAAGTAAGAGTGATTTCAGGTGTGCCGCAGGGGAGTGTTATAGGACCGTTGCTATTCACAATATACATAAATGACCTTGTGGATGACATCGGAAGTTCACTGAGGCTTTTTGCAGATGATGCTGTGGTGTATCGAGAGGTCGTAACATTGGAAAATTGTACTGAAATGCAGGAGGATCAGCAGCGAATTGACGCATGGTGCAGGGAATGGCAATTTAATTTCAATGTAGACAAGTGTAATGTGCTGCAAATACATAGAAAGATAGATCCCTTATCATCTAGCTACAAAATAGCAGGTCAGCCACTAGAAGCAGTTAATTCCATAAATTATCTGGGAGTACGCATTAGGAGTGATTTAAAATGGAATGATCATATAAAGTTGATCGTCAGTAAAGCAAATGCCAGACTGAGATTCGTTGGAAGAAACCTAAGGAAATGCAATCCGAAAACAAAGGAAGTAGGTTACAGTACACTTGTTCGCCCACTGCTTGAATACTGCTCAGCAGTGTGGGATCCGTACCAGATGGGGTTGATAGAAGAGATAGAGAAGATCCAATGGAGAGCAGTGCACTTCGTTACAGGATCATTTAGTAATCGCAAAAGCGTTACGGAGATGATAGATAAACTCCAGTGGAAGACTCTGCAGGAGAGACGCTCAGTAGCTCAGTACGGGCTTTTGTTAAAGTATCGAGAACATACCTTCACCGAAGAGTCAAGAAGTATATTGCTCCCTCCTACGTATATCTCGCAAAGAGACCATGAGGATAAAATCGGAGAGATTAGAGCCCACACAGAAGCATACTGACAATCCTTCTTTCCACGAACAATACGAGACTGGAATAGAAGGGAGAACCGATAGAAGTACTCAGGGTACCCTCCGCCACACACAGTCAGGTGGCTTGCGGAGTATGGATGTAGATGTAGATCTAGATGTAGATGAATCGTAAGTCGATTTGTGAATGCGTGCATAGTGAACATGATGTCTCTGCCAGGGGACCCATCCTAGAATATTGCTCAAGTTTGTGGGACTCATACCAGATAGAACTAACAGGGGATATTAAACATATACAGAGAAGGGCAGCACGAATGGTCACAAGTTTGTTTAATCTGTGAGAGAGTGTCACAGAGATACTGAAGGAAATGAACTGGAAGATTCTTGAGGATAGGCATAAACAGGGTGTATACGCGGACAAGGAAAAAAAAATTCCTGGATTTCCCGGTTAAAAATACACTTCCTGCCAGGTGAAAACACACTTTTTCCCTGTTATCTGACAGTATATCATCTCTCGGAACTGTATAACTTATAAGTCCTTGGAATGATTATGGTTTTATACACAGGCGTAGAATTTTCTGGCACTTTGAAAAACTAAACACAGGAGGGAAAAAAAAAAGAAAAAGGGATTTTGGAAAGATCTTTGATGTGCAGCAACATGTACACTGCATATTTTTGTATTACGAAAGAAATTCGAATTCCACCAAACACGCATGTTCCTTTGCAAAACATTGAAATCGAGATTCCGATGCGCTTTTGTAAGCCAGTCATAGCTCATGTCACGTGATCTCGCCAGCCGATCACAGCGGGTATTCAGAGCTTATGACATGTGATATAGTCAACCAATAGCAACATCACTGTTACGTAGCGCGAACACACACACACAGAAAAAATTAACGGTTTAAATTAATGTACATAGTGTTGCTACATGAAACGCAAAGCTTTCGCACATAATATTGGTCTATAAGATTAATACGCTGCAAGAGAAGCTAAGCTTTCACATACAATGTTGGTATTTTATGCGCGTATTACAATTTAAGATAAATCACACAAAAGTGCCAGTAAAATTTTTAATAACATGAATGTCTGATCTTCTGGGCTCGAAATTCATCTAAATGGCTCGTCATCGAAGAGTTGATTTTTAAATTAGAGTCAAACGCTCTGTGATTTAAGAAATTGAGTCAAACGCTCTGTGATTTAAGAAATTCATCGTACATTATTGCACATAGTTCCGGTGTAACTGCCAGAATGGTACTTTGATGGTAACACTTTTCAAACCACCATTCGTAATATTTTCCCGCGACCTGTTGGAAATAGGTTCATTTCTGCAGTTGCCAGAGAGCACCAGATGACAGGCATCACCGTGCTTGCATAGCTACGATGTCATAGGAAGCCCGTATGTTCGTACGTGTAAACATTAAAAGATCTTACATTATGTCACTAAGAAACAAGACATCAGAGGATACTCTAAGAGGAGCAGAATTTTGTGACCCATACTAAAATGTGCACATTTGAAGTGCACATTCCTATGTCCAGATTCCTGTGAAGTAGGCCACAACCTGATATTAAGCTTTTCAATGTGGTTTTCGGGATGTAAATTTTCTTGGAGTACCAGTACTGTGTTATCTCATGTTTGGTTCTTTATTATGACATAATGCCAAACGTGCTAGAAGTTGAAAACGTGCACTTGAAATGCAGTGAATAGAGTGTAGAATTAAACACTTCATTTCAAATATATTGTCTGCCTCAGAGGAAAAGATTAATAAAAGAAAATTTCTTTGGCAAACCGACAATAATAACTTCAGTGTTCTGCAAGGCAATTAATGCTTGATTGTCAGAAAGGTGGAAATAAAATAAAATCTGCAACTAATAACATATTTTAGCCTTCCGTAATTATGTGAATGTGTTTTAATTCACTTGATAGCTCCCGGCCACAGAAATCTGTTTTGTTTTCATTTGACGTGAAAGCAGTAAACGAAGAGGAAACAGCAAATCCGCTAAATGTAAACACGGGTCACATGGAGACTACCCACTTCCCCACTGTAACTCAGACTGCTCTGCGCATCGGCCCTGGATCTCTAATATTTCCGAACTGGGGCAATACCCAGCCATTCCCTCAAGTGTTTGAGATAGGACGGAAAAAAATATGTTCATTTTTTAGCGCGCATTTTTCTGAGAAGTCTGATGCATAAAACATATGTGTTCGAGAAAATGTAAGACATGTTATTTGGTTGTAAGTGTGCCAAAGTGCAGTGCCTATTCTCCTCACACAGCGGTCTTCTATCGCACGTCACTGTACTTCGCTCTGTGGAATTGAAATGTGTATATTTTGTGTTGGATGCCATCAAACCATATCCAGAACAGTGGAAATTAAAAAGGACTCTTCAGAGAATTTGCGCTCTTTGTTCCCTATCAGCTAACAACTTGCTGCTTCATGTGACATGAAATTAAATATAGGATACACAAACCCAGTAAATACATAAGACAATACACATTTCTTCAATTCTTAGCTCCTAGAATTTTTTTCTCTCTATTCTTGGTACAGCTTTACATGGCGTGCATTCCTTTCCGTGAAAGAATCTATTACCTCATCAAAGCTCGGCAAACGTTTTGCTACATGAAAAGTCGAAATGTCATTGTCTAATACTGAAAAAGCTGTTAATACAAATAGGACCCAAGACTGATGTAGTTTCCTGATCTGATTATGTCTATTTTGTCACTGTCTGCTAGATAAAACAAAACAGGCCTTTCTAATACTGCAACAATTGTAATACACACAAAAAAAGAGACTGTTCTGGCACAAACGGTCTTTTTTGTAACGACAGAATGTGATTCACAAAGTACCAATATCAAATGCCTATTAGGCCTACTACAAGAAAAAAGCTTTACGTTAGGAAATAGTTTCAAACTTCATTCATACTCTCCAGTTTCTCAAACATGAGATCGAAAAGTAGTAGTACGAAATTTTTATACAAACTTGGAATCGTCATATTGTTCCATAATTTGTGTGATGTCCCCGTTTCTTCTCCTTCTTCGCTCTAACAAACAGTCTTGTTATCACCAATTCTGCAACTATTCCTGCCAATGTCAAAGCATATTCATAGGTTAACTTCACTAACCCTGCCACAATCACCGGTTTAGTTATCCCGCAAGTATTCTCCGGTTAGGCATTGTTACTTGTTCATACAACGCATTTTCCACGCTTCTTCCAGAATAGAACTTAAAGAGGCTGCTACCAGGGAACGGTACAACTGGCCCTACTAGTATAGCGATCTGTCCAAAAATTTTCTGTCAAAATTTCATTTTCTCGGATACAACAAGAAGGTAAATGTAAATCTTTCTTACCTGTTATTCATTTATTTCCACTTCTGTAGTCTGAATCTATGGATTTCGCTAGTAATTATAACAACACTCATCATTCACAAACCCAATCAACCACACAATCAGACAGCGGTTGGCATTCATCCATTCGGCCTTACTCCACTCAGCTCGTATAGCCCCTTTTGTCTGTAGGAAAGTTTGTCTGTTGTAGACTGATTGCACTTCCCCAGTATTCTTCCACCTGCTTTAACAATGACTGAACTTATGTGATCATTCCATTTCATATCCCTACAAAGTGTTAAAGCAAGGTGTTCGTATGAATTGGCCGATTCCAGCAGTGACTCATTAATATTATAATCATAGGATAATACGTGTTTTCATTTTGTGACATGCAAAATTTTACATTTCTTAACATTTAGAGCAAGTCGACAATCACTGCACTACGTTGAAATCTTATCAAGGCCTTATTGAATATTTAAGCAGCTTCTCACAAATAGTGCATTATAGATAACTGTATCATCAGCAAAAACCCTGATTTTACTATTAATATTGTCTGTGCAAGTCATTAATGTTCAACATGAACAGCGGGGGTCCCAACACACTTCCCTGGGGTACAGCCAAAGTTGCTTCTGCATCTGATGATGACTCTCCATACAAGATAACATGCTGTGTCCTTCATACCAAAAAGTCCTCAATCTGGTCACAAATTTCACTTGATACCCTATATGATCATACTTTTGACAATAAGCATAGGCATGTTTCCTATGTCATGTGAGGAAAGTGCATGTTGGATTTCACATGGTTGATTGCTTTGCACTGAGGTGGTCATTCTATTAAAGATACCTCATTATGTTTGAACTCAGGAGATGTTCTAAATTCTGCAACAAATCAATGTCAGGGATATTGGACAGTAGTTTTGCGGATTACCTTTCCTGTAGATGGATGTGATGTGTGCCTTTTTCCGAGAACTGGGTACAGTTTTTTGTTCAAGAGACTATGATAGACTATAATTAGAAGAGGGCCTAACTCAGACGCAATTTCAGTATAGAATCTGACAGGATCTCCATTGGGGCATATAGCTTTGTTTGCTTTTTTTACAATTTCAGCTGTTTCTCAACACCACTGACACTAATACTTATTTCATTCATCTATTCAGTGGTACGAGGATTAAATTAGGTAAGTCTCCTTGGTTTTCCTTTGTAAAGGAACATTTGAAAACGGAGTTAAGCATTTCAGCTAAAAAATTTCAGTTCCTGTCTCATTTGCTAGTATACTAACTTTGGTGCCACTAACAGCCTTTACATACTACCTGATTTTGTGAAACATCATTTGACAATATTCTGCTACAGTAGTCATTGAAGGTATCACACATTGCTCTCTTGACAGCCAAACATGGTTGCATTCAACATCTCTCTATCTATAGCCCTACACTTTGTTTTACACCTACTATGCAGTAATCTCTGTTTCTTTAGAAGCTTCTATACAGTGACTGTATACCAGGGAGGTTCCCTTCCATTATGAACTGTTCTACTGGCTACATATCTATCCAGTGCATGGTCAAGTATTTTTTTAAGCTTGAGCCAGCATTCGTCTGCATGCTCCTGATCTGGGCTGCAAGTTTCAAGTTCCTCATTGAGATATGACATTAGTGATTTTTTATTTAGTTTACTGAATATATGTATCTTTCAGCTTGTTTTAGTTCTCATTTTACTTTGGTAATCATTGTTGTCACAACATCATGGTCACTGATTCAGTTTCAATGTGGACATCGTGAAACACATCAGGTCTATTTGTTGGCATTAGATCCAATATATTTCCATAATGAGTGCTAGTTTTAGTGTTATGTGTTGCTGACTTCACATCTCACATCTGCTTTCATATACAATAGCAGAGAACATGCTAACCACAGTACTGTCTGATTGTGAAGTGGGTAGGTTGTCAGTAATGAAAAATGGTCAGTCCTGGGTGGCAACCTTTGCTTTAACTAGCCTTCAGTAAGGTGTGAGACACTGCATAATCAGCAACATAAAACATTGATGTATAGGACAGGTCTTGCATCTAGGTCTATTGCAGGGATATGAAACATGAGGCAAGGGATTGGATGGAGGGGAATGGACAAGGATATTGCGTAGGTTTGTCTGATAATGGGACACCACTGTCCTGAAAATAAACCTACTAATAACTCATTGTTGCCCGACCACTCCAGGTAAAACCTCCAAACTCATATCTTATGAAAATGTGGAGGATAGTGGACAGGATATTCCTGATTTCTGAGAATGATGAGATGTAGTTAAAACCCTAGTGGAGAAAAATCATGAGAGGTGTGCTCCTTCCCGGCCAGACAATGGGTGTGTGTGAGGTGTAGTGACTGGAGAGAAAAGGCATGGAAGATCACCTGTCGTTTTTCACTGTGCCTGTCTGTGACTCGGCACTTCTTCTATGAGGTGAATAGCGATTGTCTTTTTAGTTTTGTTGTTATTCCAGCCTGGAATTCCCAATGTTTGATTTTTAAGTTACGTGTATCATCCATCGTTGGATGGTATAATACCAACTACAGAGCTCTTTTTAAATTACATTTTCATACAGTTACTTACTATTCTTTATGTTTTTTGGGAGTTGTTATTTAAATATTTATTTTTAGCTTTCTGTGCCTTAGTCTGTCAAAACAGAACCCTTATAGGATTGCTTTGTTGTCCATGTGTCTGTTTGCCCAACTGTTTAAGAAACCTTTTCCTCAGGAATGGTTAGATGTACCAATTTCAAATTTATGGGTCCTATTAAAGTCTGTGGTCACTTGGAGATGTTAAAGTTTTATGCTGCTAAGTCACTTCAATTAAAAGATATGGTCATCTACACTCCTGGAAATTGAAATAAGAACACCGTGAATTCATTGTCCCAGGAAGGGGAAACTTTATTGACACATTCCTGGGGTCAGATACATCACATGATCACACTGACAGAACCACAGGCACATAGACACAGGCAACAGAGCATGCACAATGTCGGCTCTAGTACAGTGTATATCTACCTTTCGCAGCAATGCAGGCTGCTATTCTCCCATGGAGACGATCGTAGAGATGCTGGATGTAGTCCTGTGGAACGGCTTGCCATGCCATTTCCACCTGGCGCCTCAGTTGGACCAGCATTCGTGCTGGACGTGCAGACTGCGTGAGACGACGCTTCATCCAGTCCCAAACATGCTCAATGGGGGACAGATCCGGAGATCTTGCTGGCCAGGGTAGTTGACTTACACCTTCTAGAGCACGTTGGGTGGCACGGGATACATGCGGACGTGCATTGTCCTGTTGGAACAGCAAGTTCCCTTGCCGGTATAGGAATGGTAGAACGATGGGTTCGATGACGGTTTGGATGTACCGTGCACTATTCAGTGTCCCCTCGACGGTCACCAGTGGTGTACGGCCAGTGTAGGAGATCGCTCCCCACACCATGATGCCGGGTGTTGGCCCTGTGTGCCTCGGTCGTATGCAGTCCTGATTGTGGCGCTCACCTGCACGGCGTCAAACACGCATACGACCATCATTGGCACCAAGGCAGAAGCGACTCTCATCGCTGAAGACGACACGTCTCCATTCGTCTCTCCATTCACGCCTGTCGCGACATCACTGGAGGCGGGCTGCACGATGTTGGGGCGTGAGCGGAAGACGGCCTAACGGTGTGCGGGACCGTAGCCCAGCTTCATGGAGACGGTTGCGAATGGTCCTCGCCGATACCCCAGGAGCAACAGTGTCCCTAATTTGCTGGGAAGTGGCGGTGCGGTCCCCTACGGCACTGCGTAGGATCCTACGGTCTTGGCGTGCATCCGTGCGTCGCTGCGGTCCGGTCCCAGGTCGATGGGCACGTGCACCTTCCGCCGACCACTGGCGACAACATCGATGTACTGTGGAGACCTCACGCCCCACGTGTTGAGCAATTCGGCGGTACGTCCACCCGGCCTCCCGCATGCCCACTATACGCCCTCGCTCAAAGTCCGTCAACTGCACATACGGTTCACGTCCACGCTGTCGCGGCATGCTACCAGTGTTAAAGACTGCGATGGAGCTCCATATGCCACGGCAAACTGGCTGACACTGACGGCGGCGGTGCACAAATGCTGCGCAGCTAGCGCCATTCGACGGCCAACACCGCGGTACCTGGTGTGTCGGCTGTGCCGTGCGTGTGATCATTGCTTGTACAGCCCTCTCGCAGTGTCCGGAGCAAGTATGGTGGGTCTGACACACCGGTGTCAATGTGTTCTTTTTTCCATTTCCAGGAGTGTATGTCACCTGTTTTTGTTCTTGAAAATTCTCTCATCAAAAGACATAAGGTGCTTCCCACTGACCGAGCATCGTGAAATTTTGCAGGAAGCAAGGTTTCACAATACAAGTAAAGGAAAAAAGTCTGAAACTCATTCAGTTACAATTGTCTCGTACAAAACATATATTTTGCCATTTGAAGAAATGTTGCATTCATCATCCATCAAAAGCCCAGTAAATTAACATTACAGTGTGGAAACAATCTGCTACATTTCAGTTTTTATTCATGGTACATAGATGTATAATACAAAATAGAATCAGTCTGGACATACCATAGACAAGGCATCAACAAAAATATCATATTGTGCAGATTTTCTTAGTATCCACTAAGTTGTGCCACAAATCTACTTAATGTATTCCACTTACATCCATCTACCATAGTGCTCGCCCATATCATCGTTTTTTTTTTTTTTTCTTAATTTTTTTATTTTTTATGATTAAGATCATACTCATTATTGGAAAGGCATGTGTACATAAATAAACAGATGCAGTGGCCTGAGGTTGTGCAAAAACAGCGAAGTTGCAAGATCGTCATCATGTAAATAATACATTCCTGTCTTAAGCTCAATGTCACAAAAATACTTCTGAATACCTCAATGATGTATGACTTCTACCTACTTCAAATATATTTCATAAGCTCATCAAATGTAATGTACTTCAAAGAACCATTAGTTTGGCCATCCAAAAAATGTTCTATGGCCAGGATAATTAACTTTAATGTAGTATATTGAACCACTTAAAGGAAACAATCACTAAGGTGAGGTGACAAAAGTCATGGGATTGTGATCTGTACATAAACAAGGTACACAAGGTATAAAAGGGCAGTGCATTGGTCATTTGTACTCAGCTCTTCATGTGAAAAGGTGTCTGACATGGTTATGGCTGCACGGTAGGAATTAACAGACTTACAACAGGGAATAGCAATTGGAGCTATATGCATGGGACATCCATTTCAGCATTCGTTAGGGAACTCAGTATTCTGAGATCCACAGTGTCAAGAGTGTGCCAAGAATACCAAATTTCTGGCATTACCTCTTACCACGGACAACAAAGTGCCAACAGTTTTTTCTTAATGAGCGAGAGTAGCAGATTTTGCAAAGTTGTCAGTGCTAACAGACAAGCATTACTGAATAATATAACCATAGAAATCCATGTGGAATGTGGAATGAACGTATATGTTAGAACAGCGCAGTAAAATTTGGCATTGATAGGCTATGGCAACAGATGTCTGACATTAGTACCTTTGCTAACAGCACATCACCTGCAGTGCCTCTCCTGTGCTCATGGTCATATTGGTTGGACCCAAGATGACTGGAAAACTGTGACCCGATCAGATGAGTCCTGAATTCTGTTGGTAAGAGCTGAAAGTAGGGTTTGAGTGTGGCACAGACCACATGAAGCAATAGGAGCAAAGAGCAACGTTCTGACACTGCTACAGTTTCCATTACTATACTTCTGTTGTTGACCAAATAATAAAAAGTTACCACTGATTATAAAAATGACAATCTAAATTTCAACTGTCACTACACATACAACACAATGACACACACATTAAACACACTATATTAACCACTGTACATAGAATTTACTGATTCTTTTGTGGACACAAGTAATTCTTCGTGCTGGCCTGCACTACATTTCATCACTTTATGGTTGAGATTCAAACCATCTTCTTCTGCCTCTTCTTCCATTGTATAATATTTGTCTATGTAATCACGTCTCCTCACCTCTGTTACATTTTACACAAGCCTGTAAACATTTGATTGATCTCCCCTGCACCCACTCATATCATTCCACATTGTTTCAAGTTATTTTCTGCAATTAAATGAATCATAATTGATGAATTCTTCTCAGGTTATGAGCCGAGTGGTGGCATCGTCTTGTTGCAACGTTTCAATGAGTTTCATACCCATCATCTTCACCAGAAGATGATGGGTATGAAACTCATTGAAACGTTGCGACAAGACAACGCCACCACTCGGCTGATAACCCAAGAAGAATTCATCAGTGGAATACACCGAGAAAGACTGAAATTTCATATGAACCATAAATATCTCACATATGTTCCTGGTGGCAATTTTGTTTATTCTTGCTTCCTCCACAAGTCTTTCCTCTGGTCTCCAGTTGTTTCTACTGTCCTTCAGTTTGTGCAAACTTTTGTTGTGCCTGCTCTGCTATCTTATATTGCTGTGCTACTCAGGTGACTTATGTTCTTTCCATGGTACGCATTGCGCCAGGGTTCTTTGTGTGACACTTTCAGATACTGATTTCTCTGTATTCTTCTTTCAAAAATTCCTATTATGTTCCATCATGTATCTGATTGTGCAGACAGTCGCAAATGGAATTTAAAATCGTGTTTCGTTTGCTTTTAGACCAGTATTTTACCAGGAACATTGCCTAAATGCTGCATACAACACAGACTTTCAGCAATGTCAAACTATGCACACTTGGCAAGTCTGATCAGGCCAGTATAGACTTATCAAGACAGAATGAAATAGGGTTAATGCAGGAGGAAGCCTCCTAATGAATAAGAATATAGGAATCCAGGTAAGCTACTAAAGCAGTATATTGAAAGCATTGTATTTGCCATGATAGGTATGATTCCAATATTCATCACAGCAGTACAAGTTCATATGACTGCTAGCTCCACAGTTGATGAAGAGATTGAAAGAATGTATGATGAGATGTGAGGGGAAACTTGAAATTCAATAGTAAGAAAAGGAGGGGAAGGAAAAATAGTAGCTGAACATGGACTGGAGAAAAGGAATGAAAGGAGCCTCCTGGTAGAATATTGCAGAAAGTGCAACTTAATCATTGCTAAAACGTGGTGTAAAAATGCTGAGAGAAGGTTGTGTATAAGGAAGATACCAGAAGGTTTCTGATAAATTATATAATAGTAAAAACAGCTTTTGAAACCATATTTTAGATCAAAAAACATTTCCAAGGGCAGATGTGGATTTTGACCATAATTTAGTGGTTGTGAACACCAGATGAAAACAGGAGAAATTGCAGAAAGATAGCAAAATAAGAACATTGGATCCAGATAAAAAAAAAAGGATGGTTGAAAGTTTCAAATTGTGCAGTAGGTAATATAAGACTAAATGCTGGCTTTGAGAGATGAAATAGTGAAGGAAGCAAAGGGTCAAATAGTCAAAAAGACAATATCCAGTAGAAATCATTGAATCTAATTGAAAAAAGGAGAAAATAAAAGTACAAGCAGACAAAAGGGAAGACAAAAATCTAAAACCTGAGATTGAAAGGAAGAGCAAATTTGGCAAAGCAAGAATGGTTAGACTAAAAATTCAAGGATGTGAGATTAAAAAAATAAAAATAAAATAGAAAAAACATCATATACATTGATCTTGCCAAAAACCGAGAAGTGATTGTTCTTGGTGTTGTAGCTCTCAGGGGCACCCTGGGATGCGCTCTGTGTGAGGCACCTCTTTGCATCTCTGTGAGCTGCAGCACCTAATCTGCACGCGTGCAGTACTGCGCTGACGTCACTTTGGGTGTGGTGCTCACACAACTCTAGTTTTACTTAGTCATGCATGATTTTATTCTGCATCCATTCTGGATGGAAGCTAATAAGACTGAAGGCTGTCACAAGGCTACATAAGCAATGAATCTGGAAAGACAGTGTCAGTCATTGTGCAGCTGTACTTGCAACAGCATTGGACAGGAAATGGAGATGCCACACTATAGGAAGGGCATCAGGCTTTCTCAGCCACTGATGCATAAGGCCATTGATGATATAGAAGTTATTACGAGCAGTAAAGTGGGAACCAGCAAGGCCCATCCATGTTTTGTGGGTGTGTTGTGAACTTTACAGTTACGAACAATGATGCGGCATACATCACTAAAGAAAATAGGGATACAGCCCATAGAAAATTAATGAAACTTTTTTAGGTAATGAAACCTGCATGAGTATTAAAAGCTATGATGGCAAGCCTCTACTAAGCAAAGAAGGGAAAGTTGACAGGTACAGGGTCTACATGAGGAGCAAAATCTTGTAGACACTTTTATAAAATGAGAAGAGGAAATAAGTGAAGATAAGATGGTAGGTAAGATCTTTTGAGAGGAGCCCTGAAAGATCTTAGTCAAAATAAGACCCCTGCACCAAACAAAATTCCCTTGGAAGTACTGAGATCAATGGGATAGCCAGTAATAATGGAAAACTATTCCACCTTGTATGCAAGAAACACAGCAGGTGGACAATCTACCCTCAGGCCTAAAGAAAAATTTAGTAATTCCTATTTCAAATTGGGATGGTGCTGACATGTGAATATTACCAAGCTACAATATAATTGTGTAGATAAAGAAATGTACTCACCAAGTGGCAGCAGGAGAAAAAAATATATAAAAGTTAAGGTAATTTGGAAGCTTTCCAAGCCAGTGGCTCCTTCTTCTGGCTGAAGAGTTGAACTGGCTGGAAGAGGGATGAAGGAAAAGGACTGGCAAGATTTAGGACATAGGGAGAGTTACGGAAAAGTTGCCCAGAACCCCAGGTCAGGGGAGACATACCAGATGGAGTGACAAGGAAAGACTGATTGTTGAAGAAAGCAATAGTTATTGAGAAGAAATGCTGAGACCAAACAAATTTATGTAAATTAAGGCCAGGTGAGTGGTGAGAACTGAGGACATGTTGCAATGCCAGGTCCAACCTGTGCAGTTTTGAAAAAATGGTGCCAGGGGAGAATCCAGGTGAATATGTATGAAACGGACTGAGGTCATGACTGTCATGTTGTGAGGAATGCTTTGTAACAGGGTATGTGTGTTGCCATTGTACACTCTCTTTTTATGCCCATTCATCCTAACTGAGAACTTGGTGGTAGTCGTACCAAAAGTAGAAGGTGTACACGTCGTTTCATAGATGGCTGTACCTTCGATAGTATGTGTTTTTTCCAATTACAGGCTGGTATAGGTGGTGGTAGGATGGTGCTGAGGGCAAGTCTTACAGCAGACCGTAGGGTAGGGAAATGGGTGTAGAAGGAGCATAGAGTCTGACCAGGATATTGGAGAGATTGGGGGAGGGTGGTTGGTGATGAAAAGCTATTAGTGGTGTGGTGAGCAAAATGTCAGGCTGGTTGTGTACCAGCTGTTATGTAAATGCTGTTCAGCGTTCTAAATTGATATGACTACAACCAAGTCATCAGTTACAATGAGTGGGTGTAGACTACGATTATAATAGGTTGGCACAGCATACCACACAGAGCAGTGCAACAGCATACCACGCAGAGCAGTGCAACACGTCAAGCAGAGCAGTGCTGGCTAAGCAAACCAATACAGCTCAATGCATGTGTTTATAGTACTACTGCAAGGAGAGCAGTGCGGAACAAATTGGCCATGAGGGAATCAAACAGGTTTGTTTCTGAGAGGAATGACCAGAGTGTTTGAGTGACTCAGGCTGTATTCGGACAACGCTGGCAGTGTTCGGCTGTTGCTGCAGCTAGCAGCAACATTATGGGACCAGTGAGAAAAGAATTGTCACAACTGATTCATGTTGGACAAGTTATGTGATGAGGCTGGAGCAGAATTACAGACTACAAGTACAGACTACATTTCCTTAATATCTTTTTTTCTTTTGTTGTATTTAAACAATGGGCGATAATAATATTGAAATAGCATAACTAACAAACACGTGAAATTCATGTTTTATTATGTGAGAAAAAGTTTGCAAAACTGTCTTTCATTTGGACAGCATCATCTAAAGATCTGTTAAAGTTTGGCCTGTCCGATAAGTTCAAATGGCTCTGAGCTCTATGGGACTTAACATCTATGGTCATCAGTCCCCTAGAACTTAGAACTACTTAAACCTAACTAACCTAAGGACATCACACACATCCATACCCGAGGTTGGATTCAAACCTGCGACCGTAGCGGTCACGCAGTACCAATCTGAAGCGCCTAGAACCGCACGGCCACACCGGCCGGCTGCCTGATAAGTGCCTTGCTTTGAATACTGAATTTCTTGTATATGTTGCCCATTGACTCTGAGGGATCCTTCTAGGTCAGTGACAGTATTGTGCAGAACAGATGTACTTCCTTCAAAATCATCAAGAAATATGGGCCACTTAGTGCTTTTTATTGTCTGGAAAGATGTTTGTTGAAATATTCTTTCTCTGGATCTAAAATCCATTGACGGTAAGACTTGTTAAAACACGTCAACAAAGGATGAGCCCCATCGCAATTAATACAAAAGCCTGTACAACTGATATCTTTAGTAGTGGGAAAGTCTGGAGGTATATTGAGCTCCCCTTCTTGCATCAAGTGAAATACACTAGAAGAATGACATCTACCACCACTGCTTTCTGACTCATATTCCACAAAATCTATTATAATAAATTTCCCTTGGGTATTGCCACTGCTTGTACTATGATTGAATGAAATAAAACTATAGAACATTGTAGCAGATTTTCTGGTCATTTTATATGAATGCTTTTTCTGTCAATATCACTTACCACGTTTGGAAAGTTCTGCACGTTTCATAAATAATCATCTTCAGGAGGCAATGCCACAACACTTCTGGTTGTTGACTCCAAAATTCTTACAGTGTTTGTGAATCCTATTGTGAATGACATAGGCATGTCTCAAAAGCTCTTGTTTCTGGGAACCTGTAACAATTCTCACTTCACCAGCTGATGATGACCCTTAAAAATTACATTATGCCATTGGAAAAATCTGTAGTTACTTCTGTATCACACTAGGTAGGGGAGATATCAAAATACCTCTTTTGTGCAGTAGGAACATCTAATAATAAGAACAAGTTTCCAAAACAATCATAATTAGAGGAAAAATATGTGCATGAAAAATAGAAACAGGCAGAAAACTTAGCTGCCTTTATTTTTTTCATTAACTGTGAAAGCTCCAAAAATGTAATAATTACCTGCACCTGAAAAATCATTATTTTTACTGATTGCTCCATTTCTTTGCCCCTGCATTTAGATGTCTTCTTCAGTCGAAAGTGCTCAAGTGCTCTTCTATATGATCTTCAGTGATTGCAAGTCAGCCTGATCGAGGTTTCAGATAATTTTCCTTTATTGTATTGTATATCTTTATTTCCTGTTTATTTCTGTTTATGGTTTGGTGGTTAAGGGCCAGACTATGGATCCAGAGGTCTGGGGGTTTGATCCCAGGATAGTCTTAGGGTTTTTACCTGATTTGTACCTGTCAGTTACCAATGCTTTCACCTCTGGAAATGTTTGATAATGCGGTAACTCAGAGTTGCACTGTAGTTTGGAGTCCACATTAATCTGTAGGTAAGTTAGTTCGAAGGTTGGAGGAAGTCAGAATTTGTTAGCTCCATTTGGACCCTGCCTAGTAGAAGACTGTGATTTTCAAACCAGCCTTCAGGTTGATGGCAGCTTTATTTTACCTGGCTCTGCATTTTTACTTTTAAACTCCTAAAAGGAATCATGTTTTATAGGACTTTTTAAAAGTGAATCCAGATTTTTTTCTGTTTCATTTTCTTAAAGAAGTGTTTACGCAATTGTTAACCAATCCATTTGGTACTAAGAGAAATCTTGTTTTTTAGATTGGTGATATTGACCACCAAATGCTACAGCAATATGGTCAATAAATATCATTAAAAATGGGGGTATTGTTTGTTATATTTGTACCATTTATTTTGATTCATAATAATAACCTACAGCTACAAAACTCTACATTCCACGGTATGGTGAATGGTAGAGAATTTTCTTTCCTGTTCCATTCACAAACAGAGCAAGGGAAAAACAATTGTCATTGCCTCTTTATGGGCCTCAATTTCTTTTACCTTCATGTCCATAATGTATTTTGGCAGCAGTAGTCATTCTGCACTCTGCCTTAAATTCCAGTTCTCAAAATGTTCTCAACAGTGCTCCTAGAAAAGAATGTTGCCTGCCATTCAGCAATTCCCATTTGAATTAATGAATCACCTCTGTAATACTTGCATTTTGATCAAACTACCAATAACAAATCTAGCAGCACAATTACGAATTGTTTCTATGTCTTACTTTAATCTGACATGGTGGGGCTCCAAGACACTCAAGCAGTACTGAAGAATGGGTCGCAGTAGTGCTACATGCAGTCTCTTTTACAGATGAACCACACTTTTGTAAGACTCTCCCAATAAACAGAAGTTGACCATTTATTTTCCCCACTACATTTCTTTCAAGCTTGTTCTGTTCCATATCGCTTTGCTGTGTTAGCTAGCTGCCATTCATCACACAACTAGAAATTTTGTATAACTCATTTTGTATCCTCCTACGCTCACTCGATGATGACACCTTTCGGTGTACCATAGCCTCATCATCAAACAGCCACAGATTCCTACTTGCTCTGTCTGTCATATCATTTACACCTACAGAGAATAATAGTGGGACACTTCCCTGGGATACTCGTGATGATACCCTTGTCTGTGATGAACAGTCACCATTGGGGACAAGGTACTGATTTCTTTTACTTAAGAAGTCTTTGAGCTACTCATATGTAAGGTGCCATGTCAAATGCCTTTTAGAAATCTAGAAAAGGGAAATACGTCTGTTGCCCTTCATCCATAGTTCTCAGTATGTCATATGAGAAAATGGCAAACTGAGTTTCACGTAAGTGACGCTTTCTAAAACCATGCTGATTGTTGGACATAAGCTTTTCAATCTCTAGCGATTTTATTATATTCGAACTCAGAATATGTTCTAGAATTTTTCAGTAAACTGATGTTAAGGATATTGGTCTGTAATTTTGTGGGTCCATTCATTTATCCATCTTATATGCAGGACTCACCTGCACTTTTTTTCCATTTGCTTGGGACTTTGACCTGGAGGAGAGATTCACAATAAATGCAGGCTGAGTAAAGGGCCAATGCTGTAGAGTATTTTCTTAAAACCAAATTGGGATTCCAAATGGATCTGGTGAGATATTTGTTTTCAGTTACTGCAGTTGTTCCTCTATGTCAGGCATGCCTTTTACTATGTTCTCCATAGGGGAGTTTGTATGATGGTCAAACGATGGTATTTCTGTATGATTCTACTGCATGAATGAGTTATTAAATGTGGAATTTAAAACTTTGGCTTTCATTTTTTCTGCCTTGAACAGCCCCACCGTACTGGTCAATAAGTTACTGGATGGAAGCCTTATACCTTTTAAGCAATTTTACATTGGACTATTTCACAGATGCACAGATCTCTACTATCTTTTGCATTCTCTTTGTAACTGAGAACGCAGCAGCCTTTGTCTCTTCAGCATTTTCCATATTTTGTTGCTAAACCACATTGAGTCTTTTCCTTCTTTAATCCACCTACTATCCAGAGCATGATTTACAAGCTGTTTAAACTTTGCCCATAATTCCTCTACATCCATCATACTGGAAATAAATTACGGCAATTCACTGTGTGAGTGAGATGCTAACAACTGCTTATCTGCTCCTTCTTGCTGAAATACTCTCCTGACGTTTTTCAATGATTCATTAAAAATGTAACCATAGTCCCTATGACAACATCATGATCATTAATCCCTATACTGATGCAGTTGATAAGGTCCATCCTGTTTGTAGCTACAAGGTCTAACATATTTCCATTTCATGTGGGCTGCTGATCTAGTTGTTCAAGTCAGTTTTTGGTAAAAGTGTTCTAAAGTACTTCCCGAGACTATCTGCCTGCACCCCACTGCGATGAGTCCATAGACATCCCAGTCTATACTTGGTAGGTTAAAGTTGCCTCCAACTAGTATTGCACGACCTGGGTATTTACACACTAGTGACTTTCTGTGATTGACTCTTGTAGTGCCACAGCAGAACTGAGTGACCAGTAAAAACTTCCAACAATTAATTTAGTTTCACATAGATCTGTTATATGCAACCAGGTAACTTCACTGTCAGACACTATTTCAACTTCAATAAACACAATGTTTTTGTCAGCTGCAGGGAATGCTCCCCCTCCTGTAGTATCCAATCTGTCTTTCCGATATATGTTCTGTGGCTCACCAAATGTTTCAAAGCTTTCTACTTTGGGTTTCAGCCAGCTCTCAGTCCCAAGAATCATTTTACTGTGACAAATTTTGCTCGAGGACAGTAAATTAGGGAACTTCATTATGAATACTTCAACAATTTACTGATAAAATTTGACATTTGAAGTGTCTTTACATACCACCGTCTGAATACCCTATCTGCATATCAACTGACAAGTGTTCTTCAGAGTACCTCAAGCTCCTGCCTAGCCAAAAACACCCCTACCCCACAGGTACTCTGCTACCCGAGGAACTATAGTGTACTCATGACTTATCATGGAGATATTTAATGTGACCAAATTTACTTGGAAGGCAGATGTGTGACACGTACACAGCCGACTGCAGGTAGCCACCTCTCTGGCCGGTATTTTGGCATGCGACCAGCCTCCAGCCAGTGAACCGCTGTGACTCAAGTTGTATGCAACTTCATGGAGAAGTGCACGCATTTGATTGCCAGTGTGAAGCCAGCCAATGATGCACTTTCAGCTGCACTAGTTCTTTTTACATTTGATAATTTATTTGTTGTGGCCTTTCTTCGAAAGCATCTTCCTGTCATCGCGGACTTTAGTACGGAAAAATTTATTACAAAATTTAGGATGAGACCTGCTTTGTGGGACTTGGGTCATCTGAAGAACATTCAGATCAAGCCCTTAAAAGAAAGATAAGGAAGGAAATGACTTTGATGTTCAATGGCAGAAAATATACTCATACAACACCACAAGAACAAAATACAAAGCTCAAGATCTTTTAGCTTTATTTAATTTTTAATAACACAACAAGTACATAAATTCAACTGCCATTGCGAAGCACTTTCATTTACAAAAGTAATCAGTAAATATGTTTCTGTACTGTGAATTGGGATCTGTGACAGTGTATGTGTTGTTGAATAGCCTTATGAATCAGTGTATATCCATACAGTTTACCCATAAATCATGGACCATCTGTTTCACACGTAATTATCTGGAATACATCCTGTAACAATATTTACAGTGAAATCAACATTTAGATTCAGGGACATGTGAAAGGTTGCTTGGTCGGTTAGTTTAAAATCGGGGGGAAGGGACCAAACTATGAGGTCATTGGTCCCTTATTCCTAATAAAGCAATGCCACAAGTAAGAGAATAAAACAGATGAGACATACAACACAAAACGGAAAGAAAGGAAAAACCACAAGAACGAAGGAAAGGCAACAAAACTAAAAGGAACAAAAGAGGACAAGAAAACAACAGAGAGAAGCTAGAAACAGAAGAGAGTAAAACAAGAAAGAGTACAGTGGCTGGCCCACCACGAGAATAAAAATGAAAATCTAGCCACTCTGCAACACACAAAAAACTCCACCCTAAAAGCACCAGGGTGGAGGACACAGAGGGACAAACGACATGTGCTAAAACTTAGATAAAATGATGAAACCCACCCTCACGAATAAAATGTAAAACTAAATCATACAATGAGGTGTTGTCAGATAATATAGTGGCAACAAGTCCGGTAACCCAAGATTTTGTCACTGGGCAGTGAAAGTGGGACAGTGCACCAGAATGTGGTCCACTGTCAACAGGGTGGCACACCGACACTGAGGCGGCACTTCACGGAACAAGAGGTAACCGTAGGTCGCCCAAGTGTGGCCTGTGTGGAGGTGCCAGAGGACAGTATGGAAGACTTCCACACGTTCGTAGTCTCCTTAATGACATGCAGTTTGTTGTGCATACTGTTATGCCATTCCATCTCCCAAAGCTGAAAAACCCTGCGGTGTAAGTCATAATGCAGGTCAGGTTCAGAGATGCCTATCTCCAGAAGCAGTTTCCGCGTAGCCTGTTTGGCCAGCCTGTCAGCAAGTTCATTGCCTGGGATACCGATGTGTCCTGGGGTCCACACAAACACCACTTAACAACGGGACCAGTCCAGGGGATAGATGGACTCCTGGATGGACACCAGCAAAGGATGGCAAGGGTAGCAGTGGTTGATAGCTTGAAGGCTGCTCAAGGAGTCAGTAGACAGAAGAAACAATTCCTCGGGGCATGAACAGATATACTGAAGTGCATGAGATATGGCCACCAGCTCTGCAGTGAGTACACTGCAGGCATCGGGCAAGGAATGCTGTTCAATATGGCCTCTGTGGACAAAGGCAAAGCCATCATTACCATCAGTCATCGAGCCGTCGGTGTAAACCACTTCAGACCCCAGAACACTTCAAGAATCGAGAGGAAGTGACAGCAGAGAGCCGCAGGGTTAACAGAGTCCTTATGACCGTGTGAAAGGTCCAGGCAATGCTTTGGCCTACAGCTACACCATGGAGGTGTACATGAATGGACCTCAAACAGAGGTGGTGAAGGGAAGGACTCCAGTTCAGACAGAAGCAATCACGCACGAACTGCAATAATTAGCCCTGACTGGGGCCTCCTATGCGGTAGGTGAACTGCCATGGTTGGGAAAAGAAGACTGTTATTAGGATGTCCAGGAGAGCTATGAATGTGTGCAGCGTAACTGGAGAGCAGTTGTGCACGTCTGATCTTCAATGGAGGAACTCCAGTCTCCACCAGTACGCTTGTCACCGGACTTGTTGTAAAAGCTCCTGTCGCTAGTCGAACTCCACAATGGTGTAATGGGTCAAGCAAGCACAGTGCAGAGGGTGCTGCCGAACCATAAATCACACTCCCATAGTCAAGGCAGGATTGAACAAGGGCTCTGTAGAGCTGCAGCAGTGTGGTGCAATCTGCACCCCAGTTGGTGTTGCTCAGGCAGCGAGGGCATTGAGGTGCTGCCAATACTTGCATTTAAGCTGATGAAGATGAGGAAGCCAAGTCAAACGAGCATCGAAAACCAGACCTAAGAATCGATATGTCTCCACTACAGTGAGTGGATCGTCATTGAGGTAAAGGGCTGTTTCTGGATGAACAGTACGACTCCAACAGAAATTCATGACACACGTCTTCATGGCAGAAAACTGGAAGCATTGGGCTAGAGCCCATGACTGCGCCTTGTGGATGGCTCCCTGTAGGCAATGTGCAGCAACACCAGTACTGAAGCAGCAGTATGAAATGCAGAAGTCATCTGCCTACAGAGAAGGTGAGACGGAGTGCCCTATAGCTGCTGCTAGATCGTTAATGACCACTAAAAATAGAGAGACACTCAATACAGAGCCCTCTGGGACTCCACTCTCCTGGATATGGATGGAACTACAGGAGGCACCAACTTGAACATGGAAAGTACGGAGCGACAGGAACTTTTCAGGAGCGGGCCCCAGAGACCCTACTCATACAGCGTGGCAAGGATATGATGTCACCAGGTCAGGTCGTATGCTTTATGTAAGTCAAAAAAGATGACAACTAGGTGCCAGGGTCTGGAAAAGGCTGTTTGGATGGCAGACTTGAGGGACACGAGATTATCAGTGGTAGAGTGACGACCCTGGCGGAAGCCACCCTGACATGGAGCCAGTAGGCCACATGACTCCAGGACCCAACCCAACCCAACTGCTGACACACCATACATTCCAGCAGCTTACAAAGAACGTAGGTGAGGCTGATGGGCTGATAGCTATCCACATCAAACAGGTTTTACTGGGTCCGAGCACCGGAATGATGGTGCTCTCCCACCATAGCGATGGAAAGTTGCCATCGCACTAGATCCAGTTGAAGATGACGAAGATATGTCGCTTTTAGTCAGATGAGAGATGTTTAATCATCTGGCTGTGGATATGATCAGGCCCAGGAGCTGTGTTGGGGCAATGTGCAAGGGCACTGAGGAGCTCCCACTGTATAAATGGGGCTTTATAGGACTCACTGTGGGGTGTAGTGAATGAGAGGACTTTCCCTTCCAGCTGCTGTTTGAGAGTGCGAAAGGCTGGGCGGTAACTGTACGATGCAGAGGCTCGAGCAAACTGTTCAGCAAAGTGCTCGGCAATCTCGTTTGCATCAATAGATAACACGCCATTTATGGTAAACCGGGAACATGTGTTGGGGTCTGGTACCCAAAAAGAAATTTGATCTTTGCCCAGACTTGGGAAGGTGACGTATGGCACCCAATGGTCAAGATGTATCTCTTCCAACACTGCTGCTTCCATCGTTTGATAAGTTGGCGAATGTGGGCACATAGCCATTTAAAAGTTATGAGGTGCTCCAGGGAAGGGTGCTGCTTATGCCACTGTAGAGCTTGCAGACGCTCCTTAATTGCTTCAGCAACCACAAAGGAACTGTCTTACGGCGTGTCACCCTAAAGAGTGAGGGATCACGTTTTTTGCCGCAGAAACAATTGTTTTAATCACCTGCTCAACCATCACATCGATGTTACCGTGTGGGGGAGATTCAGCGGTGACAGCAGAAGTGAAAGTTTCCCAGTCCGCCTTGCTTAAAGCCCATCTGGGCAGGCATCCGTTGGCCTGATGCCGGGGCAGTGACAGGAAGATGGGGAAGTGGTCACTGCCACACAAATCGTCATGTGCTCTCCACTGGATAGATGGGAGAAGTCCTGGGCAACAAATTGATAAATCAATGGCTTCACTGGCTCAATCTCTGGGACTGAGGATGAGCATGAAGCCCTACGACCAGCTACTTTTGAGCTCTTCATCTGCTGGCATGTGTCATCTTTCCCACTAGCAGAAACCTGGGAAGGGAGTGACCCAAGGGACCCATTCCTAGTGAGAGAAGCTGAAGAAGGCTTATACTTCTCTAGCTTAGAAGAAGGGATGGACGTCCCCGATGATTGGGGGGTGGGGGATGGGGGGGGGGGGGGCGGGGGTGTTGCTCCCGAAGTAGGTGGTGCGGAAGCAAAAGGGAGGGAAATGCCCCCCACCATCAAGGAGGCAGGTGGAGTCTTCCGGCTGTGAGAGATGACTGAGGTTGGCGGAGCTGATGGTCCATAACAGTTGTAGCGGCGGTGTAAGTTGATGTCATACATGCAGGATGCAGGCTTCAAATTTTCTCTGAGCCTCAGTGTAGGTCAGTCGGTCCAGGGTCTTGTGCTCCATGATTTTCCTTTCTTTCTGGAGAATCCTGCAGCCTTATGAGCAAGGAAAATGGTGCTCTCTGCAGTTGACACAGATGGGAGGCGGGGCACATGGAGTATTGGGATGTGATTGGTGTCCGCAGTCTCGACACGTGACGCTGGAAGTACAGCGGGAAGACATATGAGCGAACTTCCAGCACTTAAAGCACTGCACTACGAGAGGGATATAGGGCTTTACATCACAGCGGTAGACCATCACCTTGACCTTCTCGGGCAATTATCACCCTCGAAGGCCAAGATGAAGACACTGGTGGCAACCTGATTATCCCTCAGACCCCGGTGGACACGCCGGACAAATTATACACCTTGCTGCTCTAAATTGGTGCACAGCTCATCGTCAGACTGCTAAAGAAGGTCCCTGTGAAATATGACACTCTGGACCATATTTACGCTCTTATGGGGCGAGACGATTATAGACACATCCCTCGGCTTGTCACAAGCGAATAACATCCGTGACTGGACAGAAGACTCTGTTTTGATCAAGACTGACCCAGATCTCATTTTGGACAATCCCCCCACCTCCACAAACTTGTCTTCTAAATGCTCAACAAAAAACTGAGGCTTTGTCGTCATGAAAGATTCCCCATCAGCTCTCGAACATACAAGGTACCGGGGCAAATAAGATCCGCTGCCATTCTTAGCCTGACATTCCTCGTACGGTGTGGCCAGGGAGGGGAACGATTTGGGGTCGTACTTCTGTGCGTTGAATTGAGATTGTGAACACTCAGAGACTACTGGTGTTTGACCACCAGCAAGAGATGATGGACTACGTTTCATCGCATGTCATCTGCCCTGATGCCACTCACTCCAACCAGGGCCCCTCTCTACGGGTGTCACCCAGCTGCAGCAAAGGCCACCTGGCAGGATGGCCATTGCCGGGAGTCCCAATGTCCTAGGGCGATGGGCATGCACCCTTGGCATATGTGGGGAATTAACAGCGCAGGCATCAGCAGAGCGATCCCTGTGTGGTCAGGCGCTACAACCAACAGGGTACATGGCGACCCAAACACAACGGATGGCTACCATGCTGGATATCAAGTGCAAAGAATTCCATGGTCATTGTCTATGCGGAAAGCGACACTGTATAGTGCATGGTGGAAAATGCACCCAGGAAGGTGTCCTCATCCAAGAGATGGAGAATGAGCGGGACTGAAATGCAACAATGAAAAAGTAGGCTAAAAATCTCAATGCACGATGGCCACAATGCACCATGTAAGGCGCCCTTCCCCAATTGGCTCGCTCTTCAGGAAAATTTTGAAGCATGGAGGTCAAACCCTACAGGGGACCATCATATAAAGGCCAAAATGTGTGAAACTCCTTTTAGTTGCCTCTTACGACAGGCAGGAATGCCTCGGACCTATTTTTATCCCCGGACCCGCAGGGGGAAACATGTGAAAGATTCTCTACTTATTTGCCATTATCCCCAATGTGCAATCTGCAAAACATGTGGCTTGTGAATGATGATAACTGAGTACTTTTTTTTTTTCTTCACATAAAACTTCTGTCCTTGGTACTGTTTGTTTCAGAAAAAAAGTAATAAGCATTCTGTTTGTAGAGTGGAATTGCAACATAGCATGTACCCACCATTTTTTCTTCTTTCATTTCACCTCATTTTCCAGAGGAACTCTGCCGTTACTATCTCAGTAACTTTCATCCTATGTAGGCCAGTTGCAGCCCTGATCATTGTAGTTGGTAGCTGTGGCCATGGCCAGACATTGGCTGTGGCCACACTAGTGCACTACCAGCCTAAAAGTGCCACGTTATAGTCTTCATTGTTTTGCATACAGTAGGCCCCTCTAATCAGACCTCGGATGGTCCATCACTCCGGTTAGTCCGACGATGCTCAGGCTTGCGAGCCTGTGCCGAATTGTCACTGACTGGACGCCTGTCGAGCCGTTGCTGCTGTGTCTATCGCTGTGCATGTTGTTATACTGTACGTTATTGTGCACTTTTATCCTTTGTTGGAATTAAAAAAACGTCGTCGTTTGCTTTATTCCGTGTTCTCTACAGTACTTATTACTGTAGATTCATTGTGTGTACAGTTGTTTAATTTTCAACATGTCTGGATTCAAACATATACATGTAAGTCTTTCACTAAATGAAAAATTAGCAGTGCGACAAAGACTGGACGAAGGAAAATCACTCCAAAAAAATTGCAAAGGAACTGAATTGTGGTGTTACGACAATTAAGGATTGGAGGAAGAATCAGAAAGACATTGAATCCTATACAGTTACGATTGATAGTGAAAACACTCTGAAGAATCACGAAACATTATAAAAGCCTAAAGTTCAACTGCTTGATAACGCATTGTGGATGTGGTTTTGTCACAAAAAAACTGGAAGCCGAAAGTAAATTTGCTGCCAGTGAAGGCTGGATTGATTGTTGGAAAACTCATCATGGTGTCCAATTTGTTTCTATTTCCGTTGAAAAACTATCTGCCGATGCCGCAGCTCCTAAGCAGTTTTCTGTTAAGTTTCAAGAAATTGTAGAAGAAAATGAACTGTTACCCTGCCAAGTGTATAACATCGACAAGACGGGGCTGAACTTTAAAATGTTGCCACAAAAAATGCTCGCAGCTTCAAATGAATCCGTGGTAGGAACGAAACTTATAAAAGATAGAATAACAGTCATTCCTTGTAGCAGCGCAGATGGTACCCACAAGCTCACCTTGTTCGTCATTGGCAAATCTGAGAAGCCAAGGGAATTCAAAAATATAAACACATCTTCCTTGCTGGTTTATTACCGCAGTCAAAAATCTGCTTGAATGGACTGCAACCTTTTTAAATCCTGGTTTTTCGATGAGTTTGTGCCATTGGTCGAAAAATATTTGATCCAAAAAAACTGCCTGTTCGTGCTCTACTGCTGTTGGATAACGCACCATCACATTCATCTAAGGAACATTTGGTGAAAGGGGACATAAAAGCTCTCTTTCTGCCTCCTAATGTGACCTCACTCATCCAACCAATGGATCAGGGCATTTTCGAATGGTTAAAAAGGCGATATCGCAGGAAGTATATCAGCTAAATCTTGGAAAAATCTGAAGGCGGCCATAACTTATTTGAGGCATTGAAATCCCTGAACATCAAAGATGCTATCTGCACAATCGTTGCAGCATGGGATGAACTGAAACCTGACACACTGTGGAAATCATGGCGTTAGCTTTGGCCACAAGTTATGACTGAAAATGAGCATAATGAAGATGATCAAAACAATGACGCACTGGAAATCGTTAAAGATCTACAAACTCTGGAGCCGAATGTCCCTGCCAATGAAGTTGAAAAGTGGATCAACGAATATGACAAAGACTGTGACACCTTTGAAGAGCTCAATGATGACCAGATTGTTGCCGCTGTTAGCCAGGAAACTGTGAATGAGGACTCGGACAGCGAAGACGAACCCCCCCACCCGGATTTCACAAAACGATGCAAAAAACACTTTTGACATCGCCCTTCAATACATCGAGCAGAATCCAACTTCAACTCCAATGGACGTTTTGTGGATAAAAAAATGGAGGGACACTGTAGCTAAATCTAGAATGACATCTTCTAAACAAAAATGTATCACTGACTTTTTCCCAAGTAATTTGTTTTCATTTTTACTGTAAAAACAATGCATACAGTATAATCAATTCTGAGTTTATACATACAGTAGTTTATTTCCTTATAAAAAAAATTCTTTTTATATACAGTATATATATCGTTTGTACATTACTAAGTACAGTACAGTACTGTAATTTGTTTGTCGTTTTTCCTTTTAAAACCAATACATATTATAGTGTGTGTAGACCTTTTTTAGTTAATATATTGTTTAAAATTGTAAAAAAACATCTTTTTATATTACTGTAGACATCTTTTAGTTGTTGAATCGTTTAATTTTTTGTACTAGATGTCTCTTTATATATTTTCAGTAAATATTAGATTTTTCGGATAATCCGACCTTTTTTTCGTTCCGACCATGGTCCTGGTCCCGAAGGTGACGGATTAGAGGGGTTCTACTGTAATACCAATTTCAGCTATCAAACAAATGTATGCATTTGTTCTAAGAAATCTGCATAGGTGTGCTCTTTTATTTTTCAGACGCATTTGTATGCACCTTCTCTTTCCAAATGGTGCTTCACTGAACATTGTTCAATACCAGTGACCAAGAAACAGTTACTTTTTTATATTTAAATACAGAAAATAAAGCTATTTCAAATATCTTTGATAAAGTAGTTCATCTGAATAGTATTTATTATATGAATGTGGAATGTCACATTTTGAGGCAGATGCAAATTTTTTGCGTCCTTAGTCATTGTGTTTTTGTTGACTTTAGGTGACTTAAAATACTATTCAAGTGATAATATGGAATGATCTCTGAAATCACTAATATCAGAAGCAAAAACGCTTTTTATTCTCACCACTTATGAGATGATTCATGTTTGTTTCGGTGTATTTATTACCAATTCATGAGACATGCATAGCTATTGTTTCATCTTATAGGTGGCAAGTGTCCATTATTCAAATGTTTGAGTGAAATAAAGTGTTACGGAGCAGGTACACAAAAAAGTTATTGTACCAGTTAAAACCACACATCTGTCAAATTATAGGGAGGTGTAATGACAGGCAAGTACTTAACCTTGTGAATGCAAAAGTCTAACTATTATCGATATATATAGCAGTAGAAATTCCCACTTTACCTTTTAAACTGTTCATGTACAAAAGCTATGATAGTTTTTTTTACTTTTATATGTGTCTATCAGCAATACTTAGAACTTCAACTCTTGAAGGTAATTACTGCATCCATGTAATTTGATAGTTTGTACAGGTGAATTTTGCTTGTGATAAAACTGTGTGTTTGTATGTCTGGCGATATAGAACACAAACACAATTCCTTCTCTCTCTCTCTCTCTCTCTCTCTCTCTGTGTGTGTGTGTGTGTGTGTGTGTGTCCTCTTCTCATACACACACAGAAAAAAAGAGAGAGGGAGAGCAAACAATATTATCACTACTCTGCAGAATTGCTAAAATAATAATTTCCATTTTGCAGTGCATTGAAACGAAGATGCTGTGTGGATAGAGCTGTTGCTACACAGGTTGTTCTCCTGAAAAACACAGAGGGGAAAAACATTTTCTCTGTTGCCTCAAAAATAGTAATTCAAATGTGTTGTAAAATTGGAGGAGCTCCTTGGAGTGTAGAAATACCACTAAGTGTAAGTAAAGCTATATATTAATTGTCAATACAACTTGTTAAAGAGGGAAAGTAATCTCAAAAACCATATACACAGGCTAGGTGTTATAAATCTTCCAGTGAAGATTTACTGTGATAATTAAGAACTTCTATTGTGTGTGCATGCAGGCTCTCTCTCTCTCTCTCTCTCTCTCTCTCTCTCTCTCTCTCTCTGTCACACACACACACACACTAACTCTTTTGGAGAAGTAAGTATTATGTTAGGGAGATTTTATAAAATGGGAAGAAGTAACTTTTTTTTGTATTTTATCTTTAATTTTTGTGTAATTAGATAGCTCTTTTATCTTAATCAGTTTTGAAAACAATCAGTTTGAATTCTCTAAAATTTAAAAGATTTGTTGTTTGTTTTTTACTTTTACATTTCTGTATGAACCTTACAAACCTGTTATGATCCTAGCAGTATGTGTCTGAATTCATTTGACATTTACTCTCTACCCTATTTGATAAGGAATTTTAAGTAATGTGTAACCTAACTGATCTATTTGTCACCTTGGAAGTAGTGCTGCAGCTTGTGGATGTTTTACTTCTTGGTTATAATTTGGTTTTAATGACCAGTTTGTTAAATCATGAACACAACAGTATTTAAGTTGTCATCTTTTCACATGTGTTGACATCAGTGAGAATCTGATGATCAGCTTGCATTCAACAATTTTAGTTCATGCATCATAAGTCAGCACTTACATTGCTGATGTATGAATAGAGAACTAAGATTTATAAAATAGAAAGAAACATTCCACATGGGAAAAATATATTAAAAACAAAGATTCCATGACTTACCAAACGGGAAAGCGCTGGTAGATAGGCACAATAAAAAAAAACACACACACACAAAACTTCAAGCCCTCACAACCCACGGCCTCACCCCACCAGGAAAGAGGGAAAGAGAGGGAAAGACGAAAGGATGCGGGTCTCAAGGGAGAGGGCAAGGAGTCACCCCAATCCCGGGAGCGGAAAGAGCCACCCTAGGGGGAAAAAAGGACAGGCACACACTCGCACACACACACACGCACACACACACATCCATCCACGCATATACAGACACAAGCAGACATATTTAAAGGCAAAGAGTTTGGGCAGAGATGTCAGTCGAGGCGGAAGTGCAGAGGCAAAGATGTTGTTGAATGACAGGTGAGGTATGAGTGGCGGCAACTTGAAATTAGCAGAGATTGAGGCCTGGTGGATAACGGGAAGAGAGGATATATTTAAGGGCAAGTTCCCATCTCTGGAGTTCGGATAGGTTGGTGTTAGTGGGAAGTATCAGGATAACCCGGACGGTGTAACACTGTGCCAAAATGTGCTGGCCGTGCACCAAGGCATGTTTAGCCACAGGGTGATCCTCATTACCAACAAACACTGTCTGCCTGTGTCCATTCATGCGAATGGACAGTTTGTTGCTGGTCATTCCCACATAGAAAGCATCACAGTGTAGGCAGGTCAGTTGGTAAATCACGTGGGTGCTTTCACACTTGGCTCTGCCTTTGATCGTGTACACCTTCCGGGTTACAGGACTGGAGTAGGTGGTGGTGGGAGGGTGCATGGGACAGGTTTTACACCGTGGGCGGATAACAAGGGTAGGAGCCAGAGGGTAGGGAAAGTGGTTTGGGGATTTCATAGGGATGAACTAAGAGGTTACGAAGATTAGGTGGACGGCGGAAAGACACTCTTGGTGGAGTGGGGAGGATTTCATGAAGGATGGATCTCATTTCAGGGCAGGATTTGAGGAAGTCGTATCCCTGCTGGAGAGCCACATTCAGAGTCTGATCCAGTCCCGGAAAGTATCCTGTCACAAGTGGGGCACTTTTGTGGTTCTTCTGTGGGAGGTTCTGGGTTTGAGGGGATGAGGAAGTGGCTCTGGTTATTTACTTCTGTACCAGGTCGGGAGGGTAGTTGCGGGATGCGAAAGCTGTTTTCAGGTTGTTGGTGTAATGGTCCAGGGATTCAGGACTGGAGCAGATTCGTTTGCCACGAAGATCTAGGCTGTAGGGAAGGGACCGTTTGATATGGAATGGGTGGCAGCTGTCATAATGGAGGTACTGTTGCTTGTTGGTGGGTTTGATGTGGACGGATGTGTGAAGCTGGCCATTGGACAGATGGAGGTCAACGTCAAGGAAAGTGGCATGGGATTTGGAGTAGGACCAGGTGAATCTGATGGAACCAAAGGAGTTGAGGTTGGAGAGGAAATTCTGGAGTTCTTCACTGTGAGTCCAGATCATGAAGATGTCATCAATAAATCTGTACCAAACTTTGGGTTGGCAGGCTTGAGTAACCAAGAAGGCTTCCTCTAAGCGACCCATAAATAGGTTGGCATACGAGGGGGCCATCCTGGTACCCATGGCTGTTCCCTTTAATTGTTGGTATGTCTGGCCTTCAAAAGTGAAGAAGTTGTGAGTCAGGATGAAGCTGGCTAAGGTGATGAGGCAAGAGGTTTTAGGTAGGGTGGCAGGTGATCGGTGTGAAAGGAAGTGCTCCATTGCAGCAAGGCCCTGGATGTGCGGGATATTTGTGTATAGGGAAGTGGCATCAGTGGTTACAAGGATGGTTTCTGGGGGTAACAGACTGGGTAAGGATTCCAGGCGTTCGAGAAAGTGGTTGGTGTCTTTGATGAAGGATGGGAGACTGCATGTAATGGGTTGGAGGTGTTGATCTACGTAGGCAGAGATACGTTCTGTGGGGGCTTGGTAACCAGCTACAATGGGGCGGCCGGGATGTTTGGGTTTGTGAATTTTAGGAAGTAGGTAGAAGGTAGGAGTGCGAGGTGTCGGTGGGGTCAGGAGGTTGATGGAGTCAGTTGAAAGGTTTTGTAGGGGGCTTAAGGTTCTGAGGATTCCTTGAAGCACTGCCTGGACATCAGGAATGGGATTACCTTGGCAAACTTTGTATGTAGTGTTGTCTGAAAACTGACGCAGTCCCTCAGCCACATACTCCCGACGATCAAGTACCACGGTCGTGGAACCCTTGTCAACCGGAAGAATGATGATGGATCGGTCAGCTTTCAGATCACGGAGAGCCTGGGCTTCGGCTGTGGTGATGTTGGGAGTAGGATTAAGGTTTTTAAAGAAAGATTGAGAGGCAAGGCTGGAAGTGAGAAATTCCTGGAAGGTTTGGAGAGGGTGATTTTGAGGAAGAGGAGGTGGGTCCCACTGTGATGGAGGACGGAACTGTTCCAGGCAGGGTTCAATTTGGATAGTGTCTTGGGGAGCTGGATCATTAGGAGTGGGATCAGGATTATTTTTCTCCGTGGCAAAGTGATATTTCCAGCAGAGACTACGAGTGTAGGACAGTAAATCTTTGACAAGGGCAGTTTGGTTGAATCTGGGAGTGGGGCTGAAGGTGAGGCCTTTGGATAGGACAGAGGTTTCGGATTGGGAGAGAGGTTTGGAGGAAAGGTTAACTCGGGAGAGGGTGGGGTGTCGTTCCAGTCCCGGGAGCGGGGGGACTTGCCTTGGGGGGAGTAAGGGACAGGTGTGCACTCGCATCCACACACATATCCATCCGCACATGAATGTGTGAACTGAGGATCTTCCAATACATTGACACCTGAGTCTTGTTTGAAGATCCGCATTTGATAGCTGTTATGGTATATGTGAGCAAGTCTAGTTCTCCTGATTGTGTTTTTGTTCATGAGTAAGGTTTTTCAGGACCATTCTTGCACATCTAAGGTGTATGTGTGGATGGATATGTGTGTGGATGCGAGTGTATACCTGTCCTTTTTTCCCCCTAAGGTAAGTCTTTCCGCTTCCGGGATTGGAATGACTCCTTACCCTCTGCCTTAAAACCCACATCCTTTTGTCTTTCTCTCTCCTTCCCTCTTTCCTGATGAAGCAATCGTTGGTTGTGAAAGCTTGAAATTTTGTTTGTGTGTTTGTGTTTTTTTATTGTGCCTATCTACCAGCGCTTTCCCGTTTGGTAAGTCATGGAATCTTTGAACTAAGATTTATTACGTACATACATTGTTAAATTTTTGCTGACTAGTAATATGTACGTATTAATATTTTAATGTGTATATCTGTTTGAAGATAATGACTGTACATTTCAACAGTTGTACCTGGAATTTTATACTGACTTCATGGTGATTACTGAATGTGTTACCGTCTAACCGTAATATCAGTTGCATATTGGCCAAAAGAAGGCAGGCTGTTGACTTGTCACATAATGTTTACTATTGATAAGTAACCCAGGACTGATTGATAGTGATGCTGAGATATTAACATTGCATGTGAATACCGGAGACTGACTGAAGCATTGTCTTGCATGACTACTCATAGGAAAGCATAAGACAGAATAACAAAATCTGTTATTTTTTTTATTGTGTTCCTTACTGAGCATGATATCTACATCGACATCTACATCCATACTTCACAAGCCACCTGACAGTGTGTGGCGGAGGGTACCTTGAGTACCTCTATCGGTTCTCCCTTCTATTCCACTCTTGTATTGTTCGTGAGGAAGTGGAGTGCAAAGCCCATCCTTTTTCTTTTGGTGTTCTTCCGTTAACAGTTTTGGAACCCAGCGCTCACAGAGTTTCCTGTACCCTAGGGTGACTGTCACAACGTCATAAAGAGTTGTCATTGACACATCCGGCAGGATCTGATGCAATTCGTTCAATGTGAGACGTCTATTCGCACGAATTGCTTCCTCCGTTCTCCGAAGAACGGCATCAGAGATCACAGATGGCTGACCTGTTCTTTGTTCATCATGAACATCGGTCCTACGTTCAGAGAAATGACAGCATTTTGTTACATTTTGTCAATCCATAATGTTTCCATAAACAGAAACAATTTCTTTGTGAATATCCGCTGGTCGCTGATAATTTGCATGAATAAAACGTATGACGGAGCGCACTTCGCATTTCGCGGGATTCTGAATCAGCACAGCCATTTTAAACACGACCTACTCCAACCACAAGCAATGTTCAACTACCAAACGACTGCAAGGAGAAAGCTAACATTTCAAGGTTAACACCAGTGTTGCCAACTTGCTCGCCAAAACTCTTCTGTTCTTCTGGCATACAGTGTATCTTTGCTTTCTGAAATACCCTCGTATATTGTGAATAGCAACGGTCCTACAACACTCCCCTGCGGCACACCTGAAATCACTCTTACTTTGGAAGACTTCCCTCCATTGAGAATGACATGCTGCATACTGTTATCTAGGAACTCTTCAATCCAATCACACAATTGGTCTGATAGTCCATATGCTCTTACTTTGTTCATTAAACGCCTGAGGGGAACTGTATCAAATGCCTTGCGAAAGTCAAGAAACACGGCACCTACCTGGGAACCCATGTCTACGGCCCTCAGAGTCTCGTGGATGAAAAGTGCGAGCTGGGTTTCACATGTTCGTCTTTTTCAAAACCTATGCTGATTCCTACAGAGTAAATTTCTAGTCTCCAGAAAAGTCATTATACTCTAACATAATACGTGTTCCAAAATTTTACAACTGATCGACGTTATAGATATAGGGCTATAGTTCTGTACATCTGTTCAACATCCCTTCTTGAAAACCTGTGCCCTTTTCCAATCTTTTGGAACGCTATGCTCTTCTAGAGACCTATGGTACACTGCTGCAAGAATGGGGCAAGTTCCTTCGCGTACTCTGTGTAAAATCGAACTGGTATCCCATCAGGTCCTGCGGCCTTTCCTCTTTTGTGCGATTTTAATTGCTATTTCGATATGTACCACCATTTTGTCATCTGTGCGACAATCTAGAGGAAGGAACTACAGTGCAGTCTTCCTCTGTGAAACAGCTTTGGAAAAAGACATTTAGTATTTCGGCCTTTAGTCTGTCATCCTCTGTTTCAGTACCACTTTGGTCACAGAGTGTCTGGACATTTTGTTTTGATCCACCTACAACTTTGACACATGACCAAAATTTCTTAGGATTTTCTGCCAAGTCAGTACATAGAACTTTACTTTCAAATTTGTTGAACGCGTCTCGCATAGCCCTCCTCACACTACATTTCACTTCGTGTAATTTTTGTTTGTCTGCAAGGCTTTGGGTGTGTTTATATTTGCTGTGAAGTTCCCTTTGCTTCCGTAGCAGTTTTCTAACTTGGTTGTTGTACCACAGTGGCTCTTTTCCGTCTCTTACAATCTTGCTGGGCACATACTCATCTAATGCATATTGTACGATGGTTTTGAACTTTGTCCACTGATCCTCAACACTATCTGTTCTTGAGATAAAACTTTTGTGTTGAGCTGTCAAGTACTCTGAAATCTGCTTTTTGTCACTTTTGCTAAACAGAAAAATTTTCCTTCCATATAGCTGAAATCACCGATGCTGTAATCGCTTTATGATCGCTGATTCCCTGTTCTACATTTGTGGTGTCACTGCCAGACACCACACTTGCTAGGTGGTAGCCTTTAAATCGGCCGCGGTCCGGTAGTATACGTCGGACCCGCGTGTTGCCACTATCAGTGATTGCAGACCGAGTGCCGCCACACGGCAGGTCTAGAGAGACATCCTAGCACTCGCCCCAGTTGTACAGCCGACTTTGCTAGTGATGGTTCACTGACAAATTACGTTCTCATTTGCCGAGACGATAGTTAGCATAGCCTTCAGCTACGTCATTTGCTACGACCTAGCAAGGCGCCATTATCATTTGCTATTTATCTTGTGATGCATGTACCGTCAGACCGATGTTCACCAATTATGGATTAAAGTTAAGTATTCCCGCAGCTACGTACGTTCTTTGCTACTATAACTTCCTTTACCTGTTCCAGACCTCACGCCAGTCTGCGTGAGCTTAAACGCGTGCCTTTCGGCTACCCGTCATTGTGGATTGGCTGTCTTGCCAGTCCACAACAACATTAAGTGTTTCAAATAGTTCGGGTCTGTTTGTCACCAGAAGGTCTAATATGTTATCGCCATGAGTTGGTTCTCTGTTTAACTATTCAAGGTAGTTTTCAGATAATGCACTTAAAAAAATTTCACTGGGTTCTTTGTCCCTGCCACTCGTTATAAATGTTCGAGTCTCCAGTCTATATCTGGTAAATTAAAATCTCCACCCAAAACTATAAAATGGTCGGGAAATCTACTCGAAATATTTTCCAAATTTTCCTTCAGGTGTTATGCCACAACAGCTGCTGAGCCAGGGGGCCTATAGAGGCATCCAATTACCATGTTTGAGCCTGCTTTAACTGGTACCTTCACCCAAATTATTTCACATTTCGGATCTCCATCAATACTATTGCACTTTTTATCGCTATAAACACACCTCCCCCTCCACTTGTCTCTGCAGTCTGAGTTTAGAATTTCATTACTGTTTACATCTGGTTTCAGCCCCAACTGTCTGTCCCTAGTATTATGTGGGCATTGTGACCATTTATTGATGAGAGCAGTTCTGAGACCTTTCTATAGATGCTCCTGCAGTTTACTATTACCACATTAATATTGTCATTCCCTGTTGCATGTTGCCTACTGCTACCTTGTCGCGTCTCAGGAAGTGTCTTGTCAGGCCTAGCGAGGGAATTCGAATTCTCTAACCTAAAAAGCCCACATGTGCACTCCACACGTATTCCGCTACCCTTGTAGCTGCTTCCTGTGTGTAGTGCACACCTGACCTATTCAGTGGTACCCTACATTTCTCCACCCGGAGATCGAGAAATTTGTGCCCCAGATCTCCACAGAATTGTCTGAGCCTCTGGTTTAAGCCTTCCACTCGGCTCCAAACCAGAGCACTGTAATCGGTTCTGGGAAAGACAATACAAATAGTGAGCTCGGATTCCACCCATCGAGCAAGGCTTTCTGTCTTCACCAGATCCGCCAACTGCCTGTATGAACTGAGGGTGACCTCTGAACCTAGACGGCAGGAGTCATTCGTGCCGACATGAGCAACAATTTGCAGTCAGGTGCACCCAGAGCTCTCAATTGCCACTGGCAGGGCCTCTTCCACATCTTGATGAGACCCCCAAGCAAGCAGACAGAGTGAACACTGGGCTTCTTCCCTGACCTTTCCGCTATTTCCCTAAGGCACTCCATCACCCACCTAACATTGGAGCTCCCAATCACTAATAAACCCCTCGCCCCGTGTGCCTGCTCGGACCTTGCTGAAGGAGCGGCCACATGTCGAGTCACAGGCAGAGCGGGCAATGCCACACGGCCATCCTCCACATTGACCCTCCGCCTCATGCGACGCGAACGCCGTTGAAACCCCCACTCCCCTTGGGGAGAGGATGGCCCAACCCCAGTCGGTAACCACGACTATTTTTCAACAGCATGGCCCGTGGGTGAAGCATGTAACACCCGGGGTGTACCATGCAATGCACCAAACTCACCACTACTGCTACACTCTGAGGCAGCAGCCTGAAGACAGCTGACAGTGACCATCAGAACGTTCAGATGTTTGCAGACAGTGGCCAGCTCCTTCTGTGACTGCACAGCAGTCACACATCCTATCCATCCTAAGAAATCAATTTACTGTAGAGAGTTAGTCAACTTTTAACTAGACTGCTAATTAACTAAAGGCAGCTGATAGCTGACTAAACTGTGGTTACTAGACATTTCTTGTTGGGAACAATGAAAATAAGCACTAACTTTCTCTGGGCTGTATTCAAAACAAACACGAAATCTATGGAACACTATTACTAGTACTCGAAAATTAAAGCTTCCTAAAAGCAAAAACACATGAAAAAAGAAGTGACAAGTAAGGAAAACACAGTTTATATTTAAATTTATGTAGCTTGCTGCTCAGGAGATGTGAAGCAGATGGCAGTTACGACACTGGCAGTACTGGCACTACAGATGACTAAAGGTACTCTCTCTGACTGTATTCAAAACAAACACGAAATCTAGGGAACACTATTACTAGTACCAGTACTCAAAAATTAAAGCTTCCTAAAAGCAAAAACACACAGAACAAGAAATGACAAATAAGAAAAACACAGTTAATACTTAAATTTACGTAGCTTGCTGCACAGGAGATATGTAGCAGATGGCAGTTACAATGACACTGGATACGGGTGGATACTGTGGGTTTATTAGACCTGGAGGGTAAAATGGACTGGTGATGCAGGGGAAGAATGTAACAAAAGATGTCTGAATACTAAACAGTTACTGTATTGGAATGTTAACAGGCACAATTAGTTGGCACAATTGCTGAATGCATTTACATTGGTACTGGGTAGTTATAATGTATACTGTGTATATGATGGGTGCTATGACACCCATGCTGTCATTTGACAATCCATAACTTGAATTAACAGTATGGCTATCGAGAAGAGAGACCGTGTGTTGTTAGTGGAATTGTTTTATGTGGCGGGAGCAACTACAGAGCTGTATTGAAAGAGTATTGCTGAGTGAAAGGTCTAAGGAGAGGCCCAATGTCATTAAATGGTTTAAAGAAGATGATAATGACATTCGAAAATACGAGTGAGCTTGGTGTGGCAAATGAAAGAGGAAGGCACTCTATCCCTGTTGACAAAGTTGCTGTTACAATAATTGACCATACAGCATGTGCTCTGGGTAGTGCTCGTGCTCATACAGTGTGACAGTAACTGCCCATCCCATAGTCAACAGTACAGAAAGCTTTGTAGTCCATATTACATTGGTACCAGATAGTGCAGCAGCTGGAACCTCATGATCTGCAGTGTATTTCTGAATTATTTGGTTTCTGGAACAGATCAAAGTTGATGACACATGGTGCGACATATTCTGTGGAGTAACAAGATACATTTTACACTAAAGGCTGCTGTGAATATATAGAACTTCTGAATTTGGGGTACTGTTAAATCATATGTTGTGAATGAAGAGCCCATGTGCTTGCCATTTGTGACTATGATGTGGATTCACAAGTAGCTTTATTCTTAGTTGTTCTTCTATGAATAGAATACACCCACGGGGGATGTCAGATGTAAAGTGATGTCTGCATGTTATTGAAACCTCCTTGTTAGCATGGGATTTGGAAGAGTGCAGCTGTGTGGAAACCACTATTTTCATGCAGGATGGGGCAACATGTCACGTTGCTTGCCCAGTGAAAGATTTATGTAATGCAACCTTCTACAAATGTGTTATCTCCATAGGTTTTCCAGGTGCATGGCCTACAAGCTCACCTGATCTGAATCCACAGGATTTTTTGCTCTGGGAATATCAAAGGATTCCTTTACCAGGGATTTGTTTGGTCTCTTAACTGATCCAGCGGAACTGCTGTGACCAATTGTCCACCACATCATTTTGTTGATGCAGTATCTTGTCAACATCTTCAGTGCTCATATTGAACAAAACGTGTAAGCAGCAGTTAATAATGAAATCAAAATTATGACTTTCTCATTTATTCGATCTTTTCTGCCCACATCTTGTTCCTAATCCACTATGTATTGTAACATTTCTAGACATCTTTCTGCCTGCATAGTGTCAGATTTGCAACTGGTGGCTTAAATTGAAACTAATTTTTCCCCCATGTAAATCATTTCCACATTAGAATATCTACCAAGTTTTGCTGCCATGTGATACATACAGCACACATTGGATCTCTGTCAGTAACTGCACTTTCAAGTGTAACCACCCGGTAAGTTACCACAAAAAAGTCTATGAATGAAAACTCAATTGAATCAGTCCAATAATCCCCACCATTCATAAAGGCATTACGAGTACTCTTGATAGGTGCCAACTGTCCCAGTGTAGGTGATCAGTTTACACAGTTTTTTAAGACAACATGAGAAACATTTTTAATGTTCTACAAGTATGGTAAACAGGACTGATTTAACACAGTGATCAATGAAATACGCAAATAAAAATAAATGAACTTGGAGGTACTGCAAGTGTGTCTAATCTAACACAGTTATCAAAGTAAAATATAATTACAAGTAAATTTGAGTTACCGTGGGTGAAGCTAACCTAACACAATTATCAATCTAAATACAGTATACAGATAAACAAATGTGATGCGCCATAAGGTTAGGTTAGGTTAGTGGTGTTTAACGTCCCGTTGACAGCGAGGTCATTAGAGACGGAGCGCAAGCTCGGGTTATGGAAGGATGGGGAAGGAAATCGGCCGTGCCCTTTCAAAGGAACCATCCCGGCATTTGCCTGAAACGATTTAGGGAAATCACGGAAAACCTAAATCAGGATGGCCGGAGACGGGATTGAACCGTCGTCCTCCCGAATGCGAGTCCAGTGTGCTAACCACTGCGCCACCTCACTCGGTACGCCATAAGGGAAGCCAATCTAGCACAGTGACTAAAGCAAATACAGACTACAAATAAACATGCTTGAGTAACCAACTGTAAGTGAAGCTAATCTAACACAGTTGCGGGTTTCAGTCTTTAACATACATACCTGTGGCACTGCGGCAGTTTGCAAGTATTCAACAAAAGAGGTTGGATGTTACTGCACTCACTATAGGTTACCCACTGTCCGTTTCACTCCTTTTCTGCTATATTCCCTCCCACCAACCCACCCATCAGTCTCTCATATGCACGTAGCTGCCCTACCCCCTCTCCACCTTGTTCTTGTATGGGACAGTATCGAAGACATGAGACTGCAAGGTACTGAATAGTATTTTCCTGAAGTATGGTATCAATCTCACCTGCTAGTTCTCCAGAGGCATCGTGGGAGCTTGGCAATGCTATTCACATTTTAGTAGCACAAAATCAACCCACTGTTGATTAACAGTAAATTGCTGCACTTGTCCTATGGACAGCTCACACCAGGGTGGAAAGTGCAGTGAGTTGTGGTGCTTCTGCATGCTGTAGGGAAAAACCCCATGCACTGCAGCAACGAGGCATATAGCAGAGAAAAACGATGTCCTTGGTTGCATATAATTCACAATGCAGTTCTATCCCAGGTGGCACTTAATCTGCCACAGTGCGAGATCATCTGCTAGAGCAGGCGGGTGGCAGGCACACACATAGAAGTGCATCTCAACAATACCATGAAAGATGACAAAATCTAACAATACAATATTCTGAAAAGGGTAGTTGCTACTCACCATATAGCGGATGTGCTGACTTGCAGATAGGCACAATAAAAAAACTGTCAGAAAGTGAGCTTTCGGCCAACACAACACACACACACACACACACACACACACGGCTGCTTATGGGGACATACAGGGACGAGGTGGAGACTGCACCTATGTGCAGTTGGGAGGACACACACACACACACACACACACACACACACACACACACACACACACACACACACAGTTGCTTATGGGAACATACAGGGACGAGGTGGAGACTGCACCTAGGTGCAGTTGGGAGGTTGACGGAGGGCTGGTGGGGAGAAGAGTGTGTGTGTGGGGGGGTTAGTGGGGGATTAGCGGAAAAAGAGAAGTAAAAAGACTGGGTGCATTGGAGGAATAGAGGGCTGTGTAGTGCTGGAATGGGATAAAGGAAGGGGCTAGATGTGTAAGGACAATGACTAACAGAGGATGAGGCAGGAGAGTTATGGAATGTAAGATATGTGGCAGGGAGAGTTCCTAAGTGTGCAATTTAGAAAAGTTGGTGTTGGTGGGAAGGAGTCAGATGGCACAGGCTCTGAAGTAATGACTAAATGAAGAACATCATGTTGGGTGGTGTGCTCAGCAGTGGGGTGGTCCAGATGTTTCATGGCCACATTATGTTAGTGGCCATTCATGAGGACAGACAGCTTGTTGGTTGTCACACCCATGTAGAACTCAGCACATAGGTTACAGCTTAGCTTGTAGGTCACATGACTGTTTTTACAGGTAGCCCTGCCTTTGACGGGATAGGTGATAGCTGTAGCCAGACTGGAGTCCATCCCTTTTCTCATCCCTACCACTTTCCACGCCACTATCTTCACCAGCCTTCCTGAAGTCCATAAATCCAACCACCCAGAACATCACCTTCTGGCCAGTTAACTGTGTCTCTACTGAGAGAATCCCTGCTCTCGTAGACCATCACCTTCAGCCTATTACCTGCAACCTGTCCTCCTATATAAAAGATACCAAACATTTCCTCCACCAACTTTCCACATTTCCTGTTCCTTTACTACATGGTGCCCTGCTTATCACTGTTGTGATACCACCTCTCTTTACACTGACATCCACAATGCCCATGTCCTTACTGCTATTGAACACCACCTTCCCAAGGCCCGAGAGATTCCATACCTACAATGTCCTTCCGAGTCGCCAGGACCAATTATATCCTCATCCACAATTATTTCTCCTTTGTCCTTTGAAGGCACACCTACAAACAAATCGAGGATACAGTTATGGGCACCCACACGACACCATTCTATGCCAACCTATTCATGGGCCATCTAGAGGAATCTTTCCTAAACACCCATAATCCCAAACCCCTTCCTCGTTCAGATGCATTGATGATATATTTGTGATCTGGATTGAGGATGAGGACACCCTATCCACATTCCTCCAGAACCTTAACAACTTTTCCCCCGTTTCCTTCACCAGGTCTTAATCAACCCAACAAGCTACTTTCCTAGATGTTGACCTCCACCTCAAATATAGCTACATCAGTACCTCTGTCCATATCAAACAAACTAACCACCAGCAATACCTCCACTTTGACAGCTGCCACCCCTTCCATACGAAGAAGTCCCTCCCATACAGCCTAGCCATCCTTGGTCATCGCATCTGCAGTGACGAGCAGTCCCTCTCGAAATATACCGAAAGTGT
Organism: Schistocerca nitens; assembly: GCF_023898315.1. Classification (NCBI taxonomy): domain Eukaryota; kingdom Metazoa; phylum Arthropoda; class Insecta; order Orthoptera; family Acrididae; genus Schistocerca; species Schistocerca nitens. Next base: position 1,270,371,500 of record NC_064614.1, on the reverse strand, counting down.
CTCACTGAAGCCTTCACAAACCTTAATTATCATCTCAGTCTTGTACAAAATTGTATCTCCTGTGCCTTATCTTTCCAATGTCCCACCACCTCACAAAGTCCCACCGTTCAGCCACAGAGGAGCATACCCCTTGTAACTCAGTACCACCCAGGACTGGAGCAACTGAATTACATTCTCCGCCAGGGTTTTGGCTACCTCTCGTCACGCCCTGAAATGAGAAATGTCCTGCCTACTGTCCTTCCCACCCCTCCCACAGTGTTATTCCACCGTTCACCGAACCTACACAATATTCTTGCCCATCCCTACACAGCCCCTACTCCCAAACCCTTACCTCATGGCTCATGCCCCTGTAATAGACCTAGATGCAACATCTGTCCTATACGTCCTCCCACCACTTCCTAGTCCAGTCTGGTCACAAAAATCACCTATCACATCAAAGGTGTCATGTGGTCTACAAGCCAAGCTGCAACCACTGTGCTGCGTTCTACATGGGTATGACAACTAACAGGCTGTCTGTCCGCATGAATGGCCAAGCTGACAAACTGCAGCCGAGAAACAAGTGGACCACCCTGTTGCTTAGCACATTGCCCAACATGATGTCCTTCATTCCAATGACTCCTTCACAGCCTGCTTCAACCTTCATTAATCACTGTCTTAACCCATCTAGCCCATTCCCTGTTCCCATTCCAGCACAACACAGCCCTCTATTCCACCAATGCACCCACAGTGTCTGTACTTCTCTCCATTTCCATTAACCTCTCCCCCACCTCGCCCCACCCCCCGCCCACCATCAACCGCCTGACTGCATCTAGCTGCCCTATCCTCTCAGCACCTCATGCCTGTATGATCCCATAAGCAGCACATTACCATCCCCCCGCTGTACCCTGCTATCCCTCCTCATACCCACCCCTGGCTCCTCCTTACCCCCACCGTCTGTGTGTGTGTCTGTGTGTGTGTGTGTGTGTGTGTGTGTTTGTTTGTGTGTGAGAGAGAGAGAGAGAGAGAGAGAGAGAGAGTGAGTGATTTTGTGTGTGTGTGTGTGTGTGTGTGTGTGTGTGTGTGTGTGTCCAACAAAGGCCTTGTTGGCCTATAGCTCACTTACAGAGTCTTTTTGGTGTGCCTGCGACTTAGCATTCCCACTATATGGTGTGTACTATCCTTTTCATAAAATTATGATATTCCATCCTGGATTTTCCAGTGTTTAAAATCAAATTATAGAAAGTTATAATAATCAAGACAGCAAGTATGTTTAACTGTGACTTGGGTGATTAGAAAAGTGCAAAATTATAAGTATTACTTTGTAGGTGTTACTTATAGTTCCATAGGGATTCACAGAACCTACAAAGACTGGCTAAGAAATGAAATTGTCTAGGTCAAAGAGAAGAGGAGAATCAGGGGTTTGAAATGAGGTATATACAATGATTTACTCAGTAAGACGTTCAGCTCTGTGTATTACTTACGAATCTTAAACTATGGATTTCTTTTTCCCAGTATTGTTTCCAGGTAAAGAAATTAGGGTGTTATCATCAGTAATTGGACAATTACATGTGAAGTAATAAAACTTTATGGATTACAGCATTAATTGCTGATTTGTATAACTCTAATATATGTGTTATTCATAAAAATAGAGCAAATAAAGAGAAAAACATTACAGTGATGTTATGAGTGGTAGAAGAAGAAATAGTCAAACAATGTAAAATCCAGGATGGAATGTAACAATACTGTGAAAAGAAAAGTTGCTACTCACCATATAGCGGAGTAGCTGTCACAGATAGGCAAAACAAAAAGACTGTCACAAATATAGCTTTTGGCCATTAAGACCTCCATCAAAATTAGATGATAAACGCACACATACACACTCACAAACTCACACAAACACGACTGCAGTCTCAGACAACTGAAGCCACACTGTGAGCAGCAGGAACAGTGCATTATGGGAATGGTGACTGGGGGGGGGGGGGGGGAAGAGGCTTGGGGCAGGAAGGGCGAGAGATGATAGGATAGGGGTGGCGGACAGTGACGTGCTTTTGGGGAGCATGCAGGGATGAGGTGGAAAGAGGGTGCAACACATGTGGGCAGTTGGGAAGTTAGACGGAGAACAGTGGTGTGGCTGGAGGGCGGGGGGGGGGGGGGGGGGGGGGCGACAGCGAAGAAGGAGAGAAGAAAAAGACTGGGTGCGATGGAGGAATGAGGGCTGTGTAGTGCTGGAATGGGAAAAGAGAAGGGGTTGGATGGAAGAGGACAATGACTAATGAAGGTTGAGGCCAGGAAGGTTACAGGAACATAGGATATTTTGCAGGGAAGGTTCCCACATGCACAATTCAGAAAAGCTGGTGTTGGTGGGAATGATCCATATGGCACAGGCTGTGAAGCAGTTATTGAAATGAAGGATGTCATGTTTGGCAGTGTGCTCAGCAACAGGGTGGTCCAATTGTTTCTTGGCCTAAGTTTGTCAGTGTCCATTCAGCTGTCACCCCCTCTCCCAGCCTTGCCGCTGTTCTCCATCTAACCTCCCAACTGCACACGGGTGCCTTACCCTCTTTCCACCTCATCCTTGTGCGCTCCCCATCAGCACGTCACTGTCCACCAACGCTACCCTACTATCTCTCACTCTCCCTGCCCCAGCCCCCCCCCCCCCAACCCCTCAGTCACCACTCCCATCACTGAGACTTCAGTCATGTGTGTGCCTTACTGTCTGGAAGCTATATTTGTGACAGTCTTTTTGTTGTGCCTATTTGCGACTCAGCATCTCTGCTATATAATGAGTAGCAATTTTCCTTTTCACAGAAAAAGAAATAGGATTTTTTTACCATGCTCCATAAAAAATGGATGGAGCTGTGTGTCAGAATTGCCAGTGGTAATATTTTCAGTGCTGTTTCCTTTTCAGGTCCTTCACAATTTTCCTTGCAACAAACAAGCTACTAACTTTTTTCACATATTCCTCTCATTTCATACCATTTTGTAGTAATTATGGCCAGGTTTATCAAACTGTTTTCTCTTTAATATCTTGCCCTTATTCACATTTAAAGATAACTACAAAGATAGCTGCCACTACATACACCCAATAGAAATATTGCTAAAGTTAATCTTTATTTCCTGGTGATGATCCAACTATGACTCTTGTTGCAACAGAATCATCTGACGACGGGAGAATGCTGCTGCAGCTTTCTGATTAATCATATTACAAACATTAATGTCTTGCAATACTTTCTTCTGGCACACCTAATGTTACTTGCATTTTTGGTTGCCACCAAGGAAAATATACTGTGTTGAATTAGTAAAAAATTATTTGAGTCAAATTTTTATTTATGAAGATTTCTATACCGTATATAGGCTACCAGCCAGTAATGTAGGAAGAATGTGTCTGCATCAGTTATTTCCAAGATGTTGTGTCTGAAAAACATGAACAGTATTTCACACAAGTTATTTGTGCTGTTCCTCACTGGTTCTTTGATAGAAGTTTTTGTTTCCTCCATTAGTGTCATAATGGTTGAATATAGGACATGCTCTAGGACTCAGCAACAGACTAAAATTAGATTATTTGTGTGTATTTTGGAATGTCTGTTTATTTATCTTCCAACCTTATTATAATGACCTGAGTTCTTTTCTATTCATTCAGTACCATACCTTGCATGAGAAATGTTGTATAAGGCTTAGCAAGGAAGTCGTAGCAGGATTTTTACCAAGCCCAAATTTTCTCTTTTACTGGAAGTGTTTTAGTGACTTTTATTTGTGAGTTTGTGTGGTGTACAAACTAGCATGATAACATTCTCACGAATTAATACATATTTAGGTGTGGAATTGAATATTTCAGGTTTCTGTTGGTTTTCAGTTTCAACATCAGAATGATCCATTAGAGACTGAATGAAATCTTTCATTTACTTATTGAATTTATGAGCAAAACTTCATTAGGATCTTCAAGGAAACTTTGGATTTTTATTGGTTTCATGCTTAGATTTTTTAATGGATACATGTGTTGCATTAAGTTTTTTCTTATCAGTTCCTGCACATTGCCATTTATATAAGAATCAGTTTTCACAGCTTTCTTGAAATTGTACCTTAAATCAAGAGTCTTCAACTTTCATAGTTTTTATTTAATTAGATACTTAGAACATAAGTTACTATATTTTCAGCTAGAATGCTTCCCCACTTGTCATGAGAGCCTTTCTGTGAAATGGATAAGACAAGAATTGGTGAAAATATGAAAATACATGAAGCAAAAATTATCATCTTTCAATTTATCTAACAATCAAAAATTCAAAATTCTGCTTAAATACTATTGCTTTTTTTGTGGCAGGGTCTAATGGTTGTTGGCTTTGATGTTTACCATGACACAGCAAGTCGTGGAGTCTCCATTGGTGCTCTTGTAGCATCCATGAACAAGGCTCTGAGTAGATACTTCTCTGCTGTGAGCTACCAACATTCTGGTGAAGAGCTATCTAATGAACTGAGTATTAATATGTGCAAGGCTCTTCAAAAATTTCAAACAATGAATGGCTCCTTGCCAGAAAGAATAATAGTTTATAGGGATGGTGTGGGGGAAGGTCAGATCCCCTTCGTCATGGAACATGAAGTTGAACTATTAAAGGTAAGCGTATAGTTTTGCATCATTCTATGTACAGATCTTGATTTAAAGATAAATGTTTTGACAAGGTTTTTCACTTTTTCTCTGCTGGCTTTTTATTTGATTAATTTACACAGTCAAAATAAATTTAATCCCATACCTTGGTTACAGCAAGATAGTAATTGACCCAATTGGCTTAATTTTGTTATATTATTACTATTACTATTATTATTAGTATTATTATTATTATTATGTACACCATCATTTAATAGAAATAATAAAATAATACCTGCCAAAAAAGCATTTCCAGTTTTCTTGCATAATCTGGAATTCAAACATTTTCTTTTCCCGTCTGTGTTCTGTAATACATCCGGAATGTAGCAGCAAGTTATTTAGTGTTTTAGTTGTTGCACAGATGTTTTATAACAGTACCATCATTTCAAACTTCTGCCATTGCACATGCCTCTTAAGTTGCTGTACAAGATTCTGAGAGGGAAGAAAACTTTAATTAGTTAAAAATAGGTGTAGGTAGGAGCCATTGTACAATGATGTCTGTTGCTAGATGTACGGTGTCTATTCATAAAATTCCAGAACTTTGTCCACAAAATTTTTCTACACTTACCTTTTACTTATTGTGCATGGTCTCCTTTGAAATACTCTCCTACACAGCTGATACACCACTCCCATTGCCATTTCCTTTTCCCGAGATCAGTCTTGGTATGGCTCTTGCTGGATCACATAAAGTGCTGTCTGCGAATTTTCTTTTATCTTGTCTATCGTTCAATCTTCATCCTTTCAATGGTGTTTTCAACTCTGGAAATAAAAAAAAGTCCACAGGAGTCAGGTCAGGATCTGAGTACAGATGATGAGGCAGCACAGTGATTTCGTTTTTTGTCCAATAGTCACACACCAACAGGGATGAACATGGAGGTGCGTTATCTTAATGCAAGGGCCATGGGTTGTCTGGCTGCATTTCAGGCCATTTCCTTCTCACATTTTCTTGCAGGCATCACAACACATCCCAATATTACCATTAATTGACAGTTTGCCCCTATGGCATGAATTCATCATGAACTAATCCTTCAAAGTCAAAGACAACTATCAGCATAACTTTGACATTTGACCTGACCTAATGAGCTTTTTTGGGTCTTGGAGATGAACCTTGTCATCTCAACATCATAACCATAGACACATATCTTGTTCTTATTTGTGCAACTTGGAAGCTCTTCACAGAGTGCAAGGCAAAAGTCTTTCTGGTATTGACTTATGACCCATGAGACAAACTTGGTGCCGACACAGTGCATTGCAAGATGCTGTGTCAGGATTTCACAACATGAACAAACTGAAATGTTGCATTCTTCTACAATCTCTTGGACAGTCAGTCTCCTATTGGCGCACACAATTTCGTTAATGTTCCTGACATGAGTGTCATCAGTCGACGTCAAAGTGCGTCTTGAATGAGGGTCATCTTCAACTTCCGTTCGGCCATTTTTAAACAAGGCTTAATCACTCATCACCGTAGGCTTCCTGCACAAGTTGGTGTGTCTGTATAAAGGTTTTCTTGAGTTTCATGCAAAATTTAATGCAGATGTGTTGCTCCTCTAATTCTGCCATCTCGAAGTTCGTAATCTGTGCGACACAACATTCTACTTGATACACCACTGAACAATAACTAAGAGGCATATATAACAATGAAACATACAGCAGTTACACATAAAACACAGGCATGTGCAGGGATGCAAGCTGCATTTCACTCCAACACACCATTAGTGCGAAATTACAAATGTTCCAGAATTTTTTGAAAAGAGCTCATTTGTTTGTGCAGAGGACTTCCTTGTGTAACATTCCTTTCCTCTTTTTTCAATTGCATTTCTTAAGAAATAGCTGTATGCAAGAGCAATTGAAATTTAGAAATCTGTTGTGTTGGAGGGGAAGAGAGAGAGAGAGAGAGGAGGGCAGAGATACTATTATTCTTGTTGCACAGAATGGAATCCTGAAGTGTCACATAAGTGGCCTGTCACTACGCTTTACTCTGGCCATTGGCATGAAAGTTGACAGCAAGGTGGGTGAGATGTGTAATATTTGTGCATTTTATGACACCTGAATATGGGTTCTTAATGTACAGAAAACCATCTCCAAGGTTGCCCAGCTAGGGTATTTCTAGGTGTCTCACTGTGTGGCATTTTATATGAGGATGTGATTTAGGAGAAATGCTTCTGCTGGAGTCAATGGCTAGGAGCAACATAATGCTAATAACAAACTGCTTTTGACTATTGCAGTTTAACCCAAAAGTAAATGGATTACAGTTTAACAAATCAGTCACAAGTTTAGTGCTGCATAACAGGAATCAGTGTTGCATAACAGTCAGTGAGGACCTGTACCATCCAGATACATTTCGTTATTAGAAAGTACTGAAGCTGCTTACTACATGGCACATGCATTATCTGTGGTGTGGGGCCACCTCTTGTGGACACTTGACTCATGGGAATGGTTTCCTAGACTGATGGGTCATGGTATATGTTGCTGGAAATGTATGCATATGTTGAAATCCACTTTAGCCCATGCAACCCATTTACCAGTAAAGCAACAATGAGGCAGGTAGTAGAGGCATTGTTGTATGAGGAATGTTCATTTGTGATGAAATGATTGCCCTAATTCATCTATCAGTGCCTCTCACAGGTTAAAGATATAGTAACCCTTCGTTCATCTACAGCATCTCACAAGTTAACCTGTAGTTACTGCATAACAGTTTACTGTCCCTTGCGACAGAATAATGTGATTGATTTGGGGAACACTACATGACCATGAGGTTACTTCCACATCATCTTACCTCAAGATTATTGAGCACATCTGGGGCACCTTCAGGTGATGTGTGTGCTTAGGACCCGGCTATATCAAAATCCATGAGCTGTGTGATGCTGTTAAGCTGACACAAAGATGGATCACCAATGTTTTTGTTGCCTTGTCCAACTCTCATACTGCTGCCACATGAGTGTCTCTTTGAGACACACTTCTTTATTTTACTTTACAGTACAAACACTATAATGTCATTCAACCAGAAATAAGAATAAAGTTTCACACACACACACAATAATGAAACGGATAGATTGCTCCTCACCATATAGAACGCACAATGTGTCACACAACTGAAAGACTGCTATACATTGAGCTTTCAGCATAAAGGTTTTCTTCTAAAGTAGAAAACACAAAACTTGTGACTGTTGTGTCTATCTGCTGAGACCAGACTGTGTACAGCCACTATGCTTGATGGGAGGAGCAATCTTTGGGTGATAGGAATAAGGAGGAGCCTGGAAGGGGAGGGGCAGCAGGGTAGGGGTGGAGAAAGGTTGTTGGAGCATGCAAGGACAGGGTGAGTTGCTAGGTGCAGTTGGAAAAATGGCATGAATTCAGGAATACCCAACCCACTATCCTTCACACACCTCCCACAGTGGTATTCCACCACCCACTGAACCTACGAAATATCCTTGTCCATCCCTACATAGCCCCTACTCCCAACCCCCTGCCTCATGACTCATATCCATTCAATAGAGCTAAATGTAAGACCTGTCCCATACATCCTCCTACCACTACTTACTCCACTCCAGTCACAGGCATTGCGTATCCCACAGAAAGAGGGGTACTGTGAAACCAGTCATATGATCTACAAACCAAACTGCAACCACTGTGCTGCTTTCTACTGGGGCATGACAACCCACAAGTTGTCTGTCCCCACATGAACAGCCACTGGTAAACTGTGGCCGAGGGACAGCTGGACCATGCAGTTGCTCAACATGCTGCTCCGAACAAGTGCTTCTCTTCAGTGACTGCTTCACACCCTCGGCCAGCTGGATCCTTCCTACCAACACAAACTTCTCTGGACTGCAGAGGTGGGAACTCTCCCTGCAATATATCCTATCCTCCTGTTAACCCCATGGCCTCAACCTCCACTAGCCCCTACACTTCACCTACCATCTTCGCTGCTCCCACTCCAGCACTACACAGCCTTCTATTCAACCAACACACCCAGTAGCCTTTTTCTCCTCCTCTACTTCTCACCCACTGCCTCCAACTGCCTCCCCTCCCCCCATTCCACCCCAAATAATAAAAAATAAGAAAACTGTGGACAGCACCTAGCAGCCCTACACTGTACCCACCATGTCCCTACATGCTCTCACAAGTAGCACTACACCTTTCCCCACCCCTACCCCGCTACCCCTCCATCTCCTTGCCACAGCCTCCTCCTTAACTCCACCACCCACAGATTGCGTCTCCCATTAGGCACAGTTGCTGTTTACAGACTGGCCACTACAGCTAGAGACAGTGGTCATATGTAGTTGTATTAATCTTGTGTGAATTTGTGTGTTTCCTACTTAGTAGAGCACCTTTTGGCCGAAACCTCAGTGTATAACAGTATTTTCATTGTGTTTGTCTACGACCCAATGTCTCATGACCATGACTTTTTATGTATGCAACTTACTACTGAGTAGCCTGCCCGGTTAGCCGTGTGGTCTAATACATGGCTCTCTGGATTTGGAAGGAACGCCTGGTCCTTGGCATGAATCCGCTTGGCGGATTTGTGTCGAGGCCCGGAGAACTGGCCAGTCTGTGGATGGTTTTTAGATGGTTTTCCATCTGCCTCAGCGAATGTGGGCTGGTTCCCCTTATTCTGCCTCAACTACACTATGTCGGCGATTGCTGCACAAACAAGTTGTCCACGTACCCGTACACCACCATTACTCTACCACACAAACATAGTTGTTACACTCGTCTGGTGTGAGACATTCCCCGGTGGGGAGGGGGGGGGGTCTATCAGGGGCCTAACCACACAATAACCCTGAAAGAGTGGTTCAGTGTGGGGCGGCAGAGGGATAAGTGGACTACGGTAGTTGTCGTGGGGTTGTGGAACACTGCGGCTGCAGCAGGGACAGAGCCCTTCCATCGTTTCTAGGCACCCGGTTAACATACAATACAATACTACTGAGTAGGGATACCGTATTGGACACATGTTCTAACTTGTGCCGAATCCTAATAATCATGCCAGAACCACCATTATCATGTGTTTGATCGCTCCTCCATTTTTCCTGCAACCACTCCACTTTCTCACTGCTTACAACACCATAATTTCCCCTGGTGGAACTATTATTTTTTTCAGAATACTCCACAAGTGCACTGATTAATGAACTTGCCTCCAAAGTTTCTTCATGCTTCAATGTTAACAGCCGGCGCTGCAGCACTCGGAACACCATCAGTTTCATTATAAGCAACCTGTGTGTGTGTGTTTGTGGTTGTGTGTGCATGTGTGTGCGTGTGTGCATGTAAAATGTTCCTAAATTGAACCTATCCTTTTCATAGTATTGTCATTACACCCTCCTGAATTTTTCACACACACACACACACACACACACACACACACACACACACACACACACACACACACAAAGGGTGGTTGTAATGAAACTTGCAAACTAGCTTCATGAAGTTACATAAGCTGAGTGCAATGAACATTTCTGCACAACATGTGGTGGACTTGAACCCCATATTCAACAGTTCTGTGCATTCATGGCAATGGGTAGAGTAAAATGTTTTTTTTTTTTTTTTTCCCCCAGCCAGAGAGTATTCCCCAGCCACATGTCATCCATTTCCACACCTGCCATAATACATAGGGAAAAGTCACATTTTGAATCTCGTACAAATGCCATTGTAAATGTGCCCAATATCTTTTCAAGTGTTGACAGCGGGAATGGCAATTCCTGCAAGACAGCTCAAGCACTGGTTGCAGAATTTGAAATATGTGCTACATGGTCAGCTATGGCCACAGCAACTTTGTCAACAACTGCTATAGGAATGGGCCATATCCTTCTCCCTGCTGCACCACCTAATTCACCTGCTTCTTCAGATTTCTTGAGCACATTCGTTAGGCCATTTAGTTAAATGGCGCCTCTTTGCAGCTGTAACTATCTGAAACATTCTCACAGTATAGTGTTGCTGTTGCTGACGCTGTGATAAAACAACTTTACCAGCTTTGCACAGTCTTTCTTCTCAATAGCCCTTAATTTCATCCTACTCCCTTTACACAAACAGTCATTTGCAAAAGAAATCAACACGTGATGCCAGTTTAAATTGTGTAAGACAGTATCAAGAAGGTGGCCTGATACTCATCTTTTCAAAAGCTCAGAGAAGTTCCTATCAAGGTACTCAAATGAAGTTAACTCAGTGAAAAATTAAAAATGTTTTTTTATCAACATCAGGTAAAAAAATCCTGACATATTTTTAACTGTAAGTTAAGACAAGTTTCTTGATGTTAATTTTTTGGTATCAATCAAGATGTATACTGTGTAATTAAAATAACTTGACATTTGACAGCTCTGTGATGTGACAACAGAAGAGCGTTGTTGAGAGAATATATTGAGTAGGTGATGCATACTTTTTAAATTAGGTTGTTAACCAGTCATCAGCAAAGCATTAAGTAATAAACAAATGGAAACATTTAACAGGGCACTTACTTCAGTGAATACTTTATGAACACATAATTTTGGTGTAAGCAGTATGAAGAATCATCTCTTGGGTAATTATATATTCACTTGGGTGGTGCATATTTTGGAGAAGAAGGTTAGGAAACCATTTCGTGAAAATAGTGGCACTTGTTTCCTCATTGTAGTCACCTTCGGGAAGATAATACCTGTAACAGTTTGGAATGAAGCCACAAACTGAGCCATCATGAATGTTTATTATTTTATCACCATTTCCTATAAGTGGATTTGTTGTTCCTTTGTCTGTGAGAACTGTTCTTCCCTCTATCAATATGTGACATGCAGTAACCCATGTGTCATCAAATAATATGCTGGTTTGAATTAAATTCCCCTGATAGCATACAGATATCACAATCTCCAGGCCACTATGTAACTTCTGTTGATAGATATCCGAGCTGAAAACTCACCTTGCTGGAGACCAAAGATGTAAATATAGTTTTGAAGATGCAATTTACCCCCATAAAATAAGTTTTGCTCCAGATAACCAGCATTTCCATGTGAGAATGATCTGGTGGTACTTCAATGGTACATTGTTTCTTCCTCGTTGGCTACGTCCTTTTTGGTTCTCAGTACTGTAGATCTGTTAATGTTAAAAGTGGCAGCATCTAATCTGTCCATCGCTCCAGAAACATCTAAAACCAGTTTTGCACCATTGTGCTGCAGTTGGAAGTACCCATTCCCAGAGCACACACATTTGCAGCATTATCTCTAGATTTGAATTCCCTTTCCAACTCTCGATATCATTTGTAGTTGGTACCCAAGTTCTTGAATGACCTTACTTAGAGGAAACATCATGACTAGATATTAACACATTACTACAAAAACAATGTTAAAACTAATTTACAACAACAACTGAGTGATACAGAACATTCAAATATTTGAAAACATTACACTTCAATGTGACCTGTGGAACACCAAAGCAACTGATGCTTGATACCACTATCAGTACGGCAAAAGAGTGCAGAAGGGGAAGCTGGATCATCATTACCTGAGCAACAGTGTCGTGAACCTTCTTCCAGCATGAAGTGTCAAAAATTGCCAATTATTTTACTCACACTATACTTGCTGATGAATTTAATTGATGAAAGGAGAAAATATAAAAATGCAGTAAATGAAGCAGGCAAAAGGGAATACAAACGTCTCAAAAATGCAGTAAATGAAGCAGGCAAAAGGGAATACAAACGTCTCAAAAATGAGATCGACAGAAAGTGCAAAATGGCTAAGCAGGGATGGCTAGAGGACAAATGTAAGGATGTAGAGGCTTGTCTCACTAGGGGTAAGATAGATACTGCCTACAGGAAAATTAGAGAGACCTTTGGAGAAAGGAGAACCACTTGTATGAATATAAAGAGCTGAGATGGCAACCCAGTTCTAAGCAAAGAAGGGAAGGCAGAAAGGTGGAAGGAGTATATAGAGGGTTTATACAAGGGCGATGTACTTGAGGACAATATTACGGAAATGGAAGAGTATGTAGATGAAGATGAAATGGGAGATAAGATACTGCGTGAAGAGTTTGACGGAGCACTGAAAGACCTGAGTCGAAACAAGGCCCCGGGAGTAGACAACATTCCATTAGAACTACTGATGGCCTTGGGAGAGCCAGTCATGACAAAACTCTACCATCTGGTGAGCAAGATGTATGAGACAGGCGAAATACCCACAGACTTCAAGAAGAATATAATAATTCCAATACCAAAGAAAGCAGGTGTTGACAGATGTGAAAATTCCCGAACTATCAGTTTAATAAGTCACAGCTGCAAAATACTAACGCGAATTCTTTACAGACGAATGGAAAAACTGGTAGAAGCGGACCTCGGGGAAGATCAGTTTGGATTCCGTAGAAATGTTGGAACACGTGAGGCAATACTAACCGTACGACTTATCTTAGAAGAAAGGTTAAGAAAAGGCAAACCTACGTTTCTAGCATTTGTAGACTTAGAGAAAGCTTTTGACAACGTTAACTGGAATACTCTCTTTCAAATTCTGAAGGTGGCAGGGGTAAAATACAGGGAGCGAAAGGCTATTTACAATTTGTACAGAAACCAGATGGCAGTTATAAGAGTCGAGGGGCAGGAAAGGGAAGCAGTGGTTGTGAAAGGAGTGAGACAGGGTTGTAGCCTCTCCCCGATGTTATTCAATCTGTATATTGAGCAAGCAGTAAAGGAAACAAAAGAAAAATTCGGAGTAGGTATTAAAATTCATGGAGAAGAAGTAAAAACTTTGAGGTTCGCCGATGACATTGTAATTCTGTCAGAGACAGCAAAGGACTTGGCAGAGCAGTTGAACGGAATGGACAGTGTCTTGAAAGGAGGATATAAGATGAACATCAACAAAAGCAAAACGAGGATAATGGAATGCAGTCAAATTAAGTCGGGTGATGCTGAGGGAATTAGATTAGGAAATGAGACACTTAAAGTAGTAAAGGAGTTTTGCTATTTAGGGAGCAAAATAACTGATGATGGTCGAAGTAGAGAGGATATAAAATGTAGACTGGCAATGGCAAGGAAAGCGTTTCTGAAGAAGAGAAATTTGTTAACATCTAGCATAGATTTAAATGTCAGGAAGTTGTTTCTGAAAGTATTTGTATGGACTGTAGCCATGTATGGAAGTGAAACATGGACGATAACCAGTTTGGATAAGAAGAGAATAGAAGCTTTCGAAATGTGGTGCTACAGAAGAATGCTGAAGATAAGGTGGGTAGATCACGTAACTAATGAGGAGGTATTGAATAGGATTGGGGAGAAGAGAAGTTTGTGGCACAACTTGACTAGAAGAAGGGATCGGTTGGTAGGACATGTTTTGAGGCATCAAGGGATCACAAATTTAGCATTGGAGGGCAGCGTGGAGGGTAAAAATCGTAGAGGGAGACCAAGAGATCAATACACTAAGCAGATTCAGAAGGATGTAGGTTGCAGTAGGTACTGGGAGATGAAGAAGCTTGCACAGGATAGAGTAGCATGGAGAGCTGCATCAAACCAGTCTCAGGACTGAAGACCACAACAACAACAACAACATACTTGCTGAGACTTTTGGAATGTGAGGGTGTTTCATTTTGATGTAGAGACTGAAATAATTTTACTTCTTTTTGCTGCCATTGTTTACATTATGTTTAATTGTTCAATGACTACTTTTAATAGATTTTATTTTGAGCACTATCACAAGCATTCAAAAATTTGGTTTTTGGTATTTATGTATTTATTAACTGATTGTGGTACTTAGCTTAACATTGCTACCTGTATTTGTTACTGATCCTTCCTCAGTATAACACAACTTTTATTTGTTCTTTACTTGTTGTCTTATTTACATTGTGTCTTTTATTGTATTTATGTAATTTCAATCTAAGCTGTGTACAACTTAATACATTCTGTATCCCCGCAATTCACTCACAAAAAGAAATAAGTAAGTCCCAGGTGTGTCACCCTGCAGCCATTCACCTAGTGGGCCTTGTTTGCCAGTAATCAATGAAAACATAATTTTTAAATTTTTCATGGTAGTCTAGAGCATTAAAATTGAGTGTGTCACAGAAAGTGGTTTTTTAGTATAATGGTTAGCATCATAGCCTGACACACAGAAGGTTGTGAGTTTGAGTTCTGCCAGGTACTTCAGTTTTTTTTTTTTTTATTAATTTTTAAATCATTATTGAAATTATTTTATTTATTCAATTAACTGGTTTCGATGTAATTTTTATAAATTTACAATTCTTTGTCACATTTTAGTCATAGTACTAACTTTTTCATTTGATTTTATTTCTTTCTCCCTATCATTCTATTGCTCACTAGGGGTAAGATAGATACTGCGTACAGGAAAATTAAAGAGACCTTTGGAGAGAAGAGAACCACTTGTATGAATATCAAGAGCTCAGATGGAAACCCAGTTCTAAGCAAAGAAGGGAAGGCAGAAAGGTGGAAGGAGTATATAGAGGGTTTATACAAAGGCAATGTACTTGAGGACAATATTATGGAAATGAAAGAGGATGTAGATGAAGACGAAATGGGAGATAAGATACTGCGTGAAGAGTTTGACAGAGCACTGAAAGACCTGAGTCGAAACAAGGCCCCGGGAGTAGACAACATTCCATTAGAACTACTGATGGCCTTGGGAGAGCCAGTCATGACAAAACTCTACCATCTGGTGAGCAAGATGTATGAGACAGGCGAAATACCCTCAGACTTCAAGAAGAATATAATAATTCCAATCCCAAAGAAAGCAGGTGTTGACAGATGTGAAAATTACCGAACTATCAGTTTAATAAGTTACAGCTGCAAAATACTAACGTGAATTCTTTACAGACAAATGGAAAAACTGATAGAAGCCGACCTCGGGGAAGATCAGTTTGGATTCCGTAGAAATGTTGGAACACGTGAGGCAATACTGACCCTACGACTTATCTTAGAAGAAAGATTAAGGAAAGGCAAACCTATGTTTCTAGCATTTGTAGACTTAGAGAAAGCTTTTGACAATGTTGATTGGAATACTCTCTTTCAGATTCTAAAGGTGGCAGGGGTAAAATACAGGGAGCGAAAGGCTATTTCCAATTTGTACAGAAACCAGATGGCAATTATAAGAGTCGAGGGGCATGAAAGGGAAGCAGTGGTTGGGAAGGGAGTGAGACAGGGTTGTAGCCTATCCCTGATGTTATTCAATCTGTATATTGAGCAAGCAATAAAGGAAACAAAAGAAAAGTTCGGAGTAGGTATTAAAACCCATGGAGAAGAAATAAAAACTTTGAGGTTCGCAGATGACATTGTAATTCTGTCAGAGACAGCAAAGGACTTGGCAGAGCAGTTGAACGGAATGGACAGTGTCTTGAAAGGAGGGTATAAGATGAACGATCAACAAAAGCAAAATGAGGGTAATGGAATGTAGTCGAATTAAGTCGGGTGATGCTGAGGGAATTAGATTAGGAAATGAGACACTTAAAGTAGTAAAGAAGTTTTGCTATTTGGGGAGCAAAATAACTGATGATGGTTGAAGTAGAGAGGATATAAAATGTAGACTGGCAATGGCAAGGAAAGCGTTTCTGAAGAAGGGAAATTTGTTAACATCGAGTATTGATTTAAGTGTTAGTGTATGGCGTGTAGCCATGTATGGAAGTGAAATGTGGACGATAAATTATTTGGACAAGAAGAGAATAGAAGCTTTCGAAATGTGGTGCTACAGAAGAATACTGAAGATTTGATGGGTAGATCACATAACTAATGAAGAGGTATTGAATAGAATTGGGGAGAAGAGGAGTTTGTGGCACAACTTGACTAGAAGAAGGGACCGGTTGGTAGGACATGTTCTGAGGCATCAGGGGATCGCCAATTTAGTATTGGAGGACAGTGTGGAGGGTAAAAATCGTAGAGGGAGACAAAGAGATGAATACACTAAGCAGATTCAGAAGGATGTAGGCTGCAGTTGGTACTGGGAGATGAAGAAGCTTGCACAGGATAGAGTAGCATGGAGAACTGCATCAAACCAGTCTCGAGACTGAAGACCACAACAACAACAACATTTGTGCATGAGATTTTAATTATTTTAATTTGTCTATTACAATAATTAAAGATATGAACATGTTAACTGGTTGGTTAAAAGTCACAAATTCTTGGTCAGTATGGGCAATTAATGCAGATGAAGATAAAAATGAATGAAGGGATACAAATAAAATTATATTCAAACAGAATGAGGTATAGAAATAATGAACACAATAACATGGGTAAAAATACAAGCTGATCAGCTGGAAGGAATTAAATTGAAATTAATAAAAAAAGATACGTGAAATTACATTCTCAAATATTCCAAATGGAAAAAAGGATATGAAAGAAAGAGTAAATTTAAAAGTTAATATGATGATTAAAATGAAGTGACAGAGAGATAGAATTTTAAATAAATTACATTTAAACCAATTAATTGAATATAAATAATTACCAAAAAATTATTAAAATTGAAAAAAAGAAGAAAAAAAAAAAGAAGAAGAATCACCTGATAAGATTCAAACACACAATATCCTCCAAGTCAGCCTATTGTGCTGACAAATATGCAACAATACAACTACATTTACTACTCTCACTTTAAGGCTCTATAACATCACACAAGATTACAAAATTCTTTTTCTGTCAATTATTCATAAATGAAAGCCTGCCAGGGTGAATGGCTGCAAGATAAGGTAGCTGGGACCCTAATGTACATCACTGTATAGATGGTTTCAAAAAGTCAGTTCCTCTCCTGGGACCTCTCCTTTTTAGTAACAGGTTCCCAGGGGCGCTTTTATCATCTGATATATGAAGGAAACAATAAAACAAATTTCATATGCATTTGTTTTACCATGTCTTTTCGTCACTAGCAAGGACTTACAACACCAAAAAACCTTCAAAATCACAAATTATGAAATCTTCAATAATTTAATTACATGTTCAGAAATCTAATCATTTGGCTCATTTTTGAGACATGTTGTTGTTGTTGTTGTTGTTGCGGTCTTCAGTCCTGAGACTGGTTTGATGCAGCTCTCCATGCTACTCTATCCTGTGCAAGCTTCTTCATCTCCCAGTACCTACTGCAACCTACATCCTTCTGAATCTGCTTAGTGTATTCATCTCTTGGTCTCCCTCTACGATTTTTAACCCTCCACGCTGCCCTCCAATACTAAATTGGCGATCCCTCGATGTCTCAGAACATGTCCTACCAACCGATCCCTTCTTCTAGTCAAGTTGTGGCACAAGCTCCTCTTCTCCCCAATTCTATTCAGGACCTCCTCATTAGTTATGTGATCTACCCATCTAATCTTCAGCATTCTTCTGTAGCACCACATTTCGAAAGCTTCTATTGTCTTCTTGTCTAAACTATTTATCGTCCATGTTTCACTTCCATAAATGGCTACACTCCATACAAATACTTTCAGAAACAACTTCCTGACACTTAAATCTATACTCGATGTTAACAAATTTTTCTTCTTCAGAAACGCTTTCCTTGCCATCGCCAGTCTACATTTTATATCCTCTCTACTTCGACCATCGTCCGTTATTTTGCTCCCCAAATAGCAAAACTCCTTTTCTACTTTAAGTGTCTTATTTCCTAATCTAATTCCCTCAGCATCACCCGACTTAATTCGACTACATTCCATTACCCTCGTTTTGCTTTTGTTGATGTTCATCATATACCCTCCTTTCAAGACACTGTCCATTCCGTTCAACTGCTCTTCCAAGTCCTATGCTGTCTCCGACAGAGTTACAATGTCATCGGTGAACCTCAAAGTTTTTATTTCTTCTCCATGGATTTTAATACCTACTCCGAACTTTTCGTTTGTTTATTTTATTGCTTGCTCACTATACAGATTGAACAACATCGGGGATAGGCTACAACCCTGTCTCACTCACTTCCCAACCACTGCTTCCCTTTCATGCCCCTTGACTCTTATAACTGCCATCTGCTTTCTGTACAAATTGTAAATAGCCTTTCGCTCCCTGTATTTTACCCCTGCCACCTTTAGAATTTGAAAGAGGGTATTCCAATCAACATTGTCCAAAGCTTTCTCTAAGTCTACAAATGCCAGAAACGTAGGTTTGCCTTTCCTTAATCTTTCTTCTAAGATAAGTCGTAGAGTCAGTATTGCCTCACGTGTTCCAACATTTCTGCGGAATCCAAACTGATCTTCACCGAGGTCGGCTTATATCAGTTTTTCCATTTGTCTGTAAAGAATTCGCGTTAGTATTTTGGAGCTGTGACTTATTAAACTGATAGTTCGGTAATTTTCACATCTGTCAACACCTGCTTTCTTTGGTATTGGAATTATTATATTCTTCTTGAAGTCTGAGGGTATTTCGCCTGTCTCATACATTTTGCTCACCAGAAGGTAGAGTTTTGTCAGGACTGGCTCTCCCAAGGCTGTCAGTAGTTCTAATGGAATGTTGTCTACTCCGGGGGCCTTGTTTCGACTCAGGTCTTTCAGTGCTCTGTCATACTCTTCACGCAGTATCATATCTCCCATTTCATCTTCATCTACATCCTCTTCCATTTCCATAATATTGTCCTCAAGTACATCGCCCTTGTATAGACCCTCTATATACTCCTTCCACCTTTCTGCTTTCCCTTCTTTGCTTAGAACTGGGTTTCCATCTCAGCTCTTTATATTCATACAAGTGGTTCTCCTTTCTCCAAAGGTCTCTTTAATTTTCCTGTAAGCAGTATCTATTTTACCCCTAGTGAGATAAGCCTCTACATCCTTACATTTGTCCTCTAGCCATCCCTGCTTAGCCATTTAGCACTTCCTGTCGATCTCATTTTTGAGACGTTTGTATTCCTTTTTGCCTGCTTTCTCCTTTCATCAATTAAATTCAATATTTCTTCTGTTACCCAAGGGTCTCTACTAGCCCTCGTCTTTTTACCTATTTGATCCTCTGCTGCCTTCACTATTTCATCCCTCAAAGCTACCCATTCTTCTTCTAGTGTATTTCTTTCCCCAATTCCTGTCAATTGTTCCATTATTCTCTCCCTGAAACTCTGTACAACCTCTGGTTTTTTTCAGTTTATCCAGGTCCCATCTCTTTAAATTCCCACCTTTTTGCAGTTTCTTCAGTTTTAATCTACAGTTCATAAGCAATAGATTGTGGTCAGAGTCCACATCTGCCCCTGGAAATGTCTTACAATTTAAAACCTGGTTCCTAAATCTCTGTCTTACCATTATATAGTCTATCTGATACCTTTTAGTATCTCCAGGGTTCTTCCATGTATATAACCTTCTTTCATGATTCTTGAACCAAGTGTTAGCTACGATTAAGTTATGCTCTGCGCAAAATACTACCAGACGGCTTCCTCTTTCATTTCTTAGCCCCAATCCATATTTACCTACTATGTTTCCTTCTCTCCCTTTTCCTACTGACGAATTCCAGTCACCCATGACTATTAAATTTTCGTCTCCCTTCACTACCTGAATAATTTCTTTTATCACATCATACATTTCATCAATTTCTTCGTCATCTGCAGAGCTAGTTGGCATATAAACTTGTACTACTGTAGTAGGCGTGGGCTTTGTGTCTATCTTGGCCACAATAATGCGTTCACTATGCTGTTTGTAGTAGCTTACCCGCACTGCTATTTTTTTGTTCATTATTAAACCTACTCCTGCATTACCCCTATTTGCTTTTGTATTTATAACCCTGTATTCACCTGACCAAAAGTCTTGTTCCTCCTGCCACCGAACTTCACTAATTCCCACTATATCTAACTTTAACTTATCCATTTCCCTTTTTAAATTTTCTAACCTACCTGCCCGATTAAGGGATCTGACATTCCACGCTCCGATCCGTAGAAACCAGTTTTCTTTCTCCTGATAACGACGTCCTCTTGAGTAGTCCCCGCCTGGAGATCCGAATGGGGGACTATTTTACCTCCGGAATATTTTACCCAAGAGGACGCCATCATCATTTAATCATACAGTAAAGCTGCATGTCCTCGGGAAAAATTACGGCTGTAGTTTCCCCTTGCTTTCAGCCGTTGGCAGTACCAGAACAGCAAGGCCATTTTGGTTAGTGTTACAAAGCCAGATCAGTCAATCATCCAGACTGTTGCCCCTGCAACTACTGAAAAGGCTGCTGCCCCTCTTCAGGAACCACACATTTGTCTGGCCTCTCAACAGATACCCCTCCGTTGTGGTTGCACCTACGGTACGGCTATCTGTATCGTTGAGGCACGCAAGCCTCCCCACCAGCACCAAGGTCCATGCTTCATGGGGTGTGACATAATGTACTTAAATTCTGTAGTATTCCTTAGCATATTAAGCAGCAACAAAATATTGTAGGTAACACAATATTTGTAGATGGGACTGACTTCGTTTCACTCAAATCTTAAAACATATTTATTTAAAATTGATTGTTACCATTTTTGTGGCAATTATTTATGGATAACAGATGTTTGTTTACTGAAATTGTTTTGATTTGCTTACAGGGACGTTTGAAGGAAATATATGGGGGTCGTACTGCAAAAATGACTTTCATAATTGTTACAAAAAGGATAAATTCAAGAGTATTCCATGATAAACAGAATCCTCCACCTGGGACCATTGTGGATGATGTAATAACACTTGCTCAGAGGTTTGTGTTTGTGGACAATGAAGTTACACAGCAAATTTTGTAATGTGGAAGATACAATTTACTTGTGACATGAAATGAAACAGTTTATATAACTTAGTTTGGTGTAATTTACAGTACCATTAATTTTATTATATTCACTCATCATTAGCAAATTTCGAGTATACCAGCATTCCTCTAATTGCTATGTTAAAATTTGCTGCTTAGTAGAGTCCACACACTGCTACCTCGCTAACATCCTAGTCAAGTTGCAAAGGCGACAGAATCCTGAAACAGTGGCTTATTAAATGAGAAATTGAGGACAAATCAGGCAACAAGATTATGAAAAAGCACTTTTGCAGTGTAAATATAAACATATAATTTCTTCACTTATCTTGATGAAAAGCCACCTTAATTCTCATTTCATTAGTTACCGACGACTTAAAAAATTATATCATTACATTGCCAAAGTCAGCAGTTAGTCTTATATTATGATGTACGTCCTGCTTGTGTAGAATATGGCAAATGCTCGAGTATTTCATTCTAGCTTTATTAGGGATGGCAGTGACTGCTGAAACAACCTGTTTAACCTGAGTGTTAAAACCACACAAAATAGCCGGTTTGTGAAATGAATGATTTTTTGGTTTTTTATTCCAACTATTGCCTGTAATGCATGTAGAAATGTGACAAAGATGGAAAAATTTTGATCTCTCAGTTTCAAAATACTTGGAACCAAAATATTAAATTAAGTAGGCAACTGAAAGAGGACCTAGTCAATCCACCATTTGCTGCTTTTCTCGAAAAGTGATAAGTTGGCAAATACTACAGAAATTCTAATTTTTGGTAGCTTGGCTCAAAAATCATGTTGTAATCAGAGATCTTACCACTTTTTGCGCATTATGATCAGCTGTTTCTAAAGGGTGACAACTGAGGTTGAAGAACTCTGTTTTTTTGTGTTAATTTGTCTGTTTCCAAGGGCAATAAGCATTAAACTGTCTTTGCCTGTAAATGCATAAGACAGCAGACCAGATACTTTCTGTTTTTATTGTAGACTATGAATGAACTGTTGTTAAGTTTTTAATTAATTACTGTTACCATAACTTCCTTTATCTTTTATTATTTGATGGAAATGGCAGACAAATCTCCAATCTTTTAAAGCAACTGAAGCACTGTACTTCGCTGCTGTGTCGCTTTGTAAAAACAGTCCGGTCTAGGGTTCGTGCCACTCTGCAGTACCACAGATTTCCAATGACAACAGTGGGAGCCAATCTTACACACTGCACATACATGCATAACTTTAAACACTACACATGGTAACAAGAACATTATTGTCTCAGCAATGCTCTACCAATTCTTATGCCATGGATTTGTTACTCGTTTCTGTTGGTAATGTTTTTAAAATAGAACTGATCACTTTCCCATCTTCTATAATAACACCATATTTCAAAACAATGAAAATTTTGTGAATAAAAGTTATACCCTTTTTAAAAAGATTTATTTAAAAATGAAAAATTTTCACACTGTTGCTGTGGCTAATTGATACTTCAATTTTTTTACTCTTTTATTAGTAAAAAATAAAAAACCACCTTTTATAACAGACCAAACAAATATCAAAAAGTACTGGTTATTCAGAACTAAAGTTTTTCCCATCCCTAAGCTTTATGGCTTGCATGTGCAATCACAAATGAGTGTGCTACATAACATCAACTTTCAGGAAATCAGTGATAGATAGAAACCTCCTCCTGAGTCCAAAGAAAAATTCAGTATGTTAGTTAAATTTCGTATGCAGCAATATATGGTCTAATGTGAAAATGTGAATTCATAGCAACACCTGTTTTTCATTGAACACTTTTGAAATTTTATGCCGTGTGTTACTTATATGTGAAATATCACAATTACTATAACCATTAGCAAAATGATAGGCACTTCATCATGGTTCTTCAGTTTCACTATTTTGTTGACAGGGAACCAGCAACTTTTTTAAACTCCTTTAAGTGTTTATTAATGATTCTGTCAACAGTTGCAGTATTTATATTAGGCAACTAGTTTTGAACTATTGACAGAATCATTAATAAATGCTTTAAGGACTTCATCATGAAGCTCACATATAAAGCTATGTTGTTGTTGTTGTGGTTGTGGTAGTTGTTGTCCTCAGAAGTCTGTTTTGATGCAACTTTCCATACTATGCTATCCTGTGCAAGCCTCTTCATCTCTGAATAACTACTACAACCTACGTCCTTCTCAGTCTGTGTAATGTATTCGTGTCTTGGTTTTCCTCAATGATTTTTACCCCCTACATTTCCCTCCAGTATTAAATTGGTGATCCCTTGATGTCTCAGAATGTGTCCTACCAATCGATCCCTTCTTCTAGTCAGGTTGTGCCACAAATTTCTTTTCACCCCAGTTCTGTTTAGTACCTTCTCATCAGCTACATGATCTACCCATCTAATCAGCATTCTTCTGTAGCACCACATTTCAAAAGCTTCTGTCCTCTTCTTGTCTAAACTATTTATCATTTCATATATATGGCTATGCTCCATACAGAGACTTTCAGAAAAGACTTCCTGACACTTAGATGTATACTAGATGTTAACCAATTCATCTTCCTTCAGAAATGCTTTTCTTGTTATTCCTAGTCTACATTTTATATCCTCTGTACTTCAGCCATCACCTGCTACCCAAATTGCAAAACTCATGTACTACTTTGTCTTGTTTTCTAATTTCCTCAGCATCATATGATATAATTTGACTACATTCCATTGTCCTTGTTTTGCATTTTTTGGTGTTATCTTATATCCTTCTTTCAAGGCAATGTCTGTTCCATTCAACTACTCTTCCAATTCCTTTGCTGTCTCTCACAGAATTACAGTGTCAATGGCAAACATCAAAGTTTTCCTTTCTTCTCCCTGGACTTTAATTCCAACTCCAAATATTTCTTCTGTTTCCTTCGCTTGCTAAATATACAGACTGAATAGCATAAGGGGATAGGCTACAAACCCGTCTCACTCCCTTCTCAATCATTGCTTCCTTTTCATGCCCCTCGACTCTTTCAACTGCCACCTGGTTCCTGTACAAGTTGTAAATAGCGTTTCACTTCCTCTATTTTACCCCTGCCACCCTCAGAATTTCAAAGAGATTATCCCAGTCAATATATTTAGAAGCTTCCTCAAAGTTTACAAACGCTATAAACTTACGTTTGTCTTTCCTTAACCTATCTTCTATGAGAAGTTGTAGGATCAGTATTGCCTCGCATGTTGCTACGTTTCTCCAGAATCCAAACTGATCTTTGCAGAGATCAGCTTCTATCAGTTTTTCCATTCTTCTGTAAACTGTTCGTGTTAGTATTTTGCAACTGTGACTTATTAAAATGATAGCTCCATAGTTTCCACATCTGTCAGCAACTGCTTTCTTTGTAATTGCAATTTTTACATTGTCCTTGAAGTCTGACAGTATTTTGCCTGTCTCATATATCTTGCACAACAGATGGAAGAGTTTGCAATGGCTTGACTCTCTCAAGGCTATCAATAGTTCTAACAGAATGTTTCTACTCCCAGGGCCTTGTTTTAACTTAGGCTTTTGGTGCTCTGTCAAATTATTCTCACAGCATCATATCTCCCATCTCATCTTCATCTATATTGTCTTACAGTTCTATAATACTGGCCTCAAGTATATCTCCCTTGTATAGGCCCCCTGTATACTCCTTCCACCTTTCAGCTTTCCTTTCTTTGCTTAAGACTGCTTCTCTTTTCCCAAAGCCCTCTTTAATTTTCCACCCTACAACTCCTCATTGAAGATCGGTTAAGGAAAGGTGAGCCTATGTTTATATCATATGTAGACTAAGAGAAAGCTTTTGATAATGTTGACTGGACTACTCTCTTTGAAATTCTGAGGGACTGAAAGACTATTTGCAACTTGTACAGAAACCAGACAGCAGTTATAAGAGTCGAGAAGCATGAAAAGGAAGCAATGATTGAGAAGGGAGTGAGACAGGATTGTATCCTATCCCCCATGTTATTCAGTCTGTACATTGAGCAAGAGATAAAGGACACAAAAGAAACATTTGGAGTAGGAATTAAAGTCCAGGGAGAAGAAATAGAAACTTTGAGGTTTGTGGTTGACATAGTAATTTGTCAGAGACAGCAAAGGAATTGGAAGAGTAGTTGAATGGAATAGACATTGTCTTGAATGAAGGATATAAGATGAACACCGAAAAATGCAAAACAAGGACAATGGAATGTAGTCAAATTAAATCATATGATGCTGAGGGAATTAGGAAACAAGACACTTAAAGTAGTACATGAGTTTTACAATTTGGGCAGCAGATGATGCTGAAGTAGAGAGGATATCAAATGTATTTTAACAGAATAGACATTGTCTTGAAAAAAGGATATAAGATGAACATCAGAAAAAGCAAAACAAGAATAATGGAATGTAGTTGAATTAAATCATATGATGCTGAGAGAATTAGATAAGGAAACGAAACACTTACAGGTGGTGTCTATCTTTCCCCCCAATTAAATATGCTTCTAAATCCTTACATTTGTCCTTTAGCCATTTTTGATTAGCCACTTTACATTTTCGGTCAGTCTCATCTTTAGACGTTTCTATTCCATTTCACCTGCTTCATTTGCTACATTTTTGTATTTTATCCTTTCATCAAATAAATTCAATATTTCTTGTGTTTCTACTAGGCCTCGGCTTTTTTACCTATTTGATCCTCTGCTGCCTTCACTATTTCAGCTCTCAAAGTTATCCATTCTTCTTCTACTGTATTTCCTCCCCATTATCGTCTGTCATTCCCTAATTCTGAAACTCGTCAACAATCTATGGTTCTTTCAGTTTATCCAGGTCCCACCTCTTTAATTTCCTGTTGTTGTTGTGGTCTTCAGTCCTGAGACTGGTTTGATGCAGCTCTCCATGCTGCTCTATCCTGTGCAAGCTTCTTCATCTCCCAGTACCTACTGCAACCTACATCCTTCTGAAACTGCTTGTGTATTCATCTCTTGGTCTCCCTCTACGATTTTTACCCTCCACGCTGCCCTCCAATGCTAAATTTGTGATCCCTTGATGCCTCAAAACATGTCCTACCAACCGATCCCTTCTTCTAGTCAAGTTGTGCCACAAACTTCTCTTCTCCCCAATCCTATTCAATACCTCCTCATTAGTTACATGATCTACCCACCTTATCTTCAGCATTCTTCTGTAGCACCACATTTCGAAAGCTTCTATTCTCTTCTTGTCCAAACTAGTTATCGTCCATGTTTCACTTCCATACATGGCAACACTCCATACAAATACTTTCAGAAACGACTTCCTGGCACTTAAATCTATACTCGATGTTAACAAATTTCTCTTCTTGAGAAACGCTTTCCTTGCCATTGCCAGTCTACATTTTATATCCTCTCTACTTCGACCATCATCAGTTATTTTACTCCCCAAATAGCAAAACTCCTTTACTACTTTAAGTGTCTCATTTCCTAATCTAATTCCCTCAGCATCACCCGACTTAATTTGACTACATTCCATTATCCTCGTTTTGCTTTTGTTGATGTTCATCTTATATCCTCCTTTCAAGACACTGTCCATTCCGTTCAACTGCTCTGCCAAGTCCTTTGCTGTCTCTGACAGAATTACAATGTCATCGGCGAATCTCAAAGTTTTTACTTCTTCTCCATGAATTTTAATACCTACTCCAAATTTTTCTTTTGTTTCCTTTACTGCTTGCTCAATATACAGATTGAATAACATCGGGGAGAGGCTACAACCCTGTCTCACTCCCTTCCCAACCACTGCTTCCCTTTCATGCCGCTCGACTCTTATAACTGCCATCTGGTTTCTGTACAAATTGGAAATAGCCTTTCGCTCCTTGTATTTTACCCCTGCCACCTTCAGAATTTGAAAGAGAGTATTCCAGTTAACGTTGTCAAAAGCTTTCTCTAAGTCTACAAATGCTAGAAACGTAGGTTTGCCTTTTCTTAATCTTTCTTCTAAGATAAGTCGTAAGGTTAGTATTGCCTCACGTGTTCCAACATTTCTACGGAATCCAAACTGATCTTCCCCGAGGTCCGCCTCTACCAGTTTTTCCATTCGTCTGTAAAGAATTCGCGTTAGTATTTTGCAGCTGTGACTTATTAAACTAATAGTTCGGGAATTTTCACATCTGTCAACACCTGCTTTCTTTGGGATTGGAATTATTATATTCTTCTTGAAGTCTGTGGGTATTTCGCCTGTCTCATACATCTTGCTCACCAGATGGTAGAGTTTTGTCATGACTGGCTCTCCCAAGGCCACCAGTAGTTCTAATGGAATGTTGTCTACTCCCGGGGCCTTGTTTCGACTCAGGTCTTTCAGTGCTCTGTCAAACTCTTCACGCAGTATCTTATCTCCCATTTCATCTTCATCTACATCCTCTTCCATTTCCATAATATTGTCCTCAAGTACATTGCCTTTGTATAAACCCTCTATATACTCCTTCCACCTTTCTGCCTTCCCTTCTTTGCTTAGAACTGGGTTGCCATCTGAGCTCTTGATATTCATACAAGTGGTTCTCTTCTCTCCAAAGGTCTCTTTAATTTTCCTGTTGGCAGTATCTATCTTACCCCTAGTGAGACAAGCCTCTACATCCTTACATTTGTCCTCTAGCCATCCCTGCTTAGCCATTTTGCACTTCCTGTCGATATCATTTTTGAGACGTTTGTATTCCTTTTTGCCTGCTTCACTAACTGCATTTTTATATTTTCTACTTTCATCAATTAAATTCAATATTTCTTCTGTTACCCAAGGGTTTCTACTAGCCCTCGTCTTTTTACCTATTTGGTCCTCTGCTGCCTTCACTACTTCATCCCTCAGAGGTACCCATTCTTCTTCTACTGTATTTCTTTCCCCCATTCCTGTCAATTGTTCCCTTATGCTCTCCCTGAAACTCTCTACAACCTCTGGTTATTTCAGTTTATCCAGGTCCCATCTCCTTAAATTCCCACCTTTTGCAGTTTCAATCTGCAGTTCATAACCAATAGATTGTGGTCAGAATCCACATCTGCCCCTGGAAATGTCTTACAGTTTAAAACCTGGTTCCTAAATCTTTGTCTTACCATTATATAATCTATCTGATACCTTTTAGTATCTCCAGGATTCTTCCAGGTATACAACCTTCTTTTATGATTCTTGAACCAAGTGTTAGCTATGATTAAGTTATGCTCTGTGCAAAATTCTACAAGGCGGCTTCCTCTTTCATTTCTTCCCCCCAATCCATATTCACCTACTATGTTTCCTTCTCTCCCTTTTCCTACTGACGAATTCCAGTCACCCATGACTATTAAATTTTCGTCTCCCTTCACTACCTGAATAATTTCTTTTATCTCGTCATACATTTCATCTATTTCTTCATCACCTGCAGAGCTAGTTGGCATATAAACTTGTACTACTGTAGTAGGCGTGGGCTTTGTGTCTATCTTGGCCACAATAATGCGTTCACTATCCTGTTTGTAGTAGCTAACCCGCACTCCTATTTTTTTATTCAGTAATAAACCTACTCCTGCATTACCCCTATTTGCTTTGTATTTATAACCCTGTATTCACCTGACCAAAAGTCTTGTTCCTCCTGCCACCAAACTTCACTAATTCCCACTATATCTAACTTTTACCTATCCATTTCCCTTTTTAAATTTTCTAACCTACCTGCCCGATTAAGGGATCTGACATTCCACACTCCGATCCGTAGAACGCCAGTTTTCTTTCTTCTGATAACGATGTCCTCTTGAGTAGTCCCCGCCCGGAGATCCGAATGGGGGACTATTTTACCTCTGGAATATTTTACCCAAGAGAACGCCATCGTCATTTAATCATACGTAAAGCTGCATGTCCTCGGGAAAAATTACGGCTGTAGTTTCCCCTTGCTTTCAGCCATTCACAGTACCAGCACAGCAAGGCCGTTTTGGTTAATGTTACAAGGCCAGATCAGTCAATCATCCAGACTGTTGCCCCTGCAACTACTGAAAAGGCTGCTGCCCCTCTTCAGGAACCACATGTTTGTCTGGCCTCTCAACAGATACCCCTCCGTTGTGGTTGCACCTACGGTACGGCCATCTGTATCGCTGAGGCACGCAAGCCTCCCCACCAACGGCAAGGTCCATGGTTCATGGGGGGCTTTAATTTCCTAGCTTTTTGCAATTATTTCAACTGACATATAAACCATTTTTCTTACCCTCCCCCATCCTTTCCCCAAATAGTATCATTAAATACGTTTGAGAATGATTTGCAGGATAGCTGACATCAGCATGTCATTCTGTCAGAGTAGCACATCAGCCACTGACTGAAGAAGGCCTGTCACAGAAATCCACCCACATTGTGTGCCTGCTAAGAGGCTATATCGCTCGTTCTGGGAACTGTGGGTAATGGTCTGAAGGTTGTGTCTCCACTGTTGCACAGGTGGGTCCCCAGGCATTCAAGAATCCACCTGTAACATCTGTGTGTCATCGCAGAAATCTGCTCATATATGGCCAGCTATTATCTCATCTTTCTTTGACTCCCACTGCTATTTTGTCTTCACCTATCACTCTTGCTCTTTCACTGCCATTTTTTGTCTCCCGCAAACAGTCTCCTGTCTCCTTCAACAGAAAAAGCACAAATCTGTTCGCATGCCAACATTTTTGGTGAGGAAGGCAGAATGAGGATTGAGCCAGCTGGTTCCCCACTTTTCTGTGAGTCTTATAAAGAGAAAAATATTCGCTTGGAAAACATTTGTTTTTTTGTGCTCTGACAGGCATTTTTCTGTTACTTCTCACCTTTTCCTTGCCACAGCAGGGTGTGCTCATTATATAAAATGAATTCTATGGGTCAGTAAAGTTTTGACAGTTTATTTATATACTTCAACACATATAAACAACAAGTAAGTACACATAATACAATGTTAACACAAAATCGTTCGCTGTACATTTTTTCTGGCTACTTGCCCATCGATGGCAGTTCGCTGAAAATGTTGAGGTTATGATTTGTATCTTAAAAGAGTAAAAATATTAGTAGAAATATTTTACTGTATTTGCAGTCTTCCTAGTTTAATGAAAGTTTTGGCAGTCATTTTAAATTCTTGTCAGGCATGTTAAGACCCTTTCTAGCCTATTTTTTGCCACAGAAGTACCACTTTGGGCATATTTGTACAGGCTTGAATTGCCTATTATACATAAACATCATGTCATACTGTTTTGTTTTTGAGAAAATACTGACTAAAGACATAGTTTGGTGACTTAAGAACCCTAATGATGACCATTTGTTCATTACATCACTTAAACCTATATGTACACCTCAGACTGAATATTACGTGCATATTTTACATGCATAAGTACAGTAGCTTTGAACCTCTGGGTCTCTGTAATGCATAATGATATTCAACAAGTTTCGAGATTCTCCAGGAATACGATCTTAAGAACACATGATAAAAATTTAAACAATTTACCATTAACAGAAATTACAATTAGTACTTATGGTACTCAAAAATTGTGGTTTTTCAGGTGTAACTTGATAATGGATACAGATATTCAAAAATGGGAAAATGGCCTTTCTAGATGAATGTCTGAAGAATGTGCACTTAAAATTTGAATCATTTGTTATGGTTAGTTATTTATATAATTGTGATCCACTGTGCAAAAATGACTTAAAACCAGTTTTTATGGTTTTCTGCATAAATAGGACACTTTGAACCTCTGAATCTCAGTAACAGAAAATGATATCAGAATAAGTTTTTAGTTTCCCTAGAATACCATTTTTAAGAACATACATTAAAAATTTCAATCAAATATCATGAACAGAAATGACAGAAGTGGCCATTCCCAGAACTGGAACTGTTCACATCCAAAAATCATGGTTTTCAGTGTTTACCCAGGAACTGTCCATAAACAAATGGTGCTTTTATGATCCATCTAATGTTCACTGTAGACCACATGTAATGCAAAAGAACCAACCCAATTGCTCAATTTTCATGGGCTGGAGGAAGTGTGTGATGCTTAAATTTTGATCCAGTGCTGTAGGATAGCTAGAGTATGCCTGTCCTTTAATAGTTATACAAATGGTCACTAGGCCAAGGGCTCTCCAAAACAAATTTATGAGCTTCTGTAAGTTACTATACAAATGGTCACTAGGCCAAGGGCTCTCCAAAACAAATTTATGAGCTTCTGTAAGTTACTGCTTCCTGGCTGGACTTTGAGAAATTGCTTGGCAATAGGTGTTGGAAAACTCAGGTCATCATTGTGAAATTAGTGTAGTCAGCTTTGACAATCACCCATGTGGGAGGGTTAAGAAAAGAGTGACCCATCATCTTCAAGCTGAACACAACTTCTCTTCCACCTAAATGTGAAAGTAGATCTTGTGACCATGATAGTGATCAGGACTAGCACATGATATGTTTCAGTGCTTTGAAAAGCTGTGCTCCTTCACTCTCCTCACATTTTATACATTATTTTGTGGGAAAGTGCAGTATTATTCAAAAATTGCACAAGGAACACATACAGCTTCAGCGTAACTCATAAACATTCCCCTGAACTAATATTTTGTCCAACTGTTTTTGCTGTTTCATCTTTAGTCACATATGCAAGATTTTTTGTTCCAGTGCAGATCCCTATTATCAAGTGTTTCTTATACATTGATGAGAATGTCTGCCAATTCAGGTAGATTGTATTGTGACAATATGCTGACACAAAGTATTTGAATATTTAAACAGTTTCTGAAGTATTATTTCATTTGTTAAGAGGGCTCAATTTTTGCTTTGCACTAGAACCATTATTAACCATTCCTTAAGTCTTGTGTCACATAGGTGAATGAGGGAAACTACTTGCATGAAAATCTTGAAGTATCTCCATAGATATGTTCTCTCTCTCTGTTATACATGCACACACATTCCTTTGAAGTACACTGATTGCCTGGAGACTTTATTGTGTAACATAAACAGAATATGGAACTTGCATGGCCATAGTCCATGGGTCACTATGAAGATACTACCTTAATAATAGTGCTCCTTCTCATTATCTTAAAAAATGTAGCTCATTTGGCCATGTATGGTGTCTTTAGCGTAAGAAGATAAAAGTTGCGGCAAACCTAGTCACTTACACCCTCACTTTGCTGTATATTGTTGTTTGTTGATCCTATTTCATTATAAGTGCTGTTTCAGAATGGGCAGCCAAGATATTACTTAAATGTTTCCCATGCAACCTCCTGAACAGGACAAATATAGAAGAAGTACTGAGTGGCAGACAGACACTTAGACAAAGTATTGATGACTTGAGCTCTAATAAAGAAGATGGGTTGAAAAGTTATTCTAGAGTTCCTTAAATGTTTTAATGTTGCTCAGCATCTGTCCGACTAGGTATCCATTGCTTATATTACATGTAGATTTTCAGTAGTTGCCTTAATTCTGCTGACTGATGATTACCATTCACTATAGGATTTTCTGAGAAACAAGAACATTTTATGATGTTTTCAGACGCCAGTTCTTGTTTTGGAACAAAAAGTTACCATAGACTGCTCCAGAGAGGCTTACAGGATTTATTAAACAGGATTTTTCTGGTAGAAATTCCTTCACTGGATATTTTAGATTATTTTACTAAGTTCACAGAATTATTCATGTCAGTTTGTCCTTAGCCAGCCACAGTTACCTCACAAGTAACAGCTTTTTCTCTTAAAAGTAAAAGTTAATGTCATTATATACATCTTGCTTCAAGACAGTACACAGTCACCTACATTCACAGAATAAAATACTGTCAGAACATTAAATTGTTTATTTGTTATTCCAAATGGAGTGATGATCATTACATTCTGATTATGAGCCATATAATAACTCACATTTTGGAATATTCCAGGGATTTCAAAAATAAGTGTAAGAGTAGAAAATTACTTTTTGAATATATTATTTGTAAAGTGTTAATAAGCCTTTTGAGTAACTGTACTGTCATTTAATTTGAAAACTTTTGGCTTAAAAAACAGCAGTATGAAAAGGATAGGTTGCTACCATTAAGAGAAAAAGGAAAATTGTCTAGATGTCAAAAACTTAAAGCCAATGCCCACCAGCTCAGTTGCCCCAAAACATTAGCTTCAGGTGTTTTGATTTTTCAAAATGTGAAAGTTGTTGAAATCAAAAATACCATCATCATTTATGGATGAACTAGGCATTCTGATCCTAGTCTAAGGTCTTTCATCAGGTGTGTAAAATACAGATTTCCCAGAAGAAGCTAGTGAGTATTGGATGAATAAAGTGATAGCTTCCTGTGATAATATGCTTCATTGGTTGAACTATTAGGAAGCAGAAAAATAATCCATACACAGAGCTCTTCTAATAACAGGTTTTCTGGAATTTAAATGGTCAGAACATTTAATCTTGTAAAACTTGTCTGTTTTCCTCTTATGTTGTTCATTTTAAGGCATTAGATGTTGTTTCTGCTTATTCAAACTTTTAATCTTGAGTTGCATCTTACCCATCATACACACTTCTATTCATGATTGTATCTGACAAGTACGTTGCACCAAATTTGGTCTCTTGTATGATGGGCAAATAAATAACTAAAAACAGTGATTGCATGGCATCCTAATATTTTTGGTTTACCACAAAGCCTTGTGCAGGATCATGTACTTTGGAAACCTCAAAATGAAATTCAGAAGAGAAATCAAGCAATATATTCCTGAAAACCGACACAGTGAGATCCTGTCAAGAAATATTCTGGGGAAATGAAGCAGATATACTACTATTTAAGAAATAGATTAAGTAGTGTGAAAACCACATGTAGAACTACGTACTATTACTTAACTCTATATTAAAATATATGTGAAACATTTTTAAGAAGCGAATGAATTATTAACTTGCTCATACTGAGAAATAAGGGGCAACCTCTAAATACTGTGTTCATCTTGAAGGAAGACAATTTCTCAGTCAAGATTACATTTCTAAAATCTTTATGGTAATTGGTGTCAGTAAAAGAGAGTTACCATCATCTGATCTGTAAACAGTGTACATTAGGTTTAAAGCACATTAATTTATGAAAATAGCATGCAATGTCATAGCTGTAAAACATGGAGCGAGTTATTATTGCACATATCTTGGTAAAGATTAATAACAAGTGTCCAATGAGAGCTATAAATGTACTCCATATTTTAATTATTCAGAGAGTTATGTAAGATGCATTTGCATGTCAATGTTAAAACCAGTATTTACAGTATATTTTGCCAAGTGCATCATCCGATGTTACAATTCACACAGTACATCACTGACGCAGTAGCACCTCTGAACTGACACATGAGAAAAGTAACTAGAGAACATGTTGACATTTAGTGCCACTAGAGGTCACATGTGTATTCATGTTACTGTCAGTTGCAAATATAAATATGTAATTTTAATAATGTCATAACTTGTGTACAATTATATACCTTATAGATTTTTGTTGTGACAACAATAAGTTGAAAAAGACAACATGTCATTAAGGCTGCAGCCTGAGTCATATTTCAGAATCCTATCCATGTACACCATAATTGGATGGATAAAAAAATCTGCTCACCAAGCAGCGCCAGAATTACACACATAAAAGGTATTACATATTCAAGCTTTCGCAGCAGTGGCTCCTTCTGGCAGAAAGGTTGAAGGGGAAGAAAGAGGGGTGAAGTAAAAGGACTTGACAGGTTTAGGAAAAGAGATAGAGTTCGGGAATCTCACTCAGAATACCAGGTCAGGAGAGACTTACGAGATGGTAAGGAAAGGCATATAATTTTGGACTCTCAACAACCTCTACAAAGGGAAAACATTAAAATCTCAAATCCAAGATAATAATATGGCAGCAGTGATTAAGAAAATTCACTGAGACACTAAAAGATTTAGGTAAATAGTATGATGTGTAGTTACACAATATGTTGTCTGTGGATATAAGCAAGGACAAAATATGTGATGTAGGTGGATAAAGGTCACAGTAGAATGTTTAGTCCATGCACAGTCCAGCCTAAGGCAGCTGAAATAAGGTGACATTCAGCTCTAAGGGAACACAAAAAATCAAGTGTATAATGTGATCCTTTGCTCATGGTCTATGTGTGGTGAAACTCGAAAACCAAAAATCCAATAAGTAGGCTACAGCATTAACTATGCATTTTTAAAAAATATTATCTGTGAATCCTAACAAAAGGAGCTAAAGCCAAAGAAATTAGTTGCAGTACACTATGAAACATTTTAAAGAAGTTCTTTTCTGTAAAATCTAAGACGCCATTAAGAACGTTATACTGTGTCACTTCTTATGACTATATATATTTTAAATTTTCCAGGCTATCTTAAGTATTTGCCTTCAGCGACATTGTGAAGAATTTTGTGGTTGTGAAGAACTTTGTGCTTTGAGTCTCGCAGATGATTGCCAAATTTTGTGTTATTATATGTAGGTCAAAACAGGTGATCTTTTATTTTGCCAGATAAAGGGAACATGCTGGCAAACATAAAAACGCAGCATCATTTGTGAGACTGCAGTTTCTTTGTTAGGCTTCACAAATAATATTTTTTTAAAAGTGTGTAATTAAATACCATAGCTAGCTTACTGGCTGTTTTGGTGTTCAAGTGTCACCACAAGAAGACCATGAGCTATAGATATGTTGTGTACTTGACATATCACTTTACCTTAGAGCTGAACATCACCTTGTTTCACCTGTCTTAAGCTGGATTATGCATGGACTTATCATATTGTTGTGACCTTTATGTACCCATATTGTGTATTTTGCCCTTGATTATATCCACAGGCAATATATTGTGTAATTACGTATTGTACTTATGACTATATTCCCATTTTCTCTAACATGACTATATTCCCATTTTCTCTAAATCTATTAGTACTTCATTGAACTTTCTTTGTCAACACTGCCAAGGTATTATCTTGGTTTTGAGATTTTAATGTTTTCTCTTTGTAATGGTTGTTGAGAGTCTAAAACATTTTTGCACCAGGGCTACGCAACTGTTTCCAGAAAGTTCTGAAATAATTTATGCTTTGTGGATGGTACTGTAGTTAGAAGTCAATTTTTTACACATTTTAAACAATATGGTATCTTCAATTAACAACTCACAAGTAATTTTTCAGAGCCATCAGCATTGATGCCTAATATTATTTTGTGATAAGCTTCCCTGTGTTCCCCTCTGTGGCAAATTTTGCACTTATTGGCAAGTGTCTTATTTAGAATATTGAAGAAAAGTAGTTTCATCAAATTAAATATGTCCTTAGGTTCTTAGTACTGCTTAAAAGTTCTTATAATCTACCACTCAGCTGTTCAATTAACAGTTTCTGAATTTTCACTATTTTGTTCACTACATTTAGTTTTACTCCTAACTCTGTGCAGCTACATCTGTTCTTTGATGAACTTAAACGCTTTAGAGAATTTTTTACTCTTTGTTCTGTCCAAAGAGAAGACTACTGACAGAGCCTTCCCATATCTTTCTGTAACTTTTCCATTATGAAAGAACAACAGAAATGACTTAAAACACACAGCACAATTCTATATTCACGTAAGTAATGGCTGTGTACAGTGCTACACGTAATGGCTTTTGCTAGCTTCAGAAGTTGTTTTTTCTTCTTACAACTCTGTCTGATCAAAATTAAAGAGCCCAGGACTCAAGACAGTTGACCTTCATGTAGTGTTTGTAAACATTATTGAATCGATATTGTGAAAGTAGAAATTTTGAATAGACTAATAGAAAACATTGTAAACAGAAGGGAAATAGTACTTCTGAGGCCATAAGTAAAAGTAAAGTTGTACAGTAAAATGAAGTCTAGATGACAGCTGAGGCTTAAGGAATACTGTATGAGAGTTGATAAAGATAGCATGCCCTCTGTTATAAATCTGCATATAAAGTTATAGTTTGACTGTGGTAAGCATTAATTGTGGTGATAAATAATTATAACAGTATAATAACAGTTTAGTGCTTTCTGTTGTATTAACTGATCAGTATTAAATATTCATTACTTTTAGCAGAGAGTATTAAAATGATCTTATCCATGTGCTAAACAATGTTGCTAAGTTCAGTCTTTGTATATCCAGTCATTCTTTGCTTTACAGATATGACTTCTTTCTTGTATCACAATCAGTGCGCCAAGGGACAGTGAGTCCAACATCTTACAATATTATTTATGACCACCTTGGCTTGGATCCAGATAAAATACAGCGTCTTACATATAAATTGACTCACATGTACTTCAACTGGAGTGTAAGTATTATAAAAAAAGGTTATGTTTATGCAAGCTTTTGGAGCCAATGGTGCCTTCTTCTGGCAGAAGGGTTGAGGGGGAATGAAGAGAGGTTTCTGTTTTGTGTTTGACATATGTGTGTGTATCTGAATCAGTAGAGCTATTACTAGTGACTCATTAAACCATCTGTGTCTATCCATGGTTGATAAACATCTGAACAATCATTTGAATATTGTACCTGAAAATGAAGTAAAATGACTTTGAAGGTGAATACTACATAATGACAACCGAGAGGAGTATTGTAAATTCATATTACTAGTAAATACAGATGAATGCCCAAGAGTTCTTTTTTGAAACATGGTTAAATGAAACTAAAAACAGTTCAGCATGTCTGTGATGTGATGTGAAGTACATTATTAGCAATTATGCATTCAATTAGCTTTGCCTAAAGTAAAAGATTTCACTTCACAAATTGTTATTATTTTTAATAAAAATATTGAAAAGCCAAGAAATTTTAAACTTTGAAATAATTTTAAGTTTACATCTAATTTTGTGTAATCCAACTCCTCATGCTTATTCATTACGGTATCACTATATTTTTATCATATTATTGTAATTTATTGTATGCAAGAAGCACTCAACCTGCTGCGTGACTGTCGCTTTGGCATTACCCTCTCCCTTTCCTCTTCTCCCTCTAACTTATTTGGAGCAGTATATCACAGTGCTAATTGGTTTCATAAGGTATGCAGTAGTGGTGACAGTAAAATATTGGAATGGAATGGGGCAAGGGGTAGAGGTTGCTGCCCTTCAGGCTCATCTATATGCCTACCCACCCTAAGAAAGTAGAACAGAAATTAGAGTTTGGAAGTGGCATCAAGCAAGAGATTAAATAGGCTCAACACTTTCTTCAACAGTTTTCTCAGTAATGTGGAAAGTAAATTTGACATGCAGCCTCAGGTAACTGCAAATGAGCCTCACATTAGTGTATTTGGAAACAGAACTTGAAAAGTAAACATGTAGGGACAACAGTAAAAAGAATGAAGTCCTATAGTAAAAGCTAACTTACTCCATAAAAGGCGTGGCCATTTGTGGAAGCAGCCACTTGGTTTACCAACATAGTTGCAGCTACTGTACAGAAGCCTATTCAGGCATGACCACTAACAATCTGTATACATGAATGTCCACTATCAGACTGTGGCCAAGAGTTACCTGGACTATCCAGTTGCCGAGCATGCCATCCAATAGGGTCTGCTTGACTTACTAAGAGCTTCTACTACTTAGAATCTTCCCACCAGCACCAGCTTTTAAGACATGAGTAGGCGGAAATTCTTCCTGCAACATATCCTTTGTTCCCATAACCCCCCAATCGACCATCACTAGTCCTTGTCCTACACCTGTCTCTGTGCCCTTCCCTGCTCCCACACCTGTTTCACACAAGTCTCCTGCCATCCCACTGAACCTTACTTAGTTCTTTTTCCCTTCTCTGCTTCCTCTACCCTGCACCCTCCCTCCTATCACTGCCCAGCACAGCCTCCCAGTGCTGTGTCTAGGCCCATTGTTCTGTACCTGCCACATCCTTGCACACCCCCACAGCATCTTTCCCCATATATACCCTGCTATTGGTCCCCCTCTCTCCATCTCTTTCCACAACCCACCTCCACTGAGATCACTATTCACTTTAGAGTACTGAATTTATTTGGCTAAATTGTTTGTGAATGTGTTTTCCTAAATCTCAAGAAGGGCACTTTCTGCTGCTTGATGCCTCCTATAATCAGTGAGTAGTTTACAGGTTAAAATGGTGTCTGGAGGGGTTTCCAGGATTGCGGGCATCCAAAGTGAGTTGTAAAAAGGATGGGAGGGTTAAAATTCGGCACTCTCAATCTATTCCAGTGCATGTAATACAGTCAGGTGTGCCCTGGGGTTGTAGAACAAGTCAGGGTGGTCTTGTCAGGAGTCATTTGGTAATGGAATGAAGTCTAAAAAGACTCGGGAGAAGAAAAGAAGTCATGCTGACCTGAGAACTGGAGATAGCAAGGGTTACTGCGACTCCCTGAGGATGGCCGGATGATGTGCAGCCAAAATATCAGTGGAAGAAATTTTATTTGCGCTGCTGCATGCCCGAAATTTAATGGACTTGCACGGGCATCTTTCTTTCATCTGAAGCTCCATCTGCTGCTCGCAACCAACATGTGATTTTCCTCCCACATTCCCCATTGGTCACTCAGTGTGGTAACTTGTTAGTCAATGTGTATATGGCAACAAACATCCTCTGCTTGGCATGTAGAATGCAATGAAGGTATACTGGGAAAGTGATTAAAAAGGCAATTAAAATTTAACTGGAAGGAAATGTAAAATTAACAATAAAAATTCCCCTAGACTGGCGGTGTAGCCTCCACCTCCTTACCCATTCGTTAGAAAATGGTGACCCATGTTGGGGACTTAATATTAGGGTCAACATGTGCCAATTTGGCCAAAATTGCACATCTATATCTACATCTACATTAATACTCCGCAAGCCACCCAGCGGTGTGTGGCGGAGGGCACTTTACGTGCCACTGTCATTACCTCCCTTTCCTGTTCCAGTCGCGTATGGTTCGCGGGAAGAACGACTGCCAGAAAGCCTCCGTGCGTGCTCAAATCTCTCTAATTTTACATTTGTGATCTCCTCGGGAGGTATAAGTAGGGGGAAGCAATATATTCAATACCTCAGCCAGAAACACACCCTCTCGAAACCTGGACACCAAGCTACACCGTGATGCAGAGGGCCTCTCTTGCAGAGTCTGCCACTTGAGTTTGCTAAACATCTCCATAACGCTATCACGCTTACCAAATAACCCTGTGGCGAAACGCACCGCTCTTCTTTGGATCTTCTCTATCTCCTCCGTCAACCTGACCTGGTACGGATCCCACACTGATGAGCAATACTCAAGTATAGGTCGAACGAGTGTTTTGTAAGCCGCCACCTATGTTGATGGACTACATTTCCTAAGGACTCTTCCAATGAATCTCAACCTGGTACCCGCCTTACCAACAATTAATTTTATATAATCATTCCACTTCAAATTGTTCCGTACGCATACTCCCAGATATTTTACGGAAGTAACTGCCACCAGTGTTTGTTCCGCTATCATATAATCATACAATAAAGGATCCTTCTTTCTATGTATTCGCAATATGTTACATTTGTCTATATTAAGGGTCAGTTGCCACTCCCTGCACCAAGTGCCTATCCGCTGCAGATCTTCCTGCATTTCGCTGCAATTTTCTAATGCTGTAACTTCTCTGTATACTACAGCATCATCCACGAAAAGCCGCATGGAACTTCTGACACTATCTACTAGATCATTTATATATATTGAGAAAAGCAATGGTCCCATAACACTTCCCTGTGGCAGGCCAGAAGTTACTTTAATGTCTGTAGACGTCTCCCCATTGAGAACAACATGCTGTGTTCTGTTTGCTAAAAACTCTTCAATCCAGCCACACAGCTGGTCTGATATTCCGTAGGCTCTTACTTCGTTTATCAGGCGACAGTGCGGAACTGTATCAAACGCCTTCCAGAAGTCAAGAAAAATAGCATCTACCTGGGAGCCTGTATCTAATATTTTCTGGGTCTCATGAACAAATAAAGCGAGTTGGGTCTCACACGATCACTGTTTCCGGAATCCATGTTGATTCCTACATAGTAGATTCTGGGTTTCCAAAAACGACATGATATTCGAGCAAAAAACATGTTCTAAAATTCTACAACAGATTGACGTCAGAGATGTAGGTCTATAGTTTTGCGCATCTGCTCGACGACCCTTCTTGAAGACTGGGACTACCTGTGCTCTTTTCCAATCATTTGGAACCTTCCGTTCCTCTAGAGACTTGCGGTACACAGCTGTTAGAAGGGGAGCAAGTTCTTTCGCGTACTCTGTGTAGAATCGAATTGGTATCCCGTCAGGTCCAGTGGACTTTCCTCAGTTGAGTGATTCCAGTTGCTTTTCTATTCCTTGGACACTTATTTCGATGTCAGCCATTTTTTCGTTTGTGTGAGGATTTAGAGAAGGAACTGCAGTGCGGTCTTCCTCTGTGAAACAGCTTTGGAAAAAGGTGTTTAGTATTTCAGCTTTACGCGTGTCATCCTCTGTTTCAATGCCATCATCATCCCGGAGTGTCTGGATATGCTGTTTCGAGCCACTTACTGATTTAACGTAAGACCAGAACTTCCTAGGATTTTGTGTCAAGTCGGTACATAGAATTTTACTTTCGAATTCACTGAACGCTTCACGCATAGCCCTCCTTATGCTAACTTTGACATCGTTTAGCTTCTGTTTGTCTGAGAGGTTTTGGCTGCGTTTAAACTTGCAGTGAAGCTCTCTTTGCTTTCGCAGTAGTTTCCTAACTTTGTTGTTGTACCACGGTGGGTTTTTCCCGTCCCTCACAGTTTTACTCGGCACGTACCTGTCTAAAATGCATTTTATGATTGCCTTGAACTTTTTCCATAAACACTCAACATTGTCAGTGTCGGAACAGAAATTTTCGTTTTGATCTGTTCCGTAGTCTGAAATCTGCCTTCCATTACTCTTGCTAAACAGATAAACCTTCCTCCCTTTTTTTATATTCCTATTAACTTCCATATTCAGGGATGCTGCAATGGCCTTATGATCACTGATTCCCTGTTCTGCACATACAGAGTCGAAAAGTTCGGGTCTGTTTGTTATCAGTAGGTCCAAGATGTTATCTCCACGAGTCGGTTCTCTGTTTAATTGCTCGAGGTAATTTTCAGATAGTGCACTCAGTATAATGTCACTCGATGCTCTGTCCCTAACACCCGTCCTAAACATTTGAGTGTCCCAGTCTATATCTGGTAAATTGAAATCTCCACCTAAGACTATAACATGCTGAGAAAATTTATGTGAAATGTATTCCAAATTTCCTCTCAGTTGTTCTGCCACTAATGCTGCTGAGTCGGGAGGTCAGTAAAAGGAGCCAATTATTAACCTAGCTCGGTTGTTGAGTGTAACCTCCACCCATAATAATTCACAAGAACTATCCACTTCTACTTCACTACAGGATAAACTACTACTAACAGCGACGAACACTCCACCACCGGTTGCATGCAATCTATCCTTTCTAAACACCGTCTGTACCTTTGTAAAAATTTCGGCAGAATTTATCTCTGGCTTCAGCCAGCTTTCTGTACCTGTAACGATTTCAGCTTCGGTGCTTTCTATCAGCGCTTGGAGTTCCGGCACTTTACCAATGCAGCTTCGACAGTTTACAATTACAATGCCGATTGCTGCTTGGTCCCCACATGTCCTGACTTTGCCCCGCACCTGTTGAGGCTGTTGCCCTTTCTGTACTTGCCCAAGGTCATCTAACCTAAAAAACCGCCCAGCCCACACCACACAACCCCTGCTACCTGTGTAGCCGCTTGTTGCGTGTAGTGGACTCCTGACCTATCCAATGGAACCCGAAACCCCACCACCCTATGGCGCAAGTCGAGGAATCTGCAGCCCACACGGTCACAGAACCGTCTCAGCCTCTGATTCAGACCCTCCACTCGGCTCTGTACCAAAGGTCCACAGTCAGTCCTGTCGACGATGCTGCAGATGGTGAGCTCTGCTTTCATCCCGCTAGCGAGACTGGCAGTCTTCACCAAATCAGATAGCCGCCCCGAAAGCCAGAGAGGATTTCCTCCGATCCATAGTGACACACATCATTGGTGCCAACATGAGCGACCACCTGCAGATGGGTGCACCCTGTACCATTCATGGCATCCGGAAAGACCCTTTCCACATCTGGAATGACTCTCCCCGGTATGCACACGGAGTGCACATTGGTTTTCTTCCCCTCTCTTGCT
Organism: Schistocerca nitens; assembly: GCF_023898315.1. Taxonomy (NCBI): domain Eukaryota; kingdom Metazoa; phylum Arthropoda; class Insecta; order Orthoptera; family Acrididae; genus Schistocerca; species Schistocerca nitens. Next base: position 1,270,328,334 of record NC_064614.1, on the reverse strand, counting down.
GCCATATCCCCAAGGGGCCCCATTACGCGCCTGACGTTGGAGCTCCCAACTACCAGTAAGCCCACCCTCTGCGACCGCCCGGATCTTGCAGACTGAGGGGCAACCTCTGGAACAGGACAAGCAGCCATGTCAGGCCGAAGATCAGTATCAGCCTGAGACAGAGTCTGAAACCGGTTCGTGAGACAAACTGGAGAGGCCTTCCGTTCAGCCCTCCGGAATGTCTTTCGCTCCCTGCCACACCTTGAGACGACCTCCCACTCTACCACAGGTGAGGGATCAGCCTCAATGCGGGCAGTATCCTGAGCAACCAGAGTCGTAGTCCGATCGGGGGATGCGTGGGACGAGCTGGCCGTCCCCGACAAACCCCCATCCGGACCCCCACAGTGATGCCCATTGGCAACAGCCTCAAGCTGTGTGACCGAAGCCAACACTGCCTGAAGCTGGGAGCGAAGGGATGCCAACTCAGCCTGCATCCGAACACAGCAGTTGCAGTCCGAACTGCACAACAGGCTTCCAAAAGTTTTATAATAGGTTTTTGTAAGTTTGATGTGACTGTCTTGAATGTAAGTCCCTGAGCTCTTGTGGTACCAAAGCCATAATTTGAGGACATATGTGGGTCACAGAGCTCTGGGAGTGAAAAAGCCGAAGAATGACAGCATCGCTCCCCACAGCAGTTGGGCAACCCGAATGACAGGTACTGGTATTGGTCTGTAATATTCATGCTACATATTAGCCTAGATACTTGCAGAGACATTACATAATAGAATGGTCTTAGATGCTGAGAGGAAAAGTCACCCAATTTTCTTGGCATGTAAAATTCTATGAACTTCTGAACTTAAATTTTTCTAACCCCCATGACTAGCTCTTAAAATTCTAATATATTCAGTCTCATTCAGAATGGATGCATTGCCACTAACACAAAATTCTACAAGCAAATAGACAGTAAGTTTCACTGGAGAACAAATTGTGAGTAGCAGAGTAAAACTTGGATTTAATATGATGACACTACAGTATGTGATGAGGCTTCACAAATGCCCCAAAGTGAGTGTACATAGCCCTCACAAAAATTGTTACTTATTTAAATTGTGGTCATATGCATGTTTAAGTCCACAGGGAGGAACCACTTTGTTCCAATACACTAACAGATTGACATAGGGGGAAAAAAGTAAATTATTTAAACAGTGTAAGGTCATGTCAGAGCTGATAAGGAAACATTCAAATACCCTTTTTTTTATTAATGCAAGCAAGTCACACCCATGCTAAAGTTCGTTTTAGAGGTACAGCTTTTAGGATGCTATCACAAAATAAAATATTTTTCTGCTTCTTTAATAAACAGCATGAAAGTCAAAGATTTAGTTGATAATTACTTAATTTATGATCTGCAGCGCACTAGCCAGTGCTTACTTATTTTAACACACCTAAAAATAGAGTGGAATAAAATCTCCTTCACCTCAATTGAAAACTTGTCAATAGTTAACATCCTTTAGTACTACATACACTACCCATCAAAAGTTTTTGGTCGCTCATGATAAAAACTATATATTTCATTTAAGTGTACAGACACATCATACAAATTAAGATAGACCAACAAAATATTTTCTCTGTCCATCATTAAGTGCAATACACAAGGTTTAGAATCAAAATATCCACCCTTTACTTTCAGAACAGCAGCAGAAACTCTGGCATTCTGGAGATGAGGTTTTGTAATGCTTTGTAGATACAGTGGAACCTTACTTAATGAGCACCTGCCATAATGTTCAATTCACATAATGAGCAAAACAAATTATATAAAACAGACTCATGTAATGAGCAATGTTTTGCATAATGAGTTATGCAATTTTAGTGTGACATCACCAGCCATTCACGCATGGTGGGGGAAACACTCAACAATATGAAGACCTTTCATTGTCGGCAGCTGCATATGAACAATGACTTTAGTACATCCTGCAGTCTGGGCTTAGTGCTCTTTCTGCTAACATCCTAGTGCAGCTTGTGATCGCACATTTTTTCTAAACTTATGTTCACAAAACATTCTTTTGTGTGTGTGTCCCTGAAGATAAAACCACAAGAAGATAACCACAAGAGAAACGAAATGACCATTGAAATGAAATGTAAAATCATTGAAAAACATGAACGTGGGTGAGCCTTGCTGATTTAGCATGCACATACAATTGGTCTACATCAACTATTTGTACTGTTCTCAAGAACAAGGACAAGATTAAGGAGGTAGATGCTGCAAAGGGAGTGACAAGACTAGATAAACAACTGTTTCATATTCTGGACAATGTTGAAATGTTGCTCCTTATATGGGTAAATGAAAAGCAACGAGAACATGATTTGTGAGAAGGTGAGAATGATTTTTCACTGACCTCACTGAGGAGACACCAGGATCATCAGTGGTTGAAGAAGTGTTTAAGTTAAGCTGTGGGTGGTTCGAGAAGTTTAAGAGAAAAACTGACATCCACAGCATTGTGAGAAGTAGTCAAGCAGCCAGCTCCAACACAGAGGCAGCAGAAAGCGTGGGAATCGGTTGCGTCACGCACTAAAAATCATCACCCCAATAAAGCAGTGGCTATGCTCACTACAAATTTATTCAATGATAACGTTGTGTTGCATTTTTGTCAAGTGTTGAAGTGTCAGCAGAAACAAATGACTATAGCTAGCTTCCTAGTAAAAAAGAATTATTTATGTATCACGAATAATAAAGTACATAATACTATGTGTATAATTTTCTTTGAATAAATGGCAACAGTGAGATAGAATTTTTAGTACTTTTTCTGTATGGTATGCATATCTTATTCCACATTAATTTATATGGGATAAATTGTTTCACTTAATGAGTGTTTCGCACTACAAGTAAGATTCTGGAATGAATTAGGCTCGCTATGTGATGTTCCACTGTACTGCAGTCCAACACGTGTAAATTATTCCATAGATCTTCAACATTAGATGACTTCAGTTTTCTGACCTCCCTGTCAACTTCATCCCATAAGAGTTCAATGGAATTTAAATCAGCTGACTGACATGGCCAAATCATATTCTTCAGTTCCTCACATTTCTCTTTTCTATTGACATAACTTCTGCATGATGTAGAAGCATATTTGGGTTTATTGTCCTGCTGCAGAACAAATCCATGAACAGTAAGGCACAAATTCTCTTATAAACAACACTGAAGAGGAAATTGTAAATGAAACAAGTAATTTAATTCAATCTACCAGTAACCTCTACAAAAGACCTAGAATCGTGGTGAATGTACTATCTACAGAAGATCAGCCAGTGATCGATATATAGAGACAATAAACCATGATTTAAATGAAAACTGTAACAATCTAGAAGATGCGTTCATAAATCTGAACAAGTTCTTAAGCAGTAAATGTTTTGGCAAAAACGATCTTCATTTAAATAGGTCAGGTTCCAAAATCCTTAGTAAAACTTTCACTGATACATATAAAATTCTGAAAAATGGGAGAAACTTATAAGAACTGATGGGGATGAGAAACAGTGTTTGGTTAGAAAAATGGCAAGATCAAGAAAGAGTATGCTTGAGACCATAAATAGGAATGAATGTCCCTACATAATGCACTTGAATATAAATGGTGTCGAATTACAAATCATTCTGTCTGAATCTAGAAATATCAGAGTTATTTGTATCAAGAAACATTGGCTTGCATCTGACAATGTTAAAATTTGTAAAACAATTGAAAATTTTGAAGAAGCCAACAACATCTTTTGCAGAGAAGAGAAATCACATGGAGGCTGTTGATATTAAATAAGAAAAATGAAGTGTGTATATTGGAAGCTGCTGTTCAAATTGAGGGACCTAAATGTCATAGTAGTTTCTATTTATAGAGTACCATAGAAAGCTGCAATTGGAGCTTTTCTGGTAAAGTTTCATTGTCTGTTTGAAGATCTAAGTACAGAAAAAAGGAAAAGATGGTAATAACTGTTGACTTCAATATTAACATCATAATTGAAAGCAATGATGGGACCAAATTCATTGACTTAAAAAAAAAAAAAAAAAAAAAAAAAAAAAAAAAAAAAAACACTAGAGTAAGTGCATACATGTATTGATGATATTCTAACAAATTATGTATTTCAAGATGTTTATAAATTTTGCATAGAATTAGGAATCTCTGACCACTCTGCATTTTTCATTGAACTACCACAAATTAAGACAGAAATGTCATGTATTGAAAGCTACGTGAAAAGGAACTTTAATGAAAAAAATTCAGTTACTTTTAGATATAAGTTATGAGAGGTTGAATGGCCTTACAACTGCTGTATTTCGAGTAATAGTAACTTTAACAATTTTTAAGTAACTTTCTTGAAATATTTAATGAAACTTTTTGACTTAGAACCACATGTAACAAAACCACTAACAAACTTACATGGATAACTCATTGCATAAAAATTTCTAGTGCCAGAAAGAGGGAACTCCAAAATGAACTGAAATATAAAAAAAACAGGTGCTTTACTTGTAAAGCTGTATTTAAAAAAGTTGTGAAGGCAGCCAAACAAATGGCAAAAAGAAGTTCATTGTACAACATAATAGTACGACAAAAGCAATGTGGTCTGTTGTCAAATCAGTCAGGTGTTAGTTAGTAGTAATGAAATTTCTAGGATTAGAGTAGATGATAGGATTGTAAATGAATCCTTAATAAATGCGGCGAAGTCAGATCTTGATGTAGCAGAGTATCAGAGTAAAGTAAATCCCTTTGGACTCCACCAAGAAGCTGAGTCTCTTACAGATTTTAAAAAAGTCACAAAAAGGATATGGAAAATGTTATATTATCATTACAAAATAAAAACACTGCTGGGTGGGATGGGATACCCACTAAAGCAATTAAAACAGTGTGTGACATAAGAGGCCATCTCCTAGCTAAAATATTCAACAAATCTTTTGTACAGGGATGCTTTTCTGATGTTTTAAAGTATGCCGAAGTCAGACCTCTGCGCAAGAAAAGGTCGAGGGAAGATATGGGAAACTATTGCCCTATTTCTGTTCTTCCAGTCCTGTCAAAAGTATCAGAGAAAGTACTTACAAACCAGATAAAAATTTTATTGTAAAAAATATTATAAGTAACCAATTTGCATTTCAACCAGGAAAAACACTCTGGATGCAGTGAATAACTTCATTGGAAAGATATGCAAATCATTGTATCAGAGGTGTAAAATTGCAGGTATCTTCTCTTCTGTGATCTCACAAAAGCATTCGACTCCGTGAGCCATGACTTGCTTATCTACAAATTAGATGGAGCAAACTTCACACATCATATTTACACAACAGAAAACATAGGGTTACTATCACTTCAGATGCAGTGAATTAGTATTTTAAATGGAGTAAAGTATTACAAGGAGTGCCTCGAGGCTCCATTTTGGAACCAGCCCTTTTCCTATCTTACCTATAAATATAAATTCCCCATCAGTTCTGCTTGCAGATGATACTTCTGTTTTAATTGAAGAAGATGATGCAGAAAAAATTTAGAGCTCCTTCGTAAGCACACTGGATACCTCAACAAACAGGTTCCAGTTAAATGGGTTGATACTGAACATTGCAAAAACCCATACCATTCTTTTTGAAACCAAACATTCAGCGTGTGTTGAACTTAAAATACAACATGTCAACTTATGGAAGGAATTGACACAATCAAATTCCTAGGAATAAATGTGGACAAGAAAGCTGGAATACACATATTGACTTCCTATCAAATTAACTACGCAGTTTTGCATTTGCAATGCAAATACTAGAAAATTCCAGTGACTTGAGTACATGAAAAATTGCTTATATAGTTATTTTGAATGTGCTACTAGATAAGGTATGATTTTCTGTGGAAGTTCAAGTAGTATATCTTGAATGCTGAAACTGCAAAAGGAAATTATCTGATACACATGTACTGCAAAGCAGACAGTCTTGTCACCCATTATTTCAGAAACTACAAATCCTTTCTGTCCCCCCCCCCCCTCCCCCATATACAGTGATGAAATTATAATATTCCTACACAGCAGACAAAAATTATTTGAGGAGAATCATTTTATCCACACTTATAAGAAGTAAAAACAATTTTATGATGCCCACACACCAGTTGAAATGCACGGACTCCACAGTATATAAGGATGACAATATGTAACAAGTTAATGGGCTAAATATATTTAATATGAAGCCAGAAATTTAAAAACTAGTCTACAACAGTACTGTGGGAGAAATGCTACTTTTCAATAGAAGAATTCATAGAGGATGAAACAATAATTTGAGCAGGGGTAATTAAGTATTAGATTTTATTGTATGTGTATATAACAAAAATTGTATTATTATTGTGATGATGCATTCTGTTAACATCAGCTGTTCTGTGTTCATAGTGAAATTCTACTGCAATTTTGGTCCCTCTTGTACCTGAATCAAATTATTTAGATTAGGTATGTTATGAGATGAACCGTAGTTTTTATTTCACAAACCAGTTTTCAGCTGTTATGTCATCATCAGGTAAGAAGATGAATATGTAGAGCAGTGAAATTTTAGTAGGATGAAAGCTTAAGTAGTGCACATTCAGAGTATTTCAATTTCCAAAGAGGAAAATTGTTAATGTTGGATTTAGAAATAAATTGAGAGGATTTAATTAAGTGAAAATGTGATGTAAGATTATTTAACTAAAATAAGTGACACATTAACTAATGATGAACTAAACAACAAATTGCAACAGTTGCTCTGAGAAGAAAATAAATTGAATACTAAACTTTGGTAACATGTTCCAAGGGAGGCGCTGAACAAAATAACCTTGTCGTTAACAGGTCCTAAATTACAAACATATATATATATACTAACCAAACAATGGAAAACCCAGGATGGACACTGAAACATTTATGCTAGTGCGATCAAGCAAGTAAGTGAGGAAGCTGTAATTGTATAAAAAAAATTTTAATTGGGAAATTGAAATGATAGTAACTGAAATAAAGGAAAAAAATGTGGCATGTGAGTAAGAGGGGTAATTTACAACATACCCTGGATGGATTATGAGAAGTGTCTACAGTTAGGAATGATGAGAAGGGAACTGTGTCTGGTCGTTCAGTACTAAGCTTGAGCAAATGGACATTTGATTATTAATGTCCATTATTTAAAGGCAATTCATCTTCCTTCCTTGATGGATGTAATGTAATACTTCATGGGACACCTCTTAACTGTGGCCTCCTAAGTTTCCAACTTCAATTGTGTTCCTTCAAGTGAGTGCATATTGCCCTGCCAGGCTGACCTATATAGAATTTGCCGTAATTAGAAGTAATTTTATATATTTCATACTTTTCCAAAGTTGGAGTGCTGTCTTCCCATTGAGCAGAAAGCATCTAACAGTGTGGTGCACATAAAACGATGTTTTCACATTCCGGGATTTAAGCTTTCTGGCTACATCCAGTGAGACAGGAAGTATAGAATTTGGCACCATTTATTGCATTCTTAAGATGGTAGCTCGAGAATGGAGTAAAGATGAGAGCACACCTATTGTTTCTGTTTTTTGTGCATTATTGATTCCACCAATGTAGGAGGCTAGTCGTTGTTTGATGTTACTTGTCTGATCATATTTAATTAAGTTTGGAAGTTGTCTTCACTCAGGGCAATTGATATAGTGCACTGTATCATTCAATGAAAAGCAACATGTTCATGGGTTGCTGGGTGTTGAGAACTGGCAGATATTACAATGTCTGTGGTGGTAGATTTCCTACAAATCATGAAAGTACAAATATGATCACTGATCTAAAAAATTTACACAATTACCCCAAACTCCATTGTGAATTGTATACTGTTGTGTTTAAAATTTAGTTGGTTGAAGAATTTTTTAAGTTGTCTGGTACTGCCTGTCCATAAACACAATACTTCTGCCACACAGTCAATCTGAGGAGAGAGGGGATTATTTTCCTAAAATTGTTTTCAAAATTGTCCATGAAGATTGCATTGTTAATCAATCTCATGTGGTTCCCTTCCTTCTGTAATACTAGATTACCCACAAAACATGCCCATGCCATAACTGACCTCCACCATGCTTTGCTGTTGGCATCTCACACCGACTGTTCATACGTTCGCCACAAGGTCGATGAACAAACATTCAGTGTTGGCTTCCAAAAAAATTCAACCTTAGATTCGTCTTTGAATAGTACCTTGGACCATTGCTGCATGCTCCAATTCGTATGATGCTGTGCTAGTTGCAATCTTTTCACCTTATTTTGTTTGAGTAGTGGAGGTTTTTTAACCACTATGCAGCCCTTTGGCCCTTTTCACAAAGATGGCTCACTGTTGATACAAAGATTGGAGCTGCTCTCATAGTATTAATTTTCTCACAAATTTCAGCTGCATTATGAGTCCTCTGTTGTTTACTCTATACACATATGAACTGATCTTCACATGTGATGTTACTCTTGGTCTTCCAGGTCTTGAAATACTCACACTGGCACAAGTTTGCTTGAACCACTGCAATGTATACAGCTTTGTAGATTGGGCTACACCAACTTTTGCTGTTGCTGTTCTACTTCAGTAGCCTTCCTGATACAGAACTACAATGCCAGTATGTTTTTCAGTTTCCAATCTCCTTCCTCTGTCCCATTAGGAGGTAACATGCTATGAAGCTGATCAGGTATACACACTGCTAAATGCACACATTTTACTGTAAACTAATGTGAACTGATAGCTACACAGGCAGCTGAAGGAATGAGGCTTATTCCAATAAACCCTCTTAGGTAAAGGCATGTCACTGTTGTTGGGATACTCAGCAGCACCAGTCTGTGGGAACAAGCAGTCAAATTCACAACAGAAGTGCTTAGTCTTCATGTGTTTTACTATTAGAATGAGGATGTGACAGGAATTTCAAATCCCTGTTTTAATCACAAATCCATAGTTGTGATAGGTGAACAAAAACTTTTGTCCCATAGTGCAAGGCACAGATAAATCCTAAAATACTTGAGGCACATGCATGTTTGCAAATCGAAGTACCATCCCCATATAAAAGCTTCTTCATCATTTGCCCCACGTTGAAAATCTCATATTATTCTGGTAACAAAAACTTGAGTCAGTGCAAAATTGTTTTACTAAATTAATACAAAAATCTGTATTATACTTTTTCTTAAAGTTTCTCGCATTTACAATTCTAGTATTCCTGCAGGGGTACATTAAATTAATAGGCATAATTCCAGTAGGCACATAAAACATCATAGTTAATACAGTGATCTTCAGAAATTAAATTTGCCTTCATGCAAAATTCTGTTTACACCATGGCTCAGGAACACTCATTTCACTTGTGTTGACTCTCCGCAACATTAAGACAGTTGAGTGACATAAAATGATATAATAGCAAAAGTAACTATGAAATTAGACATGTATAGAGTCCTGATAATGCCTTATGTGCTAAGGACATGTTTTAGATTGCATATTCAACATCCATGCAGCCTCTATTCACGATAGGTACCATTGGGATGAGGTACAGGGTGAACATCCCATGGAAAGTTGCAAAGCCCTTAGTCATCCATAATAGAAATATGACGAAGAGGGAGGAAACAGAAATCAGAGGCATTACAGTGAACTTGGTCTTTGGATGGTGTAAGTCAGTTTTATGTGAAACAGCATGATCTAGACTGATCTGTGCATTTTCAAATGCCAGTACCTCAACTATAGAGTGTTGTAAAGTTAGGGGAAGTTTACAAGGGACTTCTGCAACCGATGTTAATGTATAGCTTGGCAGGGAAGGGAAAGAAGGCTGTTAAATATGCCTCATGGCGGCAGTGTGCAGGAGGTCAAGCGGTCAGGATTTGATAGGGGGCATTCAGGGCTGCCTTTAAATGACAAAACAGGAAATTAAGTACAATGAACAGGATATATTTCAATATACAGAGTACAAAGGGTGTGCCTAGGGTCGGAAGTTAGCAGGTTTAGGCCAGTCTAGGAGGTCGAATAATTAATTAAAATGGGCAACGGAAGGGGAAGTGGTTCATGTTAACTTACGGTGGTGGCTGGTCGCAAAAGGCCTTCCAAAAAGACGTCTGTTCTGCTCGAGTTCTGGATTACAAGAGAGCGAAGCAAGTGTGTTCTGCTCCACAGGACGCTCCAGCATCCACAAGGGTGATCGGTACCCCGTGCACACTATTGGCTAAAATCAATGGCGTGAATTCGCTAGCAGTGGCAGCAGAGGGCTCAGGGCGTCTCCTGTCAGCAGCTTTAACTGGACAGAACTGCCTTGGTTTTGAAAGGCAAGCGACTTGTATCACATAGACACGGTGTGAATTACTCTGGGAGAAAACTTGTAAAGATTCCACGGGGCCTTTGAAATAAATTTCTTTAACCAATTCCCTACAATATTCCTTGACTGGCTGCCATCCTGTACAGTGTGGATATCTACTGAGCAGTTGTCATGCAGAGTTATCTTGAGCAGTAGAAGAAAAAAAAAAGGCTCATAGCGTATATTAAAGGTATGTGCTCCTTCTGAGTGGGGAGTTTGATAGTAGGTGTTATATGTCACACTGTGATCTGTTGAATAGTAAGTGCTGCAAGTTAATGTTGTGGAGCATGAATGCGAAATAAGTGTGACATTATAGCTCTGACAATGGTTGCTGTCAGTGGCGTGGGGGCAAATACAGCTAGTTGATGCACACGTTGATAAACGTGGGGGTCATGTGGCCTTTGCAATATGCGAGCAGGGGATGTGGCCTGTGACATCATGCAGCATGATGGCTGGGAAGAGGTAAGAAGGCATATCTGCCTCGCTGGGACCAGTATGTGTCCTGGTTGTGTGCTATTTTGCAATGACTTTTGCATGTGTTCCCGATTTGCTTGGTGCATCAACACAAGGCTGCGTCTGTGGTTTTGGCACGTGTAACATGTTAACACACTCACCACATAGTGGATATGCTGATTCGCGATAGGCACAACAAAAAGATTCACACAATTATAGCTATCGGCCATTAAGGCCTTTGTCAGCAATAGACATACACACACACTCACGCAAACACAACTTGCACACACATCTGCAGTCTCAGGCAACTGAAACCACACTGCGAGCAGCAGTGATGGGAGTGGCGACTGGGTGGGGGTAAGGGGGAGGCTGGGGTGGGGAGGGGGAGGTATGGTGATGGTGGCGGACCTCCACTGGTGCTGCTGCTTGCAGTGTGGTTTCAGCTGTCTGAGACTGCAGACGTGTGTGCAAGTTGCATTTGCATGTGTGTGTGTGTGTGTGTGTGTGTGTGTGTCTGTGTGTGTCTGTGTGTGTCTAATGGTGACAAAGGCCTTAATGGCTGAAAGTTATAATTTTGTGAATCTTTTTGTTGTGCCTTTCGCAACTCAGCATCTCTGCAGTATGTTCAATAGCAACTTTCCTTCTCTAATATTGTTACATTCCATTCTGGATTTTCCATTGTTTGATGTTAACACACTCAGCACAAGTACTGTGGATTAGGCCAGTTGTGTACACCATAAAACCTATACTGCGGGGATCCAATCAGTCAATCAATTTAATATTATACTCCTGCTGTTAAAATTCAAATTTAGTGCCAATATTGTGGCCTAATGACTTTTCAAATTTTTCTAATATATGAATTAAGGGTAAAGCAAAGCTCGACTCATTTCTCCGTAAACCTTATAAGAAATCTTCTTTCCCCTGCAGTTGCTGCTTTCTAAAACAAAGCTGCTGTTACCACAGCTGTGACCACAATCATTCCACCATAAAAATACCTTTTGCTGTACTACCCCCACACTATATACAACAAAACATCATCCTAGATATACTGTATGAATACAAAAGAAATCCCCAGCTCACTACACCAGGGTGTATACGACCCAGGACATCCGGGAAAAACGCGGGAATTTTTTCGTCCGGGAGAAAACCGGGAAAAACCCGGGAATTTTTGGAATTCCGGGAACTTTTCCTTGTTTTATTACCAGTTAAATTTTTGTTATTTTGACTGGTAAGAACCAATACTCCAACAAAGGATATTACTGTATTCCATGTCTGCAGGATAATATTGCAGCAACAAAACATTAACAAGAGGCAGAAAAACGAAAATAAAACTTAAGCGGCAAAGGAATTGCGCCATATACAACAAAACACAGTGCTCATACAAGCGTCTGCCAACCAAAGTGTGTCAAAGGCTTTAGGAAGAATATGCAGTGCTTCCTAACAACAAATTGCCTCAAAGGAATTGCGCCATATACAACAAAACACAGTGCTCATACAAGAGTCTGCCAACCAAAGTGTGTCAAAGGCTTTAGGAAGAATATGCAGTGCTTCCTAACAACAAATTGCCTCCGATGAGTGTGGCATGACAGCTGTTTACATTTGATTCATTTGAGCAGTTGCAGGCGGGCTCTTGCGCATGCACAGTTGAGTCGCCTATGGGTAGTACCTTCTCCCGCTTCTGGGTACGGATGTGTGGCTGAGCGCCACTATCTAAATTGCTCTGGTTCGGAAATATCGTAGATTCAGGGCTGATGCACAGAGCACTCTGAGTTGTAGTGGGGAGGTGGGTAGTCTCTGTGTTTACGTTTAGTGATTTTGCTGTTTCCTCTTCGTTTATTGCTCTCACATTAAATGGAAACAAAACGGATTTCTGTGGCCGGGAGCTACCAAATTAATTAAAATACATTCGCATAATTACGGAAGGCTGAAATATGTTGTTAGTTCCAGGTTTTATTTCCACCTTTCTGACAATCAAGCATTAATCACCTTGCAGAACAATGAAGTTATTTTTGTCGGTTTGCTAAAGAGATTGGGCTTTTATTAATATTTTGCGCTCAGAAGTCAGTTTATTTTAAATGAAGTGTTTAATCTCACGCTGTTGGCTAGTTTCAACTATTCGCTGCATTTCAAGTGCACGTTTTCCATCTTCTAGCTCGTATGACATTATGCCATAATAAAGAACCAAACATGAGATAATACAGTACTGGTACTCTAGAAAATTTACATCCGAATCTGGACATATGATTGTGCACTTTAAGCCAAATTACGCATTTTAGTATGGTTCACGAAATTACGATGCTCCTGAAGTATCCTTTGATGTCTTGTTTCTTTTATGATATAATGCAAGATCGCATGTACGAACATACGGGCTTCCTGCATCATCGTAGCTGCGCTGGCGCGGTGACGCCTGTTATCTGGTGCTCTCTGGCAACTGCTAAAACGAACCAGTTTCTAACAGGTCACGGGAAAATATTGCGAATGATGGTTTGAAAACTGTTACTTTCAAAGTAAATTTCCTTTTACGCAAGATGAACTATGTGCGAGAATGTACGATGAATTTCTTAAACCACAGAGCGTTTGACTCTCATGTAAAAATTAACTCCTTGAGGACGACCATCTAGAATAATTTAGAGCTCAGAAGATCAGACATTTACGTCATTATTAAAAATTTTACTGGCACATTTGTGTCATGTATCTTAAAGTGTAACACGCGCAAAATGATCAGCATTATATGTGGAAGCTTAGCTTCTCTTGCAGCTTATTAATCTTAGAGACCAATATTATTTGTGAAAGCCTTGTTTTTCTTCTATCAAAACTATGTGTACTAATTTAAACCATTAACTTTTCTTTTTGTGTGTTCGCGCTACTTAAGAGTGATCTTGCTATTGGTTGACTACACTACGTGTCTTGTACTGTCATCAGCTGTCGAGATCACATGACATGAGCTATGACTGGCTTACAAAAGCGCATCGCAATCTTGATTTCATTGCTTCGGAAAGTAACATGCAGTGTTTGGTGGAATTCGAATTTATACCTCCGTAAAATGAAGAAATGCAGCATACATGTTGCTGCACATCAAAGATCTTTCCAAAACATGCTTTTTTCCCCTGGGTTTCGTTTTCTAAAGTGCCGATAAATTCTACGTCTGTTTAGAAAACCATAAACATTCCAATGATTGATAAGTTTTACAGTGCCGAGGAAAAGTATACTGTCATTTAACACGGAAAAAGTGTATTTTCATCCGGGAGAAAGTGTATTTTCAACCGGGAAATCCGGGAAAAATCCGGGAATTTTTTTTCCTTGTCCACGTATACACCCTGTACACTGAATAAATCATTCATCACTCAGTGATACATACCATTAATCTCATAAAAATCCTTACTTAGACCAACAGTTCACTACCCACATGAATATTCCACTTACACCAGAGTGTAAGAATCCATCTCGTTGATACTTTAGGCAATAGCAAGTCATCTTTTGTATCATGTCAGAGTTTTAAAAGCAAGCAAACGTAACACTTAATTCCTGAGAAACACTTCTAAGTTCTCCACCATAACTAATCACAACAAGAACAGAGTAATTATAACACAATCCTCATGAATATGTACTCTATCACAGAAATGCATTCCAGTAATATACATTTTCTTATATGCCTGACCACTGGCATCACTAGTTACCAATCAGAAATCTTAAAAATGCAGAAGAACGTGTAATTCACTCTCTCCTCCTCTGCCTAAATCTAAAATCTAAGAATGTTTATAACTACACTCCCTACACATTATATGCTCCCCCCAAAAAACTCCATTTTTTATTATGCATGTTGGTAACGATTATGTTCCGAGGAACCAAGTATTACGTCCTCATTGGTGATGATAAATGGCTGGAAGGTGGCCAAAGGAGCAGCTTCTTTAGTCTGAAAAATTTAACCTGGCAGCTGCCACATGGACTTTCTCATCATAGTATCTATTCAAAGGCTGGATAAAATCTTCGTAAATTAAAAGTTCTGGCGATAAAGTGGGGAACACTATCCACTTGCACACTAGCTGTTGATAAGAAAAAAGATTGTTTAATTTACCTGGTACTTGGTGTTCAGATAGATGCACTTCACACATGGCTAAGTACTCAGCCCAGTCCTCTTAGTCGTCTGTTCCTGTTTGTGAGTCTCACTGGCTGCCGTCATCATTTGAAAGAATTCCCCCATCGTATCAGTAAGCCGCATCATTTGTTGCACCTGTAACTGAAGAATCTGTGTTAGATGTAGTGTTGGTGCCAAGGTGCATTCAATTGTGGTGTCACTAAGTGCAAAGTAGGCATACATAGTGCTTGCAGAGTGGTGATGCCATGGCAAAGCAAAAGATACTGAAGCTAAATCAACATGCACCACCACAAACAAACTGGACAAAAATAGTGAACACTCCACTGAAACAGAAATTACAGCAGGGATGATGAAACAACGAAAGGATTATCTTTTCAAAAACATCAGGCATTGTTTCAAAGAGGACTAAAAAGACATTTTGTGTCCCGAAGTAGAATCGTAACCTGAACCAAAACCTCAAGTCAGTGACAGTGAGGATTGCGAGGAAGATCCTTACCAGCCAGATACTCGAGAATCAAAGAAGAGAGAAAAATGCTGTATAGAATGACCTTGAACCCCTTCAGTCAGTTGTGAATGCTCTTGAGCCCTTTCAGGCACAGTTATTTTAGAAATAGAAAATTAAATCCTTTGGACGCCATAAAAGATGGGATATCTGTAACCTACCTTGGGGGATTTTGTGAATCCAGAATTTTAGGTGGTTTTGGGCCCATGAATGGCTTCAGAAACAAAATTTAATCTAAAAGATGCCATAACACAGTAAAAATAACAATGTTTTGTCATAAAGAAAGCTGTGCAGCACGCACTAATTTTTCTCATTTTGGGGCGAATGTATTCGGTTTTAAATTTTGTACACTATAATGTGCTATAGGTCTGTAATGGGTAACCACGTCACATGTAATGTTAACTTAAAAACAGTCTTTACTGCTTGCCAAAGGACCTTTCCTCGACGTTGACCTCCATCTGTCCAATGGCCAGCTTCACACATCCGTCCACATCAAACCCACCAACAAGCAACAGTACTTCCATTATGACAGCTGCCACCCATTCCATATCAAACGGTCCCTTCCCTACAGCTTAGGTCTTCGTGGCAAATGAATCTGCTCCAGTCCTGAATCCCTGAACCATTACACCAACAACCTGAAAACAGCTTTCGCATCCCGCAACTACGCTCCCGACCTGGTAGAGAAGCAAATAACCAGGGCCACTTCCTCATCCCCTCAAACCCAGAACCTCCCACAGAAGAACCCCAAAAGTGCCCACTTGTGACAGGATACTTTCCGGGTCTGGATCAGACTCTGACTGTGTCTCTCCAGCAGGGATACGACTTCCTCAAATCCTGCCCTGAAATGAGATCCATCCTTCATGAATTCCTCCCCACTCCACCAAGAGTGTCTTTCCGCCATCCACCTAACCTTCGTAACCTCTTGGTTCATCCCTATGAAATCCCCAAACCACCTTCCCTACCCTCTGGCTCCTACCCTTGTAACCGCCCCCAGTGTAAAACCTGTCCCATGCACCCTCCCACCACCACCTGCTCCACTCCTGTAACCCGGAAGGTGTACACGATCAGAGGCAGAGCCACGTGTGAAAGCACCCATGTGATTTACCAACTGACCTGCCTACACTGTGAAGCCTTCAATGTGGGAATGACCAGTAACAAACTGTCCATTCGCATGAACGGACACAGGCAGACAGTGTTTGTTGGTAATGAGGATCACACTGTGGCTAAACATGCATTGGTGCACGGCCAGCACATCTTGGCACAGTGTTACACCGTCCAGGTTATCTGGATAGTTCCCACTGACACCAACCTATCAGAACTCCGGAGATGGGAACTTGCCCTTCAATATATCCTCTCTTCCCGTTACCCACCAGGTCTCAACCTCCGCTAATTTCAAGTTGCCGCCCCTCGTACATCACTTTTCACTCAACGACATCTTTGCCTCTGTACTTCCGCCTCGACTGACATCTCTACCGAAACTCTTTGCCTTGGCATTTGTCTGCCTGTGTCTGTATATGTGCGGATGGATATGTGTGTGTGTGCGTGAGTGTATACCTGTCCCTTTTCCCCCATAAGGTAAGTCTTTCCACTCCCAGGATGTGCGGATGTATATGTGTGTGTGTGCGAGTGTATACCTGTCCCTTTTTCCCCCCAAGGTAAGTCTCTCCATTCCCGGGATTGGAATGACTCCTTACCCTCTCCCTAAAAACCCACATACTTTCGTCTTTCCCTCTCCTTCCCTCTTTGCTGATGAAGCAACCGTGGGTTGCGAAAGCTTGAAATTTGTGTGTGTGTTTGTGTTTGTTATTGTTTCTATCAACATACCAACGCTTTCATTTGGTAAGTTACAGAATCTCTGTTTTTAGATATATTTTTCCCATGTGGAATGTTTCCCTCTGAATGGCTACTTTCACTGGTGCGGAGTGTACTCGCTGTGTGTTTTGGTTTCATGAAACGAACTTTTTAACTCCACAGATCGATTAAAATGACCGAGTTGGGATGGTTTACCAACAGAAAAACGTAGCACCACCTCATTTCCTCATGAAAGTTGAAGGTTTCCTCTACAATCGCTTCCCAGATTGGTGAATTCATCGTGCAGGGGTTAGGTTAATATATATATATATATATATATATATATATATATATATATATAAGAACACCGTGAATTCATTGTCCCAGGAAGGGGAAACTTTATTGACACATTCCTGGGGTCAGATACATCACATGATCACACTGACAGAACCACAGGCACATAGACACAGGCAACAGAGCATGCACAATGTCGGCACTAGTACAGTGTATATCCACCTTTCGCAGCAATGCAGGCTGCTATTCTCCCATGGAGACGATCGTAGAGATGCTGGATGTAGTCCTGTGGAACGGCTTGCCATGCCATTTCCACCTGGCGCCTCAGTTGGACCAGCGTTCGTGCTGGACGTGCAGACCGCGTGAGACGACGCTTCATCCAGTCCCAAACATGCTCAATGGGAGACAGATCCGGAGATCTTGCTGGCCAGGGTAGTTGACTTACACCTTCTAGAGCACGTTGGGTGGCACGGGATACATGCGGACGTGCATTGTCCTGTTGGAACAGCAAGTTCCCTTGCCGGTCTAGGAATGGTAGAACGATGGGTTCGATGACGGTTTGGATGTACCGTGCACTATTCAGTGTCCCCTCGATGATCACCAGTGGTGTACGGCCAGTGTAGGAGATCGCTCCCCACACCATGATGCCGGGTGTTGGCCCTGTGTGCCTCGGTCGTATGCAGTCCTGATTGTGGCGCTCACCTGCACGGCGCCAAACACGCATACGACCATCATTGGCACCAAGGCAGAAGCGACTCTCATCTCTGAAGACGACAGGTCTCCATTCGTCCCTCCATTCACGCCTGTCGCGACACCACTGGAGGCGGGCTGCACGATGTTGGAGCGTGAGCGGAAGACGGCTTAACGGTGTGCGGGACCGTAGCCCAGCTTCATGGAGACGGTTGCGAATGGTCCTCGCCGATACCCCAGGAGCAACAGTGTCCCTAATTTGCTGGGAAGTGGCGGTGCGGTCCCCTACGGCACTGCGTAGGATCCTACGGTCTTGGCGTGCATCCGTGCGTCGCTGCGGTCCGGTCCCAGGTCGACGGGCACGTGCACCTTCCGCCGACCACTGGCGACAACATCGATGTACTGTGGAGACCTCATGCCCCATGTGTTGAGCAATTCGGCGGTACGTCCACCCGGCCTCCCGCATGCCCACTATACGCCCTCGCTCAAAGTCCGTCAACTGCACATACGGTTCACGTCCACGCTGTCATGGCATGCTACCAGTGTTAAAGACTGCGATGGAGCTCCGTATGCCACGGCAAACTGGCTGACACTGACGGCAGCGGTGCACAAATGCTGCGCAGCTAGTGCCATTCGACGGCCAACACCGCGGGTCCTGGTGTGTTCGCTGTGACGTGCGTGTGATCATTGCTTGTACAGCCCTCTCGCAGTGTCCGGAGCAAGTATGGTGGGTCTGACACACCGGTGTCAATGTGTTCTTTTTTCCATTACTAGGAGTGTATATATATTAATAGAGGGAAACATTCCACGTGGGAAAAATATATCCAAAAACAAAGATGATGTGACTTACCAAACGAAAGCGCTGGCACGTTGATAGACACACAAATAAACACAAACATACACACAAAATTCAAGCTTTTGCAACAAACTGTTGCCTCATCAGGAAAGAGGGAAGGAGAGGGAAAGACGAAAGGATGTGGGTTTTAAGGGAGAGGGTAAGGAGTCATTCCAATCCCGGGAGCGGAAAGACTTACCTTAGGGGGAAAAAAGGACGGGTATGCACTCGCACACACACACATATCCATCCACACATATACAGACACAAGCAGACATATTTAAATATGGATATGTGTGTGTGTGTGCGAGTGTATACCTGTCCTTTTTTCCCCCTAAGGTAAGTCTTTCCACTCCTGGGATTGGAATGACTCCTTACCGTCTCCCTTAAAACCCACGTCCTTTCGTCTTTCCCTCTCCTTCCCTCTTCCCTGACGAAGCAACCATTGGTTGCGAAAGCTAGAATTTTTGTGTATGTATGTGTTTGTTTGTGTTTCTATCGACCTGCCAGCGCTTTTGTATGGTAAGTCACATAATCTTTGTTTTTAAATATATTTTTCCCGCGTGGAATGTTTCCCTCAATTATATATATATGCTGTTTCTTAAATATGTCAAATTAAATAGTGGTAATAAAGTGAAACTTCAAAACACATTATCTCAAAACATCTATTTTCCACCGCCACTGTTCAACCTGCCATAACTCATTTAGATTTAGAACTAGAATGTTTTCCCTCCAGATCATTAAAAATTTTAAAAAGCGAATGTAAAAATTACAATAGCTCAATATCTAAAATTTTCGACAATAGCTGCTTTTTTACTTCCTTTCATTTTCTCCTTTTGGTTGCAAGGGTTACTATTGAAAAATGTGTTTAACTTGTAATGGTTTTTGGTAAATGTTGTGCTTGATTTAATTTCACTTGCCAATTATTGGTGTGTATTAGAGTAATAATGTAACATATAGACATTTCCAGCAGTTGGAAGTTAATAAGGAATTACTAACCATAAAGTTTCCAGTCTCGTTACAGAGACAGTGCATCAAATTTGTAAAATTGTATGTATTGCAAAAGAACTATTTAGATTATCTAAAAATGTGCGATTCTTCTATTGGCATGATTTATTAAAACTTAAAGGGAACAAATTTCCAAGGCAGGTTGATGATCCTATGTTGTTGTACAAAAAGGCTACTATTTGCATTAGGGTTCAAATTTTGGCCTTGCCCATGCACATTATTTTTTCTAGCACTGGTGTGGCATTCCATAGAAAGTTCAATACTTAGTCATTATCAGCTATGGTATTATATTGACCAATGAACGCTTAATAAACTGTGTCACATCCCAGTCATTAATAACACATAAACTTGCACTTGAACCATGGGGGTGGCGGGGGGGGGGGCGGGGGGGCTTGCATGCCTCAGCGATACAGAAACGATTCAGATAGTGAAGGAAGGATGAAAATTTAATAGTCTTGGGGGACTGGAATTCGATAGTAGCAAAAGGAAGAGAAGGAAAAGTAGTAGGTGAATATGGAAGGGGGGCAAGAAATGAAAGAGGAAGCTGCCTGGTAGAATTTTGAGCAGAGCATAACTTAATTATAGCTAACACTTGGTTCAAGAATCATGAAAGAAGGTTGTATACAAGGAAGAGGCCTGGAGACACTGGAAAGTTTCAGATAGATTAGATAATGGTAAGACAGAGATTTAGGAACCAGGTTTTAAACTGTAAGACGTTTCTAGGGGCAGATGTGGACTCTGACCACAATGAAATGGTTATGAACCGTAGATTAAAACTGAAGAAACTGAAAAAAGGTGGGAATTTAAGGAGATGGTACCTGGATAAACTGACTAAACCAGAGGTTGTACAGAGTTTCAGGGAGAGCGTAAGGGAACAATTTACAGGAATGGGGGAAAGAGATACAGTAGAAGAAGAATGGGTAGCTTCGAGGGATGAAGTAGTGGAGGCAGCAGAGGATCAAGTAGGTAAAAAGACGAGGGCTAGTAGAAATCCTTGGGTAACAGAAGAAATATTGAATTTAATTTATGAAAGGAGAAAATATAAAAATGTAGTAAACGAAGCCAGCAAAAAGGAATGCAAACATCTCAAAAATGAGATCGACAGGAAGTGCACGATGGCTATACGGGGATGGCTAGTGGACAAATGTAGAGGCATATATCACAAGGAGTAAGATAGATACTGCCTCAAGGAAAATTAAAAGAGACCTTTGGAGAAAAGAGAACCATTTGCATGAATATCAAGAGCTCAGGTAGAAAACCAGTTCTAAGCCAAAAAGGGAAATCACAAAGGTGGAAGGAGTATATAGAGGGTCTGTACAAGGGCGATGTACTAGAAGGCAGTACTATGGAAATGGAAGAGGATGTAGATGAACATGAAATGGGAGATATGATACTGCGTGAAGAGTTTGACAGAGCACTGAAAGACCTAAGTCAAAACAAGACTCTGGGAGCAGACAACATTCCGTTTGAACTATTGATAGTCTTGAGAGAGCCAGCCCCGACAAACTCTACCACCTGGTGAGCAAGATGTATGAGGCAGGTGATATATACTCAGACTTCAAGAAGAAAATAATAATTCCAATCCCAAAAAAGCAGGTGTTGTTGACAGGTGTGAAAATTACTGAAATATCAATTTAATAAGTCACGGGTGCAAACTACTGACATGAATTCTTTACAAACAAATGGAAAAACTGGTAGAAACTGACCTAGGGGAAGATCAGGTTGGATTTCATAGAAATGTTGGAACATGTGAGGTGATACTAACCCTACAACTTATCTTAGAGTATAGATTAAGGAAAGGAAAACCTATGTTTCTAGCATTTTTAGACTTAGAAAGCTTTTGACAATGTTGACTGGAATACCCATTTTCTGAAGGTGGCAGGGGTAAAATACAGGGAATGAAAAGCTATTTACAATTTGTACAGAAACCAGATGGCAGTTGTAAGAGTTGAGGGGCATGAAAGGGTAGCAGTGGTTGGGTAGGGAGTGAGACAGGGTTGTAGCCTATCCTTGATGGTATTTGTGGTGTCACCGCTAGACACCACACTTGCTAGGTGGTAAATCGGCCGCGGTCCATTAGTACATGTCGGACCCGCGTGTCGCCACTGTGTGATCGCAGACCGAGCGCCACCACACGGCAGGTCTAGAGAGACATACGAGCACTCGTCCCAGTTGTACGGACGACATTGCTAGCGACTACACGTACGAAGCCTTTCTCTCATTTGCCGAGAGACAGTTAGAATAGCCTTCAGCTAAGTCCATGGCTACGACCTAGCAAGGCGCCATTAACCATATCTGGAGAGAGTCTCACTTGTATTATCAAGAGAAATGTACCACAATGAATTAAAGTTAAGTATACGAGAAGCTCCGTTCTTTTCTTTATAGCTTTCATCACGTATCCTGTTTCAGACTTAACGCCAGTCGGCGTGTGTGTACGCGTGCCTTTCGGTTACCCGTCACTGTGGACTGGCTGCCTTGTCAGTCCACTACAGTATTCACTCTGTATATTGAGCAAGCAGTAAAGGAAACAAAAGAAAAATTTGGAGTAGGAATTAATATCTATGGAGAAGAAATAGAAACTTTGAGGCTTGCCAATGACGTTGTAATTCTGTCAGAGACAGCAAAGGACCTGGAAAAGCAGTTGAACAGAATGGAGAGTGTCTTGAAAGGAGGATATAAGATGAACATAAACAAAAGCAAAATGGGGATAATGGAATGTAATCAAATTAAACTGGGTGATTCTGAGAGAATGAGATTAGAAAATTAGTAGAATTGTGCTATTTGGGGTGAAAAATAAGTGATGATGGTCAACATAGAGAGGATGTAAAATGTAGACTGGCAATAGCAAGGAAAGCATCTCTGAAGAAGAGAAATCTGTTAACATCAAACATAGATTTAAGTGTGAGGAAGTCATTTCTGAAAGTATTTGTGTGGAGTCTAGCCAAGTATGGAAGTGAAACATGGATGATAAATAGTTTAGACAAGAGGAGAACAGAAGCTTTTGATATGTGGTGCTACAAAAGAATGCTGAAGATTAGATGGGTAGGTCGTGTAACTAATGAGGAAATACTGAATAGAATTGTTGAGAAGAAGAATTTGTGGCACAGCTTGACTAGAAGGGATCGGTGGGTAGGACATTTTATGAAGCATCTAGGGATCACCAATTTTGTGTTGGAGGGCAATGTGGAGGGTTAAAATTGTAGAGGGAGAACAAAAGGTGAATACACTAAGCAGATTCAGAAGGATGTAGGTTGCAGTAGGTACTTGAAGATGAAGAACCTTGCACAGGATAGAGTAGCATGGAGAGCTGCATCAAACCAGTCTCTGGACTGAAGACAACAACAACCACACATAGACTATTAAATACGGTACTGAAATTATTTTCTTGATTGCAATGTTTTTAGATATCAACAGAATATTTGTTCATAGCTAGGTGACAGTGTTGTACCTTGGAACACGTTTTCACACTTGGCAAAAGTTTAATATTCTGGAATAATTTTTGAAATTTCAGAAAAAGACTGCATCCCATAAGAAGTGAGTGTCATTTAAAAATGAAATACAAAAAGTATTAAACTTGTATTGGAATGCTAGAGGCAAAATTCTGAAAAGTGTACCAAAGTACAAAACTCTCCACTGTCTACAACTCCACTGTCTTCTATACCAGTGTACTAAGCCTTTTGTCAGTAGTTCAAGTTGTCAGGCATTTCTCAGGTCCTCTTGGTACATTACTTATGCCTTTGCAACCCCTATGTAATTAGGTCACTTGCAACAACTTTTCCTCCAACAGACAACTCAGCTTGTACTTTCAACACGTTATTCACAAATGCTAACACATCTTCTCGTGCCTTGCTCAAAAAAGACCAACTAGGCTAGCAGCACTAGCATCCAGGATGGGCAGTGATAAACTGAACGAGGGTCTGCTCTTCTTCAAAGCATATAACTGCCTGTTGAAGTCTATATTAATTGCCTTCATTTGAGCTACTCATCCTAGTAAAGTTTGAGTCACTTCCTGAGTGCTAACCATCTGTGCCTTTGATTCACTCAGTTGTAATGCCTTTGTCAACACACCAGGACAAAACATGGTAGGACAGACACAGGGAGACAATGGAACTTAGCACTACTGTAACAGTTCCTTAACCTACTCCATTTATACATTCAAGTGCCAGCTCTACACTCTTTTTGCACTCCTGCCCTAAACCCCAAACCTTGTACACCTAAAGCATGTAACAGGTGTAGATGAGCACAGGGGGCATTATGCCTCAGAAAATTAAAAATCGTACATCCACCTGTACATGTATAGGCATGTGTTTCCCTTGTACTTCTCTTGAACTCCCTCAATTCTCTTCCTGCACCAAATTTTACAAACTTCTTTGTAAAATCAGCCTGCCAGTTTGATTGGCACAACATTGTACAGTATTTGAAGAGAGAACAACCAGAGAAAATACATTTTGTTTCACCTTACCACATTGCTCCAATGACACTATATGCTCATTTATGGCTTTCTTCAATGTCACTGCTCACTTCTGACACAAGTTATTATAGTCCCAGTATTGTCTGAGATGAATGCCAAGATGATGTCTCAGAATGATAGGCCAGACAGTAAGGCATGAGGAACCAGTTCTGTAGCTGTTGTGGAATCATAAACTCAGTTGCAATAACAACATAGTTTATTCAGGAGAATTCATACATGGTATCTTGATAGGAAGCTTTGACTCCAGGCAGCAGTGTTCCACAGCAGGACCCTCGGGTGTATGCCTGAGATGCGTCAAGTGTGGATGCAAGTGCAGCAGAATGCTGATGCCATGGAGCTGCATGTGCTGGCACATGCCTGTTGATGTCAGATTTGTAACAACAGCATGCTCATGTGTAAATCAGTCACACCATTAGGCGTGAATTGCAGTGACCAGCCATCAGTTCATAGTAAGTCAGGTGTGAGACCCCCTAGTGATGTCGAGGAGTCAGTTGATGGCAGCACAAAGAAGGCTGTAGCTAGAAGGTGCCAATTCAAGTTCTGGTGGTGTGGCCCACAGACCTGTGGTTAGCAGAGGCAGTGACCCATTATAGATGAGACTAGATGATCATAGTTCTCAGCCTAGTCAGCAGCCAACAACAGATAATGTTAGACTTGGACAGGCAGTATTTGTACTTACTTGACTGCATTCTACTATGATGAGCTGTCACTTCTCAACATGTAGATTGGCCAAGACAGCACAGCATGAGGTAACCTGGTGCTCAACTGCACCAGGTTGGTGGTGTATGTCATGCCACATCAGCACTTTTCCTGCCCACATGTCAGAATTTTACTGACACCATGCTGGCCTGCCCAGCCACAGGTTAGAGAATGTGTCAGTGTTACATTTTTGATACTTGATGGATAGTGTGAATAGCAATCTTTGACTGTTTGCTGATGACACTGTACTGTACGAGAAAGTGTTGATGATCAGTGATTCTAGAAGCATATAGGATGACTTAAGACAGAATATTTATTTGGTGTGATGAAAAGCAGCTGCTCTAAATGTAGAAAAACATTAAGTTGATGCAGCTGAGTAAAAAAAAAAGAATCCTTTAACGTTCAAATATTGCATTAGCAGTGTGTTGCTTGACAGTCACATTGATTAAACATGTGGATGTAATGTTGCAAAGCTATATAAAATGGAAGGAGCATGTAAGGTATGTGAAGGAAGGTGAATGGTCGATTTCATTTTATTGGGAGATTTCTACAAAAATGTAGGTCATCCATAAAGGAGACAGCATACAGGATACTGACATGGCACATTCTTAAGTACTGCTTCAGTGTTTGGGCTCCATGCCAGTTTGAATTAAATAAAGACATCAAAGTAATTCAGAGGTGTGCTGCTCAGTTTGTTACCAGTAGGTTCAGCCAACATGAGTATTATGGAGGTGCTTCATGAACTAAAATGGGAATCCCTGGAGGGAACAGAACATTTATTTCACAAAAAAAAAAAAAAAAAAAAAAAAAAGAACACATTTGAGAAAATTTAGAGCACTGGCATTTGTGGCTGACAATTCCACTACTGTCAACATACATTCTGAATAAGGATCACAAAGATTAGGTAACGGAAAATAGGGCCTGTACAAAGGCATAAAGACAGTCATTATTTCTTCATTTTATTTGCAAGTGTAACAGCGAAGGGAGTGACTAGTAGTTGTGCAGGGTGCCCTTCACAATCAATTGTATGTTGGCTTGCAAAATAGATGTCAAAGGAGGGTCATTTACCCTAACAGGCTGCTGCTGGACCATGCCAAGTGACCATAGCTCAGAATGACCGACATTTCATTCCTAAAGTCACAGTAAAATGTGCACCTACGTCAGCAGTGCAGCAGCATTAAGTGCAGGTTGCACTGACAGCATTCGTACCTTTATGTTGGCTTCCGTTGTGAAGGGGGGGGGGGAGGGGGGGGGGACATCATTGCTGGCTCTTGTGTGGCAAAATGTACTTTTGAATGAGGAATGAGATCATGTTTGACCTGTTTTGCAGTGATAGTCATCTGCTTGTCAACCAT
This sequence comes from Schistocerca nitens, assembly GCF_023898315.1. NCBI lineage: Eukaryota > Metazoa > Arthropoda > Insecta > Orthoptera > Acrididae > Schistocerca > Schistocerca nitens. The sequence continues at coordinate 1,270,301,890 of NC_064614.1, read as the reverse complement.
TATTGTGGTCTGTGCAATCTGACAGCCTATGTTCTTGCAGACAGATGGCAAGTATAATACTTTGCAAAGTGATTGAATACAAAACATTGTCTTGCCCAGTAAGTATGGAAAACTATCTGAAAAACCATTTCATCATATTTCAGTAGGATAAAACCTGCCTGCATCTGCCAAATAATGTACAGTACTTCTTTGAAGACATGGTGCAACACAGCTTCTGTGGCCTGCATGTTTGCTTAGCATGCTACCACCCATTGGAATTGTAAGGTTATGTGTTTGCTTAGCAATGTGTTTGTCACTGTCAACCAGTAACCTGTGTTGTTCGTTTGTAGGCTTACAAACCCTCTTTGATTTGCAGCACTTTGGGAACTAACACAATACTACTACAGTCTCAAGATCAGATATTGTGTACAGTTAAATATTTCAAATATCGGTATACTGTCATGTACCGAGTCTGGGATATACAGTCTATTGCAGTTACATGCATTGATCGTGATGTAACTTTTACAAACCTTGATTAAAATCTACCTATATCTTTTTTTTTTTTTTTTAGCACATGAATTTTGGCACTCGTCAGTATATTCTCAACTGCCATGGTTGTACAGGGCTACTATAAATGATTCATTCATTTCTAAGTTCTATATTTTCCAAAGTATTACATGTAGAAATAGGAATGATGCATGAACAGTACCACAAACACCAAGTTTTCATTGTGTCCACCAGTTGCCATTATGAGTGCAGTGCCTTGACAAAATGGTGATAAAGCAAGATAAGGGTTTTGTGTGTTGTAATATCTCAGATGTTTATCTGTTGCAATAGTGCATTCAGAAGGAAATACGGAGATAATTGCCATGTGAACAGAACATTGTTTATTGGTATTGACAATTTAGGGATACTGGCTATCTCTGTAAACAGAAAAAATATTTGTTAACCAAGTGTCTAGATGCCACCATGGACAGGGTGAGGGAAAGTTTCATACACAGACCAAAAAAATAATTGACAGTTTGTAGAAGCCATGCACTTGGAATACTGAATCACACTGTAGAAGTTTTGTAATGGTGTTTACATTTCAAACTGTACCATCTGCACCTCATGCAATAATTAAACTGAAAGATATGGCTGGTGCCTTCAGTTTTTCATCGCAATGCGGGAAGCTCTTGAGGATAAACATTTTGCTTCCAAGCTGATATTATTTGAGGAGGAATCAGCCTTACATTTTTTCTGGAAAGGTTATCAACACAATGTGAGAGTATGGGGCACTGAAAATCCTCATGAAATTGTGATGCATGAATGGAATTCACCAAGGGTTGGTATATTCTGTGTGGTATCACAGACAAAGCTGTATGGGCTGTTTTTCTTTTGTGAGAAGACTGACAGTTACCTCCTGGTATGTTGCAGTTGTGGTTGTCTCCAAATGACTGCTGCTTCCACGAATTTCATCTTCCAACAAGATGAGGCACCTCCTCATTGGAGCACTGATGTTTGTGGCTCCCTAAACAACAAATGTCCACATCACTGTGTTGGCTGTGGTGGTGAAGATGATGCGGCTGTGTTCCCTTGGCTCCAGGTTACCTGACCTAACGTCATGTGACTTTTTCCTTTTGCAGTACATTAAGGACCGTGTTTACATAGCCCCACTGCCAAGATCATCAGTGCTGCTGTGATGAACCATTTACAGGATGTTGTTACATGTGGTATGACAAAATTTTGGACATGTGTTGTTTGACCAAAGGACTTACGTTGGGAATTTCTAGAGTGGAAAATGCAAACTTGATGAGTTTACAGTTCTATTCATGACAGTTAGATTTCTACATGCAATACACTGGAATATATCAATTAATTCACAGTAGCTCTGTGCTCATCTTTTGATGATTTGGTCCAGGACTGCAAGTTACATCTTCATAGGATGTTTAAAATGATTGAAAAACAAACAAAAACTTCTCTTGTCTTTTTTTTTAACCAAACTTTTCTTTCCTGATAATGTGGTCCATTCAGAAATTCATTATGGATTGTAACTTGTTTAGTCTCAGACCAGGAAGCATTAAGAAAAAAATGTTCAAGCTTCTCATAACTTAAATATTGTAGTCTACTTTGGCTTCCCAATGTTACAGCATATCCCTCTAAAAGTCTATTGACAAATTTAATTTTGTGGGTCCTATCATGTCAGGTACACAGTTGCCTCTTGACTAATAAATAAAATATATTGAGTGGTATTACCATGTGCCAAAAAAACATTTCACTGGTGCACTGCCTCAATAACGTTACTGTGAAAAAGTCTCATAAAATCTATTTCCTGCAGGTTCTTTGATATCAGCATTTGCCAGTTGTCAGTTGGTTTCAGATTCTATTCTATTTAATGTATTAATTTTTGTCCCACAGAGTCACTCGTAGTCTCAACTTAAGTACATCACCCAGTTGGGATGTGTACTGGCACTGGTTAGTATTATGTGACTAAATGCATCTCTAGTGATGAGAGTTTTGGTTTGTGGTCTTTGACTCAATGAGAGCTTGAGTTCCTTTTAATTTATGTTCACTATTGAGCTGTTCAGAAGAGAATTCCTTTCTCACAGCATCAATATTAGCTTTCAGACACGTTTTTACCTCAGCCATGCTGTTCTCTACCTTTCCACTTTTATTGCTTAACTATCAACTTTCTCACAAATCTCTACCCTCAAATTTGCATTTCAAAAAGCAATTTCTTCTTTTCTGTTTTCTTGATCATACATCTGTTCCTCCAGCTTGATGTGCCTGGCAGACCTTCATTACCAGTTTGTAATTAATTGAGGGAGGCTGTAATCTGAATTAAGGCACCAGGAAGGTTTGCTGGTGTTGCATGAACAATAGTACATCGGCCACTTAAACTTACATCACAAAGTTCCTGTTCTCCACTAGCCTCAGATTGACTTTAATTTAATGTTAGCTATTTTCCAATGACAGAATAATTCACTTTCAAACAAACAAACAAATATTTCTTATCGTGTCATGTCCTGGATGAAAAATTTTGGTGTCATCTTTCAGATATCAGTGTGCAAACATTTTATTCGGGCAGGTTTCATTCTTCTTTATGCGCACTATTTTGTATTGTGGGAGTTGTTCTTTGTGTGGGGGTGACATGTGGCAGAAAATATCCGCTGCTGAAGCCACCTAGCAACACACCTCTGTCAGGCAGGCTGCAGCAAGCACAGCCACTGTGACTCAGTTGCACGGCCCATCAAGACAAGACATTTTCAGTTCAGTCCACAGAGTGCCTTCACCTACATCAGACATGGGAACAGATGGGGCACACAACTGCGACAGTGGTCTCTCCTGCTGTCAACCTTCTACTGCATCCACTGTGTCTTGTGTGGCCAATTGAATGCAAATATACTTGTGCCATGTGAGTATTTAGGACTTCATCAGCCCCAGTCCAGGCAGTTCTGCTACAGACAGTTAACTGATGTCTTCATCTACAGACCCATCACTTCTTCCAGCTACACACCACCGTCATCTCCAGTGGACAGCGCTTAGTTTGGCAATGTGCTCACAGGAACTGTTGGTATCACATGTTACTGTCAGACTCTTCTGATGAGATTGAAGGGACTTGAAATTATACCTGGTTTGTCAGAGATTTCCGAGTGTTTAGTCAAGTGGGAGGGCTGTATCATATCATAAAGAATATTCAGGTGTTCCAGTAAGAGAATGATTGTGTTGTTAAGCATTCGGTAAACTGTAGGTTTATTCTAAGATTTTTGTCCAGGTTACTGACATTTTTGCACATTGTCTATTTGAGCTTCAGTTTTGATCAGAGGAGGCCATTTGTGTTAAGTTTAGGAAAATATTAATAAATAGAGGTGGAACTTATGTTTTTTGTGGGAGTATTCCAAACCTAGAACACTTCAGGGACAGGGGGATAAAAAAAGAAAAAGAAACCATTCAAAATTGCTTTAGATGAATCCCAGATCAAGAGTCGCTAGTTAAGGTCTACCTGTTTAGTGTATAATCTAGCCCCATTTAGTAGCTTCTCAGATCCACAATTACATACTTATTGTGTGGTCATAGTTTTGTCTAGTGCTGCAGAACCATGGCTTTATTTGATGTTTGAGATGATACTAAGGATTTAAATACAAACAAAAATTTTGAGTAATGTTTGTTTGTTACTTTTTTCCTCCAGCCCAAATTAAGATGTGTATTTGCTCCACTGGAGTGTAGCCATCCTCAGTGGTGGCAACATACTGTTTACCAGATTCAAATGAACACAGTATCACCTGTAGCTATCAAACCAAACCATAATCTGTTGCTCCCATCACTGTGCTAGCAACTGCCGAAATTAACTCTTGCTGGAAATTAACTGTTACTATTTTGCTTTGTGATGTCATTCTAATGAGATGAACCAAGCGCTGCATCAGAATTACTTTTAGATCAAATTGTCACTTTCAAAATTTCAAATGACATTGTATGTTAATTGTAAGGAAGATTCATTCTAGCAAAATAAAAAATGAAGACATATAGATTACCGGTTCTGTTCACATACAAATCATGTTTTAACTCACTGACTGAACTGGATATACATGTAGACAGAAGGGCTGCAAAAATTGCTAAAAAATGTCAAAATAAAAACAAAACATGATGTGGCTGATATGCATATCAAGGAATTGTATTTAATGTGTCAAATACATATATGGAGTTATATTCTGCTGTAGCAAAATAAGTTGTTGATGCATTTTATCATTGTATTAAGTAATTTCAATAGAAAATCGTTCTTTAGGTGGAACAAAAAGGTGTCAAGATATTTTTACCTTATGCTTTGACTATGGTACCTCAATTGCTCCAGAATGCTTTTCAAACCAAGTGTCAAAAAGTAAGCTGATTAATGCTCTTCTATGAAGCTGTGTGAGAGTAGGTCATACAAGCTATTCCCCATAAAACTTGTTATGGCACTGGAAATAAAACATGATTCTGACTTCAATAAATGTTAGTAATGTTGTGGATTATTTCTAAAAAATAAACCCAATATGAAAACTTGAATCACTAGATGAAAGCAGATAAAGTAAATGTAGATCAAAAGATTGCTATGAAAAGAGAGACAACATTTCACTCAGTTTTATAGCTGTAACTTACTATTGAACAAACTTTTACTGTGCAAAAATGTAGACTACTTGAACAAAAACCTTCTGCTTGAAGCAATCAATTAGATATAGATCAATTATTTGGAAGCAGTCTTAGTCTGACACAAAGAATGGATAATTCAACAGACTTTCATTTCATAGTTTACTTAAATTCAGAGGGAAAATGTAAGCTGTTATCAGTAATTGCAAGTGTTGTAGCTCTTAGGGGCTATTAGTACTTGTACAATCACTTAAAATTCTGCACCATATATGGTTAACAGCCCCCCCCCCTCTCTCTCTCTCTCTCTCTCATGATAGTAACACACACACACACACACGCCTCTCTTCTACAAAACATTGCTTTATGAGAATGAAAAAACTAATTTATTCATTTATAGGTATTTTTGAGTGTGTAATCTGGTTTTGCTTACAGAATTTCTGAAGAAGGCTTCTTTTAATTTCTAAAAACACAAATGCTCTAAAATTCACAGGGCACAGTGAGAGTACCGGCACCAGTTCAATATGCTCACAAGTTGGCATTCTTGGTAGGACAATCTCTCCACACTCGACCAAGCAATGCATTAGAGGATTTTCTGTATTTCCTGTAGAGAATTTGGTATTTTGATGGGAATCTTGATAGTGAGTATGACTGTAAGTATTTTATAGTTTCATATGTTTTAACACAGCTGATTCATTTGTGGGAAATCGTTCCATATATTGTACTGTCCATAAGTAAAGTGAGACGTTAGATTGTGTTATTTGTTATCTTATATTTGTACGTTTATACTTTTTCCCCAAAACTACATTATATTAAAGCACATAAAAGCACTAAGCTACTTTGTGCATAATCCAAAGTAAAAATTATTTATACATTGCTAAAACAGTTAACGAGTTCACTGACAGTGTAGAACACTCAGCATTGTGTGTATGGCAAAATTGTTGTGCAGTCGAATTGTAATTGGTCTTTCTCTGATGTATGGATTGTGTATCAAATTTAAGTTTTCTGTGTCAGTAACTGTATACTACATAATTGTGTTATGTAGTTGTGTGCTTCTGTTGTGAAGATGACAGTGGAAATGCAGGAGAGTATGGAACTTGCTGCTGGCAAATATATTTCTTCTACCAAATCATGGTAAATGCATACCTCACATTAGTATTTTTCTCCTGTTGAAAGAATGGCATCAGTAATCTCTTATGCACCATCTCTATAAACATTGTAGACAGTCATCATAGATATTTGTATACAAATGGTGATCTAAAAAGTATAGAAACCTTTGCTTATATATTTCCAATGCATGATCACAAAATATTGTTACCAGATTATGCATTTTGGTCAACAGTGACCATACTCACTAGGGAATCACTTTAGAACAGGGCTCTACCATAGCTGAGTCATGGACTGGGGGAGTGAGTGTTATGAATATGTTAAGTGACTTGAGGCGGTACTCATTAAAACAAATGTGCTTTTCAAATGTCTAGATATTTTCATGAAATTTCAGCCACCAACTCTCTTCTCCTAATGCCAGAATATTTTGTTGACTCCCACCTATATAAGGAGATGGTAATAAAATTAGAGAAATAACAACTCACCTGGAACAATTTAGGGATTCATTTTACCCACATGCTCTGTGAGAGTGCAACAGCCAAGAAATAATTTGAAAGTGGCTCTATGAATTAGAGAAAGAAGTCTCTGAGAACATGCATGTGGAACTCAGCATTGTATGGTGGTGCCTTCAGATGTATTGCTATACAAGGATGTTGAAAATTAGGTGGACTCATAAGATAAGAAATGAAAGGGTTCTCCACAGAATTAGCAAAGAAAGGAACTTGGAGATCACCAACTATAAGAAGGGTGAGGATGATAGAACATGTGGTAAAACATCAGGGGATAACCTCCATGGTACTATTGGGAGTAAATACTATAGGGGAAGACTGAATGGAGTCTGTATCCATCAAATATTTGAGGATGTAGGGTGCAAGTGATCATTGTGAGCTGAACAGATTGACACAAGAGAGTTCATGGGTAAACATTTCTCATCTGGGAAGCAGATTCAATCATATTATGTCATATCTCAAAAATTATTGAACTCTGTGAAGTAGATTCCTCCCCCTTGATTACCAAAATATCTTGCTCGGTAGTGGGTGTGTCAAAAGCTGTATATCACATTGTGCTTGATGTGTTAAGCTTTGGAAAATTGCATTACATTTTTTCAACATTCAATTCTTACAAGTATGAAGTTACAGATCTGTTGTCTGTAAAAACATTGAATTTGACATATGGAATAAATCTGTATAGCATCTCCTGTGTGCTCCTCTTTCATTTAGTGTCATCAAACCTCCTAATGCATTCAAAATTAGACACTACACAGAGCAACAGAGTGGTGACCAACAATGCTAGACTCCCACTGGTGTATGGATTGTGTGTGTAGTTGATCAGGCTATCTTTCAAATGCCAACTACTTTAAATCAGATTACAACTCTACACATCAACTTTCAAAGTTATAATCTTCATTTAAATAGTTAAAATCATTTCTTAATTTCTAATTGGTATTAGAATGAACGAGTACGCAAGAGTGCTAAATTCCTACATTGCTGGAAGGTACTTTGAAATTTTCAATTTTTTTTTTTTTTTTTTTTTTTTTTTTTTTTTAAGTATCTTACGTCAACCAGTGCTCATACAGACACATAACTTTAACGTTTTTGCATTCTGACAGAAAAATTTTCTATTATTCAAACAGTCAGCAATTACACCATTTGATGTTGTATAATACATGTCATATCAGTACTTATAAATTTACTGCACTTTTGCTCTGGAAGGCATTTTAGTCTTTGGTTTTTATGACCTTGAGTGATTCTTCATTTCAGTTATGCAGTATCAGCTTTCCCTTCTTTTTAAGATATGGCAAATCTGATAAACATCTTAGAGCCAAACCTACTTAAGGGCAGTCCCCAGACATTTGTGACTAAAAAGATCATCAGGATCTATGAATACCGATCCTAACTTATTACAATGTTCTCCAGTATTACAAATTATCCTCTTTGTATGCTTTCCACATGTTGACCTTCTGTACATTAACAGTATGCCGCTACGTACAAGTCTAGATATAAGTTTATGGCAGTTTGAATTATATTTCCTGTTTCTGTGACAGTATCTTCCTCCTTATTGCTACAAAGAGGATTTGCCCAAACTGAACCTTTCCATATAGTGATTCAAATGGCTCTGAGCACTATGGGAAAGACTGAAGCCATAGTGGCCGGCTGTCTAGGCAAAGAAGTCATGAAAGGAAGATGGATGAGTTTACCATCTCGTAAACAATCTTCAGAAATATGAATTTGCCGAATCTTTTCAGTCGAAAGGGTGGTTATCTACATAAAGAAATAAACTGAACGTGCTCTGATGGGAAAGATCATGGTGTCAGTGTTTTGGGGTGTGAAAACTGGATGCAAGCATTCTTGAAAACAGGCCCTGCTTAAAGAAGAAGAAAAAATCTTCCATCACGACAATGCCCTTGGCCCTAAAGTGTCTAAGCAGTGGGGACATTGAAAGATTTGCACAATGAAGTGCTGGAACATCCACCCTATTCCACAGATTTATCTCCCATGGATTTCAGTCTGTTCCCAAAGCTGAAGAAATTCCTTGTTGGACAGAGCTTTTCTTCCAGTGAAGAAGCCATTGTGGCTGTAGATGTGTACTTTGCAGCACTTCTGGAACAACACTAAATAGAGGAGATAGTGGCATTGGAACTCTGCTGGATGAAATGTATTGATATTAGAGGAGATAACATTGAAAAATAAAATCTTCTCTGAGAGCATAAATTGTCATTTTCACTATTAGGCCGAGAACTTTTCAGACCACCCTTGAATGTTTTGAGTATAAGCAAGCAATAAGAACATTGTGTAAAGTAGATAAACTGACATCTTGCAAAAGTCTTTTTATAGGTCTTGCAGTTATTTACTACTCATGTCTGAGTACACTTATTCCTTAATGATTTTTGCTGCTTATAATGGAAACTAGTTTCATATCAGATGTGATATACACAGTCATAATACAAGACACAAAAGTAATTTTCATGTAGACTTTGTTCATGGTTCAGAATAAAGTTACGTACTGTGGTGGTAAGATATTCAGCAAGCTCTCATCTAACATAAAACAACAAATTGGGATTTCCTACCAGTTCAAAAGAAAATTAAAAACATTCTTCATTAACACTCCTAACATGTATTTCCTGAAGAGGGGCAGCAACCTTTCCAGTAGTTGTAGGTGCAACAGACTGGGTGATTGACTGATCTGGCTTTATAACATCAACCAACACAGCCTTCCTGTGTCAGTACTGCATATGGCTAACAGCAAGGGGAAACTATAGCCATTATTTTTTGTGAAGGCATGCAGTTCTACTGTATGGTTAAATGATGATGGCATCCTCTTGGGTAAAATATTCCATTGGTAAGATTGTCCCCCTCGGATTTCCATGTGAGGACTACTCAGGAGGATGCGTCAGTGGGAGAAACAAAACTGGTATTCTGTGGGTCAGAGCATGGGATGGTAGACCCTTAATCGGACAAATAGAGTAGAACATTTAGGAAAATGGATAGACTGAATCTAGATATCGTAGGAATTAGTGTGAACTTCGATGGCAGGAGAAACAAGACTTTTGGTCAGATGAATACTGGCAAAATCAAATAGGGGTAATGCAAGTATAGATTTAATAATTAATAAGAATGCAAGTAAGCTACTATGAACAGTATTACAAGTTTATGAGCCAGTTAGCTCTGCATATGATGCAGACACTGAAAAATGTATGACAAGATAAAAGACATTAATCATATAGTTAAGGGAGACAAAAATTTTAATGTGATGGGAGACTGGCATTCACTAGTAGGAAGAGGAAGAGAAGGAAAAATATTAGGGGAATATAGATTGGGGACAAGGAATGAAAGGAGAAGCTACCTGGTAGAATTTTATACAGAGCATACTGTAATCATTGCTAACACTTGGTTTAAGGATCACAAAAGAAGGTTGTACACATGGAAGAGACTTCTAGACACCAGAAGGTTTAAGACTGATAGTGTAATAGTAACACAGAGATTTCAGAACCATATTTTAAGTAGCAAGACATTTCCTGGGGCTGATGTGGACTCTGACCACTATTTCTTGGTTATGTACTATAGATTAGAACCGAATAAATTGCAAAAAGGTAGGAAATTAAGGAGATAGGACCTGGATAAGTTGAAAGAACCAGAGGTTGTTGAGAGTTTCAGAGGGAGCATTAGGCAGTTCATGACTGCAACAGGAGAAAGCATTACAGTAGTTGATGAATGGGTATCTTTGAGAAATAAAACAGTAAAGGCAGCAGAGGATCAAATAGGTAAAAAGACAGCCTAGTAGAAATCCTTGGATATCATAGGATATACTAAGTTTAACTGATGAAAGTAGAAGATATAAAAATGCAGCAAATGAAGCAGGTGAAACTGAATAGAAACTTCTAAAAATGAGTCTGATAGGAAGTGCAAAATTCTAAGCAGGAATGACTAGATGAGACATGTAAGGATTTAGAAGCATATATCACTATGGACAAGATAGATAGCGCCTACAGGAAAAGTAAAGAGGCCTTTGGAGAAAACAGAGCAGCTGTATGAAAATCAAGAGCTCAGGTAGAAAACCAGTACTAAGCAAGGAAGGGGAAGGTGGAAGGATTACATAAGAGTCTATATAAGGAGATGAACTGGCAGGTAATATTATAGAAATTGAAGAGCATATAGATGAGGTGGGAGATATGATACTATGAGAAGAATTTGACAGAGCACTGACAGACTAAAGTCAAAAGAAGGCCCTGGGAGTAGACAACATTCCATCAGAATTACTGGTAGCCTTGGGAGAGCCAGCCCTGACAAAACTCTACCACCTGGTGAGCAAGATGTATGAGACAGGCGATATATCCTCAGACTTCAAGAAGAATATAATAATTGCAATTCCAAAGAAAGCAGGTGTCGACAGATGTGAAAATTACTGTATATTACCAAATTATTGGTTTGGTTGTGGTTGCAAAATACTAACATGAGTTCTTTACAGAAGAATGGAAAAACTGGTAGGAGCCAACCTTGGGGAAGATCATTTTGGATTGCAGAGAAATGTAGGAACACGTGAAGCAGAAGTGACCCTACGCCTTCTGTTAGAAGCTATGTCAAGAAAAGGCAAACCTACATTTGTAGACTTAGAGAAAGCTTGGACAGTGTTTACTGGAATACTCTCTTTGAAATTCTGAAAGTAACAGCATAAGGAAACAGCATTAAAATACAGGGAGCAAAAGACTATTTCTAACTTGTACAGAAACTGTACGCCACTTGTAAGAGTTGAGGGCCATGAAAGTGAAGCTGTGGTTGGAGGGCCATGAAAGTGAAGCTGTGGTTGAAAATGGAGTGAGGCAAGTTTGTAGCGTATCCCCAATGCTATTCAAGGTACAGTGAGCAAGCAGTGAAGGAAACCATAGAATAATTTGCGATGACATTATAAATCTCTCAGAGACAGCAAAAGGCTTGGAAAATCAGTTGAACAGAATGAACGGTGTCTTGGAACACGATATAAGATGAACATCAACAAAAGTAAACAAGGATAATGGAATGTAGTCAAATTAAATCACATGATTCTGAGGGAATTGTATTAGGAAATGCAACATCTATAGTTATACATAGGTTTTGCTAATTGGGCAGCAAAATAACTCATGATGTTCAAAGTGAGAGGATATAAAATATGGACTGGCAATGGTAAGAAAAGCGTATCTGAAGAAGAGAAATTTGATAACATCAAATATAAATTTAAGTGTTAGGAAGTCCTTTATGAAGTTTTTTTCTTTTTTGATTGTGCCCATGGATGGAAGTGAAACCTGGATGATAAACAGTTTAGACAAGAACAGAATAGAAACTTTTGGAATGTGGTGCCACAGAAGAATGCTGAAAATTAGATGGGTGGATTGTGTAACTAATGTGGAGCTACTGAACAGAATTGGGAAGAAAAGGAATTTGTGGCACAGCTTGACTAAAAGAAGGGATCAGTTGATTGGAAACATTCTGAGACATCAGCCAGAATCATAGTGGGAGACCAAAAGATGGCCGGCCGAAGTGGCCGTGCGGTTAAAGGCGCTGCAGTCTGGAACCGCAAGACCGCTACGGTCGCAGGTTCGAATCCTGCCTCGGGCATGGATGTTTGTGATGTCCTTAGGTTAGTTAGGTTTAACTAGTTCTAAGTTCTAGGGGACTAATGACCTCAGCAGTTGAGTCCCATAGTGCTCAGAGCCATTTGAACCATTTTTGAACCAAAAGATGAACATAGTAAGCAGATTCAGAAGGATGTAGATTGCAGTAGTATTTGGAGATGAGGAAACTTGCACAGGATAGAACATCACGGAGAGCTGCGTCAAATCAGTCTTTGGAATGAGGATCGCAACATCAACATCATACATGTAGATTGAGAATCCCTATAGCTTTAGTACTTTGTGGTGTTGAAAGTCGATTAAAGGACTGAAAGTAGCAGTTGATTGTAAAACTGCATGACAAGTGGTAGTGTTATATAATAAAAGTAGATATAATTTCAGTACAAAAAAGTCAGTAGTAAGCTATTAATAAAAGATCACTTTGCGGAAACACACAATGAGTGTATTTCGCATTTGTCTGCAACAATCGACAACACCTTTGATTGTCTGACTTCCATCATGAATAAGAGCTCAAGAAGTCGTCTGAAATGCTCATGAGCGAGTCCTCAGTAGCACCAACTGCTTTTTCTTTCTGTACGAGATACCATTGATTGGCGCAGTCATTATTGCAAAAGATGTCAGCAAAAGCAATCACTTCATTAGCGGCACGGAGCCTGGGCTCAGCCTTGACCTTTCCACTGTCGAATAGCATGTGGTGAAAAATGAGCACCTGTATCTTTAAGTACGAACTCTGTTTTATTTTATTGCAATGGCCATCTGTCCCAACAGAGGTGGGGATCAGCAGTTTGTTTTGACAGTTGGAGGAGAAAGTTGATCAGGTCAACAGTTTGTTTTGACAATTGGAGGAGAAAGTTCATTGGTTGAAATTTCATGAAAAGATCTCAACACAACAATAAATGCCTCTGTTTTAATAACTGTCATTCCCACTTTCTTCTCCTGTCCTCAGTGTAATGACAATTTAATATGGGCAGTCCATTATTGAATGTCTTCAGTGTCCTCTGTCAATTCTGTGTGGTAAGGATCTTCAGTGTCCTCTATCAATTCTGCGAGGTAAGGATCCCATACCATACAGCAAAATTCCAGAAGAGGTTTCAGTTCAGTAAAATTCCTAGTCCAAAAAACTTTCAAGATTTGAGATAAATCAGAAGGTAAGCATTGGGGTTTGGTTTGGCAATACCTCAAGTAGAACTACGTTGCAAACTGTTCATCATGTCTTCAAAGTTGGCCACATGTTCAGTCCAGAATGGGTGTTTGTGACTGCAGTAAGCAGTATCCTACTGATTTCCCTCATACACCTTATGGCAGGATGACTGCCTGGATGATAATCAAATATTAAAATGTATTTTACTCTTGACCTTTCATTTGCCTTCCATGAATTTGAGACCAAATGTGATCCATTACTAAACACCATTGCTTGAGGTGTACCTACATATGCAACTAGTCCTTATCTATTTTCAAATCAGTGTTTGCTTTTCTAGCAGGAGAGAATTTGATATATTTTGGAAATATGTTTACCATGGTAGTTCTTGGTATGCCCAAAGGCATCTCACACAAATAATCACTGTCTCTGGCAGATGGAGCCAGACTGTGAGTAGCAGTGCATTATGAGAGAGGCAACCAGGAGGGGGTAAGGAGGAGGCTGGGGTGGGGAGGGGGAGCAGGGTAGTAGTGGGGGGAGATTAAAGTGCAGCTGGGAGTGTGGAAGGGCGAGGTGGAGAGTGGAGCAGCTAGGTGCAATCAGGAGGTTAGACAGAGAGTGGTGGTGATGGGGATTAGTGGAAAAGGAGAGAAGTAAAAAGACTGGGTGCATTTATGGAATGGGAGCTGTGTAGTGCTGGAATGGCAATAGGGCTGCAGCTAGATGGCTAACAAAGGCTGAGGCCAGGAGGGTTACGGGAATGCAGGATATATTGCAGGAAGAGTTCCCACCTGCCCAGTTCAGAAAAGCTGGTGTTGATGGGAAGAATCCAGATGGCACAGGCTGTGAAGCAGTCACTGAAATGAAGGACATCGTGTTGGGGAGTGTGCTCCTCAACAAGGTGGTCCAGTTGTTTCTTGGCCACAGTTTGTCAGTGGTCATTCATGCAGACAGACAGCTTGTTGGTTGTCATGCCCAACTAAAATGCAGCACAGTGGTTGCAGCTTAGCTTGTAGATCACATGACTGTTTTCACAGGTAGCCCTGCCACTGGTGGGATAGATGATGTTTGTGATCGGATTAGAGCAGGTAGTGTTGGGAGGATGCATGGGACAGGCCTTGCATTTATGTCTATTACATGGATATGGGCCATGAGGGAAGGGGTTAGGAGCAGGGGTTGTGTAGGGATGGATGAGAATATTGTGTAGGTTCAGTGGGCAGCAGAATATCACTGTCGAAGGAGTTGGAAAGATAGATCGTAGGACATTTCTCGTTTTAGGGCGTGACAGGTAGTTGAAACCCTGGCAGAGAATGTAATTCAGTTGCCCTAGTCCTGGGTGGTACTGAGTCATGATGGAAATAGTCCTCTGAAAACCCTGGCAGAGAATGTAATTCAGTTGCTCCAGTCCTGGGTGGTACTAAGTCACGAGGGGAATGCTCCTCTGTGGCTGGACAGTGGGGCTTTGCGAGAGATCTGCTTTTGTACCAAGGTAATTACAATTTGTAAAAGCCTCAGTGAGACCCTCAGTATATTTCAACAGGGGCCGCTCATCACTACAGATTCGATGGCCCTGGGTGGCTAGGCTGTATGGAAGGAACTTCTTGGTATGAAATGGGTGGGAGCTGTCGAAGTGGAGGTATTGCCAATGGTTGGTAGGTTTGATGTGGACAGAAGTACATATATAGCCATCTTTGTTTGAGGTGGAGGTCCACACAAAGGAAGGTGGCTTTGATGGGTTGAGTAGGGCCATGTGAAGCAAGTGGGGGAGATAGTGTTGAGGAGGTTCTGGAGGAATGTGGATAAGGTGTCCTCACTCATGATCCAGATCACAAAGATGTCATCAGTGCATTTGAACCAGGTGAGGGGTTTCGGATTCTGCGCGTTTAGGAAGGATTCCACTAGATGACGCACAAATAGGTTGGCATAGGATGGTGCCATGTTGGTGCCCACACCTGTACTCTGGACTTGTTTGTATGTATTGCCTTCAAAGGAGAAGTAATTTTGGGTGAGGATATAGTTGGCGATGGCAGCTGGGAAGGAGGTGGTTGGTTTAGAATCCGTTGGGAAGGTAGTGTTCAATAGCATTAAGGCCATGGGCATTAGGGATGTTAACGCAAAGGGAGGTGACATCGATAGTGATGAGAAGGCACAATGTGGTAAAGGAACAAGAACTGTGGAGAGTCAGTGGAGGAAACTGTATCTTTTATGTAGGAGGGTAGGTTGCAACTAATAGGCTGAAGGTGTTGGCCTACAAGAGCAGAGATCCTCTCAGTGGGGGCACAGTAACTGGCCACAATGGGGCATCCTGCGTGGTTGTGTTTGTGGACTTTAGAAAGCATGTAGAAGGTAGGAGTGTGGGGAATGGGTGTGGGGAATGGTAGGGGTGAAGAGAGAGGTGGACTGCTGTGAGAGATTCTGGGATGGGCCTAAGGATTTGCAGAGAGACTGGAGATCCTGCTGGATTTGGGGAATGGCGTCATTGTGGCAGGGTTTGTAGATGGATGAATCTGACAGCTGGTGGGAGTCCTGCCAGGTAATCCTTGTGGTTCAAACAACAGTGGTGGAGCCTATGTCAGCAGGTAGGATTATAAGGTCAGGATCAGTTTTTAGGTGGTGGAGTGCAGATCTTTCTGGGGATGTAAGGCTAGTTTGCATGTTGAGGGATTTGGGGAATGATGATGAGACAAGGTTCAAGGCTAAGAAATTCTGGAAAGTTAACAGGGAGTGGTTTGGGGGCAGTGGGAGTGGATCACAGTTGGATGGAGGAGTAAACTGATTTGGGCAGGGTTCAACATTGCTCTTAGGTTGAATCTGATTAGAAGGGTTGGTGGAAAAAAAGTGTTTCCACATAGGGACTGGGAGAAGCAGAGAAGGTCTTTAACAAGTCCTGCATGATTGAATTTGGGAAAGGACTGATACTTCTGTTAGGCTAAGGATTTTGGACGTAAGGTTCATGACTGTGTTATGGGTCTGTTTAGGTTCTGGTTTCTGTGGGGTGATGGGGGGGGCAGTTTTGGAGAGTGGGGTAAATGTAGTAGGTCTGCAAGACAGGGTTTGTCAGCTTTGAGGGGACATGGGGGAGATTTGGAGGTTGTTGTAGAGGTAGTGGACAGTGGTAGTCCAAGGTGAGAATAGGAAGTGAGCATGTTGGAAATTTTTTTGAGATGGTGTTGTGCATATTACTTTAGTTCCTGATGGGCAAGAGTTTAATGTTGCATAAATATACATAATAAGTTCTTCAGTATGCTGTTCTGGCCAACACAGTTTCCAGTCATCTAAATTGGGTATTCTAAATAGAATTCCCTTTTACATTTTGTAATATTTATCAACTTTCTCAAAGCTCTATTTAACACAGAAACTTTTCACCAGTTTCAAATTATCATCATGATTGTCATTTCTGCAAATGCCATTACAAATAGTCTTAGCTACCTTTCAGCCCATTCTTCTATTCCTCACTCTACCCCATAGTTTCAGGCACTTCTCAGTTGTTTTCATGAACTCCTTCAGCTTCTAATTCTGTATTGTCCCCTGTTACATAACTTTCTTCTTTCATAAACAGCAACCTATTCATGTTTTCACAAGCATTTTTCTTTTCCTCCTGTGTAAATTTAGTTTAGGTTATGTCTCCCTTCAAGTCTGTAACATTGAATGCAAGCAGTGCTTTTCCCTTACCAATTCCCTATTTTCACATAGTCATAAGCATTTCCTGTTTCTTCATCTGTCTTTGTATCAGTGTCTTCGTCTAGAACATCTTTTTCGACTTCTCTGCATTCCATGTCCTTGCTGTTCTGAATACTTTTTTCCTTGCTCTAGTTAAGTTACTTACTTTCTTCATACAATTAATATTTAAGCCAGAAATGTCATTGCTATTTATATTGTTCTGGTCATTACACAAGTTACCCAGAAACACAATTACATCATCATCAACCCAACCTTTTTCTTACATGATTCATAAATTTCATTAATTTTTTTTCCCACCATTCAGGGGAATTTTATGGCCTTTGTCTTGTCTGTCACAAATTGTTGTAACTGAGTCTACTGAATCTTCTGTAATCTGGTTTTGAAATCCTATCCCTGAATTTTCCTCCTCAAATATGCCCCGAACTAAACCAAACATCTCTCTTTTTGTCTCCTACTCTGAAGATACAGCTAAAGAAGAAAGCTGAAGTTATGTACTTAACTTTAAAACTGTAGTGTGTCCAGTTGTATCCGTTTTGATCTCTAGTCCTATTGTTCACAGATCTTAATTGCTTTTCCATTTCATCTCCATTGTGTTGACTATTGCATTCATTACAATTTTTTTCACTTTAGTTACCATCTGTCATTATATATTTTTTGTACAGTATTAATATTAATATGTGCAATATACGAATTCAGTGCTGTAAGATAGTTGCGTGGGATTAGCCGAGCGGTCTAAGGCGCTGCAGTCATGGACTGCGCAGCTGGTCCCGGCGGAGGTTCGAGTCCTCCCTCGGGCATGGGGGTGTGTGCTTGTCCTTAGTAGGATAATTTAGGTTAAGTAGTGTGTAAGCTTAGGGACTGATGACCTTAGCAGTTAAGTCCCATAAGATTTCACACACATTTGAACATTTTTGACAGTGATGTAATATACCAATTCAGTACTGTCTGTACAATGTCTTGTCCATGTAATGGATGCTGCTCATTATTATGGATGGAGTTATATTGAAAGTTATATTCTTTTTATTAAGCTATCAATTACAACTACAGTGTCTACTTTCTGCCACATCATAAACATGATTTGCCTCCATTATTGCAAAACTCCTTGCCAAATGTACACAGTACAAAGAAAACATCTGAAGCAAAGATATACTTATCAAAACTTGATAGATTTAAATTTGCAGATTTTTATGTTAAAAATTCAAAATTTATACTGAACACATAAGCCGTAAATACATTGGTGTCCAAAATTAAAGCAACAAATGGAAATTGTGGAAGGTTGCATTTATTTGCCACAAAACAGTATAAACAGGTGATAGTAAAGTAGAAACAGTGTAAAGAATACAGAACATAATCAACTGCAACATGCGTAACAGTAGACAATTTATTTTTTCTCCAGCTTAACAGATTTGCCCACACATTCTGACAACTGGTTAATGTGCTCAGTATGGATGCTGCTCATTATTATGGATGGAGTTATATTGAATGTTATATTCTTTTTATTAAAATATAACTTCTTACTTAGCTGATTGTCTTCTGGCACCAGTGCAGATGTGACAACAGCAGGACATGCTGTGTGAATGATGTCATCAATCTCATGTTGAGGCAATAATGCCCATTCTCCCTGCAGAGCTGCTCACAAGTCTTGGAGAGTGGTTGGTGGGTGCTGATGTGATGCAGCATGTCTACCTAGTGTATCCCAGACATGCTCTGATGGATTCAAATTGAGAGAGTGAGCAGGCCATGCCATGCATGCAATATCTTCCATTTCCAAAAAAAAACATAAACCATCTGTTTTCTATGAGGTCAAGCATTATCTTCCATTAATACAAAGTCTGGGCCCACAGCGCCAACAACTATGCATGAGATCCCAAGATCTCCTCACGATACCTGACATCAGTTAAATCTTGCTGATTCAGCTATACAATTTCATGAAGAGGTGTTCGAGCGGCCAACACAATCCCTGCCCACATCATTAGGGATCCTCCTCGATATTAGTCTCTTTGCACAGTGTTTGGATTCTGAAATCGTGTTCCATGTACCCTCCAGATGCAAATCTGTCAAGAATCACCCTCCACATCAAATCGGGACTCATTTGTGAGAACATTGGCCCACCGTTCGACCATCCGGGTGGCATGTTGACAGTTACAATCCAAGACGTGCCCTTCTGTGAAGAAACGCCAGAGATAAACAGACAGCAGGTCTCCAACAATAAAGGCCACTCTGCTGAAGCCTTCTGTACACCGTTTGCCTCAATACAACACATCCAGTGGATGCTATGAGGTCAGGTGCCAGCTGCAGTCGTGTATTGAGGTGGTACCGTCATGCCCTTACAGCCAAATAATGGTCCACTCTTTCTGATGTCACATGTGGTCAGCCCTGTCCTGGTCTCTGGAATACGGTTTCAGTCTCCATAAACTGTCGCCTCATCCGAGGAACAACAGGAAAATCCACATTAAGCCATCAGGCCACATCAGTTTGTGACTCTCCTGCTTCCATTCTTCGTATGGCCCTCCACAGCAGAGTGTCTGTAGGCATCTTCTCTGTGCCGTACTGCACCGCCTGTGACTGTGTACACAGCAGTTGTGGGTGTGAGCCTATCCTGCAAACATGACCCCACTTGATAGGTGCCCTGATGTCATTGCTGTGTGGTTGTCCATTAATTGGAATGCCATCTTCCATGCAGAAAACAATCATAATGACATTTGTTGATAGTTTGTATGATTATACCCTGAATTAGGCGCAGGATGGGGAAATACCGTATTTACTTGAATTTAAGCCGCACTCGAATCTAAGCCGCACCTGAAAAATGAGACTCGAAATAAAGGGGAAAAAAATTCCCAAATCTAAGCCACACCTGAAATTTGAGACTCGAAATTCAAGGGGAGAGAAAAGTTTTAGACCGCACCTCCAAATCGAAACAAGGTTGGTCCATTGTAATATGAGACACAACTTAGGTCGAATGAATGACGATACAGGTACAGTAGTTTGGTTCGAGTCGTAATCTTAGCAGTTAAGCTTTACCAGGTAGCCATTGCTACGCATCAGGCGCTCCGTCCATATTTGTACGGGTACCCTTCCTTTTTCACGTGCTTCGTGTGGTTTGAATCGATTGCTTATTTTGCTTTGTTCTGATAAGTGCCATTTTCTTTGTTATAGGTGTTTACGTCACACTAAGCTGAAAATGCATTACTGTACTGTGTCACTTACACTGCTGCTTTCTTTGATAATGATCAACAAGAACCAAATAATAGACTGCGTATGATAGAACATGTTCTGAACGAGAGTTAGGCGAAACTTTTTCTCCATTTGAAACTTTGCGGCCGCTTCTTTAGTACATCAAATTCTGCACAGAAATTAGTCATCTTAGATTCAAAAATCTAGTCAGTTGCCGTGCTTCATTTCTGACCGTATCACTATTAGGCATAAGAATAATATGAATATAAACATGACACGATACGTATATTCTTCCTCCTTTGCTGTTGTCTCACTCTAGTTTTGTAGTTTATTAGGCAGACAGGATTTAAATGAGATAACAGCAAACACGAAAGAATACATGGCAAAATGTTTATATTCATATTAGTCTTATGGTGAAGAGAATACTGCATGTGATTCACATTTCATCAGGTTCCTATTAGCAACCATCTCTTCTCACAGGTAGGAAAAAATTCAGATTGTAGATTTGGCCTTATTGACAAACAGCCTGAACAGTCTTGCCAGTCGGATTTTCGTAGTACATTGAAATTCTGCTACATTCGAAGATGAACAATACGGAATTTGTATTTACTTCGTTGGATAATGTATGAAAATGCAGTGGTCGAAACTCGAGGCGGAGAAAAAAGCTTGTCTTCCACCTTTTTTTAAAAAAATTATTTACTGATGCAGAGGTTTTGGCGCCAGTATTTATCTTTGTGCCTACAAAGCATGCCTGTGTAGCGCTACATATATTCGATGGCAGAAGGTAGTTGTGGCGACACCTACCAACATTTTTCAGAACTTCTGCTTGCTTTGCACTTGATTCTAAGCCGCAGGCGGTTTTTTGCATTACAAAAACCGGAAAAAAAGTGCGGCTTAGATTCGAGTAAATACGGTAGTAGTTTGTTGCTTTTATTTTAGACACCATTGTATTTATGCACAAAATACTTAATTTTATTGAGTACAGTGTTATACAAACTTTCTGATTTATGAACTGAAATTAGTGATATCTGTCTATACTGAAGAATTCAGAACACATCTCATGCTTATTACACCACAACAGCTGAGATGAAACTCCATAGGCATGGAAATTAATTAGAAGTAACTTGTGTGGAACAGTTTCAAAAGTATTCTGGAAATCAAAAAAATATTGAATCAACTTGAGTCCCCCTGACAGTAGATGTCATTTATTTAACTGAAGAATTGTGTTTCACAGGAATCATACAGCTTTCCCTTTACAAATTGTACTAACACTAGAAAGACAGTGTTTCTGACATTCCCGAAATGGCAGAAAAATATTTTTATATCTGACTTAAGTGCTTTATTTTATTGTCTGTTAATCCCTTCCTTTTTGAAAGTTGTAACAATAATTATATAAGAAAATAATTAATAGAGTACTTACATATTTCAGCAAAAAATATCATACTGATTTATCATTACTCATGCTAAGAAATTTTCTGAAGTGTACATTTTCATATGTTTACAATTTCTTGAACCTTCTAGACAAATTTACTAGATATGATCCATATTATAGTTACATGTGTTCTACATATGGCTTTGTTTTACTTTCTGCTCAAGTCATTGGAATCGAATGGATGATGTAGCTCTGGTAATTTTTGTGCAGGATAAACGTTTTCTGCACATGGCATTGTGCCACTTAAATATACTTGTGGTCTTTTCAGAAACTGATTAGATACTACTTCCACTTTCTAGATTATTTTGGTCCCATGTCCTCTTCTTTTGTATGTTATTCCTGCTCTTTTGTTCCCTTGAGTTCATTCACCAGCTGAAGTATGAACTACTACTTTCCATTTTCTCGTGTTCATTACTGTTCCGCATAAGACATGGATTTGTTGCTACCATGTATATGATATAGAAAGCATGCATTGGCCATCTTATTTAAGGTTCATTTGACCAACCACATGCAACCTGAAATTGTTGAATTGTAGAATGTTATGGTTTCAGGTTTCTTCTTCCCTTTTTTACCTATTGGTACTTGGAAATGCAGTGTTCCCAGAAGAATAACATTTTTTTCTTCTTTCATTAGTAAACTGTCACAATGTAGTCCATCATGCACCTGGTGCATGATGGTGCTTTACCTCATAAGCAATCTCACAATCTTCTTCATTGTACCAGCTTACGAAGTTTTCTTTAAACATTTTAGCAAGCTGAGAAGACATGGAGAAGTTGTTTTTTGTCAGGGTTTTTCCTTGATTTTGGAAAGTTTAAGATACATAAGGTATTTTGCTACAGGGCAACAATTCAAAATTTGGCACCGTATTTGTTGGCTTTGTGGGCCATGACTCGTGGACCTGCATTTTATTTTGCTTGGTAATAACTGCTTCATTGTGGTTATGTTTCTTCCAGGACTGTAAGAACAAATACAAGATCAAATTTGTTGGCTGGCATGCATTCAGCCTGGAGTTTTCTTCAAAATGGTGAAATCTTAGAAATTACTGAAATCCAACTTGTGGCCAAATATCCGTGATGAAAGCAGGCCCCAAGGAGGCAACCACAGATAATCTGAAACACATCTTTCGTACAGATGACACTCAAAGCATTTATGATGGCTATCATATTTTTCAGTTCTTTAAGTGATATGGTCCAATCATTGCTCTTTAGTACTTTTTGATTATTTGATTCTGTGCATTTGTTCAAGAGATGTACCATTACTTTATTAAAAATTAGAAGGAAAGCATTGATGACAGAGTTGTCTATTCATTGGTATGTGCAAGTAGTGGGATCTCCTTACTTTAGAACATTCACAGCCAATCTCCTTCCAGAAGATTATTGACCAGAAATAGATAATATTCCACTTGGTTGCATTCCTAGTGACCATCTGAGTAGATGCATTCAAATGGGCATGCTATGATTGATGAGGCGAGATGTGGCGTGCATCAGCATCTGCATTCTCTTCCACTAACCATTCCTAATTCACAGTGTCCACACCTTCATCTTCACTGCTCTCTAGTAAAAAATCCTCATCTTCATCAGTGAAGTCAATGTCCAGTTTAATTTCAGATTTCTCGAAGGGATGTAATGTTTTCTTGATCAGAAAGCTTGAAGTAACTATAAGAGCACAGAAAGCTACAGTCTGCAACAGTACAAATAATTGGCAGTGTTCTGTTGTTAGGATTTGAAATTTTTATCACCTCTTTATCTATAGTGTAAAGTAAAGATGTGTATTGACAATCCCATATCAGAAATAAATAGAACAGAATAGCACCAATGAAAATTTTTTTGTGGCACTGTATTGTGTTGCATCTAAATTTTATACTACATGGTGTTTCAAAAAGAATCATCTGATTTCAAAACTTTGTATTTATCGATAAAAGCATACTACAGTCATGGGCTGAATTGCAAAATACTTACAAAATTTTAAAGTTTTAGCTATGCTCTTACAAATGACTTACATGTCCATCAAAAGCAGCTGATCAACAACTAGACAGTTGGTTTAATTCGTCATAAACTTTACACAGTGTATCTATCTGCTTTTACAAAAGTTATGTTGGCTGTTATTCTGTTCTTCACTTCTATGTCACAAGATAAAGGGGAGTAAACACACTTCCCCACAAGAAAAAATGATATGGAGTCATGTAAGGTGATCTTGGAGGCCAAGAATGCAGAGCAGTGTTTCAGAGTCCTGTGCGCTCTACCCAGAATGTAGGCAGAGTGCCAGTGAGGAACTGGCATATGTTGATGTGTCAGTGTGGTGGAGCTTCAACCTTGTTGGAAAATGAAGTCATTGGAGTCCTCCTGAAGTGGTGGTAAAAACCAAATCTGCAGTTTTTGAAAATAACTCATTCCAGTCACTGTATGTTCCTCAAAAAAGAATGGACTGTACACTTTTTCACAAGAAATGACACAAAAAAAAGTTCACTTTAGTGAGTCTCTCCATGCTACATAATGTCATGAAGGTTCTGGAGTACCTATATGAGCAAATTATGTTGGTTTACTTTACCGTTAACATGAAAAGTTGCTTGATCACTGAAAATTAACTGTGGTAAAAATGTATCATCTTTCATGTCTTCTAGCATAGCAATGCTAAAGTCAGCCCATTCCTTTTATCACCAACCCAATAGCTTGCACTAATTGTAGTCTGTACGGTTTATAGACCAAACAGTGCCTTAGAACTCACCACACAGTTGTACAAGGGATGCTTGTGCGACGAGTAGACTTTTTATGGGCTCCTCTCAAACATTTGCTGATTCTTTCCACCGTGTTCTGACAAGAACTGGGTGGTAGACCTGGACTCTTGACCTTTGCACAAGCATCCTGTCTCTTCAAATTGGTGATACCAATGATGAATGTTTTTGGTTGCAGTGACAAAAAGCACACGGTATCAAAATCACTGAATCACTATTTGCAAACTACAGCACACAAAAGACGTCTGTTGAGCGGATGCCATCTTACATGTGACTGACAAGCAAACTGAGAAGATGCATTGACTGACATATAATGGCAATTTTGTGAAATTCTAGGCTGTCACCATTGAAACAGCACACATTTCCTTGCTTACACGGCCCATGTTTCATAATTATTACTGTCCATAATCACGTCATTCTTATTGAAACACCCTGTATATTGTTGAAATTCCTGGAATTTGTGCTAAGAAGGTCCTTTAAATTTTCTTCCATTTTTGTTAATTTTCAGGCTGATGAAACATGATGATTCTTTTGTCATGTACCTATTAACAGAAGGAGTTTTTCCTCCATAGAGGCAAAAAAAAGTTAACAACAAATCACATATAATTGTTTTTGAGGTGCAATGCTGAAAATGGTGCTTCGGATACAAGCTTTCATTGTTTCCTTCATCAGTTGTAGTTGTGCTGTCTATAATCACCAAAAAAAACAATATGTGAAGAAAGTGTACATAATTAAAAGTAAACTTTGTCAAGGAAGTGAAATTCACAAATCACTGTTATTCTGTAACAGTTCATATACAACATGTGTAAGTAGTAGTGTGTTCTTAAATATGTAATTCTAATGAACATAGTGCAGAACTGAAACCAACTGATTATGTGTATTTTATTTTTCATTCTCTCTCTTAATATGCAGAGAATAATAATAATAATAATATTATATGTTAAAATACTTTGGTGTCAATTGTTTAAGAAATTGTGTGAGTTTTTCACTTCTTGCAGTATCTATCTCACAACTTTTGTATATTTTGTTAAGAATTTTTTTATGCAATCTGTGTGGAAATTATGTATTATTGCAGCAAGTAAAAAACTGATTCAGTATCTGTAAATTAATGAATGAGTAAATTACATAGATACTGGATTAGTAATTCCTCTGGTTTTATATGGTGTTTGTTGTTTCTTGTAATGACACCAATGGTTATGTAAGGAAAATTAACTAATGCTACAAATGTATGACATATCAGTTGGAAAATTAACTCTCTTTAATTCATTGAAAATATTGAATCTTGATTTGGTTGTTGTAATGAAGTACTACAGTAATTAATAATAACAAAACTTGTAAGATGTTTGTTTTTTGAACAGAGATTACAAACTTATCATGACAATTTAGATTTATGAATTGTTGCTCTTACCCAAATATTTAAATAGTGTATAGTTAATCGGCTTTGAAAAGTGTAAAATAAATTTCTATCTCAAAGCATTGGGCTTTGTTGCTTATTGTGAAATAAAAGATTATCGTGTAATGTGTAAATATGCACCTATTTACTTCCTTTATAGTAATAAACATTCAGCTCACCTCATTTTAGTTAGCATTGTGTCCCATCTCATCACTCTGATAAGAATTTTGCTTTTTTATTATTTATTGTTCCTTTTCACAGTACTCTGGCTGTCATATTGAATATTTTGTTAACAGCACCAATTGTGTGATGCCTTAATTGAGTTTCAAAAATAAATTTGGGAATGCATTTTTCTATTTTTTAACGGTTTAAAAACAAATTCATTTCTGCTGAAATAACAAGTAATATTGTGAAAGTAAGTTAAATGAGTACATCATGCTGATTTCAGACATGATGATTTCAGACAGAACAAGAAATCAGGCAATAAAAATTTTGTATGTATTTTCTATACCTTTATTTATATCCATTTGTTGTCTCCTGCTTTTACGTCATCATTCTTTTAACTACTTTCATGTAAACCTCTACTGATTTTGATTCCACCCCCCTCCCCACATCCACCCATCACTTCTGTGATATTTGATGTGACATGCAACAATTTCCTCTCCTCTGCCAACCTCTTCATCTCAGAGTAGCCCTTATACCAAATGTCCTCAAATTATTATTTGTGGGGTGTATTTCATTTTCTGTCATCCTCTCTAACTCCCTCTACTATGATGGAAGTTATTCCCTGGTGTCTTAACACATGTAAATCATCTTGTTGCTCCTTCTTATCATTGTTTTGTCTTTCCTTGCCTATTCTGTGGAGAACCACCTCATATCTTAAGCTAATTTTCAAAACCCTTTTACGGCGTCGTTCTGTTTCCTATATTTTTGGTATTCCTACTGTCCATGATTCATTTTCCATACAATGCTGTGCACCGCACACACGTCCTCACAACTATATTTCTCAATTTAAGCCTGTCTTTGATACTAGTATAATTCTGTTAGCAAGGAATGTCCTCTTTGTCTGTGCTAGTATGCTTTTAATACATCCTTTACTTCATCCATTAGGCATCATATTGCTTCTAAAGTAGAATACCTTCACTTTGTTTTCTTTGTGGTATCTAATTTTGATATCAATTTTATCACTAATCCTATATGATAAGTCTTCCTTTCATGTGCTGATTGATTCAGATCTACATATGTACTACATCTAACACTGTAATAAGTTAATTGATCATCAACATGTGTGATTTCCCAAGTTACTCTGCCTTCAATATTGTAGGATGTATCAGTGGTGGGGCTGGAGAAGAAAGTATTGGAGCATTTACCTGTGGTTTGACTGGACTAGGTGGTAGCGTGTGGGTGCATGGGAAAATATTGGGGTATGGGTGTTGGTTTGGCACTGTCATATAGTTTGACTAGAATGTTACAGAGCTTAAAATGATGACAAAGATGACAGTAGATGGTTTGGAGAGGATATGAGAAAGTATCTCATTTCAAGTTGTGTAGACATGGGAGGGGACAGTAAGTAGATAGATATATTTGCTTGGACCATTTACAGAGCATCAAAAATGTGGAATACAGCTTCTACATGCAAAAATATATTATATATCACTTGACATTTGCACAGAAAAATGATGTCCCTCTTCATCTACCTATACAGGTCAGTCAGAAACAGTCTGAGAAGCCTGTAAGTGCGTTGCAGGATAGGTTTTGCTGCGAAATAATTGTTAAAAAAAAATTGATATGTTGCACCATTTCTGACTTAATCAGCATTGAAGTTAGTTATTCAGACCATTTAATTATTCAGACCATTGGGCACACAAATTCAAGCAGTCCACCAGATACTACTTGATCAGTTCTCATAGCTTAGATGGAAGCCCATGAGACTGTTCAGCCTTTAGCTCAGGTTCAATCCCTTCTGCCATTCCACGTCCAATTTTTGTTTTGCTCTCTTCTTTGGTTTTGTTGTTGTTATTGTGGTCTTCAGTCCTGAGACTGGTTTGATGCAGCTGTCCATGCTACTATATCCTGTGCAAGCTTCTTCATCTCCCAGTACTTACTGCAACCTACGTCTTTCTGAATCTGCTTAGTGTATTCATTCTTGGTCTCCCTATATGAGTTTTACCCTCCACACTGCCCTCCAATGCTAAATTTGTGATCCCTTGATGCCTCAGAACATGTCCTACCAACTGGTCCCTTCTTCTAGTCAAGTTATGCCACAAACTCCTCTTCTCCCCAATTCTATTCAATACCTCCTCATTAGTTATGTGATCTACCCATCTAATCTTCAGCATTCTTCTGTAGCACCACATTTCGAAAGCTTCTATTCTCTTCTTGTCCAAACTATTTATCGTCCATGTTTCACTTCCATACATGGCTACACTCCATACAAATACTTTCAGAAACGACTTCCTGACGCTTAAATCTATACTCAATGTTAACAAATTTCTCTTCTTCAGAAACGCTTTTCTCGCCATTGCCAGTCTACATTTTATATCCTCTCTACTTCAATCATCATTAGTTATTTTGCTCCCTAAATAGCAAAACTCCTTTACTACTTTAAGTGTGTCATTTCCTAATCTAATTCCCTCAGCATCACCCGACTTAATTCGACTACATTCCATTATCCTCGTTTTGCTTTTGTTGATGTTCACCTTATATCCTCCTTTCAAGACACTGTCCATTCCCTTCAACTGCTCTTCCAAGTCCTTTGCTGGCTCTGATAGAATTACAATGTCATCGGCGAACCTCAAAGTTTTTATTTCTTCTCTATGGATTTTAATACCTACTCCGAATTTTTCTTTTGTTTCCTTTACTGCTTGCTCAATATACAGACTGAATAACATCGGGGAGAGGCTACAACGCTGTCTCACTCCCTTACCAACTGCTGCTTCCCTTTCATGCCCCTCGACTCTTATAACTGCCATCTGGCTTCTGTACAAATTGTAAATAGCCTTTCGCTCCCTGTGTTTTACCCCTGCCACCTCTAGAAACTCAGTATTGCCTCCAATATTTCTACAGAATCCAAACTGATCCTCCCCGAGGTTGGCTTCTACTAGTTTTACCATTCGTCTGTAAAGAATTCGCATTAGTATTTTGCAGCTGTGGCTTATTAAACTGATTGTTCGGTATTTTCACATCTGTCAACACCTGCATTCTTTGGGATTGGAATAATTATATTCTTCTTGAAGGCTGAGGGTATTTTGCCTGTCTCATATATCTTCCTCACCAGATGGTAGAGTTTTGTCAGGACTGGTTCTCCCAAGGCCGTCAGTAGTTATAATGGAATGTTGTCTACTCCCGGGGCCTTGTTTCGACTCAGGTCTTTCAGTGCTCTGTCAAACGCTTCACACAGTATTGTATCTCCCATTTCGTCTTCATCTACATTCTCTTCCATTTCCAGAATATTGTCCTCAAGTACGTCGCCCTTGTATAGACCCTCTATATACTCCTTCCACCTTTCTGCTTTCCCTTCTTTGCTTAGAACTGGGTTTCCATCTGAGCTCTTGGTATTCATATGAGTGGATCTCTTTTCTCCAAAGGCCTCTTTAATTTTCCTGTAGGCAGTATCTATCTTACCCCTAGTGAGATAAGCCTCTACATCCTTACATTTGTCCTCTAGCCATCCCTGCTTTGCCATTTTGCACTTCCTGTCGATCTCATTTTTGAGACGTTTGTATTCCTTTTTGCCTGCTTCATTTACCACATTTTTATATTTTCTCCTTTCATCAATTAAATTCAATATTTCTTCTGTTGCCCAAGGATTTCTACTAGCCCTTGTCTTTTTACCTACTTGATCCTCTGCTGCCTTCACTACTCCATCCCTCAGAGCTACCCATTCTTCTTCTACTGTATTTCTTTCCCCCATTTGTGACAATTGTTCCCTTATGCTCTCCCTGAAACTCTGTACAACCTCTGGTTTAATCAGTTTGTCCAGATCCCATCTCCTTAAATTCCCACCTTTTTGCAGTTTCTTCAGTTTTAATCTACAGCCCATAACCAATAGATTGTGGTCAGAGTCCACACCTGCCCCTGGAAATGTCTTACAATTTAAAACCTGGTTCTTAATTCTCTGTCTTACCATTATATAATCTCTCTGATACCTTCTAGTATTTCCAGGATTCTTCCATGTGTACAACCTTCTTTTATGATTCATGAACCAAGTATTAGCTATGTTTACGTTATGCTCTGTGCAAAATTCTACCAGACGGCTTCCTCTTTCATTTCTTTCCCCCAATTCATATTCTCCTACTATGTTTCCTTCTCTCCCTTTTCCTACTCTCGAATTCCAGTCACCTATGACTAAATTTTCATCTCCCTTCACTACCTGAATAATTTCTTTTATCTCATCATACATTTCATCAATTTCTTCGTCATCTGCAGAGCTAGTTGGCATATAAACTTGTACTACTGTAGTAGGCGTGGGCTTCGTGTCTATCTTGGCCACAATAATGTGTTCACTATGCTGTTTGTAGTAGCTTACCCGCACTCCTATTTTTTTATTCATTATTAAACCTACTCCTGCATTACCCCTATTTGATTTTGTATTTATAACCCTGTATTCACGTGACCAAAAGTCTTGTTCCTCCTGCCACCGAACTTCACTGATTCCCACTATATCTAACTTTAACCTATCCATTTCCCTTTTTAAATTTTTTAACCTACCAGCCCAATTAAGGGATCTGACATTCCATGCTCCGATCCGCAGAACGCCAGTTTTCTTTCTCCTGATAATGACGTCGTCTTGAGTAATCCCCGCCCGGAGATCCGAATGGGGGACTATTTTACCTCCGGAATATTTTACCCAAGAGGATGCCATCATCATTTAACCATACAGTAAAGCTGCATGCCCTCGGGAAAAATTACGGTTGTAGTTTCCTCTTGCTTTCAGCCGTTCGCAGTACCAGCACAGCAAGGCCGTTTTGGTTAGGGTTACAATGCCAGATCAGTCAATCATCCAGACTGTTGCCCCTGCAACTACTGAAAAGGCTGCTGCCCCTCTTAAGGAACCACACGTTTGTCTGGCCTCTCAACAGATACCCCTCCATTGTGGTTGCACCTACAGTACGGCCATCTGTATCGCTGAGGCACACAAGCCTCCCCACCAACGGCAAGGTCCATGGTTCATGGGGGGGGGGGGGGGGGGTTTGGTTTTAGGAAACCAAATGAAGAATGCATTTAGTGACACTGTCTCTAGTGGGCTGCTTGAATTTCTGTGCGCATTGTCCTGATTGGCTAACGTCAATGCTAATTAACTCGTAAATAATGCTACATATTGAACTTTTTTCTTAAAAATTATTTTTCTGTACAACCTATCATGCAACACCCTTACAACATTTTACACTGTTTCTAACCACCCTGTATACTCCTCTAATAACTGTGTACCTACCGTGTACAACATGTCAGGATTTCATCTCCTTCCATCAGGTGTGGAGCACAGAAAGAACGATTGAGTAAATGCGTCACTGCATCTTGTAGTGCATCTTATTGTTTTATGTCATATTATTGGCAAAATGGAACATTCTGATTGGGGGAAAAAATATATGAAGAGAACACTTGTGGAAGCAGTCAAGAACTGATTTTAAGGGGAGACATATGCAAATGTGGCTAAAAATTTCATTTTCTTATTTTGTTTCCATTCAGATACAAAATTTATTAACATTATTTCTCAGAGTTTCATTTTTGTAATCACATGAGAAGTGATCAAAAAATAAATAATCTGTGCTGTTTGATGCCATAACACCTTTCATAACTGTCTGTGGAATAACTGTTTCTACACTGACAAGAAATGTATTCCTCAATGTGTAATGAATGCTTCATGCCCACATCTAGGTCTCAGGCAAATCCTCACCTACTAAGGAAGTGTCTTGGTGGCAAAACTCAAAATCCTCTTAGTGGCAAAACTCAAAATCTGAATGAGTGTCTGTACGTGCTCACCTGGAAATGTTACCCCAAGACACCATTTTCATCATCTAAAACTGTAAAATTTGCAACATGAGATGCTGTAATTGCTTTAATCATGAAAATATAGGGAGAATGAGTTACAGCATTTGGACTTCAGAGCCAGTGCAATAACTAACAATTCTTGAGAAAATTGGCCATTGTCATGTTTCTAAAGCTGAAATATCTATATGGCACCTAGCAAAGAAAACAGAACAAAAGAAAAGTCATAAGACAAGTCTTGAAGACAACAAATATCTTGTGCATAATTCTTGATGATGTGATGGTATAATAATTGAAGAAAATATAAGTTTAACCTTTCAATTGATTTTCCTGGAAACAACATTTTCTGTCAGCTTTTTCTCAGGTCATCTGTAATATAATGCTTTGATGTTCGGCCCATGCATTCCTCACAGTGCAACAAACAACACATACAGCTGAATTTTCAAGTCTCTTATTTTAGATGGGATAAGTAGATAATGGTGCTGAAATTCCGATACTGATTCCTACTAGAAATATGCACAACATTTTAAAGTATTTTTTATCAAATATATTAAAAACTGCGAATGTATAATTGTTTAATTGGATGTGGACATAACAAAATTCAACTTTGGCGGTGATTAGTTTTACAGGTTATGAGGAAAAGGAACATTAATAATTATAGATGTATTAAAATTGATATTTTTATACTGATTTCTAAATTCTAAGAAAAGTTTTGAAAACTAAATTTAAAGTTGCATTATGCTATTACCAAACACCACATAACATTTTACTTGTTCGTTTGTATTATTTTTCACACACCATTTGATAGCATGAGAGCATGCATTTCATGCATGTTCCAGCGCCTCTTAATACATTATTCAGAAGTTCCTCTGTTGCTGTTATGTCTGACAGGACTGATTATAATATTTGTGTGATCTGAAAAAATTACTGATATTTCTAAGGATACTTTAATCAATATGCTTACCAACAAACTACGTAGCTCCAGACACCAGTTAGCAAGCCTTAGCTTCTAGAACTTCTCATCTTCTATGCGGACAGTGAATTATTGTTTCGATATTGTGAGTCACTATTGAAGGCAGTAGGGGGGCGTAGTTGGTCTAGTCAGCATCTGTTGAAAGAGTTGAGGGACAGGAATATGTGAAGATATAAAGTGTTTAGTTCTTTTTTTTTTAATTAAAAAAAGTGGCTGAACTGTGAAATTTGTCAGTATCATCAAATTGAATGACTGTGATATGGTTAGGCATGTTCCGTTGTTGAAGGTTGAATAAATTTATTACTAGAACCTCACATCTTTTATATTTCATTTTGTAGTAAATAATAACAGACACATCATGCATAGTTAGGCTGCAGTTTAATTTTCTATGCAAACATGGGTATTCTAAGTTTCTCCCTTACAGTTCCCTTTTGGAGGCCCCTTCACATTATTAATGTTTTAATACCATGCATATAATTTATATGAGTGGTGGTGGTTACATGTAGCACCATAATAACATTCTCCCCCCCCTCCATGTCACAGAGCACTTCCAGTGGTCCAATTATACATCCATATTTGACTGTCAAATGTAAAAAATACCTTAGAACTTGTTTTCTGGGAGAGATACACAAAAAAACTTCGTGTTCTGCCTTACGGTAGGTCTTGTCATGGGGAAGCCTTGTCAGAGAGGTCTACCACATGAGTGTTGAGTTAATACAAATAAAAGATATACCAAGACAGGATTCAACAAGAAGTAGAAATTTCTAACATGTGAATCCACTAAAAACTTCAGCTAATTGTGTCTGTTAAGTTGTGTTATTAATTTTTTTTTTAAACTGTACAAGAGGCTGTCAAGATGTCCTATATTGCAACATAACAGTGACATCAGCTTTAAGATTTTACTATATGCACTTGGCCATAGTAATATGTACCGTTGCAGCTCAGGTAATGAGAAATTAAGATTCTTGATTGCCTTAGCCTGACACTAGATGTAAACATGTCTCTTGAACACATAACCATCAAGGTGTTAACGACACTTATGTTTCACTGTGATGTAGGAGCCATTGTAATAGTGAGGCTTTTTCTGATTCTCTTTTTTGTGCTGGTGAGCTACAGAGACTGTGGTGGTTGGATCAGTTCCTGAGAGACTGTGGTTCTCTCAAGAAGACGGCAAATTTCTGAAATCAATGAATTAGAAATATAGGGTAAGGTGGGGTAAATCCGACCTAGTAATTTCTTATGACTATAAAGCACTTATGCTAGGGCGGATCTTAACGTTATATATATGTTAAATTGTAGGTAATATAAAGGAGCAACTATTTGCAAAATATTTTTGTTTTACAATCAATAGTTTTTGAGATATCCGTATTTTAAGAACTGTCCATTTTTGCCATTTGCAAAAATGGTGGGGTAAATCCAACCCCCTATTTGTTTGGCTGATTTTGCACAGAAATAGTTTTAAATGAATAGTTTTTTTTGGGAAATAATTATAAGCAATTATGTTTTT
This sequence comes from Schistocerca nitens, assembly GCF_023898315.1. Lineage (NCBI taxonomy): Eukaryota > Metazoa > Arthropoda > Insecta > Orthoptera > Acrididae > Schistocerca > Schistocerca nitens. The sequence goes on along the minus strand of NC_064614.1, from coordinate 1,270,267,584 downwards.
TCCATAAATGAACATAATGTATTCAAAAAATAACAATGTTTAGAGTACTAAATGTACTTTTGAGTGTCTAAATGTCAAATGTGGCAAAGTTTTCAAGGTGACATTTTCGTTATTTCGAATACTCTATGTGGTAACACTAATGTGAAATCGCTCTGCTTGCCGTTTCTCACAAATAGAGGGCAGTTGGGTTTACCCACCTGTTCGTATTTACCCCACCTTACCCTACTTGTATGAATAGTCACACAAGCGATAAAATGTTGTGTCATTGGCTTCAAAAGATTCACATTGGTTATTCAGAAGTTTGGTGGAGATAATTTTGATGTCAAACTCCAGTAATGGTACAGTGTTGGTGCATGATGATGATTAGCGTAACTGCTGCATGCTGTGTTACTAACACATTTTCTCAAGGAATGTGAATATTAATTATTAATGATAATGCAAAGCCATAGGTGAAATACAAACAATGGAAGGAGTGAAAATAACCACTCATAGCATCATAAACTAACTGAACAGATTGTTAAGCTTACATCAGTGTCCTTTGTAAAAGCCAGAAGACTGACAAGAAGAGACATGCTGTGGTACATTATCCCATTGTTTTGACCTGATTAAAGGGTTGTGTTGGGTGGAGATGGGGAAGAGAAGGGATGGTAACAGCTAAGTTATAAGGGGTAACAAGTGAACAGGTTAGGAATGTGGCATGAACAAGCTTGTCCTGTTGGAGGCAATGGAAGTTTCATGCACCTTATGATGGAATAGGATGCATGTGTTGTAGTGAGTCAGATGTGGGGGAGGGGAGCATGCAATATAAAAGTACGTTTGAGACTATGGAGAAAATTATGTGGGTGTAGATTAACTGATAGATCAATACAACTGGGGTGAAATGGAGGATGTGTGAATATGGATATAGGAAAGTGACAAAAGGAGATTATGGACCAGAGGATTATGTCATAGGATGTTTTGTAAGAAGTTTTAGTATATAGAAGTTAGAGGAAGTATCAGTTGTGCAGGGGGTGGCGGATGGTGGCAGCTAGATGTTGAAGATTGTTGTGTTGACCCATAATGTACCTGCTGGTCGTCTACTATACTCTTTGCTCTAGTTTAGCAGCAGCCATTCAGTCAAGTGGAGAATGATGATAACCTGCAAAGAATCAGCTATTTCTACTTTAAGCTGAAGATATTTTTATTAAGTTAATTTTATTCCTTTCCTGTTTAATGTATTTACTCACAAGTGTAATCCTAATCAGTAGTGAAGCATATTACATCTCTTATACTTAGACAAAGTGTTTATTACTGGCATCCTAATACTGTCATGGAATGTAGTTCCAAATGCTTTTAATGGTTGCTCAGTGTCTGTACACAATGCAGCTGTTTTTATTGATCATTCAGAATCAACAGTGATGCTCTCTTGCAGACTTTTCTTGAATTTATTCAGGATGGTCTGCTGCTTGCCTTTCCTTGCACCAGTACTCTTTTAATAATTTGATTTCAACATCATTCACTGTCTTGTGTATAAGAAAGCTCTTGTCCTCCATCTAGAACCATCTACTTCCAAGTGACTCTTAAAATGTTGTCTCTTGTTTCTCATTACAGTCATATCATTGAAATCCTAAAAACATTTGCACAATGAACTGAACCAAGTGAGTCAAACTTACAAACCTTATCATAGTTAAATAAAACTTTACCCACTGGAACAGTTTTTCATGCAAAGTGTTTGTTTTTGAAGGCTCTGAATTACTACTCTGTATCTGTACACTCATTCATGCCCTCTTACAGCTATTACTACAAAATGTTTCTTTAAGGCTCTGCATCACAACTCTATATTCACACACTCTTTCACATGCTCTTCTATCTATTTACACAACAAGTGAGTAGTATTGTTAATTTCTTCCTCAGTCATCTTGAGTTAGACCAACAAATAGCTTCCAACATTTTGCACATTCTCCTTTTACACTTTTGTCTCTGCTTGCTTGCTTACCCATTTTGAGATAACGGTAGCTGTTATGATGAGCATTGTTTGCCAGCCTCATATTTTTGTTACAACCACGTTTAACACATTGAAATGAAATGGTTCATTCTAAGTTCTCTGTTTCCCTCCCTACCTTGGCTAGCAAGTTTATCCAGCCATTGATTATTTCTTAAAACTGTAACTTTTAGCCCATATCTCGTTAATGCTTGAAAATACTTAGTTCATATTCTGTTCTAATCCATGTAGCAATTGCACTAACAATTTGTGTGCACCTTCTTTCTTCATGACTTCCACACTCTCCTTTGCATGAATGCTCTCGTGTTTTGCTGTTGTTACATATGGTACTTCATTTTACACAATGAACTTTGTTTCTCTTAATGACAAACTACTTCTAGCCTCATTAATATCTCATACTACTGATATATTGTGCTTTGAAAACACTCCATGCCTTGGTCCTCCTACTAGCAGTTTTACATTCACACACATAGCACAAATGATGCACAACCATTGTTCTGTAAGTATAGTTTTATGCCCCTTACTTTAAACCATTTAATTATTTTCATAGTTTCTGTGGGAGAAAGAAAATGAGGGCAGAGAGTACAGGATGCCCATTTATATCTTTACAGTCTTAGACCTTGATGACTTTAAAACTAGATTAGGTAGAAGAAACTATTCTCAATATGTCACAAGATGTAACGTGTGTCACTGTGTGCGACCATAGTGGCACAGATGTTTTCCACAATGTATTCAATTTCTCTCCATGTGAGCTTTGGGTACTCTATTGCAGCATGTTAAGGAGCATTGTGCATGTGTGTATCTTTAAATACTGTAAGTCTGTAACATCAATTCAGTGTAGCTGATCCTTTACAAAGCTGATGTACCTTCACTCATGATGTGCACGATTTCAGAGGTCGTACATCCATACAATTCACAAGCCCACATAAAGAGGCTATCTGGGTCAGCCCCAGGCACCCTCTGGTTGCAAACGAGTGCTTGGCCTATTCTGTAACCTGCATTACAGTTGTCTGTCAGTGTGTTCAGTGCTACACAGAACCTTTACTTTATTGCATCTTACGTTGGCTTACTATAACAGACTTGGCTACGAGTGAAGGCTACATTTTCTCCACGAGTTAGTGTCTGTGTTAAGTCAGTCGACAAACATCTTATCATTTGATGAAATGTGCAAGCTTCTCTCAACCTCTTACTTTGACAGAATGCATGTCATTGCAATGTGTGTAGAATTTTACCATTATCAGAGATGTCCAAATCAATCTTACAAAGCCTGGCATGTAGAGTTACACGGGTTGAGTTATCATCGTAAGTTTGTCACTAGCTCCCATCATGAATCCTGTGCATTTCACGTGGTTCAGAATGTTATTATTCATATAGCCCCAAACAGGGAAGACTGCTAACAAGCACTTCAGTGTGAGAAACCAACAGTTACAGATGTGCTCAATATGGCACAGTCCTTTGAAGTGTCATGAGCCACAGGCGATCAGATTGCTGCATCGGGGAAGGTATTGAAAGTTGCTCCATCAACTCCTGTTAGGCATAACTGCTCCTCATACATGGTGGACACAGTAGTACCAATGGACACAAACTGTATCTACAATGACTTGTCTCCCCAAACAAATTGTTTATTAACTTGGCTGTGTCTAATAAACTGCTAAAAATGCAAGGGAACACAGGATCTACAGTGACTTGTAAATACACAAAAGTACATGGATTTGGGCTCCACACAGGTTTCACAGAAGATGGTTGGCAACACTAAACAGCAGATTCCAATCCGAGGTCAGTTCTCCGCTCTTGTCTATTACAAATCTGTTGTTCACCCTCTCACCTTCCTTGTTGTGGATCCATCCTATACCTCAGACCTGTTCAGGCTAGATGCGTTTAACACTTTTAGTGCCAGATTAAGCTCCATATCTGCAACTGGAGTCCCGCTGCCCTGAGATTTCGTCTCTGTTTTTCCTTGGGCTCGGTTGTGCTACCGGTTTTCAGACCCACATTACCGTGAAAAAGCCTGCCTGCCCCGTTGTCTGTGACTGTTGCATTGCACAATCTATTAAGGCCACATTAGACCATCTGATGTCATTCAGCCCAAGTGAATGAGATACAGCACTGGTCATTGTTAAGAAGCCAATGGGTAACCTTTGCTCTGTGGCGACTTCAGTGTCACAAATCATGCACAGGCTGTAGTAGATACATACCCTTCGCCCCATCCTCAACTTTTGGCATTATTAGTGTGCCTGCAATTTTTCAACACTTGTAGAACAGCTGACAGTCTCTGTGCCCAGATGCATCAGTCACCTCAACAATATTCTCGTTTCAGGTTCTTCCACGGAAGACCAAATTAGAAATCTCTGATCATTGTTTTCTGTTTTGCAGTCTGCATGTCTCGCGCCATCTTGTTAAATCTCAGTTTTTTCAGCCGTCAGTTGAGTACCTAAGTTTCGAGGTTTCTTGTACAGGGGTCAAGCCATTCGGCACCATGTTGATGCCATTGCAGCTTTGCCACGGCCAACCTCTGTTAAGGAACTGCAGTAAAATTGTGTACTACTGTAAGTTTTTATGAGACACATCCACTGCTGCTCAGCCCCTGCAAGTGCATTTGCATAAAAATGTCTTTTTCTGGTCCCCATTTTATGATAAGTGGTTGCTTTGCTTACATTTAAGCTTCAATCCCCCCCCCCCCATGAACCATGGACCTTGCCATTGGTGGGGAGGCTTGCGTGCCTCAGCGATACAGATGACCGTACAATAGGTGCAACCACAACAGAGGGGTATCTGTTGAGAGGCCATGCAAACATGTGGTTCCTTAAGAGGGGCAGCAGCCTTTTCAGTAGTTGCAGGGGCAACAGTCTGGATGATTGACTGATCTGGCCTTGTAACACTAACCAAAACAGCCTTGCTGTGCTGGTACTGTGAACTGCTGAAAGCAAGGAGAAACTACAACCATAATTTTTCCCGTGGGCACGCAGCTTTACTGTATGGTTAAATGATTATTGTGTCCTCTTGGGTAAAATATTCCGGAAGTAAAATAGTTCCCTATTCGAATCACCGGGCGGGGATTACACATGAGGACGTTGTTATCAGGAGAAAGAAAACGTGTTCTACGGATTGGAGCATGGAATGTCAGATCCCTTAATTGGGCTGGTAGGTTAAAAAATTTAAAAAGGGAAATGGATAGGTTAAAGTTAGATAAAGTGGGAATTAGTGAAGTTCGGTGGCAGGAGGAACAAGACTTTTGGTCAGGTGAATACAGGGTTATAAATTCAAAATCAAATAGGGGTAATGCAGGAGTAGGTTTAATAATGAATAAAAAAATAGGAGTGCGGGTAAGCTACTACAAACAGCATAGTGAACACATTATTGTGGCCAAGATAGACAAAGCCCACGCCTACTACAGTAATACAAGTTTATGTGCCAACTAGCTCTGCAGATGACGAAGAAATTGATGAAATGTATGATGAGAGAACAGAAATTATTCAGATAGTGAAGGGAGACAAAAATTTAATAGTCATGGGTGACTGGAATTCGAGAGTAGGAAAAGGGAGAGACGGAAACATAGTAGGTGAATAGGGATTGGGGGTAAGAAATGGTACAATTTTGCACAGAGCATAACTTAATCGTAGCTAACACTTGGTTCAAGAATCATAAAAGAAGGTTGTATACATGGAAGAATCCTGGAGATACTACAAGGTGTCAGATAGATTATATAATGGTAAGACAGATTTAGGAACCAGGGGCAGATGTGGACTCTGACCACAATCTATTGGTTATGAACTGTAGATTAAAACTGAAGAAACTGCAAAAGGGGGGAATTTAAGGAGATGGGACCTGGATAAACTGACTAAACCAGAGGTTGTACAGAGTTTCAGAGAGAACATAAGGAAACAATTGACAGGAATGGGGAAAAGAAATACAGTAGAAGAAGAATGGGTAGCTCTCAGAGATGAAGTAGTGAAGGCAGCAGGGGATCAAGTAGGTAACAAGACGAGGGCTAGTAGGAATCCTTGGGTAACAGAAGAAATATTGAATTTAATTGATGAAAGGAGAAAATATAAAAATGCAGTTAATGAAGCAGGCAAAAAGGAATACAAACGTCTCAAAAATGAGATCGACAGGAAGTGCAAAATCGCTAAGCAGGGATGGCTAGAGGACAAATGTAAGGATGTAGAAGCTCATCTCACTAGGGGTAAGATAAATACTGCCTACAGGAAAATTAAAAGAGACCTTTGGAGAAAAGAGAACCACTAGTATGAATATCAAGAGCTCAGATGGAAACCCATTTCTAAGCAAAGAAGGGAAAGCAGAAAGGTGGAAGGAGTATATAGAGGGTCTATACAGGGGTGATGTACTTAAGGACAATATTATGGAAATGGAATAGGATATAGATGAAGATGAAATGAGAGATATGATACTGCATGAATAGTTTGACAGAGCACTGAAAGACCTGAGTTGGAAAAGACCCCAGGAGTAGATAACATTCCATTATAACTACTGACGGCCTTGGGAGAGTCAGTCCTTACAAAACTCTACCATCTGGTGAGCAAGATGTATGAGACAGGTGAAATACCCTCAGACTTCAAGAAGAATATAATAATTCCAATCCCAAAGAAAGCAGGTGTTGGCAGATGTGAGAATTACCGAACTATCAGTTTAATAAGTCACAGCTGCAAAATACTAACATGAATTCTTTACAGGCGAATGGAAAAACTGTTAGAAGCCGACCTCGGGGAAGATCAGTTTGGATTCTGTAGAAATATTGGAACACATGAGGCAATACTGACCTTACGACTTATCTTAGAAGATGATGTGTAGACAACCTTCAAGATGGTGCACCCCAGGCAACAGACTGCGATAGCAGGATGGCAGGAATTCTACACAAATGGCGGCCGAACTAGATCATTGATCTCTCACGGCCACACACTGCGACAAAACAAGAAAAAGAAGAATGCTATCATTGACAAAGGCTCTTCTGAGAGCCAACAGACTAAAGATATTGAACCCATCGTCCATGTTCTGCAGATTAATGTAGAAGGCCTGACAGGGGATAAATGTGACTACTCAAGCAAGCTGGCTAACAATCATAAAATCGACATCATAACACTCCAAGAAACTCATCAAGTGCAGGAGCGCATAACAGCATGCACCATTCCAGGCTACAGGATGGTCACAGCACTGTCATCGCACATTCATGGATCCGCTCTGTATCTTGGTAACAACATTGCTGGGTACAAAGAAGTGATATGCCAAGAAATTAATGACATAGAAATCATTCCTATTGAACTTAATGGAATGACCATAGCAGCCGTTTATAAGCCCCCACAAAGTAAATGGCCAACACCAGCTTTACCAGTACTGCCCAACCCCTGCGTGTACGTGGGGGATTTTAATAGCTGTCACACTCTCTGGGAGGCATGGCAACTTCGACGAAAACGGAGAAACTCTGTCTGAGTGGATTGAAGCACAAGACATGTACGTGATATATGATGCCAAGGACCCTAAGACATTCCAATTGGCCAGATGGCAAACAGATACCAATCCACTGATCAGAATAGAGTCCCACCATACCATACAAAAAGAGTCCTGAAACACTTTCCAAAGAGCCAACATCGTCCCACCATACTTAACATAGGCCTGCAAATCCCAGTAGTAAAATCTGTCCATAAACTGCAATGGAACTTTAAGAAAGCTAATTGGGCAAAATATGCTCAAGAAGTTGATCAAAATTTGCGCTGGATTACTCCAAAACAAGAAAACTATAAACGATTCACTGGAGTCGTCATCGCTGCAGCCAAAAGGAATATACCATGTGGACTTAGACAACAGTATATTCTTTGCTGGGACAATAATATTAACAAACTTTATGATAAATACCAAGAAACAGGAAACCCTGAAATCAGTGGACAAATATTAGAGGGACTAAACACACACAGAAAACACAAGTGGCAGGAACTCACGTCCCAGCTGAATTTTACACATTCCAGCAGAAAAGCCAGGTCATTATTGAGGAAAGTTGGTAACTCCTCTTCAGCATGCCACCAGGAACCTAAAATAAAACTGTCAGAGATGGCATTGCACATAAAGGCGCGTGCTGAGAAAACCCCTCTTGATCCAGCAACTGAAGCAGAAACTAAAGAAGAACTGCAAGAACTTGAAAAAACTCTGAATGACGATACATCGCTTTTGTCACCATTTAGCGAAGAGGAAATCAATGGTGCAATAAAGACCTTATAAATACGCAAAGTGGCAGGATTCGACGGTATATCCCCAGAATTTGTAAAACACCTCGGACCTAATGGAAAAGCGTGGCTAAGAAACTTTTACGCCAACATTTTAAACACTGAAATAGTCTGACCACAATTTAAAATAGTCCACATGCTAGCAATCCTTAAACCTGGAAGGCTATCAGAAGATCCAACTAGCTACCGCCCCATCGCCCTCTTGAGTGTATGCTTTAAGTTGTTGGAATGCCTAATACTTAATAGAATTAAGGACATCGGTGGATGGAATAACCCCTCCATATCAGTCAGGTTTCAGAAACAAGTGCAGCTGTTGCGAACCAGTTCTAGCCCTAACATCACATATAGAAAGCAGATTCCAGAACAGGATGAGGTCAAGTGTAGCTTTTGTTGATCTGTCGTCGGTATATGACACTGTGTGGCTCCAGGGTCTTACACTTAAGTTCAAGAGACGCATACCTAGTTTAAAACTGGCAACCTTAATGAACAACATGCTGACGAACAGGCCTTTCAAAGTGAGGATCGGCCACAACACCAGCAGATCGTATAAAATAAAAAAATCACCTTCCTCAAGGATCTGTGTTGGCTCCAACCCTTTTTAATTTGTATATTAGCGACTTGCCAAATACAGTCAGCAGGAAATTTTGCTGCGGCGATGATTTGGCACAAGTTGTACAATCTAAAACACTTGGGGAAGGAGCAAACGTACTCACAGAAGATCTGGAGTCCTTGAATTCCTATCATAAAAAATGGCAACTCTGCCCTAATCCAACCAGGACTGAGGTGGGTGCTTTCCACTTAATCAATAAAATGGCCCACCAGGAACTGAATGTGAACAAAGAGTCAAACACAACTTCAACCCCAAATACCTTGGCATAACACTATATTACTCCCTGACTTACAAAAAACACCAGAAAACGTAAGCCAAAAGCTAAAGAGTCGCAACAGCATCCTGAGAAAATTGGCTGGCTCGACTTGGGGAGCTCAAGCATCCACATTATGTACTGCCGCAATAGCCCTGGTATATCCTGTTGCCGAATATTTGTCTGCTGTCTGGCATACGAGCACTCATACTAAGAAAATCAGTGTCCAGTTGAACGAGTGTATGAGGATAACAACTGGTACTATTAAATCCACCCCAGTCCCTTGGCTGCATACTCTAAGCAATATCCCACCTCCACAATTGAGAAGGCAAGAAGCAGCAGCAAGAGAGTGCTCAAAAATTCATGACTCAGATTACCCTCAGAATCTACCAATCCATGATGATGTTTTGAATGAAATACCATCGACCCGCTTGAAGTCACGGAAGCCTATATGGGTTAATACACAAGAACATCAACCTGACATCAAAGAGCAATGGCGGCACTTTTGGAATGATTCTGGAATTAATAAATAAGGTATCCAAGATCCTACTCTGGAATTACTGGGCTTTGACCTGAAGAGATGTACCTGGACTAAATTAAACAGTATCAGAACGGGCCATGCAAGATACAATGCATGTAAGTACAATTGGGGTCTATGCGACTCACCAGCCTGTGACTGGAGCACCAGAGCAGAACATCCGCCATATTATTGAGGAATGACCCTCAAGAAGATATGCCGGACCTGTCTCTGAGGTTATATATGTGAAACCCTCTGCTTTGGATTGGCTGTGCAATCTAGATATTGAGCTTTAAATATATGAATGAGTTTCTAGTCAGGCTTGCCAAGCTTTTAACGTGTAGTTATTTTGTCTTGAGTGTTTGTACTTTATCCTTTTGTGCTATTGCTTGTTTTTTATACACGTACTATTTACACATTGTTTTGTTTTATGCATTTCATTTACATATTGTTGTACTTATATAAAATATTGTCACTGTATTGCCATACGCAAAATAAAAAATAAAATAAATAAAAATAAAATCTTAGAAGAAAGATTAAGGAAAGGCAAACCTATGTTTCTAGCATTTGTAGACTTAGAGAAAGCTTTTGACATTATTGACTGGAATACTCTCTCTCTCTCTCTCTCTGAAGGTGGCAGGGGTCAAATACAGGGAATGAAAAGCTATTTACAATTTGTACAGAAATCAGAGGGCAGTTGTAAGAGTGGAGGGGCATGAAAGGGAAGCAGTGGTTGGGAAGGGAGTGAGACAGGGTTGTACCCTCTCCCCGATGTTATTCAATCTGTATATTGAGCAAGCAGTAAAGGAAACAAAAGAAAAATTCAGAGTAGGTATTAAAATACATTGAGAAGAAAAAAAAACTTTGAGGTTCACCAATGACATTGTAATTCTGTCAGAGACATCAAAGGACCTGGAAAAGCAGCTGAACGGAATGGACAGTGTCTTGAAAGGAGGATATAAGATGAACATCAACAAAAGCAAAACGAGGATAATGGAATGTAGTCGAATTAAGTCAGGTGATGCTGAGAGAATTAGATTAGGAAATGAGACATTTGAAGTAGTAAAGGAGGTTTGCTATTTGGGGAGCAAAATAACTGATGATGCTCGAAGTAGAGAAGATATAAAATGTAGACTGGCAATGGCAAGGAAAGCGTTTCTGAAGAAGAGAAATTTGTTAACATCGAGTATAGATTTAAGTGTCAGGAAGTCGTTTTTGAAAGTATTTGTATGGAGTATAGCCATGTATGGAAGTGAAACATGGACGATAAATAGTTTGGACAAGAAGAGAATAGAAGCTTTTGAAATGTGGTGCTACAGAAGAATGCTGAAGATTAGATGGGTAAATCACGTAACTAATGAGGAGGTATTGAATAGAATTGGGGAGAAGAGTTTGTGGCACAACTTGACAAGAAGAAGGGACCAGTTGGTAGGACATGTTCTGAGGCATCAAGAGATCACAAGTTTAGCATTGGAGGGCAGTGTGGAGGGTAAAAATTGTAGAGGGAGACCAAGAGATGAATACACTAAGCCAGAAGTAAGTAGGTTGCAGTAAGTACTGGGAGATGAAGAAGCTTGCACAGGATAGAGTAGCATGGAGAGCTGCATCAAACCAGTCTCAGGACTGAAGACCACAACAACAACAAGCTTCAATCAGCCCCCTGTCTGGCCACTTTTTAACCAGTTCAGTATCTTGTATGGGCTCCAGCTGCCTCTCAGCAGTCTTGGCGCAGTGTTTGTGCACAAATACGCAGACAGATCTGAACAACCCATTGCTTCTAAGACTTAACTTCTGCTGAGCAGCGGTTTTCTCAGATAGAAAAGGAGGCTTTATCAATTGTGTTCGCCCTCAAGGAATTTAACATTTTCTTGTATGGTTCTAAGTTCCATTTAGTCACAGATCACAGGCTTTTGGTTGCTCTTTTCAACCCTTTAGCTTTCGTGCCAGAGACGGCAGTGCATCATTTGCAGTAGTGAGCTCACTTTCTCTCTTGATATCATTATCAGATCCGTTTCTGGCCAATGGCACAACACTCTCATTTTCCAATTAGGCCAGACCCGGCATTTGATCAGGATAAGTTGATTCGTTCCTGTTTAGGTATTGAGAACCAGGATGTGATTCATGGTTTTTCCCTTCACAAGTCTCGTTATAGCATTGACTGTCACCACAAATGATGTACTTGGTCAGGTCCACTCGTTAGAGCAGCACAGGTGCCTCAGATCCCTTGCATAATTACTTCTCCTGCCAGCTCTGCCTTTTCGTGTTTGACATGGTTTTGTTAGCTACAGATGATGCTCTCCCCTGGTTGTGATTCCCACATCCTTCCACCATAATGTGCTGTGGCTTCTTCATGTCAGTCATTGAGGGACCTCTCACACCAAAGTTGTGGCACGCCAACATGAGTACTGACCAGACGTGGATGAGGACATTATGCGGCTTATTGCCACTTGCACTCACTGTGTTCAGCAACACGCGAATATGAATTGAGATAAAAGGCTACTCATCAGACACTGAGTGGCAGACAGCCACATTTAAATAAATTGTGAGATAATACTAAGCTAATGTACAAATCCTTCTGCAGATATAGACAAACATCACTCTGAAATCTTATTTTGCTGTTAATATTGTCTTCCAGGTAATTAATATACAGTTTGAGTAGCAAGGTCTGTTGTGGGTTGGCAGGAGAGCCAACACCTTAATAATAGAGGAAGCCGAAAGGCACGCGTTTTAGCTCACGCAGGCTGGCGTGAGGTCTGGAACAGGACAAGGAAATTAGACTTTAGAAAAAATGGTCGTAGCTGGTGGAATACTTAACTTTAATCCATTAATGGTGAATGTCGGTCTGACGGTACATGCATCACAAGATCAATAGCAACTTATAATGGCGCCTTGCTAGGTCGTAGCGAATGACGTAGCTGAAGACTATGCTAACTATCGTCTCGGCAAATGAGAGCGTATTTTGTTAGTGAACTATCGCTACCAAAGTCGGCTGTACAACTGGGGCGAGTGCTAGGAAGTCTCTCTAGACCTGCAGTGTGGTGGCGCTCGGTCTGCAATCACTGATAGTGGCGACACGCGGGTCCGACGTATACTAACGGACCGCGGCCGATTTAAAGGCTATCACCTAGCAAGTGTGCTGACTGGCGGTGACACCACATTCCTTCCCCGAAAATTGGCGGACGGTTGTGCCATAAGGCTTCCGCCCGCCATGGGGAGGACACCATGTTGACGTATGCAACAAGGTGGGGAGCCTAACAACAGGCAAGGCTGTGCCACTCGCACCCTGCCATTCGGACCGTGGGAAGCTAGGAAACGACTGAAAACCTGCTCCAGGGTGCACGCCAACATGCAGTGTATGCGCCCACAGAGAGACAGGAGGGGTTGAAGGGTCGACCTCCATCAGGTCGGGGCACCCGTCGGGCGAAGACGACATATGGTCCAGAGCGGGCAAGAGTTCCATGTCAGAGGACATCCGGTCACGGGAAGCGATCGGCAGCGCGTGACCCAGGGAGGCGCCCGGCAGTTGCAGCGACGCGTCCACTGCGGGCGGCGGCGGCGCGTCGCCATGGGGAAAAATGGAAGGCAGCGTCGGTAACACCTGGGGCTGAGGCGAGCCAGTAGATGGGTCCCCAGGGCGCTGACCGGATGGCACTGTCGCTGAAAGCAGACGGCGAGCGGCAGATCCCATGCGACGACAGAGGCACAGCTGGTTGAGATGCCAGCGCACCTCACCAGAGGCCCCCAAAACTAGATACATAGCGTGTCCGAGGCAGCGAAGAATGAGCCCTTCGAGCCAACACCATGAACCTCGGTAGTGACGATAGAAGACAATGTCGCCTGGAGCAAAAGCAGGTGTCTGCCGCTGAACAGGAACCTGATGTGGCGGATGTAGCAAAGACATCAAGGTTCGATGATGACGACCGTGGAGCAACTCAGCCGGCGAGCGACCATCTCGGAGCTGAGAGCGATACGAGGACAAAAAATAGCAACAACGCGTCCTCCCGAGAATGCGACTCTTTCAACTACAACATCTGTGACTTGAAAGTCCTGACCAATCGTTCAGCAGCACCGTTTGACTGTGGCGAAAACGCCGCGGACGTCAGATGTGGAATACCATTGGCCTTGTAGAATGACTGAAATTCTGCGGACATGAATTGTGGGCCATTGTCGGAAACAATAGTCTGTGGAAGACCTTCAATACAGAAGATAGCGGATAACACTTGGATGGTGGCAGATGACGTCGTGGAAGACATCCGGACAACAAAAGGAAAATTACTGAATGAATCTACCACAACCAACCATCGAGCATTCCAGAAGGGACCAGCAAAATCGATGTGTAGGCGTTGCCAAGGGGAAGTGGCTTTTGGCCATGCAAGGAATTTCCACGGTGATGCTGATTGTTGTTCGGCACACACCATGCAAGAAGAGCTCATATTCGTAATCGCGGCATCAATTCCGAAACAAGTACAGTGCTGACGAGCAAGTTGTTACGTTCTCACTATACCCCAATGTCCTTGGTGGAGAAGCCGTAAGACAGAGGACTGTAACGAACGTGGGACCATGACCCTGGACTGATCATTATCACAACGCAACAGCAAAACACCACATCGTACAAAAAGTCTCTCCTTGTGAGCAAAAAATCGGCGAACCAACTGATCCTTGATCCGCGACTTGGACAAGGGCCATTGCGTAGAAACAAAATGCAGAACGGTAGCAAGGACAGGGTCGGCAGCTGTGGCTGTAGCTACGCAACGAAAATCAATCGGAAACGATTTGACCACGTCATCGGTTTCCGCATCAATGAACATGCAAACAAGTTCCGAGGAATCTAATGCTCTATCCTCAGCAACAGACAAACGGGACAACGCATCGGCGTTTCCATGCTTAGCAGTGGACCGATACAAGATATCGTAGCGGTACTGCGAGAGGAAAATAGACCAGCGAATGAATTTCTGCGCTGTACGTGGAGGTACAGGCTTGTTCGGATGAAAAAGTGAGGTCAAAGGTTTGTGGTCTGTGATGATGGTAAAGTGACGACCATACAAGAAATCATGAAACTTTGTAACACCAAATACGAGAGCCAATGCTTCTTTCTCGATCTGTGAATAATTTCTTTGCGCAGACGAGAGCAATTTGGACGCAAAGGCAATAGGGCGATCGTGCGATCCATCTTTGTGCACAAGCACAGCACCGATCCCAAAATCCGATGCATCCACCATCAAGTATTGGAAAGCAACGCCGATTTCAACTGGTGAAAGGCGCGTTCGCATTCCATCGTCCAGACGAACGGAACACCTTTACAGTGTAAGCGATGAAGCGGAGCTGAAATGGAAGAGGCGTGTGGGATATACTTATGATAATAGTTGATTTTTCCCAGCACACACTGCAGCTGCTTCAAATTCTGCCGCGAATGGCACGTAGGTGCTCGGGACTGGGATGTATGCTTGGGCATTGAGTACATGTCCCAGGCAGGGCAAGTCACGAGCAAAAAACACACATTTGTCCTTCCGCAAGCGAAGACCATTTTGTCGCAAGACCTGAAATAATGTTCTGAGATTGGCTACATGTTCTTCTTCCATCTTTCTGGAGATCACAATATCGTCTAGATAGTTTGCTGCAGTAGGAACTGACGCACAAACAGTTTGTAGATATTGCTGAAACAATGCAGGGGCAGACGCACACCCGAATGGCAGTCGTTTGAATCGGTACAAACCAAGATGCGTGTTAATCACCAAAACGCGCTGGGATTCTTCGTCCACCGGTATTTGCAAGTACGCATCTGCTAGGTCCAACTTCGAAAAATATTTACCTGGGCACAGTTTGTCAAAAAGATCTTCCGGGCGGGGTAAAGGAAAAGTTGCAATCACTAGTTGTGGATTCACTGTTGCCTTGACGTCCACACAAAGTCTCAATTTTCCCGAAGGTTTTGGCAAAATTACTAAGGGTCATGCCCAGAGAGAAGCCTGCACACGTTCAATTGCACCTTGTGATTCCAAATCGTGTAATGTTTTTGCGACCTCATCACGCAATGCGCGGGGAACATTGCGCGCTCTGGAAAATTTCGGTTGCGTGTTGACTTTCTGTTCCAAATGTGCTTTATAGTTCGTAGCGCAACCAAGGCCCGGTGCAAAAATGTCTGCAAATTCTTCACATAGACGAGAAACACTGTCTGAAGGCACAGTCTGGTTCACTGATAGGACCCGATTCACTATAGACAAGTGAAACAACTGAAATAAATTGAAACCAAACAAGTTCACTGCAGAAGAAGAACGATGGACGTAAAATGACACAAGTTTTGTTTGTCCTTTTTATGTTGCAAGAAGGCTGCACTGTCCTAATACAGGGATTTCTTGACCGGAATAGGTAGTTAACGTAACATTTGCAGCACACAACGGAGGTGTGCCCAGCCGTTTGTACGTGTCTCGATTGATCAGGGAAGCTGCATCTCCGGTATCGAGCTGGAGTGGTATCACTTTGCCGTTAATGTCCAAATCTACAAAAAGTTTATTGTCCTACTGACGACAAGAGCGAACGTCTTGTGCAACATGAACTGACACTGGTACATAATCACTTGCGACTTGACGGGATTTCTGGCGATGTCGACGCACACTATTTGTGGGACGAACACAGTCACTGTTAGAGAGAGTGGCACTGGGCGGAGTGGAATGAACTACGTGAATTTTCATGGTCGAAGTTTCACATGCCTGAGTATCCTTGGTTCGAATTTGGCGCGAAGCAAAGGGCCTGGAATGGTTGTGAGTGTCCGATCTGAGCTTTTTCTGGCAAACACTCTGAACATGTCCTTTTTTATTACAGAAAAAGCAAATAGCCTGATGTGATGGTCAATACTCACGTGAATGTCTAGTAGCACACCGCGGGCATGATTTTAGCACTGCATTTGCTTGCCTGCGCGGCACACGTGGCTCAGAGCCTGGCGGCATCGTCGCGGCCGTGTGCGAGGGCTGTTTACTGTTCCATGCAGCTCGCCCGGCGGGCCGGGTAACCTGACACACGGCTGGTGAAGTTTTAAATGATTCCTGAGCAAAGTCAAGTGTGTCCTGCCGATCCAATATGTCCATCACTTGTTGAAGGGAGGGATTGACTAGTTTCAAAATCTGTTCCCTAATACGAACATCTGAAACGTTCTGTGCAATTGCATCACGTACCATAGTATCTGAATAAGGGAGTCCACATTGACACTCAAAAGCACAATCCCTTGTAAGGCCTTGCAAAGTTGCAACCCACTCCCGATTAGTCTGACCTGCCGCACGTTTTGTACGAAAGAAGGTATACTTTTCGCAACTACAGTGACTGATTCTTTGAAATATGCATCTAATGCAGACAAAATTTCGTCATAGGACATAGTTGCTACGACGCATCGGGGAAATAATTTGACTATCACACGGTACGTATGTACCCCGACTGAGGAAAGGAGAAAAGGCTGCCGCTCATTACCTTGAATTCTGTAGGCGGCGAGATGGAATCCAAATTGGAGTGACCACTCCGTCCAGCTTTCCAGTGCAGCATCAAAAGGTCGAAAAGGTGGTGCAACTGCGTGTTGTGGCTGCGTTAGCGGTGGAGCGGCGGCTGCCGCATCGTTTTGCATTGCCCGTTGACCCTGGACGAGCTGTCCAAGGGCATCCAGTAAGGCCTGCGTCTGCTGATTCTGTAAGCGATAAAATTCGGACAGTACATCTGGAGATTGTGGCGAAGCCATTACACAAGTAAATCAGGGCAATATCGATAAGAACGCGGATTGGCCTTGTCGCCAAATGTTGTGGGTTGGCAGGAGAGCCAACACCTTAATAATAGAGGAAGCCGAAAGGCACGTGTTTTAGCTCACGCAGGTTGGCGTGAGGTCTGGAACAGGACAAGGAAATTAGACTGTAGAAAAAACGGACATAGCTGGTGGAATACTTAACTTTAATCCATTAATGGTGAACGTTGGTCTGATGGTACATGCATCACAAGATCAATAGCAACTGATAATGGCGCCTTGATAGGTCATAGCAAATGACGTAGCTGAAGGCTATGCTAACTATCGTCTCGGCAAATGAGAGCGTATTTTGTCAGTGAACCATTGCTAGCAAAGTCGGCTGTACAACTGGGGCGAGTGCTAGGAAGTCTCTCTAGACCTGCGCTCGGTGTGCAATCACTGATAGTGGCGACACGCGGGTCCGACTTATACTAATGGACTGCGGCCGATTTAAAGGCTACCACTTAGCAAGTGTGGTGTCTGGCGGTGACACCACAAGGTCCCTATGCACAACGAACATAAATGGCCAATGTTGTCTGCAGATACTGCAGTCAGGCCACAGTGCCTGGAGGCAGAAGTGGGGTATAGGTCCTACACACTAAAGCAGTATTCTAGGTTTGATGAAATAAATATTTTGTAGATAACTGGCTGTATTTACCAAATATCCTATCAGCGAAATGAAGTTTGCCAAATACTTTACCTAGTACTGGACCTCCATAATCTTTTCATTTTATATCCACACAAATTATTTCACCAAGGCATTTGAATGAGTTGTGAAGCATGGATATTCTAGTCATAGGATACTGAGGTTTTGTTGTATGAAGTGAACAGTTGTACTCCTATGAACATTTAAAACAATCACAATCTTAGCATGACTTTGAAATCTTATTACTGTTGTTGTTAATATTGTCTTCCATGTAATTAATATACAGTTTGAACATCAAGGTCCCAACACAGTCCCCTAAACATGATAAAGTTGCATCCCAACACACTTTCCTGAAGCATGGCCACATATTTCATTTGATACCTCATATGATTCCGCTTTCAGTGAGTGTTGATGTGATAGTGAAATGATCTGCAGAAGTCAACAAACACTGCATCCACCCGATTGTTCCAGTCCATTACTTTTAGAATCACATGTGAGAAAAGCAGTTCAACTTTGCTTGACCCATGTTTTCCAGGACCCTTTGTGATTGGCATGGATACTTCATTATGTTTGAGTTGAGAATGTGTTGTAAGATTCTATAATAGATGAATGTCAGTGATGTTTGATGATACTTTTGTGGATCAAATGTTGTTACACAAGACAGATGTGCCTTGTGTTTTCTTCCAACAACTGAGTTCAGTATTTTGTTCAATAGGTCTAAGTGTATAATGGTTAATTCTATATCGAATGTGATAGGGGTTCCATTTGGCTTTAGGTCTTTTGCAGTTTTAGGGATTGCGGTTGTTTCTTATTACTCCTGATGCTAATATTTAAATCTCTTCTACATGGGGTATCCCAGGAGGAACAGTCAACACTGAGGGATGTGACAGGAACAATCATTTTATGCAAAAGCTTTGCATGGACATATGCCCTATTCTGAACGGTTTCCGAAATAGAACACATTTAATGTATATTATTAATATTTTTTTTATTATTCAATACATTGTCAGGTTTACACATGTACAACATTTAGCAGACATCACAATGTGTGTTTTACAAAGCATCAATAAAAATAAACATATTTTTAACTCATTCACCTCTTAAGCATTATCAGACGTGACACACTTCAGTTCACAGTAAAAGTTTGAATACTCCACTGTCTACTTCAATGCATTTGTACAGTCTTGGGACAAAATGTGTTGCTTGTCTGAATGTGTTGACACATTTCCTAATGAGGTCAGCAGTGTCCATGATGCAACCAAGCAGTTCATCCCATTTCACCTTTTGTTTGTACACCTCAGACTTCATTCAACCCCATAAACAAAAACTGAATGGTGTAAGATCTATCAATCCTGGTTGCCAGTTAATTGCACTGTGGAGAAATCACAAAGGGAGATCAATGGGGTTAACTTTTGCATCCACTCATTTTCTTTAAAAATGTGTTATGTCCCAGAAACCGTTCAGAATAGGGCATATGTCCATATGAAGTTTTTTGCTTCAAATGAGAATTCATGTCATATCCCTGAATACTGACCATTCTTATTGTGATACCCTGTATAGTAAGGAAGTTCTGACAGATTGTAAATCATTTAGGAGTACAGGAGACCACTCATGTAATTGCAAAAGCATTGAGTAATTGACAGGGATACACAAAAGGGTATGAAAACTCTGCTAGCTTTCAGGATTAATTGTGTAGCTGGCACAATCACCAATGTTTCAGTCAGTCATCTCTGAGAATAAACTGGGGCAGTTCTCCTGTATCTTCCTCTCTACAGGAACATTCTTTGAGTTCACCACTTCTGCTTTTGCTTTGCTACCTTCAGTTTCAAGTCTTGTGTCATCTTTTAGCGTCAGTACTTAAAGCATTATTATATACTATAGTCACCATTTACCATCTCTCTCTCTCTCTCTCTCTCTCTCCTTTTTTTTTTTTTTTTTTTTTTTTTTTTTTTTTACAATGTAAACATATTAAGCACTAACTACCTTATTGGTACTACACAGAAAAGTTTTTACTGTCAGTAAGGTCAAGGAAATATTTGTTATATGGAAGTGTGCTACACTGTGAAAGCAGAAATGTTTGCAAAGACATAGGCGATTCTTGCATCAAACCAGTCTTTGGACTGAAGACCACAGCAAACAGGATTCTTACACATACGTACTAATACATTTACTCCCTATTGATATTTTGGTTAATAACAAAAGTAAATTTAGAATGAACTGTGAAATGAAATGTGCAGCATGGAAATGGCCAATACAAGAATAAAAATGATTTTCATATAGACAGTAAATTCCTATCTAGATCTGGCATGTATTTGTCTAAAAATCTACCACCAGTTGCCAGTAGGTATCAGCTAGTAAATTAGAAACACCCAAATATTCAAAAACAAAGTAAAGTACATTACTTAAAATTAAAAGGAAGGTCAGCGTTGGCTGTAATATTGATGTTTTATTGATAGAAAAATCGATTTTCAATCACATAGTGATCATCTTCAGTGCTGTGGTTTACAAATTAAACTCAGACACTGGTATCAAGTTATCGGTAACCAAAACTGAGAAGTGATCACAATAACTGAACTCCATGGAGTCGCCAATCAATAAGTACATTACTAGCTATTTTTCTACAATTTATTATAATATTTGGACTTAAGATGTTTACATTAAACAGGTTTTGACTTTGCTCATACATAAACAGCTTATAGTGTTTTGTGTAAGTTACATAAATTTTTTGTTTAAAATATTAGACCGCAGTTGAGTAATCTGAGAAGAAGAGTCATTGACTCTGAAATTTAAAAAAAAAATGTATATAGCTACTTTTCTCCTACTATACATATGCTCAGGCAGAAGTAATCACCACATTTATATGTGTGAGTAGATTAGCAGTAGATATTAGTGTTAGTATACTTTGCAGTAGCACCCTAGTGTTAATATGTAACAGGTCTCATTCTTGAGACTCTCCTTTAAAATAAAATGCAAAACAGTTAGATTTGCCCTACCTGTGCCTCAGCTCTTACCAGAAACCAATAGTGATAAATGTGAAAGTGTGAAATGTGCCGAAAACGAATTTCGTAAACTATGCAGTGGAGAAACAAACAAACAAAAAACGGTAAAAAATACTATCGTCAAACTGTCGAAAAAAGGTACAACGTACTCTTATTAACAGACAGCCATGGCAGAAATTTGGCAAGTGTTTTACAGGACAATTACAAAGATATCCAAGCACTAGGAATAGTGAAACCAGGTGCAAGTACAAAATTTGTTACTGATGTCGACCTGCAGGGAAACAAGAAATAAGAGAATGAATATGTAGTGTGTATAGCTGGTGCCAATGACATCGCAAGAAATGAAGAACGAAGTTGCCTAGCAAGCCTGGAAAACTTCCTAGAAGCAAATAAATCACGAAACACCATTATTACAATGATGCCTCACAGGTATGATGTCATGTACAATTCGTGTGTAAATAAGTTGATTCGAAAAACAAACATTTTAAAATGAAACAAATGTGTGCTCGTTTTGGCATATGTGAAATATTAGATATAGGCAAACTGAAAAGAAGCCTACATACCAGACATGGTATGCACCTAAATTTTGAAGGCAAAAAATCCTTGTGTGACAAAATATGGGACATTATCAAAGAAAAAGATGATTTTAACGGAATTCTCAGTCACAAAGTAGACAGTGATGTTTTTTTAGAGGAGAGCATAATAAATTAACCCTTGCATATCAGAATGTCCAGTATGTAACTAATAAAACAGAGCAGCTGGGTGTTTACCTAAATGAAACCAAGCCACACCTCTTCCTAGCGAGTGAATTGGGATGCGAGGCAGAGGAGGCATATGATTACAGGCTAAAAAATTACAAACTGATAACCTTGTACTGCAGAAAGACACACAAAAGTGGTGGGGTAGGCATTTATAGTAGAAATGATGTAAATTGTGAAAAAGTTAAATGGATAGATGATCTCAGTACTGAAATGGTATTTGAGGTTGCAGCAGTAAACCTGAAGTATGGAAACAACAGCCTTATTACAGCAGCACTGTATAGGTCACCTGGAAGTAACACAGAAGAGTTTCTAAATTGCCTAGAGGACTTGTTGGAGGGGACAGCAGTGTATAAAAACACTTGTTGCTTGTTGGAGACAACATAGACTCATTAAATAATAGTGTTAACTATTTGCACTATATGGATGTATTACAGTGTTATAACTTTAAACAAATGAACTCAGAACCTACAAGAGTCACTGCAGATACGAATACATGTATTGACCATGTTCTCACAAATGTAGGAAAAGAGAAAGCAAATGTAAACACCTTAGAAAACTACATTTGTGATCACAGAGCCCTTACTATGGAAATTGATGTAGGGAACATAGATGTGAAAGTGATACAGTTATATATAAAAGAAAATTTAATTATTCTAAATTGACTAACCTAAAAGCACAGAAATGTACCCCTGAAATAAGGAACTCTAGCTGTATCAGTAAAACTGCCTGGAAAATAATGCATAAAGAAAGTGGGAAACAGAATTCCTATGAACACAGCAACATAACATTAAAAGAAAATGGTGAAGAAATAAATGACCCAAAAGAAGTGTGCGAGAAATTTATACAAAATTTCAGTACAGTTGGTACAAATGAAGTTCATGTCAAGCCACAAAATTTTAGTCTTGGAAAATCTAGCCAGTCCTTTTATATCCACGGCATTACTGAGAGGGACGTCCTAGCAATCATATCAGCACTTCAACCAAAAATGTCTTGTGGCTGGGATGACATTTCACCTAAACTGCTAAAGGAATGCAGGGATGAATTAGTGAGACCCCAGACTCACTTGATAAATACCTCCCTCAGAAATGGAGTATTCCCTGACCTTTTGAAAATTACTGAAATTATACCAGTGCATAAAAAGGGATTAAAAACTGACACTAAAAACTACAGGCCAATAGCATTAACCACAGAACTAGGCAAATTGTTAGAGAGAGTAATACTAAATCAAATTGAATCATGTTTCACCAAACACAATCTGTTAAACATCCTACAACATGGATTTAGAAAAGGGAGATCTACTACAACAGCAGTAGCATCTTTCATACATGAAATATTAAATAAGCAGCTGGACAAAAGTGACAAGGTAATAGGCACTTTCCTAGATATGAGTAAAGCCTTTGATACTGTGAATCATAGCATTCTTCTGTGTAAGGTAGAAGAGTATGGGTTGAGAGGACTAGCCTTGAAACTACTTACCTCCTATTTGAAAGACAGGAAACAGTGTGTAAAGCTAACTTATCAAAATAATGAGCGGCTCCTAACAACCAAATCAAACTTCAGGACACTTCAATGTGGCATGCCTCAAGGAAGCATACTAGGGCCTTTTCTGTTCCTTGTGTATGTAAATAACTTATTTGAACCCCAAAATTGCATGGTTGTAAGCTATGCTGATGACATATCCTTCATCAGCTGTGGCAGTGATATGCAGTCTGCAGCTAACAGCACCGAGATCAGTTTCAATACTCTGTCCGCACACCTTACAGCAAACAAGCTTCTTGTAAATAAAGACAAAATGGTAATAATGAAGTTCATCCACAGTTATAATGCTGCCATAACTGATATTGTATTTACATCCCCATTGGGTTTTCCATATGCAAATTCACGTAAATTTTTGGGCATCATTGTTGATGAACACTTATCATGGAAAGAACATGTAGATAATATTTGCAAGAAATCGGTAGAAATATGTATCTACTGAAACGGGTCTCAGCCTTCTTGGACCATGATACTTTAAGGCAAAAATATCTTGGGTTAATTCATCCGCACCTTCAGTATGGTATTGAGATATGGGGTGGGGCATCAGCAGTTCATATAGATAGACTTTTTAGATTACAAAAAAGGCAGTAAGGTAAAGAAGAGAGAGCCTTGTAGAGACATCTTTAGAATATATAAAATTCTTACGGTGTACTCCATGTATATACTGCAGACAGTCATGTCCGTGAAACAAAATCCTGAATTTCATATGAGAAACAGTAATATACACAACTATGATACACGGGGAAGGGAAAATTGTCATATAATTGTGACCAATAAAAAGGCAACAGACCACAGCCCACACAGAATGGGAGCAATTTTCTACAGTGCACTACCCTGTGAACTCAAGAAAGTAAATCTAAATATTCTAAAGAGTAGACTGAAGCAATTATTAATAGAGAAGTGTTGTTACTCTATAGAGGACTTTAAGTTGTAGTGCCATCTTGGAAAACAATGTATATAGACAATGTCTCCGATCTATCAGTGGTATGAAAGAATGTAATTATACACTGTATTATGTGTACTGTACTATTATAAATATAAGGTAAATTGTGTTACACTATAGAGGAATCTACTTGTGGTGCCCTTTTGAAAAATAATGTGCACAGACATGTGTCTGATCCATATGTTGTTATGAAAGAATGTAAATATTTTACTGTATATGTGTAATGTAATCTAAACTTTCCTGACAATGTCCGAAAACTTTTTTGTTATATGGACAGAAAATAAATAAATAAATAAAAATTTTACTGACTGTGTGAAAATGTTTGTCCACAATGAAAAAAACATCATATGGTTGTGTGTGTAAAGAGAGAGGGGGTAAGAGTATAACTTTAGGACTTACACTTTGTAAATGTTTAATTAAAGTGCTAGTTTCCAAATTCTGACAGCAAAATAATTAAAAGCATTAATTCATTTATTCATCATGTTCTGTAGGTCTATAATAGAACATTATGAAAAACAATTCACAACCACATAACATCTGATAAGAAGTACAAATTATAATCTCTGTGCAATATTTTTGTTTTGTTTTTGTTTTCAAAGAACAGCTGATAGGTCTAACTCAGTTGTTCTTGTATCATTACTTCTTGATGCCTTTCCTGTGTACTGGAAAGCAGAAGGTGGTAATGTTGTACAACTTAGATTAATTTCTCAAGATTCAAAGCTGTATTACTTTTGGTTAGTATTACTAATACTTCCTGTCCTAGCACTGCTTTTAATGTTTTCACAGCCTTACAGTGGTGAGTGACTAATGAAGTTGAAGTTGGTTGTCATTATATGATGATGCTATTGATCGGCCATGATTGCTGCTGACTTAGATGCACATTACGTGAGCAATAAAAGAACCTGCAATTATTCAGAATTCATTTCATGAAGTTAAGTCCTTTTAAAGGAACCATCGCTATACAACACAAATACTAGCATAGAAATATTCATATTTCTTTTATGGTCACTCATATATTTGTTAGTAATGGACCAACAGTCATTGACTGTGCCAATTTTACTGCCACTTCCATCATTAAGATAATTCCAGTTTCTCTTCTTCCTGATCACATATGAGAAATAACATCTGATTATTCATGAAAGATGAGGAGGAATTATAACAGCAACAAATATCTCACATTGTCGATTTTACATTTCATGTTTGATACACCCTAGTAAGAAAAAAATATTGTGACAAGTTCTAAACGAAGCCACAGACTGGAAAATTAATGAAAAGAAAGACTGATAATAAATTACAGAAGAAAATCAAGAAGAAGGAAAAAAGAGAATTGTCATTCTGAAATTAACAAGACATCACTACTTAAGGTAAAAATGACATTTATTTTCCTTATTTCTAATGTGCATATGGCTTTTGGCATTAAGATATTTGTCCATTGCAAATTAAAAGAAGTTAACAGCGTGAGATAAACTACATTATGTAACAATTTTTTCTGATCACAAAATGGGCGATCTAGTAACATACTTCATAAAATGATGCCACATTGTTTACACACATTCTTTAATTCTTGATTGTGACAATAGTGAGTGTTAAGGACTATTACTACATAGATACATATTTAGGTCTTAACTTATTCAGAACTTTTTTAGATTTTTTTTTTATTTTCATGTTATGTTAAAAATAGGTAAGAACACAAAAAGGGCTATGTGAGAAAGTAGTAACGTGGAGCCTGACCTTGAGCAAAGCAAATTCACTAATGAAGAAATTGAAAATTCACATAGTTCAGAACATGATCTAACGCTGCACTTTGAAAGAAATGCAAATATTTTACCTGATAATCTGGTATGTGGAGTTGATGCTAACTTAGACAATCCTTCATGTAATGTAACTGTTCAGCCCGGTTATAATTCAAGTGAAATAAGTGTTTCAACCGATGATACTTGACATAAAACAAACGTGTAGATAAATGACCGGTGCATAAATCCATTTATGTAACTGTTACTAAGTTTTCAGGCAGTGGAAGAGAGCATAAAAAGACTTCAGACAGAACAAAAAATGAGTTTTAAAGTAATGAAAAAGAGTATCAGCACAATTACAATCCAGTGGTTTAGTGAAGTTCACAGGTAATTTTAGCTCTATGTCTGTGAAGTATAACATTTAAATATATGATGTTTTACAGATGACATTTCACAATTAAAAAAGACTTATCATGGCCTTCCAGAAGCCTTAAATACCTTGTCAAAAGAACAAAAACAGTTAAATGCAACTGTGAAGTTAGAAAATAGTCAACACTTTTGTGGAAGAACAGGGTGCTAAAGTACAAACGCAATTCAATGACCACTTCAAGCACATTCTTGATGACTTTCCAGAATGGCTTATACACAAGGATATAGAAATTAATGATAGATTAAATTCATAAGTAGAATGTGTGGCAAATGAAACGGGTCAACGACACTGTGTCCAAGTGAGACAATTCTGGTGAATGAGTAAAATTACAATTAGCGTAGATAAAAATCTACTTTAAATAAAGATTTTCCAGAATGGCAAGGCCAAGTTACAGTGCAAATTACAATCATGCAACATGAATTGTCTGTTAAGGGCATAGTTCAAGGCACCCCATTATCTGCTAATAAAATATGGAATAATTACTGCAGTCCTGCTGCATATTCCACAATGTATGGTAACAAAATGAATTCCGGTGATTTATCTCCAAACCGTGTACCATACGAGGGAGTAGTAGTTCCATTACTATCTTCAGTATTACTTGAAGAAAGTTTACTTGAACACAGGCAATTCTAAGTCCTTTTGCCAGATAAATTTACACAACATCCCGTTGTGTTCATAGAGGCTTTAAAAGGTGTCCTACCCCTATTCTGGACCAATTAACAAAAGGTCCATTTCATAATAGGATATGTGCAGGGTGATGGCACCCTTTGCATCACAGACAAGGCAGAATTGTACCAAACATAGTGAACAATTTGTAAAAGGATTTCTGCCTAAGTACTGGTCAAGATGCCATCAGAAAAGGCTTAGAAAACAGATATTCAACCTTGTGCTCTTTCATGCTGAACAGGAATATTTAAACAAAACTCACTATTGAGACAACCCAATTTCTAATAAAGATGTGTTAAGAATTCTGAAGGCGAAGTTACCTTTAGTTATTCACAAGAAATTAGTACAGGCACCAGATGATGAACTACTTATATTTTACGTCAATACTAGACTCCATACACCTGATACAAGAAGACTGTCAGTAATGATAATAGCAACAACTACAATAATGTGCCACTGCCAAATCAGCTGTGTTTTCAAAGCCACAGCTCGGCTTGGCCAAATGCATTTCACATTGCCAATGTGATGTCACCTCCAGTGGCACACGTGTATGCCACACCATGTAATGACTGTCACTTGCAGGAGAAAATACAGTAATCTGTATCATCCTCATCACCAAGGCAACAGGAGAAAACAGTTTTAAAAGAATAATGGCAACAACTTGTGGAACTCACATACTGAAAATTGAAACAATGTTGTTGTTGTGGTCTTCAGTCCTGAGACTGGTTTGATGCAGCTCTCCATGCTACTCTATCCTGTGCAAGCTTCTTCATCTCCCAGTACCTACTGCAACCTACATCCTTCTGAATCTGCTTGGTGTATTCATCTCTTGGTCTCCCTCTACGATTTTTACCCTCCACGCTGCCCTCCAATACTAAATTCGTGATCCCTTGATGCCTCAGAACATGTCCTAACAACTGATCCCTTCTTCTAGTCAAGTTGTGCCACAAACTTCTCTTCTCCCCAATCCTATTCAACACCTCCTCATTAGTTATGTGATCTACCCATCTAATCTTCAGCATTCTTCTGTAGCACCATATTTTGAAAACCTCTATTCTCTTCTTATCTAAACTATTTATCGTCCATGTTTCACTTCCATACATGGCTACACTCCACACAAATACTTTCAGAAATGACTTCCTGACATTTAAATCTATACTTGATGTTAACAAATTTCTCTTCTTCAGAAACGCTTTCCTTACCATTGCCAATCTACAGTTTATATCCTCTTACTTCGACCATCATCAGTTATTTTGCTCCCCAGATAGCACAACTCCTTTACTACTTTAAGTGACTCATTTCCTAATCTAATTCCCTCAGCATTACCTGACTTAATTCGACTACATTCCATTATCCACGTTTTGCTTTTGTTGATGTTCATCTTATATCCTCCCTTCAAGATACTATCCATTCCGTTCAACTGCTCTTCCAAGTCCTTTGCTGTGTCTGACAGAATTACAATGTCATCTGCGAACCTCAAAGTTTTTATTTCTTCTCCATGGATTTTAATACCTACTTCAAATTTTTCTTTTGTTTCCTTCACTGCATGCTCAATATACAGATTGAATAACATCGGGGAGAGGCTACAACCCTGTCTCACTCCCTTCCCAACCACTGCTTCCCTTTCATGCCCTTCAACTCTTATAACTGCCATCTGGTTTCTATACAAATTGTAAATAGCCTTTCGCTCCCTATATTTTACCCCTGCCACCTTCAAAATTTGAAAGAGAGTATTCCAGTCAACATTGTCAAAAGCTTTCTCTAAGTCTAAAAATGCTAGAAACGTAGGTTTGCCTTTCCTTAATCTAGGTTCTAAGATAAGCCGTAGCGTCAGTATTGCCTCACGTGTTCCAATATTTCTACGGAATCCAAACTGATTTTCTCCAAGGTTGGCTTCTACTAGTTTTTCCATTCGTCTGTAAAGAAATCGTGTTAGTATTTTGCAGCTGTGACTTATTAAACTGATAGTTCGGTAATTTTCACATCTGTCAACGCCTGCTTTCTTTGGGATTGGAATTATTATATTCTTCTTGAAGTCTGAGGGTATTTCACCTGTCTCATACATCTTGCTCACCAGATGGTAGAGTTTTGTCAGGACTGGCTCTCCCAAGGCTGTCAGTAGTTCTAATGGAATGTTGTCTACTCCCGGGGCCTTGTTTCGACTCAGGTCTTTCAGTGCTCTGTCAAACTCTTCACACAGTATCATATCTCCTGTTTCATCTTCATCTACATCCTCTTCCATTTCCATAATATATTGTCCTCAAGTACATCGCCCTTGTATAAACCCTCTATATACTCCTTCCATCTTTCTGCTTTCCCTTCTTTGCTTAGAACGGGGTTTCCATCTGAGCTCTTGATATTCATACAAGTGGTTCTCTTTTCTCCAAAGGTCTCTTTAATTTTCCTGTGGGCAGTATCTATCTTACCCCTAGTATTTTGAAACTATTGAAACAAAGGAAATGTGAATAGTACACAGGTGCGAAACAATCTGATGCACAATGGTCCACCTGATACCAGCTTGCAGAATCAAATCCTGTTGATAAATATCATTAAAGTGAAGACTGAGCCACTACTGGCTATCAATAATGAAGCTTCATCAAACTAATTCCAGTCTCACTAAGTCCTCTGATGATGGGCATTTCATGGGGGAGGGCCAATGAAGGCGTCACACTAACCTATTAAGTTATGATGAAGGAAGGTATATAAGAGATGAATCAATGAAGGATCTACACATGTTCTAATAACTAACAGGTATTAGTTCAGTCAAGACCAGGTAGGAAAAATTTCTACTTTAATTGTTCTAGTCACAGATGCCTCTCATAATGTTATGTCACAGAACTTAATAAGGTCAAAGATAAACAAAACTGCCGTGTAAATAGAGCTTTAGGTGCAAAGTCGCAACCTGTCAAGTGCCAGACGTAAGTAGCAAATGGAGGTATGTTATATCTATCCTGATTCTTTTAGTTGAATGCTTCTTTGGCATGGAGTTTTTCTGAGAAAAGTACGTAAAATTAGACTAGTCTTCAAGTAAATGCTATTTGTGCACCAAAGGCAAAGATACTGTAATTGAAACTTTCTGGCAGATTAAAACTGTGTGCCAGACCAAGACTCGAACTTGGGACCTTTGCCTTTTGTGGACAAGTGCTCTAGTGCAGAGTGAAAGTTTGATTCTGGAACATACCAAAGCTGTGGCTAAGCCATGTCTCCAAAATATCCTTTCTTCCAGGAGTGCTAGTTCTGCAAGTTTTACAGGGGAGCTTGGAAGGTAGGAGTTTGGTAGGTAGGAAATGAGGTATTGGTGGAAGTAAATCTGTGAGGATGGGTTGTGAGTCATGCTTGGGTAGCTCAGTCAGTAGAGCACTAGTCCATGAAAGGCAAAGGCCCCAAGTTTGGGTCTCGGTCTGGCACACAGTTTTAATCTGCCAGGAAGTTTCATATCAGCATACACTCTGCTGCAAAGTGAAAATTTCATTCTGGATACTGTAATTGATTTGATGCAAACCTCAATAGCAGATGACAAATATTACCAGGGTATTAAGATAAAATTCATGAAAACAAAGAGTGCAGCTGTAAACAATTCTTCAAGTCTCTTTTGTTAGAATGAGAACAACAAAGCATATATCCATTAAAAAGTAATGTCTGTCCCAGTTCAGAACAACAACGAAAATTAAGAATCATATTTATGAAGTACTTACATGTATTAGATGATAAACCAAGTTAATAACTGTGTCTATATACCATGTGGATGTGATACCACATGACATGTTTTGCCAAAAATCCCACTCCATCCTGTGGGTGAAAGGAGGGTGTGCTGCCCGAGAAATAAAATCAGTGCTTTGTTGGAATGCCATTGAACCTTCTCACTCACCATACTTTGGTCAATTATTACTAGTAGATAAACCATTGAGCTTTCTATTAACATGAAAGTTACTTCATGCTTGTATCGCAAGATGAAAAGCCTTTCTTCAAGAATATAGTTTTTAAACGCCTTGTCACATCCACCATGAAGTCTGACTATTCTTGCTAGATTATCTGAACAAATTACTGATTACTGACTTCTCTTAATGAAAGACACATGTTATAGGCTATACTGTTAAGATATGCATAGTAATGTGGCCACACTACAAGCTTCAGGTCCTATATGGTACAACATAAAGACAGTACTCACAGAAAATCCATCTGAGAAACTCATACAATAGTACAAAATGCAAAATAACATTGTTTTACAGGTGTAACACTCAAAATAATAACTGGTGTGTGTGTGTGTACCTGATGCTTGCAGTAATACTTGAGTTTGGCACACAAATTACGTTTGAAGGCACTACAATATGTCAGAATTTCTATGAAAGCTAAACCATTATTGCTGTTTTCCTGATATGCGAAGATATGCAGAATAGTTGTCAAAAACTTGTCAGATCTGTCAGAGAACAAAACCCACAAACAAATGGCGCTACATAGAACTTCACCCTATATTGCCTATCAACCTTCGCAATTAGTATCTGTATGTAGCTGGTCCAGTACCCTCTGTCCAAGGTGGAGTACTTAGTAGACCTTTATGATCTTTTTTAAAAATATCTCAAATTTTATTCTATTAAGGAATCTTTACTTCTGCCAGTACCTTGTCTCCTGCCTTCCCAACTTCAGAGCATTTCTGCGAAACTTGCAAGACTAGCATTCATGGAAGCAAGAATATTGCGGAGACATAGCTTAGCCGCAGCATGGGGGTTTTTTCCAGAAAGAAATTTTCACTCAGCAGTGGAGTATGTGCTGAAACGAAACATCTTGGTGGATCAAAACTCCTCCAGGAATTTATTCTGGAAACATCCCCCAGGCTGTGGCTAAGCCTTGTCTCCACAAGATCTTTTCTTCCATAAATTTCACAAGAGAGCTTCTGTGAAGTTTGGAAGGTAGGAGATGAGATACTGGCAGAAGTGAAGCTGTGAGGATGGATCATGAGTCATACTAGAGTAGCTGAGTCGGCAGAGCACTTGCCCACAGGAGGCAAGGGTCCAGGGTTCAAGTCTTGGTCTAGCACACAGTTTTAATCTGAGAGGAAGTTTCATAGCAGCACACACACTGCTGCAGAGTGAAACTTTTGTTCTGGAAGCTAGTACTTGATGGCAAAAATACTTTCAGTTATTTTTTATATGGAGTGTAGAATGTTAACCTCAAGTTGTAAGACTACTAGGAAATGAAGACTCCACAATATCTCCCGTCAGCTTTTTAAAAATGTAAGCAGATGGTGCTGTTGCCCCAGCCAGGTCACCAGTCAACTTTGCCGTGTTAAATTGCAGTTGGTTTGGAAAACACATCTACCACTCTTAAAACCACACTTTAATTGTTCCTTGTGACTTAAATCTGGTGTGCTGTTTGGTGTTATTGATTAATATTTATTTCTGAATATGGTGTCCTTCATGACAGATAAATCTTTCATGACACATACAATCTCATCAGAAATTATGGTAATTATTTCATTCTGTGTGTCCTAATTTAAATAAGTAACCAACCTTCCAGGTTTTGCCATATGATTAATATGGTCATTTAATACAGGCTCAAACTTGGCCATCGAGCCTACTTGCCCTAAAAAGTTTCCATTACCTGGATTTCCCAACATTTCACGGATGCCTCTTAACACAAGAAGAACACTAGAAGAACTGGACTGCCATACCCCAAGTCATTCCTGATCCATAGTAGGAAACCACTGTTTTATTTGTATTTGGGTGGTATTTAGAGTGTTGTTTTGAGTGTCGTCATGTTGACAGTTTGTTCAGGAAGACTAAAGTGTAACCAAAGAATAATTTGGTCTATAAAACATAAATTGGTCTGTCAGACTAAAATTTTCAGAAGTAAACTTTTCTTTCATTTTAAATTTTACACAAGGAATTCCACAGTTTTTCATCAATCGTCATTAAAACAAGTAAGTAAAACCATGTCACAATGTTTTTTTTTATAAAAAGATTTGAATCAGAGTCAAAACATAACCGTTTATGTGAGTACTAATAGTATCTTTACTTTTACATACAAACAAGGTAAGTAACGAATATTTGTGAAAGATTCTGAAACACAGGAGGTGGTTAAAATGGTCTGCATGTTTTCTTGCATATTGCAATCAAGGAACTAAAACAAATACAGACAACTTGGGTCATATTATTATAAATACTTGGAAATATGTAGGAACAAAGAGTTGACAGAGTTAGCTAAGGTGAGATGGGCTCACAGTTCATATATTCAGCAAGAGTTTTGGCTTGGCAGCTTCTGCACACACACACACACACTTGTTGTACTTGAGGCATACATTTCATGTTTTCTTCCCCTTTTGTCGTTGCAGGAAACCTGAATTTGACAACACCTTATATTTCCATATTTACCATTGCTGGTACCAAGTGCTTGCAAGGGGAGATTGGTTTTTCTGTACAGTTTGTAAGGGGCAGCAAGTTTGTCTGCTACTCTAAGGATGAAGTGTCAGCATAAAATCTTAGATGTAAGTAACCTGAAAATTGTGTGAGCACTAGTTATGGCAAGGGCAAGGATATTGTGAAAGACATGCAGAGGCCATCAGTGCGTGCCAGCTCAGACACTGTAGTGTCTAGCCATTTGGTCAACTATATTCACTCTAGCCTTAGTTTCATTATAAAACTTCACAGTTCCTAGAAGTTTATCCTCAGTATTCTCATTCACATGATATCCTGCATGCATGTTACTCAGAATAAGGATATTCTTTTTTCTTTCTCCCTTGGTATACTGTGAGAAGATTGTTGCTTGACGTGTACAATGCATCATCTCCACTTCGCATTACTGGAGGGCTTTTTTGAGTGACCTCTGAAGAGTGACAACTAAAATTGTTCCTCGTTGTTTCAGCTCACCTGCTGATTTCATGGAGGTGAAGATGATGTCAATCATGATGTTACAACCACAGTTGAGGAATGGCTGTACCAGCTTCATAACAACATGGTGACCAAGACCCTTGCTTGGATCACAAGTCCCACATTCACCACGCTAAGGGAATCCATTAAGGATGTAGCGCTTGTCAGCATCGCAGGAAAGGCAGTACCTTGTCCCATACACATCAGGTGTACTTGGAATGTACTGTATAAATGGACACTTACACTTGCAAGAATGCAGTTTCTCATTGACAGTCATATTCTCACCTAGCTTGTAGCAGGCAATGCAATTTTCAGTAAATTCCATACTTCTGGAGCAAAGCCAAATTTATCCGTTTCCTTACATTATCAGTCTTCTTGATGACAGAATCAAACTTAAGATGCCTGCCTATTTCAGCAAATCTCTTCCTTGATATGGTGCATGGAAGGAAAGGAGGTTCCTACTTATCGCTCCATAAGTCTTCTTAAGAAATATCCCGAGCGCCATATGCTCCATGTGCATAGAGTAATCCAATGAAAGCATCTAGTTCTTCCAGGCTTAGAGACCACTCATTATTACCAACTGTGTTGTGAACCTTTGCTTCAGTGGTCCTTTTTTTTTTTTTTTTTTTAAAAAAAATCAGTTTCAGAATTGGATCACTGACATACAGCTGCAACACAGAGTGACAAGTCATCTACAACATGTTGTTTGGCATGTCCCGTCAGCCCTGGTATCTCCTGCACCACATTCTGGGTACTGCATCTACCTGCTGTGTCGCCTGGCTAAATTTGTGTCCACTTGGTGTCACTGGAACTCTCCACTTCCACACAAGGCACCGTAAGCTGCACGGCGCTTCCTCTTTCTCGTCCACGATGAGCTGCTGCACCGTGTCTGGCATGCAGTGTACTGCAATCATGTCCATCTCTCACCGCTCCATCAAGTGCACCATCCGCCATCTTGACACCATCTTGTGAGTCATCCACAACTCCTGGATCAGGATTGTCAGCTGCAAATTGAATCGTATGTCAAAATTCTTTGTAAGTGGTGAGAGATAGGAAATGATGACAAAAGACTAGCCATGACGCAATTTGACTTATGCATTTACATTAGGTGATCAATGGTATTGCATTTGAGTTTTAAATAAAAATTTATTTATCAGTAACTTACCAATTCCATCAGGTAGCTGACCAACAACTTCACTGCCCCGTCGTCCTCGTCCTTGTCGAAGGCCCCATCCTGCATTGCACACACATTTGCCTTGTCTTTGGGAGGGATGTCTGTGTCCTTGGGTACAATCCATAAATCATGTCTAAAGAATAAAATAGTAAAACATCTTTTTGTCTCACTATCCACAGGAAATGTTTTTTCCCCCCCACTGATGTCTTCCAGACCTTCCTTAGTTGCTGTTACCCTAAAAATTACCATTTGTAACATCTGGCCAGGTTCCCCAATTGCTAATCTCATCAGCAACTTTAAAGCCATTACCTTCCTTATAGATTATTTTCTTTCATTGTGGAGATCTTGGCCTGCTCTCATTTCTTCTGTAGTAACATTAATATTAGCTATTTCCACCAGTGGAACAATTTCATCAGCTAATAGCTCTTGCTTGCACGAAACATAAAATTCACTGGCAGTAGCAACTCATGAAGCTTTAGAAATGCTACAGTCTTTCACACCACATTGTACTTTCACTGAAACACTGTCAATTTGGCTTGAAAATTTATTTAATGAGCCCTTTTTCCACAACTGCTCTTTTGGGATGTCACACCAACATTTTCTTTATTTTGGCACCCAACAGGTATATACACTCTAGCATAAAACAAGTCACAGGCTTTGATACCATCAGACACAGACCACAGACGGCTTTTGTACTTCACACCTGACTGAGTTGCTGAACCAAGATACCAGAAACATTAGCGCCTTTTACTCAAATGCGCCCATCCTTGGATTAGTGGATTAGCAGTGGAAATCCCA
Organism: Schistocerca nitens; assembly: GCF_023898315.1. NCBI lineage: Eukaryota > Metazoa > Arthropoda > Insecta > Orthoptera > Acrididae > Schistocerca > Schistocerca nitens. Next base: position 1,270,231,685 of record NC_064614.1, on the reverse strand, counting down.
AACTGACTGCTGGCCTACACTGCGCACTTAGTTCAGCTGGCAAGGCATACTGTGCCAGACAGCAACATAAAACGTTTCCGGTATTTCTGCACAGGCTGGTGACCAATTGGGACAGAAATGGAAATCTCTGTTTTTGGCGATTCACTGGCAGAACTGCCATGGAATTCATCAAAGCTGTCTGGTTTAAGAAAAAATAGAATCAACAGTGAAGGTGCTCTTGACAGTGGGACTAGCATGAATGGAGCCTGTTAACATTCTAAATTTGAAGAATTTTGTTTTGTTTTAACAAGAAATCAGACTTTTTTGAAGCAAGAACAAGTATTTACAAGGCTCATGCCAGCCCCTTCTTAGTGACTACATACTGACAGTTGGTAAGCATGTCACATTTCTAAAGAATAATGCTTCAAACTTTACATGCAAAAAATGAATTGTAACATCAAACACATTTTGATATCAAAATTTCAGCCACAAAATAAACTCAATGCATGTGCTTTCACAGAATGTAATCACTTTTGTATAAATATGTACAAGCATGCAACATACATGTGGAATAGAATTTACTGAATCATTTGAGCACGTAGTAAACAACCTGCCAACATACACAGCCCTTTACATAGCCTCAGATCTCTCAATGTACAGTAAAACGCCAGCCGCTGTGGCCGAGCAGCCATAGTGTACGGATCTCCGTGCCGGCACGTTCACAGGAGCTCAGTCCGTCAGTTCACCTGATGATGGCGACATGTATGATCGCCGAAATATTGTGCCCGTTGGACTCTGTAGACCGGCAGTACACCCGTGGATATTTTGATTATCAAATACGCCGGGAGAAACTCAAGAATCACACAGTAATACCCTGTTTCTAATCGGTGTGGTGAAGTTTTGTAATAGTGACTTGGTTTTCATATGATAGGACTGTCAATTTGTTTTATAAATAAGTTAAAATATTGTTGCAGGCTAGATTCTAACCAGCGACCTATGGATATCAACTTTTAATATTCAACAGTTTATCGCTCTACTATCCTTTTTTTTCCGCATAAATAGTGTCTACAATGTCCATATGTTGACAAATAGTGGCTAATTAGAAAATTAATTAATTAAGGAAATGAATAAAACTGAAAATGCCCAAATGAAAGACATGAAGACATTGCAGATAGTACAAATACAAAAGAAACATGCTCCTTTAGCAATGAAATGAAATTCGTGTCGGGGGCGACACCTGCTCACGACCCGACGTTCGATAGAGCAAGAGAGCCATCTATCGACTCGTTCTCCAGTCGTTGGTGTAAGACTGGGTCATCTTCTTGAAATTAACTAAGAGTCCGTAAGTGTGATCGATGTCTATCTGGGCTTCTTCGTCTATCTCATCCTTCACCCGTCACACCCCATCTGGCCGGCGGGTCGGTAAATGTAAGTCACAAGTAATTAGCGAAGTCTTACCCATATTTCTTATGCTGTTGCAGCTTCGTGTGTCCATCCAGGAGAAAATGCCAAAAATCAATTTTGTCCTTTTCCGATTCGTTATACACATAGAAGAGCTACCAACTGTGTGCAAGGAAACAGGTATAACGATGATTTTTACAAAGAGTTTAACTCTGTTGATGACTATCCTTCGCAACAGTGAGCAAGCACATGTTGGAGGTAAATTAATGTTAACTTCAGAGTGAAAGGCATTCTTAATTAAGCAAGGAAACTTTGGCATAAACATGGTGGTGTTTTGCTGATGCAGTGCAAACAATTTTTACGCATGTTCTCATTCTCTTGAAACACTCAAAAACAATTTTTCGAGAGTTTTAATGGATGTATTCATACAGTGTTATACTACACACTATTTGTAATCCATTTTCCAAAATATAAATTCCTAAACAAGACATCACTGTGAACTATAATAGTATTATGGAAAGGATAGTTGCTACTCATCATATAGCAGAGATTCTGAATCACATAGTCAAAATGAGCTTTCGGGAAACTAGACATTGTCAAAAATAAACAGACACACACATGACACAGCTTCTGGCAGCAGAAGCCAGACTCATCACTTTGAATTAGCTTTATGACAGTAGGAGCAGCGAGCTAAATCAGCGACGTAACAGGCATCACATGACTCAAATGGAGCATTTTGGTGGGCTTTCAAATTATTTTACTTCTATTTCCGTTTATATAGAATAATACTGAAATTCACAAAGGAAAACAAAATGTTATGAGCATAAAATGACATAATTGACCATTTAACATTGTTTCCAGAGAAGTTAAATATCGTACTACAGATCCCATGAAGAGGAGGACCTCAGGGAATGTTAGTAAAATGTCAAATACCGTCAATACAAATATATCGAAAGACAAAATCAGATCTAATCTAACCAACAAAAGATAATAAATATGTGATTATTCCCAGGTAACAGTGCCTATAATTTGAGCAAAAAACAGTGTAAGTGAAAAATATTTTTAGATTTCAGCTCCTCTTGGTGGAGGGGACCTTGGAGTACAGGGTGACATGCAAAAGTCTTGAAGCAGTTCATTAAAATGGGTTATGCGAACAAAGAGAACATGATTTAATGTGTGCTATGTTAAATAATATTTTAATATTATCTTGTTATGGTATAACATCAAATAATCTGTTTCATGGGGGAAGAATTACTCTACACATTAAATACCCCCATGCCAAAGACATCTGCTGCCCGGTAGATGGTCAGACTGTTTTGAAAATTTCTGAGCTGTGCAACTGACACAATGGAGCTATACCTCAGTGAAAAGAACAAAGTTACTGACAGTCAAGCATTGTAGTGGGGATGTTTTTGGTTCACATTTGTCTGCAGCAAGATGTGGTGAAGGTGTCATGAATAAGTCTAATATCTGTATGTGGGTGCAGAGTTCAAGAAGGCAGAATGTCGTGTGACAACAAACGAAGACAGTCTCGACTTCGCACCATATGGTCAGATGACATGGTCGAATGAGTGGAGAAAGTTGTTTTGGAGGATCACCAAATGAATGTGGAACACATTGCCTCCAAAGCTGGCATTTCTGTGGGATCTATGTACAAAATCATGCACAAAGACCTGAACGTTAGAAAAGTACCCTCCACATGAGTGCCACGAATGCTGACAGAGACAGACAACTGCAAGACAGTGTGTATGGCATTTTTCAAGGCAATGTTGACATGTGATAATGGCATGAATGAGAATTTATTTTTATTGATTGTGACAGTGCATCAGATAAAGGATGATGTTTTTCAATACTGAAATAAAGCATCAGTAAGTTTGATCGAAGTAAGTGCCTGTGCTGAAGAAATTGTAGTCGCTAGCGGCAATATTTTGGGGCCAGTGGAGGTGTTAATCCTTACCCACTTCTGGGATAGATGCATTCCACCAAGATGTTTTGAAGAACGAGTTCCTTACAGCATTGTGAAAAATGGCAGAAAATGATATATGTGTGCTTTTTCATCAAGAGAACACAACAGTGCATCTGGCAAATGCAGCAGTACTGTTTCTTTGTGGCAACAGCTTTGAAGTGATTTCTTGTGTTCTGTACTTACTTGGCCTGGCTCCTAGTGATTTCTGGCTGTTTCCAATAATGAAAGAAACACTCTGTGGTTGCACATCCACCAGCCATGATCCTATTGCATCTGTAATTTTGGTTCATTAGATTGGAGAAAGGGACCAAACTACACTGTCATCAGTCCCTCTGACATTGGAATAACCAAAACCAATAAAACCTCACACTATATGAGGGAACTACAGTGGCCATAAAATTACAAATTATTGACAGAGAAGGAAGGAAGAACCGTCCACCAATAAGTTTGAAGGTCCCAGCCTTAAAAAAAGCGATAAAAACCCCCATCATGAAGAAATTGTAAGACTAGATCAGCCGCTGAGGCATTGTCAGCTAACGCCAGGGGTAGCAAGTCAGCAAAGCTAAATGTCCGTCACATGGCGGCTAACTCAGGATGGTCCAGTAAGAGGTGAACCACAGTCAACATTGATCCACAATGACAGAGAAGGGGGTCCTCATGACGGAGGAGATAACCCTGAGTCAGCCGAGTATGACCGATGCGGAGCTGGCAAAGGACGACAGAGGCTTTACGAGAGACCCATAAGGAGGACCACCACATAATTGTAGAATCCTTTATCACCCTGAGCTTGTTCAGCAAAGAAAGAGAGTGCCATTCTGCATTCCAAAGTCCCAAAACCTGATGATGTAATGTAAGGTCTATTTCTGGAAAACCAGTAGCAAGAGATGGCCTGTTAGTAACCAGTTTAGCCAGTCAATCGGCAAGTTCATTGCCAGGGATTCCAACATGGCATGGGGTCCAAATGAAAACCACTGAGCATCTGTGTTGATCAAGGAGAGAAAGGGAGTCCTGGATAGCTACGACCAACGGGTTGCGAGGGAAGCACTGGCCGACAGCGTGCAAACTGCTCAAGGAGTCACTACAGATAGTGAAGGACAGTCCTGAGCAGAAGTGGAAATGGTCCAACGTGCACAAGATGGCTACCAATTCTACAGTAAAAACACTACAGCCATCTGGCAAGGAACAAAGTTCTGTGTGTCTCGCATAGGTGTAAGCATAACCAATGTGACCAGAAACCAAGGAGCCATCAGTATAAATTGCTTCTGAACCCTGGGATGAACTGAGGAGACATTAGAATTGGTGGTGAAGGGCCTCTGGAGAGATAGAATTCTTTGAATTGATGGATGGATCAAGACAGCTGTGGTCGAGAGACGCACCACAGAGGGGTACGGAATGGGCGGAGAAAAGAGGTGGTAAAAGGAAGTGCTGGAGCTCAGAAAAGAGCGACGGAATACGGGCAGCCATGCTAAGCCCACATCGTGGCCACCACTGCCGTGGGAGGTTGATCTCCATGTCTGGATAAAGGAGATCATAATTAGTGTGCTTTGGGGTGCAGCGAATGTGGAGCACATAAGATATCAGCTGTTGTCGGCACAAAACTCACAGGGGTGGAAAACCTGCCTCTGCGAGCAGGCTAATCATGCGGCTAGTCCAAAAGGCACCAAGTTGGACCCCACAATGGTGGATAGGGTCTAGTAACTGCAATGTTGAAGTTGACGCAGAACCATAGACAGGACTCCCATAGTCTAAACGAGACTGGACCAGTGCTTTGTACAATTGCAGGAGAATAGAGTGGTCTGCACCCAAGGTGGTATTGCACAGACATCTAAGAACATTCTAGATGTGACTAGCATGTCCTCTTCATCTGGCGAAGATGAGGGAGCCATGTCAACTGGATATCGAAGACAACACCCAAGAAGCGATCGGTGTCCACCACTTGGATGGATTGGCCATCGAGGAACAGGTCCGGATGGTGATGGACTGTATGGTGATGGCAGAAATGTGTGACACATGACTTGGCCACCAAAAACTGAAAGCCATGGGAGAGAGCCCAAGATTGTGCCTGGTAGATTAGACCCTGCAGACGTCGTTCTGCAGCAACTATGATGGAGGAAGCGACGTAGATACAAAAATCTTCAGCATGAAAAGAGAGGGACACTGTCGGCCCAGCAGCCACCACCAGTCCATTAGTGGCGACGAGAAAGAGAGGTACACTCAGCACGGAACCCTGTGGAACCCCATTTTCTTGCCGATGGGAAGTGCTGTAGGAGGAACCAACTTGGACCCAGAAAGAGAAACAAGAAAGAAAGTTACTGATAAAAAAAGGGCATAGTGCCACGAAGCCACCAGTCGTGAAGGGTGGTGAGGATGTGGTGGTGTCGTAGGCTTTAAGCAGGTCAGAGAAGACTGCAATGAGGTGATGCTGATGGGCAAAAGCTGACAGGATAGCAGACTCCTGGTTGACTAAGTTATCCACCGTAGAACGGCCTCCGCAGAAACCACATTGAGTCAATGACAAAAAGTCGTGGGATTCAAGGATCCAAAACAGCCTCTGACTCACCAGGCATTCGATGAGATTGCAGAGGGTGTTGGTAAGGCTAATTGGACGCTAGCTATCCAGCTGAAGAGGTGGCTTTCCAGGCTTCAACACCAGAATAACAATGGTTTCCTGCCACTGGGTAGGAAATACTCCCTCACTCCACAGATGGTTGGAAAGGGTCAGTATACGATGGTGGCCAGCCACCGATAAGCGTTGGAGCATTTGTTTATGTATCTGATTTGGTCCAGGAGCCATGTCAGGACAAGGGCAAGGGCACTGGTGAATTCCCACTCGCTAAATGGGGCATTATAGGGCTCCAAGCAGTGAGAAATAAAAGACAAAGGCAGTCATTCCAAGTGCTCTTTAAGGAGGAGGAATGTGGGTGGATACTGAGTCGATGCAGAGGCTCGGGCAAAGCGTTGAGCGAAATGTTCTGCAGCAAAGTCTGGATGAGTAAGGACAACACCATCCACAGAAATTCCTGCAACGCCTGTAGGAGGATGATGGCCAAAACTTCGCCTAAGTTTAGCCCAGACTTGTGAAGAGGGTGTTTGCGGTCCTATGGGAGCCACAAATCGTTCCCAGCAAATCAGTTTCTGAAATTTGATTAGGTAACGGGCCCCGGGTATGGAATCGTTGAAAGACCAGAAGGTGAGCAGTAGAAGGGTGTCATTTGAAGTGTTGAAGAGCAGCAATTTCCAACGGGAGGGGGGCGGGGGAGGGGGGGAGGGGGGGGGGAGGGGGGAGGAGAATCCAAGGAAGAAGGGATGGCTGAAGCAGTTGTGGAAAGAATAGTGGCAGTCAGAGTCTGTATAGACTCATCAATACTGCTGTATGGTAGTACAGGGGGGATGGTAGCAGAGGAGAAGGCACCCCAATCAGCTTTAGAGAAGGCCCACCTGGGAGGGTGACGGACCGAGATACACTGAAGGAAGGTCAAAACAATCGGGTAATGATCGCTGTCACATAAGTCATCGTGGACACCCCACTGAATGGAGGGAAGAAGGCCGGGACTGCAGATGGAGAGGTCAATGGTAGAGAACATGCTGTGTGCCACACTAAAGTGTGTGGGAGTGCTGGTGTTTAGGAGATTGAGGTCAAGCCCTGCCAGAATAGCTTCAACTGTCCTGCCCAGGGCAGTAGTCATGTGACTACCCCAAAGAGGGTTGTGGGCATTAAAGTTCCCTAGAAGCAGGAAGGGAGAAGGGAGTTGTGGAAGAAGGGTGGTTAGGGCAAGAGGTGTGGGTGGCCTGTCAGGCAGGAGGTAGAGATTACAGATTGTGATTGGAGTTGTCAAATGGACCCTGAAAGCAATTGCTTCTAGATTGGTATAGAGGGGAACCGATTTACTAACAATATCTTTGCGGACCAAGGTGCAAACACCACCAGAAGCCTGCCAGGGGCCAATTTGGTTTCGACAGAAAGCGTGGAACCCACAAAGTGTGGCTGAGTAACAATTGACAAAATGGGTCTTCTGGAGATCAATACAAGCAGCAGAGTAGGAGAAAAGAAGGGGCTGCAACTCTGGGAGGTGACTCAAATAGCCATTACAGTTCCACTGGAGGATTCTCAAGCTGTAGTCCAAATGGGAAGCGAATGGACCGGAGTCGGGTCACGCCACCAAGTTGCCATCTGTCACCAATATGGATGGGGTAATGTCCATATAGGAGGGGTGAGACTGTTGGTTCATTGGCTGGAGGAGGGGAAGGCAGCACCTCAGGGGGTACTGGAGGGTCCTTGTCCTTGTTCTTGTGTTTCTGCTTCTTCTCTTGTGAAGGAAGAGAAGGGCAGACTGTAGCGAGGTCGGGCACGGAATTATAGCTGGCAATCTTGGTGCCCACCGACCGCGGATCACACGGCTGATGTGGAGCTGGAGATTGTCTTTCAGGGGGGTACAGGGAAGAGGAGTCCCAGGAGGGAGCTCGAGTACCAGCAGCTGCCGAAGAAGGGGAGTGCTTCTCCGGCGGGGGAGGGGGAGCAGCACCCTAAGATGTGGGTATGGGTACTGATGGGGAGGGGGAGTGGGAGAGTGAGGGTGAGGGGGAAGGTGTGGGGTGAATTTGGTGGGGCTTGGAAGAGGAGGGGTTAGGAGGGGGAATGGATGTAACTGAAGCAAAAGTAGAAGTTAGGGGCACAGGATTGAGGCAGTCATACTTCCAACAGGTCTCAGTGTAGGTAAATCGATCTAAAGTCTTGTACTCATGAATACATTGTTCTTTCACATACACTGGGCATGCTGGTGAGCGTGGAGGATGCTGCACATTACAATTGATGCACAGTGGCGGGGCAGCATAGGACTTCCCCACAGTCATCGCAGGGAGGATCATTGGTGCAGCAGGAAGACATATATCCAAACCGTAAGCATTTAAAGCATCTCATCGGTAGTGGAATGTAAGGTTTCACATCACAGTGATACACCATCACCTTTATCTTCTCTGGGAGGGTATCCCCCTTGAAGGCCAGGATAAAGGCACCCGTATCAGTGCGATTGTTTTTAGGGCCTCTCTCTACGCGGCGGATAAATCGGACTCCTCCCTGCTCTAGGTTTTCATGGAGCTCCTCATCAGTTTGGAGAAGAAGATGCCTGTGGAAAATGATACCCTGTACCGAGTTCTAAGATTGGTGGGGTGGGGCGGAGACTGGGATGTCACCGAGATGGTCACAAGCAGTCAAGGCTGCAGAAGATGTGTTTATGACCAAAGAACCGGACCGTACTTTGCAATTCTTATCTTCAATTGGCTCCATGAATAACAAAGGCTTGGTCGTGGCAAAACTCTCGCCATCTGTCCTGGTACAGAACAGGTACCGAGGGAAAGGTTTCAACTCAAGCCGGTGCGCTTGAGCCACTTCTCAGAGGGTGGCCAGAGAGGGGATGGCTGAAGGATCAGAAGAAGGAGTGCCATGTCCATTATCACTCTTAGAGATGGCCACAGAATGGCCAGGATGTTGAAGCTTTTGTCGCTTCATCTACAAGACATCCGCCCTAGTACCACCCACTCTGACCAGGGGCTCACCCCGTGGGCACCACCCAGCCACAGCAAGGGCCGTCTGGTACGGCGGCCATTGCCAGGAGTTCTGATGCCCCAATTTGATGAGCATCAACTCATTGGCATACACGAGGTGTTAACAGCTCAGGTACTAGCAGTGTGATCCCTGTAGATCAGCTGAGTGGGTACTTAACAGCCCCACCCCACGGACTGGCTACTGTGCTGGTAACCTAGCAGGATGGGGGCCAGGGTGCAAGGGGAAAAGGGAAGGGAGGGGAAGAGGAGCCTGCACCATGGAAACTAGGTACCGCGTTCATCCCCAGATGGCTCACACTGAATGGCAAATGTTGGAAATGGAAGTCAGCTCACATTGAACGGAAAACGTTGGAAATGGCGGTCAAACCGCAAGGGCACCAAAAATGCCGAAAAGGAGATGGAGACAGCAAACTAAACAATAGCACATACCAAAACAAAGCCAAGAGGATAGCCAGGTAGATACAAAGAAGTCCTCCAAGAGGGAAAGGAGGAGGGCAGGGAGAAAGGAGCAAGAACAGGGAAGGAGAGGAAGGGGGCCGGTAATGCAGTCTGGAAAAAGGAAGGAGACTGCAATAGCCAGAGGCCCTGTGCATGCCACACACCTACCCACAAAAGGGACTGTGGGCCCCCTGGGGGGATCTGTAATTTTCCAATGGTCAAACCAGACTCTGAAACAAGCTTTTGAAGCAACGTTGTACATGTGTGGATGGATATGTGTGTGCGTGCGAGCGTATACCCGTCCTTTTTTCCCCCTAAGGTAAATCTTTCTGCTCCCGGGATTGGAATGACTCCTTACCCTCTCCCTTAAAACCCACATCCTTTCGTCTTTCCCTCTCCTTCCCTCTTTCCTGACGAGGCAACTGTTGGTTGCGAAAGCTAGAATTTTGTGTGTATGTTTGTGTTTGTTTGTGTGTCTATCAACCTGCCAGCGCTTTCGTTTGGTAAGTCACATCATCTTTTTATATATATATATATATATATATATATATATATATATATATATATATATATATATATATATATATAAACAAAGATGATGTGACTTACCAAATGAAAGTGCTGGCACGTCGATAGACACACAAACAAACACAAACATACACACAAAATTCTAGCTTTCGCAACCAATGGTTGCCTCGTCAGGAAAGAGGGAAAGACGAAAGGATTTGGGTTTTAAGGGAGAGGGTAAGGAGTCATTCCAATCCCGGGAGCGGAAAGACTAACCTTAGGGGGAAAAAAGGACGGGTATACACTCGCACACACACACATATCCACACATATACAGACACAAGCAGACATATACAGAGGCATAGAGTTTGGGCAGAGAGAGAGAGAGAGAGAGAGAGAGAGAGAGAGAGAGAGAGAGAGAGAGAGGGAAACATTCCACGTGGGAAAAATATATCTAAAAACAAAGATGATGTAACTTACCAAACGAAAGTGCTGGCATGTTGATAGACACACAAACAAACGCAAACATACACACAATATTCAAGCTTTCACAACCAATGGTTGCTTCATCAGGAAAGAGGGAAGGAGAGGGAAAGATGAAAGGATGTGGGTTTAAAGAGAGAGGGTAAGGAGTCATTCCAATCCCGGGAGCGGAAAGACTTACCTTAGGGGGAAAAAAGGATAGGTATACACTCGCACACACAAACATATCCATCCGCACATACACAGACACAAGCAGACATTTGTAAAGTAAAGAGTTTGGGCAGAGACATCAGTCGTGGCGGAAGTACAGAGGCAAAGATGTTGTTGAAAGACAGGTGAGGTATGAGCATCAGCAACTTGAAATTAGCAGAGGTTGAGGCCTGTGGGTAACGGGAAGAGAGGATATACTGAAGGGCAAGTTTCCATCTCCGGAGTTCTGACAGGTTGGTGTTAGTGGGAACTATCCAGATAACCTGGACGGTGTAACACTGTGCCAAGATGTGCTGGCCATGCACAAAGGCATGTTTTGCCACAGGGTGATCCTCATTAGCAACAAACACTGTCTGCCTGTGACCATTCATGCGAATGGACAGTTTGTTGCTGGTCATTCCCAAATAGAAAGCTTCACAGTATAGGCAGGTCAGTTGGTAAATCACGTGGGTACTTTCACACGTGGCTCTGCCTTTGATCGTGTACACCTTCCGGATTACAGGACTGGAGTAGGTGGTGGTGGGAGGGTGCATGGGACAGGTTTTACACCGGGGGCAGTTACAAGGGTAGGAGCCAGAGGGTAGGGAAGGTGGTTTGGGGATTTCATAGGGATGAACCAAGAGGTTACAAAAGTTAGGTGGACGGCGGAAAGACACTCTTGGTGGAGTGGGGAGGATTTCATGAAGAATGGATCTCATTTCAGGGCAGGATTTGAGGAAGTCAGATCCCTGCTGGAGAGCCACATTCAGAGTCTGATCCAGTCCCGGAAAGTATCCTGTCACAAGTGGGGCACTTTTGGGGTTCTTCTGTGGGAGGTTCTTGGTTTGAGGGGATGGGGAAGTGGCTCTGGTAATTTGCTTCTGTACCAGGTCGGGAGGGTAGTTGCGGGATGCAAAAGCTGTTTTCAGGTCGTTGGTGTAATGGTTCAGGGATTCCGGAATGGAGCAGATTCATTTGCCACGAAGACCTAGGCTGTAGGGAAGGGACCGTTTGATGTGGAATGGGTGGCAGCTGTCATAATGGAGGTACTGTTGCTTGTTGGTGGGTTTGATGTGGACGGATGTGTGACCATTGGACAGTTTGAGGTCAACGTCAAGGTAAGTGGCATGGGATTTTGAGTAGGACCAGGTGAAACTGATGGAACCAAAGGAGTTGAGGTTGGAGAGGAAATTCTGGAGTTCTTCTTCACTGTGAGTCCAGATCATGAAGATGTCATCAATAAATCTGTACCAAACTTTGGGTTGGCAGGCCTGGGTAACCAAGAAGGCTTCCTCTAAGCAACCCATAAATAGGTTGGCATACGAGGGGGCCATCCTGGTACCCATGGCTGTTCCCTTTAATTGTTGGTATGTCTGGCCTTCGAAAGTGAAGAACTTGTGAGTCAGAATGAAGCTGGCTAAGGTAATGAGGAAAGAGGTTTTAGGTAGGGTGGCAGGTGATCGGCGTGAAAGGAACTGCTCCATTGCAGCAAGGCCCTGGACATGCGGAATATTTGTGTATAAGGAAGGGGCATCAATGGTTACAAGGATGGTTTCCGGGGGTAACAGATTGGGTAAGGATTCCAGGCATTCGAGAAAGTGGTTGGTGTCTTTGATGAAGGATGGGAGACTCCATGTAATGGGTTGAAGGTGTTGATCTACGTAGGCAGAGATACGTTCTGTGGGGGATTGGTAACCAGCTTTCAATGGGGCGGCCAGGATGATTGGGTTTGTGAATTTTAGGAAGTAGCTAGAAGGTAGGGGTGCAGGCTGTCGGTGGGCTCAGGAGGTTGATGGAGTCAGTTGAAAGGTTTTGTAGGGGGCCTAAGGTTCTGAGGATTCCTTGAAGCTCCGCCTGGACATCAGGAATGGGATTACCTTGGCAAACTTTGTATGTAGTGTTGTCTGAAAGCTGACGCAGCCCCTCAGCCACATACTCCCAACGATCAAGTACCACAGTCGTGGAACCCTTGGCCGCCAGAAGAATGATGATGGATCGGTAAGCCTTCAGATCACGGATAGCCTGGGCTTCAGCAGTGGTGATGTTGGGAGTAGGATTAAGGTTTTTTAAGAAGGATTGAGAGGCAAGGCTGGAAGTGAGAAATTCCTGGAAGGTTTGGAGAGGGTGATTTTGAGGAAGTGAAGGTGGGTCCCGCTGTGATGGAGGACGGAACTGTTCCAGGCAGGGTTCAATTTGGATAGTGTCTTGGGGAGTTGGATCATTAGGAGTAGGATTAGGATCATTTTTCTTCATGGCAAAGTGATATTTCCAGCAGACAGTGCGAGTGTAAGACAGTAAATCTTTGATGAGGGCTGTTTGGTTGAATCTGGGAGTAGGGCTGAAGGTGAGGCCTTTGGATAGGACAGAGGTTTCGGATTGGGAGAGAGGTTTGGAGGAAAGGTTAACTACTAAATTAGGGTTCGTACCTAATCAACACAATCTGGAACCACAACACCCTGCCATCTTGGATACATCTGGCAACAATGAAGAGTGTTGCCCTTCTCTCCTAGCCCCACTACTGATATGCACAGGTTCAACTTTGAGATATAATGCACGCAGTGTTTATTGCTTGATCTTATGTATTTTGGCACTTTTCGTGCATTTTTAGTCATTTTTCATGCATATTTAAAGGTTTTGCAATGCATATAATCCGGTCACTACTTATAAATAAATGATGGAAAATCAGAGCAGGAGCATATCTGCAAATCGCTAAACTGTACAGTATGTAGTTCCCCCAACAGTGGATAGGAATGGAAGAAAACAACATGTTATTGAAAATGTTCTAAAAAATATATACAAGTAATTGTCTCTGCATGAGTCTCCAATGCCCTCTGCCCCTGCCTCAACCAGATGCTGCCTCATCACACCTAGCAGATCTGGTGCAGATCACCAGGCCAGTATCAGCAGTCGACAGGACTTAATGTGCTGATATGACCCGTCTTGATCACCCGCAAAGAGGAAGAAAGCTTGCTCTGTTACCATTAGAACTATGGGGGTCATTCAATACGTAATTCCCCACCTTTTTTTTCTCCTCAGAACATATTCATTGTTAAGAGTCGGAATTTGGCAACAAAATACATCAACATGTCTTGTCCATGTCCTATTTTTCTACATAGTCTCCATCACGTTCTATGGCCATACACCAATATTGTGGAAGAGCATGTATTCCTTGCTGGTAAAAGCCCTTGGCCTGTATGCATAGCCATGTTTTCATCGCATGACTGACACTCTTGTCATCTTCTAAGTGTGTTCGCCATTGAGAATCTTTAAGTGGCAGAGGGGGTTGTCCTGAATTTTTTCTTTTGTGGTGAATGAGGATGATGCCACCCCATGGACTGCCTTTTTGTTTCCAGCGCAAGGTGGTGTACCCAGTTTTCATACCCCATAACGGTCCATTACAGAAAGGCCTCTCTGTTGGTCTCAAAACGCTCTACAATTCAGATGAAATGGCCTTTATTTGAATCTTGTGGTCCGCTGTGAGCATTTGTGGAACCCATCATGAGTATCTTTTTGAATATCCAAGAGTCTTGATCATTGCAGATGCACTTCCAATGCTGACTGATAGCTGTAGAACCAATTGTCGAGTTGTGATGTGCCGATCGGTATGAATAATGGCATCCGCACGATTCTGCATGTCTGGAGCAGTGGCTGTGACAGGACATCCTGAGCATGACTGATCATGGAGCTCTGTTTCTACATTTCCTGAGGCTGTAACTTTCTTTACCCATCACCCAACTGTACTCCTATCAGCATCGCCATACATTTCAGCCAAACTTTTATGGATGTTCGCCACAGTTTCTTTGTCTGCACACAAGAATTCAATAACAGCCCACTGCTTTTATGTGAGTTGTATGTAGACGCCATTTTGTTGTGGTACTATGGCTCTGCCATCTGCCAGAACGGTTTGAAACATCACTGGCACGCAGAACAAATGTGAAACACCAACAAGATGTTTGTCTATGTATATTAATGGCTTTTTAAAGAAATGTGGGGCGTTACTTATTGAACAACCTTTGTATATATAAAATGGAAAAGACCAATAACACCCTGTGAAGGCAGTACCTGTGATTACATCTCAGATGCTAGCAGCTGGAAGTAGAGGCGGGATAAGAAAGACACATGCCACCAGTCAAAGTGATCAATAGCAGAGTAGAAGCAGGTTGCATTAAACACTCAGATTTTTAAAATTACACATCTCCCTAATTCTTGAGGACATTTTCATAAATTGAACGTTTTTAGTATGCTACAACTGCTAGCAAAGTACTCCTGTGCAGTAAACATTTTTTCAAGTTGAGTGCACTAAATGAAAGACATTCTGACACATTGAATGTAACTGTAAAATGAGCTCTTTCATGTTGACAGGTTGGCCACCATGATGGAATCATTAGAAAAATTTTTGTATCATTTATGTATGCAGAAGTAAACTATGATCATTGTATCACATATTATCTTTCAAAACAGTCCCACACCCCTACAAAGTTTGTTCCTACAACAAATCCTGTTACTTATGAAAGATGAAATAAATAATAAAATTTTTATTGGTTCCTCAATAATATTATGACTGCTTGTGTCACTTTTTTTCAATTTTCATTTTTTATGCATATTGACAGGGTGATCCATAGTGAAACTCCCTTGTTTAGACAGTTCTCAACATTTTAGATAAAGGTGGTTTCCTATCGGAAGTACAAGAAAACCCTGAGGCATCTGTACATTTTCATGCTTACATTTCTAACTGCATGATATAATATACCCATTATTTTGAGTGTGCTTGCTTTCTGATAAATTCTCATGACCTACAGTATTCCCACATAACCAGAGAAATTAATTTTTACCCAAAACACCTGAACACTTTGCAAGTATGACTACTTTTCTAAAGTCATCCAGAGATTACGGTAATATTACAAAGGACACTGGCATATGGGGTAGACAACACCTAACACACTGAAAAAACATAATTGAAAATCAAATTCATTTCCCAAAACATATCATGAGGGTGATATGTAATTCTGGTTTAGGTATTTTACAGCTGCTACTATTTCCAGTGGCCTATTTGCTGTAGTGTATAGAAAAATTCCACATATAACGATGTTTGTTTATATCTTTAGAGCACTGCGGTCTCTGGCATACAGATGAAGACGAAGCAGTCACACTTTTGGAAGGTGAGTGTTTGCTATGGCAGCAGACCATGCTGTAGTTTGGTGGGCACAGTAACAAGTGATGTGCTACAGCAATCTCCAACAAACTGCGAATGTATGGCTATAAAGCAATGTTAACTATAAAAAGGTCCAAAATATTAACTTGTCCTCCATCTCTGAAGTATCGTGAAAATTAACATGCATATAGGGTATGGGCAGCTATAGTGGCCAGGGCGGGTAAAGTATCCACTTGCTTTTATTCCCTTCGAGAGTGCTGCAGCCTAGTGGAGAACACTTAAAACTATTCAAAGAGACTTTTTTGGTATTGCCAACAAGTCTCATGGAGATAGATGGGCGCACTCTGCAGTGACATATTTTATGTTTTCTATACATCTGATGGAAAGTAAGTGACCAATTCAATTGCGTATATTTACAATGTATGTATTGCAACATTTAATTGCTATAGTGCTGGTAAAACGTTATATTTTAACCTTGGGAACTATATATTGATGTATTTGGTAGTTACGTATTGTCATTTTCAGACAACAATCAGTGTAATTTCATCCAGTCGGGCAAAGTGGCCAGTCGTCTGACAGGGCAAAGTGGCCAAATGGCCACTTTGCCCAAACATACCCTCAATAACTTGCTTAGGCTATCTATTTTAAAACAACTGATTGATAATAAGGAAATAGTCCGTCTGAAAAAATGTTGGTATACTAAAGTATTAATATATTAACCGATATTTGAAACGTATATTCTATTATTACAGGAATGTGCTAAGATGCTGTCAAATTATTTGAGAAAATCACTTTAACAATTGTGGGATTCCCAGGCTACACAACAGGCACTGGAAGCAGTAAGAAAAGAAAAGATGCCCTTTGAAACAGCAGCCAAGCAGTTCAGTGTTCCAAGAAACAGACTTCAATGAAGATTCCAGAAGAAAAACCGTGATAGTATTGAAAATAAGAATATTCTTGGAAACTTTAGAAATGTTTTCAATGAAAAGCAAGAAGAAGAACTTGTTAGCCATATTTTTGACACGGAACGAAGATATTATGGCATATCAGTAACTGATTTACGACACTTGGCATTTCAACTTGCTGAGTGCAATATTCTAATACACCCATTTAATAATGAAAAAAAAAAATGTGGGCGGCTAGGACTGGGTTGCACAGTTTTGGAAAAGACATCCAAACATAAGCCTTAGGAAACCAGAATCCACTTCAATGGCCAGGTCTCAGGGCTTTAATAAAGCTAATGTGCAAAGATTTTTCAACATTCTCCAGGAAGTGCAAGAAAAACACTTTTACCCTGCTCATGGAATCTACAATGTTAACAAAACTGGTCTAACGTCAGTTCAGTCTAGAAATTTCAAAGTTTTCTCTTGTAAAGACAGACGCCAAGTTGGTGCTATTATGTCAGCAGAAAAAGTTTTGCTTTCAACAGTAGCCATAAGCATGTCTGCAGGGGGGACATTTATTCCACCCTTTGTGATATTTCCCAGACAAAGAATGAAAGTTGAACTTCAGGATGGTGCTCCTCCAGGAACCGCATTTTCCTGCCATCACAGTGGATGGATACAGACGGATATTTTCATGAAATGGTTTGATCATTTCTTGAATTACACGAAACCTACAGTTGACAATCCAGTCCTACTTATTCAAAGAAAATAATACAACCGTAGTGTGTTTGCCACCACATTGTAGCCACAAACTACAACCTCTAGATGTATCATTTATGGCACCTTTCAAAACATTCTATGCCAGAGCTTATGAAAAATTCCTCCAAAACAACCCAGGAAAGGTAATAACACAATTCCAAATCAGTAAGCTTCTTGGAGAGGCATTTCTGCTGGTAGTAGTACCATCTACAGTGATAAATGGATTTCTTAAATGTGGTATTGTTCCTTTGAACCCGTCTATGTTTTCAGATGCAGATTTCATTGCTGCAGAGGTGTGCATATCGGACATAGGCATAATCTGTGGAGAAAACTTAAATGATAATAGAAGGGACACAGTAAATGAGACAAACAAAGGAACAAAAGGTTATAAAGATCTACTTAATAGGCCTATGCAAATTGAAGAAGATGAATTTGATGTTGTAGCAGCAAATAGCAAAGAAGCATTTGATAGTCCTACTAATGAAAATGAGGCTGTGCAGGAAGGAGAAGTGAGTGGCAATAACAATAGTGAGGACACTTTCATGGCTGACACAAATGAGAAGGTAACACAGTCAACATCTTTTGCAGTAAGCCCAAAAGATATTATAGGCCTACCTTTACCAAAATTAAAATTAGGCCAGCAGCAACAACAAAGAAAGAAAGGGCAAATAAGGGGTCAGGAAATGGTAATAATCTCTAGCCCTTACAAAACCGAGCTGTTAGAAGATAAGATGAAGAAGAAAAAGCAGATCAAGAAAATAAGAACAAACCCCATAGAAAAAGAAGAAATGACTAACACATCTAAACCAGCTGTTGAAATAAAAGGGCCTAATAACAAAGTGAAAGTGCAAATAGGAAAGCTAGGAGTAAAGTGCAAAAAGTAATTTTTTAGAGAATACAGTGAAGAACAATATAGTGAGGAAGAGAAGGACACTGAATGTTTGTATTGTAATGAGGCTTTCTCTAAATCCAAAGACAATGAAGGTTGGATTAGATGCTCTGATTGCAAGCTGTGGGCTCATGAAGAATGTGCAGGATGTGATGAAGATGACGACGTGTTTGTGTGTGAATATTGTAGAGATAAGTGACTTATGGCCTCATGACAAATGATGCACTGTAACTTGGAAAGTAAAACACATTTTTTATAATTTGGTAAATTGTTAATAAGTTTGAATATTTTTCCTCAAATTTAAATAAATTTCACTCTGTAAATGTGTAGGCTACGTTCTTCATTTTGCAATTCCTTTCTATTCACAGTGTCCTAAACTTGTTCTTTGAGTCTTTTTTACCTTTTATCCATCTGTGGCCACTTTACCCTACCTACTGGGCAAAGTGGCCATTTTGCAGACATTTATTTAAGCCAACTTATCTACTACAGAACAAGGTATTGTGTAATACTACAAATTTTTTATTGTTCTAGAATGTACATAGTTTAATAAGATACATTCTATATGCTTATATGTCAAATAAGGTAAGTGAAACAAAACGTTTTTCTTAGGGTGGCCATTTTATCCAGCTTTCCCCTAGTAACACTGAATGAAATGTCCATCTAGAAAAAACTTCCATCAACACAGTGCTGACTGTCAAAGACAACTCTTAATAGACACTAAAAGAACACATGTGGCATTGATATGGTAGATTTCTTCTTGCACACACAAGGTGTGGTTTGATATTAGGTAGTGATACACCTCCATTTTTATAAAAATCCCAATGAAGTCTTGCGTTACAATACTGCCCAACTCCACTTTATATGCCATAGCCAAATCCTTTTTTTTTTTATTCCCTCTAAATGACTTCCAGTGATTCCCTACCAAAACGTCTTTTTCTGATATGCCTACTTCTGATGCAGCATGGCCCATATGTAGGAGGATATGACAGTTTTGTCTCTAGAACTTACCCACTTTATGTTCTCCTATATCTTACTAATGCTTAAGTTAAAAGTCCTACCGCAAACTCTGGTTACTACCTCTTCATAATATTTTTGTTTGTACTGAGTGTATGTGTGCTACCATTCCTCTGCTATGTATCTAGTGTCTATATTGCAAATTTCAATTACCCCTTCTGTATAAATACATCCTGTATTTTATTTTCGTATTTATCTGATATTATACACATTTTTTGTATATATTCCATATTTTAATCCATATTCAATGTGTAAATGTACAGAAGTATTTATACACTTACTGCTTACCCTACAAAGTTTCTTTAGCATTCAACAGTGATGTGGATCCCAGCCCAGCCCCAGTGTGTTGGCTATCAGATGAATTTCCACAAAATTATTTAATTGTATCTAAAAACAAAGATGATGTGACTTACTAAACGAAGCGCTGGCAGGTCGATAGACACACAAACTAACACAAACAAATACACAAAATTCAAGCTTTCGCATCAAACTGTTGCCTCATCAGGAAAGAGGGGAAGGAGAGGGAAAGACGAAAGGATGTGGGTTTTAAGGGAGAGGGTAAGGAGTCATTCCAATCCCGGGAGCGGAAAGACTTACCTTAGGGGGAAAAAAGGACAGGTATACACTCGCACACACACACATATCCATCCACACATATACAGACACAAGCAGACTTCTTTTTTCCCCCTAAGGTAAGTCTTTCCGCTCCCGGGATTGGAATGACTCCTTACCCTCTCCCTTAAAACCCACATCCTTTCGTCTTTCCCTCTCCTTCCCCTCTTTCTTGATGAGGCAACAGTTTGTTGCGAAAGCTTGAATTTTGTGTGTTTGTTTGCGTTAGTTTGTGTGTCAATCGACCTGCCAGCACTTCGTTTAGTAAGTCACATCATCTTTGTTTTAAATATATTTTTCCCACGTGGAATGTTTCTCTCTATTATATTCATATCATTAATTTGAACCCAACAAATTATTTAATTGGATAGATAAAAAATCTACTCACCAAGTGACACCATAACACACACATAAAATACAGTTGTAACTGGCAAGGAAAAGCCCTTTTCCTTCACCCCTCTTCCTTTCACTTCAGCCTTTCTGCCTGAAGAAGGAGACATTGGCTCTGAAAGGTAGTCAGTTACAACTGTCTTTTATTTGTGTGTTCTGCTGCTGCTTGGTGAGTAGATTTTTTATCTATCCAATTAAATAATTTTGTCAATAATTGATTGAAATCAATTTCCACATATTTTAACAGCCTACTGAACAAAAATTCTCATCAAATTTCATTATTTCACAGGTTTTCAAATACTTGGCAACAAACCTAAAGAGAAATTGTCAGTAAACCAACATAGCACCTCCAGTTACCCAGATTTCCAGGTTGCGAGACATATGTGGAAGGAAGAAATACGTTGCAGCTGTACAGACATTTTGCTTCTGGCTATGGTCCACATTGGGCTGTCTAGCACAGCTACATTAGCTACTAACATATTCTTACTTCGCTAGCACTGAAATTATCCACACATAACAAGAACCACTCTCTCATTGTCAATAACCTGTGTGCATATGATACTTCAACGTTTAAGAACATTCTGATCCATAATTATCCTTCCGCTGTTCTATTTTATAATGTGAATTGAACCTTAGTCATTTTGCATACAGTTTAATTGCATCATCCTCCATGATGGGCGAGTCTTGGATATATAGTTGCCAGTATTAAGGAGAAGAGTGTCCTGGATTGAGCAAAATATTTTCTCAAGTTTAATGTACTCACTATATGGGTTTGTGTTGGAATCTATGTTTAAAAAAATATGTGTGTCTGACGATTTCTTTCTGTTGAGAACTGCTGTACGTAGTACTCCCTCCAGCCATTAAAGAATGTTCCAATAAAGAAACTACAATCTTTTATGGCATATAAGTCCCATACTGATTTTGAAATTATTTAAAATAATAATAATAATATGTAATGGCAAATGTTAAACATTGAACTTTAGGACACCAACTATTGTAGATAGCATTACTCTCTCAGATAGGAACGGCTAACCTACGACACAAGACTATGATTAAGTGAGAGCACGTACATGTGATATGATGTGGGCATTTCCAAGGAACTGTGAATGTGTGTATCTCTAATACAATGCGCACCATAAAAAAAACTGACTTATCTTTTTGATCCCTCATGAGCGAAGCAACAGGAAACATAATCTGCATGTAGTAAATCCAAAGAAGTTTAAAATTGTTATTTAAGACTTAACATTAGAGAAACACCAAACAATAGGATTATTTAATTGGATAGATAAAAAATCTACTCACCAAGCAGTGGGAGAACACACACATGAAAGATGGTTGTAACTGGCAAGCTTTCAAAGCCAGTGGCTCCTTCTTCAGGCAGAAGGGTTAAAGGTGAGAGAAGTGTGAAGGAAAAGAACCACATTTGAAAACCTGAGAGCTTAAAGATTACTGCAGACAGAGATTACTGCTTAAACATCATGCGTGAGTTAATAACAGTGAAAAGATAAGAGCATTGTACATACAAGAGGTGGGAGGCGGGGTGGCGAAAAATAGATGGGAAAGACAATGAAAGATGTAGAAAACTAAAATGGATTGAAGCAAAGAGTAGTTACAGTGAATAATACTGAGATGGAAGAAATAAATGTAAATTAAGGCCAGGAGGATGGTGAGAAACAAGGACATGTTGTAGTGCTAGTTCTCGTGCAACATGGAAAGGATGGCAACTGTCAAAATGTAAGTCCTGTTGTTTGCTGGTAGGTTTGATGTGGATGGGAGTGTGTTGCTGGCCTTCAGTGAGGACAAGATCAACATCAAGGGAAGTGGTGTGGGATTCGAAATAGGACAATGTGAAATTTAATTGGGAGAAGGTGTTCAGTGTCGCCAGATTCCATGTCAAATGTTCCCTGTGATACAGCCTTGGCATCCGAGGCAAACGTATTTGTTCAGATGCAGACTCTTCACAACAATACACCACCATTCTCACCTCAGCCTTCACTGCATGTAATTACCCCACCAGCCTACTTAAAAAGCAAATTTTCCAGACCATCACATCCAATCCTGCTACTGCTGATCCCTCCACGAAACACCTTTGGGCACACCGTTGGTGACTCAGTATTATCCTGGTCTGGAATGTGTTAAGCACCTACTTCGACAGGACCATGACTTCCTAAAATCATGCCCTAAAATGAGATCCATTCTGTCCAAAATTTTGCCCACCACACCTAGAATAGCTTTCCATCACCCTTCCAATCTTTGCAATATTCTTGTCAGACACTACGTTCCTTCTGCACCCATCCGTCTACCCTATGGGTCCTTCCCCTATGACCATCCCCACTGCAAGACTTACTCTATGCACCCTCTCCTGCCACTACCTATAATAGCCCTGTAACTGGCAAAACACATACTGTCAAAGGGAGAGCCACCTGCAAAATGACACATGTCATATACCAGCTATTATGTAAACACTGTTCTGCCTTTTACATCGACATCACTACCACCAAATTATCAATTAGGATGAATGGGCATATGCAGGGGGTGTATACTGGCAACTCACAATATCCTGTTGCAGATTATGCTCTACAACATCACATTCGTGACATTGGCGCCTGTTGCACCACACACGCCATCTGGACTCTTCCTCCAGACACCAGTTTCGCAGAACTGCGCAGGTGGGAACTAGCACTACAAAACGTCCTTGGATTCTCGCCACCCACCTGGCCTTAATTCATGTTAATTTCTTCTGTTTCAGTATTTCTTCATTGTAACTACTCTTTGCTTCACTCTGTTTTAGTTTTCTACGTCTTTCATTGTCTTTCCCATCTACTTTTGATCACTTCTCTCCCACCTCTGTTATGTACATGCACTTAGCTTTTCTCTCTTATTAGCTCATGCGTGATGTTTAAGCAGTAATCTCTGTCTGCATATTACCCTCTCTTCCACTTTTAAGCTCTCAGGTTTTCAAATATTGTCCAATGCAATCCCCACCAATCAGTCTTTCCTTTTCATCCCAAATGGTAAGTCTCCCCTGACTCGCGGTTCGGTAGACTTTTTATCTATCCAATTAAATAATTTTGTCAGTAATTGATTTTTTTTGTTATATTAGCCCATGTGGCCATCATTGCTTCTTAATTAACCCCTCTTGTCTGTCTTGTTCAAACTGTCATCTGTTTTCTACCTTATGTACTAATCCATTTGTCTATTTATCTGAATCATGAAGACTGATCAACACTTGGCCCCTACATCTTTTCTAATACTGATTTCCGTGCTCATAGACAGGTCCATTTTTATTTGCACATAACAATCGCATTGTTATTCACGAATTTGCATACAACAATTTACGGTTCATTACACTGCATGGCCTTCTCCCGATTGTCTTTCCCCGATTTATTTGCATATTTGGCAGCTATTTCCTTCTCCACCATCCACTTATCTTGTTTGTATGAGATTCTTTCATGTTTTTGTGCGTTTGTTTTTCGGCAAACCGCTCTGATCGACTTTTATTGCCCTCTCTTACGTCACTTTAATTGCCAAGCTAAGTAGTTAACATTCTCATATGACTTTTGCTTTCTGTCTTCCCAGTTTCTAAAATTTCATCTGTTTTCATTACTTCCCGATCAATTTTTACCTTTTATCATTTTTTTGGTATCATACAGATCGACCACTCATTACCTCTTATTAACGATTTTTGTACGAATTTTTCCGACTTTTTCCTTGCTTTTCTTCCGTTTTCCTAACTTTTCCAGCCTCTGATAATTTATTTTTTAATTTTCCTGTCTTGCAATGATGAATCCCATCTCATATTACATCTGTTCTTTTCGAAAACATGCCTTTGCACTATCAAATTAAGGTCCTACATTCTGTTTCTTGAAACATTCTTGCCCCCTTGGAGTTACTCAAAGAGGCCTAACATTGCAAGTCCCTGTTTCTGGGTGCTATCTTACCCTACACCAGGCTCTTTTACAGATACAAATACAGCAATCTCTTGCTCTTACCCGGCTAATCTATGATCTATATGCCTTATCGGCAAATTTCTGCTATACCAGACTTCCCTCCTTTACAAAAGCCTGCAGTTATCTGCCCCTCATATTTCCTTGAATGGTTTGATCTGCCTATCCTACTTCAAACTGCAACAGCATGCCAAACTTCATCACAAAAAGCTCTCCCACATTCTCCTAAACTACCTTCTTGTTCCTCCACAGCTTCCTAAACAGTCACAGCATCAACCACCATTCCTCTCCAACAAACCGAGCTTGGCTAACCTCCTTAACATCCCAGAGCCTTCACCACTGCCTCCCAGACCAAGAATAACCCATAATCCTAGGAAACAGTCACAACAGTACAGTGTCCTTAACCTCTTATCTGAAGCACTCTCCACTCCTGCATTATCTGTATTATTTAAGGGCCTCACTTTCAGCCATAAACCTGCATTTGATCATGCTGCTTTGGTGAAGGACCTACTTTCCTCCACACGTAATATCCACTAGAAATACCACTTTGCAACCCAATCTCAAAATCTTTCCAACAGTAAGCCTGGCATTGGACCCTGCCTTGAACAGTTCACACCACGATCCCAACTTTATCCACCACCATTACCTCAAAATCATTCCTTACAACCCTTCCAAGAATTCCTCACATCCAGCATTGCATCTGCCCTCTGCAGAACTCCAGGTTCTACGTTCCCTAAAATCTGATGACTCCATCATTATCCTCGCAGCAGACAAAGAATCTATCACTGTAGTACTTGACCAAAAGGAGTATGTTAGTGAAAGTGTCCACCAGCTGTCTGACACCTCCACATAAGGCATCTCTCATCAAGGTCCCATCCCTGTAATTCAAACTGACCTACTGTCCCTCCTTAAAACCTCTGACTCCTCATAGGGACTAACACCTCAATCTATAGAAATTCTCACCCCACCCAAACCAAATACCCCCACCATTTACCGACTTCCTAAGATCCACAAACCCAATCATCCTGGCTGTCCTATAGTTGCTGGCATCAAAGCACCCACTGAACATATATCTGCCTTACTTGATCAACACCTGCTGCCTATAGTACAAAGGCTCCCCACTTACATCAAAGATATCAACCATTTCCTAGATCATCTGAAATGCATGCCTGTCTGACTCCTACCACACACCTTGCTTGTCACCATTGATGCCACCTCCCTCTAGACCAACATCCCCCACATACATGGTCTATCTGCTGCTGAACATTTCCTCAGTCAGCACGTACCTGATTCCAAACCTATGGCATCCTTCTTACTCACCTTAATCAACTTTATACTTACCAACAACTACTTCACCTCTTAAAACAGATCATGGGTATAGCCATGGGAATTAGGATGGCTCCTTCCAAAGCCAACCTTTTTATGTGTTACTTGGGTGTGGGAGGGGGAGGGGGGGGGGGCTTTCCCGGGATCCATAAATTTTTCAGCCCCTGGTATGGTTTGGATACATTAATGACATCTTTATCGTATGGACTCATAGTGAGGCTGACCTGCCAAAATTCCTGGAATCTCTGAATACTTTCTCCCAATTAAATTTCACATGGTCCTTTTCCGAACCCTATGCCACTTTCCTATGTTGATCTCATCCTCACTGAAGGCTTGCCACACATTTCTGTCCACATTAAACCTACCAACAAGCAACAGTACTTACTTTCTGATAGTCGCCATCCTTTCCATGTCAACAATTCCCTCCGATACAGCCTTGGCATCTGAGGCAAACGTATTTGTTCAGAAGCAGACTCTTTGCAGCAATACACCATCATTGCACATAATTACCCCACCAGCCTAATTAAAAAGCAGATTTCCTGTGCCATCACATCCAATCCTGGTACTGCTGATCCCTCCACAAAACAACTTCAGAGCACACCATTGGTGACTCAGTATTATCCTGGTCTGGAATGTGTTAAGCAGCTACTTTGACAGGACCATGACTTCCTAAAATGAGATCCCTGAAATGAGATCCATTCTGACTGAAATTTTGCTTGTCACACCTAGAATAGCTTTCCGTAGCCCTCCCAATTTCCGCACTATTCTTGGCAGACCCTATGTTCCTTGTGCACTCATCCCCCTACCCTATGGGTCTTACCCCTGTGAGCCTCCCAGCTACAAGACTTGCCCTATGTACCCTCCTACCACCACCTATAACAGCCCTGTGACTGGCAAAACACATACTATCAAAGGGAGAGCCACCTGTGAAACAACACGTCATATACCAGCTATTATGTAAACATTGTTTGGCCTTCTACATCAGCATCACTACCACCATATTCTCAATTAGGATGATTGGGCAAGTACAGGGGGTGTATACTAGCAACTTGCAATATCCTGTTGTAGAGTATGCTCTACAACATGATATTCATGACATCGGCACCTGTTGGACCATATGCGCCAGCCGGAGTGGCTGAGGAGTTCTAGGCGCTACAGTCAGAAACCGCGTGACCGCTGCGGTCACAGGTTCAAATCCTGCCTCAGGCATGGATGTGTGTGATGTCCTTAGGATAGTTAGGTTTAAGTGCTTCTAAGTTCTAGGGGACTGATGACCTTAGAAGTTAAGTTCCATAGTGCTCAGAGACATTTGAACCATTTTTGACCACCACATGCACTATCTGGACTCTTCCCTCAGACACTAGATTCACATAACTCCACAGATGGGAACTAGCACTACAACATGTCCTTGGATTCTAGCCACCCACCTGGCCTTAATTTACATTAATTTCTTCCATTTCAGTATTTCTTCATTGTAATTACTCTTTGTTTCATTCCGTTTTAGTTTTCTACATCTTTCATTGTCTTTCCTGTCTATTTTTGACCACTCCCCTCCCACCTCTGTTATGTACAATGCACTTATCTTTTCACTCTTATTAACTCATGCGTGATGTTTAAGCAGTAATCTCTGCCTGCATATTACCCTGTCTTCCATCTTTAAGCTCTCAGGTTTACAAATCTCATCTGATGCAGTCCCCAACTATCAGTCTTTCCTTCTCATCCAGTACGTCGGCAGCTTGTGGTCCAGCGGTAGCGTTCTCACTTCCCACATATTGGGTCCCGGGTTCAATTCCCGGTGGGGTCAGGGATTTTCCCTGCCTCAAGATGGCTGGGTGTTGATGTGCCATCTTCATCATCATCATTCATCCCCATTAAGGTCAGAGGAAGGCAATGGCAAACCACCTCCGCTAGGACCTTGTCTACTATGGCGGTGCAGGTCTCCCGCATCGTCCCCTATGCTCCTCGGAGTATGGGACCTCATCGTCATGTTATCCTGTACAGTAAGTCTCGCCCAACCTCCCGGTTCTGGGTGACTTTATCAAAATCTATCTCTTTTTGTAGATCTCTCCTTTTCCTTCACCCTTCTTCCTTCCTCTTCAACCCTTCTGCCTGAAGAAGGAGCCACTGGCTCCAAAAGCTTACAAATTACAACCATCTTTTATGTGTGTGTGTGTTCCGCTGCCACTTGAAGAGTAGATTTTTTATCTGTCCAATTAAATAATTTTGTAAATAATTGATTGTTTTCATAGTCAAACAATAGTTTTAGATGATAATGTAAGTTATTGAGATGAATGTAGACAAAATATGTGCATTCATTACAACCTAACTTGTTAGAGGGGAGTGACCTATTTTTTGTATAAATTAATGTGAATCTTTTATTACCAGTTCTGGTATTGTAATGGAGGTAACTTTTTTATGATCTATCACAGTGGTTGTAAAATGTATCTGCTTTAGAGTGAGTATTGACATTGTATGGCGACACCTTGGGCTGCATAGGAAGAGTGGCAAGGGAGGAGGGGTTATGTGACCACTCAAAGAGAAATTCAATCTTCGCCGGACAATGCCTGTTGGTAGTGTTAAAATTGGAAATAAAAATTACGAAGTTCATCATACATGTGATGCTTTATAGCTTTAGCATGTAAGACAAGTTGAATCTGTGCTGTGTAAAACTGTGTTTTTCCTCTCTGTCATTTATACACTCCTGGAAATGGAAAAAAGAACACATTGACTCCGGTGTGTCAGACCCACCATACTTGCTCCGGACACTGCGAGAGGGCTGTACAAGCAATGATCACACGCACGGCACAGCGGACACACCAGGAACCGCGGTGTTGGCCGTCGAATGGCGCTAGCTGCGCAGCATTTGTGCACCGCCGCCGTCAGTGTCACCAAGTTTGCCGTGGCATACGGAGCTCCATCGCAGTCTTTAACACTGGTAGCATGCCGTGACAGCGTGGACGTGAACCGTATGTGCAGTTGACGGACTTTGAGCGAGGGCGTATAGTGGGCATGCGGGAGGCCGGGTGGACGTACCGCCGAATTGCTCAACACGTGGGGCGTGAGGTCTCCACAGTACATCGATGTTGTCGCCAGTGGTCGGCGGAAGGTGAACGTGCCCGTCGACCTGGGACCGGACCGCAGCGACGCACGGATGCATGCCAAGACCGTAGGATCCTACGCAGTGCCGTAGGGGACCGCACCGCCACTTCCCAGCAAATTAGGGACACTGTTGCTCCTGGGGTATCGGCGAGGACCATTCGCAACTGTCTCCATGAAGCTGGGCTACAGTCCCGCACACCGTTAGGCCATCTTCCGCTCACGCCCCAACATCGTGCAGCCCGCCTCCAGTGGTGTCGCGACAGGCGTGAATGGAGGGACGAATGGAGACATGTCGTCTTCAGCGATGAGAGTCGCTTCTGCCTTGGTGCCAATGATGGTCGTATGCGTGTTTGGCGCCATGCAGGTAAGCGCCACAATCAGGACTGCATACGACCGAGGCACACAGGGCCAACACCCGGCATCATGGTGTGGGGAGCGATCTCCTACACTGGCTGTACACCACTGGTGATCGTCGAGGGGACACTGAATAGTGCACGGTACATCCAAACCGTCATCGAACCCATCGTTCTACCATTCCTAGACCGGCAAGGGAACGTGCTGTTCCAACAGGACAATGCACGTCCGCATGTATCCCGTGCCACCCAACGTGCTCTAGAAGGTGTAAGTCAACTACCCTGGCCAGCAATATCTCCGGATCTGTCCCCCATTGAGCATGTTTGGGACTGGATGAAGCGTCGTCTCACGCGGTCTGCACGTCCAGCACGAACGCTGGTCCAACTGAGGCGCCAGGTGGAAATGGCATGGCAAGCCGTTCCACAGGACTACATCCAGCATCTCTATGATCGTCTTCATGGGAGAATAGCAGCCTGCATTGCTGCAAAAGGTGGATATACACTGTACTAGTGCCGACATTGTGCATGCTCTGTTGCCTGTGTCTATGTGCCTGTGGTTCTGTCAGTGTGATCATGTGATGTATCTGACCCCAGGAATGTGTCAATAAAGTTTCCCCTTCCTGGGACAATGAATTCACGGTGTTCTTATTTCAATTTCCAGGAGTGTATGTTGGTGTTCGAATATGTAATGAAACTGTTAGCTAGTTGGAAGTAAATAATCTTAACAGGTTATGAGCCCTGACCATGCATGAAAAGCCGTGAAGTGTTTGTTTTCACTCGC
Organism: Schistocerca nitens; assembly: GCF_023898315.1. Taxonomy (NCBI): domain Eukaryota; kingdom Metazoa; phylum Arthropoda; class Insecta; order Orthoptera; family Acrididae; genus Schistocerca; species Schistocerca nitens. The sequence continues at coordinate 1,270,201,954 of NC_064614.1, read as the reverse complement.
CCGTGAATTTATAACAAATAACATGAATTTGGCCGTTATTTTGTGTGTGTTCAACGGAAATGGCATCCAGTGTTTGTGACTATAAAATACACGTGGACAAGCTCGAAGCACCTGAAGATGGAATGAAATGGAAGTGGCATAATTGATGCTGTTGCGAGCATATGCATTTGAAGACATCATCACAGGTATGTACAAGAGTCCTGAAGTGGGATAAGATGCGACTGCGGAAAAAGGGCGGCACATCACCAGTGGATGAAAAACGATGCAAAAGTGGCCAGTTTATTAGCAAGTGCGCTAGGGAAGTCAGTAGCTGAATTTGTTTTAACATGCACTCATGCAAGTGAAATTTTGCACAAATTACGTGCACAGTTCGAGCATAGCAGTAGGCAACAACTGAACATGTTGACAGAGTCATTATTTTGTGTTCAACGTGGACACAGAGGATATTAGTACCCACATGCAGAAACTTTTTGTGGGCTTGAATGATGAACTGAAGAAGCCCAAAGAAAATGTTTTGTCTGAAAGAATCGTAAATGACTGAATTTTATCCGTGCTATGCAAAGAACAAGACAACTTTAAAGACTTGTGGGACACAATTCTGTCCGAAAATCAAAGTGTGAATCTTCTGACTGAAAAATTGTGCACCACTGTTTTGCATGATAAAAGAACGGTTGAATCATCTGCGTTTTCTGTACACGGTAATCCTAAGAAAAAAATTGAACAAAATAAATGTGATGATAGTGAAAAATCGAAAAAGAATGTGGAACGTGCAAAACGAAAATTTCCCTGTTATAAATGTGGGCAGGTAGGGCATTGCGCAGCAGAGTGTTCAGTGAAAGAGTCAGATAAAAACATTCACATCAATCGGTCTGAAAAGAATGTTGCATGTTTTTGGTGCCACAGTCAATAACGGTTTTGAAGTCGACAGTTGGTATTGCGATAGTGGTGCCACAAATCACATCATTGCAAATAAACAATATTTTGTGTCTTATTAAAAATTTGCTTTCCTGAAAAGATTTTAATTGGGGAAAGAGGTGTAAGCATGTTGGCTCATGGACAGAGAACTGTGAAAATTCAGATTCAGTTGAGTAATTCCACAAATAAAGCTGAACCGAGAGAAGTGCTTTGTGTACCTGAAGCAAGTGCTCACTTGTTCTCTGTAAAAGCAGCTGCACAAAAAGATTTCTGCACAAGATGACAAAAGTGTCCACATTGAAGACAAAGTGACTGGTGAAACAATGATGACTGGTGATGTCAATCATGGTCTCTATGTTCTTGACATACGTGTATTTTAACAATTGCAACCAGTTCTAGTGAACTTGGTGACATCGTCAGATGTGCTACAAATTTATAATGAGGGATTTGGTCGCCACACAAACAACACATGAAAAGTGGTTTGAAGCAGATGAACATCAATGTGGAAGGGTGAAAAGAAGAATTTTGTGATGGATGTGCAGTGGGTAAAATGCATAGTTTGCCATTCAGGACTCGAATGAATCGACCCGTGGTTACTGGCGAACAAATCCGTGCTGATGTAAATGAACCTATGACTATAAAATCTCATGGAAAAGCTCGACACTGTGTATGTTTTAAAGAAGACTTTAGCAAATTTTGAAAAATTTTCTTCCTGAAGCAGAAGAGTGAAGTCAGCACTGTCTTGGAACAGTTCTTGAATGAAGCGAAGACGAATGGTCATATTGTTAAACAGTTCAGGTGTGATGGAGGAAAAGAATTTGACAACCAGAAGGTCTCAAAATTGCTGGCAAACAGAGGCATCGAGCACTGCATCACCCCACCTTACACACCACAGCAAAATGGTGTTGCCGAAAGAGAAAACTGAACTATTGTGGAATGTGCACATTCTGTGTTCAACCCCAGTAAACTGCCAAAAGAACTATGGGCAGAAGCATGCAATACTGCTGCATACCCTTTGAATCACACTAGGAAGTCCTCTATTGAAAAAAAACCTCCGTATGAACTGTGGTATGGACGACCAGTAGGCAACCTGTATCATCTGAGAATCATTGGAACGGAGTGTTACGTGCATGTAAACAAGAATTTTTGCACAACGTTTGATGACAAGGATGTCAATGGGTATCTGGTTGGATATTTGAATGACAGAGATGGCTTCACTGTCTGGATTCCATCTCAGGGGAAGGTTGTGCTAAGTCATGATGTGAAATTTAACGCTGAAGTTGTATGCAACCTGCTGATTAATGTTACTGAATTTGAAGTTGCTCAGGATTGAACCATTAGACAAAGTGGACCTAATGAGACTTCTGATGAGGAAAAGGAATCAGAAAATGTCAGTCATAACAAAAGGACAGGAGGATTAAGTGAGGAGGAAGAAGATTTAGACATGTCAAGTTCCGGAGGAAGTAAAGGTTTAAGTGAGAAACGAAGAAGTAAGCGTGAGAAGAAAAAAAACAGAATGGATGACCAGTGGAGATTATGTGTACATGGCTGGAATTCCTATAATCAGGGATAGGGATCCAAGCTCTTATACTGAAGCTTTGCAGTCTAGCAGTAAAGTTCAGTGGCTGGAGGCTATTCATAAAGAATTGAAGTCCCTCAAATAAAATAACAATTGGGTATTAGTTGAGTGCCCAAGTGATGCACAGGTTTTGCAGAATCAAAAATGGCTCTGAGTATGATGGGACTTAACATCTGAGGTCATCAGTCCCCTAGAACTTAGAACTACTTAAACCTAACTAACCTAAGGACATCACACACATCCATGCCCGAGGCAGGATTCGAACCTGTGACCATAGTGGTCACGTAGTTACAGAATGAAGTGCCTATAACCACTCGGCCACACCAGCTGGCCCTTTGCAGAATCGTTGGATCCTGCATAAGAAAACTGCAGAAAATGGGAATGTATGTTTCAAGGGTCGACTTGTGGCCAAAGGACATGTACAAAGGCGGGGAATTGACTATGAAGAAACATTCAGCCCTGTTGCTCGCTATGATATGATTCAAACCCTGTTGGCAGTAGCTGCTGCACAGAAAATGAAACTCTACCAGTGTGACATCAAAACAGCTTTTCTCAATGGTGTACTAGAAGAAGATGTATACGTGGAACAACCTGAAGGTTTTTAAGATGATACTGGACGTGTATGTTTACTGAAGAAAAGTCTGTATGGCCTCAAGCAGGCACCACATTGTTGGAACAAGCCTTTCATAGACTTCATGAACAAGGTTGTATTTGAAAACAGTCTCTTCTACCATAGGAGCAACAAAAATTGTTTATACATTGCAATCTGTGTTGATGACGGTTTAGTTGTGGGCAACAAGTAAAGCAAAGTTCATGGAAATGTTGAAGCTGGAGTTTCAGACAAGTAGAGGATCTCTCAACAACATTTTAGGTATGAAAATACAGCAAAATTAAGAGGGGTCAATAGCAATTAATCAAGAGGACTATATAATGGAAATTCTGAAGACATTTGGAATGGATGAAGCTAATGGAGTTTCTACTCCAATTGGACGTGAAGAAAGTGATATCAAGAAGAAGATCAGAGCCAAAGTTCCTTATTGTGAAGCGGTGGGATGTCTGATGTATTTGACTACAGTCTCCTGCCCAGATACTGCTTTTGCAGTGAACAAAGCGGCTAGAGCCATGGAAGATCCTACAGTTGATGATTGGAACCGAGCGAAAAGAATTTTTAGATACCTGAAGAATACGATGACTTGTGGAATTATTTAGAAGAACAATGCGGTTTGTTTAAAAGTCTACAGTGACGCTGATTGTGCTGGTGATAAGGACACAAGGCGTTCAGCAACAGGTGTTGTCGCAACACTCTCCCATGGGGCTGTATCGTGGATCAGTCTATTACAAAAGACAGTGGCAACATCCACTATGGAAGCAGAAGTAATATCAGCCAATGAAGGAGCAAAGGAATTGCTCTGGCTGAAAAGTGACTGTATGAACTGATTGGAACATCCAAACATGTGAAGCTTCCCACGCTCTATGTTGACAATGCAAGTCCAGTGAAGCTGTCTAAAAATCCAACATATTATGAAATGTCAAAGCACATTGAAGTCCGCCACTTTTATCTCAGAGAGAGATTTTTGAATGGGGATCTTGCATTAGAACACATTGATGGGACATATCAACTAGCTGATCTACTAACCAAGCCATTGGAAAGGATCCTATTCAAGATGCTGTGTGAAGGAATTGGAGTGCAGTAGATTAAATCCATTTGACATTTAGTGTTTTTTTCATGTTTTTTATTAGGAGGAAGTGTTAAAATTTGAAATAAAAATTGCAAAGTTCATCATATCTGTGATGCTTCACATCTTTCGCAAGTAAAACAAGTTGAATCTGTGCTGTGTAAAACTGTGTTTTTCCTCTCTGTCTTTTATATGTTGGTGTTCGAGTATGTAATGAAACTGTTAGCTAGTCATAAATAAATAATCTTAAGAGATAGAACCTTACCACTTACACATTTTGAATCTACAAGTTATAAGGTATCACACCAAGTATTTTTAAGTCAAAAAGAAAATAATATATTATAACTACATGCATTTTTTGTGAAGGCTTACTTAGTAATCAGTTTTTCATACCTAAGTGAATGACCAGTGCCATCGCGGCAGAATCCCATGTTGTGTTTTTCTGATTCCTGAGCAGATTTTCTAGGCATCTTCATGCCCTAGTACTTGAAAGAATACCAAGAATCTACAGCAGACCATTTTCTATCTAACTTTTATATTAGGGCAAATAGAACTGAGACAGTTTTAAGTAACACAGTTAATTCGAAATTATCGCAGAGGGATAGAATGACATATGACTGTTTTGCATAGAAAAGCGCTTAGAAAACAGTTTTATATGATGTATTATGTATGATATTTGGAAGTAACAAAGTCATAGGAGTGAACAACTTGGCCAATTTTTCCTGACAAGTAGTGTGGACACTTCTCTGGATCAGATGCCGTATCAGCATTAGTTATCTGCAGCTCGAGGTGTAATAAATACACTACCGTTAAAATTGCTACACCACAAAGATGCTACGATATGCAAATGATTAGCTTTTCAGAGCATTCACCAAGGCTCGCGCCGGTGGCGACACCTACGACGTGCTGACATAAGAAAAGTTTCCAACCGATTTCTCATACACAAACAGCAGTTGATCAGCATTGCCTGGTGAAACGTTGTTGTGATGCCTCATGTAAGGAGGAGAAATGCGTACCATAACGTTTCCGACTTTGATAAACGTCGAATTGTAGCCTATTGTGATTTTGGTTTATCGTACTGTGAGATTGCTGTTCGTGTTGGTCGAGATACAATGACTGTTAGCAAAATATGGAATCAGTGGGTTCAGGAGGCATCTTATCTGCATGGCTGTAACGGATCATGCAGCCACGTCTCGATCCCTGATTCAACAGATTTGCAAGACAAAAACCATCTGCACGAACAGTTCGATGACGTTTGCAGCAGCATGGAATATCAGCTCAGAGACCGTGACTGTAGCTACCCTTGACACTGCATCACAGACAGGAGCACCTGTGATGGTGTACTCAATGACGATCCTGGGAGTATGAATGGCAAAACGTCATTTTTTCGGATGAATCCAGGTTCTTTTTACAGCATCATGATGGTTGCATCCATGTTCAGCGACATCGCAGTGAACACACATTGCAAGCAAGTATTCGTCATCGCCATCCTGGCGTATCACCTGGCGTGATGGTATCGGGTGCCATTGGTTACACGTGTCGGTCACCTCTTGTTCACATTGATGGCTCTTTGAACAGTGGACATTACGTTTCAGATGTGTTATGACACATGGCTCTACCCTTCATTCAATCCCTGCGAAACCCTACATTTCAGCAGGATAATGCACGACCACATGTTGCAGGTCCTGTACGGGCCTTTCTGGATACAGAAAATGTTCGACTGCTGCCCTGGCCAGCACATTCTCCAGATCTCTTACCAATTGAAAACATCTGGTCAATGGTGGCTTATCAACTGGCTCGTCATAATAAGCCAGTCACTACTCTTGATGAACTGTGGTATCGTGTTGAAGCTGCATGGGCAGCTGTACCTGTACACGTCATCCAAGCTCTGTTTGACTCAGGCGTATCAAGGCCGCTATTACGGCGAGAGGTGGTTGTTCTGGGTACTGATTTCTCAGGATCTATGCACCCAAATTGCATGAAAATGTAATCACATGTCAGCTCTAGTATAATATATTTGTCCAATGAATACCCATTTATCATCTGCATTTCTTCTTGGTGTAGCAATTTTAATGGCCAGTAATGTAACAAGGAACTAGATTTACAGGTCAAAGTCATTATTTAAACACTGATATTGAAAAAAATGACTACTCTTCATATGAGTTAGGTAACAAGAATAATGTAAATGACTTATATTACATAAGGCAACTCAAAAACAAAGACGTTTTTACTAAATAGTAATGTAACAAGCTTCCACTATCAGTCTCACTGACAACAATTGTGATGTATATTAGAACTAGTGTGACCCATTCTCAGCAATCAGTAGCGCTGTTGAGGGCAAGCAATATGGAGTTGTCACTTTTCCCATCCTGGCCACCTTACCTCACCTCCTACCGATCTTAGTGTTAAGTTGTAACCTACATAAATTAGTATGTTACTTTATTTAATAACAGGAACTGCAATATAAAAGATGATCACAATTGATTTTAACATAATTTTTCTTTTACTCATTGCATTGTATTACTACTGCCTGAATTTGATTTCATATTATGTGCCATTGACATATATCACATTTGAAGATGACCATCTCTATAATGCACAAATATGAGTCCATGTTACTTTCACTTGACATGATCCATGCTAGCTGAGCATGCTTGTAAATTCTCAGCATTGGAAGAGAAACAATAAAATATTTCCCCTGTCACATCTGTTAATCCTGCTGTGGCCATGCTACAGTGTGTTAACTGTAAGACGGCAGAGTTGTGAGGGGAGTGCGGGGAGAGGAGGAAGCAAGCACTGGCTGGCGAGGGGAGTGGAGCCGTGGGGGAGGGGGGGGTGGGACAAGGCACACCTACCAGTTGCAGTGCTGACACTACAAATTGCGCGTCATGCTTACACAAAAGCAGATGAAAGGTGTGGAAGTAAAACTCGCTTTAAATGTTGTTCGTAAACAAAACTGAAATCTAACATTAAATATATATATATATATATATATATATATATATATATATATATATATATATATATATATATATATATATATATATAGGGAAACATTCCACGTGGGAAAAATATATCTAAAAACAAAGATGATGTGACTTACCAAACGAAAGTGCTGGCAGGTCGATAGATGACAAACAAACACAAACGCACACACAAAATTCAAGCTTTCGCAACAAACTGTTGCCTCATCAGGAAAGAGGGGAAGGAGAGGGAAAGACGAAAGGATGTGGGTTTTAAGGGAGAGGGTAAGGAGTCATTCCAATCCCGGGAGCGGAAAGACTTACCTTAGGGGGAAAAAAGGACAGGTATACACTCGCCCATCCACACATATACAGACACAAGCAGACATATTTAAAGTTTGGGCAGAGACCTGCCAGTGCTTTCGTTCGGTAAGTCACATCATCTTTGTTTTTATATATATATATATATATATATATATATATATATATATATATATATATATATATGTTTGTATTTTACGAGCATCGCTACATAATACTGGTTTCCTTCTAACCGTAGGCCTACCGGTAGGGGTTGTTGGTGACTCCTGAGATGGGCCAGCAACTGCCTCTTCACTAATTGTGATAATGTTTAGCACAACTGCACAATAAAAACACGCAGAATAATACAGCACAAAACAATAACGAAGCAGACGACAATGACTACCTTGTACAACACGGTCAGCTACATAATGTTGGCAGCAGTCGAAACTGCGTGCCTACCGAAGCCTCCCGACATTTACCGACTTCTACCAATTCAGGACTAGGGAGAGGTCTGCCATCTAAAAGTTTACACACTGTACATGCCACTCTACCCCTGACATAAGTAGTAAACTTTATGTAGCTCACAGCCAAATTCACAGTTAATTATAATTGAGCACATCTTAAAACATTACTGTCCCTGTAAGGATTTTTGTTTGTTACTGAGCAAGAAAAATGCACTCTTAAGAAGCTTGTAATATTTATGTGTGGATTCTGCTGTTAGTTGTTAGAAGCATATTATAAAGTATGGCCAGGAACTGCGGGCAGAACAAACACTTGATTCAGGCTACATGCAGCCTGCAGGCCACGGTTTGATGACCACTGATGCATCATGTTTCCAACTGACCTACGACTTCCAAACATCTTTATAGCTCTTATGGATGCATTTTATGCCTTCACAGATTGATAGTACCTAACAAGAAAGTGATAACAATATGATTATCAGCGTCAAAGTTTGTAATTCACTCATCAACCACATTTTCTTTGTATTTTACATATCGTATTTTTGTATTTTATATATTGTCCACATATTTACATTTTTTCACATTCTGAATTTGCTGTAATTGTCGACCCTACCAAGTTTCTTTAGCATCTATCAGTGATTTGGATCCCTCCACCAAGTCAGAGAAAATCTACAATGTGTCTGAAAGACCACTTGTTCCTCTTCTTCAAAATATCAAACCAGAAAAAAAATCCTCCATCCTAACATTGTGCTAATGGCCAAAGCCATCACTTATCTATGCTAAATTACACTTGTATTGTGGTAGAGTTGTGACTTCAGCTATCTCAAACACAACTTAAAGCTTACTGATTCTTACGAAATATCACTCCATGACCACTTACAGTAATGACATTGCTTTGTATTTTCTTGTATGTTGATAACACAGAACACAGTTTAGCTACGGCTGTCAAAGCTAACTCTAAGGATGTAAGGTGGTAATAATGTTCAGAATACTTTTCAGCTGCAGCTGCCAAAGCTTCAGTATACTCTAAATGTCCAAGAAGACCATATGTAATGTATGGAAATAATAATAATGTTCAATAACTGACTTTCTCTTATTGTAAATACACATAGCCCAATTAAACTATGCTGTATGACAGTTTCATCCGGGTGCCCCCTAAAACCCTTCCCCCTGAATTTAACATTGATGGATTCACCTCATATCATACCCTGGATGTAAAGCTTGTCGATCCACCTCCAGACATTATACCTGACTTGTCACTGGTGGATTCACCCCAGACAATATCCCAGGCGTAATGCTGCTGGATCCATCTGGAACAATATTCCAGATCTGATATGGATGGATCTACACCAAACAATAGTCTGGACCTAACATGGTTATATCCACTGGACTGATGCATTTAAAGCAGGGGGATCCATATACAAACCCTGTCCTAGAACTTTCACCATTAGCATTGTGTGTTGATAAAGGGCTTTTCCCCCTAGGTTGACTTTTGGAAGAAGAGGAACACAGAATATTGCAGACAATTTGTAGATTCCCTCTGGTTTGGTAGTGGGATCCAAATCACTGCAGGATACTAAAGAAACTTGTAGGGTAAGCAATAAGAGCATAAATGTACTTGTACTTTTACACATAGAATTTGGATAAAAATATAGGAAATATGAAAACATGGAGGAAAATGGTGAAATATATAAAAATATGGATACAAATTGGGAATACAGGATATTCTACATTTAGACAGAGAAAGAAATCAAACTTTGCACTGGATGTAGAGGAGATGAGTGACACACAGTTAGAAAAAAAGAATTATACAGAGGAATAATAGGGATTTGTGCTACGACTTTTTAACGTAACCACTTGAAAGATGTAGGAGAGGGTTGACACTTTATGTATGTCCTTTAATAGCAGAAAGATGGTATATTCTAGAGCTGTGGTATCCAGATGAAACAGCCACATTCCCTTGCATGTGGGCCATCTGCATCAGCAATAGGTATATCAGAAAAAAATTAACTTTCAGAGTAAACTTAAAAAAAAAGAAAACTTATGGTTATGTCATATGAAGCAGAGTTGAGCATCGTTAAAATGAATTTTGTAATGGATCACATGCCTGGATTATTTCATCAGCTTCATGGATTAAATGCAAGACTTTTACAGGAATTTTTGACAAAATGGAGATGTGTGACTATCTAAGATCAAACTACAACTTTCATATGTAAGACTATCAGGAAAGTTGGAATGTTGTTCACAGTTCATGTGTGTGTTTTAGTGTTTATAATGGTTGGCTTTGGCAGTTAGCATTGTGTGCTGAAAGAAGTTCTATTGTTATTTGGGTTGACACTTTGGGAGAAGAGGAGCAAGTGATGTTGCAGACAATTTGTAGAACCTCTCTGGCTTGGCAGGGGATGTGAATCACTGTTGGATGCTAAAGAAACCTAGTAGCATAAGCAATAAGAGCATAAAAACTTTGTACATTTATACATAGAATATGGAAAAAATGTAACAACAGGGACAATATTTAAAATATGTGAAAAATGGGGAAAATATTGAAAATATGAAAAAATATGTCTGATGAGTGAATAACAAACCTCGAAGCTGATGACCACATTGTGGTCACATTCCTCTTAGATTACCACTAACCTGTGGAAGGAGAAAACACATCCATGAAAGCTATAAACATGTGTGGAAGTTATAGCTTAGCTGGTAAGATACTAGACGATAACAAAAATAAGTTTTCTTCATTATGGCACCACAAGTGGCAGTAATAGACTCAAATTAATTCACACAAAAAATAGGTTAGAATTCCCCTAATCGTCTGGATTGTAATGACCACACACATTTTGTCTACATTCATCTCTATGATGTAGGCTAGCAATTAATATTATTGTTAGGCATTCTGCATAATTTCAAGACTTTCATCATAATTTTAGTAGTTTTTTCTAGTTTTATGATAGAAATATTATTTTTCCTGATACTTTGCACATGAGGGATCCAGAACACAAGTCAGATTTTTGGATGGTTTACATTGCATTAGAGATACACATTTAAAGTTCCTCAAGAATGACCCAAAAATCCAGTCTGCTACATGCCTTCCAGAAAAACATGACCACGGAAAAATTATAATCAATGTTTTGTCTGACTATAGTTCTAATTATTCGCTTGTGAACTATGTGGAGATCTATGTTAGATGTATGATGCCACTGCTCTGCTTAAGTACTGGCTAACTGTTGAGGGATATAATGCACTGTAACGGGATGACGGGAGCAGGTGACGTGGTCGGGGTTGAAGGGCGTGGCTGGGTAGAAGAAGGTGGCTGTTTTTACCACTCTTCTTCTTTATTGTTGTTCTTCCAATACATTTTCTGGTAGCTCAGCCCCACCGCTCGTGTCGTGGTGGAGAGGAGCTGACGCACGCAGTCTGGGGAACGCGACGCCACGCTCGGTCAGCGGCTGCGCAGGCAGTAGGAGGTTAGCAGCACGAGGCCCGGCCCAGCTCGTAGACACGGTGGCTCGTGACGACGCCGGGAGTCGCCGATGCAGCAGCGGGCAACACCCCCTGCAAACCGGTCCTCGGAGACAGCGTCACTGATGACGACGACGTGACAGCGACCGAACGCCCAGTCGGTCGAACCAAATACCGAAACCCACCTCTGAAGCCCTTAAATAGTGGAGACCGCCACTGAATCCGCCGGCTATGTGGCGGCGTGTTTATTAGAAGGTTCTCGATGAGTTGGCTAACGCAACCGCGCCACACGCGGCCCGCGCCTGCGTAATTCTGCTAATGCTGCGTTCTGATGGCTGCCGCGCACGTACACACATACCGACGCTCGTTGCAAAACTGTCACCCGCATAACGCGCCGGCCAGCCTTCGTCCGCCGTCTGCCGTGAGGCTGGCGCATCGCGCACAGAAACACACTAAATCACAATTTCGCACCGTATTTCCTAAAAATAACGCCTTGTCCTCTACAACTCCTCCCTCGTACGAAAATAATTCGTCCATGAATTCAACCAAAAAGTCAAAACAACTACAGTTCACTTCACAAACACCACAAAATGCGATTGATTCACTATTTACACTGTGTTCAGTCACTTCTATCCTCAGTCTAATCTTTGTCCATAACCATTACTCACTGTTCTGCTGTACTGCCTCACAACTGTACAGTGATTTTGTCTGGACCCTTAGGTTAAAGGTTGGAAGGGGTGGGATTTGGGCTACCTTCCTCTTGAGCCGATAGTACACTAATCCTACGACAAAGATAAAAATAGAGGTGGCAGTAGTTAATGATCCAATAACTAGTATGCGTTGCTTATGCTCATGCACTCGTTGAAAAAGATGTTCCATAGTTATACATCCATTCTGTTTAGCTGTGTGGAAGCATATGCTATAGGGTGTTCCCGCCCATCTATTTCCTGAGATAATACAATACCCAAAGCAAAATTGCTAGAGTCACTAGATAATATAAACTGTTTAATAAAATCTGGAAAAGCCAAAACCGGACTAGATGTTAACAAATTTTTTAACTTTTGAAAACCCTCATCGCATTCTGCTGACCAGTGAAGTTTTGCTCCCTTCTTCAACAACTGCGCGAGGGACTTTGCAATTTCCGCAAATTTTGGAATATACCTCCTGTAAAAATTGGCGAGATCTAAATAAGACTGCAACTCTTTTACTTTTGTAGGTGTCGGAAAATTCATTACCGCCTCTACAAGTTTTGGATCCGTGCGGACACCCTCCTGTCCTATAATATGACCTAAATAACGTTCTTGAAACATATGAAGAGTTAACGGCACTGCTTTCAGACGATCGAAAACTTCGCGCAAACGGCGCACATGTTCTTGCACGTCCTTTGAGAAAACAATTATGTCATCCAAATATACCATACACTGATTAGGTTTCAGCCCGCGTAACACGCTATCTAGTAACCGTTGGAAGGTTGCCAGACATTTTTGAGTCCGAAAGGCATTCGCCGATACTGAAAATGACTTGTAGGTGTTGAGAAAGCTGTCTTCGGTCGGTCTTCTGGGGCGACGTCCAACTGGTGGTACCCGCTTCGAAGATCCAAGGTCGTGAAGTACCGACACTGACCCAAATCATCCAGAGTTTCAGTGATATTAGGCATCCGATACAGTTTTTTGATTCAGGAAACGATAATCACAACAAAAACGATATGCCTTGCCCCCATCAGGTGATTTTTTACCCACTATTACGACAGGAGCGGACCAGGGACTACTACTGGTTTCTATTATCCCATCCCTAAGCTGTTGATTAATAATTTCTTCCATGACAGGCTTTAAAGTTTTTGGAACACGATATGAACGTTTATATACCGGTGCTTCATTCCCAGTGGGGATGTAATTCTGAACTAACGGTGTGGCGGGCAGTGGACCATGAGAATTAAATAACTCTTTGTATTCCGTCAAAAGGTTCCCCATGACTTCTCTGTCTTGCCCTTCTAAAGGTGCTACTTTACCTTTCAGTGCGGACCAGCTGAAAGACTCTTCCGGTATTGTGTAATCTGCTGCGAAATCCTTATCCAGTTCATCTTCCCCTATTATCCCCAGATTCGCTATTACGGTACACCGTGCTAATTGCACCTCTTCAAGGCCAAAATTATCAATACTGACAGGCACAACCTTTTTTCCTTCTATCTCCCACACGTAGGACACGCTACGGCGCGTAAAACACTTCATTTTATCCAGCGGCTCATTCTCAGACAAACGTTCAACGACACACGACGAATTTACCGGCACGCTAGCTCCAACATCTGCCCAGAATATTTTCCCTGTACCCTTCGGTATAGTATCCCGCGAGTTAACCCTAAGGGACCTTGTATGCAGTTTAGGTGGCCCACCCGACGTCTGGGCGGTTCCTTGCCGTACGCCGTTCCAGGTTAACTTTTGCGTGATGCGCAAACAGGAAATCCAATCGGAATATGACATCATAGCTGCTGCCAACAACTGGAAGAACTTCTACCTTCACCTGGAAGTTCCTCATTTCCACTCGGAAGTTTAACACCGCTGATCCGAGTGACTTCACCTGTCCCCCACGCACGCCACTTAATGCCCAGCATGGTGGTTTTAATTCTACTTTACCGAGTACACTTCTACTCGCCACGGATACCTGAGACCCGGTATCCAATAAAAATTTGCACGGTCTGCCCCTCACCAAGCCGGTCGTTGCACAGTGGACACACCACCCCCCCCTGCCCCGTTTAACTGAGGGGATGAGGCCCACCTTGCGGTTTCCTATCATGATTCTGCCAGGACCCATTGCAATTACGCTCCCAATGATCCCAACGTCTGCATTTCCTGCACTGCACTTCCTTGCAATCGCGTCTAATGTGTCCCATCCGACCACATCTGAAACTAACGGTGTGGCGGGCTTCAAATTCCTCTAACGCCGCAGCGATTCCGACTGCCTCATTAAGAGTCTTAGGGAATTCCATCCTAATCTTGCGGGAGGTTTCGGGTTGTATTCCCCGCAAAAATGCGTCTAGTGGCCTCTGCTCAGCTTCCTGCAGAATGGCTTCATTAACACTATCGGAATCCGTTAGCTCATAAATGTTGACATTAATTTTTCGAATTCGATCTACAAAAGCTTCTATTGATTCCCCATTCCTTTGATACATTCTATTCAATTGCTCCCGATAATATCTAGACGTATTTTTCCTCCGATATCTTTCCAGCAACCCTTTTTTGAATACTTCAAATGTCTGAGCATCCCTTAATTCTTCATGGCATGTAACGTACGCTCTGGCATCCCCAGTGTTTCTGCACCACAATTTCCCAATTTAGTGGCCGTGCTAAGGTTCTCAAAAAAAAAATCATAACACCCTACCCAGCTTTTCCCGAGAAAGGGGTGACCAAAGACGCAGCGGTAGTGTCAAGAATAACTGCATTAACAGGAAACCGTTCCTTGCTCACTTCTTTAGACCGAGCAAGCTCCATCTCTAATTCAGACACTCGCTCAAGTAGCTGCTGAATAGCCACCTCGGCTGGCACAGACCGCTCCATCACTACCAGCTATCGAATCAAGACTACAGTAAGCCCAGAAAGAAGAACAGGAAAGGAAGACGGACTATGTTACAGGTTCGGACAAACCACCAAACGAAAAATTGGCACTTACTTGTCACGTTGCAGGAGTTGCTGATCCGTTATTGCCCTTCTCAGGTGCCACGTATCCTCGTCGATTACCAGCCACATTTTCCTCCATATCCAGGGAGAATACCACTACTGTCACCAATTGTAACAGGAATGTGTGATGCGCAGGTTGCGCGACTGACACCACTTGTAATGGGATGACCAAAGTGGGTGACGTAGTCAGTGTTGTAAGGCGTGGCTGGGTAGAAGAAGGTGGCTGTTTTTAGCAATCTTCCTCTTTATTGTGGGTTCTTCCAATACATTCTCCGGTAGCTCAGCCCCACCGCTCGTGTCGTAGTGGTGACGAGCTGAGGCACGCAGTCCGGGGAACGCGACGCCGTGCTCGGTCAGCGGCTGCGCAGGTAGTAGGAGGTTAGCAGCACAAGGCCCGGCCCAGTTCGCCTGCCTCTTGCAGACACAGCGGCTCGTGACGACGCCGGGTGTCGCCGGTGCAGCAGCGGGCAACGCCCTCAGCTGGCCAGTCCTCGGAGACAGCGTCACTGATGACGACGACGTGACAGCGACCGAACGCCCAGTCGGTCGAACCGACTGCCGACGCCCACCTCTGATGCCCTTAAATAGTGCAGACCGCCGCTGAATCCGCCGGTTACGCGGCGGCGTGTTTATTAGAAGGTTCTCGATGAGTTGGCTAACGCAACCGCGCCACACGCGGCCCGCGCCTGCGTAATTCTGCTAATGCTGCGTTCTGAGGGCTGCCGCGCACGTACACACACACCGACGCTCGTTGCAAAACTCTATCACCCGCATAACGCACCGGCCAGCCTTCGTCCGCCGTCTGCCGTGAAGCTGCCGCATCGCGCACAGAAACACACTAAATCACAATTTCGCACCGTATTTCCTAAAAATAACCCCTTGTCCTCTACAGCACCCAAAATGATGGATTTGGTTCTGTATACTATGTGTGTATTATTTTACAAGATACTTCAGATATCAGACTGAAGAAACTGCAAAAAGGTGGGAATTTAAGGAGATGGGACCTGGATAAACTAAAAGAACCAGAGGTTGTACAGAGATTCAGGGAGAGCATAAGGGAGCACTTGACAGGAATGGGGGAAATAAATACAGTAGAAGAAGAATGGGTAGCTTTGAGGGATGAAGTAGTGAAGGCAGCAGACGATCAAGTAGGTAAAAAGACGAGGGCTAGTAGAAATCCTTGGGTAACAGAAGAAATATTGAATTTAATTGATGAAAGGAGAAAATATAAAAATGCATTAAATGAAGCAGGCAAAAAGGAATACAAACGTCTCAAAAATGAGATCGACAGGAAGTGCCAAATGGCTAAGCAGGGATGGCTAGAGGACAAATGTAAGGATGTAGAGGCCTATCTCACTAGGGGTAAGATAGATACTGCCTACAGGAAAATTAAAGAGACCTTTGGAGATAAGAGAACGACTTGTATGAATATCAAGAGCTCAGATGGAAACCCAGTTCTAAGCAAAGAAGCGAAAGCAGAAAGGTGGAAGGAGTATATAGAGGGTCTATACAAGGGCGATGTACTTGAGGACAATATTATGGAAATGGAAGAGGATGTAGATGAAGATGAAATGGGAGATATGATACTGCGTGAAGAGTTTGACAGAGCACTGAAAGACCTGAGTCTAAACAAGGCCCCCGGAGTAGACTACATTCCATTAGAACTACTGACGGCCTTGGGAGAGCCAGTCCTGACAAAACTCTACCATCTGGTGAGCAAGATGTATGAAACAGGCGAAATACCCTCAGACTTCAAGAAGAATATAATAATTCCAATCCCAAAGAAAGCAGGTGTTGACAGATGTGAAAATTACCGAACTATCAGTTTAATAAGTCACAACTGCAAAATACTAACACGAATTCTTTACAGACGAATGGAAAAACTAGTAGAAGCCGACCTCGGGGAAGATCAGTTTGGATTCCGTAGAAACACTGGAACACGTGAGACAATACTGATCTTACGACTTATCTTAGAAGAAAGATTAAGGAAAGGCAAACCTACGTTTCTAGCATTTGTAGACTTAGAGAAAGCTTTTGACAATGTTGACTGGAATACTCTCTTTCAAATTCTAAAGGTGGCAGGGGTAAAATACAGGGAGCGAAAGGCTATTTACAATTTGTACAGAAACCAGATGGCAGTTATAAGAGTCGAGGGACATGAAAGGGAAGCAGTGGTTGGGAAGGGAGTAAGACAGGGTTGTAGCCTCTCCCCGATGTTGTTCAATCTGTATATTGAGCAAGCAGTAAAGGAAACAAAAGAAAAATTCGGAGTAGGTATTAAAATTCATGGAGAAGAAATAAAAACTTTGAAGTTCGCCGATGACATTGTAATTCTGTCAGAGACAGCAAAGGACTTGGAAGAGCAGTTGAATGGAATGGACAGTGTCTTGAAAGGAGGATATAAGATGAACATCAACAAAAGCAAAACAAGGATAATGGAATGTAGTCTAATTAAGTCGGGTGATGCTGAGGGAATTAGATTAGGAAATGAGGCACTTAAAGTAGTAAAGGAGTTTTGCTATTTGGGGAGCAAAATAACTGATGATGGTCGAAGTAGAGAGGATATAAAATGTAGGCTGGCAATGGGAAGGAAAGCGTTTCTGAAGAAGAGAAATTTGTTAACATCAAGTATAGATTTAAATGTCAGGAAGTCGTTTCTGAAAGTACACTCCTGGAAATGGAAAAAAGAACACATTGACACCGGTGTGTCAGACCCACCATACTTGCTCCGGACACTGCGAGAGGGCTGTACAAGCAATGATCACACGCACGGCACAGCGGACACACCAGGAACCGCGGTGTTGGCCGTCGAATGGCGCTAGCTGCGCAGCATTTGTGCACCGCCGCCGTCAGTGTCAGCCAGTTTGCCGTGGCATACGGAGCTCCATCGCAGTCTTTAACACTGGTAGCATGCCGCGACAGCGTGGACGTGAACCGTATGTGCAGTTGACGGACTTTGAGCGAGGGCGTATAGTGGGCATGCGGGAGGCCGGGTGGACGTACCGCCGAATTGCTCAACACGTGGGGCGTGAGGTCTCCACAGTACATCGATGTTGTCGCCAGTGGTCGGCGGAAGGTGCAAGTGCCCGTCGACCTGGGACTGGACCGCAGCGACGCACGGATGCACGCCAAGACCGTAGGATCCTACGCAGTGCCGTAGGGGACCGCACCGCCACTTCCCAGCAAATTAGGGACACTGTTGCTCCTGGGGTATCGGCGAGGACCATTCGCAACCGTCTCCATGAAGCTGGGCTACGGTCCCGCACACCGTTAGGCCGTCTTCCGCTCACGCCCCAACATCGTGCAGCCCGCCTCCAGTGGTGTCGCGACAGGCGTGAATGGAGGGACGAATGGAGACGTGTCGTCTTCAGCGATGAGAGTCGCTTCTGCCTTGGTGCCAATGATGGTCGTATGCGTGTTTGGCGCCGTGCAGGTGAGCGCCACAATCAGGACTGCATACGACCGAGGCACACAGGGCCAACACCCGGCATCATGGTGTGGGGAGCGATCTCCTACACTGGCCGTACACCACTGGTGATCGTCGAGGGGACACTGAATAGTGCACGGTACATCCAAACCGTCATCGAACCCATCGTTCTACCATTCCTAGAGCGGCAAGGGAACTTGCTGTTCCAACAGGACAATGCACGTCCGCATGTATCCCGTGCCACCCAACGTGCTCTAGAAGGTGTAAATCAACTACCCTGACCAGCAAGATCTCCGGATCTGTCCCCCATTGAGCATGTTTGTGACTGGATGAAGCGTCGTCTCACGCGGTCTGCACGTCCAGCACGAACGCTGGTCCAACTGAGGCACCAGGTGGAAATGGCATGGCAAGCCGTTCCACAGGACTACATCCAACATCTCTACGATCGTCTCCATGGGAGAATAGCAGCCTGCATTGCTGCGAAAGGTGGATATACACTGTACTAGTGCCGACGTTGTGCATGCTCTCTTGCCTGTGTCTATGTGCCTGTGGTTCTGTCAGTGTGATCATGTGATGTATCTGACCCCAGGAATGTGTCAATAAAGTTTCCCCTTCCTGGGACAATGAATTCACGGTGTTCTTATTTCTATTTCCAGGAGTGTATTTGTGTGGAGTGTAGCCATGTATGGAAGTGAAACATGGAAGATAAATAGTTTGGACAAGAAGAGAATAGAAGCTTTCGAAATGTGGTGCTACAGAAGAATGCTGAAGATTAGATGGGTAGATCACATAACTAATGAGGAAGTATTGAATAGGATTGGGGAGAAGAGAAGTTTGTGGCACAACTTGACCAGAAGAAGGGATCGGTTGGTAGGACATGTTCTGAGGCATCAAGGGATCACCAATTTAGTATTGGAGGGCATCGTGGAGGGTAAAAATCGTAGAGGGAGACCAAGAGATGAATACACTAAGCAGATTCAGAAGGATGTAGGTTGCAGTAGGTACTGGGAGATGAAAAAGCTTGCACAGGATAGAGTAGCATGGAGAGCTGCATCAAACCAGTCTCAGGACTGAAGACCACAACAACAACAACTTCAGATATGGGGGATATAGAAAATAAGTCCTTTTTTTGTGGTTTACATTGCATTAGAGATATACATATCATTCACAGTTCCTTGGGGACAGCCACATCATGTCACCAGTAACTGCTGCTGCTTGGTCATAGTGTTGTGTGGTAGGTTGAGGTGCTGGCACTGTCTCGGCAGAACCATTCCTATCTGAGGCAGTAATGCTATCAGTAATAGTCAGCTAGGACCGTTGGTGTCCCAGAGTTAATTGTTTAACATTTTACCATCGTGAATTATTATTATTTTAAATAATTTCAAAATCAGTATGGGTCCTGAAGATACACGTTGACTGTGAATATTGTATCACAGACACAGTCCCTCTGACTGTTCAGAGATGTCACTAAACTCGTCCAAAAATGTAAACTACCATGGATGAGCAGCACCTATTAGACAGAGGGGGTACGACAGCCGATAAGTTCCAGTCATTCCACCAGGAGGGAGGTACACGGCTGGTGTTGTCTGTAGCTCAGCCGTGCCTATACGGTCAATACTGGGGCTGATCGCGTCTGAATTGCTACTTTGTGCCAGGAAGGGCTCTCAAAAAGGGAACTGTCCAGGCGTCTCAGAGTGAACCAAAGTGATGTTGTTCGGGCATGGAGGAGATACAGAGAGACAGGAAATGTCGATGACATGCCTCACTCAGGCCACCCAAGTGCCTCATTAATACTGGCAACTACACTGAAGAGCCACAGAAGCAGGTACACCTGCCTAATATAGTGTGGATCCCCCGTGAGCATGCAGAAGTGCAGCAACACGATGTGGCATGGACTTGACTAATGTCAGAAATAGTGCTGGAGGGAACTGACATCATGAATCTTACAGCACTGTCCATAAATCCGTAAGAATACTTGGTGGTGGAGATCTCTTCCCCACTGCACATTGCAAAGCATCCCAGATTTGCTCAATTATGTTTATTTCTGGACAGTTTGGTAGCCAACGGAAGTCTTTAAACTCAAAAGAGTGTTCCTGCAGCCACGCTGTAGCAATTCTCGACGTGTGGGGTGTCGCATTGTCCTGCTGGAATTGCCCAAGTCCATCGGAATGCACAATGGACGTAAATGGATGCAGGTGATGATACAGGGTGCTTATGTATGTGTCAGCTGCCAGAGTTGTACCTACGTATACAAGGGCTGGCCATAAATCCGTAAGAGTATGAGGGGGTGGAGATCTCTTTTGAATAGCACGTTGCATGGCATCCCAGATATACTCAAAATGTTCATGTCAGGGCAGTTTGGTGGCCAGTGGAAGTGTTTAAACTCAGAGGAGTGTTCCTGCAGCCACTCTGTAGAAATTCTGGACGTATGAGGTGTCGATTGTCCTGCTGGAATTGCCCAAGTCCGTCGGAATGCACTATGGACATGAATGGATGCAGGTGATTAGACAGGATGCTTACGTACGTGTCACCTGTCAGAGTCGTGTCTATACCTATCAGAGGTCCCATATCGGTCCAACTGCACACACCCCACACCATTACAGAGCCTCCATGAGCTTCAACAGTCCCTACTGACATGCAGGGCTCCTGGACCTGTGAGGTTGTCTCCATAACCACTAGATCCACTCCATCCGCTAGATACAATTCGAAACGAGACCCATCCGACCAGGTAACATGTTTCCTATTGTGTCTAGGAATCCTGCATACTCGGATCACTAGACAAACAATGAAACAACTCGTATTAACGAGTTTCATTATAACACAAATATTTAACTTGCGTTACACAGATGTGTTGTAAGGAAAGGGCGACATACAAAATCAACTGAAATGCTGTGGCCGCTGATCTCTAACAGTGCTAAGTAGAGAATGCTAGTGACAGAGGCTATGATGTGTTGGCTAACGAAGTGGCTAACGTTGAAGCTGCAATCAAAGTGGATGCCACCAGTCGGATTCGGTGCTTTTGTCCTCTTCACCTAGGGGCCACTGCTGTCGTGTTGTCGTCCTAGGGTGGTCGGTCAACATGCGATTGGCTGACCTCTTCTCACAGCCTCTTTGTCGTTCCCGACTGGCGTGTTGGAGCTTATTTTACACCATAATATTCCTCCCACCCAAAGCGACGGACCGTCGTCATATATGGAGCACGACAGTGGGGGGTGAGGGAGTGGGGGGTTGGCAAGAGCGTGGCCGCTCTGATGGATCGGAAGCTGTGGCTGCAGGGGACATCAGACTTCCGATCGTACCTCACCATCCGGCCTTCACTCTGGTGGGAACATCCCCCAGAAAATGCCCAAAAGGGTACGTGTCCACCTCCTGAGGGCCATACGAAGATGTAGAAGGTGTCTGCTGCTATGGCGTGGGTGGGTCCAGCTCCATCGCTAGGACGAGAGGAGACGGAGGAGGCGAAGGCTCCATCTCCATGGGGTCGTCCCGCGGTGTCGTGATGACACCCTCTGGCTGCTGCTGTGGCTGCACTGTCCTTGGAATCCGTGAATCTGGGGGAAGAGATACAGAAGGATCACCGCACACATGACAGTGGCGAATTTGATTGTGATGTCGGCGCTGCAGTCTGTCTGTGTCTGAAATGAGACACATGCATGCGCCAAGTCGATGAAGGATCTCGCCTCGCCACCACCGTCTGCTGCCGCTTAAACACTGAAAAACACGATATCATGTGGCGAGAAGCGATACTTGCGGCCTTCCTGCGGCGCCGGATGCAGAGGAGGGTGGAGCAGGTGGAGCAGCGTTCGATGGCGGCGGCCGGGAAGCAATTCCACCGCCGTTGGTCCATCTCATGGTTGCGAACGATAGCAGGCGAGAAACAGTTGCAATGCTTGAACCCTGGTGTGTGCGGTGTGAAGTTTTCCATTTGCTGCTTGAAGGTTCTGACAAAACGTCCCGCTTCGCCGTTGGACTGTGGATGGAATGGTGCACTAGTTAGATGTTGCATTCCATTGCGTTTACGGAATATTTCGAATACATTTGTTGTGAACTGAGGGCTGCTGTCCAACACTATGACTTCAGGCAAACCTTAGAGGCAAAAAATAGAGGACAACGCCTCAATTGATCCACGTGACATTGTTCAGTTCTTTGACACAGCAAAAGGGAACTTTCTGTGAGAGTCTACCACGATCAACCAACGAATGTCCCAATAAGGATCCGCAAAGTCTATCTACAAACGTTGCCATGGTGATTGTGACTTAGGCCAAGCAGAGAATTTTTGCGGCGGAGTGGACTGTTTCTCCGCACATGCGTGACACTGTGACGTCATCTGTTCTATTGGGGTGTCCATACCTTGCCAAGTACAGTGTCGATGAGCTAACTGTTTACTACGAACAATTCCCCAGTGTCCTTGATGAAGTAACTGCAACACTTCTTTTTGCAAAGCTTTTGGAATCAACACACGTGACTGTCCACTATCATTTTAACAAAGAACCACATCTTGCTGTAAAGCGAGGCTATGCCAACGTGCAAAGTATCAGCGTACTACACAGTTATTTATACCATACAATGATCGAGACCAAGAAGTGCGAATGCATTTTAACAAAATGTTCAAACTTGAATCAGCTTCCGTGGCCTGTGCAATATCCCTATAGTTTACAGGAAAAGTTTGAAGCAATTCAGAATCGTGAGTATCGATGTCACAACAAGATGGAGCAGAAGTGTGTATCAGGGCCAATCGGAAGACGTAAAAGTGCGTCCACATTAACATGTTGAGCTATCGGATGATACACAATCTCGTACTGGTATTGAGACAGCAACAAAGCCCATCTTTGCAATTTTTTGGGTAGTTCACACAGGAACCGGCTTCATCGGATGAAACAAGGACTGCAATGGCTTGTGATCCGTTACTAAGTAGAATTTTCTGTCATACAAATATGGGTGGAATTTGGACACACCATACACCTCTTTCTCTATTTGTGAATGGTTACACTGAGCTTTGGACAACACTTTTGATGAGAAAGCAGTACGCCTGTCTTTATCACCAATTCTGTGTGAAAGCACTGCACCAATCCCGTAAGACGAAGCGCCAGCTTGCAACATAACCGGTTTGTCAGGATCAGAGTGAACCAAGCATCGATCACTGAGCAATGCCTCTTTAAGTTTTTGAAAAACTACTTGCCACTCATCTGTCCAAACAAAGGGGACGTTCTTGCGATGCAGGCGATGCAATGGAGCTGCAATTTGTGCAGCACTCTATATGAATCGAAAATAATAGTTCATATTCCCTAATACTGACTGCAATTCTGTGACATTGTGAGGAACTGGCAGGTCACGTATGGCTAACAAATGTGAGTGAAAAGGATGTACATCTTGACTGTTTGTGACATGAGCAAGATACTGCGACTCGGGTTTAAAAAAAATCACACCTGTTCAGTCTACACTTAAGTCATGCATCAGATGACACACGAAACAAAGCATGCAAATTTGCAATGTGTTCTTCAGGTGTATGACCTGCTACGAGAATATCATCCAAATAGTTTGAACAGTTTGACACTTGAGCAGTCACCTGTTCCAAATACCGTTGGAAAATGGCGGGTGCGGAATCACTGCCAAATGGCAAACGCAGATATTTAAACAAACCGAAATGAGTGTTCACAACACACACGGTTTGATAATATTCATCTAGTGGTATTTGAAGTACGCGTCGCGCAAATCAATTTTTGAAAAGTAGCGACCGGCGCCTAATGTGGACTTGAGATCCTCTGGCCATATCAATGGACAAGTATCAATCACAGTTTGTGGGTTAACAGTAGACTTAAAGCCAACACAGAGGCGAATGCGACCTGAAGGTCTGGGGAGCAAAACCAGTGGACTTGCTCATTGACTAGCTTGTATGGGCGCAATAGCTCCACTATCTTACAGTTCTTTACGTTCAGCAGCCACTTTGTTCCATAAAGCAAAGGAAACAGTTCTGGCCCAGAAAAATTTCGGCTGAGAATTGTCTTTCATAGTAATATGTGCAACAAAATTGTTAGCCATACATAAACCTTCAGAAAAGAGTTCAGAGAATTCTTTCAGCAAGCGAGCTACATAGTCATTGTAATTGAATCCGCTCACTGACAATACATTGTCCTGAATTTGGAAGTCAAACAAATCAAACGAATCAAGGCCAAATATGTTCTCACAATCGCGTTATTTTAGCACAGTGAAAGTCACTGTTTGCGTATGCGAACGATATGTGGCAGGCAAAGTACATTTTCCGAGAACAAGAATGTCTTGGCCATTATAAGTCGTCAGGTGCACGCTAGTTTTAGACAGGCGTGGGGAGCCTAACAGTTCATATGTGTTACGATTCAGCAAAGTAACAGAGGCACCCCTCTCCAACTTAAATGTCACGTATTTTCCACTAAGATCCAAATGAACAAAAAGTTTGTTGGACTGGTGTAGCACTGAAGAAACTGTTCGCTTGCTAGTTTTGCTAATGCCTGCAGCAGGCTTTGAATAGACTGCATTGATTACATAGGCCTCGTGACTAGATTTTTGTGAGTGGGCTGAATTCTTGTGTTTGTCCCATTTCAAACATACGGACTGTACGTGACTTTTCTCGCCGCAAGTGTAACACTGTGCTTGTCTGGACAGGCAATCTTGTAGTTTGTGGCACGAATAGCACCGAGGGCATGACTTAATTCTATTCATGGATGTAGCCGCTTGTTTAGAGAACTGTTTACATGACTAGGTGTGCACATGCTGTTGCTGCCTACTGGGCCAGTCATGAGCAAGGGTCGACTCAACCCACCAAATTGGTGGCTGTTCAAATTTATTGGTTGCTATTGCCTGAATCATACTTATCTAGAATTTGCGCTACGTGATGGAATGATGGATCTGACTGTTTCAAAATCTGTTCTCTAAGGCTGACATCACTTACACAGTACATGATCGCATCATGCAACATAACATCTGAAAATAAAGCGCCACAAGCACATTTGAATTTGCATTTCCTCGTCATACCCTGAAAATCTGTTACCCGCTCACTATAAGTTTGTTCTGACCTCTTCTTGCAACGAAAGAATTGATTCCTAGCTGCCACCACATTCACTTGTTGGTCATAATAGTTAGTTAGAGTACAGACAACCTGATCATATTAAAATTAACTCAGAGTGGCGTTAGGGAACAACTTCTGAATGAAGTGAAAGACTGCACTTCCTACTGTTGACAAAAAGTAATGTAGTTTCACAGTATCTGATACTTCGTGAGCAATGATGAGGTCTTCATACTGTTGCAACGATTAGAGCCATTCCTCTTCTTTTTCGTTAAACTGGCGAAAAGGCGGTTTGGCACTCGGTGCTACAATTGTTGCACGCTGGTCACATGGACGAGCAGCGTTGGTCGCTTGATTGGCCAGTAACTGCTATGCCGTATTTAGAAGGGTTGCAATCTGTTGCGTCTGCTGCGTCTGAATCTATCGCTTGCGGCTGAGGCGTCTGAGCAGGGGCTGGGAGAGGTGCGTTGCTCGTTTTGGAATAGACAAATGCAATAAACAGACAATGCAAGCAATAAAAACAAGCACATAACCAAAGAAAATTCCTGCAACGCCCACCTGAAAACTCTGAACCGAAAAAACAGTGTAAGAGACACTGTTAAAACATGTAAACACACTTCTGCAAAAAAAAGACAAGGTAGAATTAAGATGGCAGCAAAACACAAAATCTCACAACAAAACAAAACAGCGACGACCATCTATGACAGCTGGTGGCTCTGGGTTCGAAACGTTAACAGGTTTTCGCTATGTTATTGCTTGCTCCTGTATTGTCGGCACCGTGTTATTCAGACATATTGTTGTGTTCAGGAATGCTGCATACTCGAATCGCCAGACAAACAATCAAACAACTCGTATTGGCTAAAAATGGCTCTGAGCACTATGGGACTTAACATCTATGGTCATCAGTCCCCTAGAACTACTTAAACCTAACTAACCTAAGGACATCACACAACACCCAGTCATCACGAGGCAGAGAAAATCCCTGACCCCGCCGGGAATCGAACCCGGGAACTCGGGCGTGGGAAGCGAGAACGCTACCGCACGACCACGAGCTGCGGACAACTCGTATTAATGAGTTTTATTACAACAAGACAAACACAAATACTTAACTTGGATTACACAGATGTGGCGCAAGCAAAGGGCGACATACAAAATCAACTGAAAAGCAGTGACTGCTAATCTCTAACTGTGCTATGTAGATAATGCTGGTGATAGAGGCTACGATGCGTTGGCTAACGAAGTGGGTAACGTTGAAGCTGCTATCCAAGTGGGCTGCCGCCAGTCGGGCGCGGCGCTTACGTCCTCTTCACATCTATATCTGCACCTACATCTGCATGGATACTATACAAATCACATTTAAGTGCCTGGCGGAGGGTTCATCGAACTAACTTCACAATTCTCTATTATTCCAATCTCATATAGCACGCGGAAAGAACGAACAGCTATATCTTTCCATACGAGCTCTGATTTCCCTTATTTTATGATGGTGATCGCTTCTCCCTATGTAGGTCGGCGTCAACAATATATTTTAGCATTCAGAGGAGAAAGTTGGTGATTGGAATTCCGTGAGAAGATTCCTCCGCAACGAAAAACGCCTTTGTTTTAATGATGTCCATCCCAAATCCTGTATCATTTCAGTGACATTCTCTCCCCTATTTCGCGATAATACAAAACGTGTTGCCTTTCTTTGAACTTTTTCGACGTACTCCGTCAACGTTATCTGGTAAGGATCCCACACCATGCAGCAGTATTTCAAAATAGGATGGACAAGCGTAATGTAGGCGGTCTCCTTAGTAGGTCTGTTTCATTTCCTAAGTGTCCTGCCAATAAAACACAGTCTTTGGTTAGCCTTCCCCACAACATTTTCTTTGTGTTTCGTCCAATTTAAGTTGTTCGTAATTGTAATTCCTAGGTATTTAGTTGAATTTACGTCCGTTGGAGTTGATTGATTTATCGTGTAACCGAAGTTTAACGGATTCCTTTTAACACTCATGTGGATGACATACTTTTCGTTATTTAGGGTCAGTTGCCAATTTTCTTCTCTAAATCGTTTTACAATTTGTTTTGATCTTCTGATGACTTTACTAGTCGATAAACGACAGCGGCCGGCCAGTGTGGCCGTGTGGTTCTAGGCGCTTCAGCCTGGAACCGCGTGACCGCTACGGTCGCAGGTTCGAATCCTGCCTCGGGCATGGTTGCGTGTGATGTCCTTAGGTTAATTAGGTTTAAGTAGTTATAAGTTCTAGGGAACTGATGACCACAAATGTTAAGTCTTATAGTGCTCAGAGCCCTTTTTTTGAAACGACAGCGTCATGTGCAAACAACCTAAGACGGCTACTCAGATTGTCTCCCAAATCGTTTATATAGATAAGGAACAGCAAAGGGCCTATAACACTACCTTGGGGAACTCGAGGAATCGCTTCTGTTTTACTCAATGACTTTCCGTCACTTTCTATGAACTTTGTCCTCTCTGACAGGAAATCACGAATCTAGCCACATAACTGACACGATATTCCATAGGCACGCAATTCCACTACATGACACTTGTGTGATATAGTGTCAAAAGCCTTCCGCAAATCCAGAAATACGGAATCAATTTGAAATCGATAGCATTCAACATTTCGTGCGAGTAAAGAGCTAGTTGTGTTTCATAAGAATGATGTTTTCTAAATCCGTGTTGACTGTGTGCCAATAGACCGTTTTCGTCGAGGTAATTCATAATGCTCGAACACCATATATGTTCCAAAATCCCGCTGCAAATCGACGTTAATGATATCGGCATGTAATTTAGTGGATTACTTTTACTAACTTTTTTGAATATTGGTTGACTTTCCAGTCTTTGGGTGTGGATCTTTCGTCGAGCGAACAGTTGTATATGATTGTTAAGTATGCAGCTATTGCATCAGGATACTCTGAAAGGAACCTAATTGGTATACAGTCTGAACCAGAAGACTTGTGATTTAAGTTGCTTCACTACTCCGAGATATCTACTTCTACGTTACTCATGTTGGCAGCTGTTCTTGATTCGAATTCTGAAATATTTACTTCATCTTCTTTTATGAAGGCATTTCGGAAGGCTGTGTTTAGTAACTCTGCTTTGACAGCTCTGTCTTCGATAGTATCTCCATCACTGTCGCCCAGAGATAGCAGTGATTGTCTCTTCCCGCTAGCATACTTCACATACGACCAGACTCTCTTTGGATTTTCTGCCAGGTTTCGAGACAAAGTTTTATTGTGGAAACTGTTATAAGCGTCTCGTATTGACGTGAGCGCTAAATTTCGAGCTTCATCTTGGTGATTTCACTTCTGTTTAAATTTGGCATCTTTTTTTTCGTTGTTTCTGCAACAGTGTTCTGACCCGTTTGTGTACCACGAAGGATCAACTCGGTCGTTTGTTAATTTATTTGCTATAAATCTCTCAATTGCTGCCGATACTACTTTTTGAATTCAAGCCACATCTGGTATGCACTTATATTGTTAATTTGGAAGGAGTGGAGATTGTCTCTGTGGAAGGTGTCAAGGGAATTTTTAAGTGCTTTTTTAATAGGTATATTTTTCGTTTATTTTTTGACGATTTGGTGGTTACAATATTCAGTCTCGCTACGACACCCCTGTGTTCACTAATCCCTGTATCCGTTTTGATGCTTGTTATTAGCTGAGGATTATTTGTTGCGAAGAGGTCAAGTGTGTTTTCACAGCCGTTTACTATTCGCATCGGCTCATGAACCAACTACTCGAAATAATTTTCGGAGAATGCATTTAGCACAAGTTCGGATGATATATATGCGAACTTCCGGATTTAAAGATGTATTTTCTTCAACATATCGAGGGTAAATTAAAGTCACCACCAACTATAATTGTATGAGTCGGGTGCGTGTTTGATATTACGCTCAAGTTTTCTTTGAACCTTTCAGCAATTGTATCATGTGAATTGTGAGGTCGGTAAAGGATCCAATTATTATTTTATTCTGGTTGCCAACAATGACCTCTGCCCATACTAACTCACAGGAACTATCTACTTCAATTTCGCGACAACATAAACTACTTCTAACAGTAACCAACACGCCACCGCCAACTGCGTTTAGCCTATCGTTCCGGAACATCGTTAGGTTCTTCGCAAAAAAATTCGGCTGAACTTATTTCCGGCTTTAGCCAGCTTTCAGTGCCTATAACAATTTGAGCATCAGTGCTTTCTATTAGAGCTTGGAGCTCTGCTACTTTCCCAACACAGCTACGACAATTTACAACTGTTATACCGATGGTTCCTGTATCTAAGTTCCTCCTCTGTTTGACCTGCACCCTTTGTGACTGAAGCGCTTTTTTTGTTTTCTCGAGACTCTCTAACCTAAAAAAAAAAACCACCCAGTCCACGCCACACAGCCCCTGCTACCCGTGTAGCCGCCTCCTGCGTGTAGTGGACTCCTGACCTATTCAGCGGAACCCGAAACCCAACCACCCTTTGGCCCAAGAAGAGGAATCTGCAGCCTACACGGTCGCAGAACCGTCTGAGCCTCTGATTGAGACTCTCCATTCAGCTCTGTACCAGATGTCTGCAGTTGGTCATGTTGACTATGCTGCAAATGATCAGCTCTGCTTTCATCTCGCAAGCGAGACTGGCAGCCTTCACCACTTCTCTTAGCCACTTGAAACCAGAGAGAACCGACACACACATCATTGGTACCAACGTGAGCCACCAGCTGCAGTTGGCTGCACCTTGTGCTGTTCATGGCATCTGACAGGACCTGTTCCACGTCTGGAATGACTCCACCCAGTATGCACACGGAGTGCACATTGGCTTTCCTCCCCTTCTTGGCTATCGTGTCCCTAAGGGGCCCCATAACGCGCCTAATGTTGGAGCTCCCAACTATCAATAATCCCACCCTCTGTGATTGCCCAGATCTTGCAGGCTGAGAGGTTTCTTCTGAAACAGGACTGGCGACGGCATCTGGCTAAGCGACAGTGTCAGCCACAGACAGCGTGTCAGCGCTGACTTTGTGCCGTAACATTTCCAGTCATCAACAGTCCAATGTAGGTGTTGATGGGCCCAGGCGAAGCGTAAAGCTTTGTGTCATGTCATCTAGGGTCCACGAATGGGCCTTCGGCTCCGAAAGCTCATATCGCTGATGTTTCATTGAATGGTTCACACGCTGACATTTGTTGATGGCCCAGCATTGAAATCTGCAGTAATTTGAGGAAGGGTTGCACTTATGTCACGTTGAACGATTCTCTTCAGGCGTCGTTGGTCCTGTTCTTGCAGGATTTTTTTTTCCGGTCGCAGCGATGCCGGAAATTTGAGGTTTACCGGGTTCCTGATATTCACAGTTCACTCGTAAAATGGTCGTACGGGAAAATCCCCACTTAATCGGTACTTCGGAGATGCTGTGTCTCATCGCTCGTGTGCCGGCTATAACACCAAGTTTAATCTCTGTTAAATGTTGATAACCTGCCACTGTAGCGGCAGTAACCGATGTAAGAACTGCGCCAGACACTTGTCTTATGTAGGCGTTACCGACCGCAGCGCCGTAATCTGCCTGTTTACTTATCGCCGTATTTGAATACGCATACCTATACCAGTTTCTTTGGCGCTTCAGTGTAGTTGCGGTAACGGTGTGCAAATTCGAGGCTTCGTCGTCGATGGTCATCAGTCAGCATGTCTGCATGAACCAGACACCTGCTGCAGAGGCCCCTTGGTTCAACTGGACGGTCAGTTGCTCGACAGTTGCACCTCTATTCGCCCGCACACATCTGCGCAGCTATCGTTAAGCCTTTCATCTAAGGCCCGTGCTGCACCACAGTTGTCTTGAAGCCAGTTTTGTATAGGTCCACTTTGCCTTGCACGGCATGCCTCAATCAGGGCAACACGCAAACTGTTTACTGACTTCACCGTTTCGGAAATGCTTCCACCGTTGGTCCAAAAGTCCTTGATCATGCCCATTTGGATGTCAGATAAATTGCTACGTTTCCACTTTACAACAACGACTGCACTGTTTTCCGCGTCCCACCTACACGTTTTACATATCATCCATTGTTAGTGCCGCCTAGGAGCAGTTATTGCACGATGTCGTAGAACATAGGCGGTGGATCACATTAACGTGACGGGACTGTGTATTATGCACCTGTTCACTTTTATTTATTTATGTCAGCATGCAGGCTCTGAAAGACAGCACATCCAACAAGCAAGGATAAGTTTTCTTTCATTAGTTCCATTAACTATATCAGATCATGCGTGCTCCTACATCCTTACATTTGCACTCTAGCCATTCCTGTTCAGCCATTTTTCCCTTTCTGTCATTGTAGTTTTTTGACGACTGTATTTCTTTTCACCTGCTTCACTTGCTGCATTTTCAAATTTACTCCTAATGTCAATCTCCTGTATTATCCATGGATTTCTGCTAGGTCTTGTCTTTTACCTATCCCATTCTCTGGTGCTTGCATTATTTCATCTCTCATAGCTACCCGTTTGTCTTCTGTTGTATTCCTATCTCTGTTTCAGTCAAACCTAGCTCAATGCTCCCTCATAATCTCTCAATAACATCTGATTCCTTCAATTTATCGAAGTCCCACTCCTTAATTTCCTATCTTTTTCCAATTTAATCAGCTTTAAGCTGCAGTTCATGACCGATAAATTGTGGCCAGAGACCACATCTGCCCCTGTAAATGTGTTATAGTTTAAAATTTCTTTTGGAAGTGTCTTTTTTACCATATAATCAGTCTTAAATCTTCCAGCGTCTCCAGGTCTCTTCCCTGTATACAACCTTCGTTCATGGTTCCTAAACCAAGTCATTGTGAGGATTAAATTATGCTCTGTGAAAGATTCTACTAATCGACCTCCTCTTTCATTCCTTCCACCAGTCCAGGTTCTTCTCCCTTGTCTTCCGTGTCGTACTATCGAATTCCAGTCCACCATTACAATTAAATTTTCGTCTCCTGCAACTATCTGAATGATTTCTTTTATCTCCTCATACATTCTTTCGATTCCTTAGCCATCTGCGGAGCTAATTACCTTACAAAATGGTACTATTGTGACAATTGTTGGTCAAGTGCTTACCTTGGCTTTGATCATGCGTTGACTATGCTGTTCGTAGTAGCTTACCAGCATACTTGTTTTGTGATTCATTATGAGACTTACTCCTGCATTACCCGTATCTGATTTCGTCTTTATAGTCCTCTGCTCACCTGACCAGAGGTCTTGTTTTTCCTACCACGGCACTTCACTAATTTCCACATTATGTAACTTCAACCTATCCATTTCTCTTTTTAAATGGCCTAACCTACCTATCCGATTACAGGATGTATCATTCAATGCTCTGATCCCTAAAATGTCAGTTTTGTGTTTCGTGATGACGACATCCTCCTGAGTAGCCCCCGCCTGGGGCTCTAGATGGAGGGCTATTTTGCCTTGGTATTATTTTACCCAAGAGGATTTTATCATCAGTAAGCCATACAGTAGAGCTGCATGCCCTCGGGAAAAATAGTGGTTGTAGCCCTTAAATTCAGTCGTTCGCAGTACCAGAACAACAGTTCCATGTTGGCTAATGTTACTGTGCCACGTAGGTCAGTCACCCAGAATGTTGCAGCTACCAAAAGGCCGCAGTTCCTCTTCAGGAGCCACAGGTCGTTCTGGCCTCGCCGCAGATATCCCTCTTTTGTGGCTGCACCTACGGTCTGGCTACCTCTATCATCGAGGCACGCAAGCAAACCCACCTCGGCAAGGTCCGTGCTTCATGGGGCTGCTAGAATAGGGAAGACAAGGAAAGGGGGCATGATGTTCGGAAAAATCACTAGTATGGTGTGAAGTTCTTTTGCGAAAATAACGGCGGACTGTTATCGAACTGTTCGAACGACTTTCTCGGAAGGTTCTGAAGATTATAATAACGTATTGGCGACTTTTGGCCTGTGGTTTTTCATCGTTTTTGCGTCGCTATTGTAGGACGTCCAGAGCGTACCACACTGACACGCGACACCGCTGTATTCACACACCTTGTTGTCGCACAGGTGTAACCCTATCGCCTGACTGCTCTGAACGTCCCTGCGCTCGCCACAGCCGCCACAGCCGCCGCTGCCGGTCCCTCTCGCTAGCCGTACGTTCTTCGGGCTGTGCACATCACTCTCCCTTACTGGCGTATGGATACTATTCGTCTTCTCGCGATGCGTTTCTCACACTCCTCTGTACCGCATCTGTCGTAACGGGACTAATAAGGATAATCAGAACTGTTCGAACAACTTGCAGCATTGCAGCAGTGTTATACCTTCAATGACCTCGTTAGGTACCGAAGATGTCCGTTCCATACCCGTAAATTGTTTGAACATTTTATACGGCGGGAGAAGCCTGAAGTTTTTTCGCTCAGTCAGAGCTGTCCGCGGCTGCGTAATGTTTCGCGGCTGCCGCTCTTGCATTTTCCTCCATCTCTCATTGCTTAATAGTTCGGTGAGACTCCTTTCTCGCACATGACTTTCGTCCAGAATAAGCCTGTTGCTCTTGTACTCACGAAAGCAACAACGTTTTTCTTCAAAAAAGGTGATACAGTTGTCGCTGAATCAATTCAGCAATCACCTACTCACTAAAGGGGCTTTCATAATT
Organism: Schistocerca nitens; assembly: GCF_023898315.1. Taxonomy (NCBI): domain Eukaryota; kingdom Metazoa; phylum Arthropoda; class Insecta; order Orthoptera; family Acrididae; genus Schistocerca; species Schistocerca nitens. The sequence continues at coordinate 1,270,167,880 of NC_064614.1, read as the reverse complement.
TTCAGTTAAATTTACCTGTGTGTGTTTTGGTCACCATTATGAGCGCCGCCTTTTAAGTTTTTTGATACACAGTGATAGAAAAACATGTTTTGGCGAAATCGTCTTATTGGTTCTCAAACTTTATACGCTTCTTTATTCATTCGAACTCAATGTGATCAGTGCACATCAAAAACATAGTTTTGAAAGGATTTTAAGCAGGTTCTTGAGGCGATGAAAACTTTGTTTGCCGGAATGGCACAGAAAGAATAAATCATTCTTCGTTTTTGTGGGCATAGTGTGCTTAGTTGATATATAGCTGTCAACGGTATTCAGAATGTGTCTTTACAGCTACTAAAATGTGTGCTTATATCACCACACGCGATTCTTTTTATTGATATAAAACATCTACATTTAGAGCTACACTCTGCCAACCGCTGGGAAGTGAATGCCACAGGTTACGTCCCACTGTACCAGTTATTAGGGCTTTTCCCAGTTCCATTCACACATGAAGCGCGGGAAAAATGACTGTTTAATTGCCTCTGTGTGTGATGTAATTAATCTAACCCTGTCCTCGTGATCCGTATGGGAGTGCTATGTTGCATGTTGTAGTATGTTCCTAGAGACATCATTCAAGCGCTGTTCTTGAAACTTTGTCAGTTGACTTTCTTGGGATCGTTTCCATCTATCTTCAATAGTGTACTTGTCTAGAACGGATCGCACGAGTGATTTCTAAGCAATCTCTTTCGCAAACTGACTGCTTTTCCCCCGTATTCTACCAATAAACCGCAGTCTGCTGCCTGTTTTACCCACGACTGAACCTGTGTAAACTTTTCACTTCATGTCCCTACTAAGTATTACATCCAAGTATTTGTATGAGTTTACTGATTTCAACAGTGACTCACGAGAATTGTATTCATGCGATACCATGTTTTTTCGTTTTTGAAGTGAATTATTTTGCATTTTTGAACATTTAAAGCAAGCTGCCAATCTCTGCACCAGTTTGAAATCTTATCAATATCTGTTTGAATATTTATGCAGATTCCCTCAGATAGTACTTCATTATAGATCACTGCATCATCTGCAAAAGCCTGACTTTACTATTAATATTGTCAGCAAGGTCATTAATATACAACATGAATAGCAAAGGTCCCAACAGACTTTCCTGGGGCACACCTGAAGTTACTTCTACGTTGACGATGACTCTCCATCCAAGAAAACATACTGCATCCTCCCTGCCAAAAAGTCCTCAATCCAGTCACGTATTTCATCTGATACCCCATATGATTGTACTTTTGATACTAAGCCTAGGTGTGGTACTGAGTCAAATGCTTTTCGGAAATCAAGATGTACTGCATCTACCTGATTGCCTTGATCCGAAGCTTTCAGTATGTCACGTGAGAAAAGTGCGAGCTGAGTTTCACATGATCGATGTTTTTGAAATCCATACTATTGGCACTGAGGAGGTCATTCTATTCAAGATACCTCACTACGCTTGGGCTCAGAATATATTCTAAGCTTCTACAATAAATCGATGTCAAGTATAATGGACGGTAGTTTTGTGGATCACTACTTCTACCCTTTCAGTAGACAGTTGTGATCTGTGCTTTCTTCCGACTACTAGGCACAGTTTTATGCTTTACGGATCTATGGTAGATTATAGTTAGAAGAGGGGCTAATTCAGCCGCGAATTCAGTATAGAATCTGACAGGGATTCCATCGAGTCCTAGGGTTTTGTTCAGTTTTAACGATTTCAGCTGTTTCTTTACGGCACTGACACTAAAACTTATTTCATTTATCTTTTAAGTGGTACGAGGACTAAATTGGGGCAATTCTCCTGGGTTTTCCTATGTAAAGAAACATTTGAGAACAGAGCCAAACATTTCTGCTTTTGTTTTGCTGCTCTCAAATTCAGTTCCTGTCTCGTCCATCAGTGACTGGACACTAACTTTAGTTCCACTAACAACCTTTATATATGACAATAATTTCTGTGGATTTTGTAAAATGTCATTTGATAATATTCTGCTACGGTAGTCACTGAAGGCTTTACGCATTGCTCTCTTGACTGCCAAACGTGTTTCATTCAGCATCTCTCTATCTACAACTCTATGATTTGTTTCATACCTATCATGTAGTAGTCTCTGTTTCTTTAGATGTTTCTTTTGGTGACTCTATACCACAGCGAATCTCTCCCAGTATGAACTATCCTACTGCGTACATATCTGTCCAGTGCATGGTCAATTGTTCTTTAATACCTGAGCTATAATACCTCTATATGCTCCAGTCGTGTGCTAAAGATTTGAAGTTCCTCATCGAGGTATTGCCCTACTGTTTCTCTCTCTAGTTTGCTGTACATATAAATCTTTCTGCGTATTGTAGTTGTCCTTTATGTTATGGTGTTCATTGTTGCTATAACTGCTTTATGGTCAATGATACCACTTTCAATATGAATTTCCTCAGAGACATCAAGTCTGTTTGTTGCCATTAGATGTAATATATTTATTTCACGAGTGAGGTTGTTAACTATCTGTTGTAGGTAATTTTCAGAGAAGACTTTTAGTAACGTTCCACAAGATATCTTTTCATTTCCGCTACTGACAAAACTATAATTATCCCAATTGACTGTTGGATAATTAAAGTCTCCTCCATTTATCACAGTATTATTACGAGACTTACGTACAACTGAAATGAGATTTTCTCTAACATTTCCGGTCTCATCTGGAGGAGAATCTGGTGGTCGATAGAAGGACCCAGTTATAATTCTTAGCCCACCTTGATACTGAGTCTGGCCCAAACACTCTCACAAGCAGCTTCAGCTTCTATCTCAGTAGATTTGAGTTTGTTGTCTACTGCGACAAATAGACCACCTGCATTTCCTGTTTCCCTATCCTTTTCGTATACATTTAAATTTTCCCCAAAGATGTCACTAAGGTGAACCTCAGATTTTAACCAGCTTTCTGTGCCTAATATTATGTGAGCTGCAGAGCTTCATAGGAGCCCTTACAACTCTGGCACTTAGTTGCGAATGTTTCGGCAGTCAGCCACTAGGGTTTTGATACTCTCATGTGCGGGAGACATTCATGTGTATCTTACACCGATACTTCCGGGTTTCCCCACAGCTATCGTTATCAGCATTGGACGGAGAGGCGCTTAATCTTAAAAATAAAAAAATAAAAAAATAAAAACACTTGTGTGCACACTACGCACAGTCAGCAGCAACTTGGGTAGCTGCTTCTGATGTGTAGGGCACACTTGACCTATTAAGGGGGACCCTAGAGTCTCAGCCCCCCACACCCTAGCTTGTCATAGAACCTTCAGAGCCTCTAGCTCAACCTTCCATTAGGCTAAGAGTCGGGGGCGACGTTCTGTTCTGTAGAAAACGATGTAGCTTGTGAGCTTTGCTGAAACGGCATGAGCAAGGCTGGTATTCTCAGTCCTCTCTGGTAGTCGCTGGAATGATCCAAGTATGACCTCGAATCCTAGACGTCAAGCATTGTCCGTTCCAACGAGCGCCACAATCTAGTTGGTTGAACCCTCTTCCCTCGATGGCTGCCGGAATGGCCTCTTCAACATGTTGATTGAGGCCTCCAGGTACACACTGACTATACCCCGTGGTCCTTTCCATGCCTTGCTGTCGATCCCCTAAGGGATACCATTATTCACCGTACATTTCAAGGTCAACGATTAAAAGACTCCTGCGTCTCTGTGTTTGTCTCCTCTTGACACAGGACAAAGCAGGTTTCCCCAACACAGGTGAAATGAGTCCCATCGGCCCAGTTTGAGGTTCAGGGAACGGCAGCCTGAGTCCGCCTTGGGCCCCGTGTACCCTGTCCTGGCACTGACGCGCCACTCACAGCCAAGTGTCCGGGCAATGGCGGGGCTGGGATTTCCTTCAGGAGAGACAGCGTCCACGGGAGATTTGTACTTGATCTTCGGTACCTCTGAAACACAACTCTTGGTGCCCCCCCCCCCCCATCTGCTTCCTGTCGCTTGACAGTAGCCAGATCAATTTCCACCTGCTTACGAACAGCATCTGTAGGCTGGAATGATATTTTTTGCATTTTTTTTGTTTGATTTCTAGACCTATAAATCGTCAATATGTTTCATTCTAGACAGCAGACGACGTTTTATATCATAATATCAGTAGTAGCAAAAACAGGTTTTTAAAAACCAGTGATAAATCAGGCGATTAAAGGACATAAGACCTTAATTCGATGTCTTTTTTTCGACAAAAAACCGACTGTTTCGTTGCTATGTGATAGTTAGTTTTGTCATGATGTAGAATGATGCGACGTGTTTGATTGTTTTCGGTATTTCGTTGATGACTTGTGGCAAGCAAATTGTTGTTGGCTTATACCGTTAAGAATGAATCCTTTTCCGGTGGTCTAAAGCAGTGCAGTGGTCTCGGTCTGTCCAGTCTAACCAAAGACACAAGCGATCGTTTTCCTATACGTGAATCTGGAACGAACCACTGTTATTGATTTTGGTTCTTCTCTGCTACCCAAACGGCTGACTGCTGCTTAGTTTCGCACTAACCCTTCTAATAAATTTCGTCTCCTGTTACGACGTTGTACACGTCGAAATTATTTGAGCGTTTCGTTACACGCAAAAGTACAACCACGGCGAAATTCTAAAAACCAGTTGTGTAACGGTCCGACTATATTCGCCGTAAATGCACTATTTTTAACCCTCGGCAAAGTGATAGCTAGAAACGTGGTAATGAAATAATTGATTAAAAATGTTTACTGAGTGATGGAATTGAGACTGAAAGTGGGGAATAATAATGTTGTTAGTTGTTTTGCACACTCTGTTACCTATTCTCGACGATGAAGGGGTACTGGTCCGCCACCTAGCTCCCACATGCACCCACCAGTGAGTGGAGTGCCGGGACGGAGTCGAGGGACCGTCAGCTGGACAGCTGGACATACTCCATATTAATGTTGTCAGCATAAAATCTACAAAGTATTACCACAGATCTATCGAAAGCTACCGACTTATTCAGAAAGCCAACAGCAGGTAGGACCTTCTCAATTCCAAGATTACGCATTACACGCAAAGGAAATGGCAACCCAACTCGATTCAGAAAATCCGACCGCAGGTGGTACAAGTCAGAGATGAAAGAGACAGAAGAAGAAACAGTTCCAGTATGAGGGAGAGGACGAGAGAACTAAAGATCCAGAAATGCAGTACAAAACAGTACTGGATGATATAATATCAGGTTGCTGCACAAGTTCGTAACGTTTTTTTTTTTTTTTTTAATATTGGTATTCCGGTTGTTAGAAGTGTATTTATCGATTCTCATCTTTTATTTGTAGTTCACTGTTGCTGTTTGAGAGTACAGATCGATATTTTGTATTTGGAAATAGTGAGTCGCGTTGTGGACTCTAGTAAATGGAGAGCCAACATTTCCGACATATTCTTCTGTTTGAGTTCAGAAGAGAGATAACAGCAGTGGAGGCGGCCAAAAACACTTGTGCCGTGTATCGGCATAATGCCATTGGACAGAACACTGCAAGAAAATGGTTTTCTCGTTTTACGGAGGCTCGTTTTGACGTTAGTGACTCCAATTCAGGAAGACCTTCAGGGTTTGATTAAGATCGTTTAAACGCATTAATCCACAATCATGCACGACAGTGGACTCGAGAACAGACAAATGTCATGAACTCTCATCGTTTCAACATCCTGTACATTTACATGCAAAGGGGAAGGTTCAAAAATAGGGTGTACGAGTACCGCATCTACATCTACATTATACCCCGCAAGCCACCTAATGGTGTGTAGCGGAGGGTACTATTTGTATCACTAACTGAGCTCTCCAATCCTGTTCCCCTCGCGAATAACGCGTGGGAAGAATGATTGTCAGTAAGCCTCTGCACTGGCTCTATGTTCAAATGTGTGTGAATTCCTACGGGACCAAACTGCTGAGGTCATCGGTCCTTAGACTTACACACTACTTAAACTAACTTATGCTAAGAACAACAAACACACACACACACCCATGCCCGAGGGAGGACTCGAACCTTCGGCGTCAGGGGCCGCGCAATCCGTGACATGGCTCCCAAGACCGCGCTGCCACTCCGCGCTGATCATTGGCTCTAATTTTTCGAATTTTCTCCCCGTGGTCATTAAGCAAGACGTACGTAGAGGGAAGTACTATGTTGTCCGACTCGTCCCGAAAAGTACTCTCTCGAAATTTCAATACTAAATCTCTTCGTGATGCACAATGTCTCTCTTGTAACGTCTGCCAATGAAGTTTGTTTAGCATCTCCTTAACGTTCTCTCGCCAGCTAAACGACCCCGTGACGAAACGTGCCACCCTTCGTTGGATCCTCTCTATCTCTTCTTAGTCCTACCTGGTAGGGATCCCAGATGATGAACAATACTCAGGAATCAATCGAACAAGCGCCTTATAAGCCACTTCTTTCGTGGATGAGTTACATTTCCTTATTATTCTTCCTATGACTCTGAGTTCAAATGTTTCAAATGGCTCTGAGCACTATGGGACTTAACTTCTGAGGTCATCAGTCCCCTAGAACTTAGAACTACTGAAACCTAATTAACCTAAGGACATCACACACATCCAAGCCCGAGGCAGGATTCGAACCTGCGACCGTAGCGGTCGCGTGGTTCCCGACTGTAGCGCCTAGAACCTCTCGGCCGGCAGACTCTGAGTCTGGCGTCTGCTTTTCTCACTATTTGTTTTATAGGGTCATTCCACTTACGGCCGCTCCAGGTAGTTCCTCGTAGATATTTTACGGCAGATACTGTTTCCAATGGTTTGTCATCAATAGAGTAGCTATACAGTAGTGGGTTTCTTCTCCTATGTATGCCCAATATGTTACATTTATTTACGTTCAGGGTCAAGTGCCAGAGCCTGCATCATTCATCAATTTTCTGAAAGTCATTCTGCAAATAGTAACTATCTTCTGGCGTTGCTACTTTTTTATAGACAACTGCATCATCTGCGAACAGCCTTAGAGGGCATCCGACGCTTTCTACTAGATCATTTATATATACTGTAAACAGCAAAGGTCCTATCACACTTCCTTGGGGTAAGTCGGAAATTACCTCCCCCTCTGTCGATTTTGTTCCGCTAAGAGCGACGTGTTGACTTCTGTCTAAAAGTAAGTCTTGAATCCAGTCGCAAATCTGCTCCGATACTCGATAAGCTCGTATTTTTTTTCCACTAAACGGTAGTGCGGGACGGTGACAAATGCCTCACTGAAAGGAAAGAACACGGCATCAGCCTGAGCGCCGCCGTCCACTGCGCTGTGGATCTCATGCAGGAACAGACCGAGCCGAGTTTCTCGGGATCTCTGTTTGTGGAATCCACGTAGATTTTTATAGAGGAGATTTTCCTTCTCCAAGAACGTCATAATTCTTGAGCATTAAATATGTTCCATAATTCTTCAACAGATTGACATCAACGATATAGGTCTATAATTGTGTGCATCTGTCGTACAGCCCTTCTTAAAAACGGGAATGAGCTGCGCTTTCTTCCAGTCGCTATGTGCTCCTCGTTGCTCAAGCGAACTGCGATAAACCACTGCTAGAAGAGGAGCACGTTCTTTCGCATCATCTTTGTAGTATCTGACAGGTATCTCATCTGATCCTGATGCTTTTCCACTACTAAAGAGACTGTAGTTGTTTTTCTATTACGCGATCCGTTATAACAATACCTGGCATTTTGACGTTCGTACGACGATTGTAAGGATCTTCAGCAGCGAAACTATTTTGGCAAACCGTATTCAGTGTTTCGGCCTTCTCTCTGACATCTTCCGCTTCGGTACCATGTGGTCACTGAAGGAATGAATTGATGATTTTGACGCACTTACTGATTTTACAAACGATCAAAACCTCTTAGGGATTTTAATCAGATCTGTTGACAAAGTTTTACTTTCAAAGCCGTTGAACGCTTCTCTCATTGCTCTCCTTACGCTCATTTTCACTTCTTCCAGCTTTTGTTTGTCAGTTAGGCTTTTACTTCTCTTGAATGTGAGGTGAAATTCTCATTGTTTACGTAGCTGTTTTCTAACACGGCTATTATACCATGGTTGGTCCTGCCCATTCCTTAAGACTTTACTCGGAACATGTTTGTCTAGGGCACGTTGCACGATTCCTTTAAATTTCTTCCATTTGTATTCCACATCTTCGTCCTCATGACCGAATATTTGATGCTGACTGCTCAGATATTCTGGAATTTGTATCCTGTCACTTTTGCTAAGCAGAAAAATCTTCCTATCTTTCTTAAAATTCTTTGTCACCGTTGTCATACATGCTAACACAGGCTTACGATCACTGATACCTTCCTATACGTTAACTGATTCGATAAGTTCATGTCTGTTTGTTGCCAGGAGGTCTAAGACGTTACCCTCACGAGTTCACTCTCTAACTATCTGCTCAAAGTAATTTTCGGACATGACATCAAGAAGAATGCCACACCATTCCCTGTCTCTGACATCGGCTTTGACATTCCCAATCTATACCTGGCAAGTTGAAGTCACCCCTTATTTCAACGGCGTGATCAAGAAAATTAATAACGATATTCTGCAAGTTCTGTCTGAATCGCTCTACCACTAGAGCTCCTGACCTAGGCGGTCTATAAAAGCATATGTTTACCGTTTTTGACCAATCTTTTAAACTTCACCCAGATTAATTGACAGTCGGAATCCGTGATAACCTCGCTAGATATTCTCGAATTCTTTACTGCAACAAATACGCCACCACCATTGGCGACTGACCTATCCTTACGATACATAATCCAATCTGAACTCAGGATTTCGTTGTCATTAACGTCTGGTTTCAACCAACTTCTGTTCCTAATACTATCTGTGCTTTATAACCTTCAATAAGCGATACTAATCCTGGGACTTTTCCTTGGATGCTCCTGCAACTTACTGAAATCATATTAACCTTTTCTAACTCTGATTTGCGACGGCGAACGTAATCTGAGGACATAGCGGCTAATTTATTAGGCATGCTCTAAGCTAGAATCACAAGAATTAGTTGGTAGCCATACGTGCGTCCCTGCCTGCTCATCAACTGCCTCGTGAACAACACCGACCCTTCCGATCCTGTATCGCTGCTGTTGAAGATAAATGCTGACTTCGTGGTAACTTTTGGAAAAGAAAGGAATGACTGAGCCCAAACAAAGCAGCACGAGACCTGCGCGCATCCACAAGAGATAATGTTATGCATCTGGTGGAGCAGCGACGGCGTGGTGTTCCACGAATTGCTTCCCCGGGGTGTAACCGTCACTGCTGACATATACTGTCGACGTCTCGCAGATGCAGTCCAACAACAGCGACCAGGAAGACTGCGTGAAGTGATGCTACTCCACGATAACACCCTCCCCGCATTCCGCTGGACTGACAGAGAACACTATACAGGAGTTAGGTTGGGCAGTCATTCCGCACCCATCTTGTTTAACTGATCTTTCACTCTCAGATTGTCACCTTTTCCGCTCTCAATCGTACAACCTTCAAGGAACTTGCTTTGCAGATAAAAACGCGCTCCGTACATGGCTCGACGAGTTCTTCGCCTCAAAACGACTTGATCTGTACAGTCGCAGAATCGAAAAGTTACCCCATCGATGTCAGACTGTCGTAACTAGTGAAGGAGGATATATTATTGATGACTAAAGTCTGTGTTACTTGTACCTGTACCGAGCGTGGTGGCGCAGTGGTTAGACACTCGACTCGCATTCGGGAGGACGACGGTTCAATCCCGCGTCCGGCCATCCTGATTTAGGTTTTCCGTGATTTCCCTAAATCGCTCCAGGCAAATGCCGGGATGGTTCCTTTCAAAGGGCACGGCCGACTTCCTTCCCCATCCTTCCCTAATCCGATGAGACCGATGACCTCGCTGTCTGGTCTCCTTCCCCAAACCAACCAACCAACTTGTACCTGTTGTGTTTATTGAACTCACAGAAAGAACGATGCGATCTTATGCGCCAACTCAATACATGCATTCAATGAAAATTTCAACAGCTTGAAAGTCCCATTGAGCTTCCTGATTTTTTGTACAGAATTAGTCGAATCAAAGACATATCACCTGACAATTCTTCCGAACTGTACGACAGTTTTAAGGACATCGGTCTTGTCGATTTCAAAGATGAACGTTTTTGGTCTCGGCGTAGGTAGAGTGTGGTAGCACACCAACTGAAACTTTTAACCCCACACGAGAGTATGGCTTTGCACCCAAAGTAGATGTACTCCTAAGAACATTGCTGACATAAACGGTGACAGTGGCAAGTGGAGAAAGAAGTTTTTCGAAGCTTGAACTGATTAAAACGTACCAGAGGTCAACGATGACGATGGGTCAGCCACGACTGTGTGGGCTGGCAACAATGTCGACGGAACATGAGCTACAGCTGACTGTTTGGAGTTGAACAGAGCTATGCAGGAGTTCGCTGATGCCAAGGCAACATGACTATGTGTGACATAAGGTAAGCGTGTCTGGTATTGATTTATTGATGTATGTCATACTTCGTTGTCGGGTAGACCTACATTTGTTTTGCGTAACGGCGAAATAGGTTGCCAAGTGTCATCCGCCCGTGCAAGCGCATTGTTGGAGGCGCCATTGCACACATTGTAGCCTGTTTACTTTTTCTTGTTCCGTGAGAGCTAGAGTTCTGCCTGAAACTCTTTGAGGTACTTCGGAACGTTTCATGCCTTTTGCCACTTCTGCCGACGTAAGCGGCCCACCATTCTCCAGCGCTGCAGTGTACACCCGTTCAGTGCCGGTTTCCGTTTGTTTCCTCGGTTTTGTTGTGTGCTAAGGATATATACCGCATGCAAAAATAAGCGTCTCTGTAAACAGGCACTTCCACCAAATCTGTCTCTCTCCCCCACTCATTTACACCAGAGCAAGAAATCGGTACTGGGTTTCAAGTACTACGAGAACTCTGCTCGCCTCTCTACTGCCAGCCCGTTACTTTCTCCGCGGCGGTCGTTGTCCTCCTCCATCCGCACCGCACGATTACCTCCGCTCAGGGAACGAAGTGATATGAACACATTTTAGTAGTACGTGCTCCTACAGGAATGTTGCAACAAACTTCTGGGGGAGGCGCGGCACATCATACGGACTGAGAACTGTATAGCAACCCATGGCCACGAACGTCAGGGGTAAGTGATGGCAGAGATCGAATATCGGAAAGGGAACAAGACAGTGATTCATTTGAAACATTTGATGGGCATAATGAGTACACGAGTTGTACGAGACGAATACAGCTCTAATGTTACAACAGATGCTCGAAGTTTGCACCACCAGAAGCCATGCTTACCTGATGTAGACGGACCATGACTGCCAAACACACCAGGAGTTCCTTTTGTCGTGGCAGCCGAGAAGACGATTCTTGCAACGGGATCCATATAACAGTCCACACGATCGCGATACATGCGAGATTTTATAGCTCCCCGCAAGAAGAAACCGAGGCTCGATAAATACTGCGAACGTGGGGGCCTGGGAACCGGTTCTGCGCGCCCAGTCCGTCGATGCGGGAGTGAGGGACCTGT